>NC_140590.1:1361258245-1362553245 GCF_964204655.1 Triturus cristatus
TTTAAGGCGGGTTCGTTAAGGGGCCAGACTGAGTTAAAAAATTAGATAACTATAGATAAAAAACCAGAACCTGAAGAAAACAAACTCCTGCAGCTGATACCCTGCTACAGTCCGGAGCGCAGGACCGCACTACCTTCCCGTTGAGCACCAAGACTGCTGTGCCTTTTTAAGAGAGACTGAGTCCAAAGCTGATATGTGGCACTGTCGTACATGGAAGAAAAGGCTATAGACATAAACCCATTGAACAATGCAGATGAAGTTTAAAGTAGCCTTGCAAACTGTGTTCTCATTTGCCAGAACAAGTGGACGGCGCCTCAAAATATGGTAACGATGTCTTTGGAATTAATGGTATATTGAAAACCCTACTGGTCCTGAAACGCTAGATTGCTGAATTGCAGTTAATGGTACTGGAAAGGAAATGTGCGCTTGTCACTCGCCCTGTATATATATCAACAAACTGGGACACGTCAGCAAGAGCATTGGTAGGGCACATTCTTGACTGTGGAGGGCCTAAAGGGAATGGGGGATGTGACGCATATAGCAGCGCAGTTCTTCTCTGCAAATAAATCAGCGTAGAAATCGCAGACGGAGGGAAGACAACTCTACACTTGCTCTGACACATGAACGATTAATAGCAAGTCTGTGGAAAACCAATGAATTACGTCTGTTGTGTTCATTTACAAAAAGTCAGAACAAAAACAAGGTTGCAGCCTCCTGCCAGCACAGGTCTCACCCAAAAGACCAAATTTGTCTGTGGCAGAGAAAGGTTGCATTATGTATACCTATAATAAAGTCTACCTGGTAAAAACATTCAAGCGCTAGATTGAGACGGTTGCCTTAAGGTTCGGCCATGAGAAATGAACCTCCTAGGATTAGTGAGCGGTTTAAATACGCTTTAGGGACAGCGTTGTGACATTCCAAGCAGATAATATGCCATGAAAATAATTTGCACACTGTGCCACCAAACAGGGAAAACATCTCAAACAAAGATTAAAGCATGTCATGTGCTTTGAATATGTGCATTTACGCCATGCTTTTTAGGGAGGCAGTACTCTGCTGTGCGCTTCCTTGACGTAAACACAGAGTTTCAAAGCTCATGACATGCTTTAATCTTTGTTCAAAATATTTTCTCTCTTTGGCGGCAAGGTGTGCAAATCATTTTCATGGTATAATATCTGCTGGGCATGTCACAGCACTGCCCCTGGAGGGTATTTGATGAGAAATTAGTCCTTATGCATATTTCTAGCAGGGCAGCTAGTGACTGCGATGGATGCAGAAGCACTGAATTTAACATGTAGCGAGGGGCGGGAGGAGGTAGTGGGGGAGTGGACAGTATGGGGATCTTAAGTGATGGTAACGGGGCCCAAATCACTGAAAATAACAGGTCCGGCGGCACAGGGAAATTCCTCAAAAGAGAAGATTAACAGGCTTGTTTTCAAGTTGGAGCCAGCACTCACGCAGCTTTCTTTTTGATTGCAACCTGAGACCGAAACATGAAATGCGGCGTCCATGAAGCTGATACATGAGCCGAGAGAAACAATAAAAAAATAGTGCGCAGAAAGGAAACTACATTTTTTTTTAAAGTAAGACGAAATGTCTCCTGGGAGGGTCCGAAACACCAAAAGGTGGGACTAATTAAGCAAACTGACCAAACAAAAGCAGGCATTTATGAAGGGTACAAACAGGGACCAATGGAAAAGATGGGAGGTGCTACATACCCCCAGTCTATCTACAGCATGCCTGGCAGAACAACGCATGCGCTGCCTAGGCTGGACCTCAAAAGGGACCACACAAATGTAAAATCTGCCCAAAGTTTGATAAATCACTGAATAATTGACCTCTTTCAAAGCAATTTTATTTCTAGGAGAAGCAAGATTTGTGTGTGAAGAGAAATCCATTTTTACTTGAATAGGGCACCATTAAGACTTTCCTTAATAAAATCTTTTTGGGACTCACATTTTTGAGACATGCCAGATTCCCGCTGGTAGCAGAGGCCTTGAGTCCATTTACATCACAGTAATTTACATTTTCTGATGTATTCAATCTTTTAATGTTTTTGTTTTGCAAACAGAACAGTGTGTAACCAAGGAAGATTTGTACAAGTTTGCTCTTTGAAAACATCTTGCATTTGATTTGAATATATGTGCAAAAGACAGACAGGTTCTCACTCTTATTTGGGATACTAAAACATTCTGTTTAGAAGACTCCAAGAAGATTGAGGTCCCAGTCCAAGAAAACTCTTAGGAGTGTGCACCTGAGCCAGGATGCTGTCACTTCTCAGGTGGGGTAACTAAGCTTTCAAGGCCATTTTGGGGTCACTGGACCGGCTTGGAAAATGCACTCCTCTTTTTTTTTTTTTTTTAGAGCACTGCACCTTCATACATAATGCCCATGCTGCTTGTTATTTTACATCCCCATTAAGGGGAGAGGAGTTGGCCTAACGGCTAGGGCGGTCGACCTCAAATCTGGGAAACTGGGTTCGAGTCTCGGCAATGACGCTGAACATCCAGTGATTCTGAGCAAATCACGTAATCTCTCCGTGCCTAGCCAAAAATGAATGTGTGTCCTCATGTAACGTAACTGGTGCTATGTAAAGCTCTCTGACACCCGATTCGGGTCAAGTTCGCGCTAAATAAAACTCTGCAAAAAAAATAAATGTCTATATTGCAATAATATGTCTCCTCTGGCCATCATCGAAGCCATCGACAGGAACCCCACCTTCAAGAAGACGCTGTGGATCCACCTCTTCCATTCACACCTCTAGTGATATTGAGCCCTTCACAAATAGAACTGTCCCCCACTACCCCATAATGACACTGTCCTTGGCAAAAATATGCTGAGAAACAATAGCCTCCAGATGCCTGAAGGAAGCCAAACAATAACCACCCAGCGATAGAATGATGTGCATGGTCCATCAGCATGAATTATAGCACGGTTCCCAGAGCGGCCGAATGCAAATCAGTGCTTGATTCCCAACAAAGAGCAGTGGTTCCTGGAAATGCTAACGACTAATATTTCAAAGAACAATTAACGTTAAAAAGGTAATAATGCAGTCACTGTCACTGGAAAGGTTACATGTAGACCAACACAAACTATTGAGGAGAACATTTCCAGATACTGAAATACAGAGAAAAGAATGTGACTGTATGCAGAAAAGAAGCAGTGACAATTGAATAGGTGAAACATACATGCTTGATGTTCAAAAACGTGAATCACACAATATCTTTAAAAATTCAAGTGTGACAAAACAAGGGAAGAAGCCTCAAGACTGAATGAACACAATATTTGTTTCATATCAGTTATTATACAGACTGTTTGATAAGATTTTGGTTCCTAAGATGCAGGTCGAAGGCATTGTCATTCCCATCAAACTGGATATAAGAGTCATCATCAGGACTATTCAGTTCATTTCATTAGATCCCAGGAGAAGGCCAATAGATAGGGCAATTGGTCTCATCTCAGCTGAGGGTGCTGTCCAAGGGCTAACACCCTATTCAAAGAGAAGGGGCCACTTGTAAACCTTTCCTAAATAACTGCTAGCACCCTATTCAAAGAGAAGGGGCCACTTGTAAAGCTTTCCTAAATAACTGCTAGCACCCTATTCAAAGAGAAGGGGCCACTTGTAAAGCTTTCCTAATAGCATTAAAAACAATCCGTACATGCTCCCAGTGCTTAATTTGTAAAATAGCAAGTGCCGGGGCCCAAAGTTTTGTTCAAAAGCCTGCGGCTGACAGTATCGACTTCAGGATGCCAGATCTCAAGGCTGCGTATTCTTGAGCCCACCTTCTGCCTCTTTAATCCACCATCAAACACTCTCCCCCTCTTTATCTTGCTGTCATGTTCTTTTTCATCCCTGCTTTCGCCATTTCTCTGCTTTTCTCTTCCTCCTCTTTTCCCCTTGTGTGTTTTTCTCTCTCTTACTCTGAATCAAAGCAACCAGCGGCTCAAATTAAGCTGTGCCTGTGGGCTCTCACACCATGATCCACACACCAGGAGTAGTATCATCTTAAAGATTTTTGGGGCCCCCTTGGCAAGAAATATTTTGGGGGGGCCGGTTTGGAACATCTTTGAAAATGTATTACCAATTTTTTGCAAATTCAATCCCTTGGGTGTCTTACAATATTGTTAAGATGCAAAAATACACAGAAGTGAGATGGAGAGAAAGACCATTTTCTTAGGGGGGGCCCTGGAAGGTGCCCACTTTGACCATGCCTTACAATGTCCCTGGCTGGGACAAAGGGACGTCAGAGGAGGCTGCATGAATATTAGTTCTGTGTTCACTTGGGTGTGAGTGCTAGGAACTCACACTAGAGCTGGAAAGCCTCTAACTAGGGACGCATTCGAGGCCAGCGGACCGGAATGTTTCTGTCCGCTAATGAAACCACATGGGTGTGTGTGCTAGGAACGCGCACTGACGGCAGAGCTGAAAAGTCTTACCAGAAAGATTTGCCTTCCAGTAAACATCAACTGCTCATCATGGCAGATGTACTTTCTAGCAGAAGAATGTCCAGAGAGGACCTCAAGACCTGGCTCTTCAAATGACCCCAACGAAGCTGCTAACATCCCCTCCTTCAGCTCCTTGAGACCCTCACGAGTGAGTAGTGAGCTCTCAAACCCCTATTGATTGATTGATTGTTATGAGGGACTTATTTCATTTCCCCCAGAAAATGCATTTAACTTGTAAATTTAGGAGAAAAGGCAAGGGCCTCAGAAGAGCACTTCCCTTGACTCCACAGTGTACAATGACCTAGCCCCAACACTTGCTGGAGGCCAAGATCACAAATTGGGACATAAGCTGTTTAGCATTTTCATAGTGAAATTAAATTGCATAACTCAAATCAAATTGTATTGCACAAAACAGTGGACCTCATATTATATAAACAGAGAGAATACATAATGGATAACTGTGTAATACGTTCCAATATTGGACTGGGCGACATCATAAACCACAAGGCCCGGTGATTTGTGAATGTCACCAGAACCCCAATGTAACACCCTAGCCATATTCCAAATTTTCCCTCTTACCTATTTCTTTTACATTATATGTTTAATTGTGGTGATTTAACTTTTTTTAAAAAATGCTCTCTTCAAAGTGCAGATAAAAATGGGTACTGAGTGAGATTTGATTAGAATGCTTAGGCTTTGTTTACCTTTCATACATAAATTGTTGATAAAAGCAATCAACTAAGGAGAGAACCAGTGGTTTTATGTGAGTCTGTGGTAGGAGTATTTACTGCAGAATTATAGATTTACTACGATTGTGTGCTGCAGCGTTGCCATGCTATCAGGGCAGAAGTGCATCACTGGCATCAGCAGTGCCTCTGTGCTGCAGTCTTGCCGTGCTATCAGCGCAGAAGTGCATCCCTGGCATCAGTAGTGCCTCTGTGCTGCAGTCTTGCCGTGCTATCAGCGCAGAAGTGCATCCCTGGCATCAGTAGTGCCTCTGTGTTGCAGTCTTGCCGTGCTATCAGGGCAGAAGTGCATCCCTGGCATTAGTAGTGCCTCTGTGTTGCAGTCTTGCCGTGCTATCAGGGCAGAAGTGCATCCCTGGCATCAGTAGCGCCTCTGTGGTGCAGTCTTGTCATGCTATCAGGGCAGAAGTGCATCCCTGGCATCAGTAGTGCCTCTGTGCTGCAGTCTTGCCGTGCTATCAGCGCAGAAGTGCATCCCTGGCATCAGTAGTGCCTCTGTGCTCCCTGGCATCAGTAGTGCCTCTGTGCTGCAGTCTTGCCATGCTATCAGGGCAGAAGTGGTTCCCTAGCATCAGTAGTGCCTCTGTGCTGCAGTCTTGCCATGCTATCAGGGCAGAAGTGCATCCCTGGCATCAGTAGCGCCTCTGTGGTGCAGTCTTGTCATGCTAACAGGGCAGAAGTGCATCCCTGGCATCAGTAGTGACTCTGTGCTCCCTGGCATCAGTAGTGCCTCTGTGCTGCAGTCTTGCCATGCTATAAGGGCAGAAGTGGTTCCCTAGCATCAGTAGTGCCACTGTGCTGCTGTCTTGCCATGCTATCAGGGCAGAAGTGCATCCCTGGCATAGTAGCGCCTCTGTGCTGCAGTCTCGCCGTGCTATCAGGGCAGAAGTGCATCCCTGGCATCAGTAGTTCCTCTGTGCTGCAGTCTTGCCGTGCTATCAGCGCAGAAGTGCATCCCTGGCATCAGTAGTGCCTCTGTGCTGCAGTCTTGCCGTGCTATCAGCGCAGAAGTGCATCCCTGGCATCAGTAGCGCCTCTGTGGTGCAGTCTTGTCATGCTATCAGGGCAGAAGTGCATCCCTGGCATCAGTAGTGCCTCTGTGCTGCAGTCTTGCCGTGCTATCAGCGCAGAAGTGCATCCCTGGCATCAGTAGCGCCTCTGTGGTGCAGTCTTGTCATGCTAACAGGGCAGAAGTGCATCCCTGGCATCAGTAGTGACTCTGTGCTCCCTGGCATCAGTAGTGCCTCTGTGCTGCAGTCTTGCCATGCTATAAGGGCAGAAGTGGTTCCCTAGCATCAGTAGTGCCACTGTGCTGCTGTCTTGCCATGCTATCAGGGCAGAAGTGCATCCCTGGCATAGTAGCGCCTCTGTGCTGCAGTCTCGCCGTGCTATCAGGGCAGAAGTGCATCCCTGGCATCAGTAGCGCCTCTGTGGTGCAGTCTTGTCATGCTATCAGGGCAGAAGTGCATCCCTGGCATCAGTAGTGCCTCTGTGCTGCAGTCTTGCCGTGCTATCAGCGCAGAAGTGCATCCCTGGCATCAGTAGTGCCTCAGTGCTGCAGTCTTGCCGTGCTATCAGGGCAGAAGTGCATCCCTGGCATCAGTAGTGCCTCTGTGCTCCCTGGCATCAGTAGTGCCTCTGTGCTGCAGTCTTGCCATGCTATCAGGGCAGAAGTGGTTCCCTAGCATCAGTAGTGCCTCTGTGCTGCAGTCTTGCCATGCTATCAGGGCAGAAGTGCATCCCTGGCATCAGTAGCGCCTCTGTGGTGCAGTCTTGTCGTGCTAACAGGGCAGAAGTGCATCCCTGGCATCAGTAGTGACTCTGTGCTCCCTGGCATCAGTAGTGCCTCTGTGCTGCAGTCTTGCCATGCTATAAGGGCAGAAGTGGTTCCCTAGCATCAGTAGTGCCACTGTGCTGCAGTCTTGCCATGCTATAAGGGCAGAAGTGCATCCCTGGCATCAGTAGTGCCTCTGTGCTGCAGTCTTGCCGTGCTATCAGCGCAGAAGTGCATCCCTGGCATCAGTAGTGCCTCAGTGCTGCAGTCTTGCCGTGCTATCAGGGCAGAAGTGCATCCCTGGCATCAGTAGTGACTCTGTGCTCCCTGGCATCAGTAGTGCCTCTGTGCTGCAGTCTTGCCATGCTATCAGGGCAGAAGTTGTTCCCTAGCATCAGTAGTGCCTCTGTGCTGCAGTCTTGCCATGCTATCAGGGCAGAAGTGTATCCCTGGCATCGGTAGTGCCTCTGTGCTGCAGTCTCGCCATGCTAACAGGGCAGAAGTGCATCCCTGGCATCAGTAGTGACTCTGTGCTCCCTGGCATCAGTAGTGCCTCTGTGCTGCAGTCTTGCCATGCTATAAGGGCAGAAGTGGTTCCCTAGCATCAGCAGTGCCACTGTGCTGCTGTCTTGCCATGCTATCAGGGCAGAAGTGGTTCCCTAGCATCAGTAGTGCCTCTGTGCTGCAGTCTTGCCGTGCTATCAGGGCAGAATTGCATCCCTGGCATCAGTAGTGCCTCTGTGCTGCAGTCTTGCCATGCTATAAGGGCAGAAGTGGTTCCCTAGCATCAGTAGTGCCACTGTGCTGCTGTCTTGCCATGCTATCAGGGCAGAAGTGCATCCCTGGCATAGTAGCGCCTCTGTGCTGCAGTCTCGCCATGCTACCAGGGCAGAAGCGCTTCCCTGGCATCAGTAGTGACTCTGGGCTCCCTGGCATCAGTAGTGCCACTGTGCTGCAGTCTTGCCGTGCTATCAGGGCAGAAGTGCATCCCTGGCATCAGTAGTGACTCTGTGCTCCCTGGCATCAGTAGTGCCTCTGTGCTGCAGTCTTGCCATGCTATAAGGGCAGAAGTGGTTCCCTAGCATCAGTAGTGCCACTGTGCTGCTGTCTTGCCATGCTATCAGGGCAGAAGTGCATCCCTGGCATAGTAGCGACTCTGTGTTGCAGTCTCGCCATGCTACCAGGGCAGAAGCGCTTCCCTGGCATCAGTAGTGACTCTGGGCTCCCTGGCATCAGTAGAGCCTCTGTGCTGCAGTCTTGCCATGCTATAAGGGCAGAAGTGGTTCCCTAGCACCAGTAGTGCCACTGTGCTGCTGTCTTGCCATGCTATAAGGGCAGGAGTGGTTCCCTAGCATCAGTAGTGCCTCTGTGCTGCAGTCTTGCCGTGCAATCAGGGCAGAAGTGCATCCCTGGCATCAGTAGCGCCTCTGTGGTGCAGTCTTGTCATGCTAACAGGGCAGAAGTGCATCCCTGGCATCAGTAGTGACTCTGTGCTCCCTGGCATCAGTAGTGCCTCTGTGCTGCAGTCTTGCCATGCAATCAGGGCAGAAGTGCATCCCTGGCATCAGTAGGGACTCTGTGCTCCCTGGCATCAGTAGTGCCTCTGTGCTGCAGTCTTGCCATGCTATAAGGGCAGATGTGGTTCTCTAGCATCAGTAGTGCCTCTGTGCTGCAGTCTTGCCATGCTATAAGGGCAGAAGTGCATCCAAGGAATCAGTAGTGCATCTGTGCTCCCTGGCACCAGTATCGCCTCTGTGCTGCAGTTTCGCCATGTTACCAGGGCAGAAGCGCTTCCCTGGCATCAGTAGTGACTCTGGGCTCCCTGGCATCAGTAGAGCCTCTGTGCTGCAGTCTTGCCATGCTATAAGGGCAGAAGTGGTTCCCTAGCACCAGTAGTGCCACTGTGCTGCTGTCTTGCCATGCTATAAGGGCAGGAGTGGTTCCCTAGCATCAGTAGTGCCTCTGTGCTGCAGTCTTGCCGTGCAATCAGGGCAGAAGTGCATCCCTGGCATCAGTAGCGCCTCTGTGGTGCAGTCTTGTCATGCTAACAGGGCAGAAGTGCATCCCTGGCATCAGTAGTGACTCTGTGCTCCCTGGCATCAGTAGTGCCTCTGTGCTGCAGTCTTGCCATGCAATCAGGGCAGAAGTGCATCCCTGGCATCAGTAGGGACTCTGTGCTCCCTGGCATCAGTAGTGCCTCTGTGCTGCAGTCTTGCCATGCTATAAGGGCAGATGTGGTTCTCTAGCATCAGTAGTGCCTCTGTGCTGCAGTCTTGCCATGCTATAAGGGCAGAAGTGCATCCAAGGAATCAGTAGTGCATCTGTGCTCCCTGGCACCAGTATCGCCTCTGTGCTGCAGTCTCGCCATGCTACCAGGGCAGAAGCGCTTCCCTGGCATCAGTAGTGTCCCCGTGATGCAGTCTTGCCATGCCATCAGGGTAGAAGTGCCTCTGATAATACGACCATGGGGTAGAACGAGCTAAGTTGTTATTTGCAGGACTATTGAGATCTATAATGAAGTGTATGTGGTATTTTATGTCTCTGGATACATTATGAACCGATTGATTTATTTTTATGAACCATGACATCAGCTTGTAAATGGTATTCTATGACATTTATTGAATTTTGGTTGTGTTATATATATATGCAATGTATTTATGGAAGCCATGGACTCTGCATATTGGTTTGTTTTTCTTTGATTTATGTAAGTTTGTTCTTTTCTTTTTTTCCTTTATATGTATTATGATTTGTATCTCTTGTTCGCTGATGGGGTAAAACCGAATAAAATATTTAAAATAAAATAAAAAGTATAAAGAGCGTAGTTGTTATTTGCAAGTACAGAGTCGTGTTGACTTTATTTGCTTAAACATCTTGTGGAGCTGTAGTGCTTTGTGCAGCAGCGGCATTTAGGGATCTAAAGTAAACTGCAAGGTTTTTGGATGGCGCAGTAGAAGAGCATGCTTGTTTCTCAGCCTATTTCACCTGTTCCATAATGTCTAAATACTTAGTGCTGGGTAGAGTGGCTCTAATGTACCACAGGATCACAAGCAGTGAGTATAGGAAGCAACTTCCACGCCCTGAAAACTTGGACTAAAAATGTGTGTCTTCTGCAAACTGTGGTGGGAGAGACAGGGGTTATCAATAAAACAAGATTACATGTGTTTACGCCCCATAGAGAAAAACACTAAAAGCCACACATATCTGCCGCACCCCAGACTTATTGTTTTACCATAGTTAGAGTAAGAGAGAAGTTAATGGTTTAAGAGCCTGGATTTTACTTACCGAGTATTTGTATCTAGTCTATGTTATCCAGTATCTAAAATGAGCTCTCATCCGCATTCTCAGCAGATAGTCTTAAATGTCAAAGTAAACTTCCTGGTCTGAAAGTTGGAACTTTGCTAAGAAAAGCAGAGCAATGCCTTTACAATATTGTTGCAAATTTGTGTAGTTTTCAGTTCAATTGAGGTCTTCTGTGGAGCCTCTTTTAGCAAGGATAAGGCTTGCACAGCAGAGGCCCAGAGAGATACTTCTGAACCTGGGATGGAGGTGGCAATTACAGCTCATAAGGCTGGGGTTGACCTGTGCTTAAACACACAGGCTGTAGGTGAATAGCTCTGGGATAGATGGTCATCTCCGCAGTTGAGTGCTCACTGACTTTTGTCAATGTTCACTTTTTGATACTTACTTACTTTGAAGGTCTCTAAATTTGAAGAGTCTGGGTTCTGTCTCATTGAGGTCACTCATGTTTCCAGTCACTCTCTTAGGAGACTTTTACACTTTGGCAGTACGCACCATGTGCTCCACTTCAAGGTTGGCTCACTTTGGGAGGTGGTCACTTTTGGGGGATTTCTTTCATGAAAATTAACCTCTTAGTGGTATATTTCAAACTTCACTCTTTTCTCCTTTTTATATCTCCCTATTAACCATTGTCAATTCTATGGCTATTGGGAAATACCAATGCTTATACAAGTAATCTCTATTTTATATACCAGTCTCTTCACACCCGCGACCAATTAACCCTCCATCCCTTCCCCCCAAAATGTTAAGTGTTCAATCGAGACACATTTCTATATGCCAGTTTTGTATTACTGTTATCTTCAGTCCAACCAGATGACTGGCGGATCTGTGTATTGTTGATTGTTTCTGCACTCCTTTTTGAACGCTTAAGTGTTTATGTTTGCACACCAATATTGTTGGTGTCTTTCCTTACGATGCTACGCAGGGTAGTTCAACAGTCACTTCAAATAGAATAGAACACAGCTCATGAAACCAATACAGCTTATGTATGCTTTAAATGGTAGCTGCCATTGCTTCTAGCCATAAAGGCTGTTGTCTGGAATTTATCGCACAGATTATTTTCTACTGCTGGAGGGAGCCAAGGCAGTTCTGCTTCATAGGCTAGCCTCAGCTTGAGGCTTTTACTGCTGATGCCTATTCTGTAACTGCTTGGTGTGGTGAGGGACACTTGCATGGCTGCTGCCTCTACTGTGCCTGAGGGAAGCTTTCAATTGTAGTTTTGCTTGGGTATTTTGGTCTGAGCCTACTGTTTGAGGATGTTATAAGGCATTTTGTGATGGGCTGGCATATAATCGCTCGTACTTGGTAAGGCTCCGTACACGTCATTGTTGAAGCCCAATCACTAAATGTGTGGTAACTAAAATATACTTACACCTATCTGATATAGCAACTATTTTGTTATATTATTTTATTGAACTTTTTGGTAAGTTCTGCACTCATTTTAGGGTGTTTTTACTTTGGTGATGTCACTTGTTGTGATGTCATAGGGTCAAAGGTAATGTGATACCATTTCCTGTCGAGCAATGAGGGCAACGGTTATGTGATGTCACTTCTGGTGATGTCATCAAGGAGTCACAAATGGTATGATGTCACTTCTGCCACCCCTGACATTCATGCACCTATTCCCCCTTTGTCTAACTGACTGGGAGCAATACACAATGACCAACTGCCAGCCCCACCTAGTCATGCAACCCAGGAGACAGGCTGCAGGCATCAAATGGTCAGGACAAGAAAATGTCAACTTTCTAAAAGTGTGTAACTAGGGGAGTTAGGCCCTTCATTCAGCTGTTTAGCTGATGTACTTAACGAGATTGCAGAGAAAGATGAGGGAGCTGATATAAGGTTCTGAATATGATTCTCTGAAAAAGACAATGTGTCCTTTTCTGCCATCTTTTAACAGGAAGGATCCTACCTGGTGAGAATTACTCGCTTGTTTTGTGAAGGGGAACCCTTATTTATGGTGCCTCTACTCTCGCGGGTCACTACCCGCTCTAAATCTGTAACTAGGGAAATAATATCTATATATGAAATAGGATTTTGATATAAGACTTCTAAGACATTAGGATGGTTGGTTTATGATTTTTTCACATTAATGTTCATTTAGATTGTGTATTTAAAACACAATTTTGTTGTTTAATGTTTTGTTAACTATATGTACACAAGTATTTTCTGTATATAGACATTATTGTCTTTTTCTGTTCCAAATATGCAACAAAGAATTTTTTTTAAAAAGCTGAAGATAAAGGTATAAATAAAGTACCAGATCAAATAAAAGAAATAGTTTGGTCTAGCGCTAATTTAAGACGCAAAAACAAAACAGGTCCTGGCCCATTTCCCTGCTACACATATAAACGGCCCAGCCAGAACCTGGCCCACAAAAAGAAATAATATCTATATATGAAATAGGATTTTGATATAAGACTTCTAAGACATTAGGATGGTTGGTTTATGATTTTTTCAAATTAATGTTCATTTAGATTGTGTATTTAAAACACAATTTTGTTGTTTAATGTTTTGTTAACTATATGTACACAAGTATTTTCTGTATAGACATTATTGTCTTTTTCTGTTCCAAATATGCAACAAAGAATTTTTTTTTTAAAAGCTGAAGATAAAGGGTATAAATAAAGTACCAGATCAAATAAAATAAATAGTTTGGTCTAGCGCTAATTTAAGACGCAAAAACAAAACAGGTCCTGGCCCATTTCCCTGCTACACACCTTTCTAAAAGTGGCATTTTCAGATTTGTGACTTAAAATCCGACTTAGAGGGTTTTGAATTACAATTCTTTAGACACCAAACTCAATATTCCTGATTGTCGCCAATTGGAAGAAAGCACTTATTAAATGTAATAAGGTAACCCAATGTTATCCTACAGGACAGGTAGGACTTGCAGTAGTAAAACACAAATGTAAGAGTTTTTCACTATAAAACCTAAAGGTATATATCCAACTTTTTAAATACACTAGACCCTGCTTATTTGTGCTGTTTATGGCCTACACCAAGGATGACTTATATGTATTAAAAAGGAAGGTTTAGTCCTGGCTAAAGATTTATTTTGCCATGTTGAATTGGCAATTTGAAACTGCACACAAATGCTGCAATGACAGGCCTGAGACATGTTTAAGAGGCTACTTAAGTGCGTGGCACAATCAGTGCTGCAGGCCGACTAGTAGAGTTTAATTTACAGGCCCTGAGTACATGTAGTATTACTGTACTATTGACTTACAGTAAATTAAATATGCCAATTGAGTGTAAGCTAGTGTTACCATGCACTTTGGCAGTGGTAAAGTAGGAAGAACCTGGAGAGTCCATCAGCACTGGCGTCGTCCGACTCGGGGAGATGCTCCACCATAAAGTCAATTCCCTGTAGGGAGAAAGACCACTTCAAAAGTTTGGAATTATCACCCCTCATCTATATTAGCCATCTGAGGGGTCTGTGGTCTGTCTGAGCCTGGAAGTGAGCCCCAAACAGGTATGCTCTCAACTTCTTCAGTGCCAGGACCACTGTAAATGCTTCTCATTCTATTACATCCCACCTCTGTTCCCTGGGAAGTAACCTCCTGCGAATGAAGGCTACTGGTTGATCTAGGCCCTCTTCGTTTAGCTGTGAGAGCATGGCCCCTATGCCATGCTCTGAGGCATCTGGTTGCACAATGAACTTCTGGGAGAAATCAGGGGCCTTGAGTTCAGGTGTCATACACATGGCCTTCTTCAGGGTGTCAAAAGCAGTCTGGCACGCCTCCGTCCAGGCAGCTTTTTCAAAGTCAGCTATATCAAGGGAGCAACAATGATACCACACCCCTTGACAAATCTCCTGTAGTACCCAGTGTGGCCCAATACGGCCCTCATCTCTGTCTGGGCCTTGAAAGGTTCTAAAGCCAGAATGATCTGAATTTTGGCCTGGAGGGGCTGCATCTTGCACCCTGCCACTTGGTGACCCAAGTAGACCACCGCAACTTGCCCTATCTGGCACTTACTGGCCTTGGTAGTCAGGCCTGCTCTTTGCAGAGCCTGAAGCACTTCCCTGAGGTGGCAGAGGTCTTCCTCCTACCTAGAACTGAAGAGCGCAATGTCATCTAGGTAGCCATGACCTGATTGACCAACCTCTATAAGGTGGCAGGGGCGTTCTTCAACCAGAAGGGCATCACCCGGAACTGGAAGTGGCCTTCTGGGGTAGAGAACACCAACTTGTCTTTGGCCTCCCCAGTTGTGAAGATCTGCCAGTTCCCAGACATCGGATCATATGTGTGGAGGAACTTGGCAGACAACTGATCAACTGACTCATCAGCTCAGGGGATGAGGTGAACGTCAGTCTAAATGACTGGACTGAGCCCCTGGTAATCCATGCAGAACCTGAGTTTTCACCTGGATACCTGGAGGGGCAGCCTTGGGAACCAGAACCACTGTGCTTGACCAAGGGCTGATTGAGGGATCAATTTCTCCTAGCTCCAGCATTTGGAGACTTCTGCCTTTATGCTGGCTCTCACCTTGTTGGATAGCCTGTAGATCTTTTTCTTCACAGGCATACTGTCTCCCTGCCATGGCCTCAGCTTGTCTGGGGTCACAAAGGGCTAGTGTCCAAACTCTTTGTGAGTGTGCTGGGCAGAGTCTTTGTGATGTGCAAGTGTGATAGGTGACAGCTCCTCCCCCTCATCAAATCGGAGATCGCCCATCCTGCCAGCACACATTCCACCTTTGTTTCACTGTCTGGGAGCAATACACAAATACCGACTGCCATCTACACCTAGTCTTGTAACCCAGGATACAAGCAACAGGCACCAAATGGTTAGGAAAAGAAAATGACAGCTTTCTAAAAGTTGCATTTTGAGAATTGTGACATAAAATCCGACACCATTAAATAGAGTTTTAAATTATAATTCTTTAGACACCAAACTTGACAATCCTACTTGCTCCCAATTGAAAGTTAGCACTTATTAAATGTAATAAGGTAACTCAGTGTTAATGGGAGAGGTAGGCCTTGCATTAGTGAAAAAGAAATTTAAGAGTGTTTCACTACCAGGACATATGAAAGTTAAAAGTACATGTCTGACTTTCTTAAATACATTGCACTCTGCACTATGGGCTCTTTAGGGCCTACCCCAGGGGTGACTTATATGTGACTTATATGTGCCAATTGGGTGTAAGTATGGGTTTTACCATGTTTAAAGGAGAGAGCACACACATTTTAGCACTGGTTAGCAGTGGTAACATGTGCAGAGTCCTAAAGCAAGCAAAATGAAGTTAGCAAAAACAGAAGGATAGAAGGCAACAAGTTGGGGGTAAAACCGTGCCAAGGTTGTCGGCCGTGAAATATTTTCTAGATGTCATGGTCCCCTGTTCAAACTTCGCCTTTAGTTCAGGTCCAACAGAAATTACATCTGGGTCTTTCTGGCTAGCTCTTTCAAATCAAATAAGGTTTAGAAGAAGAGGTAGGATGTGGCTCCATCTGGATCCATCCTGATAGATTTGGAATATTCTGACAGAAAAAAAAAACACCGTCTGGGTGTGCAGTGACTTCACTGCTGGACTGGTCTTTATAATGGGTGTTTCATTTTTAACTATTTAAAAGTGTGTGTTTTCCAAATGTTTTCATGCTAAAGGATTTACTTTAGTCCTCAGCATATGGAACTTCAGTGTCAAAGTGAATGTGTAGTCATAATAAATACACGCTTCATGTATTTTAATGGCCAGCTCTTGTGTTTGTGGGTGCTTTTTGCCGTCTTTTTTACCAAAGAAAAAATCAAATGTAGAAATAAGTGGAGGCTCAGCCGGTTAACACTGAGAGGGTTGTGTGTGATTATCTCTGCTTCTGAATGAGTGTATTTGGGTCTATTATGTATACTCCATTAGTTACCACATCATCGTCCCCCTCGTCAAGGACTGGAACTTCTATGTATATACTTACATGATGCTTGCCAAACTTTCCAAACATTAACTTGTCCCTAATGTTTTAATGCTGGTGCAGGACTTACATTTTAACAGATGTGGTTGAAGAGTTACAACCCCCTTCAACCTCTAATAGGATATTTACAGGGCATATCTATCTGAAGTGGCTGCAGCTTTTTCACCAGAGTTTACAGATACATCACAGCTATCAAGTAGCCTCATGCCATAAGGGCTCTCTTCAGCAACTACATGTCTGTTAGTGGCCCTCCCAACAAGCTGCTGCTCTCTCTGCAGGCCCTTGCAACACTTATGTGATATGTTGGTGGTGCCCCTGCCCAGATTCGGGCACCACAAAGCAGGAAACAAATATGGAAATTAGTATATGAAGGGCATATGGAGTGCCCAATCCTGACCGTAACGGTGCAAGACACAGTGCCCGAGCACAAGGAAAGAGCAGAAAGGCCCCATATATTTGACCAAATGGAGCATGGCGGCTCAGTCCCTTTCACGCAATGCAGTGTATCAAGTTCCCTTGCTGCACTTCATGAAATAATAATAAATATGCCCCTAAATAAGATAGAGCAGCAGGCAAATCTGCTAAGTACACATTAAACAGAAGTTGGGTAAGCACAAATTCCTGCTTTACTCCTCTCAGCAGTGGCACTCTTCTTGAGGCATCCTTAACTCAAGGTTACTTTCACCATGGTGTTGGAATATAGAGCTCAATGCAACTCAGTTAAGGGGGTTGGTATGTCGTGTGGCAGCTAGCTGTCTCTATTGATCAGATTGAAGTTCACTCTAACACCAGTAAAAGCTCAATAAGGAGGCAGAGAACCTCGAGAACCCATTGTTTTTCCCCATTCTTTAGCCTGACATGTTAAGATCTCAAACACAAAAGCATTATTCATCAGGGGAGTCTTTGACCTCGTGTAGTGGGAACATCGTCCAAGTCAATCTCCTCACACCGGCCATTAAACATTTTTTAATTAAACCTTCCTAAAAAAAACTATAAAGTATTTTCCCCAACAATATAGGGCCTGCTTCTCAAACAACCTTTCCTTTTCCCTTACCACAAATTCATCTGAACCCTAAAAGGGACCTGAGCACCTGCTGTTCAAGGCCAATCTAATGTACCTCCCTCTCCTGCCCCCAATCATTGGGAAACTGCTGCAAGTTGGTGGCCAATGTTCTGTTGACTTCCACTACAAACAATTTACTGTGGAAACTGCTACAAGCCAGATACGCGTTGAATACCAGAAGGCTGGGCCTTGGCTTTCGGATAATGCCCAGGAGATTAACCGCTTGGAGATCAAGACTGGCTGTCGTTAATTGAATCATTTTCCAGCTTTGTGGGTATTTAAACCTGATCACCAAATCTCCTTTAGCAGAATCCGATTAATCAGGTCCAATTTAGGGAAAAGTCTAAAACCAATGTGGAGCTAAGGTGGAAGAAATGGGGAAAGCTTAAGTGTATTTGATGCAACCATCCGCCATTGGGTGAAACGCCAAAGGGGGGGTAAAATGAAGCGTTTATTTAAAAGATCTGGAGAAACGGACTATAAGCTGGTTCAAGGCATTTAAGTCTCTTGTCATGCAAGTAAGGAACAGAGGGCCTGGGGATGCACAACGCGTGAGAGAGGAAGTCTCAGAGAACGGCTACCAGAAGTGAAACCTTAACAAAAAAGTTGAGTGTTTTATTTTTCAGGCAGCAGAACACTTAGACCCCTGTGCAAACATATGATTTCCTCAGGTAAATTGGGAAGGTAAAACTGGTGTAATCTGCTCGGGGAAATGCCTAGTATATATATATATTGGCACATGCAGATTGTGTTGAAGGAAGCACGAAAAAATGTACAACTTGTGATGGCTGGTATTTATTAGCCCCTATAAATACCGATCCCTGAGGTATTGTGTTTTTATTGTGACCGATATATCATTATTTCCTACCAGGCCGCTCCTAACAACGGCCTAGTTCGGAATCTTCCTATTTCTGAGCTTAGCTCCTGGTCTGTATTCTTTTATGAACACATTGTACTTTGATAACAACAAGCTGCAGTACATCGAAATGTGGATTGATAAGAGGCACAACAAACGAACTCCTACTGAAACTCGCAAAAGCTAAAAGCTTAGCTACATTTTAAAGACCAGTAATTACAAATGCGAAAACACAGGGACTAAAAGCAACTGCATCAAGTTTACAACCTAAGGTATTCCTGGTAAACCCGGCCCATAAATGGTAACCTGGGGACCCTAGGGCGAACTTGACAGCTTTGAATATCACTCATTTATCTGCTGATCTGGTTTGGGTGTTAGTGTACTTCCCGGGACAGACACATTTGCACAACACTATTTTTTTATGTTGTGAGAAGGGCTTTTCAGTGAATTCCTCTTGACCCAGTATTTATAAAATGTACCCTCTATGTCTTTTATTTTTATTTTGTGGCAATATTATACTCTATGGTTAGGCGTTTTGGGATGCTTATTCTTGCAAAATGTAGAGCAACATGTGTGTAGGAAGCTGGCTTGTGTGTCAAAAAGAGGTACACTATGTAGACGACCCTTATTGGCTTGCAGGGCTTAAATTAATCATCCCAAATGCTTTCTTTGTGTTAGTGTGGGCAAGCATTTTAAGCTTATCAGAGGGTAATGTTTAGTATTTGTTGTACACAAAGAGTCCATAAATGAGACACACTCAAGAAGAAACTCCAGTCTAATTTAGAAAAATAACAGAGATTTTTATATAAATTTTGACACCAAGATTATCAGAATCAGTAAAGTATTTTAGACATTATCAATTTTTACATTAATAACAATAGAAAATGACATCTGTCAGATTTGAGGCAAGAGCCTTGAACGCAGTAATGTTATCCAAAGGGAGAAACATTCACTGCATAGACACACAGATGACTTACAGGACTGTTCTTCTGGACTTCAGGTAAGTAGGGGCCAAGGTCCAAGAAAGTACCGACGTTTCAAGTTTACCTGCCCTGACGTATCCGGGTGCAGAGGTACTTTTACGCAGTGGTAGCTTTGAACGCTACCCACTGAAGTCAATGGGGAAAAGTACCTGTAAGAAAGTGGCTGCAAATGAGGACCAGCCCGGCAGAACCCAGGGTGGGCTCGACTCTTGAGGGTCTCAGGAGCACAGAGACTCTGTCGGTTTAAGTGAACCTGGGCTGGGGAGCTCGGGTCAAGAGGCATTTTGTTTGGCGGGTCGGTAAGTTAGAGGCTCTCATGGTTCTTAGTGTACTTGTAGAAGAGGGGAAAGAAACACAGCAGGACCACTCTCGGTGTTGGGCTGGCCTCTCTTGAAGTCCCTCGATATGCAGGTAAGTTTGGGAGGTGATGGTGTTCCCACTGAACATAAATAAGCCATGTTGCTTGCTACTGGCTTCGGTGCCTTGGGTATTGGTGCTGGGCGACTCCTGGGGGTCCTGCCGTCACCAAACTCGTTAGGGAGACAGATCTGACCTCATGGAGCAACAAAGATTTTTTTTTGGGTGCTGCTCCCTTGGTGGGCCCGGGGGTCGACTGAACACTGTACCAGTCAGATGCTGGCGGAAGGTTGCTCCTCTGCACCTCCACTCCAAGGGAGATGTTGCTGGGTCGAGGAAGTGCCAGACAGACCTCCAAGGGCTTGGGGAGGCTGTTCTGCTTCTGGACGAGTCGGTGTTGGTGATTATCGGGAGAGCAGCAGTCAGTCAGGGTTTTGACCAAGATTGATGCTGGTCCACAGTTCTCACCTCTTCAACTCTTCTTTGCCCTTCTTTCGGGCAGACAAATCTGAGTTCCTGGTGTTAGGGGGCCACCTAAATAATACATTTAGGGGCGTTAAGGGAAGTGAACGGTTGTAGCAATTGGCCACTTGCCCCTGGGGTACTACTCTCCCTATATGACCACTTCCTGTGGGGAGTGGGCATAATCCTGTCCCAGAGTTCATAATTCCACCAAAACAAGATAGGTGCAATACACCTACTACATAGCAAATTTCCCACATGTCCAGGTGCCAAATGGGCCTCAGGGCATGGGGTGGAATCTACCAGGTCTGGAGCAAGCCAAGTCTGGGGGAAGGCATGCTAAATCACTAGCCATCCTGCTGGAGGAGGTGTGAACACCTTCCTCCAGAGCAGGCATTGTTTCTTACATCAGAGAGCGTGGGCTCTCACCTGCAGGGGGTCAGAAACTTGTCTGTGATGGCAGGATGGACAATACCAGTCAGCCAGCACACTAGATACTGGTAGGCTTTTCAGGGGGCACCTCTAAGGTGCCTTCTCAGTGCATGTCTCAGGCACCTATCTACATGTCCTGAAGATGATCCCAGTATTCCGCTAGAGGGATTGGAACGTTGTCAACTTCTCGCACCTAGTCACATTCTTATCCTCCTTATTATGATGTGCTGTGGTGTTGTAATGCATTTTCGTTGGCCTAACTAAGGATTTGCGTTTCTGGCTCGCTACTCAAAATGCCTTAGTTATTCTTTTATATTGTATGAAGCCCCACTTGTATGTCTTGTTGTTTTAATTGCTCACATCAAATGATCTTGTCCAGTAGGATGGTTAAATATAGACATCATTGTATCTCCATATGTCATTTTTTCCAAAATAATTTTTTGTTGTGAGGGACCTTTATTTCTGGAAAATACTTTACACCCAAATGCCCCTGACCATTAAATTGGTTTCCCTTGTTTTGTAAAACATAATAAATCTAGCACTGGTAACAGTAAAGATTTATTGAGACAAGGTGTTTAATACCAAACACCATAGGTTTCAGTTAACCCATCATGTAGCTGGGCAACTCGTAATGACCAGTGCGCAGTACATATACTTAAGACGGCTTCCCTGTTCACTTGTACCATCCAGTAATTAAACTAGAAAGCACAGGGGCATAGCTGCTCATGCAGATATGCCCTCACAAGTAATATAATGCACCCTGCCTTAGGGCACATGGCCTCCTGTAGGGGTGTACTACATATATTATATGTATTGACATTGGCATGGCACACAGAGAGTGTGCCATGTCGTGTTTTCACACTTGGTTTACACCATGTCACAAACTCTGCAATGGCAGCTTGCATGCAATTTGTATGGGGGTTTCCTTGGGTGGCATAATACATGCTGCAGCCCTTAGGGACCCTCTTTAGTACCCATGCCCTAGGTACCAGGTGTACTAAGGACTTTCAGAGGTGCTAAATGATTGCCAACTGTAGTACAATTAGACCATTTTACCCTGTTTCTAGGGAGAGAGCACTGGCACTGGGGCCTGGTTACCAGTGACCCAGTGCACCTCAGTCGAAAAACATCAGTACCAGTGGCAAAAAATGGGGGTGACCATGACAAAAAGGGGCAATTTCCTACACAATGTACCAATTATTTGGCAGTCAGTAAACTTTCTTCAATGTATATGTACTATGTTTTATACTTTTTTATGTTTATTTAAGGTTAGTAGTTGTTCCTCCTCACCAACTTATAGTAAAGAATTTCTCCTTTGCCATTCACTGGGTCGTTGTAAGGAATGGACACATTTTTCTGCTCTTCTTTGAGAAAAGATGGATGAATTAACTGTTTTGAATGATTTTTGATGTTCTCATTTTCAACTTCCTACAGGTTATGGTGTATTTACTAGCAGTTCTATATTCTTAGAGAGTTCATCGTTTGTCATCGCCCTTTTCTCATTTATTTCCATTTCATTAACTTTTTTACAGCCTACTGCTGCCTGTTCTATTTTTATTAAATTAGTCGTTATTACTTTTTCACAGCTGCTGGTAAGTGTAGCTTTGGTCTTCAAACAGAAGTGAATTTACCAAACTAGCCAAAATATTTGTATAACATGTTTAATAGCTTTTGGTCCAGTTTCACTAGAAAACAATGGTTAGCAGCAATGAGAAGATTATGCGGTACATATTGGATTGTGTGGCGATCCCCCTATTTTTGCCATTTGCGGCTGGTATCGGGGCAAAGTGGCAGGGGAACAAAACAAAAAAATCATTAAAAAAAACGTACGTCAATCCCGCCGCTCTTCTGGCTCGATTGCAGGCACAGGCTCTCAGACTGCCCTGCGGCCAATCCTGATGCAGCTCTCACAGGATGAGAGCAGCATCAGGATTGGCCTGAGCGCTCTCGATTTGCGCCCCTAGTGAGACTGGGAGCCTGCGCCTGCTGTATCCAACCCGGCAACGCAGCTCAGGTTGAAGACAGCTTCAGTGCGCATGATGGTTTGGCCGGCCTGAGATTGCCGGCCAAACCATCATGCGCACTGATAACAGTGCCCATATTCCCCCCTCAGTGCCTGTTATCCCCTGGCCCCGCCTCCAAGACTCCACGGTAGGAGAAAAATAAAACGATACTAAACATGGTTTATTATTGTTTTATTTTTCAAGTTTTGCAGCTGCTGCTGACGGGGGGAGGCTGACGGGGGATAGAGACGCTCGGCTGCCATCGCGTAGGAGCCACCGCTGAGTTTTGCACCATTTTCTGTGGCCAAAGAATCGCAAAATGTCATCAGCCATGCTCGAGCAGCTCGCCACATACTTCGATTGAGGGGTGCTGGCAAACCTCACCTCACGCCACCCCAGCCTCAGCAGAACAAATCTGACCCAAATTGGGGGAATAGTAGGTGGGCGGGATAGTGCAAAGGTTCTCACCCATAATTCTGTCGCTGTTCTACTTACTGGAGAGAGAGGGTGGACTCGAACGTCGGCAGTCTGTATCCTCATTATTTCTGCGCCACAAATGAGGAGGCTGAACATTTTGCCCTCGATGGAGCCAATTAATGCAGCTAATGACTGCTGTAAGTCTTGGGTTTTGTGTTGTGGCTCAAAACAATTCCCTCGCTCTGTTCTCTAACCTGCCCTACTTTCGCGGCAGTTGTATTTAATTGACCATGGCCCCTGCCTGAGATCTCCCAGCTCATCTTGAAGGTAGGAGGCAAACTAAGGGGTCACGTGGCACACGCCCAGCATTTCACGGTGTGGCACTGAGTGAACGTGGATCTGTACACATGGCTCAGGCTGCAGTGTTTAAATCCATGAACCTTCCCTCTGGCAGGTGTTCAACAAGTCCTCGTGGCTTGTTGCAAAAAAAGATATAATCGGCGTTATTTATTAATTTATTTATTTGCCGTTTTCTATAGCGCCAACTTGGCCATGGGCATTATAGAGCTTTACTTGACAGCAAGACCTGCTCCTGGATAACAAACATCATAAAACAACCAATGTGCAACTGGAAAAACAAAAAGGATAGGCAATTCATATCCATATGCGAACAGAACGGGAACAGCAGCAACTTAGAAAACAATTATAATGAAACAACCATAAAAGCATCGAGAAAACGGTGAGAAACAGGTCGAGCCAGGCCAGCCAGTTCAGGCCAGGAGATGTGACCATCGTCACATTAACCAAAGACCTTTTGATTTTACTAACGTTATATGTAGGAAATGCACGTAGGGCCTTTCAGCCGCCAGTCTCCTTCCGCCATTGGTCTGTTATTGTGTCATTTTAACATTTTCTTCCGCCCACAACAGCATACATCACGGGACACCCCACTTCAGCTTTTGGCTAACTTTAATATTTATATAATGACAGCCTGTCCTTTCACAATGAACTGCTCCGCAACCACAGCAGTTCAAGGACAGAGTTCACTTTGGAAATACATGCTTTTTGGGATAAAAAATAGTTTTGCTGTTAGTCAGTATTTTTTATGCTAGATTAATGAAGGCCCAGCATCATTCCCAACAATAACGTTTCTCAAACACATTGACACAAAAAAACAAGCACTGACAAACCCAAAAAGATTGTCTGTTTATGTCACTTCAGGGTCAGACTGACTGACCTACAGGGTACCTGGTAGTGCACATTGGGCTGGTCTGACGGGTCTGTGAGTGGGCTGGTCTTTTAGCAGTTTGTGGGCCTGTTTTATGGCCTGTTGGGCCGATTTTAACTGTTGATTTCCCTAACATTACTTCAAACATTGCCTGCAGCAAGTACAAATGCATGCAGCCTCCCACACCCTAAAAAACAGCTACACAGCGTGTCTTTACAAATTCAAAACTGACCTGATTTGCAAATGTGGCCCGTTTTTTATTTAGCTATCTAGGATTCAATTTTGTTTTGGTGCCCGGGACTAAATGTATCCCCATACGACCCTGTGCCAGATTTATTGGCTTGCCAAAGCTTGACTATTGGGTGACCTTAGCCAGAAAAATGTCAAGTTAATTAGTCTGTAATTGTAATCACAAACTAAGCTAACAGTACCAGGATTACTCTTTTCCTGGCTAGCATGAAGATTGATTCCTGTTTTCTTGTTTCAGCGACATGTATTGATTTCTGTTTTTTGCTCCTATATTTTCAGAGTTGGTTGAAAACATATGGCTATTTGCTTCCATATGATATACGGATCTCCGCGTTGCATTCGGAAAAGGCAATGCAGTCAGCTGTGGCAACGATGCAGCAGTTTTATGGGATTCCTGTAACAGGAGTGTTGGACCGCACAACAATCGAGTGAGTTTTCTGTTGCATGTTTTCTGTGTTGTGTTTTCTATCTCTATTCTGGCTTTAAAAATTATTTTAATAGCACCATGACTGCTGTCCACTGCATTTAAATCTTCACCGCTTCTTACCAAGCTAAGGCCCCTTGCTTAAGCGAGTGGCTTACTTATCCCTCTATCCAGGGCTTTTTTTAATTGAGAGGGCACTAGCCACAGAGGTGATTCTCTGTATGTTCTTGCCCACTGTTGCTAGTCCATGCCATGTGTATATAATGCACTGAGCCCTAAAAGGAGTAAATACAGAGCATGGTTGCATGCCATGCCCTGCACTTAGTAATGGATGTCAAAGCCTTAGGTTCTAGCCCATAGGCCAAACTGTCTGCACACCGTGTGCAAATGAATGTATTGGCCGTGCACTTGAGCACCAATTAAACTGAGCATAGAGCACAAGGGATGTAGACCAGAGAGTCAATGGGTTACTAGACTCTCACTGTGTTAATTTAGCCTTTTACCTCTGGTGTCGGGCAATCCTTGCTAATGAGCCGAAAGCTGAGCTACGAGTGCACCCCTTTAGCACTCGACTACCACGATCGCGAAGAATAGCAGCACAAGGTTTTGTCGGGAAGATGGTGTGGGCTAGGAACTCAGAGCTCCATGCGCATACAATAATATGTTATAAGTCAATATCCAGCCAATGCTTGTCATATTAAAAGAAAAACACCTTTATCTTAATACACACTTTAATACTACACACAGGAAACAATACTAATGATAAAAAGAGCATATACAAGTTTTGTCATCTGGGCAGTGATAGTCCAAAGGGTGGATCTATGGTACATGTTCCCCAGTCTTCATGAATTGCTGCGCTGGCTTAGTGCTGAGATTGGCTACTTCCTTAACCCCTTCCCTGCTCATGACGGAACCGTTCCGTCATGAGCCACGGTTGGCGTGTGCTCATGACGGAACGGTTCCGTCATGACAATCCTGTTGGCGGCCGCTCCGCCTGCGCGGCGCTGTTTCCCCGCCTGTGCGAGGGGACAACGCAAATGGGCGGAGTCATGACGGAACCGTTCCGTCATGAGCACAGCTCAACTGTGGCTCATGACGGAGCGGCTCCGTCATGAGCACAGGCCCACCGCGCTGCCCCCCTGCCCCCCCCAGCGCTGCAGCGGAATGTCCGCGGCAGCGAAGGGGTTAAAGGATTCTTGGCACTGTAACCTTATATCAAAGTATGTGCCTCAAGAGCGCTAATCATGTTGACTGATTTCTAGGGAGATCTTCCCACCAACACTGCCATGCTGAGGAGTTTTAAGTAAAAGCTGTCGGCCTTGCCGGCATGCATTCGCAGCTGCCGGGCACACAAAGCAGTTGTAGGGAAGAGGAGTGGCAGCCTGGGGGCCAGCAGACACCATCTTGGTAGAGCCGCCTTACATTCTGGGACCTTGCTGATATTCTGTGGCCTCTCCCAGGCATCTCAATGCCCAAAGTGAGACCAAACATCTCACACTAGGCACACTTGTGACTATTCGCTTGAAACTGGGGGCAGTGCTCGAATAGGTGGGAGTCCGATGGAGGAAAAAAGATGGGACGCTAGTGCACATACACTAGGATCCTCCCTCTCATAGGTGAGAGAGCCTTGGGAAAGTTACCTTCGGAGGTTAAAAATCACTTGAGAGAGCACGCTACAGCAGCGACAGTGCCGTTGATGTGGCTACAGGAACCCTGGCTGTCTTGTCGATATTGCTTCTGGCCAGAAAGGGGGACTAGGACATAGGTGGCCAGAAAGGGGGAGTAGGACATAGGTCTGAGGTCAAAGTGGGCAAAACCAGACGGAGCACTTGAGGTTTGCCCCTGACGAAGGGATTTAATATCCCGAAATGCATCGGGCACTTTTTCCAAGAACGTGAAGAAGATTGGTATTATTGTACCCATCGAAACTTTGACCAATGTACACATAATTAAGGATGATTAATGTGATGTACCTGTATTTCATTTAACTGCAATGTAAAAATGGAAATTTTACAATTGTATTTGCACTTGATTTGCTAAAATATCAATGCATAACGTTATTTTTCAATGTTTGGTCTATATTTGTGTTTATTCATTTGTTAAAGTACGGTTTGGACGTTTTCCAAACTAGTGAACAGTGCGAGGCACACAGTGGGCTTTCCCACTACTTTTTTTCTCCTAAGTTTTCACATCCGAAGTGACAACGGATTTTAGTACCTCAGCACCCATTACAGATTATCTAGTAACTTCCTCAACATTTGGATTAAATAGGTGTGCACCTTTCATAACGATTCTATTTAGAAGGCGCCACATGATTGGATATTGCACAGTCTCTTTTATCTCACACAGACATATTACCACTCATAACCCCTGGGCTTGTTACACTCATGAGAGCATTGATATGGTGGAGAGCACACAAAACCTCTCCATTACCAAGTTCTGTACTCTGGAATACTTTAACAGCACATCTCAGACCTGAGTGGGGTCAACTACATTTTGCAGTGAACTACTTACCTCTTCCAATCAGTCTACAGTCTACAACAAAGAGGGGGGTGGACTCATCTTCTTCCCCTCACAGTTTAGCATCCACAATCAAGCAAACACATGATTAAATAAAGATATCCAAGAAAAAGATAAGTGTGACAAATCTGTCTCACTGAAAATCATTACTACCTAATAAAGAACATCTGGTCTGCTTTCTCTCCAATATCCAGAGATGATATTTTTCCAAAATTATAAAACAACTGACACCAACTACTTTTCAGACATCCTTCCTGCAAACATTGTAAGGCAAGCCTGAGCAATCTTATTCCTGCATCACTCACCCAAGGTGTTAAACTGGTTAGACTACTCCCGTTATCAAAACAAAATCTCAATCCAAAATTATGATACAACGTTAGGACAATTGTTAATTTACATAGACTTTGGAAGGAAATTGAGAGACGCAGCTCTGATATATTGATTGCCTCCCACACCACCTTATCATACCACCATATCAGAACTACTTGAGGACTACCCAACTGGTTTCCACTTCGGCCACATTTACTACCAGCTCTGTATTGCATGTAAATGGCACTGGAGGCCACTGAGATTTACAGGATGGTGTTAGGAGGGTTACAGGCCACAAGAGGTTCAGGTGGTGCTAAGACAGAGTGTTGCTTGCTCTTCTCATTCTGTAGATGGGGTCTGGTGTGTGATTGGTTTCACCTGTGCTTTCTATCTATTCCAGGCCGAGTAGTGGTTTTTACTAGGTGCAGATTCACAGATTTGGGGGCAGGAAAACCGTGCTACTGGAGATCTCTGTCAGCCACCAGGTTGCATCATTATCAAAAATATTACAAAGATCTTGATGTGGCTGGGGATGTGGTTTGTAAATGGAGTATTACTTCAACTCTGGAAAACTAGAAATTCTCAATGTATCCTCAGCTAGATCATGCTCCTTCCTGTTTCAGAGTTTTTGACCCACCAAAAAGTATTGTAGGCCACAAATGGGCGCAGTCTCTTTATCAATTTCAAAGACCGCCAGAGACCTGTGCAGGCAAGAGAGTTGGTCCTTTAACTTACTGTTGCCTGCCCTGGTAAGACTTCTGTTCCTGTGTGTAGCTGGGTGTTGATATTTCCTTTGGTCTTCCTTTTTTTATAACACATTTTATTGTTTTTTCATACATTAATAAAAAACTGTACGGAAGAATGAACACAATACTGATCGTTCCCGTTCCCTGACACCACAGTAAATACTAAGGACATAGCATACAGTCTCTACAAAGATCATGTCCCCAGAATGCCCCCGCTCCACTAATGGTGTGTCCACACCAAGTCCCCTACCTTCGTTGGGCAGTTTGCATGTTAAACCCCCTCTTCGAGTGTTTCAGACCAGCTCTTCACTTGGCTCAACATGCAATGTGGTTGAGTTTGGAGCTAATAGTATCCTTCTATAGTGAGCCCAGTGTCCCCAGATTTTCCCATGTTTGTTTGGACAACCTCTGGCTGCATACACTGGTTGCTCTAGGTCCATTCATCTGTCCAGTCCTACCATCCATTCCATCAGAGAGGGGGCTCCTGTGGCTTTCTAGTATCTGGCTATGTCACAGTTTGCTACCCAGTGTCCTAGCCATAGTAGTTGTATCGATTGCCATCTAGGCTGTCTGTGATGTGCAGGAGAGTGGGTTTGGGGTCATGTGGTCGGATCTGTCCCAAGATTCTCCCGAGGCAGGTTGTGACGCCCTCCCAGTACGGAGTCAGGACTGGGCAGCTCCAGGTCGTGTGTAGGAAGTCCCCATGTTGTGTGGAACAGCATAGGCAGAGTGGGAGGTGATCAGTCCCATTCACCACAACCTGACGTGAGTGAGGTAGACCCTGTGAAGGTTATTAAACTGTAGGATTCTATATTGGGCTGCAAGAAGAGCTTAGGGCTTCCCACCAGTCATCCTCTAGCTCACCCAGGTCATGCGACCATGTCTCTCGCAGGGTGTGGAGTAACTCAGGAGAATTTGTGACCAGATATTTATATATGAATGACAGATGGTGTCTTACGGGCACTGTCAGCAGCACCTGAGCTTCCAGAGGGCTGAATTGTGGAAGCTAATTTAAGTCAGAGATATGAGGCATCAGTGCGTGTTGGATCTGCAGAAAACGGTAGAACCTTGGTTTTATGGGGCCATACTCTTCTTGTAGGTCAGCAAAGGATCTGATAATTTTCCCCTTCATTACATCTCCCGGGGAGGCGATACCGATAAGGTCCTACTTGTCAAAACCCTCCATTGTGGTCACCTGTGCGAGCCAATGTATAGAACACAGTGGGGTTTTCCTAGTCAGGCGTTTATCCCAGCCTAGTGCTCAAAGGGTGTTGCCCCACACCTGGTAACCCATCTTCATCACCGGAGGGAGTTCAGAGGGGATCGGACCTCCGTACAGGCCGTACGCAATCAGGATTGCCCGCATTATCCATAGCTCTGACACGCATGCGGGTGAGGTTAGTTCCCCAAACCACCACTTGTTTAGTACTACCAGATGCGCAACTCTGTAGTAGGAGAGAATGTTGGGTGTAGTTAGACCCCCTTCCAAGTAGGACTTAATGCATTTAACTATTGCTCTCCTAGGCTGCCGTTGGCTCCAGAGGAATTGTCGCAGGGCCATGTTGACGGAGCTGAAGAAGAACCTTGGTATTGGATATGGGACGTTTTGTAGAGTAGGTGGGGGAGCTCGATCTTCTTAAAGACTGCTGACCTACCCATTAAAGCTAGGGGAAGTGAGGCCAAGAAATCAAGGTTTTTGTGCAGTTTGGTGAAGCTGGGTTGTAGGTTTTCATCTCAGGCCCTTTGGCTGTACCAGCTCCTTTTGCCCAGGGCATTCCTAGCAGATACAATGAGGATTTTGCTGGGTTAATGTGTAGGCCAGGACAAAGATCCGCAGAATCTGGAGAGCCTGCCAGGAAGATGAGGACGTCCTCCTTGTATACAGCAATTTCGCCCAATACCCTAGAGTCCTACTCAAGCCCCTGCACCAATGCGTCTATTCTTATCAATTCTTTCAGGGATTCAGTGGCAAGCACGAATACATGGCTTGCTAGGGGGCAGCCCTGTTGCATACTCCGTCATATCGGGAAAGTGCGGGACTGTAATCCCCCAATTCGGATGCAGGCATTAGTTTGTCGTAGAGGAGCTTGGAAAAGCCTATGTAGCTGGGACCAAAATTCATTTGAGTAAGCTGTGAAAAGAGGTATGTCCATTCCACCGAGCTAAATGCCTTATGGAAGTCAACTAGAAAGTATTCTGGGCACGAGTACCAGGGCAGTTTGTATGTATCTGATATTATGTCTTGTGGCTCTGCCTGGCATGAATCTGGATTGGTCTGCGTGGACAAATGTACTCACTATCTTTAACAATCGTTTAGACAAGGCTTTCACCCATGTTTTCACTTCCATATTAAGTAAGGAGTTTGGGTGGTAAGAGGAACAGTGGGACATGAGTTGACCGGGCTTGGGGATGCAAACTATGTCTGCTAGTCGAGGTCTAGTTGAATTTCCGTCTCTTTGAGGGCAGCACTGAACATGTCTATCATTGTTTGGCCCAGTTAGGACCAATAGGACTTGAAGAATTCCACTGGATACCTGTTGGGACCTGGGGTTTTGCCCTACTGTAGTTAGGCCAACGCCTCTCTGAGCTCTTCCATGGTGAGACCGCTTTTCAAGGAGGTCTGCTCTTCGATGAGTACTTCAGCCATGAAGGAGGTTAAGGTCAATTTGCTGGGTCAGTCTGTGTTGGAGTAAAGTTAAGTTGCAAATTTCGCGGTTATCTCAGAGTATATCATGATGTTATCTTCAGCATCTATTTAGTGGCTTATGGGCATTTGCATAGCGGTGGAAGAGCAAAGGTGGTGTAGGATTTTAGAACACTTGTCCCCGTCCAGTCGTAGATACGGATTTGAATCGCAAGCCAGTCCTGCTACAAAAGCGAGCCGGTGTGCAAGATATTACAAAGGAGGGTGGGGTATGGATCTGTTGTTTAAGTTTGTTCCAAGTCATGTAGATATGGTTTCCCAGTACCTTGCCTCATACCTTTGATTTTCCTAATGGCGTTGTGGATCATAGGATCCTTTGAAATTTGGGTTCCTGGTCTTGTCATCTATTGCAGTTCTACAAAGTCCTGCAACTGGTTTTCAATGCAGTAGTTCCATTTCCTGGCTAGCTGTGGTTGGCCCTGATATGGCGGCATCTTTTTTCTGAACTACACATTTGAGGGGCACTCCTGATGACCTTTAGATGGTTTGATGTAAGTTGGCTGATGTGAGGAAATTGCAGGGAGGTCCTTAAAGCTTGGGAACACAGATGGCTAAAGCCGAAGCTTGCTCTTTGGGATGTGGGTCAAGCAGGTTCCAGGGAAGTCTCTGTGGTGGATATTGTCATTTATACCTATTTGTCTTGTGGCCACAAGAACCTTTGCACTCCAATTGGATAACTAGTTGACTTGCTTTAGGCACTTGACACCAAAGGGAAAGTTAAATCAAGCAGTGATTTCCAACTCTAATTGACTCCAAAGGGAAAGTTACATCCAGCAGTGATTTCTTACTCTAACAGTTGGTACTAGTTAAAAAAAAAAGAGATATATTATGATATTTTGAAGGAAATCAATATTTACAAGTAGTAAGAACAGGTAGTAAAATAGAGATAAATCCAAACACTCTTATTTACAAAGAGCATCCGCAGTCGCAGCGGACACTCCGCATTCTGTACGGGACCTCCGTACTCATGGTGGAATCTCCGCACTGCAGTATTTCATTGCCGAGATCCTGCCATGAATGCCGAGATCCTGCCACGAATGCAGAGATCCTGCAATGAAGGCAATCTCCGCCACGACTCCGGAGGCTCTATGTGAATCAGGCCCAAAAAACACAAGGACCTTCTGCAATCTTGATGCTAGACTTATACTGATCCTGCAATGAAGGCAATCTCCGCCACGACTCCGGAGGCTCTATGTGAATCAGGCCCAAAAAACACAAGGACCTTCTGCAATCTTGATGCTAGACTTATACAAGGGGTAAAATGGCCAATGTTATGACATAGGACAGCGGTTCTTAACCTTTTGACTTCTGTGGACCCACTGTACTGTGTTATTACTGAAAACCAGGAACCGTAGCCTAAGCATCTTCGATTATCTGAACTGCAAAAAAAATACATAAAAATATAGAAACAAGCGTCCATCAAACAAATATACTGTTGATGAAATATGTTTTTTAACTCCCAAACAAATTTAAGAAAAAAATCAACATTTTAATTTTAATGGGGCAGTTGGATATTTTCTAAATTCAATTAAGGCCACTCATTGTCCATATTGTATTCTGTTTGATGCATTTCTCCCACAAATCAATCTGAGGACACTAACTTAATTTGTATACTCCAATTTCAAATTTCTTCACATTTACAGATTTTTAAAAGAATTTCAGTTGTACATTTTGCTTCTTTATTCATATACCTTTTATTAATCTGTTAATATTATTCCTAAGCAGTTGCTGAACCCCTGAGTAGGCTACGCGGACCCCTAGGGGTCTCGGACCACTAGTTAAGAACCACTGCCATAGGAGTCACCTGAGTCTTCTTGGTAGTGTTTATGAGTTCTCAGCTTAACTGCAGTGATTGCTCATCCTTAGTCAGTCAGTCGTGTGGGCAGAGACTCCAGATTGAACGTAACAATGGCCAGGATTCACCATCTCTCTGTTCTAGTTTCACGTAGCCCTAGATGTAAAATACAGCTCTCAATGTGTTCGAGGCCCTGCAGCTATATTTCTTTGAAAGAGGTGTGACAACTAGTAAGCACAAAAACAGCATGCCTAATAAACAAAGTTAAACAATTTAGGAGGCCAAGGTAAATACACAGAAATTTGATGAGCATTTGAAAGGGTTAATGGGTCCAGATGTCACTGGCTCATGGGGGAGAAAGTGAGGAGAAACCAGATAAGAGCCAACCTGTTGTTTTATCACTGTAAGGATGCAAGGGTCTGGATAGAGAGGGCACCCACATCAATTTCCTCTAGGGGAACTAAAATACAGCAGTATATACAAGAAACTGACTTAACTGTCACAATTTTAATTTGGCTGGGGTCACTGAGTTGCCCCGTTGACTTGACAAAAACTGGGATCTACAGATCCTGGATGTAGGATCCGTGGCCAAACACAAGTTTAAACACAGATGCTTCTAAAATACTTAGGACTAGGAGAACCTTCAAATTGTTCTGGAATCAGTCGCTCAGTGGAAGCCAACATCTTTACACCAAGACTACTTATGAAGAGTCAAAATGTCGATGTCCGCCTGGTGCTGGGCTCTCTGATGTCAGGTAAGCACAAAACGTGTGAGAAATGATGCATGCTCCTCCCACTAACAATCGTGAATGCATCTCTGTAGGTCCTGATCTTCAGCTCCAAAACTGTGTCTTGTGATGATTCTGGCCATCTAGGCTGCAATGCCCTTGTAGCTTCTGGGTGGCTCAAGTAATCAGGATGTCCTCACAGAAGAATTCAATCTGCTGGGTTCTACTGTTTGTCTACTTTTCCTGCTTATTGGTTAAGCAAATTATGTTAAGTCATCTCCCTGTGACAGCTACCTTAGTCTCTATATGGTGAGTGCAAATTGGGGGTATCCAGTACAGAGATACTTATGCCTGGGTATTTTGTTTACTATAAAAATTGAGTGCTAATGGGTGCCTTTGTGTCCCTCTAGAGACCCTATACATAAATGAAGAGAATCACATAGTGAGGAGCTTTCTGTTTGGTTGTGCCGAAATCCCAAAACCCTATCCATCCTTTGTTGTCCTTCTGTCCCACATCTACCGCCTTTCTCCCTGGGAATGGTTGCTAACACTCGTTTTCAGTCGTGTGGTGTTGGGGCTTGCTCTGGGGGGGTTTGGTTGGACCATCTTCGCTCCTGCAGATTTGGAACTTTAGGTTAGTGGAAGCTCGACAAACGTGCTTTTCTGGGAAGTCTGGAAATGCACATCTCGAAGATGAAAGTACTGTGATGAGGAAGGGAAAATTGGAGTAATGAAGATTATTTGTAAGTATTCACCCCCTTTCCAATTTTTATTTATTCAGTGTTTTGCCCCCTTTTGTTATAGGTATGGATGGTGTATGGTTGCATTGTCAAGTGAGTCACATTGTTCGGAGCAGCTTTATCTATACTTTGGCAGGTTTGAAATATGCCAGCAGTGAATTTAAGTTGTCAATATCATTTGCACTGAAGGGATGAAATATAAAGGAATGTCTGTTCAAGGTAGAATGTGTTGCTATCTGTGGTCTACAGAAACCTAATTGCCCTTGGCAGACTTTATTTAAAAATGCTTTAATCTCTCCCTACCAAAATACTATTTATTCATCTTTCAAAAACAATTTGGGAAATTATTAATTAACGAAACACAAATAATCATTGTTATCTTCAAAAACGCTCATTATAAGTGGCAAGTAATAATTCCCATTATTTTGCTGCTCTGAAATAATCATTAGTTTGGTTGAGTCTTTGAGTTATATCATTGGGAAATCTGACTTTCAGTGCTGAATTTCATGTGTTTTGTCCTGGTATTCCACTCAGAAACATAGGGCCTCATTAAGATTTGGCAGTGCGGAAGCTGGACTGCCCTGCTCCAACACCGCCAAACCTGTGGTTGAACCGCCCGCCAGAGTAGGAGTTTTCTCCTGCTTGTGGGCAGTTCTTTGGCTTTCCCATGGCGGTGCCTATAAAATAGGCACCACAATGGAAACATCAAAATCAGTACCTGCATGGCATGGACTGCTGCTGTCATGCACGCACACAGGGGGGCACAACATGTGGCCCCCTGCATGCACCTCAAGGCCCTGAGGCACAACGGTTTTTAAGACGGGCTCACCGCCATGAAAACCATGACAGATAGGAAAATTGTAATATGCTTGGCAGGACCGCGGCACTCCTGCCAAGCAAATTGCGACCCACAAAACAGCCGTGCCACCACCCGGGATCTCTGATCTCTGGCGGTTGTGGCAGTCCCAAGGAGGCCCAACCGCACTGATCGTAATAGGGCGGTCGGAGGAGCGCCCCCGCATGTCTGGTGGTCCGTGGACTGTCGGACTCGTAATGAGGCCCATAGCCTGCCGCTGTCGAAATTTTAAGATGACCAATACAACGGTATTTCCCTTGGACTATATGTTAGAACCAAATATTTTGCAATTTGGATGCTTAATTATCAACTCAAGAACAACAAATCTCTTCAAGGATTTATACCTTTTTTAGGTCTCGCCTGGCGAAAGCAGCGCATGCACTGCTCTAGCCAGGAGAACACCTTTTGGAATCAATTCTGTGAGGGCTCTCATGCACACGTCTGCAATGGACAAAGATGGCTGCTCTTGCCATTTGTCCATTGCAAATAGTATGCGCATGTCCGTGGGACTGTGGACAGTCCCACACTATTTTGTTGCCATAGCAACAAAATGCCGCTTCGAGTGTTTTTTTTTAATGTCAGCCCCCCCGGGGCACCAGCAGGCATCCACTTCTGTCTTTTTGCTGTGATCAGCTGTCCTGACAGAAGTGGATGCCTGCTTGTGCCCCGGGGGAACTGCAGGACAGCCGTTAGCATTTGCAATGCAATAGGTCTCGCATTTATGTGAGTTTGAGCTATTGACATTGCAAATGACAATGCCTTTTATTTATGTTTTAAAAACGAACACAAGAATAAAAGGCATTGCCATTTGCAATGTCAATAGCTCAAACTCGCATAAATGCGAGACCTATTGCATTGCAAATGCTAACTTTTAGGTCTTACCTGACACAGCGCATGCGCTGGTCTGGCGAGACATTTTGTGAGGGCTCAAAAAAATGCTACCATGGCCAGCCTAGAGCTACAGTGCATGTGCGCGGGCGCGCACTTAGGGGCAGAGGCTGGCGAACCTCGTCATGCTCATTAAGCGCCCGTGATCACTTTCGTGGCGCCCCTTTGATGTTCTCGTTCAAAGAACATCAAACATCAAAGAACATGTTGTGTTAATGCTTTGCTGCGCCCGTTTGACTTACAATGTGCTTTCTCTTTCCACAAACTCGATGTTTGTGTTCCTTTATTTTGAGATGCTTTTAGTATTACTGTTTTGTGACTTAAAGAACATTAAGGAAATGTTACTGTGAAACTGGACAACGTTCACAGTGTTTTGTTTCTGATCGCAGTGGCTGCTTCAGGTCCGTTGCACCTTTCAGGAGTCCTATCGTTGGCGCTTTCATGAGGACATGATGAGGAAGCTGGAAATTTTTGGCACATTTTCTTTAAAAGCACAGCATGTTGGCGACTGGTTAATCGATTAGACCTATGTAGCGCTTTAGATCTCAAAGCGCTATGGTGGGTGCAGCAGTTACAACCCATGAAATATGGGGTGCAACTCACAAGGAGGGGGCAGGTTTGAGTGCACATTAGCTGCAATCGAACTCTTAAGATGATGGGCTGTGTGTATCATTATCAGCACTCAGTCTTCGCTAAGTGATCTTGTTTGTTTTGTTGTTGTGTTAATGCTTTGCTGCGCCCGTTTGACTTACAATGTGCTTTCTCTTTCCACAAACTCGATGTTTGTGTTCCTTTATTTTGAGATGCTTTTAGTATTACTGTCACACACACAACCACACACACAACCACAACCACATGCACAACCACACAACCACACACACACACAACCCCACCCACACACACACACACAACCACACACACACAATGACCACACAACCACACACAACCACACACACACGTACAACCACACAACCACACCCACAACCACACACACACACAACCCCAACCACACACACAACCACACACAACCACAACCACACACACAAAACCACACAACCACACACACACCTACAACCACACACACACAACCACACAAACAACCACACCTACAACCACACACACACAACCACAACCACACCCAACCACACCCACAACCACACACACCCACAACCACACACACACAACCACAACCACATACAACCACAACCACACACACAACCACAACCACACACACACAACCACACACACACACAACCACACACACAACCACAACCACACACAAAACCACACACACAACCACACACACAACCCCACACACACACAACCACACACACACACACACACACAACCACCCACACACACACAACCACCCACACACAACCACCCACACACAACCACCCACCCACAACCACACCCACAACCACACACACACAACCACACACCCACCACACACAACCACACACACAACCACCCACACACAACCACCCACCCACAACCACACACACACAACCACACACCCACCACACACAACCACACACACAACCACATACACACACACAACCACACACACAACCACCCACCCACAACCACACCCACAACCACACACAACCACAACCACACACACAAACACACACAACCACACACACACCTACAACCACAAACACACAACCACACAAACAACCACACCTACAACCACACACACATAACCACAACCACACCCAACCACACCCACAACCACACACACCCACAACCACACACACACAACCACACACACACAACCACAACCACACACAACCACAACCACACACACAACCACAACCACACACACACAACCACAACCACACACACAACCACACACACAACCACAACCCCATACACAACCACACACACAACCACACACACAACACACACAACCCCACACACACACAACCACACACACACACAACCACACACACACACAACCACCCACACACAACCACACACACAACCACCCACCCACACCCACAACCACACACACAACCACACACACAACCACACACACACAACCACACACCCACCACACACAACCACATACACACACACAACCACACACACAACCACCCACCCACAACCACACCCACAACCACACCCACAACCACACACAACCACACACACACAACCACATACACACAACCACACACACAACCACACCAAGCATTGGCATAGCCTATAGGTCTCGCCTTTGGGACCTTATAAGTGTTTTTTAGCCACGCAACAATTGATGTGGTTGCACCAAGGATATTATGCTGCATAACTAAATACTTAGAAGGTCCCAAAAGCGAGACCTATTGGCTATGCCAATGCCAATGCCAATGCTTGTTTTAGTATTGAGTCTGTGGGCTTCGAATCGTGTGTGCTGCTTTGACTTTCCGGCACGTACTGTGGCGCGCACTTCATCCACCATTGGACACGCACACTTTTAAAATAAGTAAATACGGCTTTGGTGAACAATGACAACAATAAACCTCAGGGGCGCTTCTTCCTCTGTCTGGTATTTTATTGTTTTAAATGGATGCCTATGATGCTGATCATGTCTTTGTCTAAGAGATACCGGAATGACGAATTAAGAGATTCCCCCAGTGTGAACAACATGTACATTCTTTGTGCACATTTTATGAGGCTTAGCCAAAGCTCCGGAGCACCATTACAAAGAGCAGTATGAGTTTGCATTCCTCGCTTTAGCAGTGTCTCGACAAGCAATGGCCTAACGGCAATATGAAGGCTGCTGGGTACCGGGGCTGTCTTTGCCCCAGAATGGGACATTGCAACAGCTTCTCTGCCACAGTGCACGCCGGGTACAGAGCGCAGGGAGGGATCCTTGATCTCCCTCGTTTCTATCAGGGATGCCCGCTGTACACAGATCTATGTGCCGGAGGTCGGTGTCTGTCATCAATTGTGCGGGGGCAGCAGGACACAACCAACCCGGAATAGGCACACACCGGCTTCACTTCCAGCTGAGTGCCAGCTGAATGACACTTCCACCTGAGTGACACTTCCAGCTGAGTGACACTTCCAGCTGATTGATACTTCCACCTGGGTGACACTTCCAGCTGAGTGACACTTCTAGCTGAGTGACACTTCCACCTGAGTGACACTTCCAGCTGAGTGACACTTCCACCTGAGTGTCACTTCCAGCTGAGTGCCAGCTGAGGGACACTTCCAGTTGAGTGACACTTCACCTCAGTGCCAGCTGAGCGACACTTCCACCTGAGTGACACTTCCAGCTGAGTCCACAATTGACTTGAAGCTTCGCGTCGAAGGAGTTCTGGGGCCACCACTGACCTGAGCAATCATAATCCGAGGGGGCAGCGGGAACAGCCAGGGTAAGAAGAGAGAGGGTCAGAGAGATGTGAGGTCCTCGCTGGGCATCGGTGGGAAACCCGAGGGAGGGAGGGAGGGAAGAAGGCAGGGACGAACGAGGGAGGGAGGGAGAGACGCAAAAAGTGAAAGTTGGAACAAAAACAAGGTGCCGCGCTTTCGCTTTTGAGCTTGTTTTCAGTGTCATCGATTCCAGAGTTGGTAAGGACAGGATTTTTCCAGGGTGGGGGCTCCCTTCTATTTACCCGCCTTCACTCATCGCGTCCAGTCATGCGGTTTTCACTGCAATGGAAAATGTATTGGTGTGAGGACGAAAAAATGTATGCTGTGCATCAGGGGCTTCCAGGTGGGGTGAGGGGGGCAGTTTCCTCAAATTAATATTTAGGCTTCACACTGCCCGGTTAGTGTAAGCCGAATGACATGGGTAGCCTGCTGGGGATTATCTGGGGAGATCTTGTGATCTCTCAGTGCTGAGCCTACCCTACATATACGGCTGTTGGTGCCAGAGTGAGAACCCTGCATATTTGTCCTCGCTTCAGGACTTTTCACCAGGTTGCTCACTCTCTCAATTGTGGCTGTAATGTAGCCATCATTGCTCTAGTTCCAGCCTTATCTAGAGCGCAGTGCACGCATTTCAGGAATTCTAGTTCACTTCTGCCTTTATTTGCTGGTCTCTGATTTATGTCTTTGAAATAGGCAGCTCCGATGGCTCCTGCGGGTGAGAGCAACTGCATAGTAGTCGGGTTGTAAGGTGGCCTGGAATGCAGTTGGCACCTCAAGAAATACGTTCCTGTTTCATGTTTTGTTTCAAGTTGGAATATGATGGGCGAGTCCTTCCAATCCACTATTTAATCGAAAAACTTGATCAAATCAGACCTCATACATTACATAAGCAGCAGTTACGTTTACACAAGGACACATTCATATATATATATATATATATATATATATATATATATATATATATATATATATATATATATATATATATATATATATATATTCACTGAAAAAACCATAGGTTTCACACATGTTATAGTTAGCTGTAGATTTTACTGATAAAAAACCAATGAAATTCCCCCGTTATAGTTACTGTAGGCAACTATAACTCACGCGACCGCAATCCTCTGCTGATGCTAATACTGTATTTAGACACTTATTTGCCCATGTTTCTTCCATTAAATTTTAGCTATACATATATTACAAATATTTTTTTTTCATAAAGACACATATGTCATCAGCAGAGGATTACGGTCGCGTGAGTTATAGTTGCCTACAGTAACTATAACGGGGGAATTTCATTGGTTTTTTATCAGTAAAATCTACAGCTAACTATAACATGTGTGAAACCTATGGTTTTTTCAGTGAATTTGCAAGGTTTTTTAAATGCTAATTCCTAACTATAACGTGTGTGAAACCTATGGTTTTTTCAGTGAATTTGTACGGTTTTTTAAATGCTAACTTACTTTACGCCATTCGTGGCGTGCGCGCCCAGTTAACGCAGTTCGTTCCGTGCACGCACGGTGCGCTTCGTGCACCGTGCGCGCACAGTGAGCACGCGGTGCGCTTCGCGCACCGCGCGCCCACTTTACGCAGTTAGCGCCATGCACGCACGGTGGTCACGCGGTGCGCTGCGCGCACCGCGTGCCCACAATATGCGAGATGGGCCATGTACGCACGATGCGCTTCGCGCACCGTGCGCACATGGGGGACATATTATGCGCATCGTTGTGAAATGTTTTGTTTATTGTTTTCATTTGATTGATAAGCCATGCACAAATGGTGCCCTTCGGGCACCATTTGCACATGGGGTGGGGAGAGTGTGGATACTTTTTTTTTAAAAAAAAATTTTTACCGTACGGTAAGCGTAATCGGCGATTTTTCGAAAAAAAAAAATATTTTTTTTTTGGCCTTGTGGGTTGTTTGGGGGCCCGTATATCATTGCTGGGTGATTATTATCTCAATATACTGCCCCTTTACACATTTTTGGGCTTCATTTATGATGCCCCACTCAGAGTGCGAGAGAGAAAATGGCGGCCGCCGCTTCCTGGTTTCGGCCGATTCGAATGTTTACTAAGATCTAAGAGCCAATCAGAATCGCGCTCGCGCACATCACCGTACGCGTACGGTAAGCGCACCGTAAGCGCACCGTAAGCTGGCTCAGATATATATATTGATTTAAAGGCTATTTTCTCAGAATCTATTGAACACATTTACACCAAACCTACAAAAGGCACTTCCTTGACCTGAGGACTACCTCTCTGCCAAATTTCAAGTAATTCTGTTCAGCCGTTCGGGCTGTAGCTGTGTCTAAAGGTCCTATGGAAAAATGCATGGGAAAAATGCGTTTTGGGACCCCCCTTTTATCTCAGCCCCCGCTTGACGAATCCCCCCGAGACTTTCAGGGTAGGAGCGGAGCGTAGCGCCCCACCTATTTTGAAAAATTCGCGAGGATTCGTCGACCGGCGCAAAAGTTATTCAAAATAGAATGTTGCGGATTTCCTATGGAAACGTGGTCCTAACTATAACTACCTACTGGCGACCGCCAGTAGGTAATATATATATATATATATATATATATATATATATAAAATTTTATTTTTTTGACGAAACGCGTTTGTCTGACGATGGGAGCAGAATAAAGTAATTTGATTATCCCTGAGAGTGTGCGCCACGCTTTGTTTCACTTTGTGTTTGAAAAAAATTAAATATATATATATATATGTGGTTTTTTTTGGGTAGGCGCGTGGAGATTACGTGATTTGCGCAGACCCACAGGATGTGAAGTCAACCCCGAGGCTCGCACCTTGGTTTCCCAGCTCGGCAGTATAGCCGCGAGCCACAACCTGTAGCATACAGTATAAAAAAACATTTTATGAAGCAATACAATTACGGGCTTCATAAACACAAGTTAATAATAAAGTAAGCCAAGCATTGCATAAGTGAGTTTATGTATACACCCACTTTTTACATATAAGAATAAACTTGTTAGGGGCTTAAAAAAAATCCTGCCACATCTTGGCAGTGTAAGCAAGTATTAAACAGATTAGCTGAGAATCGCTGGGAGCCTGAGGCCAGCAGGCCGGTCTGGGGCAGTGAGACAGTAACACACTTTTGTTAGAAGAACCAATAAAGAACTCTGCGAAAAAGAACTATTAGTTCAAACACTGCACAGCTCTACAAGTAAATCTGAAACCGGGAACTTCACTACACAACACATACACTCCATAACACATGGATAAAACACATTATCATTTACAACGCCATTTACAACACCAATAGCTCTAACTTAAGCAAATGCAAGACCTATTGCATTTCCAATGCTTGTTTAAAAAAGGAATGACGGCTTGTATTCCTGTTAGACCCTAATCTCCAAGAGAAACTCAGGGCACCGTCTCGGCAGCCTACAAGATTTTTGTTGGTTCATAAACTAGCACACACAATAAACTGTGTGAACCGCATTGAACAGACAGGTAATTGAAAATTCCGCTTTAAGGAGCAACTTATTGACTGCTGAGATCTGCATTATCCCAGCAGCTGTCTAGCCCGGGGCAGGACAGGAATAACAAGACTTGCTAAAAGCAAAATTTAGTCTGCATGGTATGAAATAAAGTTTTAAATGCTAGTTTCTTATGTAATTGGGAAACAGACTGTGTATACTGTTATGACTGAAGGACAATAAAAGCATACCCTGAAGAGTATCAATGGTTTTAATAGTACTTTGATTATATACATTGGATACAGATATATCTGTTTCAATGGATGATATATTATATCAACAAATGTTAATAGAATCGTATTTGTATTTATATTAAATATTGATACGATTCTAAATATTGAGGTTGGAGCATAGTTGTTTGTTATTTTTTGACATCAAGGTTATATTTGTTGTTCTTGGGTTAATAATTAAGCATCCACATAGCGAAAGATTGGGTTTTAAAAATAAGTCCAGGGGAAAAGCTTTTGCATTGGTTTGGCTGAACCCTATCCGCTGTGCCTTTGTAAAATGGGCTACTCTCTAAATTGTTGATGACATTTTAGGGTGAAACATCACAGAATTGATGATTTATAATTGTTTTTTTTGTTATTTAGAGTTTTATATAGCGCAAGGTAGACCCGAAGATATTGGGTATCAGAGCGCTTTACATGAGCACCAGTTTTGTTACAGATGGACACATTCATTTTTGTTGGGCACAGGGAGATGAAGGGGCATATGTATCAAAAAAACTATTTGCGATTCCCAAAAAGCGATTTTTAGCGAATCACATTTTGAGAATCGCAAATTGCGATGTAAATAAAAAGTTGCAAACATTTTGCGATATCTAAAAAATCGCAGAATTTACTGCGAATTCCGTTTTTGCGATTTCTTATTTGCGAAATTCCTGTAAAGGGAAAAAGCGATAGAAAGCAGTTAGCCAATACAAATTTTGAAAGCTTTATTGAGTGAGAAATGCAGACAATGTCACAAAATCAAAATTTCCCTTTCTATCCACAGCACAAGCTAGGACATAGGAAGACAGTGCAGGAGCCGAGGAGGCAGAACATATGGATGAGCAGGCAGGGCAGGGGGCTCCGACGATACCACAGAGACCACACCTGTCCCACGGAGGAGGCGCACCATTGTGCCACCACTGGAGGTTGACAGGCCACAGGGGAGGATGATTCACAGGCATAGTCAGGGCAGCGTGTGACACAGGTGTCGGAACAGCACACACCCCAACATAGGGAGCAAGGAGCAGTGAGACACAGGCCAACGGCCAGCACCAGTTTTGCCACAGATGAAGAGGCCACGGTGTTTGCTGGACTGGAGGGCAGCATGCTGCAGATACAGCGCCTGCAACAGAAATCAATGAGATCCATTAACCGGCAGCTGTGCACAGTCAACAAAAGCCTAGGCTACATGGGGGAGGGCATCATGGACATGGCAGGTGCCATTCGTGAACTGTGTGCAACATTAAAGAGGGACCAGGCAGCCAGGCGCAGGGTGAGCCAACATTCCGACAGCCGTCTGAACAGCTACACCAAGGTGGTGAACCGCCTGTGCACTGCCACTAGCCAGCTGGCACGTCGCACCGTCAGCATGCAAGTGGAGAAGTCCCACTGCTGCCACGATGTTGCGAAAGGCCTGGTGCAGGTCACCACTGCTGTGGAGCAACTGCAGACAGCGAACACAGGTGGCTTAGAACTCCTGGGCTCAGGGGAGAGTGAGGAGGCATCCAGCAGGAGCAGCATCAGCCCACCAGTGCCCGATCCAAGAAGGCTCAGTGGGAGACAGGGTGCAACACCTGTGGACTCAAGGGAGGGCAGCAGCAGTCCGTCCCAGGAGGAGATGAACTAGCAACACTGAGTCACGCAAACGGGTGAGGCAACCCATTCCTACAGGACTCATGACTTGCATGAATACCTGCACTGTTGACTTAACATGTGCTACATACAGCGACACTCATTGAGTCAGTCAGGCTGTGTGACGATATTTCATCCTGCTGTTAAGGGTTTGAATAAACACAGACCTGCTACAAAATATATTTTGCATCATGTCATTATTACTCACCTAGAAGTAGTTCTGTGTGATCTCAGCCTGTCTCTGCCGTCTGGCAGCTGCCCCAACTCCCAACTGCTGGTCTGACAGGTGGACCTGGGCCATCATCGTCCGAAGTATCAGTATCAGTCAGTTCTATTGGGGTGCCTTTTTTCATAGCTGTGTTGTGGAGCATTGCAAAGGTAGCCACAATCTTGCAGCAGGTCTCAGGGCTGTATTGGCGTGCTCCGCCGCTTTTATGCAGGCAACGGAACCGGCTCTTCAGGATCCCAAAAGTCCGCTCAATTACACAGCGCGTAGATTTGTGTGCACGGTTGTATCTCCTCTCCCTTGCATTGGCTGGATTTAGGTACGGTGTCAGGATGAAGTTCCGCACTGCATATGCACTGTCACCTGCAGGAATGGAAACGAGGTGAGTCAATGTACCACCCCCCAAAGAAGTACTCTATGTAGGGATGTTTGCCATGCATTTACCTAGCAGGTAGCCCTCACCAAACTCGCCAGCATTGATACGTCTGTATATCCCACTATGTCTAAAGATGAAAGAGTTGTGAGTATTGCCTGGGTATTTAGCTACAATGTCATTGATGATATGTTTGGCATTGCAGATGACCTGTATGTTCAGGGAATGGTATGATTTACGGTTTCTGAATACATATTTATTGGTTGATGGGGGTGTGAGGGCCACATGGGTCCCATCTATGCAGCCAATTACGTGGGGGAATCGTGCAATCTGGTAGAAGTCCAGTTTTGTTTGCTGTAATGCCTGTTGTGTGCTGGGGAATTGTATGTGATGTAGTAGCCTCTGTACCATTGCATCCAGGAATGCAGGGAAGAAGCGCGACAGGCCACTCTGGGAGACCCCACCTGCCACTGCTATCACCCCTTGAAAACTCCCTGAGGCCAGTAGGTGCAGTGAGCACAGGACCTGCACATGGGTAGGAATGGTTTGGGTCCGGCATGTTGGGTGTTCCAGATAGGGTTTCAGCTCCTCTATCAGGTCTAAAATGGTCTTTGGGTCCAGCCTGTACTTCTCATGGATCTCCTCCTCAGTCTGCTGGAACAGAGTGATGCGCACTCTGAAGATCCGTCCCTGTCGCCTCCCCCGCTGTGCTGCTGCCCGAATTTGCACCCTCCTGGCTATCACATATAGCGCTGCCATTCTGGAAGTCCCTGTTGCATTGTAGGCCTGTTTATATAGCTTGCACCTGGTTACCACCTACATTGACTTGGTGGTAAAATTGATGTGCAAAATTGCGATTTTTCAGAATTTGCAATTTACTATTTTTTCATACATTGCTTTGCGAATTCTCAAACTGCGATTTCTCTATTTGCGATTTTCGCAGCCTGTGTATCGCAGACTGTGAATTTGCAGAGAAATTCGCAGACTTCGGGCCTCGCAAAATAAGAAATCGCAAAAATTGCGATTTTGAATTTTGAGATGCGAAAATATGTCTTACATCGTGTTTGTCTATTTCGCGATCGCAAACACTGTGTTTTTGCGATTCCTAGTATTTGCGATCGCGAAATAGTTTCATACATATGCCCCTAAGTGATTTTCCCATAATAACAGGATGTTGAGAGTTGTTGCTCAGACTCAAACCCGGTTTCCCAGCTTCAAGGTCGACCGCTCTAGCCGTAAGGCTACATCCTCTCCTCAATATAATTCTGTGTCAGAATTATTGGGCCAAATAGAAGTGGGCGAGTCAACAAATTAAGTGAGAGAGCCCAACCAGAGCCAAGGGTCTGGCTCTGCTCTTGAAGCCTGTACACTAGTCAAGCACTGAAAATGTTTGCTATGTAAATCATACAATAAATATCATGTAACATATAATAAGGTCTCTTCAGAATTCAAAAAAGATTATTGCTTTAACACGTGGAAGCTTTGACATGAAAGCGTTACATTATATCACTGTACTGAGAGGTACTTAATAAAACGTTTTAAACCAAAACCATTAGTCAAACAAGAGGCAAGACAGTTGTCATGTAAACCCTGTAAGTTGCCTGGATGATTATAGAGCAACATTATAGTTTATTAAATCAAACACAGTAGATTTTGTGCATCTGGTATTCTGAACCCACATATTTGAAAGTGCTTCCATATGGGATAATGAGGAAAAAGGAGTTTTGGTGAAATAAAATATTTGCGTAAGACACTCAATTTAAGCCGGGAAGTTACGATTTATCCAGGTTTTCTGGTTTCTCTTTGTAGAACTCCACCACTAAAAGTGTGCCTACTTGTCTTTCCTTTTTTACATTAATCCTTTGTTTTGACTTCTTTGTGCATTCTTCTGCAGTTTTTATATATAGCGCGGACTCCACACTAAGGTATTGGAGCGCTTTATGTGAGCACCAGTTACATCACACAAGGTCACATTCTTTTTTTATAGGCTCAAGGACATTAGGTGATTTGTTCAGAATCACGGGAAACTGAGCCTACGCCAAGACTGGAACCTGGTTCTCCAGTTCCAAAGTGGCCGCCCTGACCATAATGCCACATCCTGGGTAGGGCGAGGGTGGCAGGCAGAAGCCACTTGAAAGCTTGGCTTGTTATTGGCTCGAGGTTGCAATAGGACCTCGAGCTGAGCCAGTGCCAGGCTTCAGGCTCGTGCTTTCAGTGACTCGTCCTCCTCTAGAGCCAAAATGGGGAACATTTACAGTCTCACAGCCCCTTCCCCCACCTCCCCGAACACTATTGAACTGCAAGGACTCCACTTCCTTAACTCATGAGAATTTCAGAAGCCTACAGTCTGTAGGAAAACATTCTAACTCTCTTTGGAACATACAGTGAGTGGTACATAACACTCCTGGCCTTGCAGGCCGACATTAATAAATGTCTTACTGCAGCATGTGAATGAATCAATACCGGTTTATGATGAGTCATGGAATATCCCCCTGGCTGACATAAAAGATATTGCTTTATCCTACCATGGCCCATCTAGAAATGACATCACCATTCCGTCCTGGCAGCACGAAGATAAACTGTAGGATTTTGTTAACGTTGCTAAACCTGCCCACCATTTGCTTCGGGTTACGTGCAGCGGAGCTCCGTGCTTGACGCAGTCTTCTTCCTCCAGTCAGCCATGTTTTTAACCGTAAACACAGCCTTCGTTCACTGAGGCGTTCCAAGAGAGAAACCTGCCCCCTTAACGAAAGTTGAGGGGGGGGGGGGGGCTTCAAGATACATGAAGGGGCCCCCACTCAGTATTTAAGATGGAGCTCTCAGGACTGAGTACGGTGCTGAGGGGGCCCCCTGCTGCTAGGGCCCCCCCTCCACCGCTGGGGCTGCGGGGTCCTGTGCCCCTGGTGTTACCTGCGACTTTCTACAAAGCATTTAATCTAATTCCAAACAGTACAGAACCTGGTGTTTGAAAGAGTTTTACATTAATGTGACGTCTGAGACATTTATATGTGCACGCAGTTTATATCCGCACATGTGTGGGGGTAGTGTAATTTTCTCCTAGCGCCTATTCCTTGGGTCGAAGGGGCCGTGCACGGGGGTGCTTCATGGAGGCGGTGTGTCTTTTGCTATGCTTGAAATGGAAAAATAGAAGTGCAGGTACTCTGTACCAGAGTACCTGCTTGTTTGTGAGAAGTGCCGGTACTCTCCAATTTAAAGTATAGCATTTCTCTTGAGAAGTGGCGGTACTCTCCCTCTCAAAATAAAAAAGTGCCGGTACTCTCCAATTTAAAGTATAGCATTTCTCTTGAGAAGTGGCGGTACTCTCCCTCTCAAAATAAAAAAGTGCCGGTACTCTCCAATTTAAAGTATAGCATTTCTCTTGAGAAGTGGCGGTACTCTCCCTCTCAAAATAAAAAAGTGCCGGTACTTCGTACCGGACAGTACCGGCCCATTTAAAGCAGTGGCTATGACTGATGTATGCAGTGCAAGTCACCCATTTTTTTTTATTACTGGGCAATATCTATGTTAATTCTACACTACAGAACATACGTTAGAAGCATTTTTTCCATTTGCCCAAAGATAGAGAACTTACCCCTCCGGCTACGGGTGGAATTATGCTGGAAGTAGTTTAACATACGTAACAGGTATATTTGTAGAGCACATCTACACCCTTGAAGAGGCTGTTGGAACTTTTTTTTACAGATAATAGATATTTATTGCTACCCTACTCAATAGTACTCGTTTTATCAACCTCAGAAGGATGAAAGCTGAGTGAACGTTGATATTGTTAACCTGTGACCATGAGATCAAACACAGATCCCTTGAGAGGATGCATTGGTCCGCCAAGGCACCAGGCTCGGCCTACAGCCGTGGGTCATGCCTTCAAACCCAGTTGGGATCAATGGAAATGAATTGCTGTTATACAGTGTTTCATTTGTAAATTGTTGTTCACTTTGTTACTGTTTTCTACTTTTTATTCTTCCTTCCTTTTCTGTCTTTCTCTCTCTTGCTGTGGGTCAAATTCTGATGATAAAAAACTAGTTTGGTCCCCAAAAATTCCCACCTCCAGCACCCACTGGCACAGATTATGCATTGATGTCATAATCTAAATGTTGGAGGACTTGTGTGAAATGAGGTTGTTTTTTAATTGGAGTGAGGGGTGGGCAGGCACACTGTCCACAGAGTGGCTGCCATGACTGGCACAAGCTGTCTCTTGTTATCAGCAGGTGTGCAGATTATTCAGTTGGATTCAAGGTGTGTGAATCTCAAATTTCCCAAACAAAAAAAAACAGTGAGCTGCAACGTGTAGGGGTGAGATGATCAAGGTTGGAGGTGGACTGTTTCCATGAGAAACAGGGTCAGTACTTATTTGCATTAGCCGGGCCTCCGTCTAGAGTGGCACAGTGTGTGAAAAACAATGGTTTCGAATGCTAGCCCGAGTGATTGTGCTTGGTTAGACTGTTTGCAAGCATTCATCTCATCATTTTTCAGTTGATTGCAAGTATTATGCCTGGAAACCTGAGACGAGCCCAGCTTTTCAAGTCTACTACAGACAATGTTTGTGATTTCCAAAAAGTAATACATTTGCACGCATTCCAGAAGTACATCTGGGATTGCAGATTTATTTACCACTTTTTGGTAAACCATTCACTATATATATTTAAGTTTTACTTTTAAAAAAATGAGCAAGTTAGAAGCTCTTAGTGAAATGAAGGGATGAGAAAAACTGGCACCGAAACAGCAGACCTGACTCAGGGCCCCCAGACACAAATACCAATCCAAGAATGCACTAGGGGTGTGGCACACCTCAAACACCCCCTGGAGCCACACCTTTTCCCCTCCCAGCTGGGCCTGGTAGTTCTCCCTGGGAACTCATGACTGTGGTCACTTATAGCACAACGGCATTGAGTCCCTGCCTTTTGATCACTTATTTCAAATGTATTTTCACTGCAAACACGCTTCTTCATTTCTATCACAAGAAGCTTTAATTGTAGAGTTATCACATTGGTCCATGTAGGCACGATTCCATGTTTCTAGTCCTAGCATTTTACAAATCATTTTTGAAGTGACTGGCGACTCCATGTACTAAAACCGAGACGCAAATAGAAGTGGGAGCACCAGCTAATTAATAGGGCGAGTCAGAGCTGAGCCAAGGCTCTGTCTTGATTCTAAGAGTCCATGCACAAGCCAGGCCATGAAAACCCTTGGTATGTGTTAGAAATGGGATTTCTGGTTGGCTAGGGCAAGCGCCGAAGCCAGGCAGAAACCACCACTCTAGTCAGGGCAAGGGAGTTACACGCTGAAGATAACCCCTGCTCACCCCCTTGGTAGCTTGGCACGAGCAGTCAGGCTTATCCCAGAGGCAAAGTGTAAAGCGTTTGCGCAACACACACATACAGCAGCGACACACTAGGCACACCACAAAAGACACTCCACACAAGGTTATATGAAAAATAGCCTTTGTATTATCATAAACACATTAGATCATAATCACACATATACACTGTGCCAACTGGCACTAGTTAGTAATTTACAGGGGATTTTATACATGACAGGGCCAATCGGACCACTGTCAGAACCATCACAACTCACAGAATTAGTGAGAATAACTGTAGCTACTGACAACATTGCACTTAGCACATTATTATGCAAAACATAATCTGCAATAGTGCACCATAGTAAACACTGGTCCAGGATACACCTCATGAGCAATTCTCAGGCATTAGGCATAACACAATACAGTATGGCCTATTCTGCATACAAACGTTAGTGCAGTGCATTCTTACAACACCTCATTAGTAGTGTGCACACCTTATAACCACTTCTCCACTGGGCCTTACCCTCAGGCACCATAGGGGACCTTAGTCACAGTACCCATATAAATCACAGGCCGGGTCAGGGGTTACACAATATCTGCGGTACAGATCTCCGAGCTACTGCTTGTTTACCCTGATCCCCCTCCTGGTAAGTTCTTTGGGCCACATGCCCGCCTCACCATGAAGGGCGGTAATCTCCTGGGGCCCCGTCCTGGGCTCGTCCCGACCCAATCACCATAAGCAAGGCAGGGGGGGGCAGGGTTATAACACACCCCCGTCTCCGAAAATGGAGAGTGCCCCCAATATCACAAAAAAAGTGCAGCTGCCCGCTACCTCCCGGGGCAGCTGCTATTATGGCAAGTCGGGGGCCACAGCCTCAAATAACCCGCCGGGTTGTTAGGAAGTGCGGGACTGCTCCAGTCTTCCAGGAGCTCCCGCCACTCACCCGCCTTCAGGGAAATGGCCTTGTGGCACGTCCGTAGTCCTCCGAGCCTCTGGCAGCCCCCAGATATCCTTGACCGGAAGACGCTGCTTCCTCCTTCCTTTTGCTGTCCCAACTAAGCAACACGCAGGGCACTCTGGTCACCACGGGAGCCCCGCCCACCCCCAGGCACCGGGTTGTCTGACTTCCTGGGAAGGCCTCGTCCGGCCCTTGACTTCTGCTCTTGCCTCGCGGCCCCACCCACAGTCAGGCAGTCGTCACCTGACTTCCTTTCATCATGGAGAGGAGTCTCCTCCGATGCAGGCACACAGGCAGGAATAGTGCCCACTGCGTAATGGGGAAGATACGCCGACACGCGCACCAGCAGCCTCCTTCTCCTTCCTAGGGGCCCACAGTGCTCACCACGCGCTCCGAAGCAGGAGCCCCCTTCTCGGGCCCAAAGGGCAATTCGCCACAGGTCAACGAGGAGAGCCAGCAAGACGCTCTTCTCTCCAGGGCAAAAAAAAAGCACCCACATGTAGTACGCAGTGGACAGCCAGCAAACGCCCTTCTCGCCAGGGAAAGTGCTCACCAGAGCTGCATCTCTCCTCTCCAGGGGGGGGGGCAGGAAGCAAGACAGAGGCAGGCCAGCACACCGGGTCTCCTGTGCAAGACAGCAGTCCCTCAGCAGGGCAGCAGATTAGCCCTGCGCAAGCCCTCTCCTTGGGGCACGGATTTCAGCAGTGCAGCGTCAAGTCCCCTAAGTCCTCAGGGGCAGAGCTGGGCCCAGGCAGGCCAGCTCACAGGGCCCTACAGCAGAGGGGCAGTCCCTCATGGCGGTTCCTCCTGGGGCCCAGCAGGCACCAGTAGCACCCACACAGCACACAAAAACAGCACACCTTTCATGGGGTCACAGCCCCAATATTTATACAGCATTTCTCTTTGTCTCCCCTGGCAAAGGGCTTGGGGGAACCAGTCTCAACTAGTTCGGGGGGGGGGGGGGGTGATGAAGCACTCTGTTTACCAGGCTTCCACCCTCCTTTGTCAGATTGGGCTCGGTCATCAGACAACCCACAGGGGGTCGGAGCTAGCATTCACCCAGGCAGGTACATACCTATTCAGTGTCAGGGACTACCCCTTCTACTACTCCAAATGCAGATATGCCCATTCAGCCTAGCGCTGACTCACCCTGCCCTCCCTGGAGCCACAAACCTCACCAGCTCCTCTCACTCCAGAGCCAGACATGCAATACACATCAGGCAGGCAGACACATAGTACACAGAAATGCCAACTTCTAAAAGCGACATTTCTAATATATTGACAATAAATCTGTGCACACCATTGCGCAGCATTCATTATCACTATACCAAACTTGACCACGCTACTCCTCTCATATCAGAAATTACCAATGAACAATTTATCAGGGAATCCCCAATGCATTCCTATGAGAGGGCAGCCTCACAGCAGTGCGAAACCAAAATGGCTGTTTGTCACTACCAGGACATGTTACACACTTAAGGTACATGTCCTACCTTTTACCTACAATGCACCCTGCCCATAGGGTTAGCTAGGGCCTACCTCAGGGTTGACTGACATGCAGTAAAAGGGGGGTCACAGACATGGCACACACTTTAGGTGTCACGTCACAGCGGCAGTAACACTGCGCGCACAGGCCCTGCAATGGCAGAGGCCTGAGACACTTTTGAAAGGCTTCTTTGGTGGGTGGCACAAGCAGCGCTGCAAGCCCACCAGTAGCATTTAATTTACTGGCCCTGGGTATCTGAGATGCCACTTTACAAGGGACTGACAGGTAAATTAAATACGCCAAACAGGTGTAGACCAATCTTACCATGTTTAGCATAGAGAATGCACACACTTTACACTGGACAGCAGTGCTAAAGTGCCCAGAGTCCTAAAACCACCAACACCATGTCAGAAAAAAAGGCTAGGAGAAAGGCAAAAAGTTCAGGGATGACCCTGCAAATAGGGCCAAGTCCAACAGTATGTATATTGTGCAATGAACATAATGTAGAAATATGAAACAGTCTCTTCAAAAAATGTATTTCTTTAACATGTGGAAGCGTTTTACCTTAGTACATTAGATTATATCACTGCATTTACAGACATTTGTTAAAAGTGATAGTTTTAAAGCATGAACTTAGAAACATTAATGGTTCACCCCCCACGACAATTCTATTTGTGAACTAAGAGGCAAGTCAGTAGTCATGTAAACCCTAAACGTAGCCTAGATTCTTAATATGGAGCAAAATGTTATCTATTAAATCAAACTTAATAGGTACTTGTACAGTGCATGTCTTAAACTCCAGTATTTAAAAGTGCTCTCATATGTTAATAATAAAGCAAAATGAGGTTCGGTAAAATCAAATGTTTGCCTTGGATCACACAATTTGGACAAGCATGGACACCAGTATTGATTCCAAGTTATCTGGTTTCACATCTTGAAATTCTGCCATAAGATGTATTCCTGTCCGTGTCTCTCTCATGTTTTACATCAAAGCTCACTGTTTTGTGTTTTATTCTTGGTGCATGATAAGAAAAACTGACACAGACACTGCAGACCTGACTCAGGGTTCCCAGACCCAATTACCAAGCCAAGAAAGCATTTATTTGGGGGTGTCACTCCCTAAAATCCCCCCCCTCGAAGCTACTCCCCTGTATCGCAGCTGACTCGAAAGATAAGACATTAAAAAAAGATGGGACTCTAAACTATAAAATCACTCTTTTCAAGGTCTCACCCAAACTTGCATCATGCATAATTGTGAGGCAGTTGAGTGAGTAAAGATGCCTTCTGCAGAAATTTGTATTTAACATGTAGATCACAGGACTTAGTGATAGATGTACTAAGCATTGTAACTGTTGCAAATGTTCTAATTCGGCTTTTGCAACAGTTAAAATGCATGTACTAATACAACTTTATGAGTCTGAATTTTTTTTCTAATGGGAATAGATATGGATACCTATTCAGTATCCGGAAGGGGTGTTTTGTAGGTCTCCCATTCGTGTACAGAATTGTTATCTTATGTATCAATGTTTTGCAACTGAACTTCATTTAAAATCTACCAACACCTCATAGGAGGTGGTAATGCATTTGCAAAAGGGAATGGATCCCCTGGAAATGCCCTCCCCTTTGTGAATGTAAAAAAAACAGTTAGCTGAAGAGTAGCCAATGGTCCCGGGGACCACTGAAACCTTCAAAAAACAAAACCTTTTTTCAAATGGAGCTTAGTTTCCTTTAAGGAAAAGGTCTGCATTAAAATAATAAAAAGGTTGGCATTATTTAAAAGCAAGCACAGACGTGGAGGCTTGCTGACCCATAAGGCCATCATCCCTGTCATGACCTCCAGTCATAGTGTGTCACAATTTGCAATCTACCTCATTAATATTAACGAGGGGTTCATGAGATTGCGATCCACTATGATTCAGAAATCTAAGAACTCACCTATTTATATATAGGCCAGTTCTTAAAAATCTTTATTGATCACAAAAAACTGGTTGTATTTTAATATTCGTACAACTGGCTCTTAATCCAGGTAGGTCCACCCAGCCTTTATGCCTTTATTCCATCATAGGTTGATAAAAATGAGTAATAGTGGCTCTGGTCATGGAAACAACTCTTTAACAGTTCCCAGATACTCTGTATGAGTTTTCAGGATAAGAGATTTATTTGTTGACTTTGAAGTTTAATTTATCTGCAAAACATGCTCAGTAGAAATGTCCTTACTCTACTGACTATAGTCTGAACTCAGAGCTATTGTAATCGTCAAGTTCAGAAATAGTCTTTAGGGTTCTTTAGTTCCTCTCTCTGACTTCTGCTGAGATGGGAGATTACATTTCTAGAACAAAAACTGTCTGTCTTGTAACCAATGCCTTAGCTAGAAAGGAGACAGTGGTAATTGGGTCTGCTTTGGTTTGGGCTGCCATCTCAAGAAATTCATTCTCTTCCATGGTCATTCTGCTGAAACCATACAAGATTTTCAGGTTGTCCACTGTGTAAATGAGTCCCCTTTACTTAATGTGTGTAAATGTATCTTCTGTGGTTATTGTGTAACTCTGGCATAAATACGGCCCTCCTAGACATACACTTGACACCGTAGTAGTACAGCATTATGGCATAGGCCTGTACCTAAAAAGAACTAATTTGTCTTTAAATAGTATCTCAAAAAGCTTTAGAAATATGGCATATTTGTTCCAACGGCGGCCGGCACAGGTAAGTGCAGTGGGGCAGGCCACCTCTGGAGGGGGAGATGGGGGGGGAGCCGACAGATGACAGAATAGGTATTATTTATTTAATCATACCTATCCCGTCGTCTGTTGACTTCATCCCCTCCCACCCCACCGCATTTACTTGTGCCGGCCGCCGCTGATTTGTTCCCTCCTCTAGTTTATGTGCCAAACGTGTCCTTACAATGTAACCAAACTCCACACACTCCTACTTCAGGTGAACCTTTCCTCCATCATCTTTGCCTGTTAACATACACAGCTGTATTTGCTGCTGCACTCTCTGCTGATCTGACTGTCCCAAACATCCTCCCATTGTGTTTCCACCAGTCACATTGTAGGAAAGTGCCTCTTTTTGCCTGGTCACTCCCATTTTTGTGGATTGATGCTGCTGTGTTGTCTCTGTTCACTGGGAAAAACCAGGTCCCAGTGCAAGTGCTCTGACTCCTAAAACATGTCAAAATAATTTGTTATCCTAATTGACATGCTTAACTTACCTATACACCCCTATTATATGGTACAAAGTGTGCACAGCACCTGTAAGTTAAATGTTACTAGTGGACTGCAGCACATATCATACCAATCCACTACATTTACAGTGTAAACATGGCTTCAGGCTTATCATTGTAGCCGATCAGTGGCAGTTTAGAAACTGCAATTTGGCCTGTCAAAATAAACCCTTTTGACAGGTCTAAACCTCCCTTTTAAATATGAATAAGTCACCCTTAAGTAGGTCCTATTGCCCAGAAGGTAGGGTGCATGGTATTTAAAAGTAGGACATATAGAAGTTTAATGCCGTACATGTCCTTTCAGTGAATAGCACCTGAAGGCTATTTTCACTGTAGCATGGCTGGACATTCCACAGAGAAACGCTGGGATGCACTAATCAATGTAATAATGCTATGGCTAGGAAACATATGGAAATGTAATTCTTGGACTTCTTGTATTATTTATTAAATCCAGATTCACAGGTGAAGTTGGATTTTTTATAAATAGTAATAAAAGGGTACTTTTAGAAGATACCTTTTGCCTGCCTAAAGCATTTAGAGGCTAATGTTCATTAGCATCCAGCTGCAGCCTCTAAGTGCTCAAGCCTTGAATGAGATGTGAAAACTGCTCCAAAAGCAGAGGCAAAGGCCTGGGTGTGGGAAGCTGTTTCTGTTCCTCTGACAGGATAACTATTTGGGCAGTGTGTATGAACTTAATTAACTTCAAAGGGGCCTTCCTTGTCACAGGTAGATGTCAGATGACACCTGGACAGCCCCCTTTCTTTGTTTTTCTAGTCATACAGGCACCAATTTTAGCGGGGAGTGAGCTTTCTCTAGAACTGGTTTGATGTGACCACAGAGGAAAGGTTACTCAATACCATGGGCACACCTCTGGGGTTGGCACAAAGGCTCTGCACAAGGGGAGAAGAGTTTGTCCATCTTCGATTTTGGCAGAGAGGAACACTGGAAGATTGTTTGCAGTTAGGCACACTGGAACTGCTGCAAAAGTGGGCAGGGTAGCCCCAGGAAACATTTACTCTATTGTTTTAGGAGAGGCCAGAAGTCACCTCCACCCACAAGGTATGGAGATGTGACCTAAGAACTGGAAGTGCCAACTTTGGAACTGGAGAACCAAGTTTGGATTATGGCATCGGCTAAACTTCCAGTTATTACGTGCAAATCTCTTAATGTTCCAGTGCATTAAAAAGTGTGCAATGTAATATGGCTCTCTTTTAACATGTGCTAATGCCCTTGGTCCACCTTTGCGCTACATAAAACTGCAAGAAATAAAAAAAACTACACGTGTTCTACAGGACCCTAGTTCCACATATAGGTCTTTTTACCTCATGGAGAAAATTCCAATTGCATTTTCACATTGATTATGCATGTCTTTTTGGGGTCAGGTGTTTTTCGTTTGTTGAACTACTTATTCATTTTTTGTATGTTTATTTTACCAGTTGAATTTCCCTGTTGGTTTTACTGCTGCCCACATGATGTCTAACACACGTCACACTGGTTCCATTGGGAGCCACATGTAATAACTCAATTGCACCTTCCACCTCGGTGAGGTGTGGGAGATGCTCACACTACTTCGGAGGGCTGCAGACCTTTTCACAAGCACCAAGGTTACTATCTAAATTCTCACAAACACCACTCTGCAGTGTGCTGTACACAGAGAAGTTTACTCGTGCATTCATAAGAAAGATATTGCATTCAAAACTGCCCAAGGAGAATAACAATCCTTCCAATATTCCTTCTCTATATTATGGGGAAGGATGATTTTGATTAACTTAAATACATAAATAAGTCCAAAATAATTTCTTCCATTCTTCATACATAATTTGTGGCTGCTCTCCTCACCCAAATTGATTTTTTCCCTCAAAACTGGTAGAAAATAGTCAGTGTTTGAGGTCTGGTGTGCCAAGTTTCTGCCAGTCGGTTTGAGCTAAAGAACACTGCCGTCTACAGTCCAAACCGTTGAAGACCGCTAACAGCCGTCGCGGCTGTCTGGGGGCATCCCTACTACTGAGGAGACTGAGAGACTTTCCCTGTAGGGCAGCTCCTCTGGGAGCTATAGTGACCCCTTGCAAAGTCTTTTCACATACCACCATAGGTTTTGTTTATCATATAGTTTGAAACACCAGAGGGGAATAACACATGCATTGAAGATATTGTGCTGTTTACACCTTCAATAAGACAAGATTGGTTCAAAATTACAACAAATGGGAAACTTGACGCAGTTTTAGGTCTGGCGTTAACCAAAACCTTTTATTATTATTATTTTTTATAACTTACAAAATACACATATAGGTGGTATAGGTGGGATTTGCATGGAGCAAGCTGATATTTTAAACTATATTGTTAATATTTCCTCAGGTCGCCCTCTTGTGGTCTCAATTCTGTCTTCTGGTGCTAAATCGTTTAAAGCTGTATGATAAACAGTTAATGCTGTAAAAGCCTATTGGTAAAATCTGATTTTTTTCATTGTCCGTTGCCAGGTCTGTGTTTTTTTTTTTATTGAAGTGCCACACTGGAGGCTTTGGTGGTTAAAATTAAAAATTATTACATGCTGTTGGGTTTACCAGTGTATGGATAAGTATTTAAAGTGCCCAACCTTTAACTAAGAAGCAATTTAAAGTACGGTGATGCTACTAATGATTGTAGCAGCTGAATCCATTAGTAGGGCACAGCTTTTTTTTACTCTGGTAAATCAGTGTAGCATGTCGTGACGGGGTATCCTCACATATGCTTCCCTTGATTACAAAGTATCTGCAAGATTTCAGTACGTACACGAAGAGTGCAGATATTGATTTCTTTCCCTATGTGTATGTAGCTCCAAAAGTTGCAGGGTACTCAAATTGGTTAGTGGTGGCCAGAATTGGCTGTATTCTATTCTCTCTGCATGCCCCCTGCTCCATAGCTACTCACCTCCCTTTGGGGATCTGTGTAGACATGTGTGCTGCTTGATTTAGATCAGCCTCCAGAGGAAGGACCTTTTGTTGCACCGTGCGGAAACTGAAACAGTTCCATTAATTAGATCAAGGTATGACCTGGTGAGAGAACAACGTGTGAGCAATGCTGTGGCTGTAAAGCATGTCTTGGAAAACATCCCTTACAGAAATACAATGTAGTGTTTTAGTTATCATTATACAAAAATCTGCCTCTGCTTTTTTGGCCACTATGTGGCTTGGCATTGGCCCAAGTGCTAGGCAGGGTATCTGTGGACTTTATCTCTGAGTTAATAGGAAGTAGTCTTAGGTAAAGGGGAAAAGTTCAAGCTGAGACCCTACAGCTGAGGTACAATTATCATAGAAAATCTTTAAAAGAATTGTGTATATGTATAGGCTTTATGGCACATATATGCTTTGTGTGACCTTAGCAAATATGCTACAACCATTTTGTTCCCAGGTGGAGAAAGGGAATGCACACGGGAAATCGGCTACAATCCTAGTTTGTTTGGGAGCGAACTCGGCGCTACGGGTATCCAAAAGGGACAGTAAACAATAGTGTGCGGGGGTGGCTTCAAACATGCAAGGATTGTGTGGACCACAAATACATATCCCATTACAATTGGCGATGCAAAATATGTAAGCGCCTTCATTCCTAAGTGTAGGCATGACTCACAATGGTCTGTTGCAATCACTCAAGTCAAACTGTTTTTCGTAATCAGCGTGAGAGTGAGTGCGAGTTGCTGAGCAGCATGAGCAAAGCGTGCGCCCCGCTGTGTGCCGCTGCAGCAGGAGCTACTGCGCGTCCCTGCTGGTTCCCGCTGCAACTGCTTTAAGTTAAGCAAACTGCTGCACTTTGCAGCATCTCTCATTGTGTGGACGCGTTTTTGTAAATATGTAAACAAAAAAAATGATGTTCTGGCCCAAAACCAACAGCGACTCAAAACAAATGCGCTGGTGTTCCGGCCACAGAAATACATACACATGGAGAGGAGAGCTGTTGGAGCAAAGCATGCGTCCCATAGCAGCAGCCGCCACTGTGCTTGCTTCTCGCTTCCGCTGTAATATTCCATGGGAGTAAACTTTTGAAAAAAGGTGGGACATACACCCAAACTTTTCTTAAAAGGTGGGACATACACGCACCGTTAGCCATTTGTAGGCTACGATTTTTAAAGGACACACACAAAAGCCAATCCAAAGCGTGGGAGGAGTCCGACCCCACAAAGTACATACAACAGATTAGCTGACAGCGAAAGCACTGTTTAGGTGCGAACTAAGAAACCAATGTTATATTTTCGCAATATATCCTTTTAATGTGGTGAACACCAAATCCTGGAATGTGTTTTCTATCCTTGTATGATTTGTATTATGGACTTTTATGACAATTTGAAAATGTATCCTTTCGATATATTCATGAACACCAAATATCACTTGTTTTTGTTTTTGGGTGCACATACTATTGTGTACATCGTAAATATGGCTACAATGCAGTAACAGAGCACTTCTGCTCTTAAAACCCACCTAACTGCCTTCCTGATCCCTCGGTGACTCTATGCCTCCCTTTGTCGCTTCACAGCGCTCCGCTGTCTTTGTCTAGGTTTGTGCTGTAGAAATATCATATACAATACATACATACGTGGCCAAAACCAACCAACACATCTCTGCTGCTCAAAAAAGCGAAGTAACAAACAGGGTTCTTTGGACATACTGCAAAAAACATTAAATTACTGACCGCACTATTCACAGCATAGAGAGGTAATGACGCGTACATAGAGGGTGTCGAGAAATTCCTATTAGATCTCAGGCAGATCCCATTTACAGCTGCTGCTCTTCCAGGTATTTTGATTTCCTCTCTCGGTGGAATGGATCCCACCTGCTAAGGACAATTTTTCCTGAGCCGAGAGGCGCTATGTTTGTAGTTTTTCAATCATGGATCTCCTGACTGAGGCTTGATTGGTTTTAAAGCCATGTCAATGCATGGTGGCAACAATCTACTTGCACCGAAAGTGTGATCGAGACACATCAGTGGGACCAGAATGCAGGGTCCTTATTGAAGGGTATGACATCACCGCACTGAGTGGCAGCGCTACTAAGGTGCTTTGGATTCTCATTAGCTTTGCTAATGGATCTTGTTGCAGTTTTGTCTTTGTCTTTAGGAAACTGCTGACACTTTTGTGATTAATTTTAGATGTTGTCCTTTCTGTAAAAATATTGCATATGAAACCTTCGCAAGGTAGGGCTGAATGGCAATAGAAGTGTACAGTAGTATAAAATGTACCCCTAAGCAAAATGCAACCTTTTCCCCTGCTGCACATGTGCAGTTGAGAAAAAATTAACATTTTGTGAATATTGAAGTTCGTTAAATTAATTTCACACGCACTATTTTGTTGTGGTGTGCATTTTCTGCATTTCCCCTACATTAATCCCCCAGTCTCCCCCCACACACACACCTCCGGCCTCTAATTGTTCAGTTCCTGGTGGATCTAGTCCAATCAATATCTCGCACTATCGGTCCCACACAGAGGAATGCCGGGAGGTTTGTGCTTGATACAATTCCCATCATTCGCCTCTTACAGACCTCACTTGGAGCAGAGCAGCCATGGGACAATGTACAATGCTGGTGGGAGACAGCATTTTCTGTGCTGGCATTACCGGCCTATATTACCGTGCTCATGACCAGTGCGATACTCCGTTAATATATTAACTCTAAGTAAGGCCGAAAAGTCATATTGACAGTATTGACAGGAAAGGGTCATTTAAGACCTGGATCTGTTCATGCACTTCTGGACTGATGTACGATGAGGTGGACGGTGATCTGCTAACATCAGCAGGCCTGCGTCTTCACCTCTGTGGCTCACAGGAGGCAGGGATGGTGTAGTAGTCTTTCCATTGTACATATTAATGAGCTATTCAGAACTTACTATGTCACCGCCATGGAAATGGAATGTGATGGTTTGAACTTCGAGGGGCACTTGTCAGTTGTTCCTGGAAGCTGTGGAGATGGACAGTCAATAAATCAGTTGTTCTCACACATACCTGCCTCTGTGTGATTACTACAAATTTGGCGACAAAGATTGGATTTGGTCATGCGGGGGGATACGTTTATTCCTCCTGAGTCTTTGAGGTCTCACATCGTCGACTTTGGCCATGCGGTTTATCTTGGACAAACTAGCACCAAAACTAGCATCCGATCTGTCTACTGGTGGCCTTCCATGGATCGCCTAGTCAATGATGTCGCACAAACCATATTTTCGTGGAGTGTATTCAGTGGGCTGTTTCTTCTAAGTTTGATATCAAGGAAGCAGTTCAAAGTATGTTGTGAGCTCATCGCACCACTCCCAGTCCCATCACAGGTTCTAGCCCTTTTGTTTTGCTATGTGGAAGAGAGGCCTCTTTCCATATGTGCCCTGCGTGGATGAAAATGTGAGGTACATGTTCTTTGTCTGGAAATGCTTAAACTGTGATCAAGACTCAAGTCAATCCCGTTGTACATGATGAGGGTGGATTTAAGTCTAGCATTCATGTAGGAGATTGGGTAAGAATTAAATCTCCTATCACTGTGGCAAGAGGACTGTCAAAATATGGTCCTCCTGTTAAAGTGGATGCCATTTCATGCTTTGCTGTGAGGGTCAATGGGAGGAGTTGGTGGAATTTGTCAAGAATCTACAAAGTTCCCTGGAGAGTCGTGATGCAGTTGTGTCTAGAGTCTGAAAGTGATCCAGATCAGGTTCAACAAGGTCCGCTGCAAATGTCTCAGTCTCCCAAGTTGTCTCTGGAGTATTTTACTCCTCGTAAGAGTGGAAGGAGAATTCTCACTCCTAAACGTCTAGATCTATAGTCTTTTACTTTTCCTTGCTCTTCCCTCATATTCATTTTGCATTCTCTGTTCGGCTCTACTTACTCATTTATTACTTTTATTTTTCCTTTTTCTATTGTTCTTGTCTTATGGAAAAAAAGAGATGTTGTAGTAGTTTTTCTATTGTACATATTAATGAGCTGTTCAGAACTTACTATGTCACCGCCATAAAAATGGAATGTGATGATTTGAACTCCGAGGGGCACTTATCAGTTGTCCCTGGAAGCTGTGGAGATGGACAGTGAATAAATCAGTTGTTCTCACACATACCTGCCTCCATGTGATTACTACAGATGGCGATTGCATGCGAGTAGGTAAAGCAGGTGCTACTAGGTGTCACCTTCAGAGGCCATCTTAGTGCACAAAATAGTAGTGGGATGAAATTACTGCAAAAGCTTGACTAATTGCCCTTTAAAGTTCATGGACAGCCTGGAACTCTCATATTTCTTAAATGGTTCCTTATAGTAAAGCAATGCACACTGGAGGAATGAGTGTGCAAGGATATGATAGGTATGGAGAGCGGGTCAGTAAGTGTGAGCACAGGAGCTTGCTAGAAACCTGGTCCTCCCTTCTGCAGATGTTAATCGGGATCCCGGAACAGCAGGATATGAAAAAGCCACAGCAGGGGGGTGTGTTAGATCTCGTATCTTTTGGCTTGTTTCCCCATTCTTTTTACTTTCTGACCTTCTGGTTTTGACTCAGGTTTTGCTGGTTTACTAGTAAGTCCCTAGTAAAGAGCACTCTGGGTGCCAGGGCCTGTAAATCAAATTCTGCTTGGGGCCTGCAGCACTAGTTGTGCCACTTACACAAGCAGCCCTGTAAAGGGTTCTCAGACCTGCCACGGCAGTGTCTGCATGCATTTTGTAACTGTCATGTTGACCTGGCAAGTGCACACACTTGCCAGGCCCTAATTTTCCCTTTTCTTACATATGTCACCCCTAAGGTAGGCCCAAGGTACCCCTATGGGTAGGGTGCAGTGTATGTGAAAGGTAGGACAGGCACTGGTGTGTTTACCATGTCCTGGTAGTGAATTACACTATGGAAAGGCTATCTGTCCCATAGGATAGAATGGGAGATTACTTATATCACCTTATAAGCTAATCTTCCCATTGGGACAAGATAGAGAAAAGGGGTTTAGTATCCCTGAACTCAGAATATAAAAATGCATCTTTTAGTAAAGATGATTTTTATGTTCTGTGTTTGATAATACCACTTTTAGAAAGTTTATTGCTTAGCCATCTGCGTCCCTCTGCTGGGTTTATGGATTGGCTGTCTGGCTTTGGATTGACAGGGGATGGGGATGTGAATTCTCTTCAGACAGCCACTGAGGTCGAAGTGTGTCCTGCCTTTCCTGGATGAGTCACGGCTGGGCTGAATAGACCTGGACTGAGTAGTGGGTGGAGATTACCTTGCGCCTGAATGGGCCTGGCCTGCCTGTAACAATGCTGTCTCCACCTCCTGCCTGGAAGCCGGGCCAGAGAGGACAGAACTGGTGTGGGCTGGGCACAGACGCTCTCTGCCCAAGAGAACAAAGAGAAACTGAGTATAAATATTGGGGCCAAACCCCAAAACTTTAGAACTCTCTGGAATCAAGGAACCTGCCAAGAAGTAGAGCTGGAAGAACTGCCAGGAGGAGTACTGCCCCTTTACTGTGTTGTTGCTTTGTTGGGTTGGCCTGCAGTTGCTGCTTCTGCCTTGGGCACCGAAAGGACTTGACTGAACTTTCACTGACCTCTGCTACCGCCTCTGGAACTGTGGTTTCAGTTGCCACAGAGGGGGGAAAGTAACCAACTCTGTTGCTGGCTCTGTGTCCTGAAGGCACCGCATAGGGCACCGCCGCATCTCGCACCGTAACCCTGGTCTCACCGACGATGAGGACTGCTTGCATCGTGACCTGTGGGCACTGAACTCCGCACCGCCTCACTTCACTTCGCCGCCTTGATCTCACCGATGCCGTCACTGCCTGCTGACTTCGACACCCATGACTGCACCGTGACTGGGGGCACCGCTCGTAAGTCTCACCATGCACCACCTCATCCCACACCGCAGTCTGGACCGACTGACGCCAGCTCCCCACAACCGCTCTGTTGCCTTCACCGTGATCTGTCAACACGCCACTAGCACCGCCTTGACTCCGCACCGCAGCCCTGGTCTCACTGAGGCCGCTGGATGACCGTCAATGAGCCGCTGCCTGCACCGCGACTTGAGGGCACTGCACATCTCATCGCTACGTTTGGCATTGCAACCGCGACTGCTGCCACGACCGGCCTGCACTGTGATTGGCCGCAATGAAAGGGTACTGTTTACAAGTCTGCCGACACTCTTTCCAACGTGGTCAGACAGAACTGCTGGATTCTGTTGTTTTCAGCACCGCGGTAGCACCGAACGGAGCTACCGACTTCGAGGCACTGCATTTTAAATGTTATTCTTGCAAAGTGCACATTTTTAAATACTGTATGTTGAATTTTGTATCATTTTGGTCTTGTGTTCAATATATAAAGTATTGGATATTTTTCTAAACTGATGTGGTGTCCTTTTCTAGTGTTTTCACTGTATTACTGATGGGTATGTGCAAATGCTTTACACACTGCCCCTGAGATAAGCCTGACTGTTCGTGCCAAGCTACCAAGGGGGTGAGCAGGGGTTATTTCAGTAGTGTATCCCTCTTAAGCTGACTACAAGGAAGGGTCCCTAATTAGACAAAGGTGCAAACCATTGCAAAATAGATACCCTCATTTATAACAGGGTGCATGACCCTCTCAAGTATACAGCCAAATGTTTATTAATCTGATGCTAGGTCTTTAAACAACGTATTTATATCTGTGTTTGGTTTTTGTTCATGTCTCAGGGTCATAGTTTCCATTTTTCACAGATTGGTTGTTTGTGAAGAGTGGTGGACTTGAGTGTAGGGTGAATTATTATCACGAATGAGGGCAGAGCACACAGGATAAGGGAATGCTCTCTGGTATTCCCACTCCCTACCTCAAAGATCTGGGTATTTCTTTTTTCGGTTTCTGGTTTTAAAATACAAAATAAGAACAATGATAACTTCGTACTAACTTATCAGAAAGGACTTTAATTAGTGGTGGGCGAGCCATTAAATTAACAGGGCCAGCCGAGCCATGGGTCTGGCTTGACTCCTGGAACCGGTGCATGAACCCAGCCCTGAAAATATTTCCCATCTAAATCATACAACAAACATCACGTAAATTATTATAAAGTCTCTTCAAAATTCAAAAAAGTGTATGTCTTTAACATGTGGAAGCTTTGACATTATAACATCAAAGTATAGCATTTCGCTGTGAAGTACTTAATTAAAAGTTATAGTTTTCAAACGTGAACCTAGAACCATTCCTGCCTGGCAACAATGTCATCAGTGAACTAAGAGGCAAGAGAGTTGTAATGTGAACCTTGTACATGACATAGTTTGTTATAAACAGACCAACATTATAGTCCATTAAATCAAACACAGTAGGTTTTTTGTACAGCAGATGTGCGGAACTCAGTATTTGAAGGTGCTTTCATAAGTGAAGAAAAAAGAGGAATGATAAAATAAAATATTTGCCTAAGATCACACAGTTTTGTTAAAGGGGAAGCCATAATTAATCCAGGGTTTTCTAGTTTAAATTTGTACAAATCAGCCACAAAATGGATATCTGTTTGTCTCTCCTTTTTACCTGAAAAAAGCTAGTGCTTTGTTTTTACCTTTTTGTGCATAAAGGCAGAGCGAGTGTGGCAGGCAGAAGCCATATGAAAGCTCAGCTTGTTATGGGATCAGCCGGAGCCAGGCTTCAGGCTTGATCATGGTTCGGGCTCTCACAGACTCGCTCAACTTTAGCTTTAATATTCCAACTGCTAAGCTAGTTTCTTAATTTACGAGTCTGTTACTATGAAGGAATAATGTGATGACTTCTGTATGTACCTTTCCTGACAATACACTGATGATCGTTTTTCAGGTGGATGAAAAGACCTCGATGTGGAGTTCCTGATCACCCCAATTTGAGTCATAGACGAAGGAATAAACGATATGCACTAACTGGGCAGAAGTGGCGGCAGAGGCACATCACATACAGGTACTGTAACTATATAGAAATGCATGTTTGATATATATTTTCAATCCTTGCTCGTGTGTTGGCCAGCCCAGTGGAGGTGTCCCCCATAGTTGCACTGCTGGGTACTGTTGATGATTTCAGGGGTTTCCAAGGGGGACCACACTCTATTGGACATTGAAATAGTCTTGGCCAAAAGGGAACTGGCAAAGCACTGGAGCTCCCCGTTGGTTTCTCCTCCATTGAACTGGTGGACCACCATGAACTGGTGTACCAAACTGGAAGAGACAATATATCAGTCTTGGGGATGCCCTTGGAAGCATGCCAAGGTGTGGGGGAAATGGTGGGAGTATTGTGGTTTTTGAGATGTTCAGTTGTGGGTCCTCTCCTGGTCTTTAATGCTTTGTGTTGTGGCTATGTCTTGTGTGTGCGCAGAAAACCATTAAAATCTGATTATCAAAAGAATATTGGAAGTCACCTTGAACTTCAATGAACGTAGAAAGGAACTCGGCATTTAGTCACGTCACTCTATATGCTCATGGAACTACTTGCTGACTTGCAATATCCTTTTAATGTACGGCATGGGGTACTCTATTCCATATATAAAGAGATACCCCAATGATGGGCTCTTTCTATACAGTATTGCATTTGATCTCATGTGCTGGAGTCCATTATGGTCCTAAGCTATAAATACAATGAAGAGAACAGTGACAATGGCGGAGCCTGCATTTAAACTCAAACCATTCATTTAACTGTATTGATGACAAATGAACAAATTATTGAGTTTTAACTCCACACGTACCTTCACAATATATATTTTAAAGATAAGCAGATTTGGAGCTAAGAAAAATAAATGGTGAACAATAAGCATGCATTAGGAGGAAAAGGAATACTAGTCACTTTCCCGCTCACATCCAGGTGGGATGCTGGTTTAGAGAGGCAGGCTCTGTTCAGTTTTAGGCCACTGTAAGAGTCCGGGATTCCAAAATGTGATGATACAACAACAAATGAAGATCACAACACTGAAAACAATGTGAATTAATCAAAATAATAATCTATATAAAAATACCAATAAAAAGCCTAAAGTAGAAATGTAAGAGAGGATTAAGGAGCATACTCCTAACTAGTTTATAAAACGAACAAGCATTTAACTGCTGGGGCCACAGGGAGTACAGCTTTATGCTAAAGCTTGTAAAATAAAAGTCTCAACACGTAATGTTCACACACAAACATAATTGACATAAAGAGCTGTTTTTTACTATTATCAGCGTAGCTTTCTTGAACTTACTGCTGTACATTTCTCCCACACAGCTGTTGGGCATGAAAAATGTAACACTTGGTTAAGATGGACTACTCACAGACCAAATCAAGGTACTGCAAGTTGTAGACCCCATGATCCCCTGCCCCTTTTACCTGGCTGAGAAACACAAAATATGTTCTAGTAAAAGGATCTCTAAATTCCCTGACTTCATGAGATCACTTTGAGTTCAGCCACGATATCCAATTCATCATTCACAAGATATGCAAGATAATTTCCAAAGGCAAAACATTCTCTGCAGGTCACGCAAACAGTAGTGAAGAATCCGAATCTTTATTTTAATTCAAATTCTAAATCAATACCTTTGTTGTATCATATGGCAATTGTTGGTGGGCTTAGTTAAAACGCCCAACAAGATTAACCACAATTTTCCACTGGCTAGCGAAGGCCCAATTGAAATGTATCCAACCAAACTTAGCAGCTAGGGATAATTAAGACCGCACAGTGTAGATAGTCACTCAGGTGTGTAAGTACCAAAGTAGAGTCAAGAAAAACTGTTGCCCACCGACAAGGTCCACTGCTTACAGACCACACAATACGGAAAATACAAAAACAGAGAGTCAACACAAATATTCAATTCAACCTGCAAGAACACATAATCTTGAGACTTCGGGTGAAGTTTCAAATTCTTCTTTATTAGCTTCAACCAGACAAACAAGCAGCCAATGTGTTTCTCCCTAAACAGGGCTTCATCAGGGCTATCACAACACCAACAACAGGTACTTATGTGTGGTGTAGACAGTTGGTTGGCAAACGATGTCCCACTCCAAATGAGTAGTCTTATAATTAAACTGTTAGGAGATCCGTAGTACGTCTGGAAAACCCTCAAGTCAAATGGTGACAAGAAGATGTCTCTGGAGACGTCGTCAAAAAGTTACGTCCCGTGAGACACATGTGTGGAAACTCAGTATTTCCCCACAAATGGTAGTCGTAGAACGTTGCTGGTGTATGCTGTGTTTAGCTTAGATTTCGGTTCACGTACTCCAGTGAAGAGTCATCAGTCCAACTGATCTTCTGACTAGATTTTGATTATAAGACTACTTATTTCGAGTGTGACATTGTTTACACGTTGGCTGCTTGTTCTTCCCCGCCGACGCCTCGCAATGGACCAGTAAAAAACTTAGGGATATGGTTCAACAACAAGCTGCCATTTGGGCCTCAAATTAAAAGGCTGTCAGGAACATGCTTTGGGATTTTGAAAGTACTAAAGACATTTTTACCGCTGCTACCTGTACATGCTAGGAAAACGGTCATCCAAGCATTGATTATGGCTCGCTTTGACTATGCCAATGCGCTATATGCTGGCTTGCCAGAATATCTCCTCAATAAACTCCAAGTGATACAGAATGCGGCACCTGGTTGCTACTCAACCTCCCTAAGAGGGCTAATGTCATGCTGCATCTCCGGGATCTCACTGGTTGCCTGTGAAAGAAAGAGTGAAGTTTAAGACCCTGGTGATGGTACATTCCGCCTTATACAGTAATGGACCTTCTTACTTGAGATCAGGATTCAGCTTCAACATTCCGTCTAGGCAACTGCGATCCTCAAATAAGCTGTTGGTTTGCACTCCTAGGATCCTCAGACAGAGAGCCAGTGGCAGATCACTGACCAGGTTGGGTGCGGTGGACTGGAATCATCTCCCGACTGACTTACGAGCTGTGAGTGATTCGGGGCTATTTAGAAAGAAGCTGAAAACATGGCTCTCCAAATACATTGTGCCTGCTCCTCCTAACCGTTCAGTAGGGAACGTGTCGGGACACTACTTGGAGTAGCTGTGTGCTTTATAAGTGCCGTTAATAATAATAATAATAATACCTCCTTATACCAAATTTGCACGAGTTTCACAACATAATGAATTTCCCTACTTTCCCTGCATAAATATATACTGCATAACAATACAAACTAACACATTTTCAAGACACTTTCAGTAAAGTACAGCATACATAACATAATACTTTAATAAAATATGAATCAACTGATGCAAATGATTGAAACAACATTTTAAATAATATGAGAGTAAATGTACTGATAACATTTTTCAAGAGAGAAATGAAGTAAAAAATAAACAATTTCTGCGAGGCACAGGGCGCTAGACCCAAATTATTGGGGTCATTCTTTGTTCACATTAATATGTGATTAATCTGAGAACTTTAATAATATGTGTCGAACGTGTATTTTAAGTTTACAGAGCCTGCAATATGACAGGTGGGCGCACGTTGATGACGAGGAGGCATGACAGAAGTTTTTGCATGGCCTGAGTCAAAAATTTCATGTGGGTTCTACATAACATTAGCATCGGATTCCAAATGTTAAAAAAAATCTTTCAAGGAAAGAGACACTCATCAGCTCCAGAATTAAGCACCGTAGTTGTATGCCATGCTAGAAGCCTCATAATTAATAAACAGTGCAGTCTCAATTCAAAATCAACATCCTGTTCTTGGACACCACACGACTGAGTGAGCCCACAGCTCAGCTCCATAGGCTGTCGTGAAGGTGATGGAAGGCTTCAGGCCTGAATACCTTCCTGCTCACTGCTCTTTTCCCCATGGTTGGATGCCTCTAATCTGCTTGGTCAGTGGACCGGTATCAATGTCACCCTCTCTCATGAACGTAGGTTGCAAATTCTGTCAGCGTCCCAGGAAGGGCTCTCTGCAAATGTTCAAGTGTCATCTGTGAACTGCCCTTCAGGAATTATGTCTATACGGAATGAGGTGTGACATGGGCTCCGGCCTATAGAAACATTTTGATTACTACTGGCTGCTGAAATTCTGGAACTGGCAATTTGTGACTCTGACCACGATATCCAATCTGATCTTGATTCTATTTGTTTTCTTCTAAGGGTCCAATGCTTGCCTATAAGTCAGCTGCTCACCCAATCCACATGTCTTTGAGAGAGGTCTTGTATGTTTTTATCCAAACTCTATTGCTTTTCAAAATATATTACCACATCTCTATAAATCCTCATAGAAATATTGCTCCTTAGCATGGTACTTATGAATCTACATGTCCTAAAATTTGTAGAAAGTAGACCGTGTTGCATAGCCACAGAGAGGTGGAAAAGCAGTTTATACCCTCAGTACAATTCATGATCTACAGTGAAGTAGAATGTTCAGTGGGTGATAGCGTACTGTCATGTCAATGGGTAAAGTTCTCTGAACAGGAGTGTCTTCAGGTCTTTACTGATTTGTTGGAGGGTTGGAGCAGTTGTGATGTTGATTGGAATCTTGATCTTCTTTCAGATCCTTGGTGTGAATATGTTTTTGTTTTGTGTTGTATTGAATAATTTTGGTGTATGCAAACGAATAGCACTTTTCTGCCACTTAGAGGTCCAAACCACTTTACATTTCTTTGTTTCCAGACTCCTGCGGGCCGGATCCGATCCGGGTCGGAAGGGCCCCGAACGCGATCCGGCCGGAAAAACGACGAGCCGTACGCGTGTTTTCTGGCCGACTCGTACAGCTGTACGAGCGAGCCAGTACGATACGAGCTACATGAAATTCACCGACTGAGTAGTTTCCGGGTCCGAACCGCTCCGTACGTCTCGGTCGTAAGCTAACCGTGGTGTGCAATGGATGCGATTCACGACCGAGCCAGTATGATGCACGCGTCGGACAGCCTGTGCGAGCCGGAGTGTCCGGCTCGCAAAAGCTCCCGGAGTCGGACTTCGGGGGTCTGCGTCGGACACCCCGACACCCGCAGCCGTACGACTCGCACACAGGGGGAGACCTATGGGTCTCCCCAACACAGGCATGTATGGTGCGGATGGCCCCGACGCGTACCCACTGTAGGGGGCGCACTTGTTCGAGACGTCCCCATTCAGTCAATGGGAGCGCATGTACGCATCGTACAACTGGCTCCCATTGACTTCTATGGGAGTCCGACCGAACCGAGTCCGACAGCATATGTGCGCATCGTACTCGCTCGGTCGGATGGTAGGGGTCTGGCTCGGTCGGAAAACACTCCGGATCCAACTCGGTCGGAGTGCTTTCAGCCCCGGATCGGAATCGGCCCCTTAGTGTGGGGCTGTCATAAGAAAAAAGCACAAGGATGCCATTTTGGAAAGTTTAGACCTCTATTCCGAGACTCAAAGGCTGTGTTGACCATAAAGGCTTTTTCTTAAGTTTCTCCAGATTTGTTAACCAGATGCCAAATATAGTTCTTGGTTTTACTCAGAAAATGTGGATTTCTACAACCACTAGGACAAAATATATATTTTTCTTCTCACAAGAGTGTCTCAGGAACACAAACATCATATGTCCAGTCACCTAATTTCACAGCCACCAAACTATGATGTCAGTGTCATTTTATTTGGTGCTAAAACCCCCAAATTACTGATTTTCTTAACAGATTCCTGTGTGATTTTAGAGCCTCAGATTTAAAAGTCACTCACAGTATCTGAGATCCTGCAAACCATAAGGACTCTGGTTTCAGAAGACTCAATGGGGGATATTCTCAAGAACGTGTGATAATTATCACAAAATTAGCTTAACGCAACTCCTCACAGCGTAGTCCATCGCGGGAAAATATTGTTGAGGGTACCACGTTAACACGGCGGTACCATGCAATAGGCACACGATAATGCATCAAATGATCGCATTAAAATCAACGCGACGCCGCAAAAATGCAAAAGACGAACGGGAAAATAGTAGCGATGTCCCAAACCGCGATACAAAAATCTGCGATAACCAGCAACAGGCCTGCAATTCCCATGTGTCATGTGGGAAAATGCACCAGAAAAGCAGAGAAAAAAAAGGGAGAAAAAAAGCAACCGCTTAGTACCATGGATACACCTGGACCGAGTGCAGAGGCCAACGCGAACCCCACAAGCCCCACAGACTACCAGCAAGGAAACCCCGGGGTCGGGGAAGGCAAAAAGAAGAGGAAGACGGGGTTCAGTCCACAGGAAAACCGGATATTCGTCATGGAGGAGATAAACACTAACAACAACTGTCCATCACCTCTACTGTGTCATTGGTAACACAAACGGAAACATGCCAGTCCATCGTGATCAATGTGGATGCAGTCGGACTGCCGAGGAGGTCAATGGAGGAGGTCAAGAGGCGCCTGCATGATGTGAAAAGCCAAACCAAGCAGAAACCCGCTGCCATCAGGAGGTCAGCCACGGTGACTAGAGGTGGGAGTCCTGTGCCACAGGAGGAGCTGGAGGAAATGGTGGTCACAGTCATCAGTGGGGAGACGGTGCAAGGAGTTGGGAGTCCAGACACAGCTCTATATGACCTGACGCAACATCAACAGGGTGAGGAACGACCAGAGACTGGGGGGACGGGAGAGATGGGCACAATGGCACACATGAATGATCATGTGTAGCACACTGCACACCCACAATGACCCTGGATCATGTCCCTGATACCCGTGGCACACTGCAGCACACATACAAACACCAAGTAGGCCCCCGTCCACCATGTGCCCAAAGGGGTCCCACCCCACACATCACCAATCTCACAACCAACACATGCACACGTGCAAAACACAGCAAAGATGCGTATTTGTGAGCCACACTGACAATGCAAGTGACACTACATGACGATCAGCATGGCTGTAATACAATCATCATGACATGGTGCACGACACTGAGGTGGCTGAGTGTGGACCACATCCGGAAAGGAGCAGGTCACACTCTGACACATCCACGTGCACAAACAACCCCTGACGTCAACAATACATCTGCAGACAAACAATGCACAAGAGAACAAAATCCGTCCAAGAGCACAAATGTCCCAAGTCGCCAACATCTCAGCACCGTAAAAGCACAAAAGTCAAAGGCAGACCGCCTCAAAGGGATAAGTGGCAGCTAAATCACTGCTGCAGGGGCGAATCCCCAACAATGCAGCACACACACATAGCAATAACAGCACATCAACATTGACGACAATGTGGTACAAAGTGCAACACATACACTGCAGAACAGAGGACACAACTGGGTCCGCTTTTGCGTTGAAACTGGCCAATCACACCTGACATAGCAGGAAACTGTGAGATGGCAATGTACTTGTACAACCTCACATGCGTGATGTAGTCCAAATGTCCACTTGTCAAGCATCACATAGTCCGCTCCTCCCAAACAGTCACAATGTACCATGTCATGCAGTCCGCATGTAAATGTGAACAATGCGTCAACATACATGTCAACACAATGTCAAAATGCATCTCCCCTACCCATTGCAGAGGGACAAACAACACCGAAAGCAGAGCAGACCAGACAATGTGTCTGTGATGCTGAAGAGGACCTCCACACCCTCGACACCGACGCCCTACAACAGTTCATGGACATCTTAGGCAATCCACCTCCAGGAGCAGGGCAGCCCCGCTGTATCGAGGAGACCCCACCCCCTGCACAGACCACACAGTTGGAAGCACCCACCACCACGGCTGGCTCCCTGCACCCCACCGAAGCACACATCGCATTCCAAGGCCAGGTGTCAGACTGCCAGAAGGAGGTGGCCGAACAGGTGCGGGTTGGGTTCGACCTCATGGTACCCAAACTGTCTAAGTCCCTTCAGGGACCACTTACACTCCCCAAACGAGACCCACACTGTGACAGAGACACATGCATTTGCACTTTACCATTACTGAATCACGCCCAGAGCCCTGGGATAATCATTCACACCCCCACGCTGGACTTGCGTAAGCTGGCCCAGTCCACTCCTCTTAAGTACTGATTGGGGGACAACAAAGCTACATGTCCAAGGTCTTACCTGCTGCCTGCGGTGACATGTTTTCGTCCGCTGTACACAGCACAATGTAATGTTGTAGGGCCCGGGCCCTCATGCATACATTCTGACCACACAGACACACTCAGATAGTTAGTGGAACTGGCTACGGGCACGTGCGCCCGGCACCTTTATTGCCAGGGTCACATGCACAGTGACGCCTGTGCTGGATGTCTGTGGGGTGAGTGTAAGCCAGCCTTCATGGAGTGGTTGAACAGGATCACAATTAAAGCGGAAACAGAAAACATCAGCATGACAGAAACAACTGCGAAGCATCATGGTGGTACCCTGAGCAAGTACATAGGTCACCCAATATGCAATCAGAAGGGTCCGTGAGTTGCAGTGCGCTGAGGTTGGGGCACCAGACCTGAACGTGCTCATGTGAACAAATTGTCTAGCATTGTGTCCTTTCGGGATATTCCTGCTGCAGCTGCAGTGGGGTGTGTTACACCTGCATCATCTTCCTCATCATTGTCCCAGGTCTTCTACACTGCCTGAGGTGACATTGCTGCGTGAGCTGTTCACAGCACAGAACTCAATCCAAAATGGACCATGAGTTGTGGTGCACTGAGTTAGTGGCACCTGAAGAGCTGAGCAGGGTATCCAGGTGATGATGGCACCCACGACAGGTGTGAGCAACTCTGATAGTCTGGCAGTAAGACACTTCTGACTCTGGCACCTGTTGTTTGGAGTTGGTCCTGGTGGTGGTGGCGTGTGCATCCTGCAGTGATGCGAGGTCCAGGCAGGTCAGGACTCGATTTGATGTGTGAGCCCAGGCGGACCGCAGTTGAGGCTGGAGGCAGTGGACAGCGCAGGGCCACAGACACATGGCGTTGATGACCCCCAGTCCATCGAGCCAGAGGCCATCCAATATTCTATCAGACAGGGTCCATGACTTGAGCAGCACAGAGTTAGTGGCCCCGGATGCACTGTGGCCGGCACAGGCACACCACCATGGGACGGTGACTTGTGGTGCACTGAGGTAGGGCCACGCGAGCTGAGCGGGTCCTTGTCAATGTCGAAGGTGTATGTAGCAGAGGGTTGCGGTGGTCAGTGGAAGGTGTCCTCCAGGGCATAGTGCAGAGGGCAGAAGCCGGCAGGAAGCGGCAAATGGAGGAGTGGAATGCTACAGCCTCATTTTTACCACCAAGTCAGTATTAGCTACATGATGATGAAGACAACCCCCATTCCATAGACTCATTTGCCACCCAAGTTCAACCAGAAAGTGTCCATGAATGTCGGGGCACAGATTTAGTGGCACCGGAGTAGAAAGGGCATGCAGTCTGCAATGAGGCCTGTACAATGATATAAACTCTGCCATAAATAAATCAAGACTGAGTCCCAAATGTGTGACCTACTCGACCACAGTGTAGGCCCGAGGCAGCGGTCAGCAGGGGCCCACAGCCAAGTGTCGTTGGCTCATGATGCACAGTTAGTGACACCAGAGCAGTTGTTGGCAGTGTTCGATCACCTCCGTAACGATGACCTTTTTTCCTCCAGACTCAAACGTGTCTTCCTCTTACACCTCTCCTTGAGTTCAATGATATGAACTCTGCCATTGAGAAATCAAGACTCATTTCCAAATGTGTGACCTACTTTACCATGGTGTAGGCCGGAGGCAGCGGTGGAGTAAGTCAACGAGACTAGAGTACTGCGGGCCTGTGTCGTGGAGGCTGTGATGGTCGGAGGAGGCTGCCAAGGTCGCGGGCCTCGGGCTTGGAGCTTGCACCGGCACGTGGTGGGTCCTTTTGGAGACACGCCAGTGTCGGCAGGTGAGCAGTGAGGCCTGGGTGTGCAGGGACGGGCAAGATGGGTTCGGGGACCAGCAGCACAGGTTGCAGCAGCTGCACAGGGTCGCAGGCACCGCCGCTCACGGCGTCAGCCTCATGGCGGGGTGAGAGGCGCCGCCCTGGCAGACATGTTGGGCATCCCGGAAGAGAACCACGCCCAGAGTTACGTGCTTTTTATTCACACCCCTACACTAGCCTGGCGTACGCCGGGCCAGCCCACTCCGCTCACGCTTACGGGGGGACGTAACAAGCCAGATTTTCACGGGCTTCCCCACTGGCTGGGGTAACATGGTTGCGTCCACTGACCACTACACTCCTAACAGCAGCAGTGTATGTCGACATGGATATGTCTGTGGTCTGCTTACTGCAGTCTGTCCAGCACATTCACGCCACGCTTGGAATTGTGTATCTGCTCATTCATGGGTCACTTGCCTCCTTCGCACATGAATGGTTCCTATCTCTCCCCACATTCTGCTATTGTGTGGCTGAGGTGCCATGCCGTTGATGGCTCATGTGCATGGCTGGTCCAGGTTGCCACAGTAAGTTGTGCTGTCGTGTCTGGTGGGTGGGCATGTTGTTTGGCATGTGTGTGAGTTTGTAAGGTGTGCATTCCCAGAGATGTGTGTAGCATGATTGTGGAGTAGGGGTGTGTGGTGTGTTCATTTGGTACTTACCAATGAGCAGGCCATTTCCGTAGGTGCCATCTGGGAAGCCCCGGTTGATGTTGGACTGTCATAAGATGTCGGTATCATGCACACTGTCTGGGTAGTTGGCGACGACATTGGGGAAGAGTCCCCAGTGGTCCACTATTGCCTGCACATTGATGGAATGCGTGTTCTTCCTGCTGCGGTAATTGTGTGCAGTGTCAACAGGGGGCACAAGTAGGACATGTGTGCAGTCAATTGCCCCCAAAACGTGCGGGAAGCCACCTATGGTGTAGATGCCTTGCTTGGTCTCCAGCTGTTCCTGCGCAGTGTGGGGGAAGTGAAGGTGCTGAGGTGTCAAGCTGCTGATGGCATCCAAGACAGTTGTGATGAACTTTGATAGGGCTGGCTGTGAGACTCCTCCTACTCTGGCAGTTGTTGGTTGGAAGGTACACCTGAGGCCAACAGATGCAGCACAGCCAGCGGCATTGTCTGCGGAGGGATGTTGGTTGTCCGTTGTGTGGGTACCGTCAGCCTGTGGGCTATGATGTTCAGGATGTGGAGGATTGTTGTCCTTTTGAGCCTGTAGTGGGCAATGACATCCTCTTGTGTTGGGTCTGTGAGGCTGGTGCGTTTTCTGAAGGAATGCTATCTTGGTCTGGGTGGCCTCTATGGTAGTCCCGGGGGGGGGGAGGCGGTGCGGGGGAGATCCGGGGGGGATGGCAGGCCTGGGTGTGGTGGTGCTGGGTGTTGTGGTCCTCATTGGGCTCCGGCTGCATGGTCAGTAGCTCCATGGCGTCTGTTGTTCTACAGGTGTGGCACTGGGCTGGGCTCCCTTTTCTGGTGCGGGTTGTCATCCGACTTTACACCAGGTCAGAGCAGGTGTTAATTTCCTGCTGCTAACGGACATTATTGCCTGTTTTTGGATCTTATCGCCGATCTGGCTGATCATTGAGAATGTTGCGAAATGGTGTTGTTGTGGCCTTTTGCACGGGAACCCCTACTCTGCAGCTCATTAGCGTTGGTTGCTGGGGTCATCTGTGGCGATGTTTTTTGTGGCTGCTATCGCAGGTAAACTGGTGATATCGTCTGTTAGCACCAGCTTGTGAATGGGGCGATAATTTTATCGCGACATTGGCTGAGATAAACTGCTGATAACTCGGCATTAGATCCTTGAGAATATGCCCCAATAATTGTTCATTATATCAGCTATTTTTGCTCAAGGTTATGTGAAGTAGCTTAGGTACATTTTTCCTTAAAAAAAACAGACATGGACATACATTTGGCTACATTTTAATTATATTTAATCTTTGCAGCTGCACAAAATCTTCAAAATTAATCGTTAATAATTTCAGGATTAAATGTTTTTTTTTATAGAAAGTCAAATTAGTAGTTGTTTCACAGCATTGTTGTGTTTTATACTCCCATTCACAGGAAAGCTTCAACCCAGAAGAAAAATCCTACAGTAAGTCAGTCAGTCACAAAAACTTTATTCGGACAATTGCGGCCATAAAAGTAATAAATAAATAGAGCAGCGTTTCGAGGTTCAGGACACATCCGCGGATAATACAGTTAGTTTCAAGGTTGACACTACATATAGGGTACATACCAATGATAAGATGCAAAAACATGTATAAAAAGGACAAATGGGTCTCAGACTAAAGATAAAAAAGTTTACAAAAAAGTTTAAAAAGGAGGTGAGATCCTAACAGGCAAATATGACAAGGGTGGGGTATTTATGTTGAGCCAGATTTGTTTCTAACCCAAGTGAAAGGTGGACACAATTTCCCACTGCCATGCAAATATTCTCATTCCCCAGCCTTTGCAATTGCTTAAAAGCCTCCTTATGGGAGTTTGTATTAAAGGAACGAAAAATAGGGCACAGAAATCGCTTCCTAGCATGAGCAACCAGAGTGTAAAATATTATAAAGTGCTATGTGCTTTGATTGGCAGTGCTATTGCATTAACATCTAGGCAGTGGTTCTCCCCAGACTACAGTCCTCGGAAAAGCAACTATCAGGTGCAATAGACTAAATCATAATCTTGTTAAATAAAACCTGAGGTTCCCATTTGGAAACCAGGAGAGATAAGCCTCACACCCCTGTGTCAAATTGATTGGATTATAAATGCGGTTTACAAGCAGATGATCAAAGGTCACCTGGTAGGCTCTGCCTTGCCTATATCGAAATGCCTCCTTTATTCTGGGGATAGCCATGGAATCAATTCTTTGCTGGTTTTTGCATACTCCTGCTGGCCCAACTCTAGGAATTATTTTTTTATAAATCTAATCCAGGGTATATTGAGAGCATTGTCAGAGAAAGACAATCTTCCAATACTTCCATAGAGAGTTGGACATTAGGGTTCCCCCAAATCCTCAGCATAAGAGTTGCACCAGCTTTATCCTGTCACCTACAGGTGTTAGGCCCAACTCCGACAAGCACCTAAAGCCAGGACATAATTTGGGAACGGCAATAGCCTACAAACAAACTTATTTTCTACCTGCTGAATTGGCCCAGGACCTTTATATCCCCAGACTCCTGCCCCATAAGATGCCACCGAAAAACTTTTACTCCGATAAATCTCGGTCAGTTCTTCAATCGGTTTGTGGATTAGCCTTCTCTCAAATGAGAACACTGCCTCCTTAGCTCTTTGAGTATGAGAAGCCCTGAATTGATGTAGGCTCTACCAGGTTAGGTTTTGATCAAAAGAAAGCTCCAGATAATTAAAACACTCTATAAATGTATGCACCCCCCCCCCCCAAGAAGAAAGTCCTAGTTTTCTCATTTCTAGGGCCTAAGCTCTTTATAAAAGATTTTTGTAAGTTTGTTTTAAGATTGAGGCCCCCCATAAAATGATAAAATCCATCTAAAAGAAGCTGGAGACCCAGGCCTAGCCATTAATAAAGTGTCATGTGCATACAACAGCACGGGTAAGGCTCTTGCCTTAATTCTAGGAAGATACTTCCATATCCTAGTCAGGTGGGGTGCTAAGTCATTGATCTAGATGAGGAACAGAAGAGAAGCCAAGACACAACCTTATCTCACCCCTAAGTATGGCCTGATTGTTTTTGTTAGTTCCCCATGAACAGTGACATTCAAAGAAGCACCACCTCATCACAGTAGTTTAAGTTACTAAGCCGGTTCCCGCACCCAAGGAAGTCCCAGCACTGATGCTTATGATGGTCTCAGTTCCTTATTTGTCACCCCCTCCAGTCTCTTCAAAAACAGACCTACTGCATCACTTTGGAACGACAATTATTTTCAGCTGTACTGAGGATACCATGGACACCTTGATGTCTTTTGCCAGAAGTTCCCCACAGACGTCTGTAAGCGCTTGCTTCCTGACCATGGTATTGGGGCACGTCGGAGAAAATTAGTAAATTATGGTTTTCAAACCCCAGTCTTCGCTCTCAGCACTGCTCTCAGGACAGACTCTCAACTCTTGGGAAATTGAAGACAGCCATCATTGTGCTGTCTTAAACTTCTGTCTTATATTAATCTCTCCACATTGGTAGCCCAAATGCTTTGTGTATTTTACACATCGGGGTTCATCTTCAGAATGCCCCATCGTTCGTTGCAGAATCTTTTCCAGCACTGAAATCAGAGAGCACTTCTCCGCTGTCATTAGTAGCCCTAACATCTTATGGTGAGACCCCAGTTGTGTGTTGTCCAATGCTTCACAGCTTTTTTCCAGATGCACGAGTCCAGGATTACCACACTGTTCAAATTCCACTATTTCCACTTGGACGTACTCTATTTACCCCAGGACTTCCACATTCTGGATTGCAGCTGATGACAATACACCCTGTTCCATTTGAACCACTCTACCAGCTAAGTCCTATGTCTTTCCCTCTACCACTTGTATGGCAGCTTCTATTTGATAAGATTTCTGTTCAGTCTTTTCATGAAGGTCATTGATTGATCTCAAAAGAGATTTCTCTGCTTTAATGAGGCCAACATTCTTTTGTGATGACTCCGATTTACTTTTGCTGCCTGCTGCTTTTGCTGTAGACTAGGAAGCAAATAAAACCCTCCTTCTTTCGCCTCTTGTCATCCATTTCCATTCCCTGTTCATCAGTAGTTACAGAAATTCTCTATTATTACTTACTGCTTGGTCCTATCTGGGGTAGCTCCCTAATCTTTAAGGAGGAGGCACCGTGGGGACCGGCATGACTAGGCGCAATGTTCTAATTTGCAAAAGCTGCTGCTTTCACACTTTCTGGGGGGGTAGGGGCGTAACACTCCCAGGAAATGTCTTAGGTGGTATCTGTGCGGCAGCCAGCAGACTGGTTGTTGATTGACTCACTTCCAAGTCCCTGGTACACTTGGATCCATATGTTTCCTCAGAGGCAAAACAGCAGAGTACTCGCTGGAGCACTGAGAAGACGTGGGCATCTTGAACCAGGCCATCTCTGCCCCCTATTGATCTTTTCATCACCCAAGACAGCTCGAGGTCAGTGCAAAACTACACATGACACCAAGTTAACATGTTACTACACCTGTTTCGTTTTCCAAAATGACATGGCAAGACCAATACAAAGACAGCGGGTAGGGCTGTCCTACAAAGGACCAAGATAAATCTATTAAATATGTCACTGTCTCAAGACCCTGAAAGCACGCTGTCTGGACAGGACACGCCAGATCTTTTCTCTGTTACCTGAAATGACTTGGAGTCAAACTATACCATGCAGACTGTCATTCTCCACCTTATCAAGTTGCTATCTGTGCTACATTTCTTTGCAGCTGGCTTTTTCCAGAAAAGTGTGGGCCTAGTGGATGGGTTGGCACAACCTACTATTTTCAAAATACTCAACCACGTCATGAACGCTAAAGGCAAAGTTTGACGAGATTGTCTAATACACATGAGTCTGTTGATTGCTAGCATATACCACCAGTTGTGCCAAGAACACCTGAACATATTTTCCAAATTGTGAAGAAAAAGTACTCCATATTTGTACATATGTTGTGGGATGCAGAGCTGTGCTTCACTCACTGCTGTGAGGAAATTCCCAGTTCCATTCATGACCCCTTGGCTCTGAGGAACATCTTTATACTTTGCACAAGGAGGCACCCCACCCACTCAGTACATACCTACTATGTTAATGTATGAGTTTCAAAATAGTTCTATATGTATTCAGAATTTTATATTTGAGCCCTGAAGAAGCAATTATCTGTGAAACACGTATTGGCTGTTAATTAATTACCGTAAAGAATAACGGTTGCCATGTATTATTATGTTTGAAGAATCATGTCAAACTGGAGATTCATCTGTGACAATGAAAATAAATTTCTCGAATTGAACATTCATCTGTGACAATAAAATAACTTTCTATGAAATATTCACAGTTCAATGACTTTATATTGTCTCTTAGATGATCAGTTATGTCTTGTGGAAACGAAATGTACAGTAGCATGTAGATGTCGGTAGACAGCACCATGACTCACAACACTTCTGTGAGATTCATTGACAGTAGCAGGGAACAACAAGGGCCAATTCAGGCCCTGAAACACCATTTAGTGTGTTTTCAGACTTTGGAAGGGTAGTTTCCTTCACCTCACAGATGGGGCTTGAGCGACAACCAGAAAAGATTTGCTACATTGTGATTGTCTGTTGTATCTTGCACAATATTGGGTTGTGGCAATGTGTTTCAAAGTAGGAGGAGGTACATAATACCAGTGAGTGAGAGGTGGCAGAAGTGGGACATACCCACATCACCAGGATGCTGATTTAAGTCATCTATAACTCCATCATATTAAAGCTCAACCTATCCATCTACATGACACACACTATCAGTGGAAAGTGCATGTCATTCTTTATGCAAATGCACACTCACTACTTGGCACACATTTGATCACAGTCACGTGCAGACCATTCACCAAAACTTCACAACCATTCCAGGGTGAACTCACTGTCTCACAGTTGGTCGTGCAATGCTATTTACTGACAAAATACCCCACAGAATTAAGAATATGAACATCTGGCAATGCCTACTGGAATGCCCAAATGTTGACATCCTCACAGTTTTGAATTACTTCTCTTCAGTGCAGTAACAATTTTGAACATAGAACATGTGTTCTCATTTTGGTTCCTTAGGGACACAGGGCCTTATTTATGAAGGCCTTGCAACACTTTTGCGCTGCCGTTGCGTCACTTTGTATGACGCAGCAGCAGTGTAAACAATGCGCCATGTTGCGCCATATTTACAAGGTGATGCATCAAGGCAGATGCGTCACCTTGTAAAACCCTGCACCACATTATACTTGTGTCAAGGTTAATGTATGCAGGGTGGGTGTTCCCAAGTAAAAAAGTGTCATAGAAGTGTTGCAGTGAAATCTATAATATTTCACTGAAACGCCTCTTGGACGCCATTGTGTCAAATCCTCACGCCTACCTCATGGGAGGCGTAAGGGTGACGGAGTGCCATAGGCACAGGCCTATCCCATGCATTGCTGGAGTTGCATCATGCTTGCGACACAACTCCAGCAATGCGTGACTTTTGCGCTGACAGATACGTCAGGATTCCTGACATATCTATCATTCCTGGCGCCATGGAGCACTGTACATTAAATACAGCTCATCCATCGTGTTGCAAGGAGGGTGCAGTGAAAACTGACACATCGCTGTTTTATCACAGCGATGCAGCAGTTTTCGAAAATGTGGCCCACAGTCTGTCCCAGGCACAGCAACTACACTACACCACTTTTCACCGTCCCTCACAATACTCTGACGTTGTCCTTGCATGCGTTAGTCCACAGTCTCCAGGTCTCTGCTGCCTTTATTCACATTGTTGTTTCATCATTAATTATTGAGTTCATATGCATTTTGCTTACTTGGATTTCAGGTACATCCATCATCAAGACTTCCTACCATGTCTTCAAGTGCCATCATGCCATTCACCACCAGGACCTTTTCCTTCCAGGGCTTGTGGTGTCGCTGGAATGACGTCCTGCTATGGGATGCAAGAGACTTTAAGTCTTTGTTTTAAGTCATTCCTTTGTTCCTTGATATTTTCCACATCCTGTCAATAGATCAATCAGCCAATCAATCAATCAGGGACTTAAAAAGTGCAGCTAGTCATCTGTGAGAGGGTTTCAAGGTGCTAGGTGGATGGATGCAGGGATCCCTTTGTCTGCGACTGCCTACCACAGACGTGTATATAATAAGGGTGGGGGTCTTCAAAATGAGATACCCAAATGAGGTGGGGGACTCCTTCACCACCTCCTCACATGGAACCTCCAGCTGCCTGTCGAGAAATATCTGCTTTGGCAGCCTGCCTGCTGCTATCACTTGAGAAGATCAATGTTATTGGCTCAGAATGGCACACTGGGAGGGAGGATGGTAGTGAACTGCATATACTAATAATGTACGCCCAAAATGTCCAGCCTTATAATGAGCTGTGATCCTTAGGACAAAGTACTGCACTCAAGAAACATGAACAGATCTGATAAAGGCCATGGGTGATGGGTGACATGGATGAGCCTTCCAAACACACCACAAAAGACAGCTTTCTTATCTGCCTTAAAATGGGAGAGGTGACAGCATCTAGAAATGTTGTTTTAAAACACTTAAACCATTTCTGGACAGTGTCCCTAATGCCAACTAAAGTGAGACCCTGGATCATCACCTCATGGTCCACTGTACGAAAAGCAGCAGACAGATCCAGAAAGATCTTTGGAGCTGCATCACCCTGATCCAGAACAGACCTGATCTCGTACGGGGCAGTAACGAATGTAGGTCCTATCCCAAGGCCGGGACCAAAGCCTGTTTGCCGGGGTTCAAGTAACTCAAGACCTGCCTGGCAATTAGCTTCTCCAGCTGCTAGACCAGATCAGGAAGTAAAGAGCCAAGACATCTATATTAATGTTGCTATATGAGCTTAATTTTGGTTTGTCCACTTTGTCTAATCCAATAGTTCATTTGCCACTCACATTTGAATTTTTATGTATCTTCCAAAGATCGCAAGTGTTAGCTTCCCAAGAGTTTTTGTCACCCCAAATGAAGTTTTCTCTCTATGTACATTTCCCTATGTGACCATGTGTTGCAAGCAATGGCTGATTGCGTAAACTGAAAATGTGACTGTACCCACCCCACCACACCCGCCTCACTGTCTCAGTTGCCATCCTGCTCTTTCTTTACACCAGCTAGGAATCACCTACCTCCATCCTCTGCCTCTATCTCCAGGGCCTCCCTCCCTTGCAATGGCCCATCACCGTGCTTACATGCGTTTTATTCCTTGCGCCTCTAAATTTACAAATCACCTGTATAATATTAGTAAATCATCTAAAATTACCTTTCAGACACATTTACATAGATCGAATAGATACCAGAACCATTTTCAGTGTCTTCATTCACAAAATATTTCAATTGGAAACTATTATCGTCAAGCCTATGCCTGCAATTCAAGCGTGATTGGGTCTAACGACTTCTCGTGCTGCAGGAACAGCCGAGTCATCTGTTGAAGTCACCCTTGGTATAAGATTTTACATCTAGCTGCTTTGTAGTGTGCCATCGATACCCAAATTCTCACTGGGCCATTGCTTGTGACTTTCTGACTGGTGAGCTTCAGTGGCAGCTCCTCCGCTAAGGCGGAGGTGGAGGAAAGTTGCCCCACTGCTCGTTGAGCAGTGTAAAATAAAAATAAAATGATAATAACAAGACTTCTTATCATTTTATTTTTCCTTTGCGTTACTCTAACTCCAGCCAGGTCAGGCGGAGCGGGGCTAGACTCTCTACAGTCACAGATAGCAGGAGTGGTTTGCACTCTCCCTAAGTGCGAATGACAGCTTGGCGGCCCTCTGGGTACGTCCAAACAGTCATGCGCACTTGGCATGTTCTCCACTGGGCTGTGTTGCACAGTCCAGAGGAGAACATGCCCAGCCTCCCAGTTACTGCCTGCACGCCGTTCGGATTGCAGGCAGTAACTGGGAGGCTGGGCATGTCCTGCCACGTCGAGATTGGTTCTACCGGTGCTCTGTGAGGTTTGAGGAGAGACATGTGGCGGCAGCGGAGAAGAAAGTCAGTTAATGTTTTATTATTTTACTATGCCTTTCTCCTCTTCTGCCCCCGTCGTACCACCTTCGTACAGAGACAGCTGCCACTGGTGAGTTTGGATGTTGCACATTTTATTTTTTGCATCCAGTGTGTTGTGCGCGAACCTAGATCAATGAAGGAAACGGGCCCCTAGCTGCTGTTTGAATTTTAAAAGATAGCAGTAATCAAGTTTGAATGGGCCTCTGGTGCCACTGCACCTGCTGAACCAATGGAAGATACGCTCCTTTTTATTTATCCACATCAAAGAAGATGTCCAGCCCACCCAACTCATCCACCATGATGAAACGTGCGCTACAATATCGCACATCCTGCCTCAGGAAACTGCCAGTGATAACGAGGGACATTGCATAGTGTCATGTCACAACATGACACTGCAGACCTCAAGACTGCACAGCTAAACATTGCACACTGTGACAACTGAGAGAATACAGAACCTGAGATGGTACACTGACACTGCAGTCCCCGACACTGGCCATTGACAATGTAGATCCCGGCAATGGACCCTGACACTGCCAGCTGAACGTTCTGACACAACACACTATGCACAGGAGAACACCTTCCATTCATATTGCAGACCTACGCTGTCCACCATAATATAGCCCCCCTGACCCTTCACGCCATGACCCTGCAGGCAGTGCCTGAGAGTGTGACACTACCCCCTGATGGCCTGATCACTGTGACACTTCATGCCACTGCACACCCTGACGCAACCGACCCTTACACTGCACAGCCTGAAACTGCCCACTAATAATACAGACATAGTGCTACAAACTGAGTCTGCAAACACTCATGATGCACACCCTGGCACTGCCAACTGCACAGCACAGCATGACGCTTCACACGTGAACTTGCTCACTCTGACAAGGAACACCCTCATACTTCATCGTGTGAAAATTTACTCTGGCACTGCCCAACCAGACCACTCATGGCGACACGCTTCAGAGAAACTACCCACCATCACACTGCAGGCCATTAAACCAAACACCCTGACACAGCACACTGGCAGTGCACAACGTGTAAGTCTTCACTGTTCTACTACACACCCTGACCCTTCACACCCTGACACTGCCCACCCTGATACTGCAGACTCGATACTGCCCACTGAGACTTAAGGCACCGTGACACTGCACACTGTTACTGCACACCCTGAGACTACACGTGGGGATATGGTGGGTCTTGAAGCCGAAGATACTGACACCGCCAGCCGCGGCTCCCACTACCCTGTGTAAACATTTGATTAAGGCGTCAGCCGAAACGCGTCATGTTGATTGGGAACTGTACGAATTAAAAGCAACTTTGAAAAAGGCAAAGATCCCTGTGAGTGCTTTCTCGAGGCCGTAGAGGAGAAGGAAGTGAGCATGCACATTGCACGTGGATGCACCTCCGCGTTACGAGCACCTGTCCACGAGTGTGCTGGTCTTAGGTGCAGTTGGAGCAAATACATATATATATATATATATATATATATATATATATATATATATATACACATACATAATTATATGCTTATAAAAATGAGACATATCGTTAAAAGTGAAATATGAAAAAGAAAAGAAAAATAACCCAATATAGGGGGTGATTATGATGGCGGGCGGATCGCCACCGCCTGGCTGGCGGTGGCGCTCCGCCCGCCATCACAACAACATTTACCCCCACCATATTACCATGGCCGGGGGTACCGTGGCGGACGGAAAGACCGTCCGCCGCTTTTCCGTCGGTTGGCAATCGTTATGATTGCCGGCCGGGCAGAGCTTGGGCTCAATATGGTGCCATCCATATTATTATGGCGGGTGCTAAAGGCCTTTCAAGGCTGACGGTAATTGCTTTGGGGGCCCATTGCGGGCCCCCGTGGAGGTGGGGGGCTGCACTTGGGGGGTACCTATGGTAGCACCCTTCATTGCCATGCACAAGGTGGCAGGCACAGTGCGGTGCCTGCCACGTTGTGCATGGCAATGCACAGTATGCCTCTTTGGCATTGGGGCGGGTGCTGCTTACAGCAGCCCAGCCCCGCTTGGGTGGCGGGGGTGACTTCCTAATGGGGCCTATAGTGTCCAAATAGGACACGCTGAGATGCATATTATCAAACGGGAGAGCGTCCTAAGGCTTTTCTACGCAGCACCCACATTGCACCCAAATATGAAATAGAGAAAACCATTGGTATGGAAGAATCAGATTTTAAAATATGGAGTGCATCCTGATAGTTTTGTATACCTGGTAACCTGCAAATCGGTACCTGCCAATTCTGTCAGGGGGATGAATAGCCTGGGCAAGCAAACATAACATGTGATACGCTTTGACACAGATAAATAGAAAGTGAAGGCATATTAAGATTACCAGCCTGGCCTAGGTTATTCACCCCGACTGCTGTTATGTAAGAGACAATATTTATTCTAGAGGTCTGTCTTTGTTCTCACAGCATGACACTAGTTTATATATAAATAGATAAACAAATAGAAGACACATTGTTACTGCTAGAGGGTGAGGCTTTTGAATCACCTTAGGGCTCAGGCCATGCAGCATCGTAGATCTTATTTATGGATTCCTTTAGTCTGGGGCGGTTCTACTAGCCGGCAAGGTCAACGAAAGCCTCCATCCCTCACATCCCCAGCAGGGCATTTGAAAATACACACCTGTCTGGTGGGAGTCTTTTAGCCAAAAGTGTATCAGACTCTGACGCGCTTTCAGTAAAGAAATAGACCCCCAAGTGATGGTTTGTTTTTGAAAAAGAAAAAAAAAATCAGCTCCGTAAGGTAAAGGAATTTTTCTCCTTGTGGATCAGGGACATTTTTCCTTTTTCCATACCTTGCGGGACAAACCAATGGGTGGCACCAAGGCCTGCACCGAGAGAGGTATCCACCACTGTGACTGGACGCCTAATAGTTGATAGGCTTCTGGGTGAAGAACAGACCAAGATGAGCTTGTGCTGCTGGAAACCCAGTGATGCCCCAACCTCTAAATGGGGCAAGGGAACTGGGTTAGCAAAGTGACAGCTCCACCAATTTATGATGGAATTTCTGCCTCACCAAATCCTAAAATGTTGCCTTAGTCTCCACATCTGCTCTTATTCTCACTGTATCCTACTGCCATACTGAAGGCAGATAGACACTATCAGTTCTATTTAATCGGAATGTTTCTTTGTTTGCTGCCACAGCATTGTCTCTCTTTACTGCAACAAGTTATATTTTTTAAATAACTTTATTAATGTTTTAAAAATAAGAAAATTAATTCTGATTTGCCAAATTCATAACTCTTAAGGAAATATAGAGCACATTGATTGTTCTACTCAATGGTAACGTTATCAATGCGAATATAGCAGATTCAAAAACAAAATCTTCCATTAAAAAAAATCTGAAACCGAAACAAACCCACCACAACTAGTCGAGTGAGCCACACTAAGGATTAAAATCATCGTAATAAACATTTACAAGCAAGGCATTTACATACAATGGGACTTATATAATAGCAGTGTACACATCACTATCTGCAGGCACAGAGAGTACCGAAATGGCCTATTTGGAACTATGATTCATTGAGTAGAGGTAACCTATCACTTTAAGGAGGAATTTAATCGTTCTAGCTAATTTAATTCAAGACTAGAATCAATTCATCCCACTGAAAGGCATTTGGACATTTTGAAAGGACCCTACTCTCTTCTCTTTTACTGCGCAAAGCAGAGTTTTTAGCATCCACACAGAATATCACATTGTTCCTCCATTAATGGAGGGAAGGAGATATGGAGGCCTTCCACAGACGAGCCAATTTCCACTTAGCCGTCAGTAGTGTAAGGTCAATCAATTTAGATTATTACCTTACATATGTCTTTGGCCCTTAAAATAATCCAAACAAGCATCATTCCAATCTGGCCAAACTTTTATACCAGTGGCTTGACATAGCGTACCCGCAGCACCAGACAACTAAAAAAGTAACCAAGGGCAATCCTACTTCATATGTGTAAACCTAGCATTTTCTTTTTGGTGTCCGAGATATACTGGTGAAGAGTTAGAGTAAACCTTAGTGATTTTATATGGGGTCAAATATCTCTGTCAGGTTAAAGAATTGTAAAAGTTTAAACCAGGCTATCCAGGATACCTTCTGAGGATAGTGAAGTGTTTTCCCCATTCTTTATCAATACATTCTCTACTTATGCTCAGTACTGACTTATCTTTTGGTGATAGGATAACGCTGAATGTTGAAGTAGAGTTTTATAAAGAAAACTTATCAACACATGTCCCTTACCTATTATATGTAGGGATTGTAATACTGTATGAGTAGGTGGTTCGCCTTCTTTGATCTCCCAATGTGATTGCATTGTTTTCAAAATGCTAGTGTGGAGCGACATGTTTGTAGGTTTGTGTCTTCCTGTAGCAATTGAAAACTAGCTGAAGTTCCTAGTCCGAATAGCTCACTCAGCTGCAACATCCCATATTCTTCCTGCTGACAAAAGTCCTTTGCAAGAAACAATGCGTGCTGCAGTTGGGAGCCCTTTCAGTGGAATTGTCAGGGCATTAGGTTTTGCTATGCAAGAAATACGTAAGGTATGTTACAGTCAAAACCATGCAGTCAAAACAATCCGCGTGAAATCCTTTTAAGGCCTTCCCCTGGAAAGCTATTAGCATGCAGCAAACCTTCCTGCCATTGGTAAGTGTATAAACCCACTTCCAACACATTTCACCACCCAAACCTTTTGGCAATCCATTGTAACTGAGCTACAAGTATTCTTCAGAAATCGGGGTGTCCTGGCCACCTCTGTCAGAGGTGATTGGTAGTTTCTTTGTTGCTATCCATGTTTATTTATCTCTGGCCACCTTTGTCAGAGGGGAGTTGTATTTTTTTCTTTTTGCTATCCATGTTTATTTATCTTTGACCACCTCCGTCAAAGGGGAGTTGTAGTTTCTTTGTTGCTATCCTGGTTTATTTATCTCTGGCCACCTCCATCAGAGGGAAGTTGTAGTTTCTTTGTTGCTATCATTCTTTATTTATCTCTGGTCACCTCCGTCAGAGGGGAGTGGTAGTTTCTTTGTTGCTATCCTTGTGTTTATCTCTGGCCACCTCCATCAGAGAGTTGTAGTTTCTTTGTTGCTATCCATGTTTATTTATCTCTGGCCATCTCCGTCAGAGGGAAGTGGTAGTTTCTTTATTGCTATCCATGTTTATTTATCTCTGGCCACTTCCGTCAGAGAGGAGCGTTAGTTTCTTTGTTGCTATTCATGTTTATTTATCTCTGTCCGCCTCCGTCAGAGAGTTGTAGTTTCTTTGTTGCTATCCATGTTTATTTATCTCTTGACACCTCCGTCAAAGGGGAGTTGTAGTTTCTTTGTTGCTATCCATGTTTATTTATCTCAGGCCACCTCCATCAGAGGAGAGTGGTTATTTCTCAGTTGCTATTCATGCTTATTTATCTCTGGCCACCTCCGTCAGAGGGGAGTGGTAGTTTCATTGTTGCTATCCATTTTTATGTATCTCTGGCCACCTCAATCAGAGAGTTGTTGTTTCTTTGTTGCTATCCATGTTTATTTATCACTTGCCACCTTCGTCAGAGGGCAGTGGTAGTTTCTTTGATGCTATCCATGTTTATTTATCTCCCAGATTAGATTGCTTAGAATGCAATTTACTTAATAAAAGCATTTCGTGGTGGGGTTGGGGGGGACATGGGGAGGTTAATAACGCAATAAAGATGTTGCAACAAAGCCACCATGTTCACAAAGGAAACGTCATCAGCTAGGGACAAAGGAAGAGATGGCCTGAACGTCACCTGCGATCAAAGAGAGCAAATTTCCTGTCCCCTAAATTCTATCTCACAGGTCCCTATATGCGTGATGTACCTTAAAGCCCAGTTACTAAAACATGCGTTGTTCCCAGCACAGTTTCCCATCTATCAGATCGGTAGTGTGTTTGGCATTTGCAGCACGCTTTAAGAAAACAAGCAGGATGTTCCCTATTAAACCCATAGATTTTACATAAAAGCAGGATGTTCCCCATTAAACCCATAGATTTTATATATTCTGAAGGCTGCTAGGATTTCCACTAGCTGAGTAAGGCCAGACCCAGCCTCCCTGACAAAAAATCCGAATGTTGTCAGCATATAAAGAAACAGCGTGGGTGATATCCCTGATTCTAAGGCCCTTGATAACTCCCATATCATTGACTGGGGCAGCTAAGGATTAAAAAATTAAGGCAAGTAGCAAGAGGGACAGCAATGTGCCACTGCCAACACCATAAAAATCAGAGCTGGCCTGCCCTGTGCGCACCCTCACTGAGGGCCTGGAATAAATCAGTCAAACCCATGGGATCCTCCATTTTCCAATCTCAAATCTATCAAGCATCTTAATCATACAAGCCCAATCAATTTTCTGTGGTAAAACCCTTTTCACCGCCTAGGACAAAGAATACTGAATCACGCCATTTCTTGAGGCTACATTTAGGATGCCACAACATCTCCTAATGTTAGAGGAGGTGCTCAGCCAGGAAAGAAGCAAATGCTGAACAAATCAAACATTGTCCCCCAGTCACAGATCTGGGCTATTGCATCCTTTTTTCACTCACCACACCACCCTAGTTTGGACCCAGCCATATGCAAATCGGTCTTGACCCTGCTCTCCATGGGAACAATTCAGCCTGAACTGCCAAGCCAGATCCTCCCTGGACCAGAAACTAGCATCCTGGGATTCTATTACCCCTCATCAGCCAGGCTAGCTTGAATCCAATGGCACAGTGAGCACAGGACCCCAGTCTGGGCATACCCTTCCATTTAGGGTGACAAAAGCAAAAAGAACAAATGATGGATGGAATGCTGAACAAATCAAACATTCACCCCCAGTCACAGATCTGGGTTTAATCCATCTCTTTTTTGCTCAGCTTGCTACCCGAGTTTGGACCAAGCAAGATGCAAATGAGTCTTGACCCAGCTCCCCATGGGAACAGTCCAGTCCAAAACTCCAGGCCCTCCCTAGACCGGAAACAGCATCCTGGGACCAGTTTCGAGGTTGGAAAGAAGCCACTTTAATCAGAATTTATCAGTCCTGGGGGAAGGGCAATAGTTGATTCTCTAGTAATTTGCTATATAATTTATGGTGAGTATTCAACACCGAAATTGGCTGGTTTGTAAAAATGTTTAGTGAGTTACTACCTGGTTTGTGAATTGAGGACATAATAGTTTAATTTGTTACCGTAATGTGTTATAATATAAAAATCTAAAATAATTCATTTTTTTCCAATGTTTGTTCATGATGTATTTACAACTGGAAACACATTTCATGGTTGAACTCTGAACCGGAAATCATTCACTGGCTCCTCTCTTGGACCAATGTTGCTAGAACAAACTTCAGCCTTTTCGTTGCGTGTAAGGCAAGATCCATAACACGCCATGGCAGTGCTCCTTACCAGTTGAATCTTAAATGTTGGTGAAATAAGCTCAGTTAGACACAACCCAAATCGGGGACTAGCTCAAATTTTCAGACAGTCTTTATAAAATATGACAAATCTTAAAGCAATCGAAAGGCATCTAGAGAGGTGGGGTTTCGGCGCAGATATACCTTAGAAATGCAGACATAAACGAAGTGTGTTAGCATTTACCAAGTTGAAGGTGAAGTTGTAACATCGGGTTAGACATAGTCAAACCTGATCCACCAGTTCAAGCCACAGTATCAAATTCCCCATGTGTGACATATACGTGCCATGTGGGGGGATCCTCCCACTCCTTCATAGCATTTTACCTACCCCCAATTCCAGTGTACTTACGTGTCCTGCTTACTTTCTCTACATTTTACCCTGATCCTCATTTCTGTTTTCACCCCAGTTGCTTCATGTCTGGTCTTCCATACCTGTTCCCAAAATGGCCCCCCTTTCAGTGCCACTTCCTACCTCTGTACCCCTTTGCCCACTATGTTAGGCATCTCAATCTTTGAATCTTCCTCCTTGCCTCGCTCAGAGTCTGTACTGTCTCTTCCCCCATGTCTGTGTCTCTCTCAGCTTTCCATTTCGGCATCAGTTCCCTATCCTTTCCTTGCCCCTTCCATCTCCCCTTCTCAATGACTCTAACCACCCTCCTCCCAGCTTGGTACCCATCTCAGTGTCCTTCATCCACCCCACACTTAGTATAAAGCATATGTGCATTTCTGCAGCCCTTGTCTTTTATATTGCAACGTATCTGCATTATTCCACCAAATTCATCTCTCTCACTCTACCTGCCCACTCACCATTTCTGTGACAAATGGATTCAAGAATGAATCAGGCAAGAAGGGTATAATGTTGGCGGTAAAGAGTCAGAATATCGAGCAGGAAATGTCGACTTGCACTAATGTTGAGTGCAAAATATCGAGATACATAAAGATCGACTGCAAGAATATCATGGTCAAGAATATTGAGTTTAAGGTCAGCAATATCATTTTCTAAAATATCGAAGTCAATAATATCTTTTGCAAAAATATTTTTCTAAAAAATATCGTTTTTTAGTTAGTGTTATGTATTTTAGTATATATTTTAAATGTATGTGCTCTATTTTTTGTGTAAGTATTGCATTTGTTTTTTGATATACGTCTTAAATTTTTAGAAGTTATTAATTTTATTTTAATTAAATCTTGTGTTTTAGTTCCGTAGCGGGTTGTGGGTTTATAGGGGAATAGGGTGGGAAGTAGTTTAATTATAATAAATTGAATATCATTTTTTATTTATTGGTATTTATTTATTTTTGATTTTATAGTGTTAATTGGGGGAATTAATTTACAATTAATTAATTATTAATTGGCTGTTAATTTTTATTGATTAATTAACTGGTAAATATGTTAATTGTGTCATTTGTTTAGGAACTGGTTGTTGGTTTATAGGGGAATAGGGTGCGAAATAATGTAATTACAATTCATTCATCTTTTTAATTAATATTTATTTATTTTATATGTTATATTGTTAATTGTGGGACTTCATTTATTATTAATTATTTATTAATTGTTTGTTAATTATTATTAATTAATTGGCAATTATGTTAATTGTGTTATTTTTTTAGGAGCGGGTTGTGGGTTATGAGGGAGTAGGGTGGGAAGTAGTTTAATCATAAATAATTTCTTAATATTTGTTATTAATATTTATTTATTTTATGTTTTATAGCGTTAATTGTGTGAATTTATTTATTAATAATTTTTTATATTTTGCTTATTAATTGTGTATTAGTTAATTAATTGTTAATTCATTATGTTAATTGTGTCATGTTTTACAAAATTAGTGGTGGCATTTATAGGGGAACATGGTGGGAGGTAATTTATTTATAATTAATTAATTATTTGTTAATTAATGCTAATTAATTAAAATATAAATATGCCAATTGTATAATAATTTAGATGTGTGAGTTGTGGGATTTAGAGTGGTAAATGGTGGGAAGTAATTTAAAAAAAAAATTGATTTGTTGTTAATTGATATTAAATTATTGATGTAAAATGAGTTATGGAAATTGTGTAAATATTTTTAGGTGTGTGTTTTGGTGTTTATTGGGGTAGAGGGTGGAAAGTAATTTAGTTTAAATTAATTAATCATTACTTGATCATTAATATTCATTTATTAATTGATAAATATATTTGGTAATTCTTAGTTTGTATTGTGTTTGGGGATTTAGGTTCAATAGCTGTAATGTTTGGTTTGTATATTAATTTATGGTAAGTATTCAACACCGAAATTGGCTGATTTGTAAAAATGTTTAGTGAGTTACTACCTGGTTTGTGAATTGAGGACATAATAGTTTAATTTGTTACCATAATGTGTTATAATATAAAAATCTAAAATAATTCATTTTTTTCCAATGTTTGTTCATGATGTATTTACAACTGGAAACACATTTCATGGTTGAACTCTGAGCCGGAAATCATTCACTGGCTCCTCTCTTGGACCAATGTTGCTAGAACAAACTCCAGCCTTTTCGTTGCATGTAAGGCAAGATCCATAACACGCCAAGGCAGTGCTCCTTACCAGTTGAATCTTAAATGTTGGTGAAATAAGCTCAGTTAGACACAACCCAAATCGGGGACTAGCTCAAATTTTCAGACAGTCTTTATAAAATATGACAAATCTTAGAGCAAACTAAAGGCATCTAGAGAGGTGGGGTTTCGGCGCAGATATACCTTAGAGATGCAGACATAAACGAAGTGTGTTAGCATTTACCAAGTTGAAGGTGAAGTTGTAACATCGGGTTAGACATAGTCAAACCTGATCCACCAGTTCAAGCCACAGTATCAAATTCCCCATGTGTGACATATACGTGCCATGTGGGGGGATCCTCCCACTCCTTCATAGCATTTTACCTACCCCCAATTCCAGTGTACTCATGTGTCCTGCTTACTTTCTCTACATTTTACCCTGATACTCATTTCTGTTTTCACCCCAGTTGCTTCATGTCTGGTCTTCCATACCTATTCCCAAAATGGCAACCATTTCAGTGCCACTTCCTGCCTCTGTACCCCTTTGCCCACTATGTTAGGCATCTCAATCTTTGAATCTTCCTCCTTGCCTCGCTCAGAGTCTGTACCGTCTCTTCCCCCATGTCTGTGTCTCTCTCAGCTTTCCATTTCGGCATCAGTTCCCTATCCTTTCCTTGCCCCTTCCATCTCCCCTTCTCAATGACTCTAACCACCCTCCTCCCAGCTTGGTACCCATCTCAGTGTCCTTCATCCACCCCACACTTAGTATAAAGCATATGTGCATTTCTGCAGCCCTTGTCTTTTATATTGCAACATATCTGCATTATTCCACCAAATTCATCTCTCTCACTCTACCTGCGCACTCACCATTTCAGTGACAAATGGATTCAGGAATGAATCAGGCAAGAAGGGTATAATGTTGGCGGTAAAGAGTCAGAATATCGAGCAGGAAATGTCGACTTGCACTAATATTGAGTGCAAAATATCGAGATACATAAAGATCGACTGCAAGAATATCATGGTCAAGAATATCGAGTTTAAGGTCAGCAATATCATTTTCTAAAATATCGAAGTCAATAATATCTTTTGCAAAAATATTTTTCTAAAAAATATAGTTTTTTTAGTTAGTGTTATGTATTTTAGTATATATTTTAAATGTATGTGCTCTATTTTTTGTGTAAGTATTGCATTTGTTTTTTGATATACGTCTTACATTTTTAGAGGTTATTAATTTTATTTTAATTAAATCTTGTGCTTTAGTTCCGTAGCCGGTTGTGGGTTTATAGAGGAATAGGGTGGGAAGTAGTTTAATAATAATAAATTAAATATATTTTTTTATTTATTGGTATTTATTTATTTTTGATTTTATAGTGTTAATTGTGGGAATTAATTTACAATTAATTAATTATTAATTGGCTGTCAATTTTTATTGATTAATTAACTGGTAAATATGTCAATTTTGTCATTTGTTTAGGAGCTGTTTGTTGGTTTATAGGGGAATAGGGTGGGAAATAATTTAATTATAATTCATTCATATTTTTAATTAATATTTATTTATTTTATATTTTATATTGTTAAGTGTGGGAATTCATTTATTATTAATTATTTATTAATTGTTTGTTAATTATTATTAATTAATTGGCAATTATGTTAATTGTGTTACTTTTTTTAGGAGCGGGTTGTGGGTTATGAGGGAGTAGGGTGGGAAGTAATTTAATCATAAATAATTTCTTAATATTTTTTATTAATATTTATTTATTTGATGTTTTATAGTGTTAATTGTGTGAAATAATTTATTAATAATTATTTATATTTTGCTTGTTAATTGTGTATTAATTAATTGTTAATTCATTATGTTAATTGTGTCATGTTTCACAAAATTGGTGGTGGCATTTATAGGGGAATATGGTGGGAGGTAATTTATTTATAATTAATTAATTATTTGTTAATTAATGCTAATTAATTAAAATATAAATATGCCAATTGTGTAATAATTTTGATGTGTGAGTTGTGGGATTTATAGTGGTAAATGGTGGGAAGTAATTTTAAAAAAAAATTGATTTGTTGTTAATTGATATTAAATTATTGATGTAAAATTAGTTATGGAAATTGTGTAAATATTTTTAGGGGTGTGTTTTGGTGTTTATTGGGGTAGAGGGTGGAAAGTAATTTAGTTTAAATTAATTAATCATTACTTGATCATTAATATTCATTTATTAATTGATAAATATTTTTGGTAATTCTTAGTTTGTATTTTGTTTGGGGATTTAGGTTCAATAGCTGTAATGTTTGGTTTGTACATTAATTTTTACATGCGTACATACGGGGGTACGGTGCGTACATACGGGGGGGCCTGTATGACTCGTACCCCTGGGGACTCAGCTTTTACGGCTGGTATTGGCTCCCGTAAAAAAAGAGCCGTACGGAGTGCCCTAAAACGCTGCTTACATACGTACGGACGTCGCGTACAGGCTGTTCCGGATCAGATTCGTAGGGTTTTTTTACCCATACGGTCTTTTGTACGATTCGTACGGAAATAGGCTTTCTGTACGAATCGTACTTCCTACGTTGTACGGACAGTTACCGGGTACGAGTCGTACTGAGAAAACGTTCCGTATGACGATTCGTAGGGCCTTTTTACAGGATCGTAATCGGCACCTAAATATATGTATGTTTAATTTCTTTCTAAATTACATTTATCACTTATAATTGTTAAAATTTACAAATAAATCTAAAAAATGTATTATTTAATTTATTTCACATAATTTATAATACATATAAAAAAACAATATTTTGTACTTCGATATTGTTTACGATAATATTTTTTTCCGATATTTTTTGTACTTACCATTATGAAGATAGGAGGTCGATATTTTTGACAACGATATTTCTGTCCCGATATTTCTGTAGGTCGATATTGGTGTTGTTGATATTCTGTCAGTTATCCAATGTTGGCACTATGTGGGGCAATGCAGTAAATGCATTATAAGGGCAGGTGATGGGGAGGATTAAGTGACTACACAACCAATGATTAAGCAGTGTCACTATCACTCACTCCTGCTTTTTAAGTGACAGATAAATATATGTCATATAAAACATTACAAGAGCTACAAATGAGTAGGAGCTTTGGAATATCCTCCAAAAATGACGTTCAATATTGCTTAGTATTTTCCTCACAATAAATATGTGAAATTAAAAACATTGCAAAGGAGTGTAATGAGTAAGCTAAACATTTCTACAGTGGGTTGTGATATGTTCTTTTATTCTCATTGTTACCTTTTATTAATTCACAATTCAATATTTAGCATTTCCAAATTGCAAAAATGTTCATTTGGGCCTTTTTTAAGCACACTTTTCTGCACATACAAACCAAACTTGTACACACTAATGGCACAGTACACTCTGGGTCCGAATCACACAAATGTGTAACAGTCCGCTTAAAGATTTCATATCCTTTTGAGTTAACTTTTTTGACAAATTGGAATTCATAAACATTCCCAGTAGTATACTTTAAAATCTACGTTCATTGCAATTTTTCATGCAGACCACTGAGATCCTCATGTGATATATTTCCCGGGTTCCTATTTCCCCAATGTGTAATTGTAATATTAGCTAGTATACAATTACACACTGGGAAATGAAGCTTGATATGCCAATGCACATTTTTCTTGTTTTCTATTCTTTATCTCCACAGGGAAAACATTTTTCCCTGTGGGGACTCCACTCCCTTACATCTCGTCCATATATGGACGTGATCTTTTCATCTTCACACTTTATATGGGGACTTATTCCAGTCCTTTCCTGAACTTAATGTCTGACAATTTCCACCCAAACTTTCAAGTGAACAATGCCATGTTCCGCTCACTTCTCACCTCTTATTTGGAATTTACTAGTTTAATTCAACATATTTGTGGCACAGAATTATGATATACTGAAAGAATTTATACCCATCCGCAATCCTTCTGTGAATTACTGACAGGAGTTTACAGTGGTATACCTATGTTTACAATAGAAAATGTGTTTGTGAGTTGGGATGTATACGTTTTGAGAGTACCTTTTAATGTGGACCAGACAGCAGTATTCTGGCTAGAGCCTCACATCGTTGACTTGACCATCCCTCCCAAAATTAGTCCCCCTCTCTCACTTTGGAAACCACCAGTATACTATATTCTCTGGGCTGTCCAGATTGTAAGTAGATCGTTGTGTTTTCCACCATACCGTGTGCATAGTAATGAGAACATTTCTCATGCCGCACTGCTAGGTCACCGACCTGATGGAAAGTCTCTCAAACTCTTCCCCTTTCCAAGGGACAGTGGTGGCAATTGGCAGAGTGTCTGGGTTTGTAGACGGTTTGTAGACTACTGAAACCCAGTAGGTAATGCAGAGAAATGTGCTTTATCGTTCTCTTGCTGTTCACTTAAATAGCATTCTAGACAGAGATAGATCTCTTAACTGAGACTCTACAAATTGTAGAGTTCTGGACCACTACATGTGATCAAACCCTGAGGGCTGAATGTGTGCATGGGAGAATCATTTTGGGAGGCTACGCTTCCTGATAATGGGAACACACTGTCAACTTGCTCCAGTGATTACTAGTACACAAAACAAGATTCCTCGCTGGCTTTTTCCAATTCAAACTCAGAATGAAAGATAAATCTTGTCATAAGTAATTGTAAGTGAGCTTTGAACCAGGTTGGGGGACAACCGAAAAATCATCTTTCATCAAATTGATTAATCTAATTTTGGAGGCAATCAGTATGTAGAAACTGAAGATCACATGTGAGATGACCATAAAAAAGAACCTCTGCAAAGCGGTGTGAGCATGATTATAAACCCCAATCATGCATGCAACTGATTAAAACAGAATAATCTTCCCACTTATATTAGAATATCTCATTGGCAATGTCAGTCTTCTAGATGCCTACTGAGGTTCCAGTTCCTGAATATTAACGATTCTGAGGATTCATGTGTAGGATACTACTGATATAACAACAAAACATATGTGGTATCAAATCCCTGGGTTAAGACAGCAGAGAAAACCCAGGAAGCACATTCTTACAACTCCTGCAACTTTAGGAATTACAACAATAATACAATTTTATTTAAAAAGAAAACACAAAAGTGAATTTGAGAGACTCGATGTGAGAAAATAAAATAATTCAATGCAGCATTTTGCATGGGAAGGAAAGGCAAAAGGGGGAATAAGACCACCTGGAAATAAGAAACTGGATAAGAGGGAAAATAGTAGCAGATCATGAGGGTGAGAAAAACTTTTCTTTTTTGACTTGTTCTGACTCTCAGCACTATATGCGGACATTTTGCTGGTCTTAAGTTAGTGATTTTCTGGCAGGCAAATTGAACTGTGTTTTTACCCAGATTCTTTTGTTGATTTGTAAAATTAAACAATATGCCTCTTTTTAAAAATGTGAACAAAAAAGGTAAAATTTTGTTTTGCATACCTCTCTTGCTTTTACATTTTAGGGTTCTGTTCTCAGTCATGATCACTTAAACCATTTATTTAAATTCAGGTACATTTCTTTAATATCTGAATTTTCCGGGGCAGAAAAGGTGCCCTGTATTTACCACATAAGACTAATTTTACAAAATATCTGCCTAATCGTTGTTTCCTTTGGAGTTTATGAAATATTCTCACTTGATGCATTTTGGGATGATTTAAAAAAAATTAATCAAAGAAAGAATTATGTATACTGTTGAGTAATGGATACATTGGAGTACAAAATACTATTGAGTACTTTGGAATCGTTAGAAGTATATGTACTATGTTGTTACACAATTCCCACATTTCTAGTCAACCAGGTTACCTTTGTTATCAGTTGAGTTTTCGCATCTATTCCAGTCAAGTTAAATGGAAGCAGCCAAATTTAGCTTAGGATGATGTAAAGCTGTTATAGTTAACTATTCTACATTTAAATATCAATTCCTTTGCCTATATGCAGAAGAGTAATAAATATTGTTCTTGATTTATGGTTTTCTGTATCCCACTGTACATTCTGTCTCGAAAACGTGTCATGCTGGGAGAATTGATCTTAGTTGTTTTGTAGATGATGAGCTATATATAGTCTGATTAATCCGATGTTACTGAAATAATACGTGTGTCTTATGTTTTGTTTTCTCTTTACCACAGCATACACAATTTTACCCCCAAGGTTGGTGAGTTTGACACAAGGAAAGCTATTCGACAAGCATTCGATGTTTGGCAGAAGGTGACTCCATTGACTTTTGAAGAAGTTCCCTATCATGAGATTAAGAGTGAAAGGAAAGAGGCAGACATCATGATATTTTTTGCATCTGGTTTTCATGGAGATAGTTCCCCCTTTGATGGAGAAGGTGGATTTTTGGCCCATGCATATTTCCCAGGACCAGGGATTGGAGGCGACACTCATTTTGATTCGGATGAACCATGGACACTAGGAAACTCAAATCACGATGGTAAGTCCCTCAAAATATTTCAATATGTTAATTTGCAGTAACAGAAATGACAAACACACCGGAAACCTGAGAGACATCCAATGTTTTCTTCAACGGTTTTTCCTGTTATTCCGTCCTTGCTACCTTTGCTGCAGTTGGTCGGGCTAAAGCTGGGCTTACCGCCTGGTTCAGGACAAGCTTGTCCTGCACTAGTCATTCTACCCCTAATAAGTGCAGTTTGATTCAAGCCTTTTATCTATGTTGGTAGAGAATCTATTGTGTTATTATCATCAATTTTTATAACACTAATTTTACTAACAAAAATAATCCGAACCTTATTGAACTTTTTGAGTTCTTAAGAGCACTCAACCATAACTATAGAGAGACAGAAAAGGGAATCATTTTTATATCATTTTTTGCGACATTATTAAGAAACTTGGGAACAGCATCCTGAGGAGCAATTTGCTCGAGCCCACCTAGATACAAAGGGCAGTCAGTGGTTTGGACGACAGAGGGCGGGAGCTTCATTTCGATGTGGCCAGTTTTGATCTTTGTAACACCATGGAAATGGTGAACCCCCATCCGTCTGGAGCTGTCACCTTTACAGGGGGAGGGCACACTACCACCATTGATTATATTTTTATTTCACAATATTTAATGACCCAGACCTTTCTCGGTTCTGTTGAATATTCTGTATTCAGTAATCACAAACCCCTGACAATGGCCAGGGGGCCTTCATGGGCCATTGTATAGGTCCCTGAGGATGGGGAGTGGCCCCAGGAATTTTTTCACAAAGTATCAGGTTTGAAGACTTGTCTGGCATTCCGTCAATATGGAGGAGCTTATAAGGAAACTCTGTGTAAACCATCAGACCCTGATAATAGCTTGTCTCACCTGCGTTTTGGAGTGCCCAAGAGGCACCCAGGACTATATTAGACTGGGCTCTGTAATCAAGGAAGCCCTTCCTAAGCCATTTAGACTCTACTACCATGGTTCAATTGAATATGCAGACTAGCTAACAAATGCCTCAGGGACAATACATGGTAAACCTAAAAACGGATTTGATTGCTGACTGTCGTATAACATACTAACAGGCACTTCGAAAGAGGAAATTGGAAGTGCAGGCCAAAATTTGGTATGACCTGATCTCTGCATGCAAAAAACGGCACTGTAGTATGTTCTGGCAAGTGGTCAATGGTAATAATTTTTCAGTCAGTAACAAGCAACTAATATTTAAGTGTATCAATGGGTAGATCACTTCCCAAAAATATACAACTCTACAAACTGTATCAGCATAGACACTGATTCACCGAGCTCCTTTTTAGCTATTGACATAATCTCCCCTTAAATTGGGTTACTGTGGCTTTATCAGTTAGCCCTACAAATACAGTGCCTGGCCCGGATGGTGTATCCATGGACCTCTATAAGACCAATTTAGAATTATGGTTTCCCTTACTTACTAAGTTTGCGAATGCTGCCTGTGCTTCTGGACTCTCCCATATCTGGCATTGTGCAATTATGTACCTATCTTAAAGAATGGTAATCGTGCAAGTCCCAGTTGCTACCATCCTGTTTCTCTGTTGGACTCAGTTGTGACAGTTATGAGTTGGATGGTGCTTAACAGTCTGACCAGATGGATGAATGGCAATCACATTCTTTCTAGGGTGCAGTTTGGATTCCATGAGGGTCTTGGTACGCTGGAGCAATGTCTCAATCTTCATCATTTGATTAGCAAGTACACCGTTGCAAAGAATGGTTCCATCTACCTGTCCTTCATGGACCTGTCTTGTGCCTTCGATAGTGTAGTGAGATCCAAATTATGGGATATTCTGGGGGTGGACCAAGGTATGGTTACCTTTTTGCATGCTCTTCACTGTGACCTGGAAGCCTCTGTTTGTTATGGTATAAATGGTGTGAGCACAGATCCTATTAGTATATCCTGGGGGTGAGACAAGGTCATGTATTTGCCCCTGTACTAATCTTGTTGTGCATTTCTATCAAGCAGGGCAGCGACATGCCCATGGTTAACAACAAGACTGTGTCAATATTGTTATATGCAATGGCGCTGTTTTATTGGCAAGAACTGCTAATGGGCTTAAGACTTTAATGGAAATGTTTGCGGATTTTATTGGCAAATTGAATCTTGAAACAAACCCCTCTAAGATCTTTGTTATGGCATGTAGACCTACCGAAGAATCTTAAGTGCCACAGCTTGGCCATACATGGTAAATCCATAGCCAGGATACACATATTTCCATATTTAGGAGTCAACTTTGATTTGCAAGGAACATGGGTTCTGTGTTTGTGGAAATGAGCCCTGAAATTTTCAAATGCTGTTGGGTTTTTATGCAACTTGCATCTTCCGATGGCAGAAAACCCATTGGCCCGCTCTTAGAGATCGACAAAAGAAAGTGCATACCTATTCTATTATATGGCTGTGGGGCCTTGGGGAATAGGAACCCAAGCGCCCTGCAGACAGAGGAAAGCAGGGTCTGCAGACATATTCTAGGATTGCCTGCTAGTTGGCCCACCTATGCTACCCAGTTGCCCCATCTATGCCATCCGTGAGGAGCTGGGGCTCCCATATGTGGAGGATTTGAGAAATCCAGATCTTCTGTTACGGTGTTCGGTCTGGTGTAATTCGCAAGCTGCATTCAACAGAGAGATCATTGAAGACTGTCTGTCATGTGATCTAGGGTCCCATATAACATGATTTTCATATATCCAACAAATACTCAACAAATTGGGCAGGCCATCAGTTTTTTCCAAAATTTGGACCTTAACCACCAAAGACAAAAGCTGCCTAAAAGAAAACTATCTAGCGTCAAGGAGGGAAGATAGAGAAGTTGCTTAATTAGCTAAGCGCTCTAATTCGGCGCAACAAATGATTTGCACCAGGGTGGAACCTTATCTGAACATGGTAATCAACACTCAGGACCAGATGCTACTCACTATGACCCTAATTATGATGGCAGTCGGCCAGCCTGCCAACCCCATTGTCTCAGTCAGGTGACCGTCCGAAAGGAGTCGTAAGTCCCACCTGTCCTATTATGATAGAACCTCTGTGTAGACGTTTGTAAAGTGTTCTTTTCTACTCCGACTTGTGCTGCGGCCCAGGAAAAGTGCAGCAGCACAGGCGGCAGTAGAAAAAGGCACTTTGTGCACATCCATGCATCGTGCCAGGCACCACAATGCATGGATGTGTGGGGGTGCACTACATGTGCCCCCAGGGCCACTTAACAGTCACCTACGGGGACCCTGCTTGAGCCCCCCAAAGTCCTTTCCATTTGCCTTTCGATGGCGGTGGGACTGCCTTGAACAGGCAGTCGGAAAGGGATATCCTGATACCTGAGGCAGTGCCTGCACAGGCACTGCCTCCATTGTAGGGTTAGGGATCTGACCGCCATCCCGATGGGATCTTTGATCCTGTCAGGGGCGACGGTCCTACCCCCAACCTCTGGGGTCCAACTGGCTGTATTGTAATGTAGCGATCGATCTGATGCCCAGGATGGTGGGTGGACAGCCACCGACGGCCTGTCGGTGGCAGTCCGCCCACCATTGTAATGAGGGCCTAAGTTTTGATTTGTTATTATTTGTTGCTATTTATTTGATTGGTCATCAATTATTATTTACCCATGTGATGAGTATTCCACCTAAACCTTATTGCATTTTACTTTTTTCTGTGCATTTTATGGTGCATTTGCAAAAAGATAATTTTTTCCAATATTGACAAGATCGGGCTTTGTCCTATGCTGCTCCCAGCTCCCTCCAACTCTTCGTGCCGAGTAGTACACCTCTCCCTCCAGGAAACCTCTTCCCCCCTCCCAGATCCCGGCAGCATGCACCAAACCACCATGGGTTGTCGTGTCACCTTTCCCACAGTATATATCAAAAGCCATCCTTTGAATCCCCTGAGAAAACCCCTTAAAGCTATGAAACCAAAAACAAACCCAATCAACAGCTGTGGAACCTCAAGTCTCACAGTAACTATTCAGGCACAAAAAAGGCATGTCAGCCAGTCTCTTGGTCAAGGCCAGCCGCCACGGCCAAATGGCAGCATTAGTATCCTGAAGCACCTCTTACCCCCTTCAGGACCTCTGGTGTCCCAGGGCATAGCCCTCCCAAGTCCACAGCCTGACAGGTCAATGTCAGGGTAGTGGATGCTGCCTGACCTTTTCTTCATTTCTTTCCATTCCAACCTCTGCGCTGGGTTGGCCACTGGAAGCTCTTGCTCAACTCCGTGTCTTTCCCCTGGGAGGGGATCCAGTCACCTGCAGACCCGGGGCGCCGGAGTCTCAAGATATTCATGGCCTCCCCCAAATCTGTGACATCGTGTGATTTATTGTTGAACTCGAAAGCCAGCCCAAACGGGTAAGTCCAGCGATATCTGATGTGGTCTTGTCGCAGTTTTTCAGTCACTGGCCTTAACTGTTGGCCGTGTTGCAGGATTGACTGAACCAGTTCATGATACAGTGTGCAAGAGAAGCCCTTAAAGGCGACAGCGTCCTTCTTCCTGGCCGCTCGGAGTATAGCTTCATTTACCTTGAACGAGTGTTGCTTGACAAGGATATCGAGGGTGCGTTGTTCTCCTGGTCTCTAGCGACCCACGCAGTTGGCTCTCTCAATTTTAATTTTTGATTGATGCATCCACAGCGCCTCTGCGAATAGGCCCTCAGTGAGGGCCTCCAGATCAGATCCCTCTGCCCCTTCCTCTAGGTCTCAAATTCTAATGTTATCTCTTCTGGATCTATTTTCCAAGTCCTCACTCGTCGTCAGGGTCTGGTGTAGTTGAGCCGTTTGTCGAGGTCTCCACCTCAAGAAACCTGGAGCCAATGGAATCCACATCCTGTTGGATGGAGGTCATGCGGTCGGTGAGGTCTGCTTTAAGCTGATGCAGTGAGACAGTCATGCCCATCTTGAGTTCAGTGTGCAGTTCAGTTTTGAACTCTCAGAGAGGCCAGCAGGTCCTCCTTAGTGAGCGCTATGTCCTTTCTTGTATCCCCTGGCTAGCCCTCTTCTCAGCGGGAGTAAAGTAACTGGTCACTCTATTTGAGTTCTTTTTCAGTGGCATAGGCGCAGCCAGTTGCGCCATTGCACATGAGAGGTCAGACTTGTCTCCTTTACATAGAAAGCAGTCCTTCCCTTTGGATCTGACTGCGCGAACTAACTCCACAGAGACTTGCGATAATGAACCCTGAGACACCCAGTGAAAATATGCAGTTAGGGGCTTCTCACACAACAAATGTCACACATATAAGGAAGCAATCCTTTCTCTCACTGTGCCCGGTTAGGCACTACCGGCGGCGCTTGCCATGTTAGGGTCAGACAGGGTAAAGCTATATTAATCTTTAGCGCCATCGCAATGGAAATGTCCCGCTATACCGCTGTAGAGTGACCCCAAGAAGCCCAGCTGCATCCACAGAAATGTTCCGGGAGCTCTACTCCAGATCCCCCCTCTGCCCGCTGCCGCGGCCTCATGGGATCGCCATGTTGAAGTCAGGCGAACCGCCCTCTGCCTACCATGCTGTCTCCTACCTTGGGAAGTGACAAATTCGGCAGTAGGCTCCCGCTTCGGTCATCCTTAGGCGCTTGTGCTCTAGTCAGGGCTTCCCACACGTCACTTCACAGCCCCCGTGGCATTGGGATGCCACTCCCCCTGGGCTGCAGGCAAGATTGCTCCCCCCGTAGGCAATTCTGCTGGGTGAGCGCAGGATCCAATAAGTCACATCCCCCAGGGGTGCTCAATTCCCCTTCTGGATTTGTGTTATAGAGCTGGGATTGCTGGGACCACAGGAATGGGCCAGGAGCCCGTCTCCTAGCAGAGTCAAGCTCTGGCATTGCCGTCTTGGTTGGCGTCGGGGTCTCCCTCCATCATCATCCATCCTCCATGCATCCTCACCATCAGGGGCAGAAATCGCCTTCAGACCACAACCCAGGGCAAGCGGTCACCTCTGTTGTTGCCGGCCATGCAGGTTGTGCTTCATTAACTACTTAAAACCGCAACGTGGCGGCAGAGCCGATCTGAATCACGTCCACCCAGACAGCTTGCCTGACCACGCCCTAGTGTCTTTTGATGCTTTTATATAATTTATGTATTTAATATTGGTATGTCTTTATTGCTTTCATTATTGTTTTTTAATGATTGAATACAGCTACGATGATGACAAACACACAGTTGTCTTTTAACAAAATATATCTTTTACCACAAAGGGAATCTATATGGCCTCATTTACCAGCCAGCTGCACCAACCTAATGTTCTGCTTCTTTTGCTGCCCTCATCTGGTGAGGTGGATTCATATTCTAAAAGTATTTAAGTATTTTACATGTAAAATTGTGAAATCCATAACTGCCACAGTGTTCTGAAATAGTCAACTGGACTAAACAAAGAAATATATCATGGAAATTAAAGGAAACTTACCAATAAAAGTAGGAAATAAAAGCCATCCCTGTTAAAAGGAGGGACTTAGTCCTCATTGAATCCTTGATCAGATTATGACAAAAAATAGGACAATGCACCCAGCACTTAAAATGCCACGAAGTATATATTTTTAAGCCTGATATTTTTGTTTCATCTGTGGAATAATGACAAGTTTTGATTTATATTTTGTGAGTATACACTGAGTGACTTAGCATAGATGTGAGTTATTATGGGGCAAACAAATGGAGTTAAAATAATATATACTTGGTCATTGTCACATCTGTGCTGATGGCTTGCCGGAGGATGTCCACATACGCAGAATGGAAGTTGCTGGATGACGAAGCCAGCACATGGCTGGGCATCCACACGGTCTGACCGCACTGATGGGTTTGTCGTCACGATTGCCCAGAGAGGTGCTATACACTCAGTTTAGATGGAAGTGGAGCTGTGGTTTGTCATCACGATTGACCAGAGAGGTGATCTACAGTCAGTTTAGATGGAATTGGAGCTGCGGTGTCTGGCAGTGGGCAAAATAGGTCAAACATAGTCTTCTTTGCATGTTCAACCAACATCATGATGGTAAGGAAAGAGGTGGGGTCAAGCCTATGAACTATCCTTCCCAAGATGGAGGATTGTCCATCAAACTTCACTGGAGGTTTCCAATGCAAGATGAACTGTAAGTCCTTCCTGTGATGTAATTTCCTGTTTGAATCATACATACAGGAGACAATCATGTGAAGAAGGTGCTTTACAGTAAATTCATTCCCTATTTTCATTGAGTTAATTACCCACTGGTTCTCCATTTCTGTCCCTGATATTTTTTCTTGCAGCTAAATTCCATTAGGGCTCTTCTTGTGAATTCCCTAGCTTGGCTGCTTTCTCTTCCTGATGTCGGGGGTAGTTTTGTGTCTGGCTTATCTATAGCAACATAATTCTGCATCTCCATTCAAGCATTACCGGAATGCAAAAAATGTTTTGTACTTTTGTATTTTTCCTTTGAACTGGGGTCCTCTTAATGAGACACTTGACACTTTTCACAAATGTTATACAGTGCAGAGTAGTACAGTGGTTAATGGGAAGAGCTGTCCATTTATGGGCAAACAATAAGGAAACTGAACGGACCTTCACTGCATACAGTCCTTGAAATATTGTGCGGTAGACAACTCCTAGATCCTCTCTCGCCATGGATCCTTCTCAGGATCAAGCACAAGAGTTAAACAGTTAAGGCTTGAGAATTTTGTGCTAAAGGATCTTCATTTTTGGGTCTTCAGACACACAGTAGTCCATTCTTTTTTTTTATATACATCTTTTTATTGAAAAGAAAAGAAAAAAAGGCATCAGCACAGATAATGAAAACAGTAAACACAATCAAATTACATTTGGAAACCATAGGGGGGACCAGGATTACAGCTGCATATAGGAAAGGAACATCACGGGGAAAGGGGGACCTGTATGTCAAAACCGACTGGCGGTATACAAATTTCACCACAATAGCTATTCTAATGGCCCCAGATACAAGCCCATTTTCAGGGGCAACCCCTGGCAACATAGACCGTCTTCTCCCTAAACATACACCAAACGAGGTCCCGCGTCCAGACCTCCAACGAGGGTGGTTTAGTAGCTCCCCATAATTGCGCAATGTTTCTCTTGGCTATCATCAATCCCAGATTAGCCCATTGTGTCAGGTAGTTGTTAAGGTCTGTGGGCTCCCATATGTCTAGCCTCTGGCGTCAGCCGGGTATGTAATACAGTAGACATTGAATCATGTACCTCTTGCCAGAAGGAGCTAATGTGTCGACATACCCATAATATATGCAAGAAGGTTCCCAGTTCTCCACATCCCCTTCTGCACTCCCCACTGTCTACCCTCCCCATTTGAATCAGTCGCGGCCCAGTGATGTATATACAATGCAGTATTTTTAGTTGCACAAGTCTGTGGCGCGCCGGTATGGCGACTACTTTGGGGGAGGACACTGCCTCTCGCCAGTCTTCGTCGTCCATTTTGATCCCATCTCCAACCCACCGCTCCCTTAGTGCCTGCAGGGGATCCGCAATGTTATTTATCAGCTTTTTGTAAATTAAGGAAATTGTTTTTTCTGGTAGGTGACCGTCCAAGATTCTATCCTCTAAAGGGGAGGCTTCAGGAGGGGTAACCCCTTTGGGTAGGTGTGAGCGGAGCGAGTGCAGAACTTGCGCGTATCTGAAATATTCTGTGCTGGCCAGGTCGTATTCGACCTGTAGCGTGTTGAAGGACCTGATTCCCCCCGGTCCCCAGACATCTTTGACTTGGGAGATGCCAATAAGGTCCCACTTATCAAAGCCCTTGGACCGCCATAGACTGCCCAGGTGTTCCGCATCCCAGAGCGGGGTTGCCAACGTCAACCTACGTCCCCACCCAAAAGAATTGTTGGCATCATGCCAAAGCAGGACCGTGTGACTAGTGGGGCCTGTCAGCGTGAATTTTCTGGGGTGCGCATAGAGTGCTCCGCTGAACTTGCCACCGGAGAGAAGCCATTTATCCATGGCATACCCGGGGTCATCACCTCTTCTGTAGGTACTATGGTTGACAGCCGCAAATGCGCCGCCCAGTAATACTTTGTGATGTCTGGGAGGCCAATTCCCCCATCACACCAGTTCAAAGTCAGTTTATGTAAGGTGATGCACGGTCTGCCATCCCAGAGCAGCTCTCTCTGAAGGCCTTCCAATTCCCTGAATTATTATGCAGGAACCGGGCCCATGTCATTTTGCAATGTGTAGACAAATCTGGGCAGAGACATCATTTTAAACAGGGCCACCCTGCCCAACAGGGAGAGGGGAAGCGATTTCCATCATGCAATATCAATTTTGAGTTTGCATATGGGGGGGAAGAAGGTTTTGGACATAGCGGGATAGTGGATCGAGTGAAACAAAAATACCTAAATATTTGAAGTCAACTGTGTTAATCTGGATCGGACAGTTTCTCGGTAGGATTGGAGGGTCCCCTCTAAGGGCAAACAGTACAGATTTACCCCAACTGACTGTGAAACCAGAGAATCTGCCGAACACTGCCAAAATGTCTAGCATTACAATGAGGGATTTCTTCGGGGAAGCCAGATACAACAAAATATCGTCCGCATAGATGGAAATGCGGTCCTCCTAATCCGGTGACCATCTTAACCCTCATATCATACGTTCTTGGCAGATCCAGGCTGCTAGGGGCTCCAGAGCAAGGGCGAAAAGGAGAGGTGAAAGTGAACACCCCTGGCGGGTTCCACGACTAAGCGGGAATGTGTCTGACAGTTTGTTATTGACCACGACCTGGGCCAAGGGTTCCGGGTACAGGAGACACACCCATTGTATGTATTTAGAGCCAAAGCCAAATTTAGAAAGAACCGCCCAGAGGTAGGGCCATTCAACCGTATGTAACGCCATGGTCGCGTGTAAAGACGCTATCACAGCAGACTCCTGTATGGTTGATGCTCTACCTAGCACACCGTGGATTCTACGTGAGTTTAAGGCCGTGTTTCTATGGGGCATGAAGCCCGATTGATCCGGGTGTACTAAATTAGTGATTACTTTGATCAAATGAGTAGCCAGGATCTTGGCCAATATTTTGGGTTCAGCGTTAAGAAGGGAGATTGGCCTGTAGGAAGTGCAGTCTGTCCTAGGTTTGCCATCCTTATATATGGCGACGATGGTTGCTGTTCTCTGCTCCCTCGGTAGTGCCCCAAGGTCTCTAGATTCCTCAAACATCAACTTTAAGTGTGGTGCAAGTGTGTCAGGCCGCAGTTTGTACAATTCAATAGGGATACCGTTTGGGCCAAGGGCCTTGCCAGGTTTTAATGCACGAATAGCCTGTGCAATTTCATCTACGGTCAAGTCACTGTCCATAAAGTCGCAGTCCTCAGGAGAGAGACGGGGGAGCTGAATGTCTCGAAGAAGGCCCTGCGAGTCTTCCTCGGTATATGAGGTCACCGTTGACTATACTGTCTGAAAATGGGAAGCAATTCTGTCCACTTTTTCTTGCGGCTCAGTGAGTGAGGCACCCCCCTCAGCTATGAGCTCCGGGACTAACCTACTTGCCTAATCTTTTTATCTAGCCACACTATGAGCTTCCCTGTTTTGTCGCCCAAGTCATAGATTCTACCCTGTCGCTCCCTGCCCAGGAGTTTGGCCTTGTCTGTGACTAGGGCTCTGTAGTCATGCTGTTTCAAACTCAGGAGATGAAGCTTCTCTGGTGTGACACCTATTTCTAAGTCTCCCTCTACGCGATAGACTTCAGCCTCCAGGGCGAGGACCTCTTTTTGTTTTTCTTTCTTTGCCCCAGCAATTAAGGACAGAGCCTGACCTTGGACTACGGTCTTGAATGCTTCCCACAGGTTCTGAGATAAGGATACGGACCCTACACTCTCAGAGAAATAGTCGTCTATGTCTTTGAGCATGTTCTTGTGGAGTGTCGGATCTCTAAAGTACCAGGGGTTGATAGGAGCCAATCTGCCAACCGCTACCCGATTAAGCACCATGTGTATCCACACCGGAGAGTGGTCTGAGATACCTCTTGCTAGGTGTCTGATCTCGTGTATATGTGTGGCTTGTGCTGCCGGAACTAAGCAGTAGTCCCGGCGGGAAAGACTGTGATGTGCGCCTGAGTGGAAGGTGTGTTGTATCTGTTCCGGGTGAAGCACTCTCCAGCCGTCCACTAAACCCATGGTGTCAAGAAAGTCGGGCAACCAGAAAGTCGGGCAACCAGCAGGCCGAAGGGCTGACCTCTCTGGGGGGATAGCGATCAAGTGTGCCCAAGACTACTGTGTTAAAATCACTGCCGATGACCAGAAGTCCTTCCGGCACAGCGAGCAGGACCGCACCCAGGTCAGCGAAGGTGGCACCCTGCAGTCCCGGGGGAGCATAAACAGACATTAGTGTGAGTACGTGTCCCTCCCATGTGCCTGATACACCAACGTATCTCCCCCTATCGTCTATCCATGTAGAGTCTACATTCAAGGGAAGTGAATTCCTGATCGCAATACCAGCACCTCTGGAGCCGGGTGTGAAACCAGAGTGGGCAACCATTTATTATCCTCCCCTGTGCATTGCCTTACAGATATTCCTGACCAGATGTGTCTCCTGTACGAGAACAACATCTGGGGCCTGCCTTTTGATGAACTGGAGAACCACGCTACGCTTAATTTTATCTCCCAGCCCGTTGACATTCCAGAGTAAGATTTTAACCTGTTGGTCCCCCATGGTGCACGTAGATTATATAACCATATGCAAGTGCCTCTGTGATGGTAGCGAAATAAGAACCAGACGTAGAAACTGTGCAATGCAAAGAACCCAACCCCCCAACTCCCCCGACCTCCCCCCTCTCCCATCCAACTACCCCCCTCCCCACTGCCCTGCACTCTGGGCTTAAAACTGCCCATAGCAACTTGCAGAGTCGCCCTGAAATAGAACTAGTAGAAAAGGAAGGACGTGGAAGCTCGTATACCTATCCCTCCCTTTGTGAAGCAAACTAATAAATCCCCTGTTGTGGGGCACACGCCAATGGCTCAAATCAGGCGGAGGAGGCGTTTCCCTGGAGCCTTGCCGCCTTGCGGCCCATTACCTGTCCCAGCTAGACTCAGCAATATGCCCACCGTGTGGTGGACAGTCAGTCAAGTTAGTCTTATCTGTTGAGTGTCCGAGGGGTCGTATCGCCCTCAGCACCACGTCTAGGTGAGGCCTGCACCATACGATATTCAAGCCAGTCCGCCGCTTCATCCAGTTGCTCGAAGAACCAAGCTTTCCCATCTGCCTCAACTCGAAGACGTGCAAGGAACAGCATAGAATACTTCAGTCCCTTTTCTCGTAACTTTTGTTTCACGGCGGTGAAGGATCGCCGCTGCACACGCTGCGTGAAATCCGGTAAAAAGGAAATGTCAGCATTTTCTAAGCGAATGGTGGGTTCCTGTCTGGCGCTTTGGAGGATAACGTCTCTGTCTCTGAAGGTTAGCATTCTCGCCAGCATCGGGAGTGGGGGGGCTCCCTGCTTGGGCCGTCCACCTGGGACCCTGTTCGCCCTTTCAATAACAAAGAATTTACTGAGGCCTTTGGGTTTCAGGTGTTGCAAGATAAGGTCCTCTACGAAAAGGTCAGGGGCCTGCCCTTCTGCGTTCTCCGAAACACCAAGAATGCGCAGATTGTTGCGGTGCAGGCGTCCCTCATAATCGTCTGGCTTGAGCTCAGTGGCTTTTCGAAACGTATGCAGGTCTTGTATCGCCCTGGAGCTGCATGACGTCGCCCACCAAGCTGGAGGTGGTGAGCTCTACCTGCTTGACTTTTTCATTGAGCTTGGTGAGGTTTGCTCTGATTAGGTTGACCTCAATCGCGATGGTGTCCATTTTATGCTCCAGGGCGGATTGGCCAGTAGTAACTGCCTTCATGACACCCTTTAGGGACAGTTCTTGTTCCTTCCCACCTGGGTCAGCAACCGTGCCACCCCCAGACTGCCGGCTGTGAAGTGTCTCCTTGGGGAGGGTGTAGCGGTCAAGCCTGTTTGATTGTATCGATTTCAGGCCCTTCGCCCCAGCAGCTTTGCCCTTTTCCGCCGCCATTGCGATCGGCCGTCTGCGTGGACCTGTACCTGATCTGGGGCTCACACTACGTGTTCGCCTAGACAAACTTCTTCTGTCTATTAGGACTGTGATCTGGCAGCAATGTAGTTCAGCGTCGTGGTTCCAGCTCTATCTCAGATGGTCCAGCTAGCGAGCTGATGGTGACCCATGTAAGTAGCCCCTGGCACGTCCAACACCACCTAACATGTCCAGCAGCACCCACACCAGCGCTGGAGCAGCATGAGTCGGAGCAGGGCTAGGGCATCAAGGTCTCTTCCAGCCTCACCACTTGAGGTGCATGGTCACAGATTTTCAGTTTCTTCACCCCCTCCTGAAGCCCATCTCCTAAGTGCGGCGCGGCGCGGCGCGGTGTGTGGCAGTTGACAGTTTCACCCATGTACAATGGGCCCCCACAGAGGCCACTGAACCTTCACCACAAGTCCAATTCGTGGGGGGGAGGGGGCGCTAGTGCACTCAGGCGCAGCCCACATGATCACCCCCTACGTCGTGTGCCGTTGATTAAACCCTGGGCGCGATCTCCATATGAGGCGCTGCGCGCCAGCCCCGGTCAGTCACCGCTGCGTTTTCTTGGGCTGCCGACAGGTCAGACTTCCCCTGGAGGGTATCGCCAAACCGCCTCCGAATGGATTGCTGTGCACCGGGAGGCTGTGTCCAAAGTTCACTGAGAGAGCGGACCGCACCTCAGCGTACCCTCAGCGGCATGCATCGGAAATAGAGTCCCCGGCTTCCGGCCCGGACTAGGCCCACCACTGTCGGGACCCAGAACTTCCGAAGCAGGGCAGCAATGGCAACGGGAGTCAGTCGGGCAGCCCCCTCTTTCGGTCCGGCGTGTCCCCTCACTTTGGGGAATGCGGATCTGGATGCAGGATATACGGGGGAGGGATAGGGCTCACAGAGCTAGGAAGCTAGGCGGCCATTCCGATCCGGGTCTTCCAGCAGTCCCTTCTTGTGCCCCACATTCCTCTGGGGATCCTGTAAAGAACATTTCTGAACTCTCTGACTTTGCACTTTGCTTTTTGCCCTGCATGGTCTGATCAATATGGTATAAGGTTAGGACATGCTTTGTCTTGGGCTACCCCTCCGGTAACAAACTTCGATTTGGAAAAATATGATGCTTTTCTACTTGCTTTAAGTAGATGTATAAACATCCTGACCTGTGGTATTCTGCTGACGAAGCCTTTTTGTGATCTTCAGCTAAGTGGAAAGAATGTATTGCCTTATGTGACTCATTCGTCAGCCACACTACTTAGACAGGACGAACTCAAATGACTTCCTTTCAAACAGAGTTGAAAGAGGAGATTAGGGATGAGTTAGAACGTTTCCAATGTTCTGCTTCTTTTTTTGGCCTTATGATCAAGTTTTTGTTAATTGAATACAGATTACAAGAGAGATGAAAAGAAAGGATGAAGTCCCAAGTATTGTTTCTAATTCATCCAGAGTTACCTTGTATGGCCAGCGGAAGGTTCCAGCGAGTATTTTGCCTCTAGATGAACCTATGTAAATGGAGTCAAGAAGGGGCCTTTAACTGAGAGTCAAAAGGAATAGATTCAAAAGCAAGGTTTATGTTTAGATTGTGTTAATGCTGAACATATAATTCAAACTCGTGCAAAATAGCCTTCAAAGGATTTAGAAAGAGTCCAATCGGCTAAAGATAAGATAAAGATAAGATAAAGTAGTGCGTTTGCTTATATTTGATTATTTATACATAAATAACACTGATAAATACCTATTCCTTTTACACATTGTTTTAAGAAGAGAAGACTGAAAAGTCATTAATGTTTCGGCATTTCTAGACAGTAGTGCTTGCAGAATACTCCAAAAAAGAGTAAAGAAGACCCTTAAGTTATTTGAACAGTAGATGGTTCTCTATTGAGTTTTTTGGGGCAATACAGGAAACCTCATCGATCTTACAAATCACTTTTGGTATTGCTTGGCTAAAGAGGTATAATGCATTTGACTATTGGTGTTCCAGAGCAATATCTTTTCATCAAAGTTTTGTCATAATCATTGTTGTGCTTCTGGAAGTCATTGCCACTTAATGGTGAGAAGATCCATCGTAACTTTTATTGCAACTAAACTTTCTTCATTGCTCGGCAATACCATGCTTGTGCTAAGCCTGAGGTCACCTCACTTCCTCCTAATGGGGAATATGATTGCACCATTTCAACTGAACTTTAGATTATTGTTCCCTTAGAACATTTGTATTGCTTAATGGTAAAAGAGAAGGAGATGGTGAAGGGTTAGTTGCAGGTGAATTATCAAAATTGGTTATTTCTACTATCTTCTTTACCAGCTGTTGCATCTTTTGTTTTTTGTACCCAAGAAAGATGAGATCCTTTATCATTGTACTGAGTAAAGGGATTTAAATCAAATTAGGATTAAGGATCAATATCAATGGCTTCTAATAAAGATTGTACTAGTGTTGCCCATTAGTCGGGATTCTTCACTAAGCTTGTTTTGTTAGCTACTTATCAATTTTGCTTTTAAAAGAGGGTGAAGAGAGGAAGATGCCTTTTGGAACTCTATTTGGGAATTTGTCATTTCATGTTGTGCCATTTGGGTTGTACAATGCTCCAGCCATTTATTACTATTTTATGGATTCTATAATATCTTCTATTTAATATCAGTTTGTATTCAGTCAGTCAGACAGTCAATCAATCTTTATTCAGTTAATAAAAACCATAAAAGAATACACAACATAAAAAACATTCATAAAATCATCAACAGATCAGTTTGTATTCAATTATTTGGATTACATCCTGGTGTTTGCTAACACCCTGAAAAAACATCAAGAACATGGTGCTATCAGAATTTCAGGAACACCACATGTTTTGTATACCTGAGAAGTGTGCATTTGAGAAGGAATGAGGTATCTTGGATTCAGATCGAATTCCTCTGGTCTTTCTATACATCCAAATAAGGTATTGGAAATGTTGGAATAACCTTTCCTTTCTAATGTCATAGCAACTCAGAATGTCCTGGAATTTGCAAATTGTTCATCTATTCGTTAAGAATATTGAAGAAATAACAAGTGATGTTACTTTTGTTTAAAAAGGAAAAATCAAAATATGAGAGTTTCTACTTGGATTATCAAGCTGAAGAGGCTTTTAAAGCACTTAAGATATCTTTTGAGGGTCACTAAAGAATTGTTTGAAATTCAGACTTATCACTGAAATGTTCACTACTGAGAGGAGTCACTCTTTTCTCAGGCAATTAAGAAAGAACCAGACCGGTCTTTACAGCATTCCGTCTTAGACAGTAAGAGCATGGATAGGGACAGGCCAGTGAATGTAACAAGAGTGTGAACAGGAGTGTATGGTGCAAGCGATCTCAGAGTTGGTAGCTAAGTATGAATAAAGCCAAACAGGAGGCACAGGAATCTCAAACAGCATTAGAAATACAAAGGTGAGATGTGTAATTTCACCAACAGAAAAGGGTTCATTGACTTGCCATATAAAATAGCCTTAAAATTAGTTGAACTCTGTGTCGAGACTGAGGACAAAACACTGAAATGTTCTTAGGGATACACTGCCTTCTCCAAAATTGTGATTTTTTTCAACTTCATGAAGTTCTACTCGGTTGTGTAGGTTTATTAAGAGTGGGTGAAAAATGTGCTAAAAGGATGTTTTGTGGGAGAAAAAACATTAAAATCAACCTATTTGATAACAATTATTCATCCCCCCCAAAAAACAATTATGACAGGAAAACTTTGCACATAGGTGAAAGTTGCTAAAGTACACAAACGTTGTGAAGTTCACAAATTGTGTACTATGCTCATCTTTGCAGTCAAAGTTATAATTTTACTCACCCGTAGATGCACTGTGAGAAGCATAATCAGAATATTAAGGTTTAATAAGATGGATAGAGATGATTAGAAAAGCAGCATATCCCTAGATGCAGATTGCTAGATAAATTACACAGACAATAGAGTGACACCTGCTGACATTTTCCAATCTCCGAAAGTCCCTCGATCCAATGTAATGTAGTAATGAAAGGGTACTTGCTCACCTTTTACTCATCATTCTCCCCCTATCATTCTGAACTTATCTTAGTATTTACAAGGTAACTAAGTGTGGAATTTGGCCATTTTTGAAGGGTCATCCCCTGACATTTTTCCTTAACCCTTGTGTTTTCTGAACCAGTTTGTGTTGGCTTTTAAAACTCTGCACATTTTACCACTGCTAACCAGTTTAACCTCTTGAGTGCCCATGACGAGATGGTCTCGTCATGGGCCGCGGTTGCGCTGTGCCCATGACGAGACTATCTCGTCATGAACCCCGCCCGCTAATGAAAAGGCCGGCACAGGGCGGGGAAAGGGCGGGGCACTCAAGGGGTTAAGTAAGTAAGTAAAGTTTATTGTTTAGTTAATTAAAACCATAACAATGTTACTGCGTTTGTCAACTGTGATTAAAAACAGACATTTAAAATCAATTCATCAACCCAATATATCACTATGTAATATCTCACAGTTATAAAAAAATCTTCAGTTGTCAAGAAATAATCTCTAAAATCCTGTAAAGTGGTGTCTAAAACACGTAAGACCAATATTTCGTTTGGGACAGGCAAGTATAAAACCATGAATTAACAGGTGGCAAACTTGTTCGCTCTATTTTCAGCACAAATAGATTGTAAATTACATATTGGAGTCTCTAAGTCTCTTATATTACTGGGTTTAAACAATCATTAACCCTGTGCGGGTCGTGTTTGTTTCCTGCCTGGTGAGTGTAGCAGTAGGCTCACAGTTCGGCCCTTGAGATGGCAATCGAGCAGATCAGTTACTGCAGGCGTGGTTCCTTCAGTGATTGGACCCTCGCGTTGGGGCTTAAACTTCACAGCCTGATAGTGTATGTGAAGGATCTTGACCAGTTTGCAGTTAATCAGAGGGTCAGTTGGATCAAGCCCTTTAATAATAGCAGACCTGCCGAATCGTATTCCTCTATCCAGGAATTTGCTTAATAAACTAACACGTGCTGGATGAAGTTTCTGACAGATACATATCAGGTGGATAATATCTTCTTTTGACTGCTCCACAGGCGACACATTTTTAAGCAAGGGTTTTTCCATCTTGGAGTGTCTGAAAGTGAGGGTTTTTTTCCAAAATGGAAAGCCATTAACTGTTTGTTGAGTGCACCGAAAAAGTTAGATCTAGGTAAGCTGCCGCTTTGAGGACTTTATAGTTGTTGAGTACTGTCCGGAAATGGGATCTTTGGCTAAAAATACTTTTGTCCAGTTGTAGAGAATTAAGTTTTGCGGCTTTGTTTAGTGCTAACTTAAATGTTGAAAAGGGCAGGTTTTTATTCAAAAGGCCCAATGTGCAAGCGGATTTAAGTGCATTGTGGAAAAAGTCAGTGTATGGTGATTTGTTCCGTTTCTCAAGTTCTAATCAGAGTGCCTCGTTAAGGCTAGAGTTCTCCATGTTTTGTTTTATGCGAAACCAAACTTTTATTGATGATTAGAGTTGTTAATTAGGTCGAATTCCAGGCGCATTTGTGCTGATGATGCGATTTGGGGGAGTTGAAAAACATTTAAAAAATGCTAGTTGTTAAGTTATTAAGAAGAGTTGAGTCTTTTCCATGAAGGGCTGCGCTTGCATATGTTAAATTTTTGGAAGTGTTTTGGCTGTTATTACCAAGATTAGTGGTCGGAATGATGGGCCCTCCAGTTTCTTTGCCAATGACTTGTAAGCAAAAGTGAATGCGCTTGCCCGTTGAGCCATGTAGTTCTTCTGTTCATGATAAGTTTGTTTATTATCAATGTAAAATCCCAGCTATTTATAGCAAGACACGTTTTCCAGAGGATTGGTTTTCCTTCTAGCCAGATGTTATACGGATGGGCTGGGCGATTACTTATAAGCATAGTTTTTGTTTTTGTTATGTTGATTTCTAACTTATTTGCTGTTAGAAATTCTACAAGTTCAGTTATTAAGCTGGTTAGATCAATCTTGCTTAAACTGAGTAAGACGATGTTGTCGGTGTAAGCAAGTTGCGAAAGGGCTAAAGTGCCAAGATGCGGGGAATGGGAGTTGATTGTATTAAGTTTTACTGATAGGTTGGATAAAAAGAGATTTAATACATGTGGGCCCAACACACATCCCTGCTTCAGGCCCTTATTTGTGTATAATGTTCTTGAGACTCTTGAGCCGTCCCCAAGTTTCCCTCTTACCCATGTATCAGTATAAAATAACATTAATCCTTTTAAAATTCTTTCTGTGATGTTCCATGCTTAAGCACTTGTGCTTTCTCCTTTAAACATGGTAGAACTGGCTTACACCCAATTGGCATGTTTTATGTACTTGTAAGTCCCTAATGAAGTGGTACTACATGTGCCCAGGGCCTGTACATTAAATGCTATTAGTAAGACTGCAGCACTGATTGTGCTACCCACTTAAATAGCCCTTTTGAACATGTTTCAGACCTGCCATTGCAGCCTGTGTGTGCAGTCTAAACTACCATTTCGACCTGGCAAAATACACCTTTTGCCAGGCCTAAACGTTTCTTTTTAACTCATATGTCACCTCTAAGGTAGGCCCTACACCATCCAGAGCGCAGGGTGTAGTGTATATAAAAAATTGGACAAGTACTTTTATGTTTTACATATCCTGGTCATGAAATACTCATAAATTGGTTTCATTACTGCAAGGCCTACCTCTCCCATAAGATAACATTGGGTTGTCTTATTACATTTAATAAGTGCCATCTTTCAATTGGGAGCAAGTAAGAATATCACATTTGATGTCTAAAGTACTGTAATTTAAAACCCTCTTTAATGGTAAAGTTGAATCTTAAGTCACAATTCTGTAAATGCCACTTTTAGAAGGTTGGCATTTTCTTGTCCCAACCATTTGGTGCCTGCGGCCTGTAACCCTAGTCACATGACTACGTGTAGCTGACAGTTGGTCTTTGTGTATTGCTCCCAGACAGTGAGACAAAGCGGAATAGGTATTGGCAGCATGGGCTATCTCTGACTTGATGAGGTGGAAGAGCTGTCACCTACCACACTTTCACATCACAAATGCTCACAAAAGGTTTAGTTCTAGTCATTTGTAACCCCAGGCAAGCTGTGGCCAGGGCAGGGAGGCAGGAAATTCCAAACACTTCTGGCGGTGGAAACCTCCAGGACCTTCTACATCAAAGTGGGAACTAGGTATAAATAATGGGCCCACAGACCCAACTCTTTAGTACACCTCTGGACCTGTGGAAGTCTCATACGGACTGCTAATGCTAGAAGGACCACTACTCGGTTTCCCTGCTGCCTGAGTGAGAAAGGCTGGAGCTGCATCTTGAACCCAGGACCACCAGAGTGACTTCAAGTGCTAATTGTCTGGTCTTTTGATCAGAGCGTAAGGAACAGTGAAGGGTCCTACAACCTTGAACCCAGAAACCTGGGTGTCTGCTGTGAGTCCTACCACCCTAGTGGTGTCACCCCAGCCCTGGGCCATTGGAAGTGAGCCTGAAGGTGCTCTGCCAGCCCAGCTTTGGAACTGTGGTCGGAACGAATGCTTGGTGAGGCAACTCCCCCAGCCCTGCTTCGGAACATCCACATAGTGGTGCATTTCCCACACCGAACCTCGCATTGCAGCCCGCAGTCTCCTCTGAATCACCGCTCATCGTTGGCCTTCACATTACAAGCCTCTCATGCACGCCATCCTCAATGGCGACACAGAAAACTGCATCGCAGCCCCACAGCTTTTTCTGAACCGCAGGTGCGCAATGCATTTTTGATGCAGGATTTCATATCACAAGCGCCTCATCAATGACATCCTCGACAACAAGGCAGGACTTCCATCGCAGCCCTGCAGCTACTCGGAGCGTCGCTGCATGATGCATCTTTGATGCTGGATCTTGCTAAGCTCAGCAACCTAGATTTAACGTATTTTGTTCAGAGAGCCTAACTTGGTTCCCATATCCAGTGCAGCTCCATTGCGGTCAGACTGAACTTGTGGCTTTGTCCTGGTCCATTGCGACCAGCTAACCACAGTTGGAGCTCTGTGCTTCTAGGCAGTATTTTTACTTAAAAATTTGAAATTCAATATCTCTGTTTCTACTGATGTGATTTCTGTCGTGAATCTCAAATAGTATTTTAATAATATTTTACTAAATCAATGTGTTTTTCTTGTGTTGTGTTTTCATTTTATTACTGTTTGAAGTCCTGCATAAATACCTCATACATTGGCTCTAAATTAAGCCTGACTGCTTTGCGTCAATCTACCAAAGGGTTAAGCACAGGTTAATTTGGGGTTTTCTTATGTTTCACCCTGATGCAGATTGTGGTTGCTGCTTGAGTAGTGTTTCAATCCCTTCAAACAGAAACCCATTTTCCAACAGTAGGGAGTAACACCTCCATTTGATCTTCTTTTGCAGCTATCACCATTAGCACCTCATTCCAAACCGACAGGACACCATGCTTCCAGAGCTGAGATTCTGATGCAGTCTGGGAGTTGTAGTTTTGATCTGCTTCCATTTAATCATTTGGACTAATGAATATAAATATGAGTTGTCCTGCCACCATGGGACGAGAGAGTGAAGACACATCCAGTCTGCTTCATCCATATCTCTCCCCTTATATAACTAATATTCATCCTTACCATATTACCTTTCATGTTGGACATGCTTCATTCCCTCCACCCCTCCTGGAATTTCTATCTACTAAGCCCCTTCACGGACCGTATCATAATGAGCTTCATATAAAGCTGAGAACCTGTTTTACACTCCCTAATAGGAAAAGTTAATCATTTAACCCAATATTACTCTAAGTTACTCCATTATTTTAGACGGCACTGCTTAGAAACAGAAAATGGTAAAGCCTGCTCACTGTTTCAATATGTATGATTTGGAAATCCAGCACTAAGTCAGAGAAATATCGGGCTAAATGAATTCACTTTACCCACTACAGGCACTTAACAAGCATTTGAAATGCAATAGGTCTTGCATTTATGAGAGTTTAGGCTATTGGCATTGTAAGTGACAATGCCTTTTATTTATCTGTTTTGACAATTAACACATAAATAAACGTCATTGTCATTTACAATGCCAATAGCTCAAACTCTTGTAAATGCGAGATCTATTTTATCTCAAATAGGCGGCCGCCATTGTCCCGGGGTGCTTGGAAAGTGAAAGCGTGCATGACGCGCTGAATGTTGCAGGAACGCATGTTGTGCCTGCACTAGGGGAAACTTGTTAAAGAAAATAGTGCTTACAGACTATATAAGACATAGCGAGTAACAACAGAAGTAAAAGGGCCAGTCCTCATAGGAGGTTACAAATGAAGACAAGGAGGGACTAACAAGCCTATTAACAAATCAGAGGCCTGCATTTACGAGGGACATTGACACAAGCCAATGACAAATATGGGCAGAGAGAGAGCGGGGCTTCAAGTCTATACTCAAATACTGCATGCCTCGCGGAGCACCGCTTGCGCTGCCCAGGCTCAACCTAAAAGCATGCACTCCGCTCTGTGTTGAACAAGCGAAACCCATCACAATACGACTCAACATCTTCCACTTCTGTGTGTGATCTGTTGCCTTCCTCCCTTTCGCCGCGTGTGTGCTTTCAACTTTTTTGTCTCTTTTATTAGTTAAAGCCATACAATATCTACAGATAAAAGCAAATACTGCAAGAGCTATGGAACTCACCAAAATCAAAATAAACTGCGGCAAGTCCTATCCAACTAGCCAAACAAAAAGCAAAAAGAGAAATCAATCATTGCTACAGCAGTTCAGTACCCTAAGATAGTCTAAAGACCGAGTTTCTGACAATAACCAAACAAGTACGTTCATCAAAGCCCTTAATAGTCAATTTTAAAATTTTAATAGTTATGCCACATATTCTGTAATAATTACTAGCAAAAAACATGCAGCACATTCCATAATGGTTCTGATTCCTCAAAGATGTAACAAAGGTCTTATTGCACCTCTCAAAGCTGAATGTCTGGTGCTGTGCACTTTCGGGGTGCAGAGAGGTGCAAATGGGCTTGCCCTAGGCGTGCCTTTGGACGCATATTGTGTACTTATGAAGGCCCTTTTGGAACTAGACATGAGGAGGCGGGACAGTAGTCACATTAACCCCATTAAACGATCAGAACAGAATGGGCAACAGAAGACCCAAACTGGAGCCAAGCCACTCCTGCGCTTTCTCAAGTCTTCCCAGTGAGAAATCCCACTCCTGAATTATTTTTGTATCTCTTTATTGCATTTTTATGTTTATATCGTACATTGGCAGCTCTCAAAATGCTAAAAATACTCTTACCATACCTCACTTCACCTCTACCTGCTCCTGAACCCTAAAAAACATTTCTTCCCTTTACCTCTACCCACCCCTGAACCCTAAAAACCCTTACCTCCCATTACCCATCCCTGGATCCTAAAAACAATTACCTCTCCTTACCTCTACCTGCCCTTGAACCCTAAAAAAACATTGTAGGCATTGGCTGTGGATAGCAAGAAGAGAGGTGTGCTGTGCAAGCATCATATGCACTGGCCACTGTTTACTTTAACAACCTTAAAGAAGAGGGGTTCATGCATATGCTCCATGTGCACCGTTCCGCCTCCTCGGTGCAGTGGTCTCAGATAATTCCTACTCCAGGAGGTAAAAGGACAGCACTCACATTTTTCAAGCCACATCCATGATTAGGTCGTTTAACCCCTTTGACGCGCATGACGGAACGGTTCCGTCATGCACGTCGGTTGCGCTGTGCGCATGACGGAACCGTTACGTCATGGCCCCGCCCGCGCACGGAATCTTCAGCGTGGCGCGGAAATCCGCGCGGCGCGGAAATCCGTGCCGCGCTGAAGGGGTTAAACCATTTTTGATTTTTATTCTGGAACGTGTAGTCCTGAATGACCAATTTTAAGATCATGACTACAACTCAAGGTATACTATGAGAAAAGTAAAAAACCTGTATAGGTGATATTCACACCCACCGACCCAGAAACCTTGAGTGCCAAATAACTAGGCCTTAAAGTGGGTGTGGAGGATTACTTCAGTCATACTCCCAACCTGCGTGAAAGCACAATCTAAAGCCTGTCTACATCCTTAATGTTTTGGGCCTTTGAACACCTTCAGAGGGCATTTCCTATATCGGATATAACAGAAGCTGTCACAAATTATTAATCTGCATAGGCAGCAGGCACACGGATGCGGCACTGCATACTGGCACTAGCTTGAAACTGTGCTGTCTGCCCTGTAACAGTGCTGACAACCTATTTTAAGGTCCAGTGACAGCATGGGTCCAGGTGGTGGTGGTGCAGTTGTGCCTGGGGGTGAGTGTCTGAAAAGTTTTCAATGCTCCGTCCATCATCTCCTTGTGTTTGCTTTGTTCGCCCTAAGTTGGCAGGGTATGCCCAGACGTGGGTCCCTAGCTCACTTCGTCACTGGATTCAAGCTAGCCTGACTGATGAGGGGTGTTACCCCGAAACCAGTCCTAGGATGCTTGTTTCCGGTCCAGGGACGACCTGGCTTAGCAGTTCGGGTTGGATGGTTCTCATGAGACACAGGGTCAAGGCTGATTTGCATACAGCTGGGTCGGAACTGGGGTGGCAAAGTGAGATAAAGAATGATGATGGATTCAACCCAGATCTGTGACTGGGGGTGAGTGTCTGAAACGTTTCAGCGCTCTGTCCATCATCTCCTTGTGTTTGCAGTTGTGCCATACACAGAGCAGGGCCAAATGTTTTGAACCATCCAATGACTGTCTGTTGACCCCAAGGGCTTCATGATGTATAATCTGCTTCAAGAAGCCAATCAGGGGCTAGTACAGACCGCACTGCGCAACACAAAAAGAGCTGTCTCAGACAAGTCCAATCACATCGCTTGCCTGGGAAAAGCGACTGAGCTGAGCTCCAATCAGGATCTCAGGCACTCTTCGGCTTTGGATTCAGTGTAGTTGCCTTAAAGCACCCACCCTATTGTCTGCATGTGCGAGCTTGTGATGAGAAGAAGAGTACAGTACTAAAAAGCACTTTGTGAACTCAAATAGCTATTTTGCGTGAGCAGTATGGGCTCCTTTGGCAATGCAGAATTCTCAGAATGCGTTAGTCTAACCTGCCATGAATGCCACGTGGCTGTGGTGATTGTACTTCTCAAAATTTACATACATACGTATAGACAGGGGCAGCTGCTCCGCCATGGCAGAGGAGCGTCGTGCCACTGGTTCAGAGCCAGCAGCTGAAAAATAAAACAATATTTTAATATTGTTTTATTTTTTACCGGCTGGCTGAGCCATTGTGTGGGGGGAGGAGTGGTATGTGCACTTTTAAGTGCACATGTCAGATTGGACAGCCTTCTTAAGCCTGCCAAACTGACATGCGCACTTAGGTTTCTCCAACCCGGCTGTATTATGCACCTGGGTTGGAGAAACAGCACAGCCTCCCGTGCCTGAGCGAGCGCTGATCCAGACCGCTCAGGCCACTCCCCACGCTGATCTAATGCTTGAGAGGAGCGCAGGGATTGGATGGGGAGACCGTGATACTGGTCCAGGGACAGCTGGGACCAGAAAGTGGAAGCAGCGGAGTTTTTTTTGTTATTTTTTTTATTAACCCCCGTGCCACCATTACCTGCCCTACCACTCAAAATCAGTGTCGGCTACCACTTCCTATAGACACGATTCAGGTGGGAGACGCCTGATTGTTGAAGCAAAAAAATGGCTTTATTTTGCCTGTCTTCCGCCTGAAATTGCCTCTGCTTCAATAGAAGTCAATGTGAGAAATGCATTCTTCTAATTGTTATTATAAAATCGCCCACTTTCCTCTTCTAAAATGTAGCTGTATCATAAATCTAATGCATATTGCCAGCACGCCTTCGATCTGATGTTACTTGCTCCAAATGAACTTCCGTCTTCCTTTCTCACATATGTACTTTAGTGACATCTAGTGGTCTCCTGTAAAAATACATCTTCACGGTACATCCAGTAACAACTAGACGAATGTGCCTAAAGTAAACAGGCTCAAAAAGACACGTGACTAGAAAACCACAATGAAAATCGTTAACCCTGTATTTTATATTATTCAAATTTACATATGCAAGTAAATAAGTAAGTATACATACTTACATATGCGTAAAAGCACCGTAGGCAGATATCTGCACAAAAAGAAGGCAGTGTTTACCATTAACAGACGTTTAATGCACCTGTACCGCCAACCATTCAGTTTCAGAGAAGGGTCACCAGCTCATTCCAGGTCATTACAGACACTGTCCCCAGTCCTGAATTGTTCAAATTATTGATTTATGGTGTGTTAAGTTACTTCACAGTAAGCAAAACAAGACTACAATTCAGAAAGGCTAGCACACAAAAGTCCAAGATTAGAAACACTTCTATCTATAATGATATGGAGTAAAGTGTTGTTCATCCTATTGCAGAGCTATTTGCGCAAAATGTGCCTTGCACAATCAGTCGGAAATGAGGCAACATACCTTTAATATGCAAATCTTTACTTTCAGAGTATTTTTTTAAACATTGTTTTGAATTTTGTCAACAATTAAACTTGTCAAAATCAGACAAATCACGGTCTTCACAGTATAACATTCACATCACAGTTGTTATGCATACATGCTGTAACTTCTCCATTAGTAGAAGCACAGTTCCCAGCCCCAAATAATATTTATATCACAGCATCCAATATGTCTCAAGCCTGCAAGCATCAAACTTTATTATGCATAATTTGCAGTGGCGGCTGGTACAGGTAAGATCGGTGGGCGGGTAATTAGATATACGACGAGATACGTTAAATTACATTTATATAAAATAAAACCACGTATCTTACACGATGCGGCGAGAGCAAGGTAAGTGGTTTTATTTTTTTAATGAATTTAATTTAACTTATCCTGTCGTGTGTCGACTTTCCTGACCCCGCCTCGCCACCGCCTCACCGCTCTTACCTGTGCTGGCCGCAACTGATACTTTGACACCTTTTGGTACTTGCCTAATTAAACGCCCATTAAACTCTGATAGTGCCGGATTGGGACTATCTGAGTCTCTCATAGACTTAGTCCAAGGCAATTAATAAAACCTGCACATGACAGGATTCTAAAGTTAATAACCTTCTGGGTTTATTCAAGAACAGTATCATTTGTGAAAGCAAAAATAGTAACTTGATAAATCAAGTGAATTAGCTAGAAAATTGACTTAAGGTCTGTCTCCAAATAAAAGCCTAAAAGATAACTTCTCACTGCTCTGTAGCTAAAAGTAGAATGGACGAAAATGTAGCTGTTCCGCAACAATCACGTCTTTTTCAATGTTTCAGGAACACAAACCACACACATTCATAGCATGACATTACGAAGAAGGATTGGATTAAAAATGTTTCATTCGTGACAACCAATAAACCTATTATTTGGTAAAACAGCACTTGAAACTCCTACTTCCTAATGTTTCTTATTGGATAAAGCAGTACATATTTAGTTAAGAGGAGAAATCAAACAATAAGAAACAAGGGAATGGCTTGTTAGACTACCAGCAGAGATCCCCTAAGTGACCCTGTAACAGAAACATCCTCCCCCTTCCCTCTGAAGAGAGAACCATGCTGAAACTGTATTTTCGTTGATTTTCTGAAAGACAGAAAGACACATGCACGTGGAAAGTTTGTACCCTTAAAATAAACTGCACTTTTCTCCACCATTTCATACACGTTTGCAAGTTCACCCTGATGCTGCCCAGTTATGGTACCTGAAGCGTGCCTAAATTAATCATTATTTTCTAGAAAATTAACAAAGTTGTTTCCCAAATGAAATGCCTCTGGATTGACACATACTTGGTAACAGTGTACTATATTCTTCGGAATGGGTGTAGCATGTCATGAAATCCCTCAGACAAATATCTGTTTTAGGTGCTTTACCGCGCCCCCATAGCGCTATGCTTCCCCAACATAAGGGCCAGCCCTACACATTTCATATATGTTTTGAGGGCATGCATCACAGAAGATCAGTTAAGGGCGATGGCTCTGTTATTCCATCACTTCACCTACAGTAATAAAAATCTGTTTCCAAAATCCCCCAGTGGGTGGGCATTTCTATGCTTGACTTAGAAATCCCGCGTTAAGAGTTACATCTCTCAGCCCAATCAGAGTAACCTATCAGACCAAGTTTAGCCATGCTGGCCAGTATATAATGTTCCTTATGCTGGGATTTATAATACTTTTTTGTTTAAAAGAATTTTTATTGATTTTTCCCCAACCATCGCAGTATTAAATCAACGTTACATACAATAGCCTCGTGCAAGAGGGCTAGGCAACTCAGGACAGTGCAGGAGAAGTTAGTTCCGCAGCATTTTCTTCCCTAACACCCCCACCCCGCCCCCTCTCTACCCCCACCCCCCCTTGTCAGTGTGCCCGCAGCAGACCCCCTCCCGGTAAAACATATAGTGCCCCAAGGATCAAGACAGCCGAACTCAAAATTATGGGATGAGCCCAGTGATGCTCTCGAAAGGACCAAAGGCTGCACGCTGCCACTCATATGCACATCACTCCTGCGGCCCGACCACTCGGCACATCTTAAGATATTGTACAAATGCCGATTGCTCGCGGAAAGTATTCAAGTGGCCTCATCCTGAGCAGACTCCCCAGCGGTCCCAGGTGGCCCCGCCTCAGTCCCCATATTTCGGGCCATGCGTGCATGATCCCCACCTTCCTCATCCTGCTCCCCCGGGCAACGAAGCTCCTCCACCAAGGCTCCCCACACCCTAGCAGCGTCTAGCGCCTTGTCATTAGAAGCACGCCTGGCCAGTTGTAGACGAAGCGTCCCTTCATTCCCTGCCCAAACCAGGAAACTCGCCTTCCACCTCCTAAAGCTCGGTCCTGCCCTTGCCTTCCAATGCATGGTAAGCTCCCTTTTTGCCATTATCAGCTGGGATTTATAGTACTTACACCTATGCCTGCCATTTGCTAAGAATGTTAGTGTATTGTCAGCAGCACACCCTTTGAGAATCTGCTATATCGGTGGCCGGAGCCTGTGACCCTTTCTCCCTTGCCCATCTATAATTATTTGCCAGCTTTGCCATTGCCATGTTAGATATGGTGGAGATCAGTTGAGTTGGGAATGTATTTTATGCCACCATTGTCAGTGATTTCAGCTCCTTCTGCTCAGCTGGGTAAGAGGGAAATGTCTTGCTAACAGTTCTGCTTAGTATTTGCAATAGGAGGATGGCCAATGGGGTGGAGGGTGCCCTAGCCTTATACTCTTGCTGTGTAATAAATCTTTTATTAATGCACATACCACCAAGTGTGTTCAGCTGCCATAGTTGGAAGCGTTCTTCGGCTGCTGGCTCGCATGTCACCCCAGTGCACGAGTTGTTGGTCAGTGGCATGGGTGGTGCATATAGGAAGTCAACGCCACTCAATTTTGACAGTTCAGTCAAGACTGTATGGGTTGGGTTTAAAAGTTTTCTTCCTTGCTTCTCTATTTAGAGTGAATGGGCCTGTTAGTCCTTTTTCGAATTCACGGTCTGGGGTATGTCTAACACTACGAAACCAGTGGTGCACATATTGGGCCTGGCTATTGAATATTAGACTTGAAAATAGGTGCTGTAAACCCACCCGCTACTGCATTTGTATGGTTCTGGGCTGCTTGCCCTCTAATGCCATCGTAATCACAAGAGACTGCAGTTGATCAAATCATTTTCAGGTTAAGAGCATTGTTATATTTTGGAAAAGATACAACAGCTGAAGCAAGACAGTCATCTTCATGAGGGCTATCCATCCAGCCAGGGTTATACGCAGATCTTTCTCCTTATCAATGATAGTAGCTATTTTATTCATATATTTTCCGTAATTGTCACACATTATTACCTCAGTGTCTGAATCGAACTGCATGCCCATATATCTGACTGGGACTCCTGCATTGGTATAAGACAGTCCAAGGTGGGGCCATCCTGCCTCTGGTCAAGGGCGTCATTATCGATTTTGACAAGTTAATAGTTTGCCCTGACCACCTTCAAACGTAATAATTCTGCAATCACCGGGTTTAGATTAAGCTCTAGGGATTTTAAACAATAAAAATATACCTGCATAGACAGACAGAAATATTCTATGAGAACCATATTTAATGCCCCGGTTTAATCATTAGAGAGTGACTTTAATATTACCCTAGTTGTACCTATTGTTCCCAGAATGGTCATTTTTGGTAAACCAATGTGCCGATGGGGCTTATGATATGGACTTTCACAGTTGCTGTTGGACTTATTCTACCTGTGTACCTGCTTACCTGATACCTGACTAAACCTATGTTGACATCATCACTCTAGTGTGGTCTCCTGATTACTACACAATGTTTCTACAGAAGCTGGTTAGAGTAGTAAGTCGGACTGTTCCCTGGCAAGTAACTGACAAGTCCCTCAAATTAGTAAGTAGGGCGGTCTGTGCCTGCACCATTGATGGTCACCTGTGTGCCCTGTGCCCCTTTGAGATAAATAAGGATCTATTGTATTATAGCTCACCTATGAGGCTCGGAGGAAATTGCAGAGAACGAGAACAATAGTGTTGATTGTGATCAGGGAAAGGCCATGAACCCTGTGTTACTTCTCAAAACTCTCTGACTCTCAGTGCTGAAGAGTGAGTGCAATTCTGTACATTGTCATCAGGAAGCAGGAACTGGTCTGTAGGCCACAGACACACCAAGCAGTATCTCATAATCCGCAAGGGGGAAGAACATTGACAGACAGCAGAAGAAGAACAGGGCATGCCTGCTCCCATGATGGCACCATTCACAGAACGTGCACCCTAGATCGAGAAGGCTGAAGCATGTTGTGTCAATTTTGATCACATGCACAAATATTGTGTGTGTTACATTTTGGCACTGTGGAAAGTCCCTACACTGCTCCAGTTCAGGAAGGACCTCAAGACCCGGCTCTTTGGATGACCACAGCACTCAAAGGAGCCGCCCCTAGCACCTTGAGACCCTGGCTGTGAGTAGCTGCACTTTACCAACCCTAATTGATTGGCACTGATGCACTACCATACAATTTGTGCACTGATTAACCAAGGATCATGTAGGAAATGTCCATGTTTTTAGGTCTAGTGTGACAATTTTTACTTTCTGCCAGGCTCTTGTAATAAAAAACTCATACATAAAATTTTTAAAATACATATATACACAAAGAGGAGCTTTCGGTCAGCACACTTCAGCCATTCACCCGACGCCCGTCAAACACCCACGCCAGTTTAGCACTGATTGCAGCTAATAGTTCACAATCTGAACAAGCATTGGCATAGCCAATAGGTCTCGCTTTTGGGACCTTATAAGTGTTTAGTTATGCAGCACAATATCCTTGGTGCAACAACATGAACTGTTGCATGGCTAAACACTTATAAGGTCCCAAAGGCGAGACCTATTGAGGGCTCCGAAGCTGATAGGGCTTCTTTAGCACCAGTCACCCACCTCTGTGACAAGTGTCTTAGCATAGCAGGAGATGGAGATTGTTTGGCACTAATAGATGCCCTTCCACCTCTTGCGGTACAAAAGAGGGTGGTGATGGACGGAGCATCAGAACCAATCAAATACTCACACCCAGTCAACAGATCTGGGTTTGATCCATCACCGTTCTTTAGCCCACTCTGCCACCCCAGTTCAGACATGGCCATATGCAAATCAGTCTGACCCTGTGCCTTATGGGAACAGTCCAGCCAGAACTGCCAAGCCATGCCTTCCCTGGACCGGAAACAAGCTTCCTAGGACCGGTTTCTGGCATTTCAGCCGTCTTCAGCCAGGCTTGCTTGAATCCAGTGGCAAAGTGAGCAAGGGACTCACGTCTGAGCATACCCTGCCAACTTATGGCGAACAAAGCGGTACAAAAGAGGGTGGTGATGGACGGAGCATCAGAACCAATCAAATACTCACACCCAGTCAACAGATCTGGGTTTGATCCATCACCGTTCTTTAGCCCACTCTGCCACCCCAGTTCAGACATGGCCATATGCAAATCAGTCTGACCCTGTGCCTCATGGGAACAGTCCAGCCCGAACTGCCAAGCCATGCCTTCCCTGGACCGGAAACAAGCTTCCTAGGACCGGTTTCTGGCATTTCAGCCGTCTTTCGCCAGGCTTGCTTGAATCCAGTGGCAAAGTGAGCAAGGGACTCACGTCTGAGCATACCCTGCCAACTTATGGCGAACAAAGCGGTACAAAAGAGGGTGGTGATGGACGGAGCATCAGAACCAATCAAATACTCACACCCAGTCAACAGATCTGGGTTTGATCCATCATCGTTCTTTAGCCCACTCTGCCACCCCAGTTCAGACATGGCCATATGCAAATCAGTCTGACCCTGTGCCTCATGGGAACAGTCCAGCCCGAACTGCCAAGCCATGCCTTCCCTGGACCGGAAACAAGCTTCCTAGGACCGGTTTCTGGCATTTCAGCCGTCTTCAGCCAGGCTTGCTTGAATCCAGTGGCAAAGTGAGCAAGGGACTCACGTCTGAGCATACCCTGCCAACTTATGGCGAACAAAGCGGTACAAAAGAGGGTGGTGATGGACGGAGCATCAGAACCAATCAAATACTCACACCCAGTCAACAGATCTGGGTTTGATCCATCACCGTTCTTTAGCCCACTCTGCCACCCCAGTTCAGACATGGCCATATGCAAATCAGTCTGACCCTGTGCCTCATGGGAACAGTCCAGCCCGAACTGCCAAGCCATGCCTTCCCTGGACCGGAAACAAGCTTCCTAGGACCGGTTTCTGGCATTTCAGCCGTCTTCAGCCAGGCTTGCTTGAATCCAGTGGCAAAGTGAGCAAGGGACTCACGTCTGAGCATACCCTGCCAACTTATGGCGAACAAAGCGGTACAAAAGAGGGTGGTGATGGACGGAGCATCAGAACCAATCAAATACTCACACCCAGTCAACAGATCTGGGTTTGATCCATCACCGTTCTTTAGCCCACTCTGCCACCCCAGTTCAGACATGGCCATATGCAAATCAGTCTGACCCTGTGCCTCATGGGAACAGTCCAGCCCGAACTGCCAAGCCATGCCTTCCCTGGACCGGAAACAAGCTTCCTAGAACAGGTTTCTGGCATTTCAGCCGTCTTCAGCCAGGTTTGCTTGAATCCAGTGGCAAAGTGAGCAAGGGACTCACGTCTGAGCATACCCTGCCAACTTATGGCGAACAAAGCGGTACAAAAGAGGGTGGTGATGGACGGAGCATCAGAACCAATCAAATACTCACACCCAGTCAACAGATCTGGGTTTGATCCATCACCGTTCTTTAGCCCACTCTGCCACCCCAGTTCAGACATGGCCTCTTGGGCTGTTTTCCAGGAAAGGCAGGAAGTTCTGAGAGATAAAAGTGACCGGAAGAGGGGCAGTGTCCTGAAGAAGAGTAGTTAAGGCCCTACTGAGATCGCAGCAAGAGGAAAGAGAAGTCCAGTGTCGTGGACTCCCATCACTCAACAGCAGACTAAAAACAAGAGTAACAAGTTGGTGGGATTCTAAGGGAGGACGGAGCTTGGATTTACTTCACAAGAGTAACGGGGTACAAGTAGTACCAATTGAATGTTTCCAATGCATACACCCAGTAACATTTCTTGACAAAGCACATAATATTTAACATAAAAATTCACATGTTCAATTACATTCCCCATATTTTGCTCAAACCCTCATGGAAGAGCATTAAGATGCATCAAATGAAGATGTGTCAGGTCATGGAAAGTCATCCTTGCTGCCCCACTCCTTCTGTGATGTAGGTGCATGAGAGGCTCTGAGTGGCTGGCCAGTGCGGTCACTGGCCCTGGGGCAAGGAGGAAGAGGACAAAGGTGGGTTACATGGGGCATTCGACCCCATCCTTCTGGTGGTGATGCCCCCGAGAGGTGACAAGCCAAGGTGTAAATGGAGCTTAAGTGTGGTGCGGAGCCACAGCCCTCGTGCCTCCACAAAGAAAACTAATGATGCCCTCCACAGTAACTTTTTGTGGAGGGCAGATCACAAGATGCCCACCTGGAGCAGCCTTTGAGGAAAAGAGGCCCTCACAGACAGGCCACTCCACCACGAGGGAGTGCCCTTTCCAGAGCGATCAAGAAGGGAGAGGCCGCCTGCAGAGGGTTGAGGACTTGGGGTCGGACCATGAGGGGGGTGCGGCCGATGGTAGGGGGGGTCATGGCGGGGGAGTCACCCTTGAGATTGCAGGTGTTGCAGCCCGAAGGACCTTGGAGGGGATGGGACCGGTGCCTGAACAGGGGCAATAGCAGAAGAGGCTGGAGGGGCATGGAGGTGAACGATTCAACCTGGAGAGGGCTCCAGAGGAGACAGTCGAGGAGGACAGCAGGGGGCAGAGCTGTTCCCTGGTGGGAATCATGGAGGTGGCAGAGAGGCCTTGGGGATGTATATATATATATATATATATATATATATATATATATATATATATATATATATATATATATATATATATATATATATATATATATATATATATATATATATATATATATATATATATATATATATATATATATATATATATATATATATATATATATATATATATATATATATATATATATATATATATATATATATATATATATATATATATATATATATATATATATATATATATATATATATATACACCCGCGAAAGCGGCCATGGAGAGGAGCAGAACCTTGGAGACCGACTGGGGAGAGGAGAGGATAGAAGGTGCCACACCGTGAGGAAAATACTGTCCTGGTCAGAGAAGCCTGCGCGAGGAAGATGGGTAGAAACGCACTCCACACACTCCATGCAGCAGTGGGCGGGGAGGAGGAGGCGAGGCGGTGGGGGGGTTGTTGCGACAGCTAGAAGTGGGAAGAGAGGGTGGGAGGGAACTCACCGGGAATTGTGAGGAGAGAGGAGGCCGAGGGTGAAAATACACGGAGAGAGACCAGTGGAAAGGCAGTGACACACAGCATGGGAGAGGCGGGTGAAGCGTGAGGAGGACAAATAGGAAATAGAGAGCACAGGGGCATTAGGGAGGCAACAACAGACACCGAGGAGTGAGTAAGGGCAGGGAGAACACAGAAGGAATGGGGCGGGGGAACTGGGGGTGGAAAGGGTGAGATGGAAGTTTCAGCGCCCCGCGAGCGTAGGAAGTAGAGCCGAGAGGAGTGTGGGCAGAGAGGAGGGGCTGTGGAGATAAACGGTACAGTGAGGTGAGAGGAAGGAGGGAGCAGGAGATTGGGAGGAAGGCTGCAGAGGGAGGCGGGGCTGGCAGAGGGAAGCCAGAAGGAGTGAGGAGCAGAGTGGGGGCCAAGACATGCGCTGCTGTGGCCGTAAAAGGGGCGGGGGGCAGTGCCACCGGTTAGAAACAGAGGTGGGGGGTAGAGTCAGCAGGAGTGGAGGGAGCAAGGGATGAGAGATGGTGGAATTAAGTCAGACACAGAGGTGCTCGAGTGAAGGAGCGTTTGCAATCTAAACAAATTAGAGGTTCCTTTAATAACAACATTATGCAGGATTTATGCAGAGCACATGTCAGAAAAAGGTCTTATACATTACAATACAGAGTAGCACACTGTGCTAGCAGAACGGACTCAGCAAACCAGGAAGGGGAGATTCGGTAGCGAGAGCGGCAGCCATTTCAGTCATCGCGATCACGATCGCTGTGAAAGCGATGATGTGAAAGTGATTGCGATGACGCGCTAAAGCACGCAAGGGATGCGCGCGCAGCAGCGCGCGTGCTTGTGCGCGTTCTAGCAAGCTGGTGGCCGCTTTGGGAGCACTTCCAAAAGCCGCTACTAAATGTCTCTCTGAGCAGCGCATGCATGCTGACTCAGCGAGACCTAAAAAGCAGGGAATACCACAAGTGCACAATCCAATGTAACGTATGTCGATGAGAGGCATTAGCCTGTTTGAGGGTACAAAATGCACAACACTTGTTGGTTGAAAGGGAGATTCTCTCTGCAGAAACAAATGGGATTGGTCTCATGAAAGGCAGGTTCAGTGCTCTGCATGTGCACGCTACAGTATGGAGGCGTCGAGGGACATGATAACTGCTCCTCAGTATGTACAGGCTAAGTAAAGAACCATAGGAGTGATTTTTACCACAATCAACTTGGCCAGCAAACAAAATGAGTAATTTTATAAGAGCGGTACGTAGAGTCTCAATTACATCTCTCTAGAGAACAGTCTATGAGGAAGGGACAAGACACATTTTCCAGAGTGTGAATGGATGTGTCGGGGTATTGGTAACTGTAACATTAAACGATCTGCTATCACAACAGTGACACACAGGAACACTTCATCAATAAAAAATATATAGAGAAAAAAATGACCAGTATTGGCTTGCAAGCAGGAATTATTCACGACGCAGTTGCAATGTGACTAAGAATGACAAGAAAAAGAAGAGAACATAATGTACGTCAAGTCATTAATCACGAAATGTTGTTTTTATTTTTTAAACGAATTTCAAATAGAATATTTAGTCATAAAATAAATCACATTTTAGACTCTAATAATCTATCCCAGTAGTGGTCGAGTTTTCAGGGTCTGGAGTAGTGTTTGCAATGTTGAGGATTTTAAATCAGAATGTACTCCTCAAAGCATTCAGTTTTCAAAACACCTCTGTTTGGAGAAAGGCCAATGGACGTTAATTTAAGGTAGCGAGGGTTGGCAGCCGGCACCCACCATTGCTTGCTTTCTGGTGGCCCTGGTAATGCCCTGGCTACTCCTGGTCTCAGAGGTCATGAAAACAGTGGTGAGAACAGAAAGATAATGAGTATCTAGGAGCCGACCCATGGCCTTCTTTACTCCTTTAGCAGTGAACTGGAGGGGGTACAAGAGGGGAAAGTGTGGCAGCCCTTTCATGTCATTTATTCTAAAAGCCTTTTTAGGTCAAGCCTGGGAAGTGCATGCGCTGCTCTGCAAAGCATGCTGTATTAGAGTATGAACTTGAAGCCCCGCCCACTCTCCACCCATATTTGCCATTGGCTTGTGCCATTGTCCTTCCTAAATGCTGACTTCTGATTCGTTAATAGGCTTGTCTTCATTTGTAACCTCCCATGAGGATTGACCCTTTTACTTCGTTTGCTACATGGCATGTCTTATTTAGTCTGTAAGCACTATTTTCTTTTATGAGTTTCACCTACTGCAGCACATTCAGCGCATCATGCGTGCTTTAACTTTCCAAGCAGCCCAGGAAAATGGCGGCTGCTTCCTTGAAATGCAATAGGTCTCGCATTTACAAGAGTTTGAGCTATTGGCATTGTATAAGACAATGCCTTATTATTTACATGGTAAGTATTAAAACATATAAATAAAAGGCATTGTCATTTACAATGCCAATAGCTTAAACTCTCGTGAATGCAAGAACTATTGCATTGCAAATGCTTGTTTTCTGTGGCACCAGTATTCCTCCGCTATTCCTAGCAGTTGATGTTATGCAGCTGGATTCTGAGAGCGGTGACACAGACCTCCATGACGGAGGCTGTTATTTATATAGAGGTAAGGCTGTTTTGAGGGTCACAAATGGTGGTCAAAAGCATACACCATATGCGACAGGAAAAGTAGGTCGCACACCGCTCGTCACACCAGCAAGTTGCCCCAAAGGACTGTGGGAAATGTAGTGGCGACGGCGGGTACGCCTATGCCACAAAATGTAAATAGAACAGTATGTGTATGCGTTAGCCATCCCTGGACACGTGTTTCGAGGTAGTTGCCTCTCGTCAGCAGGGAGCAGGTCAGTGTAAAGGGGTGCCGCGTGGACTGCCAAATGTAATTAAAAGCAGGTCAAGTACCTCTCCTGGCGCGCAGGTGCAGACTCAAGGCTCGTCAGCCCGTTGACTTAAGGAAGCCGTTTATATTGAGGAAAAGTAGGTCGCACACCGCTCGTCACACCAGCAAGTTGCCCCAAAGGACTGTGGGAAATGTAGTGGCGACGGCGGGTACGCCTATGCCACAAAATGTAAATAGAACAGTATGTGTATGCGTTAGCCATCCCTGGACACGTGTTTCGAGGTAGTTGCCTCTCGTCAGCAGGGAGCAGGTCAGTGTAAAGGGGTGCCGCGTGGACTGCCAAATGTAATTAAAAGCAGGTCAAGTACCTCTCCTGGCGCGCAGGTGCAGACTCAAGGCTCGTCAGCCCGTTGACTTAAGGAAGCCGTTTATATTGAGGAAAAGTAGGTCGCACACCGCTCGTCACACCAGCAAGTTGCCCCAAAGGACTGTGGGAAATGTAGTGGCGACGGCGGGTACGCCTATGCCACAAAATGTAAATAGAACAGTATGTGTATGCGTTAGCCATCCCTGGACACGTGTTTCGAGGTAGTTGCCTCTCGTCAGCAGGGAGCAGGTCAGTGTAAAGGGGTGCCGCGTGGACTGCCAAATGTAATTAAAAGCAGGTCAAGTACCTCTCCTGGCGCGCAGGTGCAGACTCAAGGCTCGTCAGCCCGTTGACTTAAGGAAGCCGTTTATATTGAGGAAAAGTAGGTCGCACACCGCTCGTCACACCAGCAAGTTGCCCCAAAGGACTGTGGGAAATGTAGTGGCGACGGCGGGTACGCCTATGCCACAAAATGTAAATAGAACAGTATGTGTATGCGTTAGCCATCCCTGGACACGTGTTTCGAGGTAGTTGCCTCTCGTCAGCAGGGAGCAGGTCAGTGTAAAGGGGTGCCGCGTGGACTGCCAAATGTAATTAAAAGCAGGTCAAGTACCTCTCCTGGCGCGCAGGTGCAGACTCAAGGCTCGTCAGCCCGTTGACTTAAGGAAGCCGTTTATATTGAGGAAAAGTAGGTCGCACACCGCTCGTCACACCAGCAAGTTGCCCCAAAGGACTGTGGGAAATGTAGTGGCGACGGCGGGTACGCCTATGCCACAAAATGTAAATAGAACAGTATGTGTATGCGTTAGCCATCCCTGGACACGTGTTTCGAGGTAGTTGCCTCTCGTCAGCAGGGAGCAGGTCAGTGTAAAGGGGTGCCGCGTGGACTGCCAAATGTAATTAAAAGCAGGTCAAGTACCTCTCCTGGCGCGCAGGTGCAGACTCAAGGCTCGTCAGCCCGTTGACTTAAGGAAGCCGTTTATATTGAGGAAAAGTAGGTCGCACACCGCTCGTCACACCAGCAAGTTGCCCCAAAGGACTGTGGGAAATGTAGTGGCGACGGCGGGTACGCCTATGCCACAAAATGTAAATAGAACAGTATGTGTATGCGTTAGCCATCCCTGGACACGTGTTTCGAGGTAGTTGCCTCTCGTCAGCAGGGAGCAGGTCAGTGTAAAGGGGTGCCGCGTGGACTGCCAAATGTAATTAAAAGCAGGTCAAGTACCTCTCCTGGCGCGCAGGTGCAGACTCAAGGCTCGTCAGCCCGTTGACTTAAGGAAGCCGTTTATATTGAGGAAAAGTAGGTCGCACACCGCTCGTCACACCAGCAAGTTGCCCCAAAGGACTGTGGGAAATGTAGTGGCGACGGCGGGTACGCCTATGCCACAAAATGTAAATAGAACAGTATGTGTATGCGTTAGCCATCCCTGGACACGTGTTTCGAGGTAGTTGCCTCTCGTCAGCAGGGAGCAGGTCAGTGTAAAGGGGTGCCGCGTGGACTGCCAAATGTAATTAAAAGCAGGTCAAGTACCTCTCCTGGCGCGCAGGTGCAGACTCAAGGCTCGTCAGCCCGTTGACTTAAGGAAGCCGTTTATATTGAGGAAAAGTAGGTCGCACACCGCTCGTCACACCAGCAAGTTGCCCCAAAGGACTGTGGGAAATGTAGTGGCGACGGCGGGTACGCCTATGCCACAAAATGTAAATAGAACAGTATGTGTATGCGTTAGCCATCCCTGGACACGTGTTTCGAGGTAGTTGCCTCTCGTCAGCAGGGAGCAGGTCAGTGTAAAGGGGTGCCGCGTGGACTGCCAAATGTAATTAAAAGCAGGTCAAGTACCTCTCCTGGCGCGCAGGTGCAGACTCAAGGCTCGTCAGCCCGTTGGCTTAAGGAAGCCGTTTATATTGAGGAAAAGTAGGTCGCACACCGCTCGTCACACCAGCAAGTTGCCCCAAAGGACTGTGGGAAATGTAGTGGCGACGGCGGGTACGCCTATGCCACAAAATGTAAATAGAACAGTATGTGTATGCGTTAGCCATCCCTGGACACGTGTTTCGAGGTAGTTGCCTCTCGTCAGCAGGGAGCAGGTCAGTGTAAAGGGGTGCCGCGTGGACTGCCAAATGTAATTAAAAGCAGGTCAAGTACCTCTCCTGGCGCGCAGGTGCAGACTCAAGGCTCGTCAGCCCGTTGACTTAAGGAAGCCGTTTATATTGAGGAAAAGTAGGTCGCACACCGCTCGTCACACCAGCAAGTTGCCCCAAAGGACTGTGGGAAATGTAGTGGCGACGGCGGGTACGCCTATGCCACAAAATGTAAATAGAACAGTATGTGTATGCGTTAGCCATCCCTGGACACGTGTTTCGAGGTAGTTGCCTCTCGTCAGCAGGGAGCAGGTCAGTGTAAAGGGGTGCCGCGTGGACTGCCAAATGTAATTAAAAGCAGGTCAAGTACCTCTCCTGGCGCGCAGGTGCAGACTCAAGGCTCGTCAGCCCGTTGACTTAAGGAAGCCGTTTATATTGAGGAAAAGTAGGTCGCACACCGCTCGTCACACCAGCAAGTTGCCCCAAAGGACTGTGGGAAATGTAGTGGCGACGGCGGGTACGCCTATGCTACAAAATGTAAATAGAACAGTATGTGTATGCGTTAGCCATCCCTGGACACGTGTTTCGAGGTAGTTGCCTCTCATCAGCAGGGAGCAGGTCAGTGTAAAGGGGTGCCGCGTGGACTGCCAAATGTAATTAAAAGCAGGTCAAGTACCTCTCCTGGCGCGCAGGTGCAGACTCAAGGCTCGTCAGCCCGTTGACTTAAGGAAGCCGTTTATATTGAGGAAAAGTAGGTCGCACACCGCTCGTCACACCAGCAAGTTGCCCCAAAGGACTGTGGGAAATGTAGTGGCGACGGCGGGTACGCCTATGCCACAAAATGTAAATAGAACAGTATGTGTATGCGTTAGCCATCCCTGGACACGTGTTTCGAGGTAGTTGCCTCTCGTCAGCAGGGAGCAGGTCAGTGTAAAGGGGTGCCGCGTGGACTGCCAAATGTAATTAAAAGCAGGTCAAGTACCTCTCCTGGCGCGCAGGTGCAGACTCAAGGCTCGTCAGCCCGTTGACTTAAGGAAGCCGTTTATATTGAGGAAAAGTAGGTCGCACACCGCTCGTCACACCAGCAAGTTGCCCCAAAGGACTGTGGGAAATGTAGTGGCGACGGCGGGTACGCCTATGCCACAAAATGTAAATAGAACAGTATGTGTATGCGTTAGCCATCCCTGGACACGTGTTTCGAGGTAGTTGCCTCTCGTCAGCAGGGAGCAGGTCAGTGTAAAGGGGTGCCGCGTGGACTGCCAAATGTAATTAAAAGCAGGTCAAGTACCTCTCCTGGCGCGCAGGTGCAGACTCAAGGCTCGTCAGCCCGTTGACTTAAGGAAGCCGTTAATATTGAGGAAAAGTAGGTCGCACACCGCTCGTCACACCAGCAAGTTGCCCCAAAGGACTGTGGGAAATGTAGTGGCGACGGCGGGTACGCCTATGCCACAAAATGTAAATAGAACAGTATGTGTATGCGTTAGCCATCCCTGGACACGTGTTTCGAGGTAGTTGCCTCTCGTCAGCAGGGAGCAGGTCAGTGTAAAGGGGTGCCGCGTGGACTGCCAAATGTAATTAAAAGCAGGTCAAGTACCTCTCCTGGCGCGCAGGTGCAGACTCAAGGCTCGTCAGCCCGTTGACTTAAGGAAGCCGTTTATATTGAGGAAAAGTAGGTCGCACACCGCTCGTCACACCAGCAAGTTGCCCCAAAGGACTGTGGGAAATGTAGTGGCGACGGCGGGTACGCCTATGCCACAAAATGTAAATAGAACAGTATGTGTATGCGTTAGCCATCCCTGGACACGTGTTTCGAGGTAGTTGCCTCTCGTCAGCAGGGAGCAGGTCAGTGTAAAGGGGTGCCGCGTGGACTGCCAAATGTAATTAAAAGCAGGTCAATTACCTCTCCTGGCGCGCAGGTGCAGACTCAAGGCTCGTCAGCCCGTTGACTTAAGGAAGCCGTTTATATTGAGGAAAAGTAGGTCGCACACCGCTCGTCACACCAGCAAGTTGCCCCAAAGGACTGTGGGAAATGTAGTGGCGACGGCGGGTACGCCTATGCCACAAAATGTAAATAGAACAGTATGTGTATGCGTTAGCCATCCCTGGACACGTGTTTCGAGGTAGTTGCCTCTCGTCAGCAGGGAGCAGGTCAGTGTAAAGGGGTGCCGCGTGGACTGCCAAATGTAATTAAAAGCAGGTCAAGTACCTCTCCTGGCGCGCAGGTGCAGACTCAAGGCTCGTCAGCCCGTTGACTTAAGGAAGCCGTTTATATTGAGGAAAAGTAGGTCGCACACCGCTCGTCACACCAGCAAGTTGCCCCAAAGGACTGTGGGAAATGTAGTGGCGACGGCGGGTACGCCTATGTCACAAAATGTAAATAGAACAGTATGTGTATGCGTTAGCCATCCCTGGACACGTGTTTCGAGGTAGTTGCCTCTCGTCAGCAGGGAGCAGGTCAGTGTAAAGGGGTGCCGCGTGGACTGCCAAATGCTCCCTGCTGACGAGAGGCAACTACCTCGAAACAGGTGTCCAGGAATGGCTAACGCATACACATACTGTTCTATTTACTTTTTGTGGCATAGGCGTACCCGCCGTCGCCACTACATTTCCCACAGTCCTTTGGGGCAACTTGCTGGTGTGACGAGCGGTGTGCGACCTACTTTTCCTCAATTTAAACGGCTTCCTTAAGCCAACGGGCTGACGAGCCTTGAGTCTGCACCTGCGCGCCAGGAGAGGTACTTGACCTGCTTTTAATTACATTTGGCAGTCCACGCGGCACCCCTTTACACTGACCTGCTCCCTGCTGACGAGAGGCAACTACCTCGAAACACGTGTCCAGGGATGGCTAACGCATACACATACTGTTCTATTTACTTTTTGTGGCATAGGCGTACCCGCCGTCGCCACTACATTTCCCACAGTCCTTTGGGGCAACTTGCTGGTGTGACGAGCGGTGTGCGACCTACTTTTCCTCAATTTAAACGGCTTCCTTAAGCCAACGGGCTGACGAGCCTTGAGTCTGCACCTGCGCGCCAGGAGAGGTACTTGACCTGCTTTTAATTACATTTGGCAGTCCACGCGGCACCCCTTTACACTGACCTGCTCCCTGCTGACGAGAGGCAACTACCTCGAAACACGTGTCCAGGGATGGCTAACGCATACACATACTGTTCTATTTACTTTTTGTGGCATAGGCGTACCCGCCGTCGCCACTACATTTCCCACAGTCCTTTGGGGCAACTTGCTGGTGTGACGAGCGGTGTGCGACCTACTTTTCCTCAATTTAAACGGCTTCCTTAAGCCAACGGGCTGACGAGCCTTGAGTCTGCACCTGCGCGCCAGGAGAGGTACTTGACCTGCTTTTAATTACATTTGGCAGTCCACGCGGCACCCCTTTACACTGACCTGCTCCCTGCTGACGAGAGGCAACTACCTCGAAACACGTGTCCAGGGATGGCTAACGCATACACATACTGTTCTATTTACTTTTTGTGGCATAGGCGTACCCGCCGTCGCCACTACATTTCCCACAGTCCTTTGGGGCAACTTGCTGGTGTGACGAGCGGTGTGCGACCTACTTTTCCTCAATTTAAACGGCTTCCTTAAGCCAACGGGCTGACGAGCCTTGAGTCTGCACCTGCGCGCCAGGAGAGGTACTTGACCTGCTTTTAATTACATTTGGCAGTCCACGCGGCACCCCTTTACACTGACCTGCTCCCTGCTGACGAGAGGCAACTACCTCGAAACACGTGTCCAGGGATGGCTAACGCATACACATACTGTTCTATTTACTTTTTGTGGCATAGGCGTACCCGCCGTCGCCACTACATTTCCCACAGTCCTTTGGGGCAACTTGCTGGTGTGACGAGCGGTGTGCGACCTACTTTTCCTCAATTTAAACGGCTTCCTTAAGCCAACGGGCTGACGAGCCTTGAGTCTGCACCTGCGCGCCAGGAGAGGTACTTGACCTGCTTTTAATTACATTTGGCAGTCCACGCGGCACCCCTTTACACTGACCTGCTCCCTGCTGACGAGAGGCAACTACCTCGAAACACGTGTCCAGGGATGGCTAACGCATACACATACTGTTCTATTTACTTTTTGTGGCATAGGCGTACCCACCGTCGCCACTACATTTCCCACAGTCCTTTGGGGCAACTTGCTGGTGTGACGAGCGGTGTGCGACCTACTTTTCCTCAATTTAAACGGCTTCCTTAAGCCAACGGGCTGACGAGCCTTGAGTCTGCACCTGCGCGCCAGGAGAGGTACTTGACCTGCTTTTAATTACATTTGGCAGTCCACGCGGCACCCCTTTACACTGACCTGCTCCCTGCTGACGAGAGGCAACTACCTCGAAACACGTGTCCAGGGATGGCTAACGCATACACATACTGTTCTATTTACTTTTTGTGGCATAGGCGTACCCGCCGTCGCCACTACATTTCCCACAGTCCTTTGGGGCAACTTGCTGGTGTGACGAGCGGTGTGCGACCTACTTTTCCTCAATTTAAACGGCTTCCTTAAGCCAACGGGCTGACGAGCCTTGAGTCTGCACCTGCGCGCCAGGAGAGGTACTTGACCTGCTTTTAATTACATTTGGCAGTCCACGCGGCACCCCTTTACACTGACCTGCTCCCTGCTGACGAGAGGCAACTACCTCGAAACACGTGTCCAGGGATGGCTAACGCATACACATACTGTTCTATTTACTTTTTGTGGCATAGGCGTACCCGCCGTCGCCACTACATTTCCCACAGTCCTTTGGGGCAACTTGCTGGTGTGACGAGCGGTGTGCGACCTACTTTTCCTCAATTTAAACGGCTTCCTTAAGCCAACGGGCTGACGAGCCTTGAGTCTGCACCTGCGCGCCAGGAGAGGTACTTGACCTGCTTTTAATTACATTTGGCAGTCCACGCGGCACCCCTTTACACTGACCTGCTCCCTGCTGACGAGAGGCAACTACCTCGAAACACGTGTCCAGGGATGGCTAACGCATACACATACTGTTCTATTTACTTTTTGTGGCATAGGCGTACCCGCCGTCGCCACTACATTTCCCACAGTCCTTTGGGGCAACTTGCTGGTGTGACGAGCGGTGTGCGACCTACTTTTCCACCATATGCGACAGCCACTGGGTAAGGGGCAGGAATGTCAGTAGTGCCGCAGGTGAAGTGACAATTGGGCCAAAGGGTGTTGAGGGCTGCTTTTTATACTAAACCACTGCATGGAGGGACAGATTTTACTGGCTTTCTTCATGGCACTCCTGCCTTGACACTGCACTTGGTTAATCAACTTCAACATCAAGTATGCTGACTTTCCAAGGCTGCACTTACTAAGACCTATGTGACCAACATAACACCAATTATCACATCAGGGGCAGATTTTCTAGCTTTTTATGCAATGCCGCGCAGTTGCGTTGCACAAAAGGGAGAAAGCAGAACAGTGTGATATGTACTAACATATGGCAATGTTTTTCTCTATCCCTGGGTCAGCACACTTTAGGCTGATCTTGTACCATAGTTCAAGGGTGTCTACGTACTGTCAATCATAGGTTTGTACTGTAAGGCCCCTTTCAGTAGAAAAACTATGGTTTACTACTTTTCCCAATTTGGATGTGTGCTGTACAGTGCAGCTCCCATACAAAGTTGGAAAAGTTTAAAGAAAAGAAAACTTTTCTCGAACCAGATGTTTGCTTCGAGGAGCCATGCATCTTTAGTGCAAAGTCCTGGCTATTTTTTATAGTATACATGGCGTTGTGTCACAATTCACAGCTTGGTGCATGGGAGATACTGTGTAACACCCATGGAATGCACCCTTGATGCAAAATACTGCAAAGTTGTGCAATGCGCTATTTGCATTACTTCTTGACAACTTTCCAGTGCAACACAACTTTTGCTCCGGAAAGTATATAGTTTACTAAGACTTTGCACCAGTTTTCTTTCACTTTTTGGGATTTTGTACTGGCGCATAGGATTGATAAATCTGTGCCCCTGGTGTGCCATATGGGCCACCATAAACATCCAAACCTACACATTGACTGACCATTCGAGATACGAAGAAGTCTTGGTTCGAGAGGCAATAAATGGCATCAAACAAATCAGCTCCAAACTAACTGCCCCTTTATCCAATTGTTTTGCACTGCAAACTGCAAAATGTCTTCTAGGTCATATTCTTGATGAAGAAGAGGACTATCTCTGGGGATACATGCTCTCCTCAAGTAAATGCTCTATTGAACTGGATGGGTTTGTACAATTCACAGACATCATTTAACTCTTTTTTTTTACAGTTCATCGACATCATCAACTCTTTTTGAACTTCTTTTCAGAAATGCAACTTTTACTAAGAATTTGGAGTGGGGAATATGATTTAGATGTAATTAAAAAAACCTCCCCTCTTCCTTTTTTCCCATTTATATAAATAATAAGTACATCTACCATTAACTATTTATTCCTAAGAATTGTGAGGAGTGACCAACCATGTCGGGTCTGATTCTCAAAAAGTCAGAAATCACTATCCGCAGGTTTCCATTCTTGCATGTCTACACATTTCCATCTCTTTGGCATTCACAAAAGGTATCCAGGTAATTCCTTAGAAAGTGCTTGTCCCAGTTGCAGCTTGCCACATGATTTCCTGTTTATCTTGTGAGAATTCTATTTTTGCGACGGGTGGAAGCGGAAGCCATGTGTAGCGACGGAGCGAGGTGCAGAGAGCAGCAGCAGCGAGGCTATGGCATTTGTGGCATCCACGCTATCGGTACAGCACTTAAGCTCCTAAACCGGTGTTCTACTGTCCCTCTATATGGACAACGAGGGGGGCAGACAGTGGACCACAGTACAAGAAGATTTTGAGGGTTGGATACTACCCTGGCCCTGGCCTCGAAAATGGGCTTGACCTCGCTTTCGGGCATTGTTTCTAGCTGCAGACCTGATTCCAGGCGGTTGGCTCGCAGGAATTTCAGCCTACTTGCAATCCTGAAATCTGCACCTGTGACCATCAGGAGGACAAGAAGTGAGCGGAGGAACTGGTCTTTCGGCTGGAGATCCCCAATAGGGGGACGTAGTCAAGGGGGGGAGTGCGAAAGGCAGCAGTAAATTCTTGCAATCCACCAGATACTACCCATGATGCACTCTTACATAAGGTTTTCTCTTTCATTAAAAAATCTCTCGACACAAACGGGTTCCCCACGTAGTATTGGTAGGGGATCTAAATTGCTAAATTTCCAATTTTGCTCGCACCAACTATGTGATGATGAAACAGAGGAAGCATTGCCAATTCCCTCGGTTGTCTTACCAAAGAGAAGAACAGACATGGGAGCGAAGCTCCTTTTTGATTAACCGAAAAACAAGGATTGTACTATAGCTAATGGGAGACTACCCTTGGATTCCACGGCATTATACACACATAAATCTCCGAGGGCAGGGGCAATTTTGGATTATGTGGTGGTAGGGTACACCTTGTTTTTTCTGTTGGGCGACCTAATGATACCCCCATCAGTGACCGTAGTCCGTTGATTTTTCCCTGGACTTAAATATGCCGCCTTTTAGTTTGTGGAGGTTTGAAGGGTCCTCATCCACATTTGAACACGGAGGACACAGTGGGACCACAGGATGATCACAGGTTTGAAAACTTAACTGGAACCTACACTTGAAAAACTTGAAGCTTGGGTGGGAGATGAACTGGAAAGTTTTTGCATGTTTATGAAGCAGCTAGTTGTATGTGCTAGTCAAAAACTTCCAAGGGCTAGTGTAAGGTGATTCCTCGCCCACTTCTCTTATTAAATAGGGAAATAAATGTCCTAGTTAGGAAACAATATATTGTATACACCCTTAAGAGGAAACTAGGCTGTCACTATTAAAAATGAGATGAAGTCAACTGAAGGCATGTATAAAAAGAGAGGTGTGAGACAGGCTTTGGACCGACCTAAGGGAAGCTGCAGTAAAGGGTCAGACAAGGTCCTTTTGGGCGCTGGTCGCTGAGGGATGTGAGACAAGATAGAGATCCTTCTCCTCTGCCATTGAGGAAGCTAGCTGGATTCACTTCATCTCGAATCTATATGTGGCAAATAGTGTAGAGGTTGATAGGTCTATTGCAGAAGGGGGTACACATTCCCATAAACCCCCCATCTGAAAAAGAGATTGAGTTAGCCATTCAAAGAATGTGCACCTCTGCCCCGATAGGGCCAGATGAAATTCCAATCTCGGTAATAAAACAAGATGCACCCCTTTGGAGCAAAATATTATTCCTGGTTTTTAAAAGCTGCTATGGAAAAATAAAATCCCCCCTCCTGGACGGGAAGCATTATAGTACCATTATTCAAGAAGGGAGATCGAAAATTGGCAGGAAATTACCATCAGATCACCCTATTAGATGCGGTGGGCAAAGTCTTTTCTAAATGTTCATTGACTCAGATAAGTGAACCAGCAGAAGAAAACTAAATTATACGTATGGAGCAAACTGGGTTCAGAGAAAACATGGAACTGCTGATAACATAGTAGTTCTCCAGGTGATTAATGAGAAATATGTTACAGTGAGAGGAGGAGTGACTTATGCAGCTTTTATAGACTTCTCCACAGCATTTGATAACATGGATAGATCTTTGCTGTGTAGAAAGCTCTCATGACTGGGTATCCCCCTCCACTCTTCCACCTAGTGCAGAGTACTGCTAGGTGGTGATAGGGGTCTCTCCCAGGAAATACCCACCCTAAATGGTCTAAGACAAAGGTGCCTTCTAGCCCCGCTACTTTTTTGCTATATATTTCAGACCTTCCCAGCCACTTAACTCAGAGTGAGGGTATCACGCCGATAATTGGCAGAAAATCAATCGCTTGCCTATTATATGAGAAGACACTTCTCTCATCGTTTAGAGGTCTACTGAGCTAAAATGCCTACTTCTCTGCTCTATGGACTGGAGCAGATTGAAGTAACTAAATGGGGCTTCTTAGGTATGATGGCAGGATAAGTCCTCAGAAATATTGACTTATTCGGTGACCTCAGTGGTGGCCTTAAGGTTGGAAAAGGGCTTGAGAAGTGCTTTTGTTCCGGGCCTGGCGGGAGTGGTATGCTGGGTTGCCTGTCTAGCAAGGAGCAAAGATAATAAATTAAGGTCCATTGTAAACAAAGAAATCTTGGTTGACTACAAGGATAAGTCAAAAAGAAACTATTCTTATGCTGTTGATATGCTTCAATTGGATCCCAACCTGGTTCTCACACTAACAATGCCACATTAAAAGACAGTTTAAAATAAGCCACATGAACCTTAAGCTTTCGTTTAGACAGGGAGGCGTGCTTAAAAAAAAGGGGCTTTTAGAATATAATAGATTCCATCTCAGTAAACAAAGCGCAACCTTATATTACTTGGAATTTGCCGCATGGGGTGAGATGCTTTTGGATTCTGTTGAGGCATGGTATGTTCCTGATTAATCCCCTTTTGGCCAAATGGTATGGAATCCCAGCTTGATGTAATTTGTGTCGAAATGGCCTCCAAAACCTGAACCATGCTCTGTCTGCCTGCCCAGCACATTTATTATACCGTCGAAAATTGCTGAGACCCATATGTCATCACTTATCTATGCCCTCTGCCTCAGATGTACTACAGTCACTTTATGTACCCTCTAATGAAATGTTTTGTTACAGAACTTTTTATTCTTTGAAGTGTTTTTTAAATCTGTATTAATCTGGTTGTACACATAGTATTGTGGTTTCTATGCTGTTTTGACTTTTAATGTTCTCTGAGGAACCATATGTTCTTTTATGCCTTTCAAGCATATGTATTTTGGCTAAAGTTTTATGTGGATCTCTTCAGAGTTCCGTACATAAATAAAATAAACTTGAAACTTCTATTTTTGAAAACGAAAAAAATGACTTTGAAAAACAAATTTTTTTTTTGTTCATCCACTGGGAAAATATTTTTCCACATGAATATATCCTTTTCCCCCACCTTCACCATTTCCCCATTACCATTTTGGAAAGGGATATTTATCTGCCCTTGAAAGGAGCAAATCTCCAGGGTAAGATGGTGTTGAAAAAGAGCTTGTGAAAATGCAAAGGTTGTAAATATTTATTTAATTCTTTGCATTTTTGTAAAGCACCACTCCACAAAGATGTTGTCAGTGCTCTGTAATTAGAAACTAAATTGAAGTTCCCTCACAAATAATTGGTAACACATAAAAAGCAGTATAAACAAGGAATATTTCAAGTAAGTACAACATATTCATATCTAACGTGTGTAGAGCATGGGACAGAATCACATGGAATAAGCAAATTATATTAGTGTACCTGGAGTAAAAATTGTATGCTGGAACAAAAGGCTTGGACTAGAAAACTGAAATATCAGTAAAGTGTGTGAAAACATGGAGGGGGTGCGAAGAGGATGGAAGTGGGGTGGAGCAATGAAGGAAGACTTACATCAGGTAAAGAGAGTGGTCAGGAAAAATGAGAGGAAAGAGTAACAGAGTAAAAGATATGGGTGAGAGATAGTTGTGCGTCTAAGCCACATGATGTCCTTTAGGGACTCAGACACATAGGATGTAGGAAGAATGGGCAGGAAAATAGGCAGTACAGGCTAGCCCAGGTAAAGTCTGAACACATCTTAAGCTTCTCATTTCTAAGAGAGTTTCAGAGGGAAGGGGCTGCTCCAGAAAATGATTGTGAAAAATTTGTATTGCAACTGGAGAGCAGATGTATTACATTTGTGGGCGGTACAGGTCTGTAAAGTTGATACAAGCCAACTTGAACTGTATTCTTGCTTGAACGAGGAGTGAATCAAGATTTTCAATACATGCAAAATGTGGCTGTATTTTATAGTTCCAGAAACTTTTAAATGGACAGTTCTATGCAGAGGTCTTATATTATGAATTTGTTTTAATTGTATGGAAACATTTATGGTTTTAATTAACCGAAAGAAATCTTTTATTCATGGTTGTGTAAAATCTGGTTGTAGTAATGTGGGTGCTATAGTGTTCTTTAGTTTTAAAGTTTGAAAGGTCTTCTCTGCTTCAGGGTTCCAATCAAAATGTACCCCCTTTTCATAGCAATACTACTGCTGAAATGGATACTTTCTTTGTATCTATTTTGATGCCTCACTGAGTTATTATGAAACCACTAAACTCCACAGTTGTTACATGAAAAGCACATTTTCCTAATGTATCATACAATTGATTTTCCTGCAAAAACGCTTTAAATCTGCTCTCACATGCTATGTATACTTTTCTAGGTTTCTCAAGTATATTAATGTGTCATCTAAATAGACAACAGTACAAACATCCAGATATGCTCTCATAACTTCATAAATGCCACACGGTATTGGAAAGGCTGAAAGGCATGACAATGTACCCATATAACCCAAATTTGGTTAGAAAGGCTATTTTCTGCTCATCAACCTCTCAAATCCTTACGAGATGGTATGCCAAACTCAGATCCAGTCGGGTAAACATTGTATTCTTCTAAACTTGATCGAATAAGGTTGGAATATCCAGTAAAGGATGTCTATTCTTGTCAGTGACTTTATTTATCTTGCAGTAACTAATACGGGCTCTCAACTCCCCTCCCTTGTTAGGTACAAAAAAAGACGAGTGGAAGCTGGGGACCAGAAAGGTCATATAAACCCAGTCTCTACGTGATCATCGAGTCTCACAAATATTGATTTTCTTTTTCAGTTAAAGCATATATCCTGCTGCAAGATATTTGTACACCTGATTGTAAGTCTATTCTACATGTCTATAAGGAGGAAGAGTGGTCCCTTTCACTTTGTCAAAGACACCCTGATAATCTGAATTTTTATCAAGAATGCCATCTACGGGGGCAGTTCAGAAAGAGATACTAGACACTGTATAGGTTTATCCTGATTTTCAGTAGATACACAACAGGAAGTACTGCAAAAAACAGAGTTAAATTAAGCGTATCTCAATCCATTATCGGTTTAAGTAATTGTTGTCAAGAAATACCCACAATAACCTGAAACTGTAGTGCATTAATCAAATCAAACCTTGATAATTCTTGATAAAATACCTGCAATTATAACATTAATCAATAACACAGTGCACCTGGAAATGAGCCCTGAAGTCAATTCATGACCATCAATAGACCAGCCCCGTTCAACCTTTTCTTTTCTCTTCTCTCAGTAGGAACCCCAAACCTTTTTGAATAATGTAAGTCTATAAAATTTCCAGTTGGTCCAGAATCTAAGTGTAGTAACACAGGCACTAAATCTCACTTAAGTGAAGTTAGGATAGAGGGTATCTTAAAATGGCAATTTCTTGAAGTAAGCTAACATTAGCTGAATGACGTAGAACTAGGAATACATCCAAGTCCTCTAAATTAAAAAGCAACAGTTAAGGAATCGGTGAAAACATAATTTCAAGGGAAATGGTTCTGTCGAAAAAATGCTGCATGTCTAAACTATCTGGATACTGAGCAATAACTTGCCTGAGGTCCATGCTTAAATAAACTAGCCATACAGAGTTGGGCCATTTCAGTTGACAGCATTGGCAGCAAAAAAAGACTTTGGGCCTTATTACGAGTTTGGCGGTCCCACAGCAGACGATGCAATGCTCCTTCCGTTGTGGTACCGCCAAACCTGTGGTGTGACTGCCAGTCAGATCAGGAGATTTTTCCTAGTCTGGTGGGCGGTCTGAGAGTGGCAGTCTGTCAAGCTCATAAAAGAGCCTAACAGGCAGACTGCCACTCTTAGAGCACTGCCTGCACCTTCTGACACGGTGTGGCACACATACCACACTGTGCAGGAACTGGGGGTGCACAGTTACAGGGGGGCACTACATGTGCCCCAATGCATGCATCCCCAAGTCCAGAGGCACAAAGGGGCCCTGTTGGGCCCACTTTGTTGCCTCATCGACACCCTGGTCGCACCACCATGAAAAGGGTGACATGAGTATACTCAAAATATACTCGATGTTGCAGCTGCGGAACCGCCAGCATATTTAGGCTCTGACCATTGTGAGACCGCCATGGGATCCTTGATCTGGACCGGTCCTGTGGCAGTCAGACTGCCACACTCTTAATACTGCGTATGGGCCAACAGTGTGGCAAACTCATATTAAGCCCCTTTATCTTCTTGTGCATTTAGGGTGAATGTTTGCAAAATTTACCATAAGTTTGTTCCTATATTCAAGGTTCACTGTGCAGCCACATAAACCATTTTTAAACACTAACACCCTTTTATAATATTGTGATCTATATAGCACATACAAAAAATTACATTCATCACATCAAATTCACCACTGCATTGCAAGGTAAGTACAGTTAAGTAGATGTGTGGTTAAGGACAGTAAATATATAGTTACCTTGACAATATAGTAGTAGGCAAGCTAGTAGATGTGATATTTTTATCGGTCTGTATTGATGACTTTAAATAATGGGATACATCCCAGCGAGAGCATAAGAGAAGCTACTCTTTCCAGTCCTAGGGTGGTATATATATGTCCAGAGGACACTGAATAAGCTAAAGCGAAACAATGCCCTGATCATTCCGCATACACTGTTCATTGCTGGAGTACTAAATATGAAATGATGTAGAATTTGGAGAACCACCTGGATTATATGTATTTTCATTCCAGCCGCTCACAAGTCTTGAGAATGGATTGGGCATGGCATGGAATGATGTTTCAAAATAAAGCAGACACTGTGGTTTATATGGTGTAAAATAGCTCTCCAATTTTACCATAGCTGCTGATTTGTGCCTGTAATGGCTTATCAATAGGAAAACATTTTTGGCAGGTATTATACATTAGTAAGCCCATATCATCATCCTCACATCATTAGCAAGATTTCTGGTTTGGAATGCCTATAGTGAATAGGTATGATGGTAAGGGTGGTGACAATCGAATAAAAAGTTGAATGGGTTAAAATTCAGATCATAATTATAATTTACTAACCACATTTTGGAAGAAATGTGGAGTTTTTATATGAATTAAAAATGTGTGTATGGTTTCACGTGTAAAGTGAAATAAAAATATTTTATTGAAATTGCCAACTCGGCAGCTGCCTTCGATTATTTGTATTATCTGTCCCTTAGTTAGATTTTGAAAGCTGTAATGTTGTCAGTGTAGGTTTGACAGGGTGGTGACTACTTGTAAATTAACGGGTTCCAAGGTTTTATCTGTCAAGATTGCATTGCCTGTTTCAGAGAAGTTAACAAATAGTAATTTGGGAACAATGGCAGAGTGATTTGCTAATTCAAAGAAGGTCAGAGCACCAACGTGTTGTTCTAGACAAATTAACCTTCTGCACATTTTTGCACCAGTACTGAGGACCTCTTTTCAACTTTTAAGGCAATGTAGTGCCTTTGCTTGTAACATTCGGCATGGGAAATTCCAAACAGCTTGTGTTCAATTTATATAGGATGCAACAGGGCCATTCATTATCAGGACCATTAGGGGGATGAGTTACACCCAGAGCTCCACAGGCTATGACAAATTAAGCATGTGAGATGAAGGTACTTAAGAATCATTCTCATTTGGGACACTGTAGCTGGGTCCACCGTGGCCATCAGTTCCTCCCTTACTTCATCAACCAAGAATGCCTCAAATCCGTCTACTAGGCTGACGTGAGTGTTGGAAGGAATCAGGAGTACAGAATACTAGGAAACTGAACAGGTGTGAAATGTTATGCCTGCCCAAGCTTCCCATCAGTAACCTGGCCTCCAAGGTATTAAAAAAAGGGAGATTCTCTAGGGCATGGACGTTAATGAGGAGAGCCTGTCAGAGTTGCAGGTATCGAAAAAAATGTTTTTCTGCAGACTAAAACGTTTTGGAGCACCAGAAAAGAGAAAATAAAATTTCAGGACTCTACATGTGCAAGCTTAGAAAAATCAATGTTGTCCCAGCCCTTAAATTCCAGTAGGTGCACCCCACCTCATCAACATAATGCCCAGCCGAAGGCGATCTCCACTATGAACCTACTCCTCTATTGAATGGTAGACAGGGCCTCATGCCAGAGGCCCAAGAACCTGGCCCTAGCCAGCCAATGCGTGAATGAGATTTAGCCACCAGAAAGGAAATAGGAGGCTGAGGCAGTCTCATCGCTATCTCTGGAAATCAAAAGCAGCATCAAAGAGGGTGCCAAATAATCATTTGTTTATCATTATGAGCTGGAAGAGTGAGTCATATAACACCACATTGCCATGCCAAGGCCTCCATTTAAGGGGCTTACAGCACTCAGCTTTTGATATTCTTGAGGGATTGCATGATGAAATATTGGTGACAAAAATATCGCCAAAAAGCATTGAGGACACAAATATCGACTTTGCATACTATGTATGTAAAGTTAAAAATATCAACAACGAACACATAGAAGACCACATATACATACATACATAGAATTGTGACTAATATACACTATATAACCTTTGATAATAGTAGGGTAAGTGTTGGATTCTGGAGGGGTCGGATTTACTATTCCCATTCGAACATAAGCAACAGCAGTAAAAGTGTTGGACTTTGGGGGGGGTCATATTTACTATTATATTTACTATTCCCACTCCAAAATAAGCAACAACAGGGAAATTGTTTGACTTTGGAGGTGTTGAATTTATTATTCACCCCTAAAACATAAGCATCACTAGGGAAAGTGTTTTCATTTTGGAGGCGGCAGAACTACTATTCCCACTTTAGTGTAAGCAACAGTAGGGAAAATGTTCAACTGTAGAACCACAGATTTAATTTTCCCTATCCTAAATTAAAACATATACATACATATTAAAAAACATAAAATATATTTCCATAAACACACAAAAAAATAGTAAAGCGTTATAATTGAAGGACACAAATAACATGAAATTATATCACAAATGTATGTCAATTATAAATATATTTAAAATACTGCTAAACTTATTACCCTAAAATTTCAACACAAAAATAAATTACAGTATTAACAGACAAATATTTCAATAAGGTTTCTTTAAAAAAATAATAATATCATGTTAATTATTATACCAAAAAAACATTGGGCCTTGTTCTGATGCGGTTAGGAAGGCCTCCTAACAGCATTTGCTCCTTCCAAATCAGATCAGGAATGTGTCTTTCTGAACGACTCGGAAAGGTTTCCGGCTGACCGAGTACGATGCGAGTTAGGAGTTAGGAATATCCCAATCCGAACCCGATGGCATTTGGAATGACCAAGCCGCAAGGAGCAGAATCGTACATCTCTACAGGCCATGGTTCCGAACGATTGAATACGATGCTGGATTTGGACAGCCTTTCCAAATCATGCCGTCTGATTCGGATAAGCAGTCGGAATCAGAATTTGGGGGCCAGTTGTGGGCCCCCCTGCACCCGGAGCCTTCCCAATCAGGCCCGTGGGGGTACCCATGTGCCCCCCCCTTACCAGCCATGCACAGTGTGGCAGGCACAAGGGGGGGCCCCCCCAGGGTGCCCGATTTTTCTCAGCCACCCCTTTCTTCATTCGGGCCCATAATAGAATTAATATATAAATGATAAAAACAATACAATAATTAACGCAATCAATTTTTTTTTTTAAATAACCAATTGATAAACAAAAATCTTTCTTACAATATTTTTTAAATGATCTATTCAGTGAATAAAATTAAATTGCACAAGGAATTAGCTCATTAATGCATTAAATGGTATAAAACAATACCCAATTAAACAATACCCAATTAAAAAATAAATATTTTAAATAACTTGGCATCCTTTTTCCCTATAAACCCAACAACATGCCAAAAGAACACAATTGACACAAAGTTTTAAAAAAAATAAAAACCACGTCCAAAAAACAGAACCACACAAAAAATAATTAAACATACTTAACATTAAAATAATAACAACGGTTAACAAAAAAAAGAATAATACTCAACTAAATAATTGAAAAAGTATTTAATGTACCACTTTATTATTTAAAAAAAAACAAAAAAAACAATTTTCTTACCTTCTATATTCTGTCCCACTATATTTTTGGCATCACAATATTTTTGACAAATTTTGTTTCTCACTGTATTTTTGGAAGTATATTTTGGTGGAATACCTCAAGGAGCATTTTAACTCCTCAAAAACTGACGAAGTAGAGCATTAACATAGGTAACAAAGGCATGAGGAATGCCATATGGATAGTTTGGCTACCTATATGAAAGTTTGGGAAGGTTGATCATTTAAATAATGCCTCTCAGCCTAATAATTAATGAATGAAGAGTCTATCCTAAGTCAAACCACAATCCACCAAGTAGAGAGGGTATATCATGCACAGATTATTGTCTGTCCCCAAGAGATGTATATACCAATATAAATAAATCCATCCACTGTCAACATCATTCCAATGGTCCATTATAGCTGTGAGGACTCCCCTTGTGCCCGAAAGAGCATCGTCCTTGATTTATTACAACTGAGGCTAGAGAACTAGAGCAGGACCCCGTCATCCAGTCCAGAAGACCAAGCAAAACCCTGTAGTTGGGCATTGATCATTAGTTATTCTGGCAAAGGCTCTGTCGCCAGGGTGAACAAAATGGGGGACAAAGGGCATCTGTGTCGAGTACCCTGTCCTCTGGGACCCCTTCTGAAAGCATGCCATTAATCCTCACTCTAGTTGTGAGTAGAGTGTACAGGAGTCATATCCAACTCAGTAAGTTGGGACCAAAGTTCAATTTGGTGAGGAGAGCAAAGAGTAAGTTCCAGTCAATAATGTTGAATGCCTTCTTGTACTCCTCCATCAACAGGGACACAGGCTCCTCCAAGCGTCCCCAGGGAGCCAAGGAGTTGTGTAGTCGAAGGATGTCTGGATAACAGTCATGACATATTTTAATAAGTGAGAGAGGGAATAATTGTATCTTCTCTTGTTCAAAAAATACCATCAATCTGCAATTCACCATATAAATCCCAATAAGGTTTCATCTACACATTCAATGTGAGCTTTCTTGGCCAATATGCATTCAAAAAAGTGCTTCACATTACACAGGATCACAACACCCTCATACCCACTAGTCCAGTCTTTCACACTGACTGTAATCTCAACCCTACCAATCACGCTGGCTATTACTCAATTGTTCTAAGCATCATCTTCATTTTCTAACAGTTTAGCAATCATTCTTGACAAAAAGTCAGCTATTAGGTTCTTTGCACCTGGCAGATATATTATTTTGTTTGAGTATTCTTACAACTTCATGAATAACTTGGCTATTCTACCAGATGCCATGTGCAAACCATCCATTGTCAACACTTTTGCAAGATGTTCATGATTGTTCCTAAATTTAAATGTATTACCCCACACATGACTGAATATTTTACCTCCGGTGCAGACAGAGAACGTGAGCCTAGAGCAATGACACACTCTTTACACATCCTAATATGCATCAACACACTTCTTAAGTTTCTACCACTTCCATCCATTGTAGTTATGCTTGACAAAATACAAACATCTGTTTTTATATTTTGATACACACTTTAACACTCAACACCTCACACACATTTTCAACTTTTTTCAGTTTCCTCAAAGGTTACATGAGACTTAATCTTTACAAATGTAAAATAAAATTCAGCAAAGTCCAAAAAATGATCTGAAATCCCCTTTGCTAGCTTGCAACAGTGCAACCAACCAATCTTTTCTTGTTTTGTGCCCCAAGTATATCACACTCTGAGCAGTGAATTTACACTTACGTAAATTTAGTTGTCAAACCAGTGTCCCTTAAAATGGTCAATACTCTTTTCAGACACTTGGCGTGATGTCATCATGGAAGTAAAAAACATGGGTCTCCCATCATAATATTTCCTGCATAAGCCTGTCAAGAACAGCAGGTGCTGATGCTATAGCACATGGCATTCTCAAAATCGATGCACCCATTCAAGAAGGTTGTTAAAGATTAGCTGTTTTATGTAGATCTAATAGGCTGCTGAAAATCAACTGTGCTAAACTAATATACATTCTTGATGAGCATCAACATTTCAAATTTATTTGATATGGGAAATTAATCTGTAACAATATTTTTGTTAAACTCCCTAAGGTCAACAGGACCACATCCTGAAATGTGAGAGGCTAGACATAGATGAGGGGGAAAGAACAACTGAGAGATTACCATAGGGGAATAATTAAATCCCCTTGTAACCTTCCATGAAAGGCCATGAATGTAAGGAAAGCCCACTCAGCCTGTTTTTATACCCCCTAGTTGGGCACTCAAATGTGTGGCCAAGGGAACTCTTTAGACCCAGGACTGCCAACTCCCAAAACAATTGCAACAGTTAGTGGCTGGAGGGCTCTACCCAAAAATCCAATCTCTGTACCTGTATGTGTGCATGTGTATGCATGCATAGCTGCCACGTTTCCCAGGTCCATGCGTAATGTGCTATTCCAGTCTAGGGTTTTTCCTATAATTCCGAATTTGAGTTGATCCAAGTTGCGGAAGCTATTTCTATGTTAGCCAAAATATTTTTGGTTGGGAGGGGGCCCATTGTCTTGTTTGCACACTAGTTCATTAAGTACCTTATGTGTAACTTTCTTGATATTGCTGCATTTCATTTATGTCTGCAGTTTATGCTGACAGGAGAGTAGGCATGCATTGTCAAGCATGAGGCTATGGGTTGGATTGATCCAACTTTCAAGTCTTGTAAAATTTCTCAGACAATTCCAATGAGGCCTTTAGTTGTATTGTGGGTCTACTACAGGTAGTGTTAGATTTGTTCCCCTAAAGCTTCTTTGATCTGTGTCCAGTGCTGGTCTTTCAAGACGGAAGGTTCCCTCACTGGGAGATCATTTCTCTAATGATCTGTCAAGAGTCTTCTGAGGCTATTTAGACCTCACTTCCAAAGTGTCATTTTACAAGCGTACTTGTGACGAGACGCTTTCTTTAACCAGGCAGTACATTTTAATCTGTGAGCTCCTTTTGATATATTCCATGAAGATGACAACTAATACCCCCTAGTCGGCCACTCAAATGTGTGGGCAACAGAATTTTTTAGTCTGAAAACTTCATGGTGCCTTCTCGTGTGTATGGAAATTACACTTTGGTTTAATCAATTTAGCAAGCTTTATGGGCTGTTGTCAATACCAAAACATAGATTATTCAATCAATCAATCAATCAAGCATTTGTAAAGCGCGCTACTCACCCATAAGGGTCTCAAGGCGCTAGAGGAGAGGGGGAAGATGAAGCAGCTACTGATCGAACAGCCAGGACTTGAGATGTCTCCTGAAGGTCAGCAGGTCCTGGATCTGTCGGAGGTGGGTGGGGAGGGTGTTTCATGTATTGGCGGCAAGGTGGGAGAATGATCTGCTGCCGCTGGTCATTCGGCAGATGCGTGGGACGGTGGCGAGGGCGAAGTCAGCAGAGCGAAGCTGGCGGTTCAGGGTGTAGAAGGTGAGTCGTTTGTTTAGGTATGCTGGTCCGGTGTTGTGGAGTGCCTTGTGCGTGTGGGTGAGGAGTTTGAAGGTGATCCTCTTGTTGACTGGAAACCAGTGCAGGTCTCTCAGGTGGGCAGTGATGTGGTTGCGACGGGGGATTCCGAGGATGAGGCGTACGGAGGCGTTTTGTATGCGTTGAAGTCTTTTCTGGAGTTTGGCTGTGGTTCCTGTGTAGAGGGCATTGCCGTAGTCCAGCCGGCTGCTGACAAGGGTTTGGGTGACCATCTTTCTGGTTTCAGTGGGGATCCATCTGTAGATGTTGCGGAGCATGCGGAGGGTGTTGAAGCAGGAGGAGGAGACGGCGTTGACTTGCTGGGTCATTGAGAGCGATGAGTCCAGGATGAACCCCAGGTTGCGTGCGTGGTTGGTGGGATTGGGAACAGCTCCCAGGGTGGCTGGCCACCAAGAGTCGTCCCATGCGGAGGGGGTGGAGCTGAGGATGAGGACCTTCGTCTTGTCAGAGTTCAGTTTCAGGCGGCTGGTCTTCATCCACTCTGCGACGGCCTTCATTCCCTTGTGGAGGTTGGATTTGGCTGTGCCTGGGTCCTTGGTGAGGGAGAGGATCAGCTGGGTGTCGTCGGCGTACGGGATGATGTTGAGGTGGTGCGCTCGAACGATGTTAGCGAGAGGTGCCATGTAGATGTTGAAAAGGGTCGGACTGAGGGAGGATCCTTGGGGTACGCCGCAGGTGATCGTGGTGGCTTCAGATCTGAAAGTGGGGAGGCAGACTCTCTGGGTTCTGCCGGTGAGGAAGGAGGTGAACCAGTTCAGGGTTTTGTCGCAGATCCCTGCGTCGTGGAGGCATGTGCTCAGGGTGTGGTGGCAGACGGTGTTGAAGGCAGCCGAGAGGTCCAAGAGGATGAGGGCCACGGTTTTGCAGTTGTCCAGCATGGCCCTTATGTCGTCAGTGGCGGTGATGAGGGCGGTTTCGGTGCTGTGATTGCTTCGGAAGCCGGATTGGGTGGAGTCCAGGATGTTGTTCTCTTCAAGGAAGTGGGTCAGTTGTCTGTTTGCGGTCTTCTCAATGACTTTTGCCGGGAACAGGAGCAGGGAAATGGGTCGGAAGTTCTTGAGGTCCTTTGGGTCTGCCTTGGGTTTCTTGAGTAGGGCATTGATCTCGGCATGTTTCCAGCTCTCTGGGAAGGTAGCGGTCTCGAAGGAGCTGTTGATAATCTTCCGGAAGTGGGGTGCGATGATGGAGTTTGCTTTGTTGAAGATGTAGTGGGGGCAGGGGTCGGAAGGTGAGCCGGAGTGGATGGTGCTCATGATTTTAATGGTGTCTTCGTCATTGACGTCGTTCCAGGAGAGCAGGAGGTTGGTGTGTTTGGTTGGCGTTGAGTCGGGGGGGTGTCGGCTTCTGTCGTCAGTGTCTGGTTGCCGAAGCTGCCGTGGATGTCTGAGATCTTGCGGTGGAAGAAGGTGGCCAGGAAGTCGCAGAGTTCTTGGGAAAATGGGATGTCATTGGAGCTGGAGCTGGGGGTGGCGAGTTCTTTCACGATGTTGAAGAGCTCTTTGCTGTTGTGTGCGTTGTTGTCGATGCGTTCCTTGAAGGAGGTCCTTTTGGCGGATCGGATGAGTTGGCGGTGCTTGCGTCTGGCGTTCTTGAGGGCTGCGTGGTTGTCTGGTGTCTGGTCGTGGCGTCACTGCTTCTCAAGTCTTCGGCACATTTGTTTGGAAGTCTGGAGGTCGGCGTTGAACCAAATGGCTCTCGTGTCAGTGCACCTGTTTGAGGGTTTGCTGATCGGGGCGAGGGTGTTAGCACAGTCGTCGATCCATTGTCTGAAGTTGTGGGCCGCTGTGTTCGTGTCAGAGGGCTCAGGTGGAGGGCCTCGGTAGAGGGTGGTGATAACCTGGTCAGTGGCGTAACAAAAGTTTAAGGGGCCCCCCTGCAATGTATACAGCGGGGCCCCCGATCCAGATTTAATATGGAGCGCTCAGGTTTTATTACTGGGCTGAGGAGGCCCCCTGTAGCTTGGGGCCCCCCCGCACCGCGGGGGATGCGGGGGCCTGTGTTACGCCCCTGAAGCTGGTCTTCGGTGACTTTGTTCCAGCTGCGGTGTGGGATTTGTTGCGGTTGGTTGTGCGCGGTGTGTTTCTCGAAAGACAAGTGGATGTAGTGGTGGTCGGTCCAATGGAGTTTGGTGGTGTGGCTGAAGGTGACATGATTGCTAGTGGAGAAGATGTGGTCAAGAGTGTGTCCGGCGCAGTGGGTGGGTGTCGTGACGAACTGGTTGAGTCCAAGGTTGGCGAGGTTGTCGATCAAGGTTGTAGAGTTGCTGTCGTTTGCGTTCTTGAGGTGGAAGTTCAGGTCTCCGAGGAGGATGTAGTCTGTGGAGGCGAGGGCGTGTGTGCTGATGAGGTGGATGATGAAGTCGCTGAACTGTGGTCGGGGTTCTGGGGGTCTGTAGATGAGGGTTCCTCTGAGGGTGTTGGTGTGATGGATGTGGATTTAGAAGTGTAGGTGTTCGGCCTTGCTGAGGGAATCTTCGGTGTTGGTCGAAATTCTTTTGGTGTTCCTGTGGACAATGGCCATTCCTCCTCCTGGTTTGTTGATTCAGTCCCTCCGGGTGATCTTGTAGGCGTCCGGGATGGCTATGGCTATGTCTAGCGCCGAGAAGGCGTTCATCTAGGTCTCCGTCAGGAAGGCGACGTCCGGCGAGGATGAATCGAGTAGGTCCCAGAGTTCGACGGCGTGCTTGTGGACTGAGCCGGTGTTGAGTAGTATGCATCTGAGATGGTTGTGGTTTGCTTTGGTGGGAAAGGGCAGGACGTGCAGGTGTGCGCTGGCTGGTGTAGCTGTGGATAGGGCAGGTGAAGGGTCCATGGGTGAGCTTCGGGGGTGGCCTGGAAGCAGGTGGAAGATCGGCCAGCGTTGAGTGCGTGGAGGGTGTTAGCGTCGTAGCGGCGTCGGGGGTTGTGGTGCTCGTTGGGGCCAGGGGGTCTGGCGCTGGGCGCAGACGGGCTTGCCTTAGGCGCGTTGCGCAGCGGTCGCCATAAGAAGGGGAGGGGGGCGGGATCGGAGGTAGCGGGCGGTAGTGGGCTGGATCAGGGGGCTGGGCAGAAGCGGCGGGAAAAATCAGCGCAGGCACACAGGGAGGACAAAATAACTAGGAACAACAACTTACCCTAATTCAAAAAAGGAGAGAGACAGAAGACAAAAAACAGGCACAGGATACAGGCATGCGAGGCATCGATGAGGGATGGGGGGGCTCTAACAGCCAAAAAAACGGGCGAGATGCAGGGGTGGAGCTGCGGCGCAGGGACGGGCTGCTGCCTCAAACCCTGGCGGCGGGCACCGAGCTGGAGGCTGGAGACCGGCAACAGCAGGCGGAGCTGCTGGGGAGAGTGCTGGCCTTGACCATATTGATATATGAATTCATCAACAATACTTTTAACTGTTGGGTGTTGGGCAGCCTATGTAGTGCCCTTTCTGCTATCAATAGTAGTGGCAAAGGTGCAGTCAAGTGCGCATACTGGGCATATTTTAGTACACTCAGTGAGTTCTCTTACTGTTTAAGTAGCAGGACCAAAGTTGTTTTTAATCATAAAAATGTATTCAAATTTAAATACGTACTGGATTATATTCACTTGCTCAGAGCATGTTTTCTTTTCCTACAGTTCCATTATGGTGTTCTTCCATTGGCCACTTATACATCACATTGGACCTTGCAGTACCTTATGTGTAACTTTCCGACAAGATAAACCTTTATCTGGCTTGCTGTTCTGCGGATGAATCGGAGGAGCATTTTGCACCTCTCATTTTACTATGGGAGCATGCATTACCCGGTTTACGGCTGTAATGCATGCTCCCATAGTGAAATATAGGAATGCGACGAACAGTGTTCGGTCGCATCCTAATGAGGTAGTAGGGAACGCCGACCGAGTGTCGGTCGGTCCCAGGAACGAATTGGTGTCGGAATGAAGGAATTCCGCCCGACATCGAAATCAGGCCCTTAGTGCAGAGTGACATTATTCTTGTTTATGTAATTGTCATGCAAAAATCAAGTGCTTCAATCTGCTCCTCATAATCGGTCTGAAGATTGTTCGTAATGCTCATTGTATGTTTTTTCACAGGAAACGACCTTTTTTTGGTTGCGGTGCATGAACTAGGGCACGCGCTTGGACTAGAGCATTCCAATGATCCAAGCGCCATCATGGCTCCCTTCTACCAGTACATGGAGACACATAACTTTAAGCTTCCACAGGACGACTTACAAGGAATTCAGAAAATCTATGGTGAGTTTACTGCACTGAGCAGTGTGACCAATGTGCGACCGTCACACTCCCTGATACACTGTGGATCATGTGTTAATAACTCTTCTCAAAAGCAAGGCAACATCTCTTGTAAAAATGGTTAACACAGCTGCTCTAACTTACCATTATTGAAACATTTTGTGGAAAAGTAAATTAAGCTCCAGTTTTTGTCGTGGTTCATACCTCGTTACATCTAAGTTACAAAACTCGATCCTGGAAGCACTGACTACTCAAATTATCATTACTGCCAAACATTTGAATCACACCACAATGGTTTTGATATCAAAACGTGATATAATAGATGTCGCATTTAGCCAATGTTTCTGTTTGTTCCTATCAATAAGCTCAAAAAAGAAATGAATGCTGATTTTATATATTTATTTTATGTTTTTCTAAATGCTTTCAATTTAGACTCACTTTATCCTTGGGTTATTATGCAATTGAACATTGCAAATACAATTGCAATTAATATCCTCAAAGATGATTTGCAACGTATGTACGACAGGTTGCAAGGAACGAAAGCAAAGATGCCTATTTCATAAACAAAGCATGTACTGCTATCTGGGCCTTGAAAATTCTAAAGATTCGCTTGACATATAAAACGGTATGTATTAACATTAAAAAAACAGACTGTGAGGGGGTCAGCAGCAGAGAAATGTAAATACTGTTGGAGTTAACCATCACAGTGTCCAAGTGTTTTAGGGTGATGGAACCAGATACATGAGTAAACTATTTGGTTATATAAAGCAGATCGTTCTATGCAATGGTAATAATGCACTATTTTTCAAAATTTGTTGTTGAGCTGTAGTAAAATAGAAAAAATGTTCATGTAGATGTACATTTACTGTTTCTGAAATTTCTGTGCATTAGATTTAGCTGCTGCAAATTACAATTGTACTTTGTCTAATAACAAATAGGATTAAAGCATTATTTTCATGTCAGTGATCATTGTCCAACTGTTGGAATGTTTATTTTTTTCGTTGTTTTCGCTTCTGGTGGTGGCTTATCTTAAGTTAAATGTTATGTTAAATATATTTATAGAGCGTCGATTACCCAAAGGTGTCCTGGCGCTAGCTATGGTCTAGAAACAAGGAGGGCAGGCCTAGTTCTTAAAGAGCCACGTTTTCCGCTCTTTCCTGAAGGCAAGCAAATTGGGGGAGGATCTGATGTAAAAGGACAGGAAGTTCCAAGCCTTCATCCACCCCATTTGGCTCACTTGAATCTGGGAACAACCAGGGTTTTATAGGTATTCTAAGGAATTCTGAAGGCAACAAGTCTGCACAGAGCTTCAACTAACGCAATCCTGAAATGCACACAAAAACCCTTTAATTTATATTGGCTCAGTGGAATTATACACTGCAGTGTTTCGCCCAGAGACTTCGGATGCTTAATACAGCCAAAATATCCAGTCAGAACACTGGAAGAAATTAGGTAGGCATCAATGTTGAAACACTGATCCCTGAAAGTTATTCTTCAAAATATAGTTATTGGAAGTAATCCAACCACCCGAAGATAAAGATAACAGTACCGCTGGCAGGGCTAAATGTGGGGGATGTGGGAGATTAAAGAACACCAACCTCAATTCTGACAAACTAAAAATGGAGCCCATACTTTGCATGTCAGTCCAGGGTTCCTGGAGATAGTATGTCTTGACACTAAAGTTTTAGGCCTGGCCTTAGCCAAAACCTTTTGATTTTATTAAAATGATATATAGATATAATTCTATATGGGTAATAGTATGATACGTATGGCCCCCCAAATCATCTGCCACTGGTTTCAACTATTACGTAGGGGCAGAGGAATAATGGGTAAGTCATTCATAACATAGTCTCTCTTCTATGTCCAAAATGTAAAAAAAATACCTGACGTCTTGCCACAAGCCCTCACCGCTCTTTCTATCCTCCCCTTCAGAGGCTCTGCTCCCTGGATTCCAATGCTGCTCTGACAAGCTCTTGGAGAGCCCTGCCAGAAGAGCCTAGAATTCTTTTATGATGTAGCAACGGTGGGAAACAGCTATTGTTAACTATTGCTACATCATAGCAGTGAGTTACTGAATTTGAATCTAGTTATCCATGCTAATGGCTCTCTACAAAAGTCATACATTACAAGTATAATATGTTTACTAATTGGAGTTTTCAGCCAGCCCCCTTCATCCATTGGTCTGTTATTGTGTCATTCATAATTTCTTCTGGCCACTACAGTATACAGAATGGACCAAAGGGTCAACTCACTTCTGCCATTGGCTAACTTCACTGTGAGAGACAGCATACTTTCACAAAGAGCACATTCACACACAAATTACTTCTGTTCAATGCCAGGAACTGCTATGGAATGTGTGCTTTTTAAAAGAAAAAATATGTTTGCTTTAAATCAATTTCTTTTAGGTTGACGAGGGCCTGGTAGGTTCCCCAATAATAAGGTTTTGCAAAAACCATGACCAAACATGCAATGACAAATCCAAAAGGCTGGCAGCCAACGCCAGATCTATTGACTTTTTGCATTGTGGTACATGTCTTAGAGAGTATAGTGTGTGAACCCTTCCAAACAGAACATGCAACAGTTTTTCATATTTGGGTGTATTATTTTTATTTTAGGAATCCTTTTTCTTAGCTTTCCTTATTATGAATTCCATGCTTGTGAAACACTGATGCTGTGTAAGGAGGTATATATGTGTCTTAAACAACAGAAAGTCTAGACGTGAAGTGAGTTCCTGCTTTTCAAATGTTCCTTTTTTCAAATAGTTTTTTATTAAATTTGAGACAGAAAGAGTTACTAGAAAAATTGTGATTTGCAAAAATCTGTACAGTTCAAATTGTATGAAATTACATTTTGGTGACTTCATCTTTTGTAGGTTGTATTTGGTTGAGGAAGATTACCAGCAAGTATCAGTGTCTGCTAATACTGTATCTTGTTTAGGCAATCGTGGTAGCTACTTTTGATGCAAAGGAGGATTAAAAAGACTTGTTCCACTTTTATCCTTATTATCTTTAGAGACTGAAGTATCTTTTATCTAGGTTTTTCAGGTAGGTGTTAGTTTTCTAGAATGCCACGTAATCAATTCTTCAACAAAAGAAAAGTACATTCGGAAAAACAGTGTTGGTGTGCAAGATTTGCATCATTTTGTGTATTTGCATACAATTTAAGTAAAATAACCAAAAAATTACAAGTAATTACATGAAATGCAAATATACCATTTAGCAATACATTTTAGCATGAAATGCTTCCTCGTCTCCGTTTTTGACACACAGACGAATTCAATGTTAAAAAAGTGTGCATAGAGCAAAATTGCCAGGAACAACAGTTGTTCATGTTCTAAATGTTCCCGCATTATTATTTTGCTATAAACAGCAGCATAATTATGCAACATTATTTAATGGCGTAATTTTGGGAGTTTTGTGAAATAAGCGTTGTGCAAAATTCTCACAATTACAGCTCGTGTTTTTTTTATTTAGAGGAGTTGATCATTCCTAGCGTTACGGTCAATGCCCCAGTGCTGAATATCTCACTGCAAAAAAAGACTTTCATCGCATCCCATTGAACATCTGATTTAAAATCATGCTTTGAATTTTCAGTGAAGTAGTATGGTTTCCCATCTTTTCTTTACTTGTGTGGTCTTTTAAGAGGTCTAGAATTTACCTCTGTGTTCTGGACAGCTTGGTATTATGATGAGTTTAATACCCGCATGATCAAGCAATGCAGTTTGGCTCAATACTAGTGGATTCTGCTGGGTTGATGAAGTTTACATTTACTAAGAGGTAGTCAATGCTGTAGTAGGACTGGTCAGTGAAGGAGTAGAAAATGAGTTCCAGGGGGAGTTATACTTAAGAGTTTCTTTTAGTTTCTAGGTGTCAGATGGTAGAACAATGGTGAAGGACTCTGAGTTGTTTGGGAGTTCTGGTCTTGTGACTTGATTGCCTGCCTAGAGAGTGATATTAAGCCAAATTAAAATCCCTTCCAAACAAGAGGGTTGATTGCACCAGATTGAAAACATTTTTTCCTCAATGTTTTCACAGAAAGTATGGGAGCCATTTTCACATTTCATTTGGCCTCTTACTAACCGGCGTTCATTATCGCTTTCCGAACTAATTATTTTATCTTTGTTTGTTGGCCATTAAGATTATCACATTGCTCTTTTCTCAGTTGTTTATGAGAAAATAACATGATAAACCCCACCAGATTGTTGTTTAAGGATAACCTTTGGGTATGTTCTTGTAGAAGTACTACAACTCCCTTGAGCCCACCATCGTAGTGAAGAAACGTATACCTTTTTATTGACAAATGAGCTGTCTGGAATGAGCCTCTTGGAAAAGAATCTAATTCTCTCATATCAGAGTTGTGTGGTCATCAGACTGCGTGTTATGTTATGTAGGGAGTGGGGGCCATTTTTATGATAGGAAATACAAGACAGTTGTTCAGGTGCAGACAATGAAAGTTAGGAAGAAATGGGGATCATTAGAAAGTGTGCGAGAGGGAAGGATAAAATGCAGATAGAGGAAAAAAGGAAAAAGAAACATTGAAGCAGGAGAAACCAAAAATGAGCAAATATTTTACACCACTTTACACCACTTTGTTCAGCTAAACATCCCAAACCCTGTTCCCTAATCCATCCTCATCTTAAACAAGGTAAACTCTCTTGCACATTAGTGAGTGACTGCCTTTTAAGAGCTTGTAAGAAAAAAATGCCAGCAGAGGAAAGACGAAACATATGGGAAAAATATGGGATCCTACTCACAAACTGCAGTTTGTAGTACTCTTAGTATTCAAAAACCTCCACTGGTCCTATCTTTTCTAAGCAGAGGTCTCCACCTCGTGTGCTGAAATCTCCACACATGTAGGAATAAGTTCTAGTAGTAAATGTGGGAGAATCCTGGAAGAGTGGGTGCAAAAGGGGAAATACTTATACCTAAATGGGAGGGTGATTAGAGAGGGGTGAATCAATCAATCAGACCAATTAAACAGTACTTATATAGCATGGCTAATCACCCCTAGGGGAATCCAGGCACTGAGGTCTTGAAGGTCTTTAGTCAAAGAGCCAGGCTTTGAGTCCCTTCCGAAAACAGCGAGTGAAGGTGAAGTTCGAAGGTGGAGGTCATTCCAGGACTTGATGGCTTCGGTGGATACGGGGATGTGGGCAAGGGAGGCGGAGCGCAGTTGTCTGGCAGGTTGGTGGAAGGTCAGGTGGTGGTTGATGTAGGTTGGAGCCAGGTTTTGGAGGGTTTTGTTGGCATGAGTTAGCACCTTGAACTGGCATCTCTTCGGAATGGAACGCCAGTGGAGGCTTCTGAGGTGGGTGGTGATGCTGGTCTGTTTTGGGAGGTTGAGGATGAGTCTGGCTGTTCTATTCTGTATTGTCTGGAGTCACTTGAGGAGTTGGGTGGTGCTTTTGGCACCGAGTACATATCTGTAATCCAGTCAGCTGATGACAAGTGCTTGTGTGACTTTTTTCCTGGTGTTGAGGGGGATTTATCTGAAGATCTTTCGAAGCATGTGTAGGGTGTGGAAGCAGGAGGACATACAATGTTGACCAGGGGCTTCATAGTGAGTTTGCTGTCCATGATGATGCTGAGGTTGAAAGCATGGTCAGTGGGGGTTGGTATGAGTCTGAGTTCAGTGGGCCACCCGGTGTCATCTACATCGAGGTGTTCATTCCAAAGATAAGCACTTCCGTCTTGTCCGTGGTCAGCTTCAGGCAATTAGACCTCATCCAGTTGGAGACGTTAGTCATGGCGTACTGGAAGTTGGATCTGAAAGTGGTTGGGTCTTCCGTGAGAGAGAGGATGAGTTAGGCGTCGTCTGCGTAGGAGATGATGTTGAGTTTGTGGGTGCAGACAATGTCTGCCAGCGGAGTCATGTAGGCGTTGAACAAGGTGGGCCTTAGAGAGGAGCCTTGAGGGACACTGCAGATGATGCTCTTGGACTCGAAGGTGAAGGGTGGTAGGCGGATTCTCTCAGTGTGTCCTGTGAGGAAGGAGGCGGTCCACTTCAGGGCGTCTCCCTGGATGCTGATGTGGTGGAGTCTTTTGATGAGGGTGTGGTGGGATATGGTGTTGAATGCTGATGAGAGGTCATGAAGGATCAGGGCTGCTGTCTCACCTCGGTTGAGGAGGGTTCTGATGTCGTTGGTTGCGCTGATCAGGGCGGTCTCGGTGCTGTAGGGGGAAGGAAAGGCTTGGGGGGACAGATTGGTTTAGTGAGGGGCATGCCAATACAGACACCCACCGACATCAGTAAGACCATTGCTAATGACAAACTGCACTTTTAACATTATTACAGTCTAATAGGAAAGAAACAGTTGTAAATATACTCCAGCCCAGCCTTGAAGTAAAAACAGCGAAATACATAGCCAGTCACAGGTACTGCAGCTCTCTTCCAGAGACAACAATGATTGCAGAGACTAAAAAATGACACCCTATAGGAAATAATTTTAAATGTGTGTGAATGTATGTGTGGAAATTTACAAGTAGTATCTTTACAGTACATTCTGCTTCCAGAGGCTCCACCAAGGGACGGAGACTTGTAAGTCTGCACCCAGGAGTAACTTTACGCTTGGAAATGGTGAATTGTGAAAAGTCTTACATTTACTTGTGAGTGTTTTTGTAAGTTTATATGCGAGTAAATCTACATGTGTAAATTTAGCTATGTGAATAGGCTCTGTACTGTAGGCCAGGTCCATGCTTATGCCAGACAACAGATCAGACCCCAATATGTAAGGACTTTGTTGACACCACTGATGAAGTCTTTGTATAATTGTTTCAGCTGTGACACCATAGATGAGGACAGGCATTAGAAATTATGGGGACTTAGGTTTACATAGTCACCTAAACTTTCAACTCTTTAAAGGTTTTGTTCTGACCTTAAAATCTCTTCTATTAGAGATTTTTCCATGGATTTAGAACTAAAACGGGACAGCCGTTACAATAGGCTGGTAGGAGCAACAGTCTAAATTAAAGGTCTTTCTTTAATGTCTTGGGGTTTGTTATGATAATCGTGATGAATCATAATGATGCAACTGCAACACACTGGCATTGCAGTCTTTGTTTGTGGATCTTTCATAATGCTGGTGTGTGATGCATGTTTTGGGTATTTGTGTACAAACACAATAAATCACCAACAATAAAGAGACCCCTATGTGGGGGGCTGGGATCTACCATTTTCTTGCTCAGTCATTGGGATGTTCGGCCACCATGTTATCACTATAAAGCACATGCATCTGAGGAATTCCTAAACTATTTTGTGCAGCGAACAGCGTCGGACATCCTTGGCAGTGGGCAAGTGAGGGAACCAAAGGTCAACTGAAGACTACAGCGCAATAACAATTAGACCCCTCATGAAGTGGAGGCACATAGATACCAAAATGGCAGCATACATGGAAGAGGCAGCAAGGTACGGTAGCCCCAGTTCGTGCAAAAAGGGTGATGGAGGATGGCCCCTTCCTTAAAAAGATCAGCGGTGGACACTGGACAGGCCTTGGACCAAATTCCAAGGTGGCAGAGGGCCTGACTGTTGCAGGCACATCACGAGACAGCCAAGGGGTTGCGCAGTGAAGGGGCATGAGGTTATGGTTGGTTTGTATAGAAGATCATACAAAGGAAGGGGCCTGCAGCATGCAGGGAGTGAGTTGTGGTGGCTAGGGAGAATGGGATGAAATGGCTGCATTGTCCATGATGACTAAAGATCGAGACTAGGATATGTAGTAAAGACAAAGGCAAAGCAGTGATTGATGAATGACACACGGCTGCTGTGTTATTGGAAAGGGCTCATGGGGAGAATGGAAGCTTGCCTGAGGAAAGGTTCAGGGAGTGGAGACCCTTGGAAACTAGACCCTAGCAAGCTGGGAGCCCATGAGTTTAGTAACATACAGGGAAGTGAGGAGTGCTGACAACAGGAAGTGGTTATAGGCAAAACAATTTTGAATTGGTCTGCAGAATGCCGGACCAACATGCAAAGGGAACAGTTGGCCATAGGGCAAGCAGAAAGGCTCCTGGGTTTGGTAGATGCATTGCTTTTTCCAGGCCCATTGTGGGTTGGAGGAAAAGAAGTATGGATATTACCGCATATTGTGGCTAGAGGATGAGTAGGTGTGCAGTAGATGGAGAAAGTTGTTGAAGTGATTGGGGGTTGACAAGGCAAAGCTGAAAGCTGCGTCGTGGTCATATATGGTGTTACAGCTGGAGGTTAGGAGGTGTTGAGGCTAAGCAGGCCCTCCACTGCCTTGACAGACTGTTGACACATGGCGGGGCCAGGTTGGCATTTTAACTGTGTCCACCAGATATAAGTAGGGTAGAAAGTGGCCTTGGGATTAGGGGTGATGCTCACCCTGGAGCACACATATGGGATGGCACAAGCTGTGGCGTAACATGTCCGTAAAATTACTTGGAGAAGGTATATATGAAGAGTCACTCAGGACATTTGAGCTTTTCCGCTGACATTGGTGGAAATACATCGGTTAAGCGTTGGTAGGATGGGGCATGGGCAATACGGGCTTTGGAGGGAAGATGGGGATTTGGGTAAGATAGGCTATGTAGGCTAGAAAGGATATGTCTGTGGTACCCCTGCAGGTGGATGTTCTGGTACAGTGGGTGGGGTCCAAGTATTGGTGACAGAGGCAGTAGGATTTACAGGTTGTAATTTGTATGGATGTGGCATTAGACTTCTGTCAGGGATGGTTTGTCAGTGTGCACCAAATGGAAGCCGTAATGAAGGTTTGGTAATAGGGAGGTGTTGGGGCTTTGCTATGTTGGTGACATGGATGCATGGGGGAATCAAAACAGCAAGCATGAACAGCAGGTATGGCACAGGCACAATCGGGTGCACGCTAGTTTGTTGTGAAAAAGAGCGTACTGGATGTATCTGTTGAATTGATTGTTGGGACAGAGATGTGGTGTAGTGGGGGACAGAAATAACAGCTCATGAGAGGGGTTTTGCGTTGGTGGAGAGAGCTTAACAGATTGCAAGGGGGAGCTGGAAAGGTTACGGCAGGAGAAGTACTGGGAAAGATCTAATTGAGGAGAGAAAAAGGGGCAGCCTGGCCTAGTGTGTGTAGTGGAAGGAAGTTGATGGAGATCTAAGAGCAAAGAAGAGGGTTTCAGAAGGTAACAGACAAACAGGTTGTACATGTTGGATGTTAAATGGGGAAAAGCATCTTTGGAGACTTAGGGGGAAGGTAATGTTTAGGTGTGGGGTGATGGGTTAGAATTCTTTTACTAGAGCATTCTATAGAGACATTTAGTGTATGGCTAAGCGGAAGGATTGTTAGTTTTTGTGAGCCTCGCTTGCTTCCAATAAAGTATCCTTTTCCTCCAAGGCAAAAGCATCAAAAGTGGTCCGTCTCCCAATAAGATTAGTACACCACTCAGATACATTGACGTGCAGCAAACATTGCATGCAGCGTTCAACTGCATTGTGAGTTTTATGCATGTGAATGCTGCTGTGGGTGCCATTCAAATATAACAAGCATGGTCTAAAGCCTATGGCCTCATGCACTTCTGCACTAGTGAATTGTAACAAACACAGATCTAGGTCTTTGAATGAAAACACAATTTCATGTTTTATGTTTTGGGTGTATTACCAGCAGTAAATAGTTTGCCAACTTTTGTCTATAACTCATGCACGTGTGTTCCATTCAGAAAACTCCTCACACAACTCACTCTGGTCATGAAATTCTTACTGTAATCTACAGGCAACATTGCTTTCTGATGTGAGGTAAATAGTATATTTCATTTGTTATTGGTGAGGGTAGCTGGCAGGTGACTACTGGTAGAAAGGGCGATTTGACTTCCAGATGGGAGAAGGGGGCTAAAGCACTGATACTGGAGATCTGATTTCTATCTCTAGCTTTAGTACTTGACCTGAAATTGTACAAGCCTGTACAAATCACTTTATTTCAATTTGCCTAAAATTATACGTATGTGTAATAAAAATATATGAACAGCTGTATAGTATGGTTTCTAGTGCTCTCTTGATTGTAAATTCTCACCTAGCCTTGCATCCTGGTTTGGGTGATCTATACACTACACAAAACATGGTTCAAAATATAGCACTTTATCTTTGAGGTATTGCTGCCATAATAAAATGTACTCTCTAAATATCCACACTACTTCCCTGTAGTTAGTTCTTAAATATGTCAAATACCTGCACTGAGAGTAGGACTCTGTCATGTTATGGGTATTTGGAATTTAGGATGGGATGAGTGCACTTGAGAATTAAAAGCGACACGTATTAAGAAGAGTGGGGCACTAGGAATCTGACTGGAGTAAAAATGGAATCAATGTGCGAATCTGCAGTACACATATGACATGTCCAAATATGTGTGTTAGACTTGGCCCCTTTCCCTGATTTTTTTCGCTTTTTATGGGAAACCACATGTTATGTGAATGCATGTTAAATGCAAATATTGAATGCGGTGCAATGGTGTACGCAGACTGAGTTTCCCTATTTAAACCTGTAACTTTTAAAATGGATGCCATGACTGTGTGGTTGTGCCGCCTGACTGAGCTGGGTTACCAGTCTAGTTGTTATTTCCCAGCAACCCCAGCTTTTGGAGGGAAGCCTGGCACCCAGGGTGCTGGACACCTCCCCCTGTGCCAGTTAGAACCGGATTTCCCCAGACGCTTCTGGAAGCTCTGGCACTGTCTGGTAGGCGGAGCTGGGCTGCCATGTGCTCAGTCAGAGCGTGGACCTGAGAGAGGGAAAACCTGCTGCCAGGGGGTACCGCCACGTGGGCCTGTGTGCTGGGCCCTGAGCTTATCTGCACCCCTCTGCTGTCCACAGGGCCAGGAAGAGCCATAGCTAGGGCACCACTGGACCAGGGGAACATCTATTGGAGTATAGGCGGTTGGAGCTAGGAGGGGACTACATTACTGTGGCTGACTGAGCTGAGGCTCTGCTGACCCCAAGCTAGCTGAGTAATCCTGCCTGCCTGTCTGACCTTGCCCATGGGAGGGGAACCAGGGAGACCAACTCCCGATTGCCTGCTGCTCTGCTAACTAGCGCCTGAGGAAGACGAGCGCTACACTGGACTGTATCCCAACCGGCACCCTAGCGCCTCGTGGGACCCTGACCGCATGCCCTGCGCAAGGTGAGCGCTATATTTAGTGGGCGCTACGCTGGAGTGACTGTGTCCTGCCTGCTGTCTAGCGCTTGGTGTGGGTGGCGCTATGTGCTGAGTGCCCAGGAGAAAGGGAGCACCGTCTTATGCCCCTGGAGCTGATGGGGCTGCCTAGCGCCTGTGAAGCGCTATACTTAATGACCCAGTAGCGCTGTGTGGAGGGAAGAACTGGTCCATTTGAAAGCGCCGCGTGAGTGCCACTCCTGAACGTTTAAAAGCCAGCGGGAGCCCACCCCGTGGTTCTGGCACCTTTGAAACTATTTAAAACTACGCGGGAGCCCACCCCGCGTTATTGCGCCCCTTTTGCTGAATTGAAACAGCGGGAGCCCACCCCATGTTTCTGCCGCCTGGGTACTGTAGCCTTACAGCGGGTGCCCACCCCACGTGATGGTGGCGCTCTTGTGACTGTCGCGGGTGCCCACCCCGCATACTGCCGCCAAGAGTGGTGGTCACCGCCACGGCCCGAGTGTAGGGTCGCTGCATCGGCATTGTTTGGACTGGCACCCTTATCGCCGGAGCATACCCCGCATGTGAGCTGCCCAGGAGAGTGGGTGTATTTGTGCTGAAGGCGGGAGCCTACCCCACACCTGGAGTCGAGCAAGATCACCACCGCGGCCCGGAGCCGCTGGGAGTCCTGTTCAGCCTCCCCGGTGATGACAGGAGAACGTCCTCGGGGGCGGGGCCGGAACCAGGAAGCCAGCCGAGGAGAAGACGTCCGGAGCCACGCGGGCTCCGCGCCATAGTCAAGGGTCCCAGAAGGGGGCCCGGGTGAAGCCGAAGGAGGTGCTGTCGTCAGCAGGGCTCCCTGTGAGCGGAGGGGAGCCCTGCACGTAAGGGGACGTCCGGGGCCTGCCCTGGACTGCCGGTGAGTGGGGCTGAGTTCTGGGACGGTCGGGGCCGGCCGAGGCACATTGTCGGTGCCTAAGGCCCCCGAGGCTCAGGGAAGGCCACCCACGAGTCTGCCCTTACAGCTGCAACGGCTGGGGTCATTGTGGATTTTGGACTCCTGGAAAGGGCTACAACGAGGGCTGTGCTTCCTGGCCTGATTTGTTGAACACAGCTGCCCCGCTGGACAGTGGGCAGCTGCAACAAAGGGGCATCCCTGACTTCTGAGCCCCACGAGAAGGGCCTGATATATTTTGGTTTACCTACTGTTGCGCCTGATGATGTCACCGTGACGCTTATGGGGAAGCTCCGCGTCAGGATGCGAGCCTAACGCTAAGCAGGATGGGGTCTATTTTAGGATTCTGCCCCATGCTCATAGTTTGATGCCTAATGTATTGTTCGTGTTTCAGATCCGCGGTGACAGTATGCATAAGATGTTGAATCATGCTTTTAGGCGAATGCTCCCCTAATGTTCACGTTGTGGCTCTTAGGTCTCAGGGACTTATGCTGTTGGGGTTCGGCCTCATGATTTACGCCTGACCACTGTTTGTCTATGCCTAATGCAGGGTAGGCTGTTTACGCCCTAATGTGACGCATAAAGTGTTGTTTAGCTGCCCCATACTCACGCATTTATGCCCACGAGGTTTGTACGTAATGATGCCTCCATGCCTAGGTGTATTTATGTGAAGTGTACTGCTAATGTTGTTTATGCCCGCTGTTAATGTTGATTATGCTAAGTGCATGGCCTCGCCAGCGACTGCTGGCGGTTACACATTTACTGTTGGTGTCCTGCCTACTCTGATTTCTGCCTCAGGCTCATGGGACGAAACCTTCATTCTCACACGGTACTATATACTGTGATGCCGTGATGTTTTTATTGCAGGATTGAGGCTTATGGACTTTACCTTTATTCTTCCCACGTACCTTTATCCTAACTGTACATCGCAATGGTTCCAGCAGGGGCTCGATTGGCCCTGCCATGTATATAGTTCCCCCCTGTAAATATTGCCTTGGCGCCGGTTGGCACAGTGTAGAGATTACTAAAAATACCTTGTGTTTTTACAATACAAAAGTTATTCGTACACAAACTTGTGTAGCGTCTCTTTTTGGAGTGTGCCTTGTGTGTCGTCTGTGTGTACTGTGTGGATGCTTTACACATTTCCTCTGGAGTTTGGCCCACCCGCTCTGCACCACGCTACCCGTTTCCAACAATGTACAATCCATGTTTATTGAATTGTTCTTTTGGGAAATAGAAACCACTCCATGGAATTAAGCAGCAGCTCTTCCATTTTTGCATAACCAAGGCTCTGTTCAGAGTTTCAAATCACATCCAGCATAATTGAACAGTGGGAAGAGGGGTTGGTGTAGCTCTGCAGCTCCTCCTTTTGGAAGTATTTCTGTACAAGCTCTGAACATTTCAACAAGTGGGACCTCCAGCTTTTATCTATAGATCAAGATTTGGTCTGCGATTACCACAACTAAAAAGTAATTATAATATGCACTTATTTAGCAAGCACTGACACTCAACGGAGCGAAATGATTTGTGAAGCAAACATAGGGACTTGTTTTGTGTTGGGTGGACAGGGTAGTCTGCCATGAATGTGGTGAATTTCCCTGTCTACCAAACCGAAAGTCAGCTTGCTCCATTTAGAGTCAGGCAGGCTGTGATCTTCCTGCAAGCGGTGGCCCCATCAGCTCTTTTACCGGAATCCTTAGACTGAGTTTGGTCTAAGGGCCTCAGACCATCCACCCTAGTTAGAGCGGATGGTCCAGTGTACTTTTATATCCTAGTCGGGACCGCCAGAGGAAGACTAGCGGTCCCGATCATAAAAATATAAAAGTGACCTCTACACCCTTGTGAGAAAACTCCCATGGTGTTAGGGCATACGTTTTTAGGTTGAGCCTGAGCAGCGCATGCGCTGCTCTTCGAGGCATGCTGTATTTAGGTATGGCATAGAAGCTCTGTCCATTTCCCGCCCATCTTTCCTATTAGCTCCTGGTACTGTCCTTTTGAAATCGTTGCTTTTCATTCGTAAATAGGCTTAGTAGTCCCTCCTTGGTACCGCCTTGTCTGCATTTGTAACCTCCGATAACGACTGGACTTTTTACTTGGGTTGTTACACAATCTGCTTTATCTAGTCAGTTAGCACTATTTTCTTTAATGATCTTCCTTATTCCACCCACGACGTCGCAGCATGCTGCCACCTTTTATATCATGTCATGTAGTCATGTATTTTTTTTATTTCCAGCGTGGTCTGCTTTAACTATAGCGGCCATGCTTATTTATTTCATTTACGGCTGGGCCGCTTTCACTTTAGTGGCCGCGCTTATTTATTTATTTAATTCACAGTGCGACCACTTTCACTTTAGCGGCCGCTCTACAAAAGTTTTCTTTCTTTCTTTATTTTTATTACACTTTGTGTAAAAGCGCCCCTTAGGCACTTCCACTTTAATGTTGGCCCGCCCCTTTTTTTAGATTCTGCTCACTATAATCTGAATACGGCGAGCAGCGTCTAAAGAAAGGGGCGTGGCCACCATTAAAGTGGTCTCGCATTTGCGAGAGTTTGAGCTATTAGCATTAGAAAGGGTAATGCCTTCTATATATGTGTTGTTTTGAAAAACACCTGAAATAAAAGCATTATCATTTACAATCCCAATAGCTTTAAATCTCGCAATTGCGAGACCTATTGCATTGAAAATGCTTGTCTTATTTTTCAAGCACAAACTCTGGACAAACTCCCACACTGTGAGTATATTTTTGAAAAACAAAAATGTTTGCTGAGCAGCCACATGAAAAATGAATGCTGAGCAAACTTACAATCCCTTCAGAGGATCCGCTGTGGTGGAACCTCCTGTAAAAGATTTCCACCAGGCCGGCAGAGAACTCTGATATGACAGACTGTAGTCTGCCAAGGCTGTTGAGTACATGCCTACACTGTCCTGGTGGAACGGAGTACAGCCCTCCGAACTCCAAATTATTATCTGACTATTTTTCATTTCGAAGCCTCATGGAAATCGATGACTCACACATGGTGGTATTTCATAATAAATTAAGTCATTCAATTAGATGCACGGTTATGAATGTTAATGAATTCTTGAAACAATCAAACAACATGCAATCAACTTATCTCAGCCAAACGTTCTTCTGAGATGCTTAATTCTGAGGACATATCATTAAATGTCATTGGTCCACCAAAGTACTTAAGCTTCAGTAAGCTCTAACTGCATGCAACATTTTGTTGAGGTCTTTTCAAGAGTTTTCAAGTTCCAGATGTATAGACATCGATCATGTGATAACTCTGCAACTTTTACACCATTGACTGATCCTCACTGAAACTTGAACAATTTCCAAATACTCCAAACATTTGTTTGTAGAGTTTTACATAAATTGTCGAATGGAATTAAAATTACAGGACATGAGTGTATTTCTCTACATGCAAATCTGCGTTGAAACTTAACAGAGGAATCGCTTTTGTAGCTCCCTAATATACAGTAAGCGATATTTAACATGGCTCTCTGTCCATCTGCCTAGCGAGCTTGTACAGGACACATAAAAATGGTTCCAATAGACGTATTACATGGAGACTCATGGTAACAAATTTGCCGTACTCGATTGTCAAGAAAATGCTTGAAAGAGGCAGTAAACACTGAAGTGAACTATATGAAGAGCACATTTCTAGAAGATTCTCAGAGGAAAGAAATTCTACCCTAACCTTATTGGCTGGACTCTTTGTATCCGGATGATGCACTGGCTCCGATTGGTAGTGGTTCATGCTCTAGCTTCCTAAACTTTGACATATTAAGTTTAGCTTCCCTTATGTTTTTTGAATACCTAGGGTTCTCCACATAATTGGAGTATGCTGCTGTTGGTGCTTTCAGAACATGTATCTGACATTTGGTAATTTCCTCTTGACTACAAACAAGCCAGAAGGTCTCTGCTGACAATGCGTGTTTAGAAGCCCTCAGCCATCCCAACATGTCCAGAGACAAGGCGCAGGATGACCCTAAAAATTGGGATATCTTGGGCAACTGATACCACTATCCTGGACCATGCAAACACTGTTTCTCAACTGTGGCTCTGTCTGCTTCGTTTGCAAGTTACTAGATGCACAGCGCCGCATTTGCCATTGAATTTGCATTGTGTATGCAATGTTTTATGTATTCACAAACAGTAAATGTAGCCAACTTTATCAAAGTACATCAGTTTGGCTGGAGGATTGTGATGCCTTTTTTTTACAGTGTATTGATTGCATTTAATCAGGGATCATGGTTGTTACATATTTAGTAGCATTGCTTAACCCTACCAGAATTTACTGAATTCATTGTTTTGGAATTTTGCCATTGTTTCTAATTCTTTTGAGATCACCACCAGTTTATAGAGGGCATAACGAGGGGCCATTGTGTTTTTTGTACCTTCTACCATTAGAATTTCCATTTAGACTGTAGCTAAAGATATTTATTTATTCTTGAGGTCTTATTAAAATGTTGGATATTGTGAGCGCTTGGTCGTTTTGTATCTAGACTAGCTCTACAGTACCTCACTTGAGGTACCTATTGGCGACTTATCCACATCTTCCCAGAGAATCAAGGTGGCTAAGTGAGATAACCTCCCTTTAATGAGTGAGTACTTGTAGCCCTGTTTGGTACAGACCCCTAGCCGTCTCACCCGTATTGTGATGGCTGGACCCTGCAGCAGTGCACACCAGAGAAAAAGACTTGAAAGCTGGTGAAAAGACAATATAACTCATTCTATCTATTTGAAATCAATACAACATTACCATATTAGCATTCCACGGGTAAATTGCTCCTCCTTTGGCTTGTGGCTATATTATGGGATGTAATCCCCCGATGAAAGGTGAAGTTAGTTAGTGTTCACTTCTGCATTTGTTCTAGGGTACCATGGAAACAAGAAAAGACAAGGCAGCAGGCCTTTTTCATGTATACACAGAGGATATGGAACAACATCCTCTTATCCATCAGGACCGGCCCAACACTCCTGCCATTTTGGAAAGACTCAAAGATTCACCTATTCAAAGAACACTGCATCACAATGCATTAAAGGCCCACATCCCCCTGCTACCTCTCCTATCACTCATTGACTTTATGCTTGTTTTTGACCATGTACAGCTGTGTGAATTGCATATTTCTTTTCTTCCTTTATGGGGTCATGCTATGTCACATGAATTTCACATGCGGAAGACTGCGCAGAAGGACATTTTATACTCGAATGTCCATCCTGCTGATCTCTTGTGTTACTTTTGCATTCAAGTTAATCCTCCATTTTGAGTTGTCATCTGAAATACATACCAAATACATTTGACAAAGTATGTGTAATTCCACATCATTTTCGTATAAATTATGCAAATGTCAAGAAACTTGATTTCACCCACCCCTTGTATAAATTGGCTAGAAGATGCAAGTCCCCAGGGCCCTATGCTATTCATGCAGACATCTTCAAACAGAGTAGAGCCTGGATATTTGATAAAAGAATAAATTTTCTCTTTTACAGCGGTGAACAGCATAGAATTGAATTCCAAGAGAGGAAACACAGATATCTACTTTATAAGATAGTCTACGAAGTCCTTAGTGATCTGTGCTCTATGTTAGTGTTGCTCTTCCTCGTGATGACAGAAATATTCTATTAAATCCTGAATCATTAGCTTCCTCAGGCATAGAGGTAATATATCTGCTCAAACTGCTTTTCAACCAGACTACCGCACCATCTGGAGGTCAGACCTAGACTCCCTGACACGGATGAGACATTGTTAATAACAGCAATTTTACAATTGAATAACTTTGTAATTTTTTTCGATTTGAGCATGTTCTTCCATGTGAGTGCAGTGGTGCTGAGCTATTATTCTCTCGGTGTCCACATCGTTTCAACTTTTCTGCTTGGATCTCATTGTAAAGCTGCACCACGCGAGCTTCCTTTTATTCCTTCTCTCCGCTGTGAGGGATCCATTCTTCCTCATGACACAGGTCTTATCATGCTCTATTTGTGAATTGGTTGGATCATTTTCCCTTTCTTTGTCAGTCTCCCTTCGCTGCTGTTTATTTTTTCATGGTTATACTTTTTCCTGACCTTTCGATTTTAGAGATTGTACATTTCTGTCTCTTACTTTCTTTACTTTTTCCCTAAGATATTACTCCACTTTGTTACAATTTTTGCTTGATCACCAATCTATTTCTCCTTGGCTTTTACCATGGGTTTGTGTGAGAAGAGTAGCAGTGCTGCTCAAACATGCTTTCCGTTGTCCAGATTTATATCATGCATCGGGTCAGTGGCGTTCTATTTAGTGCTTTGCTTTGGAAACACTAACAGGATTACAATGTTCCACCACTATAGCAGTTCTAGTAGCAGTGTCAGAAACAACTTTGTTAGAATCTCCATCCAAGGCAAGGCAAATTCGCATTGTGGCACCCCTTCCTTTTAATAAGTCTACATTTATGCTTCCAGCGGGCACACTGGCACTCCCTAGATGGTGGCACTTCAGTCATCACCTAAGGTTTCTCTACTGTAGCACTTGAAGAAGCTTTGGTTGGATATTATGGGGGCATAGAAATTGGCTCCCTAAATTTGTACGCTCTAACCTCTGAATATCCCTTTGTTCCACCCAAAGCAGCAGGGCCGGACTGGGAACCAAAACCGGCCCTGGCAAAGTGCTCGGCCGCCCCCTCTCCCCCCACCACCCCTCACCGGGGCTTGGGGGTGCCGCCGAGCTCTTTGCCGGGGCCGGTTTTCAGCCGATTTTGCTACAGGGCCGATTTTGCAGCTATGCTGCAAAAACTGCCCTGTAACAAAAACGGCCCCCAGGGCCCAAAACCGGCCCCCACCCGTGCGGCGCACCGGGGGATTGCCTGGTGCCCGCCACGGCCAGTCCGGCCCTGCAAAGCAGTCAAGCAGCCTCCTATTCACTGCTGGTGTGCCCCTCAATATCAAAAACAGAATATAGTGGTGTGGAAATATTGAGGACAAAATATTGAAATTAAAATATCAAAAGACAAGTCAGTATAGATGTTCTATACCTAACTCCACACATATTTATCTGACGACATATATATTTTGAAGGTACGTAGATGTGGATTTTATAATGCCTCTTTAGGCACTTACCTTTCAATATTTTGGTCTTCTGTCTTTTATCCACAATACACAATACTGTCTTTTATACACAATATTCCAATTGTGGTTATTAAGTTGGACAGTTTTATTGCTGATGAGCTATGGGAAGAGCAAGAAGTAGGAACTACTCAATGACAATATGGCTACTTGCCATGGTATACTTTTTTCCTTGACTCCTGAGAATATGGGTTGCAAGGGCATTGTCAGAGGCAACAAATGGCAATGGCAGCTCCTATACTTCAGTTGACAGCTATCTATGGGTGTTGGCACCAAGATTGTTAATTGTGTTCGACAATAGGCACCTTTTCATGATGATCCTGTTTTTGACTCGCTATGTGATGTGATGAGGTTTTGCATGAACGTGTGCCACTTGTGTAGGGAGCTGATTTGTCACCATTTTCAACTTATATCTTCTGGGGATACTGTCTCCTGTTCGAGTATCATTTTATCAGTTGTGATGATGAAAATGAGTTTCATTTTTGGAGTCAGAAATTATTAAGTATATGTTATTACTTCCATGGTATCTGAAAGTACCTGCTTTACTTTTCGTTAAATATATCTAATTCTATGGCCTTAACCCCTTCAGTGCCCCGCCCTTTCCCCTCCTGTGCCGGGCCTTTCATTAGCGGGCGGGGTCCATGACGAGATAGTCTCGTCATGGGCACAGCGCAACCGTGCTCCATGACGAGACTATCTCGTCATGGGCATAGAAGAGGTTAATAGCAAACCCCATTGTCTATTGGTGACTTAGAAGTGAAAAAAACACACTCTGAGATTAGACCTGGGTCGGAACAATCATGTAAGAGACAAAAAGACACTTCTGAAACATCAGGGGAATTGGACGAACCCTCGTGTATAGAACGTGGGCAGTCCACAAATTGGAGACTTAAACCAGAATTAGTCCCTTCTCCCTTGAAAGATGGTTTTTGGAATGATCAACAAATGTTGATCGGCTAATGGAAGTGCACGAACTGGGACATAAAACGCAATCTTCAGATGAAAAGCAGGAAAATTACTCAAGTGTTTAAAAGGCAGGCATTGGGTCTTAAATAACAGTCTCTTGCAGACTTAGAGTCAAGAGAACTTAAAAAGAAGAAAGTCTGAGTGCCTTTTTCTCTTCACCAAAGGTAAGTCTATAGCTGCAACCTGAACAATCTGCAGTCCCTTTAGCTGGGTGGTGGGAAAGCTTAGATAGAGAGCAATTGCTGCATAGTCGAGTTTTGAAATAACCAAGACTTGACTATGGTCTTATGGTCTACTTTAGAATAATCTGAACAAGTCTGTACAGCTGATGAAGTCTCAAAAGACACCTAAAACAAGAGCGCATTTATTTTAGAATTCTATATCCCCCATGCCTCTAATTATTTTAATGGAAGTTCGCAATGTAAAAAAAAGATATTAGTCTGTTCCGCTTTTCAACAATATCAGGCACCCCAGATTCACCACATACATTCTTCCATGGGCGGACCAGGGGATGGGGTGGCAAGGTTGTCTTTTTGTAACACTGTGGCCATTTCCAATTTGATGGACAGTGGAGTAGGCTCTGGTGTGGTAGACAGTTTTTGAAAAGCAAGTTCTCTCTGCTCCGCTCGGTCATTAGAGAGTTCATGAGAGCGGGCGAGGGTCAGGATGTCATTGAGAGGCATGTTGGACCTGAGAATAATGTGCCGTTTGAGCAAGACCGAGCAGCGCCCCTGTATTATTTGGGCACGCACCTATTTCTGGGACTCATCTTCCATGCACTTGCTGGCCAACTCTCGCAGGCGAGCGTAGAACAGGTCGATGGATTTGAGCTCTCGCTGGTGGTCCTACCTCACCTCGAATCACTCAAAACCGGGATTCATTTGGAGGTTGAAGTGAGCAATAAGGGCTGTAATGTCTCCTTTATAGTCGTCAGCTGCTATATTGGGGAGATTGTGAGACAGTTTGAAGATCACCTCCCCCACATAGTGGCGTTGGAGGGAGCATTTAGTCTCGCTGTCTGTTTTCTTGGTGGGCTTAAATAGTTGTTGAGGTGAGCCACCCATGTGCACCAGCGGGGAGCGGCGGTGGCAGGGTCACTGAGCTCACTTAAGGGGGCAGTGGGTTGGATGTGCCCCCTATGGCGGGAGCTGGTGTGAGTCATTGTGGTGGTGCTGGTGCATGGGGTGGGGCCTGAGGGGGTGGAGCGGCGTGCATGTGGTCTTGCTGGTCCGCTCTCATGGCGCTAAGTTAAGCACTGCACAGAGGGCAGCCGAAGGGAGGCGAGATGTGCCAGGCAGAAGAACATGATCCTGCCACTAACGCAGCAGAGCGGGAACTTACAATGGAGGAGGGTGCTAGTGGACAGCGGCACTGGTGGATGCGAAGGCTGCTGATATGATGGTTCTGTTGCTTAAGTGGCCGGGCTTAGGAGTGTGGACTGGGCGCGACCACCAGATGATGATGGTCCAGGGTGGGAGCGAGTGATAAATGAGGAGGCTTCACTGCCAAGTCGCATGTGCCTGTTGTAAGGAGGAGGCAAAACGTGTCCTGGCCTGAGGTGAGCCCGCTAAGGTTGGGCAGGCAAATCGGTGCAGGATAATGAGGCAGTGGGGTCCGCTCCATCCCTCATCGCCACTGTAGTGTCAGGTGCGGCAGGGGCTCTCTACGCACACTGCATGGGATAAAGATATAAAGACTCTGAGGCTTGGCTGACTATACACCACGCAAATAACACTTCAGCAGGATTCACCTCCTTTTATTAACCTGCCCTGACCCCCAACGTGAGGTCTGGAGAAAACCTTGGGCGAAGAGTTTGTGCTCCCCTGCACATACATGGTTGTCTCCAGTTCCACCCCTCAGGCTCCAAGAAACAATTTTAATGCAAAAAGGGCTCTGTGGGGGTGTTGGAGAGGGGCTGCATTTGCAAGTGTGGTCTTAAGGTTTAGGTTTTGTCAGAAAGCTAAAGATAATATCAGCATATTATGTGAGTGCATGTAGATATGAAGGGGTGCTCTGAAACGGTAACCTAGGCAGGAGTCAACGGGGCGCTGAACAGATGGGCTGCAGCTCAAGGACTTGTATTGTGAAAGTTTGCCCTATGGTAGACTGAAGGTGGGTACTTGACGGTGACAATATTCTGTGAAGAGATGTGTCTTTGGTTTCTTTCTAAATGTAGGAGGGTTGGAAGAGCTCTAACATCTTTGAGAATGTAGTTCCAGATTGTCAGTGGTCTTTTCTTTACCGCATTTCCTCGTTTCCAGCCTGGCAGGTCTTGGTCCTTGTGTATCATTGAACCCCTTTAAGGCCATTGGTCGCTCAGCCAATAATGCAAGGGTGCTGTTTTTGAAGGCCTTGTAGGTGATACAGCTGGTGATTATCATAAGCATTATCCTATTATAATATTATTGTCTATCATATAATGTTATTGGTCCTGCAACCAGCATACTATGAGCATATTATATATTTCAAATATTACAAAGTATGGTATTATAAGAATAATTGTCTATTACATTTAATAATATTCTACATATTCATATCATCAGCTTAATATTGGCAGATTATATTATCCTCATCTTATGGCTATGTTTTGGTCACAAGGAATGCTCTTTTTTGTGCAAAGCTAACACTGCTGGTTCCTGTGCAAAGAAAAAAAAATGGTCAGTGGTGTGATAGCTGTCAGTGACCTGTGTTTCATGTAAACCCACGCTTGGCGAAATAAGCAAAGACAGGTTCATCAATGGTCCCACACCCACAAGCACTCTCAATATGCATCCATCAAACTAAGGAACATATTTACAAGCCCCTATTGGCACAGCAATGCCATTTTTAGTGACGTTCCTGTGGCGATATGTGCTTCGCCTTATTTACAAGGCAGCGTTAGGCCACCTAACATGGTTTAACGCTGCTTTCTAAATAAGGCCCCCTTTCACGCTGTACTTAGCGTGGAAGGGGAGGGCATTGGGTGTTGAGGTGGGCGTTCCACCGCAACACCCATTGATTTTGACGTTGCCCCCTATGTACAAGGGCAGTGTGAGTAGGAGGCAGCGCCAAAATTAAGACTAGGGAGATCCTGGTCTTAAACAGGCGAAACGAGAAGCTTTATTTGCTTTGTTTCTCCCTGTTTTTGCTGTTTCCATGTGTGCTGCATTGTGCAGCACAAATAGAAACAGCAAAATGCCATTGATTAGGAAGGTGACCCTTCCTGCACATAAACAATTTTTTTTAAAATGCCATTTTGTAAATTGTATGTTTGCTGCATTAAGCAGCACACATAGAAGTTTCAAAACACCATTTAAAGATTGTTTATGTGCAGGAAGGGTCTCCTTCCTGCACATCAACCATCTTCCCCTCAACGCAGACACCCTTGCACTATGGTGCAAGGCTGCCTGCATTGGCGCTAGGGTATTAAATGTAGTCCCAGCGCAGGGGTAATACAGGGCTGCACCATATTCTTGTACATAAGGTGCAGCCCTGCGTTTCTAAAGTGATGGAGCGTGTCGATAGCCTTCTTGGCTTAACAGCACGCTTTGCCACTTTATTTGTAAATATGCCCCTCAATTGCTTGCAAGAACGGTGTCAGAATTATCAGAGCTAGAGGCAAAAATGTACTTTTGGTTTTGGCACCCTCTCCCTTTCAGTCAGAGGGACAAACGTACAGCTCTCAGCTGCACAACAGGCCTATTTGCTGCCCTCTCCTGGTGGCACTGTTAGGCGGTTACTGTAACTCACTTTATGGACGCACCGGTCCAATGTCAGGGTCGGACTGGGAACCAAAACCGGCCCTGGCAAAGTGCTCGGCCGGCCCCCCGGGGCTTGGGGGAGCCGCCGAGCTCTTTGCCAGGGCCGGTTTTCGGTCGATTTTGTTACAGGGCCGATTTTGCAGCTATGCTGCAAAAAAGGCCCTGTAACACAAACGGCCCCCAGGGGCCCAAAACCGGCCCCCACCCGTGCGGCGCACCGGGGGATTGCCTGGTGCCCGCTACGACCAGTCCGACCCTGCACTCCTTCGACTAGTTAGAAAGCTTGATGAAGCCGACAGTCGGTGATTTGAGGACAAGCACAACTGTATTGAGGTCATGTTCTGAAAGAGCATCCCATTTTTCTAACCTGCTTTGGAGTCCTACTGAATTAAGTGATGATCCTTCCCGAGTATGCAATAAGCCATCCACAAGATAAATTGAAATGTGGAGCCCGCGCTAGTCCCAGAAGGAAACAGCGTGTTCTTTCAGCAAACTACAGAAATCCGACTGATATTATTAGCCACTATCATTAAAGGTGTCTTGAATCCAGAGATGGATCCAGAAAGTTATAGATTTCCTGACAACCAACAAGGATTAAAATCAATTTAAGAATGTCGTCTGCATTTATATCCTTTGATTTAAATACCCTCTGTTTAAGAAAGTGTGTGGCAAGCCATTGTTGTTGTGCTGAACGACCTTCATATACTGAACTGCTTGGAACAGATAGAAAGGTGTCAGGCAAATAAAGGCTGGCCCTTGCTCAGGGATGTGTGCTAAGAATGATGAAGCTACAAACCAAGGCCAGAGCATCAAGGAGTGACATTAGATGGGGCTAATGAGATTCCCAGGGTGCAATGCAGTGTCCAATCAGTCGTGTGAATCATCCTTGGTAGGAGGCAACGATTTAAATATGGATGAGCACATTAAGAGAAATTTGTTTTCAGATACACTATCAGAACTGAATGCTGAGAAAATGATGTAAGCATTCCTGGCAGTCCCTTTGTGGTGCTGCTTTGCTTGATGATGCTGTGCCAATGTTGATCAGAGGGTTCAAACTGAAGAACATTGTTTAGATGCACCACAGCAACATGCTGGTTAGGCTTAGGAGGTGGTAAGCATAGCCCCATCCCATCTCATTTTAAGGGGAAACAACCTTTACAACGCAACCATTACATCGCACTACACTGACAACGCAGGCATTACAACGGAACATCCTTTACAACGCATGACACTACAACGCATACCATTACAACGCATACCATTACAACGCATGACACTACATCGCATGTCACTACAACGCAGGCATTACAACGCATACCATTACAATGCATACCATTGGAGTTAGAATAGTAATTTTTAACCCCTACACTATCCAACACTTACCCTACTGTTGCACCCCCTGGAGTTAGAATAGTAATTTTTACCCCTATACTATCCAATACTTACCTTAAATGCAATGTAACAGTATGCGTTTTAATGGTATGCGTTGTAAAGGTAGTATGTGATGTAATGGAATGCGTTGTAAAGGTAGTTTTTTTAAATGCAATGTAGTGTCATGCGATGTAATGGAATGCGTTGTAGTGGATGTTGCGATGTAAAAACTGCAGTGTAAGTGCATGCATTGTAAATGTATGCGTTGTAACGTCATACATTCCATTTTAAGTCTGGCATTAGCCAAGATCTTTTTTTTGTGTATATAAAATTCTTTACAAATATACATAAATACAGAGGGGCTTTCAGATAGCCCTCCTCAGACATTAGTCAGATGTTGTGTCTTTCACATTTTGCTTCCACCCACCGCGGTATATAGCATGGTGCAATGGGTCAGCCCACTTTTCTACTGGCTGTCTTCAGTATGACTGACAGCGTTTTTGCCCAGTTACAGTGTTATTGCGCATTTGCAGGTACGCACCAAGATAGCAAAGAATCCATTTGAGTTGACAGTCACAGCGCATCTCACACAGTCCCTGTTATAAGGCATTGTGTGTTACACAGGCATGGAAAGACAGCCATGTCATTTTATGAAACAACACAATGACAATGCCTTTTATTTATGTGTCAATTATCAAAACCGATCAATAAAAGGCAATGCCATTTACAATGCCAATAGCTTAAACTCTCACAAATGTGACACCTGTTGCATTGCAAATCCTTGTTTTAGTAATAGGACTACTCATGATTGTTTTGAATAACTCAGGATATAACCTTCAAAGAAGGACGTATACACTATCTCCACAATGACTGGTGCTAAGGCCGGGGCGGGTTCTTTAAGCAAGCATGTATCAGCCTGACACTGTGTGATTTGCATTGTCCTAATAATGGTCCTAATTTCAGAAGGAGTGACTTGGGTTAGTGAGAAGGCAGAGGGGGCATATAGAAGCATTGATGGAGAAAGGGGATATGGTATAGTTCAAGAATCCTCTAGGGAACTGATACATTTGTGAATTAAGTAATCACATTTGTACATGCAAACATAAGCATTTTATTTATTAATTTAAATACTAAAATAGGTGTAAGGGCATTTTACAACAAAACCAATCACATAAGGAAACAGTCTGATGGAGGAACTGGCTAACAGATACAGATTAGATGGCAAATTTGTAGTAGAGTCAAGAGGATGATTGTGTATAAATAACCGATAATCTTGAATCTTGGTGTAGGAGAGACTAAGCAGAGTAGTAGGAGTTTCATGGGCAGGTGGGTCTTTAGTAGCTTCCTAAATGGCAGAAGAGGGGGTAGTTTCTTCAAGGAGGCTAGAAGAGAGTTCCTTGTCAAGACAGTGGCTCCTGAGAAGGATTGCTTGTTGTCAATGGATGTCTTGACTTTCTGAACTTCCAAAAGGAGAGAGTTCTTACTTCTCAGGCTCATAACTCCCACCCGAGATAGAGAGTAATTCAGCAATCTTTAGTGGAGTCTGGTTGTGTAGCGTTTTGTGGGCAGTGACACGTAGAGTCTGTTGGATTCTGGTTAGCCAGTGACGTTCCTGGAGAATAGGCGTGATAAGAGCATGGTTTTCTCCATGTGATAGCAACAAAACTGTAGGGATAGCTTAAAAATGGAATGTGCAGGACACAGATGACCATAGTGCTCTGAGGCATCATCTAAGCTGCATGCAGTGGTGTATAAAAAATTCAAATACATAAATAAACTGTGCATCTAAATGCCTTTATTACAGAATGTACACTTTATCACTGCAAGAATATTGCATTATGTAAGTGATGAGGATTTACAGTTAATGTAATCATCTGGAACAAAACATTCATGTAACCACTCAGCTTCAGTGGGTAATTAGCAGGTCTAGTGTTTTTATAAAGTAAATCATCGCGCCGGGAACTGCCACTTTCTGTAATGGATTCCTGGTCAAAGCCTGACTGTGGACCATTAAGCAAATCCCACAACAGCTATTATGCACCGAGTCACTGAGCCTTTGTTCTACGACCATACTTTGGCAACAGTAGTGCAGCAGGTGCAGTGGCACCAGGGCCCAGAGAGCTGCCAGGATACCCATTTCCTTCCTTGCACTAGGTCCTATTACGCACTGGTTGTGCTACTGTGTGAACCGCTAAACGGAAGGCAACTTGAAGCCCTCAGTGCATAGCAGGAAGGATCCATGCAACAGTACCGCAGGAAACACATTAAGGAGAAAGATATTGGATTTATAAAATATTGTGAACCTCTGTGTACATGCCCTTTATTACCCAATTTGTTTTGCTGAATGTAGAAGAATGTCATCTTTCCCGTACATACCCTACACTATTTTCAGTCCTGTGTATTGTTTTTATTTCATTTTGTCATCATTTGCTTCATGATTAACTCCCCTTCCTCATCCGCCACAATTGTAGCCCATTTACCCCACTCCAAAATTGTACAATCCAAGCCTTCTTTTTTGCTGCCCATATATGGGCAGTTCACCTTTTGTTTTCGATGTTCTACTAGAGATATTTATTTCTCTATACATTATTAGAGAGAACTGGTAGGACATCTATGTAAAAAACATTGTAAAAATAATGTATTTTTTTAAATAATGTAGAACTATATGTGCATAACATAGAGAGCCCCATTCACAAAGGTAAACTTAGACCAGAAGTCTATGTTTACCTTTGTGAATCGGGCCCAGAGGGCGCTAATACTAACAGCAAATCCTCATGTTTCTATGTATTACTTTTCCCAATAAGAATAGAGCTTTTGAATCAATATCATAACAGAAATGACCATTCTTTCTGTTCCCATGCAGGTCCTCCCGCTGAGACCCTGGAGCCCACAAGGCCTTTGCCAACGCTTCCCGCCCGCAGAATCCATTCCACTTCAGAAAGGAAGCATGAAAGGCAGCCACGCCCGCCACGGCAACCATTAGGGGACAAGCCGTCGTCTCCTGGGAGCAAGCCAAATATCTGCGATGGCAACTTCAACACAGTTGCCCTATTTAGGGGTGAAATGTTTGTTTTTAAGGTAAGGAAGATGTGTTCTGAGTCAAGCTCTCTTAGAGTTGCTCAATGACAACATTGGAATGCATTGAAATCGATAGTCCTCTCATTATTGTTCAGTCGCCCTGCCTGGTATAGACCGTGCTGGAGGAGCGGTGTTCTAAATTTTTAGCTATCAACTCTAGAACATACATATCTGAGATTGGGGTGTGGGAAATCTCAAATTTGGAAACTAAAAAAGCAGTGGGGCACAGGGTGAATAGGTGAGATGGCCAAGGTCTAGGATGGACTGTTCCAGTGAGGAGATGGCTCAGTACTGATTTGCATTAGATAGGCCTCTGGGGCAGATTTAGAGTTTGGCGGACAGAGTACAGAGTACCCAATCAGTCAAAATCATGGGCCTCCTGTCTGACTTTGGGTAGGACGAATTGCAAGTTTTACGCAGAAAGAGTAAAATTTACTCTGTTGCTGTAAATGGCCAGACAGAGTGGGGGCTGTTGGAGGTAAGCTATCCGACTGCCCACCTTATTTAGAGTGGACAGTCGGGGGGGCTTTTCTTTCTTCAACTGTCTGGTAATGACAGGTATATCCTGCAGGTTATGGGCAGTAAAAGAAAAAAAACAATTATCCCCACACCACTGGCGATTACTCTCATGGTGTGGGGGTCATTATTTGTTATTTTTCAAACACAAACTTAAATAATTTACTATACTGACAAGAACCGCCATGACAGCAGTTCCTGACAATGTATACAAATGTCTGCAGGCCTGTGGACATCTTTACATTTTTCAGGCGGCGCAAAGGCAGGGTGGCTGGTGCAAAATCCTCTACCACCCTTTCTGTCTTTACTTCGTCCACCAAACCCTGTATCAGGCCCTCTCATTAGCTGCGGAGCTCTAGACGGACTCAGACGTCGTGTTCAATACCTCCATTATGTGGCGATCCATTTGACGGCACCACTTCTTTCCAGGTGAATAAACTACTATCCAGAAGCTAAGATTAATTCAGATGTCGGCTGACATCTCTTTTGATGTGACACCTGGAAACCAATTCCCATAGAATTATTTTCAGTATGTGGCGATCGCTCTGACGGCACCACTCCTTTCCAGTTGAACAAATCAATTTCAAGAATCTATGACTAACTCAGAGGTCGGCTGTCATCTCCTTTGATGTGACACCAGGAAATCCACTAATTTAAAATCTCAATTTCAGGCCGCCAGCCCATTTTTGTCCTGAGGAAGACCCGCCCTAGATGCACACAATCCAGCACTATTGTACAGGGTCGAAACGTCGACGCTACTTGTCCAATCTGTCCTACGCATGTCCACAATTAGAATTAGAATAATCATATGTAATTGTGGTCAATGCCTCTGAGTTTGGACTTTTTTTGTGTATTAGTGTGGTTTTGTTAGTTGTATGTTATATGTGAATTTGTCACTAAGTCTATGTCAATAAGTATGTTTAATCACGGATTATTGTATGTGTATTTATATGATGGGTGGTTAGTCCTGTAAATAAATATTTTGATAGTAATAATTCTTGATTGTAGAGTAAAAACTCTATCTCTCAATCTTTTAGTCCATGTGTGTATAACCTTTTGACTTTCCAAATGAACAGTGACACTTTGATTAATTACGTTTAGTGCACACTTAACTAAGCTTACAATTTTCCCAACAGAACCATTTTTTTGCTTTTGCCATAAACGCCCAGGTTCTGAGGGTTACTGGGTTACCCCATTATCTTTAATGCCTCTCTCTAGAGTAGCAGAGTGAGTGAAAAACAATGATTTGGAATGCTACCTCGAGCGAGTTCCAGTAATTAGATTATGTGCAAGTATTCGTCCTATCAACATGTGGGCATTTGATTGCCAGTAGTATACCTAGAAACCTAAGAGTGGCACAGAATTTCAAGCCTACTACTGCCAATGTTAGTGAATTCCAAAAATTAATACATTTGCATCCATTCAAGGAATACTTATATGGGTGCAGATTTACTTCTTTTTTGTTTAACTAGACACTTTATATATTTAAGTTTGTGGTTCAAAAAATGAACAAGTCAAAACCTATTAGTTAAATCAGATCAATGTGAAAAAACACTCAGATGTAGCAGACCCGACTCGGCCCCACACCCAACAACCAACCCAAGAGTGCTTATATTTGGGGGTTGTGACACCCCAAACACCCCTCCACCTTGAAGCTACAACCCTACCTCCCAGCCTTGCAAAGATCCTGGCAAATCACCTTATATCCTAGTACAAAAAGTCACGCACTTGCAAACATAGAGCTAAAATACTTTTTTCATACTATTAAGCATTGTGTAAAGTTTGGACATTTAAATAGTTATGTGACAGACCACAGATAAAGGAAAGGAGGGTCAGTCCGCAAGTTAAGTTAAGTAAAGCACCGACAGAAGCCACTCTAAATTTTCTGACAACAGTAAAAATATGTTGTTTCGGGATACTTCTAATCCCAGCTTACCCACTCTATTCTAGGCATAGCACCCTATCCCCAAATGCCAGCATTCCCTTGTCTACAAAACCTGGAAACAGGCTGAATACTGGTACTAAGCGCTTGGTAAGAAATCAAAAGTACAATGTATGGACTATGTATCCTGGAGCCATATTCTAACTATGGCCCAGAAGCCAAATAGGTATTTGAAATATTTAATACTCCAGGGTCCTCTCAGTGCTATGGAAGCAGGCGCAGGTGCTTATGTGACCACTTCTGTAAGGCACTCACCAGACATATAGAGCTCCAGCACATTACAAAATGGGAATTTCATCGTTTGAATTGAAGCATGCCCCATGCAAATGAGGGAACACCTTGGCACATGCACCTGTGCTATATTACAGGTGCAGTTGCACAGGCAAACAGTCCTTCATTGGTTGTTATAACAGTAGGCCACAAATCAGGGGGGTTCACAGTTAGTGTTCTCTCCACCCCGGGTACCTTATGGAATTGGTAACTGATAGATCCATGGTCCTCCAGGAAACCCAACCACAGAGGATGGTGTACTGGGGAGGTTCATAGTTCTTCAAAAGGTCAGGAGTAACACAGCCACTGTGTCTAGAGGCACGCCCTTACTATGGCCTGACAAGAAGGCTTACACAAGGGTGGGTGTCGACTGGAATTGTACAAGTCCTAGTGGAATTTTCAGGATCTCCATTCCAGGATCAAGGTGTCTTCTCACCAAGCACATTTTGATCTAGAGTCTTGAGTTTCTCTGCCGTGCTGTCTCCAGCACATGCACTAACTTTGAGAGTTACGGCACGTGCTGGACCCAGAGCTCCAGTTTGGGTAGGCCTCATCCAGTGAGGATGTACACTGGGTCGAACCATGGCTGTGCACCATCCTTTGTAATAGGTCCCTGCTGCAATTTGCATGCTGGAATATTATATGCATGTATACTTCATCATATCAAGGGTTGCAGTTTCTGCACATGAAATCACAGGATTGGTTTACTCAGCTAGCACCTCATGTTAGTGTATATCTTGTTTTTTAGGATCGATGGTTTTGGCGTCTCCGGAATAACAAAGTCCAAGAAGGATACCCCATGCAGATTGAGCAGTTTTGGAAAGGCCTCCCTACAAAAATTGATGCCGCATATGAGAGATCGGATGGCAAATTTGTATTTTTCAAAGGTACATTTTGACTTAATATCTAGTTCGGCATGAACGAATTGTACTTTAAGAGATAGGCGTATTCCTATCAAAATACAGCAATTACCATCACAACAAAAGATGTGGTGCCCCCCCCACATGTTGTGCCCCCCTGTATGCATCCACATGGTGTGAGGCACCAGGGGGCCCTGTAGGGCCCCCTTTATTCCCTCACCACCACACTTTTCATGGCGGTCACAATGCCATGAAAAGTTTGGTGAGGAGGAAATTCGCAAATTGTTTGATGGGCCGTAGCGGCTCCACCAAGCATATTGCAGCATCAGGACTGCTGGCACATGCCAGGGAATGGCGGCTTTGTAGCGGTTGAAGAGGTCCCAGTGCGGCCCGACCGCCCTAGTCGTAATAGGGTGGTTGAGCGACCGCCACTGTGAGTCTGGTGGTCCGTGGACAGACAGACTCATAATAAGGCCCAAACAGATATTCAGGTCTATCTACAGCACACCATCTTCTAACATACGCATGACTAATACAACACAGGGCAGTACTTGTCACCAGACTGAAGTTTTACTGGTTACCTATCTATGTGCCCAGGATGCTTAATGACATGAGCACACAATGTTGAATAAAACATTCAGGGCCATATGTAGGTGGGCTAATACCGGTCGGTAAAGGCCGAAAATCGGTAAATTTTCCGTTACCGACCGGTATTTAGCCCTTTGAGATGTAGGAGGCTGGATTGAAGGGTTCGGTAATTTACCGATTCGGTATTTTAAGAAATCGGTAAAATACCGAATCGGTAAATTACCGAATCCTTAAATCCTATGTAGGGAGCACTCAAGTGAGTGCATTTTTGGTTTAAGGATTCGTTATCAACCACCAACTACAAGTTGATGGTAAATACCGAATACCTTTTCAAAAGCAATTTTGTGCTTTTTTAAAAGTGCCATGTGGCAGATGTATGTGCGCCACATGTGCACACATGCACGATTCAGGGGTGCAACAGGGTGTCAATGTGACACCATGCCACCTTTGAATATGCTCCCCCTATTACCGATTCGGTATTTACCGAATCGGTAATAGTGAATGGCTTCCCATTCATTCTTATGGGCCTCCAGGCCCATAGGAATGAATGGGAAGGTATGCCTTATTACCGATTCGATAAATACCGAATCAGTAATAACGAATATTACCTGATCTGTAAAATTTACCGATTTTTTACCTACATTCTATTTACCGATTCTTAAATACCAAATCGGTAAAATTCGGTAGTTAGGAATCGGTAAATAGAAATTACCTACATATGGCCCTAAATTACTTAAATGCCTTCACGAGAAATACCTATGATGACACATGGTCTTCCATGTGCTCTCGGACGTGTGGTCCTGTAATGAAGCCTTTGGATTTTTCCACAGAGCAGTCTATACAGTATACATGTAGAGCATATTAGAAGAATCACTTTAAAATTGAGACTAACATTAATAATCCGAATAATATCATATGCATGTATAGTATTTCATGCAAGAGTTCTCCGACTTTGCAGCACTGTAATAACTGCTGACATAATTATTCAGCTTAGCAGAAATTAATTTATCGACGTCGGAAGGACAAAGGGCTCAGATGGAGCAGTCAGGATTTTAACCTGTGACTGCATGTAACATTGAATTCTCTTCAGCAAGCCCTTAAATCGCTGGGCTATTGTAGCACCTAGCAGTTAAACATCATTCGTTTTCCCCCTGAAAAAGTATCGATAACTTTATTTTTGGATCAACAATACTCTTTTGTTTCTTAATACTCTGTATGTATTTCACCAATGAAGACTCTGTAGGCAGCTTTTCTTTTTTCTAAATGCCTCTACAAATTGAGAGCAATTTCCATTTATGTGAAAATTGACTTTGACTTTAGATCACATAGGGATGTGCTTGGGAACCCCTTCTACTAACATATTACAGTAAAGCAGGGGTTGAGCAAAAACAGTTATTTAAGGTAGTATGATGAGTCGAAAACTGTTAAATAAAAATGGAAATTCCGGGGGTAGGCGGGATCTTTGAGAACGCCCCCTGGTGGGGGGTTGGGACAATAACCAACTGGAGAGCTGGAATAGACTGGTGTGCTGTATGTAGTGAGGAGATGCCTTCTGAAACATGCACAAATATTGGGGAAATGGTGGGACCCTATTCTCTGTATAGTATGTGCAAACATGATATGCTGTGTACTGATGGTAATGAGGACAATGATTCCTTATGTGGCGGTAAAAACAATAACATTTGGTATAAAAATGCGGAAACTCAGTTTCAAACATATTTTCTTTGGATAGGAGACGAAATGTGGTATGCGTTTAAAAAAAAGGTTTTGGGGCAATACAAATCTACTAGTTTAAACTGAGCTTGTAAGGATTTTTCTAGCCCCTGGAAAAAAATATATTTTATCGAAAGATTTGTTGCAACCTGGGGGGAAAAAATCATAGCTTATAGTTCATACAGTATAACCACCTCATAAACTATTGTGAAACAATAGTGCTATAACCTGTAATAGCTGTAATAACCTGAAATTGTTAATATGCATTCTAGCACAGCTTCTTTGTTCCCTGCCCTGCTCAGACAGTGTGTGATGTCATGGAATGTTGGTGAGTGACTGAAGGAGATGACAGTTCGAGAGAATGAGCTGAGCAGAGAGGATGCTGCTCCTGATGGGGTTTTCTATTACCTAACCTGTAACCTATTTAATAAATCTTCATCCTGTTATCCTACGTGAACTGGCTACTCGATTCCTACTTATCAAGAGGGAATCATTTAATTACAACACTGAGGACGATCTGAAAATGAACCAACGCATAAGGGAAACTCGTGGAAACAAAGAAGTGATGAAACATTGAAGGTGCAAAGAGAGAAAAAGAGACACTAGAAGAGAAATAGTAGGTGCCCTGAGTCCCACCAGTGTCTTTTCCATCAGACTACGGACATCGAACCAATAAACTTAAGACTGAAGAGGGTGGTCTACTGAACTGTACACAGATGAACAAAGATGATCGCTAGACTGGAGAGTGCTGACAAGCAGTCCCTGTTTTTGAGCTAGGTCTGCTGTGCCTAGTAGGAACTGTACCAAATGTGGATTTAATTGGTTTTATATTTCAAAGAATACAAGTGGTGAGTCTATTGTGCAATGACAGTTGGAAGTGCGAGCATTTACTTGTGTGGCAGTTTGAATTAACTGCGAGGCTGGCCTGCGCTGTCTACAGCCACCCATGTGTTGCGCTGTCCACAGCCACCCATGTGTATGAACATCAAGATGCTTTTGTGACGCGACCCTGGGCATATCAGTCACGTCACCTCACATTACACCAGGTTTGTGATGTAGTCTGGAAAACTAGTCTGCTACTCAGTGTCGCATTGTGCGGACATGCTGAGAGAACGGAGTGGCAAGGAGGTCACATGCAACTGGATTAAAGACTGCAGAGACATTCTGAGAGACTGTGTTGAGTCACATCTAGGGGGTGGAGTGGCACCGCGGTCACAAGTTTAGAGTGCGCACATGTATGGATTGAGTTTTTTAAAAGTTTGCAGCACCCTCAAGCACGTGCTTGGTATGCGCCTACTGCAGAAGGTGCATACATCTATCGTCATAGTTGGGAAGATTAAACGCATACTGCGATGGCTGACAGCATGATTGGGAAGTGCTTGGGAGTATGACACGCATCTGCACATTTGAGGTTGAGGAAACTAAATGCAACTCTTTTTCATTAAGTGTCCGGCTAGATGAAGCAGACGCCTGCACTGAGCCACGGGGATCTCCCAATTTGGACTCAGAGCATTTAGTTTTGGAGAGAGAAGGTGCAGATTTCTGGTATCTGGTGTGTGTCCAGGTGCAGCGGTGATTCAAGAAAAGGTGAACCTCGGCAGCGCTAGTGATCAGTTAAGCATACATACTTTCAGAAAAGTCAACGTTGTATGAGAAGTTCTGGTGAGACATCGCTCACCAGGGAGAAGGACTTTGGGTTTACTGCCAGAGTCTGTCAGTTGTATCGTACATGTTACTTACTTATGCTTATTGGTGTGAAGTAGTCAAGAAAATGTCCTTATTGTATTTGTTGAATGGAAGAGTCTTGTGAGGAGTTAGTGCTCCTTGTTTGCATTGCTTAATATTAGGGAGATGGGAAAAAATGAAAAAAGCAATAGTAGTCAGAGTGGAAAATGCAGAAAATAGACAAAGTAGACAATGCTCATGACACTGTTTGCCTTCTGTTCCAGATGGCTGATGGATGATATGACTTTAATTTTCTTCACCTTTTCTCACACAATTTCAAGACTTGGGCAAAAACTCTCTCTTTTCTTTACTTGTCATGAAAGTTACCAATGATGACAATGTGAGCAAACTGGTGAGTACTGTGAGAAAGTGGGTTTCTGCTGCAGTAAACCCCCCCTTTTTCTTTTTGTTTTGTTGCCAGACTACTGATGCTCTTTGACTTGGTGTGCCCTGGGCTCCTGCGAATCAGGTGCCCAGGGCCTGTGTTCCTTCCCTAAAACTGCCTAACAGCCAAAACCCAATTGGCATCTCTGGTCACATGTCAGCCCCTGGTAAATGGTACCCTAGGTACCCAGGGCCCTATGACCAGAGAAGGCTTCTAAGGGCTGCAGCACTTATTGTGCCACCCTTAGAGGCCCTGTACCCTGACACACACACACTGCCTTTGCAGGCTGTGTCTTGGTGCAGAACAAGAGTCGACATGGCACACATCCCTGTGTGCCATGCCCACAACACACACTGCCCTGGCATACCTCAGTCACCCCTCTAGCTGGGTGCCCTATGCCAGTGGTGTGGGTACAGGTGCATGAGCCCTGTGCCCCTACAGTACCCAGGTCCATTCCTGGGCACGGTAAGTGCAGTGCTGCCATTAGGAGTGTATGGTGCTGGGAGGTCGTCAACATGAACTCCACAGCACCATGATGGCTACACTGAAGACTGAGAAGTTTGGTATCAAACTTCTCAGCACATTAAACCCACACTGATGCCAGTGTGGGATTTAATGTAAGATGCACGACAGAGGGCAACTTAGAGTTGCCCCCTGAACCTAACCTACAATCCACGTCCTGTCTGAGGGGCTGACTAGGCTGCCACACAGCAGACATGTTGCTGGATCCCTGGGTAGAGAGCCATCCGCTCTCCTGGGCCTGCAACAATGCACATCCTGGGCGAGGTGCTAGGTCTCCTCCCCCAGGATGGACAGGGGAAGCTTCAAAGGCATGCCGCCTTTGTGAGCTTCTCCAGGCCACTTGCTGTACTCAGCAACTGGCCCCCACCGGTTCTGACCCCCACTCTGGCGGGAAGACTGTCGGGAAACCCCAAGGAAGGAAAGGGGGTATGTCAGCCTCTGCCAACCCGACCCCTCAGGTGGGGGAGGCGAGGTGAAGCACATGTCCAGGCTCTCGCCATCTTGAAGATGGGGAGCCCTGCCCAATCAGGACTAGGCTACTGCCCCCCTCCCACAGGAGAGTGGCAGGATAGGGGGTGTACCCACCCCAGGGAAGGGACTTATTGGTCCCTGCCCTTTACCTACCTGTAACGCCCCTAAATTTAGTATTTAGGGACACCCTGAACCTTCCTTCCTCAGATCCAGATTCCGAAACAAGCAAGAAGATCAAGAAACAAGAAGACCTTCCGTGCAGCTGCTAACAAGAGGAAAACACCAACTGATTTGGCCCCAGCCCTACAGGCCTGTCGACCCTCGAACCTGCTCCTGCTAACCCCGGCGTCTCCAGTGGTCAGTAACCTCACAAACCCCAGAGGACCTGACTGCCTTGTGACTCTAAGCAACTGGGACTCCCACGAGCAGTGGTACTGCTCAAAGCAAGTAAGTGACCCCTGGCATCAGCCACAAACCGCGACTCCTGCACACTCTGCACCCGCCAAGCCTGGCCTGTGCCGGAGTGAACAAAGACCACAAGGACCTCCCCCCGGCGACTGTGACCCCGAATCCAGCACCCAAGGACCCACCTCGATGCTCCTGACGACGCCTGCAGCCTCAGAACCAGGGACCCCTCCAACCGCGACCAGCTGAGGGTAAGATTTCCCGACGCGAAAAGACACCCGTGCACCCGGCGCCCTGCAGCCCCCTGTGACCAGCTCCTGGGTGCCTACCTATCCTACAACTTCCCAACTTACCTCTCGAAGTGGTGGTCACACCTGAAGAATCTTCGTCCCCGAGCTTGTAGCCTTTGTTCGTCACTGAGCTTCTCCATTGAAATCAATTGAGCGCCCGACGGCTCAAAAGCACCCTACCTAGCCGCCCGAGTGCCCCTGGCAGTGCAACCTCTACCCTAATCTACTTCCCCACTTGCCCTGAGTAAGTGACCAGGAGCCCAGCTCCCACAGCCGCGTGGCCTGCTTGCCAGCAGCCACCAACCAAAGTCCCCCTGCCTCCCATAGGATAACATTGGGCCTAACTCTCTCTGCACCCGGCTGCCCCTGTGCCGCTGAAGGTGTAACAACTGTACCTACCTGACCCTGGGAGACCCCTGAGTCTATGCCCAGAACCTTAACTCTGCCAGTCGAGTACTTACCCAAAAGCCGATAACTCACTTTTCTTCCATAGGGTAACATTGACTGGTTTCACTTGGAAATTCTTCTGTGTCGAGTTTTGAAACTTTAAAATATTAATCTGAAATCAGCCGAATAACGAAAATTAAATTACTCACCTGTTATCAAGAGAGATCCCAGTGCTGGATCTTGGTGCCCAGCACTGACCCTGCAAAGTAATTACAACCGTACTTCCCGCTAACTTAATTTTCCTCCATAGGATAACATTGCCTGGTTTTTGCCAGAAATTCTTTTGTCGATTTTTGAAACTTACAAATATTCCTTAAAAATCGCCTGTATAACAAAAACGCTTTCTTCCAACTGTTTACAGGAGATGCACCAGTGCTGGATCCAGGATCCAACACTGAGTTAGAAAAAGTAACGATAATCCTACTTACCTGCTATGTGAATTTCCTCCCATAGGATAACATTGGTGATTCTATGTGGAAAAGTTTTTAAGTGTCATCTTTTAAAATACAATAATATTCCTTAAAAATCATTCCTGTAACCAAAACGTATCTACTTACCTGTTTCCAGGAACTGTCCCAGGACCGAATCTAGGATCCAGTCCTGAGGTTAGAAAAGTAATCCTAAAAGTAATCAATTGCATTTACTTAGAAATTCCCATTGAGCTCAATGTAAAATTGTGTTTGAATTGTGTTGCCCATTGCAACAACTGTAACTATTTCATTCTAAAGTCTATTGCCTATTGAAAAGTATTTAGATAAAGTATCACATTCTGAGAAAGTATATTTTGTTACCTATTGTTAGTTCTAAAAATAAAACAACTATATCTTTTGATACAAAACCGTTGGCCTAGAGTTCAGTTCTTGAGTGTGTGAGACCATTTGCTGACTGTGTACAACAAATGCTTTACACTGTCCTCTGATACTGCCTTACTGCTCGACCAAGCTACCACTTTAGAGAGTAAGGTTATATCTAACTTTAGCCTCTGCCAAACCTCTGGGGACTGTGGACTCTGTGCACACTGTACCTATTTGGGAACAGTATATACAGAGCCACTTTCTTACAAGTACCAACCAGTAGCTCTATGGATGGTGCTAACGTGAGGTACTTTCTGACTTCCCTCACCTTTTTTCTTTAACTGATGTGACCTTGTTTGTGGTTGGTTGACAAATTAATACTTTTTGAAAAGAACACTTGGGGGTGAGCACAAATGATATACACGCGTAGCCTAACCTAGGAGTATACAAATATCTCCTCTTTGTTGATGTAACATTAAAAAGTTGCAGTGTTTTACCTAACCAGGTCATTAGTGTATGGCAACATAAACACCCAGATTCAATAGATAGGAGGGTAGGACAAGGATGTCAGAGTAATAGAAAAGAAAAGAAATGCTTCTCGTATAACCTAATAAAGAGTTGGACTGACCAATTGTGTGGGTCCCAGATGAGCCGTAGCTCAAGGAACGGTTGTCAATAATCACAATTGCCCCAAACCACCAGACATGAACACAAATTTGTCTTAATATATCAATACATTTCTCAGACATAGTAAGGGTAGGCTTGAGCGACCTATATAGTAGCACTAACTCATAGGCAATCAATGCAGAATGAGATATGTTTACATGAATTTAATCATTATCCAAGGGAAATGCCTGATATTTGGGGCATCCTTTAAGATCATCACCTACCGTTCGCCTCTCTTTGGTTGCATTGATGAGGTAGATTGCCTTAGCCATCAAGTATGATATCGACCATTGCCAAAATGTAACATTCTGTCAATCAAGATTCAATCAAAAATAGCATTGCCAGATCTTAATAGAGAAATATGCTGCTTGATAATCAGCAATGTGTAATAGTGGACAAATGTATAAGCAACAATGCTTATTGCATTGCTGCTTATTCTCTGTTTGATCGGCAAAAGAATAAGCAGTAAGGAACCACAATTATTATTGCTCAGTCTTTGCTTCACTGACTCACCAGAAATACCAGAGACAAAACTTGCATTCCATAGCTCATACATAAACAACAAGAATAGGCAAAGTAAAATATGATTGTGTTGTTTGGTTTAATGGAGACTGGAGTACTAAGTATTATGATTTTCACTGGTGATTAATATATTTACATGAAGTAGTTACTAAAACGAAATGAGTGTTCCACACCACACCGACCCCAAGACCACCCTCAGAGGCACCCTGATCTACCGACCCCCGGGACCACGCACCCAATTCAGCGAGGACATCGCCGACTTCGTCAGCCCGCATGCCCTCCCCTCCGCTGACTACATCCTCCTGGGGGACCTCAACTTCCACCTGGAGAACAACAACGATCGCAACACCAGCACCCTGCTCGACAACCTCGCCAACCTTGGTCTCAAGCAGCTGGTGTCCAACCCCACCCACCTCGCCAGACACACACTCGACGCCGTCTTCTCATCCAGCACAGACATCGCCTTCAGCCACGCCACAGAACTTCACTGGACGGACCACAGCTGTGTCCACTTCACCTTCAAAAGAACGGCGATCCACCACCACCAGCCTCAGGTTGCCCGTAGAAGCTGGAACAAGATCACAGCCGACCAGCTCGCCGCCTCCCTGAGCCAGCACCCTCCTGCCAGCTCAGCGAACCCCAGCCAGGCCGCTGAAAACCTCACGAAGTGGATCAGCAACTGCGCGGACGAACTCGCCCCTCTGAGGACCCCGCCCAGCAGACCTGGCAGCAAGAAGGCCCCATGGTTCACCGACGAACTCAAGAGCTCCAAGAAGAACTGCCGAGCCCTCGAGAAAGGCTGGAGAAGGGAACCAACACCGGACAACATGACCACCCTCAAGCTCGCCACCCGGAAGCACCACCAACTGATCCGCGCCGCCAAGAAAACTGCATTCAAGGAACGGCTGGACAACAACGCACACAACTGCAAAGAACTCTTCAACATCGTGCAAGAGCTCTCCAACCCCAGCGCAGGAAACAACGACATCACCCCATCGCAAGACCTCTGCAACTCCCTCGCCTCCTACTTCCACAACAAGATCGCAGACATACACAACAGCTTCAGCATTCATCCGACGCACGCCACGACCACAGCAACGCCGCCCACCACCACCCTCCGCGCCTGGACTCCGATCAGCACCGAAGACACCGTCCGCATGATGAATTCCGTCCACTCCGGATCTCCGACCGACCCCTGCCCTCACCACGTCTTCAACAAGGCAGACGCTGTCATCGCACCCCACCTACGGGACATTATCAACACCTCCTTCGACACCGCCACCTTCCCCGAGAGCTGGAAGCACGCAGAACTCAGCGCTCTACTCAAGAAACCCACTGCGGACCCCACCGAACTCAAGAATTACCGCCCCATCTCGCTCCTCCCGTTTCCAGCCAAAGTCATCGAGAAGACCGTCAACAAGCAGCTGGCCGCCTTCCTCGAGACAAATGGATCCCTCGACCCCTCACAGTCTGGCTTCCGAGCCAACCACAGCACCGAGACCGCCCTCATCGCTGCCACCGACGACATCAGAGCCCTGATGGACAACGGAGATACAGCGGCCCTCATCCTCCTAGACCTCTCCGCGGCATTCGACACGGTCTGCCACCGCACCCTAGTACAGCGCCTCAGCAACGTCGGAATCCAGGAGAAAGCACTGGATTGGATCATCTCCTTCCTCGACGGAAGGACACAGAGAGTCCGCCTACCACCGTACAAGTCAGAGGCCACCAAAGTCATCTGCGGCGTCCCTCAAGGATCCTCGCTGAGCCCCACCCTCTTCAACGTCTACATGAGCCCCCTCGCAGCCATCGCACGCCAACACAACCTCAACATAATCTCCTACGCCGACGACACCCAGCTGATCCTCTCCCTGACCAACGACCCCGCCGCCGCCAGAGCCGATCTGCACGAAGGGATGAAAGATGTAGCCGAGTGGATGACGACCAGCCGCCTGAAACTGAACTCAGACAAGACGGAGGTCCTCATCCTGGGCCCCTCGCCCTCCGCCTGGGACGACTCCTGGTGGCCCCCCGCCCTGGGCACCGCACCCAAACCGTCGGACCACGCACGCAACCTGGGCTTCATCCTGGACTCCTCCCTCTCCATGACCAGGCAAGTCAACGCCGTATCCTCGGCATGCTTCAACATCCTACGCATGCTACGGAAGATCTTCTGGTGGATCCCCACCGAGACCAGGAAGACCGTCACCCAGGCCCTCGTCACCAGCCGACTAGACTACGGCAACGCCCTCTATGCCGGTACCACCGCCAAGCTCCAGAAGAGACTCCAGCGGATCCAGAACGCCTCAGCCAGACTCATCCTCGACATCCCACGTAACTCCCACATCTCCGGACACCTAAGAGACCTGCATTGGCTCCCCGTCAACAAAAGAATCACCTTCCGTCTCCTCACCCACGCACACAAAGCCCTCCACGACCAAGGCCTCAACAACCGAATCAACTTCTACGCTCCCAAACGCCACCTCCGATCAGCCAGCCACGCCCTCGCCGCCGTCCCGCGCATCCGAAGAGCGACAACAGGAGGGAGGTCCTTCTCCTACCTGGCAGCCAAGACCTGGAACTCCCTCCCGACCGACCTGCGCCTGACCAAGGACCACCTCTCCTTCAGGAAGAAGCTGAAGACCTGGCTGTTCGAGCAGTAACGGCACCCCCCCCCCAAGCGCCTTGAGACCCTACGGGTGAGTAGTGCGCTCTACAAATGCTTTGATTGATTGATTGATTGAGTGTTATCTGCTGAACAATTCCATTAATTAGTCCCTCTATAATGTTCATGCACTGTTAGTTTAAATGTGTGCATCTGATCACTCTGCATTTCTGTATGATTTAGACCTGGAAGAAGTTGAAACGTGTCACGGATTGATGCCATGGACATTTGTAAATAAAACAGCTTTGACGGTGTACCGGCTGGTGGCCTCTAGTGCTTTTCTGGAATGGGAAGAGTGTGTCTGTTGGAATATGTTGGCAGTGACGCCTGCTGATGAGCCCTGACCCGATAGGCAGGGCGTCCTGGAGCATCAAACTTTTTGTTTTGAGATATATTATATATATATAGTTTAAAGCAGTAAATCCTAAATATTTTAATATATTATTAATATAATGTTAATTGAATAAATCTCACTAATATTTATTACTGTATATAAGTAAATACTTATATAAACACACATATACATATGTGTATGTATGTTTATATACATACATACATATAATGTAACAATGAAAAAATATATTTGATATTATATACGTTTTTGTTTAATTGCTGAAAATTACTACTATGAAAAGCACTATATATACATATAGATACATATATATGTATATATATATTTTTTTTTACATGAAACATAAAAAATATTTTAAAACATTAAATTAATAAACAAATAAAATAAACATTAAAATAAACGACATACAAAAATATAAAAATTGAGAAAACAAAATATAAAAAACTACCTTAAAAGTATAAATAAATATTAATAATAAATATTTTTACCAATATTCGGAAATGTATTTGAGTCTGGGTGTAATACATATACTATTCCCAATACAGTGTATGCTACAGTAGAGAAAGTGTAGGACTTCAGAGGGGTTAAATATATCATTGTCACTCCAAACAGTGCAATAGTAGAGAAAGTGTTGGACTTCTGAGGGTTTAAATTTACACAACAGTAGGGAAAGCGTTGGACTTCATAGGGGTAGGATTTACTATTCCTACTCCAGTCTGTGCAACAGTAGGGAAAGTGTTGGGCTTCAAAGGGTTACCTTTACTATTCCCACTCCAGTTTGTACAGCAGTAGGGACAGCATTGGACTTCAGAGGGGTTAAATTTACTATTCCTACTCCCAGTCTGTGCAACATAAGGGAAAGTGTTGGACTTCAGAGGGGTTAAATTTACTATTCCCACTCTAGTCTGTGCAGCAGTAGGGAAACCGTTGGACTACTTCACCTCATACACATTACATATTTTAATAGCCCTATTAATTTAGAAACAATATAAAACTCGTAATATAAACATTATTACTTAACATAATATATATATATATATACAAAGAAAGAACCAACGTACAAAATTTATAAACCATGTAATAATTAATTTCCAATTAAAAAATAATGGTAATTTAATTATTACTTTATTTATTTCCCACCCTATACAGCTACAAACCTAGCATTCCACACCTAACATATAAGTAAAATGAATAAGTATAACACAATTTACTGATAAATAACTAATTAACAATTATTTTATATTTAATAATCTCTTAATTAACTTCCCACCCAACAACCTTACAAACCCAGCAGCCCACACCTAAAATATAACTAAAATCTATAAATATTACACAATTTACATACATATAAATCAATTAATTATTTAATTATACACTAATAATTATTTTTTTTAAATATTACTTCATTAACTTCACACTCTATACAAACTGAGCAACCTACAACTAAACTGTAACTTGAATAGATTAGTGTTACATAATGTACATAATGAATAATCACTCCCAATATGAATACATTAATAATTATTAACTAATTATTATTTAATTAACTTCCCACCTTATACCCCTACAAACCCAGCAGCCCACACCTACATTTTAACTAAAGTATATGATTGTTACTCAATTTACATATTTAATGACTAATTAAATAATTAATAATATATCAAACATTAATTGTTAATTATTACCTAATTAAGTTCCCACCTTATACCCCTACAAACAAAGCAACCCATACCTAAAGCATAAGTAAACTAAATCAGGATTACCTTATTGTTAGAAATGGGGGTCTCTAGTTGGCAGGTTGTTACCCTGTCCAAGTAGGCACCCTTCTTCCTAGTCAGGATAAGGGGGATACACTTCTAAAATAACCCCTGCTCTCACCTCCTTTGTAACTTGGCACGAACAGTCAGGCTTATCTCTCAGAGGTAGTATGTAGAGCATTTGCACATAACCAGCAGTAATACGGTGAAAACACTACAAAAGGACACCACACCAGTTTTAGAAAAATATGCAATATTTTATTTGTGCAAATAAGACCAAAAACTATAAAAATCCATCATACAGTTCTTAGAATTATCACTATGCAAAAATAGATTTAAAAATTAATTTCCTTGAAATCGATAGCTCCATCCGGGACTATCACAGTGTAACAAATCCAAACAGTTCTGGCTGAATGCTGCGTTGTGGGCCAGCTATGGTGTCGAGAAGACCCGCAAAAAGTACTTTTAGAAATGCAAGGCGGCAGTGACCTCGCAATGAGCCTCGAAGGGCGGGCATTGGCAGTTATCTGTTCCAGAGGTCGGTGCATGAGTAGTCGGGCCCTTGAAGTCAGACGCGTTGCAGATTGAACTCCGTGTGGTTGACGTCAGGAGCGCTGGTGTCGACGGGCTGCAGAACAAAGTGCAGCGGTGTGGTGTGTAGTGCCCTCAGGTCGCGGTGCAGGCAGCGGCTCGGTGACGGTCATCTAGCGGCATCAGTGAGACCAGGGCTGCGGTGCGGTGCTAGCAGGTCATAGTGCAGGTAGCAGCGTAGTCGTTGCAAAAGCGCTGCCATCGGCTGACGTACTGGAGTCAATGGTGCCGGCGTCGGTAGGCCAAGGTGACGGTGTGGGACGGTACGTCCTATAACTTACAAACGGTGCCCTCAAACCACGGTGCAAGCAGCAGCATCTATGTCAGTGTGGAGCGTTGTCGTCGGGGATACCAGGGCGACGTTGGAAAGCTAAACAATGCGAAGTGCGGTGCCCACAATTAAGGGTGCAAGCAGCGGCTCGGTGGCAGCATCGGGCAGCGTAGTCGTCAGTGAGACCAAGGTTGGTTTTGCTTGTGTTGCAGCACAAAACACACAGTTCCCAGTGCTACTAGCAGATGAACTTGAAGTATTTGCTGTTCCTGAGACTTCTTGAACAGGGGCAAGCTCTACCTCAAGCTCTTGGAGAAACTCAAACAAGGAAGTTGTAGAAAGTTCAGTCCAGCCAGCAGGCCAACACAGCAAAGCGCACAGCAAAGTGGTAGTTTCGCCTCACAGCTTCTCCAGCTCTTCTTCTTGGCAGCTTCCTTGATCCAAGTTCTAAAGTCCTAGGGGCAAGGCCCCAATATTTATACCACATTTTCTCTCTGTGGCAAGTGTCTCTGAGCCCAGTCCAAACCAGTTCTGCCCTCTCTGGCCCAGCTTCACTACAGGAGGTGGAGACAGCATTGTGCAGAGGAGACACTGACTATTCAGGTGCTAGTGAAAGCTCTTCCCACCACTCTAAATGCAGACCAGGCCGATTCAGCCAAACAATGAGTCACCCAGGAAAGGCCAGACACACCTCGACCCTTCCTTGTGGCTGTCTACAGTGAATGCACATCCCCTGTCACTCCAAAACCAAAGAGTCAATACACATACAAGCAGAGCCACACAGATTGGTTGAACAGAAAAATGCGTACTTTCTAAAAGTGGCATTTTCAAACACACAATTTAAAAACCATCTCCCTGAAAATATATGTCATTCAATTCTGAGTTCAGAGAGCCTAAACTCCATTCCTCTATCTTGTCCCCATGGAAAGTAATACTTGTAAGATTTTACAAAGCAACTCCCATGTTAGCTTATGGGACAGATAGCCTGTCAATAGTGAAAAACAAAATTGGCAGTATTTCACTATCAGGACATGTCACACACGCCAAGACATGTCCTACCTTTCACATACACTGCACCCTACCCACGGGGGCACCTTGGGCCTACCTGAGGGAACCCTTACATGTAAAACAAGCATTGTCATAGCCAATAGGTCTCGCCTTTGGGACCTTATAAGTGTTTAGTTATCCAGCACAGTATCCTTGGTGCAACAACATCAAGTGTTGCATGGCTAAACACTTATAAGGTCCCAAAAGCGAGACCTATGTTAATACGCAAGGGGTGACGCTGTCCATGGCCAACAGAGGTGAAACTTAATTGGAAGGAGGGCGCAGACTACGTTTAAGCGTTGTTTTTTTTTTTTTTTTTTTTTAAAAAACCTTTATTCGTGCATATGAAAAGGACAAATACGGGCCTACAACCATCAGGCCGGCCACAAAACGGTTAAGCACTGAAACACACATTACAACCCCTGTGCGTCAATGGTCAAGATTAGCAACGATTCAGGAGTTATACACTGGAGAGATCCTTGACACCAGGGGAAGGAGAAGTAAAGGTTAATTTTAAGGTTTTCAAAATAATTTTATCGAGGAAAAAGTCAGTAGAGGATAGAACCAAGGAGATTCGAGTCCGCAAGATGGCTCCATCATACGGGAGAGCAGCAGCATCATTAAAACGGCCATAGAAAATCTCAGACAGTGAGGCGATGCAGTTATATAACAGGATAGTCACATGAGTAAATACGCACCCCTCCAAAGCCGCCCCCACTCAATCCACCCCACACCCGGACCCCGAATCGGAAACAAGTATAGCGCAGAGACATAGAAGAAAGAGGCCCATAGAACTAAAAAGAAAAGGTAAATTACCCCCCCACCCTACACCAATGCGGAGGCTACGGCCTGCCCCCCCCCGGCATAGTGCCTGTCGCCCAATGAACCCGAAATATAGACAAGAGAGAAAGTAGGAATAGAGTAAGAAAATAAGAAAACAAAGAAGAAAGCGGGGAGGAGCCCACGTAACCTCGGAGCGCCCGAAACCACCGGCCGACTACGTCTCCACACACTGAGAACCCACTACACCCAAAGGCGGTCGTGTGAAGATAACGTGTCACAACAATATAAATGAAGGCAGACAAATCGCGACGAGTGCGCACAACATATGCAGACAGTTCCAGTCCCAGTCCAGCCCATCCGTGACACCATGGTGATAGAAATCAATCTAGCCCTGGCCCGATCGCGGGCGTAAGATTAGACTAGCCCCCACATGAAGGCCCCGCAGCCCGTGCAGACAAAGACAATATGGCCGCTTGGGAGAAGATGGAGAAGTAGAGTCACAAAATGGCCGCCGATCATCTATTGAGGTCCCCTTGTGCACCATATAAAATCCAGACCTGGCCTGTAAAGTACAGAAGTTCCACATAAAAGAAGCCGTAGGCCACCGTGGACGGTTCCTCGAGGACGTCAGGTGTCGCTCAGCTGGATACTCTTGCGGACGCGGTGAGGCAGGCAACAACAAAGCAGGCAGCAATGAACAGGGAAACAAAGTGTCCACAATTGAGCAGGAGATCGATTGATCCTGGGAGCCGGGAAAGCCAGATGCAGACACCAGTGTAGCATGGTTATACACAGTCGTTGCGTCCCCGCAAGAGGACAGAAGCACTGGCAGACCCACGTCTTGTTGAGAACAAACGGGGCGCTCACGACCCGCAGCCGACAGTATGGAGTCGAACCGCTCACTCAGCGTTTGCAAGCCAACACACAATTGCAGACGAAGGTCCCGCAGGGCAGCCAGAACGGAGCCGCATGTCAGCGGAAGCTGCGCCCCCACATCGGCAGCAATCCGGGACGGCACTGTGGAGCTGGAGTCTGGTAGAGGGAGGGCGAAGCGGGCAGCGGGCGAGACCGGAGCATCGCCCCCCAGCAGCGAGCAGGCAATCAACGCCATGTTTTACCGCTGAACGGTACAGTGGTCAGGGGGGGGGTCGTAACAAGGAGGCAATTCCACGCAGGTCTGCGCCGCAACAGGTGAAAGCCAACAGTCGCTTCCCCTCCCTCGGACTCTCTTTGCAGCCGACTAGGCAATAGAAGAAGGGGGTCCGCAGCCTTCCACAGCGCGGGCCACAGAGCGAAGCAGGAGACCCGCCACACCGGGGCTTACCCTATAGCTCCAGCCCGTCAGGTGAAAGGTGAAGGAGGTGTCCGGGCGTCTCTCCCCCGGCTCATCTGGCGAAAATCCGTGGTGTGAGGCGGGATCGGGGCCGCGGGGCTCAGATTTGCGCCGGGGGTCCAGTGACTGCGGAGCTGCCAGGGGGCCGGCCAAGGCCACAATAGAGCAGGGGTCCAGCGCGGAGAACAAAGGCACCAAGAACTCCGGCATCCGGGCGGGCTCAGACTCCGGGAAAGCGGCGGCGCGGTCAGCGCGTCGTCGCGCACGTTGCACCTCGAAAATCGGCGAGGATAGGAATCAGGATGATAGTCCGAGGCCAAGGGCCGGCGGAGCCGGGCGCTCAAGCGTCTGCTCCGGTCGCCATCTTGGCTCCTCCCTTCCGTTTAAGCGTTGTTGAATAAACGGTGATGGGACCTTGGGCCGTAGTAAAGCTGGAAACGTATAAATGCACAATAAAAACACAGAGAGATTGCAGAGGAGGCAAGTGTGTTGATGACCGTGACAGCAGGCGCACAGTGAATATTGAGACCGTACAGGGTGAAAACGTCAGGTGAGACACACAATAAGAACGTAAAGATAAGCAGAAGAGACTGGCACAGCGCGTAACAGATTATCTTCAAAAGCCACTTGTTCCGTTTCTTGGAGGGGTTACTATGGCCTTGGGATGCTACTCGACACACTGACCAAACAAGAATGAAAAGCAGAGCTGTCTTATTGGGATCAACATTTCATGACCCGCAGACCACAGCGTAGTGCAATCTCGAGCGTTTAAAGCATTGAGGTATCTATCCCATCGATCTTGAGAAAAATGCGGGCAACTGTTAATGGACCAGGTGCTTCGAGAGGAAAAAACTAGACCCATTGTGATCAACTGAAGGCATGCAGCAATTGCGCTGCTTGCTCGGGAGAGACGGTACAATAAAGAGAGTAAAATAAGGCAGTGCGCCTGATACAACGCGTGGAATACGGACTGCCATCGAAATAAGTTAATCGAGAGCAACCCTCATTGACTTGTAAATAGTGTGAGAGAACTGCGCCGAGTAAGTGTCAAACAGGAGGAGCACATGCCGACAGCTCTGCACAGTGCGAGAGGCTGCAGAGTATGAAAGAGAGAGCACACGGTGAGGCGAGTGTATAGCCTGGGGACAGAGTGGTGAGTCAGACAAAGCACTGCAGAGCCACACGGTGCAGAAGCTGGTGTTTGACAGCAGCAACAGGACAAAAACAAGCAGGAAGTGGGATAAGGGAGGGGGTGGCAAATGGTGAGCACTTTTGCGGCCGCTTTGATGTTCTCAGTGGCCGCGCGGCTCACTGAGAACATCAAAGCGGCCGCGAAATGATCACGCAGGCTGACAAATGGTGCGCGCGCCCGGCGCACATGCACTGTTGCTGGAGGCCTGAAAGCACTAGTTTGCACTTCCACATCCCCCGATAACTAAAGCTCTCGCGAGAGCAGCGCTAAAGCGCTGGCTCAGGCGAGACCTAAAAAGGGAAGGTTAAGGCCTGGCAAGTAAGTGTACTTGCCAGGTGGACATGGCAGTAAAAACTGCACGCAGACAATGCAGTGGTAGCTCTGAGAACCCTTTGAGAGGCTGCTTGTGTGGGTGGCACAATCAGTGCTGGAAGCCCATTAGCAGCATTTGATTTACAGGCTCTGTGCACACACAGTGCACCGTACTAGGGACTTAGTAGTAAATCAAATAAGCCAAACATTGAAACATTAATCCATAAACACAATTTACAGAATGTTATGTTAAAAATTTTCATAAAGTGCGCAATTACCCTTGGGTGTCTTGGTGCTGTCTGAAAGCTGAGCATGCTAAGATTACTCATTTAGGTGTTAAAAAGCCAGATCTTAATTTCCTTCCTAAATGCCAACAAAGAAAAAATGGCTCTATGTGCTGGAATGCCATTCCATAGCTTTGCTGTGCAGAATATGATACTTTTGCCTCCCCGGTTTGCCTTTTTGATTTTGGGAATTACAAAAGTTTTGGAATTTGCGGATCGTAAAGATCTATTATGAATGTGCCATCTGAACACATTCCTAAGAAATTCTGGACTTGTATTGTAAAGTCCTTAATGTGCAAGGCATAGGGCTTTAAATTTTGCCCGGCTGCGAATTAGAAGCCAATGTAGCTTTCAGAGTGCCTGGTAGATGAAGGATGGTGCCCTCTAGGGCCATGCGGGTACTTATGAGCACCTGCTATGCCTTCCCAAATGAAGAGTCGATCAGACAGTAGAGAATGCAAATTTACGTATTTATTGTTATTCTCTGCAGAGGAGCCCAGTCAGACCATAAGATGTTGTCGAGGGGACTGACTCCCCAACATTCGCTAATAGAAGATAAACCCCTCAGTAGACTTTGGCGACGCCTCTAGTGGAAAAGTACCGGTCTGAGCCAGACACGAACAAAGGAGGTACAGAGAGATGAGCTAACACCTGCCAGATGGGCATGCTATCAGTGGCCCAAGGCCACTGTGCCAAGTCTCAGCGTCTCCTAACATGGGAGCAGAGCACATGTATACAATGGAATGCAAAGCGGAATAATTGTCTTGTTAGCAAGTCAAGCTGCAGCCTTGAACAGAGTAAGAGAATATAACGAAATACAGTATTCTGCTGAGGCAAGCTATTCTGAATTCTAAGGCCTAACACGGGCTCAGCAGAGATAGTCTAATTAGGATTACGAAATACAAAATGGAGTCACACTGGCTAACGAAAGCTTGCATGTTACCGGGATAACCTAGCGGGTTGCAAAACACGAGCATAATTACATGTACTTTAGTGACACATTGCTAACCTATTATAACATGCTGAATACACTATGGGAACAGTGAATTTTAATTCTAACATAGATAGGATGAAATTTAAGCAGATTCAGGATCATTCTGGTTGCAGCATTCTGCACCAGTTGCAGACTACTTACATGCTTTTCTTGCACTTTTAAGTAAGACTGTTACAGTAGTCCAGTTTTGAAAGGAGTAATGCAATATTCACATTTCTCCTGAAATTATTGGGAATGTATGGCAATATTTTTCTAATCATTCGAAGGATGTGGTAAGCTGATGATACCACAGAGGACATCAATAATGACTCCCAAGTTTTTACGCTTTGGGGACAGGATTTGGCGGTTGACTCAGCTGTTCTCACCACCAACTAGGGGACCAGGCTGGGGAGGGATTCCCAAATACAATGACCTCTGTTTTTCCCTAATTGAGTTTCAAACAGTGCCTGCTCATTCAACAGCTGACTGCTCGGCATCCTTGCGGTCCTGAAAAAATCGTTATTATAGCAGTGACTACCAATTCAGTGTCATCAGCATAAGAAGTTAGATCTAAATTAAAAACTTTTGATAATTGGGCCAGCTTAGCCACATAGACATTTAAAAGGGTGGGGCACCCCACAAGGTAGAGAATATGGTGTTGATTCAAATTTACCCAGCGCTAAGATTTGTTTCCTGTCAGTGAGATAGGAGGTGAGCAGAGTCAGGGCCATGTCCTTAATTTCTATTTCTGCTAAACGGTGAATCAGGGTTTTATCGCCCTCTGTCTAATGTCATCCTTACCGCTTCCGTTGCTTTGACCAGGGCAGTTTCAGTACTATGTCCTGGTCTGTATCTGAACTGTGTTGAGTCTAGGATTTGATTGTCCTGAATATATTTGGATAATTCTATATTCATGATCTTTTCAATAATTTTGGAAGGAAGTGGAAGACATGATATTGGACGGTAATTGTTAGGGTTAATGCAGCTCTGAATTGTTTTTTTGTATAAGAGGAAGGATAGAGACTTGTTTCCAAGCCAACGGAAATACACCTGTAGAAAAAATGAAGTTGAAGATCTCAGACAGGTTTTTAGAGATAATTTCTGGTGTTAGTTTAAGTATCTTAGGAGGACAGGGATCATAAGGAGAACCTGATTTGCTTTGCATTAGAAGAGTTGCCACTTGTTCTGGAGTGTTAGGCATAACTTCAAGCAATGGCGAATAGTCTTGTGATGGCTGTGTTGTCTGCTCGCTATTAGGATGATTATTACTTAGTGCAAGCTCACAGGCCAGTTTTTCTTGTTTGTTATAATGTTTCCTCCAGCTCCTTTCAATCCTTCTACACGATTACTTTTCTAGCATCAGGGCTTCTGTAAACCAGGGGGGCTGACTGTGCTTTTCTATTACAATGTATGCATTTGGTGGGGAACAAGATCTTGGGGAAGGTATCAGACAGCCAGTCTGAATAACAGTTGGATGCTAATTCTGCGTCTAAAGGAATTACGGGTTCATTATACCTTAATGCTTCAGCTAGTCCCGCTGACAGCTCTTCTCCCACTGAAGCCTGCATCTCGGGGGCACTACAAGGCCCAGGAGCCGTCGTGGCTGGAGCCGCTTTCATCATCGGGAAGCGCCATCAATCTGGGCGCGGGCTCCCGCAATGACAGAGCAACGGCTCTCCATAAACCCTTCTACACTACAGAGTCACCCGTTACTAGGTATCCCCGATTCGGGTGGTACCTCACAAATGCGCATGTCCTTTACACCGCAAAATTTGTCTTCTAATTCCCCCTTGGCAACTCTGGATGTACCCTCCATGGTCACCTCTAAAGGGTCTAGCATAATCACCAGAGCACGGGATGCTAAACCCCGAGACGAGAACAAGGTGAGAGTACCATGGACTAAACGGAAGCGGGGCGTTGGTATCCATAAAAACAAAGGCATAAAGGGTCCCAGATCCGTTAACCTTGCAACTAATCATGTAACAATACTAAGCAATTCTGTCAGCACACAGACTGATGTTTTTCCATTAACAAGGAATAATACCATTGGGGATGCTGCTCTTGCCACCTCTGTGGAGACTGCTCTGGAAACCGCATTAGCACACATTAAAGAACTAATCAACAGGAATTTTACACTTCTTTGGGAAAAGTTAGAACGTGTGGTTACTGCCACGGACAATTCAAGTGGCAGTGGTACAATTTACATCCTGATGCTAATGCGGGGGAGGGCTTGCAAATGCCAGAAGACGTTAACTTAAGATCTAATTTGCTAATTCCAAGCCCCACCACGCACAAAGAGTCCTCATCTGCTAACTCTTGTATAACCTGCCGCAATCTAAAGAAATCTAAAGAACCTCCTGCGTTGAAACCCAGCCCTGAGCAGGGGAATATACTGGATGTATCTCGGGAGCTTAAAACGAAGACCTTGGGTCTACGCAACAGTCACCCTGAATGCTTAGATTCTGGTGCCACACCGACTGACCCGAGTAGGAGTACAATAGACAGTACGAGAAGTAACTGCTCGAGACCCAATACTGATGTTCTGAGCTTACCTCCAGCCACCTGTCCTTATGTATTAGTTCTGGCCGGTGTTCCCACTCTTATAAGGGACCAGAGGTAGTCTTGGGTTGACCTTCACAACAAAACTGTGGATTGGTTAAAAAAACACAAAAGGTTTCACCCTTCCGACATGAATGAGATCCTTATGGTCCGCAGAGTTGGGTGGGTTGGTCAATCCCCTAAAAACATTGATGGTGACTGTATCATGATCAACTTTCGCAGGCCCCATATGGTTAGCTGCTTATTAAGTTTCTGTGAGCAAATATTCACCCAAAGCTCCAGTATTTGTGCGCTCCCCCTGGGTTATTTTTATAAACCGCAATTTAGGCCCACTGCAAACATGTCTGCCCCCATCCCTGTATCCAACAGGTTCCAGGCCTTATCAGATCTGGATACACAGGATTGACAACCATCCCTACTGGAATATCGACCTTACCCCTCGGAAAATCCTCAGGTTTTTGTACCCCCCTCCCTCATTAATACGTTAGATGACCAGCAAGACATATCTAAGGCCAAGGTTGGTACAGATTTGAGTATCTTGAGCTGGAATGTAGCAGGCCTCCATTCGAGACTTGGTGACCCAGACTGGCTACGTTTAATAAAGGAACAGGACATAGTTATGTTCCAGGAGACTAGGGTCACCCAAGAATTACATATCAATGGGCTCCATTGTTATAATATTGTAGCCCCTACTCCCAAATTTGGTTGCACCTCGGGGGTTTATTTTTGGGATTAACATTGCTGCCAGTGGGGGCATCAAGGTTCTGCCAACTTAGAGCCGTAACTTTCAAGTCTTATTGTATAAAAGGAGAGTCTCTTTTTATTTGATTATTTTTTATAACAATGATTTCAACTCCATCCCTAATGGGAATTTCATTAAGCTCTTTGATTTTATCTCCAACCTTGATTGCCAGCAAGAATCAGCCAAAACTATTGGTATCCTTTTGGGTGGTGACTTTAATGCGAAATTAACAGATACATCACATAGCTCAGGGTTTCACAATCCCAGCTCTTCTTGTCGCAGAGGCGCAGAGTTGGTTATATTCCTGAGTATACATCACCTCACCAACGCCATGGATATTGTGGGCGCAACACACGCAAATAACTATCCTGTCCCAACATTCAGAGGAAGGGGGTGTTCCTCCACTATAGATTTTGTCTTTATTTCTCCCCTCCTCGCAGATCATCTAATGGAAGCAGAAGTCATTGCTATGAGTCAAGGGGACCATAATCCAATCAAAACATTGTTGAGATTAGACCCCCCCTCCCACAAGGTTACCTCAGAATGTGGGGCCAGGAACTTAACGTCCTCCACCGACAATTTGAGATTGATATGGTGGGGTATTGATAGTAATGATTTGTTTCAGACAGTGGTAAAGGACACTATGCACCTCATACATTCATGTTTATCAGCCCAAGATCCATTCCCTGAGGCAGTCCATAATTTTATTAAACTCTGCCTAGCAATTAAAACTCTTTTGTCAAAACTCACTCCTCTTGTGAAACAAGGTCCCAGATGGTTTGATCATGAGTGATCTGAGGCAAACATACAATTGCGCAGAGCCCTATCATCTAACCCAAGGTGTAATCTTGAAGTGAAATTGGCCAGGCTGAGATATAAAACTGCGATTTCTAATCGGAAAGGGGAAATTCTAAAAAATCGCTGGGAGGTACTAGCCAAAGCCGCAAATATGAAAAAGGGCGACACATTCTGGACAGCTGTGAGGGATCTGCGATCCATGGGGCAGCTTCTAACTCCCATTAGCTGCACCATTGCGAGTTAGTCGTGGGAAAACCACTTCACAAAGATTTCTGCTGCCCCCGCACAAGAGGCGGACTACTTCGAGCCTGGGCCATTAACTAGAATACTGATAACCCTGTCTGAGGTGGAAGAAGCCATCCAACAGAATGTGGGTTACAAAGCCACTGGCTCAGACGGGCTACCTATTGACCTTATTAAATGCAAACCAGACTTCTGGGCGCTTCTTCTTTTAAATGTTTCTAACAATTTAATGCACGTTCCACTACCCAGTTCCTGGTCCGCAAGCATTATTGTCCCGATTTTCAAAAAGGGGGATCGTTCCCAACCCAATCGTTATAGGCCCATCTCACTAATTGATAATACTATCAATTGGATTTTCGAAGCAAGGTTGGCACCAATGACTAAATCTTAATCTAATTTTGGGCAAATACACCATTGCGCGGGCTTTGCCAATCTACTTGGCCTTCATGGATTTGACCTCCACTTTCGACCTTGTTAATAGGTCAAAGCTCTGGTCTATCCTCTTTTATGGATTGGACAAGCCCCTGGTGCATTTTTTGGCGCACCTTCATAAAGCCCGGGTCAGGATTGGTTGCGGGGGCGAGGTCACTGAAGCTATTAAGGTAGGCAGGGGGGTTAGACAGGGTTGTGTCCTAGCCCCCCTCCTTTTTATCATCTACATTAACGGACTGAATAAAACATTAAAATCATTGACTCAAGACGTCCCAAAAATCAATGGAAAAACACTTCCCGTAATACTCTATTTGGATGATGCGGTCCTTATGGACCCCAATCCGAATTCCTTACGCACTCCAGTGCAGGGTTTTGTTAACCACATGGACAGTTTGTACCTATGTACTAACTAGAAAAAGTCTTTTATAATGTCGTGAGGTCCTAGGAAACGTCAACTTAGTTTTATACCTGTGGGTAATCAGAGGTTGACGAGCACTAGCACCTTCCCTTATCTTGGGATGGTCTTTGCTGCGAACGGCTCCTGGACTGAGCATATGGCTCACTCCAGGAGCAAGTTCTCAAAGGCCACCAACTCGATTCTCAGTGTCCCACGCCCTAAGAGAACAGGTGCCATTTTAGCCATTTTAAAAATGTTTAAATCACAATGCATGCCAATAGCCACGTATGGCGCTGAGGTTTGGGGTATTGCCAAAAGTCCCTGTATCCAACAGGAAGAGAACAGATTCTGCAGGAAGCTACTAGGTGTCCCAATCTTCACACCTCAAAATATCTGCCATAGGGAACTTAACCTAAATTTTATAGAAGATTTTATTAGGGCCCACCTCGCCCTCTTTTGGTTATCCGTTTGGATAAAACCGGCCGCATCCTTAAAATGAGAGATCATTAGCGATTGTATTGGATGTGAGAAAGGGAAGGCTATCCTTTGGTTGTCAGGGGTGTATCGGAGCCTATGTAGCGTTAACAAGGGAAGTATCTTTTTAAATTGTAGCACAGCAGTGACCATGCATAAAAACGAGCTTAGGAGTGCGCTTTATTCATTATATAGAACGGAAAGAATTGAAAAGGAATCCAAAAAATCACTTGCCCACAGCTATATGGCCATTGAACATCCCGTGCATCCGCTGGCTAACTACCTTACCCTGTCCATGAGCCACTGGGAGAGGAGCCTTTTATTTCGCCTAAGGGCAGGCACTGTTAAATATGTATTATGTTTTCCCCTCGGTCACCACTCTGACCTTGTCATTTACCTTGCCCGTGTGATGGTCAGAGTGGTCAATCTATTTTACATTTTCTGTTTTTAAAAAAATACTATTTAAAGTATATTAAGTGGCTTTTAACCCCGTATTTAAAAACATGTATGCCTATCAGTCTGGAAAATGCTTACCTGAGTTACTTACTCTGGATGACAAAGAGCTGGTTTTTTGCACAGGCACTTTTTTGAGAATTGCTGTTCGAGCACGTCAGATGATGTCTAATCTTTGAGTCTTCACATTATCTGTATTTGAATTTTTGTACGTATCTGAAAGACTATTGTATGTTGTCAATGGATTTTATTATGACTCTCTTACTTGTATATTTTTAACCTGTTTTGTTGCTGTGCTTTTATGGATACCACGTTATCCGAATAAAGTGTCTTTTGAACCTTGAGCTTCAGCTAGTAATTCTGTATTGAATTTGTTCCAGGCCCCACTTATGACAGGTATAGAAGATTTGTTTGCTTGGTAGTGTCTGCTTGGGCTTTCAATGTTAAAAATAATTACATAGTGATCAGACCATACCATAGGAGATACATTTAGAATTTTTATGGAAGTGAAAAGACTGTCTATAATAAGACCTGCTGAGTGCGTAGTCTCTGTTATAATCTGATTGAGTTCTAAGGACTTCGCGATATCAACAAGAGTGGCCGTGTCTTTATCTTCTATTGCTTTCAAGTGGAAATGAAAATCTCCCACAATGGAGAAATTGTCGAATAGCAGGCTGGTTTCAGCTAACACTTGGAAGGTTTGTAAAAATGTATTTTTATTTGCCCCAGGTGGGCAGTATAAAAGTATTCTGGTAAATAATGTCTGATTTAACCTACTTAATTTAAACCGAAATGCCTTGCCAGTAGGAGCACTTGCTCTTTAAAACTGAACAGCGGTGAGAAAGCGTGCAGGCACTAAACCAGCGAAACGAAGTCCGACATACCGTAAAAACAGGAAGACAGAAAGCAAAAAAGACGAGAAACACGCCAAAAGATGCCAGGTCTAACAGTAATATACATAAGTAATATCAAAAATTTACTTAAAATTATTTAATTAATAATTCATTATTACTTAATTAACTTCCCACCCTATCCGCTTACAAACCTAACTACCCGCTGCAACACTATAAAATATTATTAGCAATTCAATAAAAAAAGTAAATCACTTAAAATTACAAACTATGTTTACTAACAATTATACAAACAATAATAACACACAAAATATGAACTTAAACACATTAAAATTATTTTCAAAAGATATTCTTTGCGACAATGGGGCTGATTACGATGCCGGTCGGATCGACTTCTGCGGTCCTGTCGAAGGCGGTCGGATGGTCGCAGTTTCATCAGAAGCGGTTGGTCCGACTGCCGGTTTGCGATACATGCATCCTATTCGCAGACCGACTGCTGAAAGACTGCCGACTACAACAGCTTTTTTCTGACTGCCAAGATGGCGGTCAGAGAAAAACAGCATTCATAGGGCAGTACAGGGATCTCCGACCACCGTTCGGATTACGATGTGGCTTTCCGACAACCCAACCGTGGTGGCTGCCTCGAGTTGTCAGAAACTAAGTATTTGGATTGCATACTAACCCAAATCCACTTCTCTCCAGCTGTCTCCGCCTTAGATACCTTCCTCCAGGTCCCCCTACACCTGCGCAGCTGAAACCTGATGACTCAGATTCTATGGGCGCCGGAATCCGAGTAAGTCCTTATGCGGTATGTTTCCCCATTGACTGGACCGTGCACATTCTGCCACCTCCAGCAATGGGGGACATGTTGCACGAAGCATTTCCCCACATATGTCATGCATATGTGTACAATTCACATATTTGATGTGAGTTTTGTAAGCATTTGCAGTGTCATATTCATGGATATGTTCACCGCCGTAGATGCGACTGCCATGGTAGCAGTGGTTGCATCGTAATACAGTGGGGGGAAGCTTCCAGGCCTCGGCGGTTGAAAAGGGCTCACGAGGTTGGTGGTCGAACAGTAGGTCAGACCAGCATCGTAATCAATCCCTAAGTTATTGAAAACAATATTAACAAAAACAGTATTCTTAATAACAATATTACTTACCTGAAACAAGGCAAGATGGCGGCCGCAGCAGTGGCCGGTTAAGCTGGTGCTCCTCATCTCCCTTACCTCTGCGGGTTTCCTCGTTGTACGGGAGTCAATGGCGATTTAAGGCAGTTAAAGCGGCTTTACGAGCAGTGAGTACGGCGGAAGATATCTCCGGTGCTGTCCTTTTCACTCCGTTTATACTCCGTTTATACTTCCCTCAACACTCGATATTCGTTATTGTATACCGGTCCGTCCCGCTATCCTGCTACCTTGCTGTTCGTGGTTTTTCTCAGAGTTGCTCTCACCTGGCTGAATCGGAGGATTGGCGGTGCTGACAGCCTTTGCTCTGGGCTGCCTGACGTGCACGGCATTCATTTCTGCTGGAGTCTGCTGGAGTTTTGAGCAGGCAGAATGGCAGGGAAGAATCAGCATCAGCGGTCAGGACGGAACAGAGGTAACGCCCAAGGGACAGGTGCGCCACCGAGAACACGGCAGACGGCGGCTGGAGGGAGGCCGATGGAGAGAGCAGAGAGGGTGGGAGACGGACTGGCCGATCCCTCAGACAAGCAGCAGGAGGTAAATGGAGCAATCAATCTGTCTAATGCTGCTAGGGTGGTGGCTGAAGCGCCGGGTGAGAGTGCGGCATCACAGCATATCCCCGCAATGTTTAAACTAAAAAATGCGCCACGTAAGGGGCAAGGTATGATTAAGGATCCTACCCCGGTAGTGGTGGGAACACAGGAGAGTACAGATACTTGTGAATCTCAGATCATTAAAGACATATCGGCAACATGCACTTTAGATAGTCCAGAGAGCAGGATTCTGGGAGATGGAGTTCTGGAGAGCGCTGAGCTGTTACTATCTAATTCGAAGGGCGACGTCGACGTGGTGAAGCAGTCTACTCGGCAGGATGGTAGGGGGTTGGTGAATAACCCATCTGACTTGCCCGATAAGAATTCAATTGTGGAAGATTTTTTTTCATTATCAGATAGGTCCTCGAATGAGAGTGCAGTACAGGACTGGCTCGATGGGACAAGTTTGATGCCTGAGGAAGAGGTCCTTGGGAATTCTGCTGAGCTCCTGGTGCAGCTCGATGGGGAGCTTAGATCTGAGACTACGAGAGGCTCGGAGGCCTCGTCTACTTGGGATGAACGGAGTTCACCTAATTTTGCTGGGACGGCCGTAGCGGGCGAAGTCCCTTTTCAGGGAGCGGCTCCAACAACAGAAGGAAAATCGGCATCTGGAGAGATTACCTTAGCAACAATATATGACCTTATAATGACGCACAGGGCAGAGACTCAGGCTGGTCTAACCCGTACCCAGAATGCCTGTAAGCGCTTACAGAATGCTGTGAGAAGAGTTGCCAGATCTTGTTCAGATATGGGCATAAGGATGAACGAGGCGGAGACTAGGATCTCTACGGTGGAGGACGAGCTAGGGGCTCAAAAGAAAATAGTGGAATCCTTTAAAGAAGATAGGGGTGATGTCCAATTGAAACTTATTGATTTTGAAAATAGACTTAGACGCAATAACCTGAGAATATTAGGTGTGCCGGCAAAGAAAGAGGGATTGGATCCGTTGGAATTTGTGATTGAACTGCTAACAGAAGCCTTTCCGGACCTTGGACATTGGGAGTGGCGGAAGGAAGTTCAAAGGGCTCATAGATTCCCTTTTGTGCAGAAGAAAGTACAAAACATAGACTACCCTAGGGCTATCTTGATTTCCTTGAATAACTTTCGTGCAAGAGAGGAACTGTACGATCTGGCACGACCGAATAAACGGAGAAAGGCTAAAGGGTGTGAATTCTTTGTTCGGCCAGATTTTTGCCAGCCTACCGTAGAACTTCGTTGGAGGCTTAGACAGCTTATCCCGTTGTTTCAGTCCAAAGGCTGTCAGGTGTTTCTGCAAAATCCGGCTAAACTGAAGGTGGTCAGGGGTGGCCACAGTCAGTTTTTCACATCTGAAGTCAAGGCGAAAGAGTATCTTCAGTCTATTTAAGTATCTTTTTTTTTCTGATACTGGCTGCATTTTGTTTATGAATCAATAATGTATGAGTAGGCCGATACATGGACATTAATTGACATTAATTGACTTTAGTGTGCCTCTACTGGTTTTCTGTTCTTTTTGGGGGTCAATATATTTCAGCATATCTCAAAATCTGGTTTTTATTTGTTTTTTTTTGATATGCTGATTGCAGTGGTAACCCGCAGAGGAGGAAGTTGGGCATCAAGCTTATCATCATTAGGGAATAGGTTTTCCCGATGCCTCATGAGGAGGGTAAGGGGAGGAAGGGGAGGGAGGGGTTTAGGGTTGCTGGGAGGGTTAGGGTCAGGGGGGGGTTGGTGGTGGAAAGGGGTGTAAAAGATTCTGCGAGGAGGAAAGATTCTATGTTTAAGGTTAATTTGGTCTATGATAAGAAAGGAGGCATACAGAACAGGCAGGATTTAGTTGCCGGATCACAGCAATTGTATTGTGATATATTTATTTTTTTGATAAGAATTATGCAGCTTACGAAAGTAGTATATAAAAATGGCTTTGGAGATATCATTTGGGAATGTTAAGGATTCTAGATGAGGAAATTAATATGTTGTACACTAAATATCTGTGGGCTGAACAATTTTAGGAAAAGACGGGTGTTGGCCAGGATTATAGGTTCCTGTTCCTGGGATTTGTTATTTCTACAGGAAACTCATATAGCGTGGTCCAATAGGGCTTGGCTGGGCACGCTTGGGCTTGATCTAGTAGCTTGTACATCCCAATCTGTTAATATAAAGGGAGTGGCAATATTGGCTAAGAAAGGGTTGATGGAGGTAAGGAAGCAAAAGGTAGATAGGCTGGGACGATGGGTTATGATCGAGGGGGCTATATCTCACCAAGTTATTACACTTTGTTCAATATATGGGCCAAATTTGGATGCCCCTGAGATTTTCCAGGAGATTAGTTCAGAACTTTCACTGTATCCACAGCCTATGATAGTATGTGGCGACTTAAATATTCACCTCCCGTCTGGTTTTAATTTGAGATCACCCGAAATTTATATGGGAAGGAAGCCGAGAGGGTTTAGAGGTCTGCAGGCGTTTGTTTATGATCAAGGGCTTTATGATGCCTGGGTTGAGCTTAATCCTGGCCAAGATGGGTATACATTTTTTTCTGCTCCGCACCGAAAGATGGCACGATTGGATTATTTTTTGGTTTCTGATATTATTTTATCAAAGTCATCTATAAGGATTTTACCTAAAATAATATCGGATCATAACCCCGTGATATTAGAATTTGAGTGTACTGGCTTAATGTCTACGACAAGGAAATGGACATTTGACAGAAGGCTTCTTCTTAATGAAGATTATTGTAGCTGGATGAAGAAATGGATTCTTGAATTTCTTCAGATGAATATAGGTTCTGCAAGGGCTGATGTTGTCTGGGATACACTGAAGGCGGGGGTGAGAGGGGAGACACTTAGGTTTGCAGCAAGGAAACGTAAAAATGATCGTTTGGAGTTTTTAAAGGTCTTGGTGGTTCTATCCCAGGTGGAGCAGAGATTGGTTCAAGAAATAAAAGTTGGGGGTAGGATTAAGGAGGTACAGGCGGAAGTTGCAGCTACTCGGGCGAAAATATATCAGGAATTTGCGGATGTGGCGGCAGCAAACTATCAGGTACATAGGAATCAGTGTTATGAATATGGAGAGAGGGTTGGGAGAGTTCTCGCTAATAGACTACGTCAAAGAGAGGCCTGTTCTAGGATAGTTAAAATTAAAGATATGGATGGAAAACTTGTAGAGACACCATTTCTGGTTCAGGATGCCTTTAAAAAATACTACGAAACATTATATATGGCTGAACCAGTCTTGACCCCGGAGAGCTATCTCCAAAAAATGGCCTGTGTAGGTTTAGATGATATGGATAAGGATTGGTTGTCAGACTCCCTTTCGTGGGAGGAGATAAAAACAGCAATGCTTTCACTATCTCCAGGGAAGGCGATGGGACCAGATATGATTCCTTTGGAGTTTTATGTTAAGTTTAGAGAGCCTTTAGAGGAGATAATGATGCTAGTGTTTCAAGGAGCGTTTGAAGGGGTACCTCCAGCATCCTGGTCTCAGACAGTAATTGTGGTTTTTCCAAAAAAGGGAAAGGACCCTCTCGATCTATCCTCGTACCGACCAATATCTTTAATTAATGCGGATAATAAAATTTATTCAAAATGTCTAGCTAAAAGACTGGGGGTAGTCATCCCTCCATTAGTTTCATTACGTCAGCATGGATTTATTGCAGGGAGGGGGACCACGGACCATGTTAGACGGGTTATTTCTGTATTTGATTGGGCACAGGCAATGAGTCTACCTGTTGGCGTTGCCTTTTTGGATGCTGAAAAAGCATTTGATAGGGTGTCTTGGGAGTTTCTTTGGGCAGTGATGAGGTGGAAATCGTTTCCGGATGGTTTTATACGGGCGATATGCTCAATGTATCGGGCTCCAGGGGCAACAATACGGCTGATTGGAGAGGAGTCACAGAGATTTTCGATAAACAGAGGCACCCGACAGGGTTGTCCCTGTTCTCCACTTCTATTTGCTTTGTTTATTGACCCTCTCATATGTAGTCTGGAGGCGGACCCCGAAATTAGACCAGTAACAGCGCATTCGTACTCTGTTAAGGTCCTGGCATATGCTGATGATCTGGCTGTTTTGTCCAGTGATATGAATAAGGCACTGCAAAGAATTGAGGTCATCACAAAAATGTTTGGGGCAGTGTCTGGTTGTAAGTTAAATCTGGGGAAAACCCAGGTGCTACATACAGAAGTCGGACTAGTATCTGGGATGGAGGTAGTCACGGAGGCTAGCTATTTAGGTATAATTATCTCACCTCAAATTCAAACTATCCCAGAAAGAAATGTGGAGCCGTTGATCGCGTCCGTTAGTAAAACGCTGGAACGGTTAGACCGGCTCCATTTGTCATTGTATGGAAGAGGTAATGTCCTAAAAATGTCTATTTTCCCAAAATTTCTCTACCTCTTCCGGGCTATTCCAATCCTTTTTTCCAGATTGCTGTTTACTAAAATAGAACGAATGTGCACACGTTTTTTATGGGGATACCATCGATCAAGAAGAGCAATGAAATTCCTCTATCTCCCAACGGAACGAGGAGGTTTGGCTCTCCCAAATTTTTATTTGTATTATTGCGCAACATTACTTCAATTTATGGGTGTGTTGGTATGTGGCCCGATAGCAGTCCTGGATGTTGCTTTTTCTCCTTCAATATATGAATGGTGTCTTGGTGATTCAGCACAAGGCTTATTGTTGAAAATTTTGGAGCCAAGCTATTACAAAAAAACTAGGTTTAAAATAATTCAGGCAGCTTATTTAGTCTGGAAGGGGTTACGTAAGCAGCTGCATATTCCGAGTATCTTACGGGAAACACCATTAGATGCTATGGGTATTTTACCTGGGATATTTCATGACGCGGTCATGCGGAGGTGGGCCCGTTATGGTGTTAAAAGAATTGGGGATCTGTTAGTGCAGGGAGAGATGAGTTCGTTTGCAGCTTTACAGGGCAGGTTTAATGTTAGAAATGCTGATTTTTTTAAATATTTGCAGCTGAGAAGTTTTCTTCAGGGTGCAATTACGGGGGGTAGATGTCAGATTCGACAGATTTGTATTTTGGAGTTAATGCAACAGAATTCCAAAATACGTCAGATTTATACGGAGCTTATGGGTATGCAACGGGATGATATGGCTAGGCAGGAAGCAATATGGAAGGAGAAACTATCAGTTAGTAATTTAGACCTAAAGTTGGTCACCCAAATTGCTGGTTCTATTTTGCTGTCTGGTGGTCTTAAGAGCCAGTCATATATGGCTCTGTTTAATTTGTATTATACTCCTGCAAAGATATCGAAATGGAAGTGTGGGAGGGGTGATAAATGTGCAAGATGTGATCTCCATGCTGCAGATTCAATTCATATGTTTTTTTCCTGCCCGGCCCTTCAGCCTCTGTTATTAGAGATAGAGGAGTTTATGAGTCAATATCTGGGGGTACAGATAACTATTACAGCGAGTCTGGTATTGTTTGGAGTTGAATTTGAATCTACCTCAGACCCGATTGGATTACTGGTGCGTCATAGAGGCTTTAAGTTTATGTCTATGTCGGTTTTGAGGCTATGTATAACGTCGCAGTGGCTTGATCCGGACCCCCCATCCTTTTGTGGTTGGAGGGCTAAGATAATCTCAATTTTTAATATTGAATCAGCCCTGTATAAATTAAAAGGTCTCTCAAAGAAAAAGTTAGGGGCTCAGATATGGGAGCCAATGAGAAAATGGATACAATAATGATGGTTATAATTTGGCTATATGGTTTTATGTATGTATTACCCTGCTTTGTCTCTGTTGTATACAAGAGAAATATTTGTATATTTTTTTATTCTTTTTTTTATATTTTATTTTATTATTTTATTATGTATGTCTTCCTCGCTGAATCAATAAAAAAAATTAAAAAAAAAAAAAAAAAGCAATTCAATAAAAAAAGTAAATCACTTAAAATTACAAACTATGTTTACTAACAATTATACAAACAATAATAACACACAAAATATGAACTTAAACACATTAAAATTATTTTCAAAAGATATTCTTTGCGACAATGGGGCTGATTACGATGCCGGTCGGATCGACTTCTGCGGTCCTGTCGAAGGCGGTCGGATGGTCGCAGTTTCATCAGAAGCGGTTGGTCCGACTGCCGGTTTGCGATACATGCATCCTATTCGCAGACCGACTGCTGAAAGACTGCCGACTACAACAGCTTTTTTCTGACTGCCAAGATGGCGGTCAGAGAAAAACAGCATTCATAGGGCAGTACAGGGATCTCCGACCACCGTTCGGATTACGATGTGGCTTTCCGACAACCCAACCGTGGTGGCTGCCTCGAGTTGTCAGAAACTAAGTATTTGGATTGCATACTAACCCAAATCCACTTCTCTCCAGCTGTCTCCGCCTTAGATACCTTCCTCCAGGTCCCCCTACACCTGCGCAGCTGAAACCTGATGACTCAGATTCTATGGGCGCCGGAATCCGAGTAAGTCCTTATGCGGTATGTTTCCCCATTGACTGGACCGTGCACATTCTGCCACCTCCAGCAATGGGGGACATGTTGCACGAAGCATTTCCCCACATATGTCATGCATATGTGTACAATTCACATATTTGATGTGAGTTTTGTAAGCATTTGCAGTGTCATATTCATGGATATGTTCACCGCCGTAGATGCGACTGCCATGGTAGCAGTGGTTGCATCGTAATACAGTGGGGGGAAGCTTCCAGGCCTCGGCGGTTGAAAAGGGCTCACGAGGTTGGTGGTCGAACAGTAGGTCAGACCAGCATCGTAATCAATCCCTAAGTTATTGAAAACAATATTAACAAAAACAGTATTCTTAATAACAATATTACTTACCTGAAACAATGATATTCTTGACAAAGATATTTCTGCATCACAATATTTTTGTATCCTGATATTTCTTTCTAATGTTTCTGTCTCCCGATTTTTAAACTAGATATTTTGTCTAAATACCATAAGGAAAAGAGCTAGCTTGTCCACAGGCACCAGAAGAAATCAGTAGGAACACAGTGCAACTTAGGGACATTCACTGGCGTCTGGGAGATTAGTTCAACAAGGGTGACAGAGTGCACACCGATTTCCTCCTTTAGTCAAAGTTTGTCCAATTTTGAGTTTGTTTGCGTGCTAAGCCCAGAAACGTGGTCTGCCTTGAAACCCTGACTTATGAAAACGATGCAAAAATGGGGTGGTTTCTCTCTCTGGGAGATTGGTGCATGATTGACCTCTAAGACTTCATGTATGAAAGTTGGTTAGTCTATTAGAAACATAGCCAGGAAAATGTCTAAATTAGTCTACAATTGGCAAGTGGATTAACTGCTCCTAACTGCCGATCGATTTCCGCCAACTGAAAACATTTTTCAGAAGGTACAAGAGACATTAGGGGAGGCAGAAATGTAATGAACATCCAGCAGTCTCAAATGTAACAATGTTTTTAAAAATTCAGGAAATCCCTTTGGCCTCAATATCTTGGGCTAAATTAAATACTTGAGATGTATGTGATACCTGGGTCAAGGACAGGATGCTGAGAAGTTATCTCAAGTGTCCTGCTTGATTTCAGAAAGAAAAGGTGACTTCTCCCTGTAGCCATGGTACTAGCCTGCACTTAGTATGCACATGAATGGTGTCAAGCCTGTCCGTTAAAGGGTCACAGATTGGAGAAAGGATCTGTAGGGGCAAATTACTCATTGGCCAATATAGTATTTCTTGATTGTAGTTAACAAAAGACATTAGAGGCACCAACATTCCCCAGAATCAAGGTTAAGAACGAGCTTAGAATAAGATCTCCCAGAAACCAAGGACCACAAGTTCTGAGGACACCAGATGACATGACAATTGTCATACTGAGTCCAGTGTTTCTCTGAACCTCCACCCACTACCCACTGATGGTGAGCCAATGCCTGCACTTTTTAGTATTGTCAGGTCGGTGAGTCTTAGGCACCATCTCCTTGTTACTCAAGGACACTTGGGTAACCTCAGTACTCTTTTCAAGGTTAACTGGGGCAGCCTCCTCCCTCAACACTACTCGGATCATTCCAGGGGTAGGCCCACCAGTGATGGGCTGTCTCCTCTTTCAGCTTGTCAGTCCTCCAACTCTGCAGAGGTCAGGCTGGCTATAGGAGGACATACAGCTCTCAACCCTGGACAAAGCAGGGGATCTCATTCCTGTTGGCCCCCCTCTCTCCTTTGGCCCAGGGTCTGTTATCAGATCATTCTCTTCCTCCTTCTCTATCTAATCCTCTTCTGCACCATCATCTATGTGATGTAGATGGCAACATGCAGACTTCTTCCCTGGCTCTGAGGCCTATTTGGTTATCCAGTCTCTTGGAGCCTTTTCCTAGTTACAGCCCCATCTCCTTTTTCAGCTCTGCCACAGTGAAACTTTTAATAATGCTGGGATCAGCCTCCATTCTTGCAAAAATCAATGGTGTAAAATATGACGATATGAGTGAAACTTAGGAAAAAGAGAAAAATGCCCTATTAAAAATAAAGATGAATTTAAAAATAAAAAAATAATTTTGATGTCAGATTATACAAGGGATTTTTGGTTTTACACAAATCACTGAGTGGCACTGCAAAAACACAAGTCCTGCATCAAGCTGCTGAACACTAATTTAAGAAACTGAAGTATTAGTTTAGAATCCACCTCAATTAATCACAAGCCTTGCCAAGGTGAACCACTAAAGTCGCTAAATACACCTGTGCTTAACCCTCTGCTAACTTGGCACAAAACAGTCAGGCCTAACTTAGAGGCAATTTGCAAAGTATTTATGGTGCATTCAAACAGTAATTAAGTGAAAAAAACATACAACAAAAATCTGTAACCAATCTATACAATTAAGTACATTTTAATGAAATCTGTTAATTCGAACCGGAGATATGAATGTTTAACGTTTTAATTCAGAATAGAACCAAAAAGCTCAAAGTGCCAACTGCAGTTATGTGGTCGCACTAGACTGTGTCAAAGTCAGAAGGTAAGGCGGACCACGATGGAATGCATACAGGGACCAGGTTTGTCCCAGTGGAAAGTTTACCTTCTGATTTATAAACTTTTCTGGAGAAAAAGATGTCCTAATGAGTCATGGGCAAGCTGCAACAGGAATCCCAGTTGGGGCTCAAACGATGGTGGGTTGCTGACGAGTGCGGCCCCAGTGCTGTCGATGATAAAGGCAGGAAAGCTCTGAATGGGCGAAGTTCAGAGTATGCGCTCAGGAAAGCCTTGACGTCAATCGGCCTCAGTGAAGCTTCCTATGTTCAGACATAGAAACATTTTTGGATCTCCGATCTCCTTCAGAAGGGCAAACCAGTAAGCTGAGTCCGACCGGCAATTCAACATCTTATGGCTGCGGCTTCAACTGCAACCCCACTCTCTGTTGGTTCTCCAGGCAGAAAGTTAGAAAAAAAGTTTCTAATGTCCCTTCTCTGGCAGTTTGGGGACAGGAGGAGTACACTCTAACACCAGCCAAAGGTCCCAGACCTGGGGGCGGGGGGGGGGGGTAAGGGGGGCACTACTTGGGGGTTACGACTCACTGCATCAGAGGCCAGCTGCAGGGTACAGGGCAGGTCCAGTTGGAAATGGTCAGCTGGGCAGTTGTAGGGTGACTGCCTCTGGAAGCTTGTTGTGTCCTCGTAGCTCAAACATGAGGTCAGCCAACTCACCCTTGGAGTCACATCTGGGGTCCTGGGTTCAAGGCATGCAGGTCCAGTCTTCTTTCAGGTTCTTCAGACAGCAGAGCAGTCCTTCTTATGATTCTTCACATGTCAACAGGCCAGCCTTTGGGTGGAGGGCAAGTCTTTGTCCACCCCCTAAACCAGTTCTGGTCAGTTCTTCTATCCCTACTGGGTTTGGTGCCAGCTTGACTAGAAAGACAAAGAAGAGGCAGGCCTAGGTATGAGCTTCATCTGACAGTGACAAGGAAGACTTGCTTTAAAGCTCAAGAAGGTGCTGGGCACACCCCCAGGCGATCCTGTCAAGGGAGGAGTTGCCCTACATAGGATTGTTACTTGATAATCCCATACCTTCAACATCTGATTGTTACTTGATAACACCATATCTTCAATTTGTTTGTGAGAGATTAGGTATCTCGAGATTCCCACCAGCACATATGATGAAAATTTAGTTAACCATTCTGAGGGTATATTATATCTAGACTTTATTTACACTTTAAGAATTCAAAACTATACATGGTCTTATCCTGCCATATGTGTTCTATTTTTAAAGATCACCGATTTCAATCCCTACCATTTGCTTTCCAATATAATTTTTTTTTTTAATCTATTTTAATTGCTTGCTTATCCTAAATCGCGGTATACCCCCTTTTGTACCGCTTTATCCTAAATTGCAGCATCTTTATGAGAAAGGAATGTATCCCCTTGTTCTGTGAAACGCTTTCTCCACATCTTGAGAATGTGTTTTACTGTATCCCTGCAAACTGGCCAACAAGCAATCCAGTTTTCCAGTAGAATGGGGGAAGCTAGATGTTATAACAAAGAGAAGGATTGGTGATCAAGTTAATCGATTTATGTGCGTCTAGTGACACTAGTGTGTGCCAAGATCAAATATACACAATAGGCATGTACAGAATATAGCGGACTATTTCCACGATTGATGTTTATCTGTAACCAAGGGAAACATCTAACACCCTTTCCTTACAGATATCTGGAACAGTGAAAGTAATTTCACCTTTTACAAACTTACCTATTGAGCACCACAAAAATGGTTTGGTGCATGTGATCTTTTAAGTGCTTTTCAATGATTATCTTCCAGTTGCAATCCTCTCTGTAGAAACAGAGGCATATGAATCTAGATATATGTGTATTTTATTGAAAATCCAAGTCAATTAACACTGTACTTCTCTTTGCCTACTATGTAGGGCTAACTGATTTGAATAATTTTACCAGATCTGAGAGCAAATGCACTATATATCTTTTTAATACATTCTAGGAGACAAGTACTGGGTCTTTAAAGAGGTGACAGCAGAGCCAGGCTACCCACATAGCCTAGTGGAACTGGGAAGTTGCCTTCCACGAGAAGGTATTGACACAGCTTTACGCTGGGAACTAGCAGGAAAAACCTACTTTTTCAAGGGAGACCGATACTGGAGGTACAATGAAGACAAGAGAGCAGCAGATCCTGGATATCCAAAACCCATCACTATATGGAAAGGAATCCCTCCATCTCCTCAAGGAGCTTTTGTGAGCAAAGAAGGCTGTAAGTAGAACAATTCATTTTTATGTGATCGTAAAGCACATTTATAGCTCACAAAAGATATAATCAAGTTTTTGTTAATTTACATGGACATACTTCTATAAAGATAACCCCCACAATATAGCTTGTACATTGGCAGTGTTTCCAAGGGGATCTAGAATAACCAGCCATTCAGATAAACCCATCCACCATTGACTAGTGGCGGCTGGTGGCCTTTAAAAGTGGTGAGGGTATAATCGGTGGCTTGAATTCCAGTGATTGAGCCTGACTTCTCAGTGGGTTAGGGGGTTCACTCACACTCGCTCGTAATCAGTCTTATTCTCTCTCTCATTCTCATTTATTCACTCTAATTTGCACTTGCTCTACTTTTACTTACTCTGACTCACATAGTCTCATCCATTTTCACTTTGACCCACTGAGTTTTACTCAATCTCACTTACTCTCACTCAGTTTCATTCATTTTGATTCACTCAATCTCACTCTGACTCACTCAGTCTCACTCATTCTCACTCAATCTCACCATGACTCACTTATTCTCACTCAGTCTCACATAGTCCCCCTCTGACTAACTCGTTCTGCTTGATTCACTCAGTCCCACTAATTTTGATTACCTCTGTCTCACTCTGACTCACTTAGTCTCACTTACTCAGACAGTCTTGGTCATTCTCAGTCTCTTTCTCACTCACTCTTTCTCCTTGATGCACAAAATCACACTCATTCTGATTCATCCAATATCACTCTGACTCATACTCAGTCTTACTCATTGCCACTCATTGTGACCCAGTTTCACTCTGACTCACTCATTCTCACTCTCACTTACTCAGTCTGACTCACTCAATTTTACTTCTGTCTCACATAGTCTGACTCATTCTTACTTAATCAGTTTCACTCATTCTCACTCTGACTCACTGTCTCACTCATTCTGACTCACTAAGACTGATTCATTCCCTCCATCTCACACACAGTAACACTGTCAATCTCCCTCACTTTCATTCATTCACACTCATACTCACTTTTCCTATCACTCATTCTGACTAACAACTTCTTCACTGACAATCTCTCAATTTCACTCACTTACAAACACACAGACATGTAGACCTGCTTACACGTACACACGCCCTCTCACAGACACACTCTTACGTATATACACACAGCATTTAAAATCTTTTTCACTTATCTTGCTGCCTGCACGGGCCCTGTTTGGACTCCTTCTTTTTGCTTCGAGCGCTGAACCATGATGAACCTGAAACCTCAAAACTGCTCAGTCATAGATTTGAGGTTTCAGTGACTTACTGATTGGCATGTAGTCAACGGCACCACAGGGCTTAATCCTGCAGTAACTGTAGTTAACTATAGCTGTGACGCTGTAGTGCCACATATGGGGGAGGCACAGAGGCGTGCCAGGGGCTTGAGGCCAAGGTTGGGGGGTTCACCAGCCCTGGATAATCTCTCTGGTAGCTGGTGCAGGCGCCTTTGTGCACCAGCACCAACCATCAGACAGTGTTACAGCAAGGTGCCGCAGGCAGTTGTTTGTCTGCATTTTTGTTACTATAACAAGAGTGAATAATAGGTTTTTTATTCACTTTTAGTACAACAAAAGTGAAAAAGGCACCAGAAAACAAGGAGGGCATAGCCCTTAAAGGACATCCGGTACCTGCATTTGACAGAGAGTAATGTACAGCGCCTACCTGGTAATCTGTTGCCTCTCTAGAGAGCCTAAAGTTGAGGTGGTTATCTGGCTCCTCTTCAGGGAGAAAACAAACATATATGCATCAAAGAAGTGGAACGCTGAGGCAAAGGCATACATTCCATGCACTGTAACAATCAAGTGTCTCATTCTATTCTGCATTAAGCTAAAAACAATAGGCAGCTGAACATCAAAATAGCACCGCCTACAAAATCAAGAAGGACTTGTAAGCATCTATAGGAACAAATGCTTCTTACATAGAGTGCTGACATTAACAAGTCTATGCCAACTCAAAATGATAGATGTCTATAGTTACTTGCAATATACTGACTGTGTAGAAGGTTTGGGACTAGTGTCTTTCTTCTTTCGCTTGATGCCATGATCTCCATGGACCAAAACGTACCCATGGTCTTGCCTCCCTCTAAATCTTAAAACATTTCTTTATGAGGGAAGAGGTGTGGCGCAGCGGTCAGGGCGACTGACTCCGGAATCTGGGGATCACGGTTCGATCCCCGGCGCCAGAGGAAGATTAGCCCAGCTCTCACTTGAGTCTCATGTTTTCCCACCCTTGCCTATTCTTCTTTGATCCTGAACTTATCCAGTGTAAATATACATATATATGTGATCAAGACAGCTAGTCTGTAGAAAAGCGTAACCTGCAATAAACCGCATTGGGCATATTCCTGAGCGTGCGTTCTACTTGGATTTCTGTGGATGTACATATATATATACATTTCAATCCTGTGTCAACAGTTTCTTCCCCACCAGAGGGACGGGATATCATGATGTGTGATTCCGGGTTTTGAGGGTAATTGATTCCTTCACACACTGTCTATTTTACCATTAAACCCACTAGAGGGTAAATATCATATATCGGTTTTCACACATCATGCACGTTAAACACTATGATTGTGCGAACCTGATCACCTAACTCATCACTTTACTTGTAATTGCGTTGTTAAAAGTGGTCCACTAAAGAATTGTCATTATGACAAACTAATTTCATTTCTCTTCTCTCCCCATGTCACCTCATTTAATTTTTGAAAATTTTGTTTCTTGTAATTCACCAGCATAATGTGTAAATACATGCACTACAATGACCAGAATGCTTTGCTAACGCTAAAACAGGAAGTAGCAGCAATAATTGAAATAAATAATGTCTGGCCATTGTGTAGGTAACCCGTGATCAGGGTTCGAGTGAGAACCGAAACGCGTTGGGCCAGTGTTGTTGTTGGCTGTGCTGATGAACTTTGTTTTGGATTAAAACGAACTGCAAACTAAACCATTGGATTCCGCTTGAGTGCGTGTACTCCTGACCTCTGGGCTCAGAGGTCTCTTGCTTCTTGTTTATACCGGTTGTCCTGCCGGTTGTACTACGCACCTCCCCGACCAAAGAGCGCCGTCCCCCAACCTAGGACATTACATGATTCATGTTAACCGGAGTGTCGGCAGCCACCGCGGACCGAGTACAATCGGAAAGAGGATTTGAAATGGAAATGGAAATTATGCACGCGCACGGTTGATAAGCGGACGGTGAAAACTCTACCTTGCAGCCGGAGGGACGCAGGATACAGTGAAGCCTGTTCGCTTGAGGTAAGACGCGGCATAAGCATTACTTTCAAAATATGCACTCCCAGCGGGCTATGGGGCTCTCATTAAGCAAACTTGTGTTTTAAGTTACGGAACTAAAAACCGTGTGATGTGTAGAATTACGTGAGAGCACAGCGTAATTAACAGCCCCCAACACACGTCTCATACTGGTTTGCCAATAGACAGCAGCATCAGATCAATCTGTTACAATTCAAAGAAACTGTCTTACTATTACCAAGCAAACAGAATGCCACGAACCTGATATTGCTATTTGCATCCACTTGTGAGTGAGAACTCGGAATCCTATTCAAACAACAATTCACTTTGAATAGAGCACATTAACTTGCCAACAAAACAACAACCATGGAGGGAAGAGAAGCCAAACGCAACGCCGAAGTAGCACAAGTATTTGAAAGCATTCCTATGTCATACCAATCTAAAGGTAAACTCAACATAAACGCCACAAATGATAACAAAGAGATCCTCAGATATTGGGAACGTTTGTCGAGAAAAGAGATCAACAAATGGTGGGAAGTGATCACCCTAAAAAAATATGTAGAAGTCAAGCGAATACCTCGAGGATTACGCCTTACATTAATGCCCAGTCACCAGGACACTAGTGGGGAACTCTTGCAGGAATGGGGTGAGCACCTCTTGGGCTCCTCAATGGGCCTCATAACGATCCTCATCAAGCATACAGAAAAAGCACTAAGTGATATACAAACTGAACTAAGTGAACTTGAAGAGTCCCTAGACAAGCTCACTCTTTCTGAAGAGCATCAAAAACTAAAAGATGAAATGAGTAAGAATCTGGAAAAACATGAAGACCGCGTAAAACAACGCTAGCAACTTAAGTTTCAGAGAGACAAACTGGATTTTGAAGAAGGACGAATTTTCACCTTTTCAAGGAAATACGAGCAACAAAGAAGTAAGGAACAACTAGAAGCAGCAAGCGCACAATCTTCCAGCTTTGAATCTCTGCCAAGCACGGATGTGAGTGAAAATGAAAGCAGTCACGCCCCCCAAACAACTTCAGCAACAAGCACCAAGATTCCTTTTTTAACCGAAATGCGCCTGGCTCTGCAGCAACAAAATTGGGAGAAAACAAGACCACCAGGCCGTGGGAGAGGAAGAGGAAGGGGCAGAGGACAGGGCAGAGGAGGCAGAGGAAGACAAGGCGAGGTAAAAGAGGGCAAGGGAGGCAACGATGCCTCCATGGAAACTCGGGGCAGACAAAAACGGACCTAATAACATTTACTCAGCAAGAAGAAACAGAGCACAGCACTGATTCTCAGGAATTAAATGTTATCAACCTTTCAACTCGTCATCTAACCAAGTCAGAAGAAAAACTTCTAAAGAAAGGCCTTAACTTCTGTCCAAAAATACATATTGATCTTGCCCAAACACGCATCGACCTCTACAAATACATCCGCAAACTCAAACTGGTTAAAATCTTTGCGGAAAAAACCAGACCCACAAAGGAGAAAATCGCCATGACTTACAACAGTGAACTACTAGTTGAAGACGAACAAGCTCTGATCACCCTCATAACAATGGGTGATGTAGAACAAATAGATCCCTGTGACAATTTGGGTGAAATACTTCCACCTTTAGGAGCCGGAATAAGCGGTAAAAAACCCAAATCTTATTTCTATCCTACCTTACCACCTGGCAACAAGATTGACTTGTGTCACGAAGCCATTATACATGAGTTATACCATCTGAACCAACGCAAAGTAAAGGATAATCTTTTACCCTCGGAAAGACAAGCACTAAAGGATTTACAGCAGGATTCAACAATTGAGATCAAACCTGCTGATAAAGGCGGAAACGTTGTAATTCTCAATAAAGCAGATTACATATGGGAAGCTAACCATCAATTGCAGGATACATCGTGCTACAAAGAACTCAGCACCAATCCAACTAAGGAAATTGAAGTAGCCATCAATAAATACCTTAATGACTGGCACAATGAGGGTCTGATTGACGAAGAAGAGAAAAAATATCTCACAGTGCCAAAACCCATTGAAGCCACAATTTACTTTCTGCCCAAAGTTCATAAACGATTAAACAAACCACCTGGCAGACCGATCATTTCCGCCAACGGTTCAATCATGGAACCCATTTCCAACTATATTGACTATTTCTTAGCTCCCATTGTAAAAGATTTAACCAGCTATCTCAGAGATACAACTGATCTCCTACAGAAACTTGAGGGTATACCCTGGAACCATCGATATAAACTAGTGTCAATGGACGTAGTTTCTTTATACACAAACATAGAACATGAAATAGGCCTAAAAGCTTGCAGCTTCTTTTTAGGCAAACGCAACATTCAATACAAACAACATAACTCCATGTTGTTACAAATGATTACTCTATGCTTGCAAAATAACATTTTTACCTTCAACAAAAAACATTACCAGCAAATGAAGGGTACAGCCATGGGCTTTTCTTTTTCTCCGAATTTTGCAAATCTTGTCATGGGGTGGTTCGAACAGAAAATCGCATGGAATTGCGAAAATGATCACCATGTACAAAAAATCATAGCATGGTGGCGTTTCATCGACGACTTGTTCATAATATGGGATGGTGCCAATGAAGAATTTGCAACATATTTCCAAATCTTGAATAATAACGAGACCAATTTACAATTCACCTATGAAATCAGTCCAAATAAAATCTCATTTCTTGACATCGAAATATATGTGCAGAACAATACAATACAAACCACCCTTTTCAGAAAACAAACAGCTACGAACTCAGTTCTTCACGCGGACAGTTTTCACCCCACAAATCAAAAATGGAACATACCTTATGGGGAATTTTTACGTCTACGTAGAAACTGCTCCGCAGATAATGATTTTGAGAACCACAGCAAAGCAATGGCAGTAAGATTCCAAAGAAGAAAATATCCTGACAGGATAATTCAAACAAGCCTCAAAAGAGCAAAAGAAAGAAATCGGACGGAGATATTGAAAAACATACCAAAGGCAACCCAGGATGATTTCACAAAAATACGCCTTATAACAACTTATTCAACTGAAACTAGTGATCTAATCCATATTTTGAAAAAACATTGGGGCATCCTGAAACTTGACACCACCATTGCAGACCTAATTGGAGATCATCCGAATGTCACCTATAGAAGAGCACCTAATCTGGGTGACAAACTGACACGCAGCCACTTCACAACCAAGCCACAGAAACCATGGACTAACATTGAGGGTTTCTGGCCATGCAAAAACTGCAAAGCCTGCAAAATTGGCATTCCCAAAAAAGAGGTGGAGGGCAGAAAAGGCGGAAATTGGAAAATTCAACAACACATTTCCTGCAAAAGCAAATATGTGGTGTACGTTGTCGAGTGCCCTTGTAATCTAAAGTACATAGGCAGTACAATTTGTGAAATTAAAAAACGGATTCTTCAACACATTAGAGCCACCGTTAACACAGATCGCTCTAATGCTATTGCCAAGCATATGGAAAACTCGCATGACAGCAAATGGGAACTGCTTCGCTACTACGCCATTGAACAAGTGCCAGTTTTGGAACGAGGAGGAAACCGAGAAAAACTACTCCGCCAAAAGGAATCCAAGCATATTGTTTCATTTAGAACTTTGACTCCTCATGGCCTTAATCAGGATGAGGAACTCTTTGTACATTTGTGAACCCTTTTGTGATGACCAGGTATCATTCCCCCGTGTTATCGTACAGACAATAGTTTCGGCCAAATATAATTTTACAGTAATTTTGTACATAAGAGTCCAATCTGCCGACTTTGACACATTTGAAAGAATAATAGTCAAACACCCACTAGAGGGATGAGATTGGGCTTTCTTTTCATTTCAATCCTGTGTCAACAGTTTCTTCCCCACCAGAGGGACGGGATATCATGATGTGTGATTCCGGGTTTTGAGGGTAATTGATTCCTTCACACACTGTCTATTTTACCATTAAACCCACTAGAGGGTAAATATCATATATCGGTTTTCACACATCATGCACGTTAAACACTATGATTGTGCAAACCTGATCACCTAACTCATCACTTTACTTGTAATTGCGTTGTTAAAAGTGGTCCACTAAAGAATTGTCATTATGACAAACTAATTTCATTTCTCTTCTCTCCCCATGTCACCTCATTTAATTTTTGAAAATTTTGTTTCTTGTAATTCACCAGCATAATGTGTAAATACACGCACTACAATGACCAGAATGCTTTGCTAACGCTAAAACAGGAAGTAGCAGCAATAATTGAAATAAATAGTGTCTGGCCATTGTGTAGGTAACCTGTGATCAAGGTTCGAGTGAGAACCGAAACGCGTTGGGCCAGTGTTGTTGTTGGCTGTGCTGATGAACTTTGTTTTGGATTAAAACGAACTGCAAACTAAACCATTGGATTCCGCTTGAGTGCGTGTACTCCTGACCTCTGGGCTCAGAGGTCTCTTGCTTCATATATATATATATATATTCACTGAAAAAACCATAGGTTTCACACATGTTATAGTTAGCGGAAATTTTACTGATAAAAAACCAATGAAATTCCCCCGTTATAGTTACTGCAGGCAACTATAACTCACGCGACCGCAATCCTCTGCTGATGCTAATACTGTATTTAGACACTTATTTGCCCATGTCTTCTTCCATACATTTTTAGCTATACATATATTACAAATATTTTTTTTTCATAAAGACACATATGTCATCAGCAGAAGATTGCGGTCGCGTGAGTTATAGTTGCCTGCAGTAACTATAACGGGGGAATTTCATTGGTTTTTTATCAGTAAAATTTCCGCTAACTATAACATGTGTGAAACCTATGGTTTTTTCAGTGAATTTGCAAGGTTTTTTAAATGCTAATTCCTAACTATAACGTGTGTGAAACCTATGGTTTTTTCAGTGAATTTGTACGTTTTTTTAAATGCTAAGTTACTTTACGCCATTCGTGGCGTGTGCGCCCACTTAACGCAGTTCGTTCTGTGCGCGCACGGTGCGCTTCGCGCACCGTGCGCGCACAGTGAGCACGCGGTGCGCTTCGCGCACCGCGCGCCCACTTTACGCAGTTAGTGCCATGCACGCACGGTGGGCACGCTAGATGGGCCATGTACGCACGATGCGCTTCGCGCACCGTGCGCACATGGAGGACATATGATGCACTTCGTTTTGAAAGGTAATATTTGAATTTTTCGTATATTTTATAAGCCATGCACAAATGGTGCCCTTCGGGAACCATTTGCACACGGGGTGGAGAGAGTGTGGATAATTTTTTTTTTTTTTTAATTTTAGTTTTTTTCAGCTGTGATAAGCCATGCACAATTGATGGCCTTCGGCCGCCAATTGCACACGGGGTGCAGAGAGTGTGGATGATGTTTTTTTTTATTATTATTTTTTACCGTACGCGTACGGTAAGCGTAATCGGCGAAATTACCGAAAAAAAAAAATTCCGTTTTTGGCCTTGGAGGATCTTTGGGGACTCCCTCAACATGCCTATGTGTGTGGGAGCTGTCTAAACAGCCCCTTTACATGTTTTTGGGCTTTAAATTTTAAAAATCGCTCTCAGTGCGAGAGAGAAAATGGCGGCCGCAGCTTCCTGGTTTCGGCCGATTCGAATGTTTACTAAGATCTAAGAGCCAATCAGAATCGCGCTCGCGCACGCCACCGTACGCGTACGGTAAGCGTACCGTAAGCGCACCGTAAGCTGGCTCAGATATATATATTGATTTAAAGGCTATTTTCTCAGAATCTACTGAACAGATTTACACCAAACCTACAAAAGGCACTTCCTTGACCTGAGGACTACCTCTCTGCCAAATTTCTAGTAATTCTGTTCAGCCGTTCGGGCTGTAGCCCTGTCTAAAGGTCCTATGGAAAAATGCATGGGAAAAACGCGTTTTGGGACCCCCCTTTTATCTCAGCCCCCGCTTGACGAATCCCCCCGAGACTTTCAGGGTAGGAGCGGAGCGTAGCGCCCCACCTATTTTGAAAAATTCGCGAGGATTCGTCAACCGGCGCAAAAGTTATTCAAAATAGAATGTTGCGGATTTCCTATGGAAACGTGGTCCTAACTATAACTACCTACTGGCGACCGCCAGTAGGTAATATATATATATATATATATATATATATAGTGGGTAGTCATTGTTAGGACTACCTTTTCCCATAGACAATGTATTTGTTGTTTTGCTACTAACTTTACTGCTGTTGATGAATCTTCACAAAAATGTCAAAACTAGTACTCAGGTTAGTTCAGCTGCTGTCTGGAAATTTTCAGGGTGATTCTTCAAGTGGAGGCAGAGAAACGGGGGGGGGCGGTCCCAAAATGCTTTTTAGGTCTCGCCTTGCTATCGCGTAAGCGATTGCAAAGCAAGACTATAGAATACGGGTTTCAAAAGTGCTCCCAAAAAGCGGATTGCATGGCTAGCACGCGCACAATCACGCGCATCGTGCCGCCATGCAATCCGCCTTTTGGGAGCACTTCAAAGGGTCCGCTCCCCCGCCCCCAAGCGCGCGCGCGCGCGCGCAACGCTCCGCCGGGCTTGTTTTTCTTTTTTTTTTTACTTCAAGCGCGAGGTGCGCGTGCGGCCAATGCTTGTTTAATTTCCCTCTATATTCATGGAGGATTTTATGTGGCTGGAAAAAGATACAAAAAGAATGCCCTTCAGGCTGCCTGCAGTAAACGTTGCCGCGTGATAGGCTTGGGTTGGGAGCCGAGGAGGAGGAGTAGAGAGGCTCGGAGCTCTTCTTTCGTCTCGGCGAGCGCACTGAGAACAGGACCCTCGCTCTCTCTGGTGACCACGGACGAGCAGGAGCTACCAGCGACCAGCGATGGGAGGGACCGGCGCGTTAGAGCCCTGCATCGAGAACAAACTTGTTGTGGTAAAAATTAAATTATACCTTTTCCCACTTCCCGCGCACGCCATGTTTACAGTCAGCAGGCATCACCGAAATCGTTCAATAATTCGGCGTGGCGTCTCTGGTTTCATGTTTACGGCGCCATCCCTCCCTCGTAACTTTTCGGGAGACACTTCCGCCCCTTGCAGTTATGATAGGTAGAATGTGTGCAAAAGTATAAACTTGTCCTTGCAGCAGAACGCTCCATGCATGTTGGAAGCGCATTCCTTGTTAGGGAGGGACAGCATGTTGTGTGTATGTTGGCGGGTGTTGGATTCACAGCCTGACGGCAACAGAGGATGTTGTGCCTGCAGCGGCCACGTTGTCTGGCCCACTGCCCTTAAAAGCTCTTCGACACGCTTCTGTGCACTCGACCTGCAGAATACACGTGCATTTATGATCTAAATCATTTGTTATCTAAATACTTCATGTTATCTAAATACATCATGAACACGTCTCTTTAAGAAACAAACGGATTTGAGGGAGAAATGGAGGAGGGGCTCTTGTTAGGACTCGCCACTAGCGATGCGCGCAGGCGAGAGCCGTTTTGTGGAGGGTTCCAAAACGGACCCTGGAATCGCACACGCTTATGCGTTTGCGATTCCTTTTGGTCCACGGGATTGGCGTTTGTGGTCTTTTTTAGAAAGACAGCACGCAATAGGCCAAAGGCGGTCGCGTTGCTCCGCCTATGGCCTATTGATGTCTGTTACCCGCACGTAGACATCTGTTTTCAATTATCGTGCCCAGACACGGGCGCGATAATTGAAAACAGATTGCTCGCTGGGGCGCACCACTCGCGGGCTTGTTATGTATGTAATTAATTTAGAGCGAGTGACACTTACTCAGTTTGCTGTACCACGCATGTGATAAGCGGTGTCTGTGCTTAGTGTGTTCATACAGTATGCTCTGTATGTTTTCCGTTCTATGTGATATTCCTCTGTTTCACTAGTGTCGCTACGGATGTTGTTCACAGAGTGCTTTTTGAAAGTCTGCCCGCTAGGCGCTTTGTGCAGTCACACGCGGTGAGTGCGGGCTCGAGGCGCATGGACGGTGCAGTGTCTCTACTCTGGGACAGACAGACAGCTTGCATTCTTTTGCAGTGATGAAGCCAGCATGTGAGTAACAGGGCTCAGGTTTGCATGCGGATGCCCCTCTCGGAGGACACGCACAGGCCCCACGTGCCCGCACTGAGCCCCCGTCTGGTGCACGTTCCCTGCTGGGTCTGGGAGAGCAGCCACTTACTCACAGCGGGTGCGTGTGCAGCCTCCAAGCCCAGTCTCGGTGCTGTCAGCCAAGTGACTGAGCAGGACGAGGTCCCGCCAGGTCCCGAGCACTGCACAACGCTCAGTCACGAGAGAAGTTTCAGCGAGACGTGCCACAACTCTGATTCACGAGAGAGGTTTCAGTGAGACGTGCCACAACTGATTCACAAGATGTTGCTTCATCCACACTCTGCACCGCATTCAGGAGCACATCCACAAAGGATGTTACAGAGACGCTAAGCTCCTCACTACAGGCATGAATGAGACCGGCTGCATTGTCTGATTGAAGGAGTTTCAGAATTGGTTGTCCAACCCGGGAGCCAGGCACCTTCTCTGCAGCATGCAGCCGCCCGTCATTTTCTCCTAGTACCGCTGCTGAAGTGCACAGATTACAGCTGTTGCAAATGCTAGAGCTGCCCCCTCGTCCTTCACACTAAGCCCTTGACCGTGGTGGAGCCATTGCCGGTGCGGGATTCTGCCGGTTGAGGATAGAACAGCAGAGACAGACAGACCGATCTGCCACCTCGCCACCCTGACTTGCAGCAGATGACTGCAAAGGCTCCTGGTGTACTGCCACCACATCAGAAAGGAAAGACCTTTTATTGAAGATGCTCGTTTTCTCCTTTAAAAGAAAGGTATGCAAGGCACAGTGTTATCCTGTAGCAGACAGCAAAGGGGGGGTGGAACTGTGCCGAATCAGACCATGTCAGACGGGAGGCATGACGATGCCGGAGCAGTCTCCCCACGGCAGACTAAATCTGCCATCTTCCCTTCTTCTCCATAAACGCTGCTTGTAAATACATTTTCCAGATTCCTGGCAATGAGCCATTCTAGTCCCAATCTTTAACAAGCATTTGCAATGCAATAGGTCTCACATTTACAGGAGTTTAAGCTACTGGCATTGTAAATGACAATGCATTTTATTTCTGTTTTAAAAACGGAAACAAAAATAAAAGCCATTGTCATTTGCAATGTCAATAGCTCAAACTCGCGTAAATGCGAGACCTATTGCATTGCAAATGCTTGTTCCCCATGCAATGTTTAGGAGGATTTTGCAGTTTTTAGACCCAGCTTCAGCCAAAACCGCTGAACGGAATTACACCCAATTTGTCAGAAAGCTAGATCTTGGTCAAGAAAGAGGGCTTTTTTGTTATTTGGTGTAAATCTTTTCAGTAGTTTCGGAGTTATTCAAGTAAAAAGAAATGTGTATATCTAGGGATGCGCATCCTTTGATGATCCACTCGCAGGGGATCCGCAGATCCGGGTACAAAGCAAGGCCCTGATTGGCTGACCGCAACCTGACAGGAAAGTTAAGGCGACCTATTTCTTTGTCACTTGGCCCAGGAAGTGAAAGATAAAGTGCGAAAACACATAAGGGGTCAGTGTGCAGGTATCCTGACCCCAGAGGACACATAGAGGGATTCTTATAGGCAAGAAATTGCTCAAGTTTTTTATTACTAATTTGCCGTGCTCAGCGCGGCCCCCCAATGTAACTTTGCGATTGATCCGCGGATCGAAAGCACAATGAAAAAAATATATGCTCTCTCACACACCAAATCCCTGCCAGGCACAACCAAAGGCTGGGTAGGGTTGGGTGCATGCGGGTGGGGTTGGGTGCATGCGGGGAGCCTGGCTGCCGGCCAGAGCCTGCGGCCAACCCCTCCCACGCACAGCTGAAGAAACTATCCCTCATGCCATTAGGTAATTTTAGGCCACAAATTAGAGCTACTTAACTTAAGTATAACTATAACTGCTGCATGTCTATGGTTTTGTGAGGGTATAATGTAATCCTAACTATAACATCCCTGTAACCTTTGTTTTTTTCAGTGAACATATATGAATATATATATATATTCACTGAAAAAACCCAAGGGTTGCAGGGATGTTATAGTAGATAGATAGATAGATAGATAGATAGATAGATAGATAGATAGATAGATAGATAGATAGATAGATAGATAGATAGATAGATAGATAGATAGATAGATAGATAGATAGATAGATACTTCAACTTGGCCTTTGCAGATGTTCAAGAAAATTCAGCGCTCCGTTTAGGGGGTAAGATGTTTTATTCAGAAAGTTTTGGCTGCACTAACGCTCTAGTATGGACGCGTTGTCGGTTCACTGCCTTTGTCAACAATGTTCTGCCATTTTAGGAATATATTTATAGTCACATGTACCAGCACATAGCAATGAAAGAAACATACCAATATATGGTTTCTCTACGAATCACTGTAGGTAGTCTTTTTTTCTTCTTATCTAAATCTAAATACATTTTACCTGTAACCCTTGATTTTTTCGAAAAAATCAATGGCTACAGAGATGTTATACTTTGGTATATATATTTGTTTTCACTGACGTACGTAATGGTATAGTTTGGTGAATTTGTCAGGGACATAACGTTAATGTTTTGAATTTAAAAAAAAACAGAAATTCACCACATAGTAACACCAAAGAATCATATAGGACCCTTGTCGCTCAACAGTGTATAACAAAGTTGAATGGGTTGGCAGTTAGTAGCTTCTCTATACTAAACATAAGGAAAATTGAATTTTTGCAAGGTTGTTACTCAAGACAGTTTCCTGCAGGACATCCTTGTACAGAAGGTCTTGATGCAAAATATTGTCCGCAGATTTGGAAGAATCCCTCCATGAATCAAGTGTTCGACATTAAATACAAAATACTGAAATATGAACCTGTATTTATGAGCGGGTATCCGTCAGTGCAATTGCAGGCAGTGGTAGCAACCCTAAAGAATGAAAATATCAACTGTTCTCTCACCCTCATGATAAGGACAACAAAATCTGGAGGAATCATGCTAAACGACATTACTAATTAATAGGTCTTGACATTTGATGGAAAAACTAAAATAGGGTTACCCAAATGCAATATTTTTTAGAAAATGAGGTGGATCACCTCTTTTTAAATGCTTTGGGAGAATATAAATTTGCACTGGAATGCAAGGAAGACACTAAACAGAAATTCCTGAAGGCTCAACGTGTTTTCAATACCCTGGTGAGGGCCATTTTCTCTGGAGTTTCCATGAACTACACAGCCGAGTGCACTTCCTCTCTCTAGTAAATATATTGTATTAAACCTCTTGTATGATGACAACATTATGTTCTCTCTATATATGGATTGTGTTATGCAGCAGTGCAAGATAGAGGTGGTCAAAGGAAGATCACAGAGGTCATCAGTGGCATAATTTAGTCAAAAGGTATTGGTGTAAAGAAAGTTGTATCATCCTCCATTTATCGTCCTAACGAGAGGGGGTGGATTACTTAAACAATCTTGATTGAAAACTCAAGCCGGTAACATGTTAATCAAGAGCTGTAGGCAATTTAGGAAAGAACCAGCCCCTAAATGTAGCTAAAAGTTAAATGTAGTCTGATCTCTGAAACAACTGGGGATACATGCCATTCACAATGGCCCAAAACGAAACAATTGGTTACCAATTGCATGTGCAACTGATATATAATAATAACTGGCACTCTACAAACTGAAATATCTACAGGTACTGGTACAGATGCTGTCATCTCAAAGGGATACCAAAGGGGATGATGGGCGGAGCTTTTGAGCAAATCAAACACTCACCCCCAGTCAACTGAGCTGGGTTTAATCCATCATCATTCTTTAGCTCACTCCATCACCTCAGTTCAGACATGGCCATATGCAAATCAGTCTGACCCTGTGCCTCATGGGAACAGTCCAGCCCGAACTGCCAAGCCATGTCTTCCCTGGACCGCAAATAAGCATCCTGGGACCGGTTTCGGGTTCATAACCCTCATCAGCCAAGCTATCTTGAATCCAGTGGCAAAGTGAGCAAGGGACCCACGTCTGGGCATGCCCTGCCAACTTAGGGCGAACAAAGCGGTTTGGGCTGGACTGTTGCCATTGGGGCGCAGGGTCAAGACTGATTTGCATATGGCTGGGTCCAAAATGGAATGGCATGGTGAGAAAAATGATGGATTTAGGCCCAGATCTCTGTACTGGGGTGAATGTATGACATTGTTCTGCATTCTGTCCATCAATTGTTCTTTTTGCATTTGTCACCCCGAGTGGGACGGGTATGCCCAGACGTGGGTCCTGTGCTCTCCATGCCACTGGAGTCAAGCTATCCTTGCTGATGATGGCTGAAAGCCCGAAACCTGTCCTAGGATGCTTGTTTCCAGTCCAGGGAGGACTTGGCCTGGCAGTTCGGGCTGGACTGTTGCTATTGGGGCGCAGGGTCAAGACTGATTTGCATATGGCTGGGTTCAAACTGGAATGGCATGGTGAGCAAAAAAACAATGGATTTAGGCCCAGATCTCTGTACTGGGGTGAATGTATGACATTGTTCTGCATTCTGTCCATCAATTGTTCTTTTTGCATTTGTCACCCAGAGTGGGACGGGTATGCCCAGACGTGGGTCCCGTGCTCTCCATGCCACAGAGAGGACCTGGCCTGGCAGTTTGGGCCGGAGTGTTCTTTTTGCTGTCATGTCAAAGGGGCTGATTTTATTGATCTTAGAAGATTGGGAAGCTAAGTGGGCATGCTGTGATTTAAGTTTGTAACACTCAATTTATACACAAATCTTTGCTTTGGATGCCTTACTCCGCAGACTTTGTCTGCCCTGATTTTGAAGGCTTTCAGACAAAGGCAGTGCTCTCAACCTACGTCATCTTTAGGCCCTCTTCTTCGCACAAAAAAGTGTTTTGCTAAAGAAATCAATTATGCCTTGCCTCTTTTTCAGAAGTGAACAAATAGTTATGCACTAAAAGCAGCCTCTATTTATTCAAAGTTTCCTGTTGAATATTCCTGTCAATAAAGACGTGTGTGTTTGGCCCTAGGTCTCATTCCTCTTTTGCTGGTGTGATACTCCAACATTGCTGTCAGACAGACATTATAATTGAATTTCAACTGTCACCGTCTATTTTTTTTCCAACATTCCATCACTTAAGTTAGCATGTGCGACCAAAATCTACTGCAAAACAAACAACTTTATTACTCAATGCTACAAGTTTCACATCTGTACTCAAACTCACAGCATCCCAGACTTTAGGTGACATTGGTGGTTTATGGCCATATATCTTTTAACACAACTTCTACAGTAGCAACATGGATACACCACAAGATTATTTGGATGAGTTCACTAGAAGCATAGCTCAATCTGTTCAGAAACTTGTTTACATGAACGTTGTATGTCTGATATTGATTTTTGCCTTTGATTTCTTGTATGAGAATCTGTTCTTATTGTTTTGCACTATGAGAGATGGAAGAAGAATATAAAGTTACCTTTATAGTCACTCTTATTTTGGTGTTCTTTCCTATTATCTATAGCCATGAAAGTCATGGGGGGAAGCAGCCTGCCCTCTGGAGGGGTGGTGGCCAAATGGTACAAAGCTATGCTTGTGGTATACTGACTGGTCAATGCTTTGGTTTTTAACAGGTGAAGAAGAAGTTTGTATTTGTACCACAAGGTAGTACATGTGCCCATTCAATTATAATTGACTGTGTTTATCGTTAGTATTAGAGGCTGCACATTACAATTGTCCTCATCTATTTATTTGTGAGATACATTATGATGCCTCTAACACAATGTTTCTTTTGTCCCCAGCTTACACTTACTTCTACAAGGGAAAGGAATATTGGAAGTTTGATAACCAAAAGCTAAGTGTGGAGCCAGGTTATCCACGGTCAATCCTCAAAGATAGAATGGGTTGCAACCAGAAGGATGTTGATAAAAGTAAAGACCGACATATACCCCATGATGACGTTGATATAATGGTCACGATAAACGATGTGCCTAGCACTGTAAACGCCATTGCAGTGGTGATTCCTTGTATCTTGTCCCTGTGCATCCTTGTCTTGGTATACACAATCTTCCAATTTAAAAACAAAGGCGTCCAGCAAAATGTCACTTACTATAAACGACCAGTACAAGAATGGGTATGACAAGATCAGACACGCATCTTGGTTTTTAGTTCCTGCCAGTGCTGCAAGGGGGCTTGAATTGTAAGTCAAATCCTGGAAATCAAATCTTTTAAAGGGACTAAAATGACTTGAGGAATTTCTTGATGCTTTTGGTACTGACAGGTACATTGGAATACAGAGATGGCCTTACACAGTGGATCCACTTCTATTATTACCGCCACCTACCTGTACCCCTTTCAGTGTGCCATTCTCCATAAACCCACCTTGTGGGTTTACAACTTTCAAGTTTTACGTTTCTCTACACAAATAACACATTCTCTGGGACCTGGCTGCTAGAAACCAGCATTCTTCGGTGTGGGCACCAAAGGAGGGGCCTAGTTTTTTACAGTGCTTATCAATGGCTTTTCAAAAATAGCCACTCAGTGTATGAAATGATACAAGTTGTGCTGTGCTAGACAGCTCATACAAAATGGCTTACGCAAACAACAAATGTACACCTTTGTTCTCCAAATGGATCATCACCATTGTAAAAACTTAAGAAACATGAAATTTGCTGGTGACATTTCCCAACAGCCCACAAGTCAGAAATGTTATAATATACAATTGGAATTGTTAATAAATGGTTGCTAGATGTTGGAGTTTCTGACTGGTCCCCATGAATAAATAATTTAGAGGTGGACAAAAGTATTTCTAAATCGATTGCTGTCGCTCATACAGAGAGCTATGCAAAGAAGAATGGATATATGAACTAGCTGAATCCATGTTTCTCAACTACCACTCCTGTACTGCAATTGCATTCAGTGTGGCAAAATATTTGGGGAGAATACTAATTAAGTGTATGCAGCCCAATTGATTTCTTTTTACATTCTATGTGGTATTAACATTACACCATTATAATATAGTAGTTTTTGCCATTTTCTGTCTCTCTGAACAAAGCCATGTCTGGTCTATGGAGATTTAAGGGATCAAAGTGGGTTACAAATCTAACAAAATGATCAACTAACTTTTTTTTCCCAACAGCAGCTTTTGAGATGGGTAAAATGGTATATCAGTAATTTTATGCCAATGAATATTGAACATTCAAAACTAGTTTTAAAGATAAGGGCCATTTGACTTGAGAGATTCTTTTGTGTGATGCAGACTTGACTTAGGTACGTGGAGTCTGTATTTCACATCTAAACCAAATGGTTTTTGCTTTCAATTTTTAGGCAGAGATCACAACTGGGCAGGTGGGTGAATACTCATGACATCCATCTTTTAGCCATGTGGCTCAGCATTCACTTAGCATGTCCAAGGTTACTCTTTGGGTGAAAACCTTAGATATGAGTTGTGCACTGTTGATAAGATGCTCAACAAGGTAAACAAGTGGAAGAACAACGGGCATAATAAACAGGACCTCAAACATGTATCTCATTTTATGATGAAAACATTTTAGGGAATAAGGTAAATAAAGTTTTTTCTTATTTTAGGACTGGAGAAATGACATAGAAACATTTGTAAAGGTCTTTATTAAGGTACGACAACTGCATTCACTAAAATGCAGTATAAAGACCTGCGGCCGCAGTATTTTTGAGGTAAAATGCCAAATACACCTTTTTTAATAGGTTGGTATTTGCTTCTATATAACTTCTTGATATGTTGTCTGTACCATGGATAAACGTGTTCTAAGTACATCGATCTATAAATGTATTGAACTCTTAAATGGGTCAAAAATAAATCATCTATTAATAGGAATGTTAGGAGTCAGAGGAACAAAGCCTCCTTATTTTGCAAGGACTGCATTTTTCTTTGCAGTGCCGTGTGGTTTCTTAATATAAATGAAAAGGTAAAATGTCTTCAAAGTAGATAGATTCTATATTTTATTCTAAATATTAAATCATACTGGAAAGCATGTACCCTTATACAAATACTGGAGTAGTGAAGAGAGAGCCATGTTTTAAAAGTCACTGCAATTACCTGAATTTCAACATTTCAGTGTTTGCCACATTCTGGATTTAATGATTCTCCATTAGAATATTTTTTAATCATTTTTTTATAATGATGAAACTGATGTCGAAATTCATCAAGTCATATGACTGTTCAATGGTTCTGACTATTACTTTGGAAAAATAGTCATTTTTTGTGGGCATTTGTATATGGTTTTGTTGAATTTAATAGATCCCTTGAATTATTTATGCATAAATTCGGCATCAAGCATTTCACTTGCACCAAAGTGCACACATACTAAGCTAATGGCCTCAAGCAGAAAGAAACCTGAGTAGGCTGCAGTGTGTGGACATTCTCAGCATCAGAACTGGGATTTTGACATCAAACATATCCTGGTGACCTACAATTGTTTTGACTTATATGTTTAGATAGAAAACTGAATTGCAAGGAGGCAAGGTGTACAGCATCTTCTGTAAGTTATTTAAAACCTTACATCATGCTGAAATGTATACTGCCTCGTATTTAGCAAAGCATTTTCTAATCATAAATATATACAGAACTGCATGTTCTGTAGACATTTTCCTTGGTCTTGATTGTTATGTTCATTTGCAGAAAATATATATATATTGTATGTTTTCACAAATCATTATGATGTGGGTTTTCTTAAAAAGGCAAGTTAATTGTATTTCATGTTAGGGAATGCATTTGAAATCAGAATGAAGCATTCAGATGAGGCTACCCTAGTAGACAGAAGATTTTAATGGCTGAATATAATGCGTCATTTGTGAGAAAGAGTATCTTTCTAGTCAGTACCCTGGCATTGACATTTTTTGTCTTCTGCACAAAAAAGCATATTGTTTTTAGACGGCCAGTGATGCCTGAACTTTAATATGGGTCTTGTTGTACGTAAAATGTCTTTATAGACAAAAAGCTTGCATACAGCTGTCTCTAGCAATTGAAAGTTTTAAAAGTGACATTTTCTGACATTTGAAAGTTTGTTATCTTCTCATGCTACTTTGTGGGTGACTTGGTGTGTAACCTGCAAATAGTTTTACACGGAATACACGTTGGATGCGATTTACAACATTTACATTTTTCCTTTGATGAATTATGCGCAGCCTGTAGAACAGGTGAACTGAAAGCATCAATTTCCATAATCTGATTTTCTTGAAAAACTGTACCAGTTTAAATTCAAAACAGAAGTGTGTGTTGGTTGGTAAAATGTCCAGCTAAACAAAGTTAAGCACAAGAATGGAGAAACTTGCATTTTGCTTTTATGACTTTTTTGAATATACAGGTACAATAATAGGTTGTTAATAAGCCGAAAACAATGTTTATCATGTAGAACATGATATACCTTTTCTTGAAATGTTAATTGATCACAAAGCATTTTGATCTATTTGTGTATGCCTTTCTTTATATTTATTTTTATTTATGTATTTATTTTTTACTTTGAAGTCAAGTTGAGATCTGAGAGGCGATCTCAGGCTTTTTTTGCACACAATGAACCACGTATTGCATGCATAGATTGATTAAATGTTGTTCATGTCTGCAGGATTTGATTCTTTCATTATAATGACTCATTGGAAGTTCCACACATCATCAGAAGTCTTACCAATGCACAGTGTTAATGTACAGAGCTTCTTACTGAGTCCCCGAAATTAAACAGCCCCTTCCATGTTGCCTAGTTCACCTGAAGGCTTTGACTACACAGATGAAACTACTGCAGTTCATGTCTAAGAACAACATGAATGGATTCACGTGACTGGACGTTTCGGTTATACAACATGTACTATAATGTGGACTACTTTTTAACTTTTTTAGTTGATCTTTTTATATTTAAACACATATCTGCCTTTCTTGAAAGAGTACCTCAGTTTGTGTTATACCAATTATCCTTTGACTTCACATGTACTTTATTTTATAAAAACGCATTATCACCATTTGAGACACTATAGTGTATTCTGAAGGGAGAGATATGGTTTTTATACTGTCTGCACCTTGTACTCAGTATTCCTATCTCACTGTGTTGTATTCCAAAATAAGTTTGTCAATAAAATGAAAAAACAGCCATAACACTTTACTTGGTTTCAAGAACTCAATTGTAAGAATGTGTCACTTTTCTCTGGAATGTTTAGATGATGGGACAATTATTAATTGAATCAGCTGTTGCATCCGCTCAGAAATGGGAAGGGAGTTTTGGGAATGCTGTGTAGTAGGTCGGTATCTTTTGGAACATGCAACTAATTTACGTGCTGAAATTAGGAAATCAGTGCTGGTATTCATGTATGACTGGGACAGAGGATCTTTAATCTGATCCTGTCTTTGAACTGGAGACACTGGCTGCTGCTTAGAAAAGGGAAGGTGTTGTTTCTTTTTTTCATGCCATTTACCAACTCAGAAGCCATAGTGTGGATCTTATAGAAGCCTGTAAGGCCAAGGCAGATAATGCAATAAATGCACCAGTGGCATGGAAGATAAATGTCATATGTGTGCTGGAGTGTGTATTTACGCAATCACATATATGACAAACATTTATGACTTTAGGGAGCACCGTGGTGGACTGGCTGGGCTGCAGTTTAAAAGCGCTGCACATGAAAAGGAAAAGTGCCTGTGCTTATTTTTACTTACTAGCTAAATCACCTGAAAAGTGTCCCTTGTAAGCCCACGGTGGGGGACTTAATATATAAACATATTGTATAATGCAATTTGGGAATAGTATGCCCTTACAGTGAACAATTACTCAAAAACTGTTTTCACTGTACATGTAAAGTTGCATTTTCCATCAACACACCAAGCTATGAACAAAATCACTGTTTCATACCTACACATAGGAAGTATCTAACACAATGATTAATATTTCTTTTTTATTTAGGGTAAAAAAATCTTAACCGATGGTTAAAGTGATTTTTGATAATTTCAATGGAAAAGTAACTTTAAGGGAGTGTACTTTATGCTGCCTTTGAATAAAATGGGTTGCAACTGGTTTACATCACATCTATTCTCCAGAAACACAATATATATAATTGCTTGGCTTGCTACCAACCCTTTTGCCGGAAGACAGTGACTTCCTCTGCAACATAAAATCGAGGTTTTTCCAGCATGGGACCACTGAGTATGGATTAACAATCTGTGAAAGTTATAGGACGAGCTGACATAAAAAGGGCAGATGTGAAGCTTGCCCTTTGATTTGGGAAAACTAAATGGAATTTTCAGGAACTGCAATCAATTTAGTATAATCTTATTCAGTTAAATAACCATCAATGATAAAAATCAGGGAAAGAAAAGCTATTCATTCTTATCTAGAATAATATAAAAATTCATGTAATAACATTAATATATTTAAAACATAATAAATACTATATTTAAAAAAAGCCAATTCAAGTAATACTTAGTTGTCTCCTTGCCCTTAGGGATTGTTTTAAAGATGATATCATAACAGAATATCTAAACACATCATGTAACTGCTGTAAAAATACGGCAGGTTTGGAATTTCCAAAACCAAATTTCTTCAACAGTGGGTGCAAACAGCATAATCTAGCCTCTTTATAAAATTGACAAAATAGTACGTAATGTTAAGTGCTTTGCTTAGACAATCAATCACATGGACAGGATGTGGGAGCTCTTGACCATTCACCCATTTTCGGGACAGCAACCTGAAAATGTATTAAATTTAAACGAAAGTGATTCAACATATGCCGGTCTTCAGAATTTGTGACCGTGGACCAATAAAACTGAATGCCCTCAGATAATAAAAGCAAAGATTGGGGGTATTAGTGGTTAGGTTTGCTTCTGTTTGGGATCACTTCTCCATAAATACACTCAAACATAGGGAACTAATTTCCTTCTTAGAAACTGTACCAATAGATTCTGTATTACTAATAATCTCAGGTTTCCCCCATAAAGCCTTGCTATATAAGCTAACCAGAGAATATGCTGAGCATGGCCAAAAAAAAGGCAGTCCCATAGCAGCAGTCGATTAAACTAAGTTTCAGCCTCAAACCCAAAAGCATGCCACAACAAAAGGGGATGTGATTTAATAAAGTCTACTAGATAGTTAAGGCCCAATTTCCTATGTGCTAGAAATTTGAGCAGCTAGAAAGGACTGCCAGTGCTCCTTCATAAAGTGATTTTCAACCATTTGTAAACTCCCACAATCAGTATACCCCCAAACACCCACTCTGTAATTCGCACACAGATACACGTTCATAGTTGTACCTCGCCCTACGTCTAGCCTCATAGTCTCTAGGTGTTCTGGCTAGTGTCACTTTTAGGTTTCTATTCTCTAACAAGCAGGCATAATCACACCAGCCCTAGGTAGTTTGTTGAAACAATTCAACACAGTTATCCCATCCTTTATAGACCTGGTAATAGCATTAAATGTACTCCAAAGTTTCTGGGTCCTCTGTTAGGCATCTCATAAATTCAGAGAGATTAAATTCAACAAGTGTTTTCAATAAAGGTTCACTGTTTAAACCTCACAAACAAATCCCAGACCCATCATTTCTTGCAATGATTAGGTCATTTGGATAGTTCCTGAGAATACGAGACAGTTAAGGGGTTTTGGTCTCTCATACGGTTAGAAGTTACTTTAAAAGCATATGCAATGGTGCATAAGTTGTCAGTCACAAGGATAAAATCAATTGTGCTTGAGCGCCCATCCCCCGCTAGAATATGTTGGCGGAAATAGAGCAATATCAGGCACCTAACAAACATCTTGAGCAAACATAAAATTACATTTCAGAAACTAATTATTTAGAGTTCTCCCTTACTCATCATGACTAAAATGCCCCTTGTGCTCAATTAGCATACAGACCTGCTTTGCTGGCTGTTGACATAGACGGGTATTAAAATCTCCTGCCCTAATTATGCTATATGGGCAATCTTTTTATAGCAAGAAATAATCATAATGATGGCTCTAAATTCTTTATAACATTTGCACTGTGTGAATTAAAGAGGTTGTTATAATTATTTATGCAATGCAGATGAAAATACTGGTTATTCAGTTCTGACTACAGGTCTTTCTCTAGAAACATGGTTGAGACTTCAACAGGAAGACCACCCTTGCATCTCCCTGCTTAGAGGGCAGTGCACAAGAGTGAAATGTGAGCACCTATTCAAATAGATAGGTTCAAGGGCCCAGGTCTCCTGAAAATATATGACATTGAACTTACTTGTATAGTTTTGGACTTAACCCTCTTTGGTGGTCACCCCAAACGTTTTGCCTACTTACCTCCAATTTGTGCTGAAATGTTTTTGTTGGCTGTAAGACTCTGCACACTTTACCACTGCAAACCAGTGCTAAAGTGTTTGTGCTCACTCCTGTAAACACAGTTTGATTGGCATACACCAAATTTTATTGTAAGACCGGAGCCTCATATTATGCTTCTCTGATCTTGCTTTATTTGAACAGCAGCAGTCAAAAACACATGAAGAACTACAACTTCCATGAGGCCCGGAGATAACCAGCCAATCGTAGATTGAAACACAGTAGAACAGTAACCAATGGCAGTATAGTACTACCTATAATACTCAGATTGACTGCAAACAGCCCTCTTTTCTTGCTGCACGCAGTAAAGATAAGTTTTATTCATTTCTTCAAAACCGTTTGAAATGTTACTTGGTTTTACTATATAATATGAAATTTCATAGTGAATACATACTTGTTTACTGTTTTCCATACTCCGTCGGACTTGTCCTCGAGCATTCCGTTCCTCGCACTGCAGCGTGTCTCGGACCGTGGTTGCCATTTTGTTTTACAGTCTGAGACGCGCATATATTTTCAGCCTTCCTGCCCTCGTGTTGGCCGTATTTGTGGGGCATATTTCTTAAAATACTTCCCCTGTCTCCCACTTCTCTCAGGTCAGTGTCTCTCTCCGACTTGAACTCTCACCCCTCCCAGAGGCGTAGTGGAAGTTCCCGCCCACTTGGCTTTTCACTCACTCACCTGAGCTTTCCTCAGAGTTGTCACACCCATAATGAGGGGCTCAGCCTTGCTTTCCCTCCTCCTTCATTTTAACCCCTTGGTAGCCTATTTTACATTGCTTTCTCCTCACATTATACCGGATATGGAGATTGACAGTTCTTTCTAGTTACAGGACAATGAAGATGAAGAGAATTCTCTAGAAGATAATTTAAATTATTTAATTCAGGCTTTGGTGGAGCAGGTTGGTGCTGCCTGGATAAAGTGACAAGAAATATTGAGAATTTTGTGATTATTTTAGTGTCTAAGATGATTTTGGCCCACTCTTTTGGGTAAAGCAGAGAGCGCAAGGCAAAACGTTGTCTTAAGGCAACTAATGTCAATACACAACAAAAGCTAATGTTGCTCTACTGACTAGGGATGTTGCCTCACAAACGGCAGAGGACGTGGTTCCGCCCAGGCCTCATCCTAAGGAGGGGATGAATGTTTTAACACCCCAAAAATTTAAAATTAAGTCTAAACCTTCTAATATTAATCATCTCCTATTGTAATTACTCATATACCTGACACAGATTATGAAATGGGTACTCTGGAATCAGATAATGATAAGGATGGTGTTGGGGACAAATACCCATTTTCCTCCACTCCTCCTAAGAAATGCAAGTTCTCATCTCCTTCTCATGATCCTTTCACACCCAAAATTATGTTAGGCACCAATGATGTGCCAATGTCTGATCCTAATTTGATTCACCATCCCAATTCCACTGAGTGGCTCCCTGCTGAGCATGTTGGAGAGTACATTACCTCTACACTACATTTACCTCTAGAAAATAGACTATACCTAAATTAAAGTTAGAGTGCCATAGAAGCTTCTCTTCCTTCCAAAATTACTGTCACACTGTCTATTGACCCCTGTATGCTCATGTTTTTCTCAGAATTTGGTAAAGATCCCCGAAAGGGAGTAGACAAATCCTGGTCGACCTGTCAGGATAAGCTTTTAGATATAGTTGGTCCCTTGGCTCGTATTTGTAACCTGGCAGAAGCCATGAGACTTGATAACTCCTTTATTGTGCCTGAAGATCTTTCTTTGTGGGTTCAACGAGCCTTTTGTTTACTAGGCAATGCTAACTCCACCATAACACATGAACGTCGAAAAGAACCATTGTTTAAATTGGACCCCAAGCTTGTAAACCTTGCGTTCATGGATCACAGAATAAAAGCAGAAGGTCTCTTGTTTGGAGATTCTTTCATAAAAGAACTCAGCTAATATGTGTCCACTTTTGCATCTCTCAACAAGGCACAGCAGTCACTTAAGAAGGTTTTTTCTCAGCGTGTTTTTGCCAGGGCCGGTAGAGGCAGGAGCCGCTTTTCTGGCCGTGGCTATCACAACAAAGGATTCAGAGGCTCCTTCAACTCAGGTTATCTAGACTACAAGCCCAATTCTATCCCTAGAGAGGCAGAGGCTTTTGAGGCCGTGGACACAAAGTTTCAGATACAATCCCCAAACAGGTAAGTCTCTCTTCTGGCCTTCCCTAGAAAGCCGACTCCGATTGTTCCTAACAAAATGGCAATCTATAATGTCAGATCCATTGGTGTTAAACACTGTCCTAGGTTATTCTATAGAACTGTACTCCAGACATTTTCAAACAGTGTTTCTGTCCCCTCCAAAATTCTATTCCAAAATATCCAACCTCATTCATTTAGAGATACAGTCTCTTTTGCGAAAACAGGCCATCCAAGTCACCTTTCCTGATCCTTCAAGTTTCTTCAGTTTTCTATTCCTAGTTCAAAAGAAAAACAAGAAAATGAGACTAGTAATAAATCTTAGACACTTCAACCAGTTTGTCGTTTATGGACATTTCAAGATGGAGACCATCATCCACCTAGGGATTATTTACTTCCAACACGACTGGATGGTTCGTTTGGCTCTTCAAGATGCTTATCTTACCGTACCCATTCATCCAGGACACAGGAAATGTCTCCAATTTCATTGGCATAATCAAATTTATCACTTTTCTTCTCTGCCTTTTGGACTTTCCTTGGCATCATGTAATGTAAAATATTATTGTATGATTAGGAAAAATCTTACAATGAGAACAATCTTTAATGCACACCCTTTAAAACATAGAAAGTAAGTCTAAAATTCATAAAAAATCGTATTCAAGCAATTTTCTCAAATGGTCCCAAAAGGTAAGTTATAAACATTAATACAGTCCATCATTTAAAAAAAAACGTAATATGGATAATAGCAATTATAATTTCATTACTTATGTGCAAATTCATTTATAATGTGCAAAATATATCCCTAGCTGTTTAAAACTTCCACATTTACTGAGCTCGACTCACTGGCATTTAGTTTCTTTTTTGCAAGTATCAAAAATTTAGTAAAATTAGCGTTCATTATGTCCATTGGTCTAAAGCAAACTAACATAGCGGGTCTACATGTGCGAACACCTCTGTCAATGAAGCAGCTTTTCAAATATCTCTTTCTTTCAGCCATCATTGCTGCACATATGCAGACCAAATGAATAATATTTTCTTCCCATAATTTGCATAATCTGCAGGGAGTCGGAATAGATGGTCTCAGCCAGGGCATCGCATGTTTTAAGCCTGGCAAATTGCCGAATCTTGCTTTCATAAATATATTTTTGGTTTATATTGTCCAGGGTATTTCTAAATATGGCTGAACTTTAAGACTCAAATATTCATTCACTATCATCCTTGCGTGTGATCGCTTGATAAAGAGTTCTTTGTCTTTCAGAAGAGATAGATGTCTTATTGATTTGTTAATTAATTTCTTAAAAACTTGTGGGCTTAAGGACATTTCCCAGATCTCAAGAATTGACTATTCTTTAAAAGACTTCTGAAGATATTTATAAAAAGACGACTGTTGATTCCGTTCCATCTCTTGCCACAGAAGACAGCACATTGGGTTATTAATATTGGTTTTAATTTGTTTTCAAGTCTTTACATATTGACCCATCCTTGCAATTTGTTGGTTACAGAAGCCAAATTCTAGCCTGATCTGGGCAGTCGATGCATTGGATGGAAGTTGGAACAAATGTTTAAAAGATTTTGTAACAGCATTATTTAGTAAAGTAGCGTCCATACCACAGAGAATTTCATTGCCATAAGTAAGGCTAGGTAGCAATTTTGCTTTTATTACTTTTGGAAGTGGGAGATAAGTTGGACCACCTAAAGAACTATAAAGTAAGCGAAAGGCCCCTATTAAGCGATTGCCTCTTTTTTTTATCTCTGTTTTATGGTGTGAAAAAGATCCATTCTCATCAAACAGTATGCCAAGGTATTTATAGCATTGCACTTTTTCTAGCTGCCGCTTTTGTAGATACCATTTCTATTTACCGCGCTTCAATACCTTGTTGCTAACGTCCATTGCCTTAGTTTTTGTTTCATTTGTTATCATTTTATTCTCAGTTGAATACATTGATATATTGTTTATTAATCGCTGTAACCCTATCCTTGTTTGACTTAGCAGGACAACATCGTTGGCATATAATAGATTCGATATTTGTTTATCTATCAGCTTCGGTGAATCTGATAACACATCGTCCAATGCTACTGTAAGGTCAGATAAAAATTAATTAAATAAATACGGTGCCAAAACACAACCTTGCTTTAAACCTCGTGATGTCTTAATTTTCCTAGAAAGCCTTGAGCCGTTGCCTAATCGAACCCTTGTCCAGGTCTCAGTATATAATAATTGAATTGCTTTTAGAAGGCCAGGACTAATTCCATAATGATCCAATTTCTTCCAAAGCATTTGCCTATCCACACAATCAAAGGCAGATTTAAAATTGACAAAACATAAACATAATGGCTGTTTTTTTGTTTTATATTTTTTCCATTACTGTTCCCAGTATTAAAATATTTGTTGCCGTCCCTTGGCCTCGTACAAAACCTGATTGATTAGGCGGAATTAAATGCTTGTCAGTTGCCCAGTCTATTAACTCTTTGAGGAGAATTGATGCAAAAAGCTTTGCTTCAATGTCTTGCAGCGTAATTAATCTATAGTTGGCTGGAAGTGACCAATCCCCACTTTTATAGATAGGTGAAATTATAGAACCCTTTCAGGACTCAGGGATGGTCCTTGATTGCAGAGCTTGATTGAAAACTGGTGTTAAATAACCAATAAAATGCTTTCTCCTGATAAAACACAGCTGGAATGCCGTTTGGGCCAGGGGCTCCGTTAGATCTCCGTTTCTTAATAAGTTTGCATACTTGGCTTTCCATTATAATTATATCAGGATTCTTATTGTCCTCTGCTCCACATATGCTCTCAGTGATGGACTTCATAACCGGGCCAGGATTGTAATTTAATTGCATGTCTAAAAATGTAATCCATTCAGTTTCGGCGACTGTCGAAGAAGTAAAGTTCCTACTAGCTCTATTTAATTTATTGACTAGTGCCCAGAATTCTCTTGCGTTACTCCTTTTACAAGTATATAATGCTTTTACCCATAACGTTTGTTTTGCTTGCATTTTGTCCTTCCAGGTCAATTTCCTTATTTCTGCATTTATCTTTTTAAGTTTTTCGCCATAGATTTGATTTCCTGGGTTCTATTGCGCTCTGTTTTTAATAGATGACATTCAGTAGATATTTTAACCATTGCTAGTGATTTTCTTTTCTGCTGCCCTTTATTACCCTCTTTTGGGGATTGACTGAGTATTCATTTTTCTGTGAAGAAAGACCATTTTTCTATACCATTGGATAAGTTTCCTTCAAAATGTGTCTCTGCCCTTGCTTGTGCACTGGCCATGAATGAATCTTTCGTATTTTCCGACCAATAAAGTTTCTTATAATTTACTGTTGTTATATCTCCCCGGAGTGTTATGTATTTTTTACGACTTGTGCCATTTAAGTTTAACTCTATTATTTGTTGATTATGATCACTCCTGTCTGTTCTGCCTATCTGGTAAGACAAAAGTTTGTGAAATAAGTCCAACAATGCTATTGTATAATCTATTCTGGACTTATGTTCACCTGCTTGATACATCTAAGCCGTAGGAGAATCTTGCTGAAATTGCTCATTTAGCACCCTTAAACCTATAGATTCTAAGTCTTTTAGGAAACTGTTACCACATTTTCCTTTTTTTCCTTCCTTAATTTCTGTTATAAGCGGGAGACTAGGGATTGACCATAAATAGTTCTGTTGTTGAATTTCGGCATCCCTAACATAGAACCACAACATGTTCATGTTTAAATCGCCAGTGATGATGATCTCGGGCTGGATGTCATTATCTAATTGCTGCAATATCATTGTTATCAAACAGTTAGCCATTGTTTTTCGGGAGACGGCGTCAGGATAAATATATACATTAATTATTACAAGAGTTTTAGTTATTTTTTGTTCTTTGTAACATAGTTTGACAATCAAACAGTCCTTTAGACTTTGAACAGCCATCTCACTCTCCATATTTAATTCAGTTGTAATGAAAGTAGCCAAACCCCCACAGGATCTGCCATATTTACATGTTTTCTTGGACAACGAATAGTAGCCCTTATAACCTTATAACTTAAAAGGTACAGTTGCCCATGTTTCTTGTAGTCAGATGATTTGGAAATGGTCCGACAGGTTAGATAATTGCTCATTCTGGATCTTTGATTGTACACCATTTATATTCCAGGAGCATATTCTAATCCTGTCAATTTGGATTGTTGACCCCCTTGTAGGAAAATCAATTACAGTTTGTCAGCCCTGCCTGACATTATGTAGAGCTGCTGTCAGCCAGCCAAACTTAACGATATTATTCTCTTCTAGTGTTCTCAATGCTTGACCACTTGTCATACCTATCAAATTTTTTAATATTGAATATTTCTGATTATCCATTCTCTTTTGCTTCTTATTGTGTAATTTTGGTGAGATAAGTGGGCTAGGTTAAGAGGGTTGGAGTGGGTTTGTCGCTTTTATTCCCCAATCCAGAAAAATGTTGCATTCTTGTAAAATAAGACCAGCCCCGGTAGGTGTAGTCCAGGTTACCAATGTCGATTCCTGATTATTATTATTACTTGCTAGAAATTCAATTGATTCTGGTGCTGTACCAAACTAATGAAACCTGTTGTAGATTTCCTCAGAGCCAAAGGCATCAGGCTCATCATCTGTCTCGACAATATTCTTATAATGGCCCAAAAGTTTAACGCCCTTCAGTCACAGGTATATCTTACATTTTCTCTATTTTTAGAACTGGGTTTTCTCATCAGCTCAGAGAAATAAATGCTAAACCCTCCAAACAAATAGAGTTCTTAGATTTCCAAATAAAATCTTCCAGCGCAACTCTTCATCTTCCATCTGCAAAAATCAAAACCATCGAATCAGAAATTCTCCGGACCCTTTGGAGTTTGGTAATCTCTCTCAGAACGTTAGTGAGAATTATGGGTCTTCTCTCATCTTCCATACAGGCTATATTTTTAGGCCCTCTCCATTATCGGGCTCTTCAAAGATTATAGATTCACCACTTATGCAGGAGCCTCGCTTACTTCGACCCCATCAACCTAGATCTGAAATCCCGTTTAGAACTTCATCGGTGGATAGACCATTTAGATGCCTAGAATGGCAGAACCATCTTCGTGTCAGCCCCGATCTTGTGTTAGAATCAGATGCAAGTCAGACGGGGTGGGGTGCCTGTTGTAGACCACTCTCAACTGGCGGTACTTGGTCACACGAGGAGTCCAGATTGCATATCAACTGTTAAGAGATGCTGGCAGGCTCCTTTGCAATCAAAAGCCTAGCAAAAAAACAGGGTTCATTGCTCCATTCTTCTTCGTATGGACAACATTACCGCAGTCTGTTACATTAACCACCTTGGTGGCACCAGATGAAAGCCGTTAGTGGAACTAGCAAAATGTTTTTGGGAATACTGCCTATTAAACAAAATTTCTGTACATGCAGTATATGTGCCAGGAGATCTAAACTCTGTACCAGACTGGCATTCTCACCACCTTCGAGACTCAAGCGATTGGAAGCATCATCATTTGGTGTTCAAATCTTTGCTTCACAAATTGAGTCCTTTCCAGATAGACCTTTTCGTCTCCAGACTGAATTGCCAAGTTCTTCAGCTGGCGCCCAGATTCCTTAGCTTTAGCCTCAGATTTCTTCAGGACTGGTCCCTTTCAACCAATTACACATTTGCTCCTTTTCTCATGATCAACCAGGCTTTAGCTCAAGTCAGACACAAACAAGCAACTATGGTTTTAGTTTCTCCCTTCTGGCAATCACAGGTTTGCTTCCCTGCTCTTCTGGAACTAGCGATAGATTTTCCACTTGTTCTCTCTTCGTTTCCCAACCTCCTCCTACACCCATGTGGCCTCCCCCACAATCTGGTGTTAGACAACTCCCTCTTTCTTTCAGCATGGAAAATATCAGGAGTTCCCAGTCTTTCCCTCTCATTTTACCAGAAGTTTCAGAGTACATTATTAAATCCAGGGCCCCAGGTACCACCAAGGCTTACAAGTTAGCTTGGTCTTTATGGGCAAGCTGGTGTGCGGGAAAACGTGTCAATCACTTTCAATGGATATAACCTACATCATTAATTTCCTGGCAGCCGAAGCTTGCAGGGGAAAAACTTATCATACTATAAATCTTGACGGATCTGCCATTTCTACTCATCATCCTTACATAAACAGAAAACCAGTGGGAGAGCACCCACTCATCTGTCAACTGTTATAGAAAGTAACATTTTGCAATCCTCCTGTCCCTAAGTACAGTACGTTGTGAAATGTCAATTTGGTCTTAAATTTGTTTATATCATGGCCGGCTAATGCTCACCTCTCCATAAAGATGTTGTCAACAAAGCTTACCATGTTAATATGTCTGATATCTATCAAACATTTATCTGATGTTAGAGCTCTGGATAGCTCCTTTCAACAGTTTACTCCTACAGGTGTGCTTTTTACAGTTTTTAAACGTACTACAACAAAAGTAACTTCTCTTTTTTTTTCCTACTTTCCTCATCATCCCGAACTTTGCATAGGACAATGTCTCAAAGTGTATGAACAGAACACAGTTGATCTCAGAATGTCCTCCTTCCCATTTCCTTCAGAAAACCCCACAAACCAGTGTCTTCCCCTACCCTCGTTCGTTGGGTTAAGTGGGCTATGTACCTAGCTCGTATTGATACTTTCATTTTTTGTGCCCATTTTCCAAGAGGAACCATGGTCTTCAAAGCTTTTTGGGCAGGCTCTCGTCTTGAGAATATTCTGATATCAGCTGATTGGTCTAATGATGATGTTTTCCTCACATACTATTGTAAACCTGTACATACTGCATCTTCTGTTGTAACTAACATGCTTTAAAAAGCATATTAGGAGCCTCCAGTCTTGCAACAAAATGTAGATTTTCCTGGTAAGTTATGAAGGAAGGTCTTTAATTTTATTAAAGACACAGGTGAGTATTATCTGACAGCAACCTGATTCAACTTCAATTTTCTTTTCCCACTCTGACAGCAGCTCCGGCATCTCTCTCTTCTTCCACCTAAGGAATTTTCAACCTGTACTAGCACTTTAATCCAGACTTTCCCACCTACTGATTTTCCTGATGTTCCTGTTTCTTACCCTTCTCCACTCGCTTCCTGGGACCCAGAGTTATAGACTTATGCCATGATGTGTTTACATAAACTATTTTTTAATTGTGTTAGCCATTTTTCCGTTATTTAATGTTTGTTCTTAAATTCTCGCACAGGAAAAGAGAACTGTTCTCAGTCAAGCTGAGTATTATAGGTAGTACTGTACTGCTATTGGTTACTGTTCTAGTGTGTTTCAATCCCCCATTGTCTGGGTGTATCCAGGCCTCAAGACATTTGTAGTTCTTTGTTATGTTATGTAATGTTATAAAGGGTTTTATAATATTGTTATAGGGTCAGGGAAGCACTCCTGTTTACTTGGAAAGATGGCGACCTGTCGACTTCTCTGGCACAGACCTGCCTTTCCTCTGTGTTTCAGTGGTTGGCATGTGCTCAACTGAAGTGCAATGAGGATAAGTCGGATGTCCTTCTATATGGCTCTTTTCCACCTGCCTTTCAAGAAAATATGTGGCCGCTTGACTTCCCTCGCCCAAAGTCAGTGGGTGCTCCTGCTAAGAACCTTGGGATCTGGTTCGGTGACGACCTTCGTTTTTCGGTGCAGGTCAAGACACTCACCGGTGTCTGTTTTGGCACTCTTAAATCTCTTAGAAGGTTTTTTCCTCTACTTCCCAAGCATGCCAAGGAAACGGTCGCTCGGGCACTTATTCTCTCTCGCTTGGATTACGGCAACGCCCTTTATTGTGGTATCCCTGGTTATTTGTTGAGTAAATTGCAAACGATACAAAATGCCACGGCCAGACTTCTATTTAACATGTCTAGAAGATCTAGTGTGAGACAGTATTTGCGTGACCTGCATTGGCTTCCTGTGGCCCAAAGAGTGCAATTTAAAGTTCTTACGGTGGTTCATAGAGCTCTGCATGGATTGGACCCGTTATACATCAGGAAGCGGTTCTGCTTCTACATCCCCAGCAGAGCTCTGCGCTCAGCCACCCAATATCGGATGACCATTCCCCGATTTTGCAGGTCCAGGTTGGGAGGTCAGTCCATCTCTATCAAAGCTGCTCTTGCTTGGAATTGTCTCCCTCTAAAAATACGAAGTATTCAGGATTTTTGGACCCTTCAAGAAATGGCTTAAAACTTTTCTTTTTAACTAGCTGATCCATGCATTCTACTCTCCAAGGTTTCTGCTAACTGCACGCGCCAGGATACTCTTGAGTAATTGAGCGCGCTATAAAACCCTTTATCTTGTTTTAAGCTGCGCACTGTTCACCTAGTGTTCAAATTAACACCACAATGTGATCCAAATCAAAACTTCTCAAACATTGTCTCCAAGTAAATTATAAAACATTTACTTTACAATGATACTTGTGTCAACACTTTTTGACAACCAATAAAGTTTTCCACATTCAGTGATACAAAAAAACGATGTACAAGTCTGATGGTCAATCACATGATTACATATTTAGTTTACATGCCCAATGCATTTCGGAACACTGCGGTTCCTTCTTCAGGGGCCAATCTGCAAAAAAATAAACGAATACATGAATGTATACTTGGAAACTACATGGATGGCTCTGAAAGTCTTTAATGTGTATAGCTGTGCATACCTGAATGGTCAGAAAAAATGTGCCTTTGTATAACGTTCTGAAAGAAACGGGGGAAAAAAAATCATAGACTGGGTTCTAAGTTGATAACGTAAAGAGTACTATGGAACTATTATCCTCTCCTCGGATACAAGCCATCCCGATAGTCCCAAAAGGAACCTTGAAATGTTTAAATTGCACACACTGCAATAACGTCATACTGGGACATGAACTGACACACCCAACAACTGGGAGTAAGATACCATTACGACACACTAGTGATTGCAACACAAGCAACGTGGTATACAGCATCAAATGTCCATGTGGCAAAATGTACATTGGCAAGACAGAGCGTAAAATAAAAATTCGGCTCACAGAACACAAAAGTCGTATCAGGACTAGAAATTTAAACTCCCCTTTGGCGGTACATTGGTCAGAAGCCAATCATTCAATATCTCAATTAAGATTTCAGATCATTGAGCAAGTACAAATTAAACCAGGAGTTAATAATCACCTCAAACTCCTTCAGAGAGAAACATATTGGATAAAACACCTTGAAACAATGCTCCCCAAAGGGTTGAATGACAGATTGGACATGGCATGTTACCTATAGCACCCATCAGGTACTCTTATCAATAGTAGAGCGTACATCCTAATGGTTTTAGGTAACTAAACAACAGTTGGCGATCAATTGTCTCCGTACCATGACCTTTATGGTTTATTAACACATGGATTTTATTGAATACCAGACTCTTACATTTCATTATTGCATACAGATTCATATTTTCTCCATACACGTATACATATCATTACTCTTTTTTTCTTTTTCTTTTTCATGGAAGATTCCTTTTACTATTATCAACTATCATCATATATCACGGTGCCATCTATTTATATCTTTCAACACTCTTAGAGCAATATTACAGTGATTCTTACTCCTTTGAGACATATAGCATCATTTTACAGTTTCGATTTTTCAAGCATCTCCACGTGCATCCTAATTATCCATTAATTAGTCCAGCATTATTATTTTTTAGCACGGACTATTCGTTCCACACATAATTGAGCATCATAGGCCCCCTTTCCATCGTTTATCATAATATACCGGTTCGAGTCAGGTTACCGTCCAAGCATTGACTTTACATAATCGGACGTTTTTCAGTCATTTACTATTTACATTTGGTGCGCTTTCCTTTGCGCACGTTTATACTGAGGATTGGTTAGGCATATGCTTACATGACGACTCGCCGATATGTAATTATTTACAACCGTTTCCACTCTTTCAGCCCGAACAAACATGGCGCATCACAGCACGGGTTGCCATAGTGTTTGCACTTAGTCCTCTTTCTACATTTAGTCCCAGCTGATCTCGAAGTTACGCGACCCCCAGCGTTTAAAATCTCGTACGTGTGGATAACGGTAACACACGAATTTGGCGGAAACCTGATCCAGTGTAACGTACTTTGATCACCGGTAAGCTTTCTCGTCGCATTCCTTTATTTGCATACATTGTTTTCAGACAACTCGAGCTCAGTACGTTCATCGCACGTTATTTTTTGACTTGCAGGGTATTACGAATCTCCGTTTCATTGCGGTAAGATTGTTCAAGATTTCTTTCCCTTTAATACTCAGTGAAAGTTTTAACTAGGTCTCATCCACTTTATTCTCATTTTTACCGCTTAGGTGACCTTTAGACCTATTTCAGCTTATCCTCACAGGTAAGCTCATTATCCTTCAACGTTTAATGCTATTATTATGAAACTCTTTACGTTATCAACTTAGAACCCAGTCTATGATTTTTTTCCCCCCGTTTCTTTCAGAACGTTATACAAAGGCACATTTTTTCTGACCATTCAGGTATGCACAGCTATACACATTAAAGACTTTCAGAGCCATCCATGTAGTTTCCAAGTATACATTCATGTATTCGTTTATTTTTTTGCAGATTGGCCCCTGACGAAGGAACCGCAGTGTTCCGAAATGCATTGGGCATGTAAACTAAATATGTAATCATGTGATTGACCATCAGACTTGTACACCGACAAGGAATATATGTATAATTGATGTATTCGTTTTTTTGTATCACTGAATGTGGAAAACTTTATTGGTTGTCAAAAAGTGTTGACACAAGTATCATTGTAAAGTAAATGTTTTATAATTTACTTGGAGACAATGTTTGAGAAGTTTTGATTTGGATCACATTGTGGTGTTAATTTGAACACTAGGTGAACAGTGCGCAGCTTAAAACAAGATAAAGGGTTTTATAGCGCGCTCAATTACTCAAGAGTATCCTGGCGCGTGCAGTTAGCAGACACCTTGGAGAGTAGAATGCATGGATCAGGTAATTAAAAAGAAAAGTTTTAAGCCGTTTCTTGAAGGGTCCAAAATCCTGAATACTTCTTATTTTTAGAGGGAGAGAATTCCAAGCCAGAGCAGCTTTGACAGAGATGGACTGACCTCCCAACCGGGACCTGCAAAATCGGGGAATGGTCATCCGATATTGGGTGGCTGAGCGCAGAGCTCTGCTGGGGATGTAGAAGCAGAACCGCTTCCTGATGTATAACGGGTCCAATCCATGCAGAGCTCTATGAACCACCGTAAGAACTTTAAATTGCACTCTTTGGGCCACAGGAAGCCAATGCAGGTCACGCAAATACTGTCTCACACTAGATCTTCTAGAGATGTTAAATAGAAGTCTGGCCGTGGCATTTTGTATCGTTTGCAATTTACTCAACAAATAACCAGGGATACCACAATAAAGGGCGTTGCCGTAATCCAAGCGAGAGAGAATAAGTGCCCGAGCGACCGCTTCCTTGGCATGCTTGGGAAGTAGGGGAAAAAACCTTCTAAGAGATTTAAGAGTGCCAAAACAGACACCGGTGACTTTCTTGACCTGCACCGAAAAACGAAGGTCGTCACCGAACCAAATCCCAAGGTTCTTAGCAGGAGCACCCACGGACTTTGGGCGAGGGAAGTCAAGCGGCCACATATTTTCTTGAAAGGCAGGTGGAAAAGAGCCATATAGAAGGACATCCGACTTATCCTCATTGCACTTCAGTTGAGCACATGCCAACCACTGAAACACAGAGGAAAGGCAGGTCTGTGCCAGAGAAGTCGACAGGTCGCCATCTTTCCAAGTAAATAGGGCAATTATTTTTGCCCCCAGCTCCTCTGCCAGGTAAATAAGAGGTGTCAGATAGATGTTGAAGAGTAATGGGCTCAAGGTAGAGCCTTGCGGTACTCCCGTCGACACTTTCCTGGCCGCTGAAGAAAACTGGGGTGACCAGACCTGCTGGGAGCGATCTTCCAAAAAAGATTTAGGCCAATCCAGGGCAGAGTCTGCGATGCCGATGTTAGCAAGGCGGGTAAGTAGAAGATGGTGGGGTACCGTATCGAAGGCGGCAGAGAGATCAAGCAAAACCAAAGCCGCCCTGTCGCCCGCGTCCAGGCACTCCTTTACTTGTTTATGCCATTTCTACTTAAGCCGTCTCAGTACTATAAGTTTTCCTAAATCCGGATTGAGCCGGATGAAGGGCACCGGAATTTCGATAAATGTATCCAGCTGACGGAAGACGACTTTTCACAGACCTTGGACAGGGCTGGAAGAAGAGAGATGGGACGATAGTTAGCCTCTTGTAACGGATCTAATGAGGGCTTCTTAAGGAGTGGCATTCATTTAGCCTGCTTCCATAGCAGAGGGACCCGCACCGTGCGCAAAGACAGATTAATAATTGATGTTACTTCAGGGTAGACGACCTCGGCTACTCCTGCCAGTACTCTGGCAGGGCATGGGTCAGAAGGTGAGCCTGATTTAAGGGTGTTAAGAATAGTCAATATATCTGACCCAGTTGCAGGGGAAAAGCCGGTGCATATAGGCGGCGCTGAAGGCGGAGGGGTATAGGGCAGATGGTGGGGAACACCAAGTCCCTGAATATTCTTCATCACACTATCTTGGATGGCTTGTATTTCCCCAATGAAGTAGGAGAAAAGCTCCTCACACTATTGAAGTGATGTGGGAGAAGCCGCTTGTTCGGCGTAAGGTGTCAAAAAGCTTCTAACAATGGAGAAGATCTCTTTACCATTGTTTTTTGCTTTAGCAATGCGATCAGCATAGAAGCTACTCTTAGCCAATTTAATGGCCGCGTAGTAGTTGCTTTGAGCTTTACGCAAGGCAGATTTTGCTGATGGAGAATACTCCGAGCGCCACTGGCATTCCAGTTTCTTACGGCCCAATTTGAGCTCTCTTAGTGCACCAGTAAACCAAGGGCGAGATGGAGAGGAGCACGCTGTTTTTTAGAGATAGGGTGAGAGACAGAGCTGACACCCTGCTTAATCCAAGTAGCAAAGCCATCAACCGCCACATCCAGGTCACTAGAAAGCACCGGGCGGGAGAGTGAGAGGGCCGTAAAAAGGGCTGGGATTTACATTTTCGGTGGAGGTTTGCATTGAACCAATGGCCAGGAAAAACAGAGCAGAAAATGGTCAGACCAGGTAACCTGGATAGGGTTCTCTATAGATAATGCAAAGTTGGAACACACCAGGTCAATCGTATGGCCACCTGAGTGGGAAGGAACTTTCAACCACTGAGTTAGTTGCACCAGATCAAGAAGATCAATTAGTTCCTTAGTGCCCGGGGACCCAGGACAGTCCAAATGGATGTTAAAATCACCCACCAGGAGAAAGTATGTAAAGCGGAAAGCACGAGGGACAATAATGTCATCCAGACTCTTCAAAAAAGCGCTCGACGGGCCGGGGGGGGGCGGGCGACCAATGTGCCGCCCAATGTAAAGTGTGGAGAAAGAACAATGGAGAAGTCAAGAGCCTCCCCGTCAACCAGCCCAACTGTCACCTCACTAGTGAAAACCCAAGTATCTCTTAGCACTACAGCGATCCCTCCCCCTCTATCGGTTAGACGGGCAACTCTGGCAATTTTGTATCCTGAGGGGATAGCTTCTTCAATAACTGGGGCACAAGAGTCAATAAGCCAGGATTCAGTAACAAACAACAAATCCAAGTTGTTATCAGAAAGGAGTTCATGGATATCTAGGGCATGCTTGACTAAGGGACGGGCATTAATAAGCGCGGCCCACAGCTGGGGGCTCTCTCAGAGTGAGAGGCAGGGGCTAAAGAAATAGCTTGCAGACGAAACTGGCAAAGGGGGCACTTCCTCCCTGTGCTATATATGCCAGTCCATGTACTATCTCCACAGCAAATAGTCATCTTCAGCGTTAATGGCTCAAAGTGAGTATATGATCTACTTCTAATCTGATGTCCTGGCCTCAAACTCCCATCATGGCAGGCGCTGGGCGCACCCGGGACGCGGACCGGTGCAGACGGGCTTGCCTTCGGCGCGCAGGCAAGCAACCGGTATCAGGTGTAGGAGCCTGGGAGACTAGACAGCCAACCCAGCCTCACCCAAAATGGTGGCTCGGGAGCACAGCACGCCGAAAAACGAGGTCCTGGCTCCTCTTGGCTCAGACACAAAGAGGGAACCCTACAAAACAAGGTACTGTCAAGCAGCTAAAATTAAATCACATCAGGTCACATTTATTGAATTTTTAAAATAGCTAAATACACAAAATAAGTAGGTGAAATAGCAAAAGAACTACTTCAATAGCAGCGCGCCAAACAGAGTAGCAGGTCCACATACAAAACTCCCGGCTCAAGCCTCTTTGTGTTCTTGACTTCTGCTATTCAAATAAAGCAAGATCAGAAAAGCATAACACTCACCACCTTGTCTTAAATAAAATTAAGACTTTCCTTCATGACTTACTAGGAAAATCTACATTAGCATATTTAAATTACTTATATGTCCTTTGCAGAGTGTTATACCGTATGTCCAGGGCTTGTCATCAGTTGGGCTGCAGCACTTATTGTGCCACCCACTTAAGTAGCACTCTAAAACATGTCTCAGGCCTGCAATTGCAGCCTGAATGCAGAGTTACACTGCAATGTAGATTTTGCACGTAAACCCACTTGCCAAGCTTTAAATTCCCCATTTATTACAGATCACCCCTAAGGTAGGCCCTAGGTAGCCCATAGGGCACGGTACTGTGTAAATAAAAGGTTTGACATGTACTTTTATATTTTTCATTTCCTAGTTTACAGCCCTCATCAGCCAGGCTAGCTTGAATCCAGTGGCAAAGTGAGCAAGAGACCCACGCCTAGGCATACTCTGCCAACTTAGGGTGAACAAAGCAAACACAAGGAGATGATGGATGGAGAGCTGAAACTTTTAAGGCACTCACCTCCAGTTACAGATCTGGGTTGAATCCATCATCGTACTTTAGCTCACTTCGCCACCCCAGTTCAGACAGAGCTATATGAAAATCACTCTTGACCCTCAGGGTCAAGATTGATTTGCATATGGCTGGGTTCAAACTGTAATGGCATGGTGAGCAAAAAAAATATGGATTTAGGACCAGATCTCTGTACTGGGGTGAATGTATGACATTGTTCTGCATTCTGTCCATCAATTGTTGTTTTTGCATTTGTCACCCCAAGTGGGACGGGTATGCCCAGACATGGGTCCCATACTCTCCATGCCACTAGAGTCAAGCTATCATGGCTGATGAAGGGGTGAAACCCCGAACCCTGCCCTAGGATGCTTGTTTCCAGTCCAGGGAGGACCTGGCCTGGCAGTTCGGGCTGGACTGTTCCCATTGTGCAGAGGGTCAAAACTGATTTGTGTATGGCTGGGGTCAAACTGGAATGGCATGGTGAGCAAAAGGACGATGGATTTAGGCCCAGATCTCTGTACTGGGGTGAATGTATGACATTGTTCTGCATTCTGTCCATCAATTGTTGTTTTTGCATTTGTCACCCCAAGTTGGGACGGGTATGCCAAGACGTGGGTCCCGTGCTCTCCATGCCACTGGAGTCAAGCTATCCTGGCTAATGAGGGTGAAACCCTGAAACCGGTCCTAGGATGCTTGTTTCCAGTCCAGAGACGACCTGGCCTGGCAGTTCGGGCTGGACTGTTTCCATTGGGCCCAGGGTCTAGACTGATTTGCATATGGCTGGGTTCAAACTTGAATGGCATGGTGAGCAAAAGAACGATGGATTTAGGCCCAGATCTCTGTACTGGGGTGAATGTATGATATTTTTCTGCATTCTGTCCATCAATTGTTATTTTTGCATTTGTCACCCCGAGTGGGACGGGTATGCCCAGACATGGTTCTCATGCTCTCCATGCCACTGGAGTCAAGCTATCCTGGCTGATGAAGGGGTGAAACCCCGAACCCTGTCCTAGGATGCTTGTTTCCAGTCCAGGGTGGACCTGGCCTGGCAGTTCAGGCTGGACTGTTCCCATTGGGCACAGGGTCAAGACTGATTACCATATGGCTGGGTTCAAACTGGAATGGCATGGTGAACAAAAAAATGAGGGAGTAGTTGTGCCTCAATGGGCCATCTGCTGGCAGGATGAAGGGCAGAGATGAGCACAGCCCCACTTACTCCTGAATAGCCTGTGCTCTGCCTTCACACAAAGGGCTTAACATTCCTGTATTGTCGCTGCAGCCAGCCTGGAGCCAGGACAGGGGAATCAGGAAATGTCATCCACTTCAAAGAACCTTTCCAGAAGCTTCTCCCACCTTCAAGAAGAATGACATCAGGGTATACAAATCATCGGATCTTCAGACCCACTCTTCAGTTCACTACTGGACCTGCGGAAGGACTCTCAGAGGACTGCCTGCTGCTGTGACCTGTTATTCACTCTACCAGACTGCTGCTGTATCTGGAATGACTGCTTTGCTGCCTGGAGCCTGCCTTGAATGCTCAGAGGCCAGTTGAGCCCTGCATATTCCCCTGCACCCAGGACTTCCAGAAGTGACTCAAAGGGCTACTTTGCTTCGCTCCTGCTCAGAGCCACAAGGATATAACAGGTTCTCACCATCTTGACCTGGACCAGGCCTGAAAGGGTCCTGAACCCCCAAGAGGTGTCTCCCCTCTCCTGGACCCTTGATTGTGGTGCTAAAGGTGCCCAGATAGTCCATTTCCAAAAACTGAGGACGTAGACAACGTTTGGCCAAGAAGTGCTCTGAGAACCAGGAGGAGACCGGTACCAACCTGCTCAAATATCCGCCTGTGGTGCATCGCCGGTCGGATTCCCTTTGTGGCTTCTTCTGCTACGTTCTTCTATGCAGCAACAAATCCATTACAGTGGTCCTTCGCAAAAGGGTATCCGACCTTGTGGAACTGTCTTTGACTACAGCCCTCTGCCTCCTCCCGCTGGAGATTTTTAACTTCCAATTTGGAGACTAAGTTCAAACATAGAGATCTTCACCGTGGCTTCAACCTATGCCATCCTACTCAAAGCTCCCTCCTCAGACACCTCCTGCAGCCTTACCCCGCTTCTCAGACATTTTTCTTTAAGCATTTTTCTAGGTCTAGAGGTGAGCCCTGATGAGGTCTAACCCACTTCTTGTATCCGAACCTGTTTGCATCAGGCTGGCCTTAACTTTTGACTTTGACCCATTCTTGTGCGACTTGATGTCCACGTTGGTGCTTTGATCTTTTAGGTGCTAGATTTCACTTAAAACGTAAAAAATGAATTCACTCTGGTTCTACTGATTGGATTTTTGTCATTTTAGTGTCAAATATTTTATTAAAATGTACTCTATTTTTCTAAATTGGTTTGCGATTTTACTTATGTTGTGTTTTCATTTTATTACTGTTTGTGTGCTGCATAAACACTCATTACCTCTAAGTTAAGTCTGACTACTTTTTGTGCCAAGCTACCCATGGTTAAGCGCAGGGTAACTTTGTGACTTTTTGTGGTGCACCCTGCAAGGGATTCTGGCTGTTGCTTGACCCGGGCTCGCAGCCCAGTCAACCAACAACCCAATTTCTCACATTGGTGTTCAGCGATGTGGATTAGCACTGGGGTGTGTGCCGTACCAAACCGTAATTGTGTTACACATAAATCCCATATAAATAATTTGACAACAGAGTGACCTCCTTTTAAATTCTTCCTTAGTTAGACATTAGGTAGCCTATAGAGCAGGTTGCAGTGTAATTAAAAGGTTGTACATATTATTTTAAGTTTTACATGTCCTGGTAGTGAAAAACTCCTAAATGTGTTTTTCACTACAGTGAGACCTATCCCTTCCATAAGATAACATTGAGAATTCTCGAATTATTAAATTTAATAAGCTGTAATTCCTGATTGGGAGAAGGTAGATAAGTCATATTTAGTACCTATTAAATTGTATTGATAAACCCTCTTTAATGGTAAAATCCGATATTTCATTACAATTTTGAAAATTTCACTTAGAGAAAGTTGCCGTTTTATTGCCCTTTGTGCCTGCAGCCTCTCATTGGTGATTTGGGTGTAGCTGACAGTTAGACTTTGCGAATTCCTTCCATACAGTCACACAGTAGAGGGATCAGGTGTGCATCAATGGGCTATCTGCTGGCAGGATGGGGGCGGTGCTGAGCACAACCCCACTTACACCTAAATAGCCTGTGCTCTGCCTTCACACAAAGGGCTTAACAACCCTGTATTGTCACTGCAGCCCGTCTGTAGCCAGGGCAGGGGAGTGAGGAAATTCCATACACTTCAAAAAACCTTTCCAGAAGCATCTCCCGTCTTCCAGAAGAAGGGCTCCAGGGTATTACACATAGGACCTTCAGACCCTCTCTTTAGTTCACTACTGGACTTGCGAAAGGAGTCTCAGAGGACTTCCTGCTGCTGTGACCTGCTGTGCGCTCTGCCAGACTGCTGCTACACCTAGAAGGACTGATTTGCTGCCTAGAGCCTGCCTTGAACCCTCAGAGACCAGCCAAACTGTTGCACCCTGCGTCTTCCTCTCTACCCAGGACTATCAGAAGTGACCCCCAAAGGCTAGCTTGCTGGCCTCCTGTTCAGAGCCACAGGTTCATACAAGGCTCCCACCATCTTGAATCTGCACCTAGACCCAGCCTGAGAGAGTCCTGAACCCCCAAGAGGTGTCCCACCAGTCCTCGACCCTTGGTTGTTGAGCTAAAGGTGCTCAAAAAGTTCTTTGAGAATGAAGAGGAGACCAGGACCAACCTGCTTCTCTATTCATCTAAGGTGCATCGCCGGTCATATTGACTTCGCAGCTTTTCCCGCAACGTTCCTCTCCACAGCAGTAAATCTGTTTCAGCGGTCCTTGACCAAAGGGGTTAGCCAACCTCGTGGAACTTTCTATGGCTACAGCCTTCTGCATTGTCCCACTGGATATTTTTGATTTCCATTTCGGCGTCTAAGTTGAAACATAGAAATGTTCATCCCAGCTTCAACCCAAGGCCATCCGGCGACGAAGCTCCCACTTAGCACAACTCCTGAAGCTTTGCCCCGCTGAACTTTACCTTCTGAGACATTTTTCTTAAAAAAAAAATGTAAGTCTGAAGGTAAGCGTTGACCAGGCCCAATCCACTTCTTGTATCGGAAAAAAGCGCTCCATCTCGGTTGGTCTTAACTTTCGACTTTGGCCAGTCTCTTGCGCTAGATTTCCACAGTCGGTGCTTTGATCTTTTAGGCGCTAGATATCTCCTAAAAATGTAAAAATTAATGACTCCGGTTTTACTGATTAGATTTCTGTAATTTTGGTGTCAAATTTATTAAAATGTACTCTATTTTTCTAAATTGGTTTTGGGATTTTTCATACTGTTTGTGTAATGCATAAATACTTTACACATTCCCTCTAAGTTAAGCCTGACTGCTTTTTATGCCAAGCTGCCCAGGTTAAGCACAGGTTAATTTAGTGATTTTTTGTGGTTTACACCCTAGTCAACCACCAACCCATTTACTCACATATAGGAAAACCATATTTTTTAATTATGATATGACCCCGGCCACATACCATGATTCTAAATTGATCTAATTAAAAGTCTGATGGGCTAAACCTGGGGGAACTGGAATCATCACTAGCAATCATCCATTCACATAGCCACCCTAGATTTTCTGGCTCCATCCATTGTAGTAGGGAAAACTATTTCCAGCACTGACAGGGGAGGATACCTCATCCCTGCAGGGGAGAGAATATGGGGAATAGACTAGCTTCCTCAAGATCCTTTTGTTTGAGGGAGACTGGGAAGGTTTAAAGTAACTCGACAGAGGAACTGCCAAAAAGGGAGTGGAAACTCTGTGATAAAGTAATCAGGATTAGGTACAAGACGTTCCCCAATCACTGGCTACTGAACAGGATAAGTCAGACGCCACACCGCCACCTCCTCAAAAAATACCAGGACCCCTCAAGAAAACATCTTACAAGAAGGAGACCCGGCATGAAAGGTGGAAGAAAGAAAACTTAAGGACTCCTGCATCCTGCAATTATCCAGGCACTGAAAGCGCTGTCCAAGGGTTAAATGGTTGGCCTCCTGTCACCTGCTATGAAGATAGCAGAAGAACGTCTGACTACAAGAAGGCCCATTTAACCGCTGAGGTCTGCATAATGCAAGAGTCCTGGCTGGAAATAGACTTAGTGCCTAGAAGCCTGTCCTGAGGACCTGATGGCTCAAGTAGTGACCAAGAGGAACCTTTTCAGCACTCATATCTGGAGACCAGGAAGAGGCGCTGGGGTATCCCATGGAGAAGGGCTGCATGGTGGAGGGGAACTCCAAGCAAAAGCATTTTCGTTACCAGCCCTAGAGATGATGCCAACAAGGTCAAGAGCCCTTAACAAGGCAAAAAAAGATGAGAAAGCATGAGACAGTAGCTGCAAATGAGAAATTACTGGAGATAGAAGCTGAGCCTGAAGTGAGACTAAGTGAAAAGGAAGGGGATGAGGCAACCCAAATCAACCTTGAAAGAGTGCAAACACAGATAGGCAAAATCAATCAAGCTAAATCTGGGTGAATGGTCAGAGAAAGTGGCTAGCACTCTCAGGGGAAGAAGATGACTGATTACTATCCTAAGAAAACAAAGTCCAATCATACTAAGCACAAAAAGTGATGCTGAAAGACGATGGTTGCCATGGAATCAAGCTCTATGATTTCCTGCTTTTGGAGAAATAAAAAGGAGCCTACCAACTCACCTCGGAACATCCTCTCACTACCTGGCAGTGCTACTAATGGGGTGCCACAACAACAAGGATCACAATTGTCTTGGCTAGCTAAGTAGTAGAGACTTAGAATTTGGGCAGGAAGAAGGCTCGAAAAGCTACTAATATATTTTATTTCAATGAGGAACACATTGGTTTTCTCAATCCTACCTTTCCAGGAATCCCCTCACACAGAACATATACTGAGAAAAGAAGCATATATGAAATGGACATGGGTAATACCCAACACAAATCCCCACCATTCCAGGGGGAAATTGTTTTCTATCTCTTATGAAGAAAATGTGTAGGACAATGGATATAACTACAGGGGCTTTGCGAAGGCAGTCTTCGAAATTAGAATTCCTCATGTCGGATTACCAGACAGATGGAGGAGGAAGAAAGAAGTAGTGATGGATGATTCTCAAAACAAAGAACATATTTTATCATACAAATGAGAATGGTCTGCCTTTCTTGACAAGCTAGTGGAAGTCCCAGAGGCGATCCAATTGCTAACATCTAATTTCAAGAAAACTACTTTTGCACAGGGGAACAACCAGCACACTAGAGAGGAGTGTAGAGCTTTCAGAATGTAATTTAATTGGCAAAGTCCATGGTAATATACTACATCAACAATTGTGCACACTACATACCCATATAGGAAGATTCCCATCGGCTAATAAAATAAAGGGAAGAATTTGAATGCCCAAGTATTTAGATGTAAGAAGTGGCACTCTCTATAGAACTGAAACCCACAGAAAGTGGGAGACCAACTATAGTATTTCCCATAACGAGTTTTTAAGAGCCGACACCACTGAAATGGAGCCCATTATTGGCCCCTATCAATGTGGTCCCAAAACTGAGAGCTGTAGGGCCATCAAATTTGGAAGAAACTACAACCAGGAACAGACAATTAGAGATAGGAGCAAATTAACTGGAACAAGCAATACTGAGAGCAAGAATACTGCTGAAAAGACCTGTTACCACCCTATACGCAGAAAAGGCTATCAGTGGGGAGGGGAGCAGGGGGTTCAAGTAGGCATCAATTGCTCCAGTTCCAGGCCAAGGAGTATTGAAGAACAAAACCAAATTAGAACAGTAATATTTACACTATTGTACTCATTAAATGGCTCCTACAACATTGAAAATAGAAGCAGCAACATCATGAGGCTTGCAAAAGTCCTTCTGGTACTAGCACATGTGGCATCTGATAATATGCTTTCTGTAAAGTTCCTGCCCAAGAGAGAAGAGAACCTAAAGGAGCAATTTGCAAGTCACGTGGGGTACAGCTGCACTAGCACATGCTGTATTCAGCTATGCCGACTTCTTGTATAGTTAGGGCATAGAGAACTCCCCACATGGCAGGAACTATATCTCAATACCTTGGCTACAAGCCAAGAGGGCAAACACATTTTCAGCATGACCAGCATAGCCCTAAAGCCATTGTAGGGTCCCAGCCCGGGTTTTATGGAAGAGATGGTCAACCTATATGTAAAGCGTGACCCAATACGTGTGAGGAAAAAGGCACAAGTAAAAGCCAGTTATTAGAAACTGGGTTATTTGTTGAGAGGAGTGGAAGCCCCACTCAAAATAAAAACAATCCTTATCAGGGTGAACCACAAAAGTCACTGAATAACCCTGTGCTTATCCCTCTGGTAGCAATGCACAAAAGCAGTCAGGCTTAACGTAGATGCAATGTGTAAAGTATTTATGCACCACTCAAACATTAATAAAGTGAAAACACAACAGAAATATCATTTAAAAAATTTTAGTAAAAAAGAATAAATTAAATGACAGCAAAATGGCAAATATCCAACGAGTAGAGCTAGGATATGAATTAAAAAAACCTTTTGGTGATTATAGCACCAAAAAGCACAAAGCACCATTCTAGGTTATCTGGTCGCACTGGATCGGGGTAAAGTCAAAAGTTCAGGCCAACCGAGATGGAGTAGGATACATGGACCATGTCTGTCCCGCTGAAGAGTTACCTTCTCAAGTCCACATGAAGAGCTGCCACTCACATTGACACAGGAAATTGTCAATGGGAGGAGCAGGTCGGGGGCTGCAGATGGTTGCTGTTTTGCTGTTTTGGCACGAAAAGTCAGTTGTTGCTGTCACTGTTGGCGCAAAGTGCAGGTCTCGATGGGGCTTTACATTGGCGGTCGTCACGGATGGTTCCTGTAGGCGGTCGTCACAGGCAGGTGATTCTCGGGGTGAGGAGGTCACATTGTGGTCATGAGAAGCCCATAACATTGGTATCCTCACCTTGAGTTCAGGAGGAGTACACAATGGCACCAGCCAATGATCCAGGACCTAGGGGCACCTCTTGGGATCAGGACTCACTCCAGCAGTTGCAACCAGGAGGGCTTAGGCAGGTTGAGGCAGGTCCGGTTGGTGCTGGGCAGCTGCAGTAAGACCTCTCCAGGCTTGTTGTGTTTATGTAGCTCAAAAAGAAGGTCAGCCACCTGACCCTCAGAGTCACTTCTGGGAGCCCGGGTTCAAGGCAAGCAGGTCCAATCTTCCTTCTTCAAACAGTGGAGCAGTCCTTCTTTTCCATGTTTCACAGGTTCAGAAGTGTTGATGCGAGGTGAGATGAGAGGTTCTGAAGGTGCCACATTTATAACTGGTATGAGCATTTGTGTGGGGGAAATCCCTGGCTTTCTCCCCAAACTGGTTCTGGTCATTTTGTCCCCTAACTGTGGGTTTGGCTCCAAACTGTCCAGGGTGACCACAACAAGGACAAGCCTGGTGTCCCGTTCCTTGTATGTGCTGCAGGCAGGGCCCTTTGAAGTGCAATCAGGGCAGGGTATAGCTCCTCCCCAGCCATCCAGTCAGGAAGACCCACTCCCCTCACACCTAGGCCTCTTTTGTCCACATGTCTGGAAATAATATACAACCCACAACAGGAGATTATGCACAGTCATGTGATCCTGGATACAGGCAGAAAGGCACAGTTGGATTAGGCAGATAACTTTCTAAAAGTGCCATTTTCAGAACAGTAACTACAAATCTGACTTTACCATTAAAGAGGATCTTACATTACAATTCATATAAGTGGAAGAAGCATTTCTCTACCTGTTCCCAAACTGAGGTTATCACTAATTAAGGGTATAATGGAAACCCAGTGTTAGTCTTTTGGAGAGAGAGCGTTATAAACAGAGAAAACGACTTTAGGAGTTTTTCACTGTCAGGACGTCTAAAACTCAAGTACACAACTACTTTTTAAATACCATGCACCTTACCCTATGAGCCTTTAGGGTCTGTCTTAGGGGTGACTTATAAGTATTAAAAAGGAAGGTTTAGGCCTGGCATATGGTATATTTTTCCAGGTTGAAATGGCTGTTTACAACTGCACTACAGGCTGCATTGGCAAGTCTGAGACCGGTTTTACAGCGCTACTTTAGTGGGTGGCACAATGAGTGATGTTGCCTAGCAGCAGCATTTAATTTACAGGCCTTGGGTACATGTATTACCATTTACCAGGGGCTTAAAACTAAACTAAATGTACCACTCAGGTGTACAACAATTCTATCCATGGAGCCGCGAGGGGGACGATCATGCGAGGTAGTATCCTGATATACAGTGCAAATAGCACAGGGTCCCAATTGTTCTAAAGGCTCATGACACCACTGGCTTCAGTACAGCAAATTGATATTAAGGAATTACCTTTTCGCAAAACAATTGTGACCATTGTGTCATATTTTGCAACATTTATTCATTAAATCTACACATAGCATTCAATGTTTACAGACGTTATCACACTATTCACGTGAGTAGGGTAGGGATCTGTGTACCCGTCCTGAAGAAGAAGCAGCACGCTTCGAAACATGTTGACACGTAGGAGGTTTTGTACATTAATACAACACACCTCCACCTCACATTTCTTAATAATACCGGCACCGAGGCATATTAAATGTTTCTACTCCACTGGTGCTAGGTATTTTTTTAACATTCACTTATCATTCACTCCTGACCCTACCACTCACCCTCTCTCACACTACACAGTGGTAACATCAGTGCTGCCGCGTATCGCTGGTTAGTAGCACGCCGCGTTTCCTAGAGGGACGCGTAGACCCCTATGATGAAGCATGACACCAAGGGCCCTTTTGGTGTGTGAGGGGTATTTAAGAAACACAATGTGCTTCCCACCCATGTAGGAAACACACTTGAACCATGATCAATCATCATCCATCGCAAATCTCCTGTGGGTGGATTCAATTTGTTTATAAATAAATTGTTTGGGGAGGTCGAATCCACCCCTGGTGTTCGTTAGGACACCCTCTCTCCACTCCCTCCTTTGGTATTTATAGTACAACAATTCTACCCTGTTTTAGGGAGAGAGCACAATCACTTTACTACTTGTTAGCAGGAGTAAAGTGCACAGAGTCCTAATGCCAATAAAAACAAATTCAGTTAAAATGGGGAGTGAAGGCAAACGGTTTGGGGGAAACCACACCACAGATGTCAGGTCTAACTCCCAGAATGGAAATGGGCTGCCGTGACACTAGCAGGAGTGTGTCACAGCACAGCTCATAAACTACATACAAATATGTTCCAAATATATAAGAGGACTTTGAAATAAATGAAATCCAGTTATAAGTAGGGGACATGTGCTGAAAACTGTCAATATTGCTAGATTGTCCCTTTAACAAGAGAATGATGCCTGGATAGGTTAAGCAACACAAAATGTCATAGATTGTTTCTCAGAAGCCTAGGCAATCGAAGGAATCACAAATAATGGATATGCAATATACTTTGAGAAGCAAAACAAACACAAAAAATGAAAAGGAAAGCTGATGGACGGCATAATAATCTGGATTTCAATAGTTTTGAAAGTCATTGTTAAAACCTTTGGGTTCTGAAGTGTTAGTGTACAACACATCAGACTAGAAGGGTATGGTCCTATAATAAGCAAATTAATGTATACATTACACTGAGCAAGACCACCACAAGAGATTCCGTGATGAGGATACTTGAGAATGAAGTAATGCACTTAAGGAATAATACTATGTCACGGGGTAGCCACATTATATTGGTGTGAGGGAATTTCAATTTCAAACCTGTGCAAGGTATGACCGAGAGAAATATAACTGAAGAAGAAAGTGCTTGGGAACTACTGGAAGCAGACATGCTCTTTGTTCAGGAACCTGGAGCTATTTATAGCAATGATGATTTCTAATACCCACATCTTTTGCTGTTTCCATTTGTTTGTCAAATGATTATCCCTTATATTTTGCCACTATATGATCCTTGCAGTATAGTTGTGCTTTTCTGCACTTTCTTCACACCACTCTTTTCTTTGTTGATTGTTTAGGAAAAGTAAGTATCTGGATATTGCTACTGTTCAATGGTAAACAATAAGGATGGGGAAAGGTTGTTTCAATACTGAAAATCCAATGCGTGTATGAAATTCTCTTGTAGACCCTTCAACAAAAGTCACTATAGACAAAGATATTAAGCATATCTGCTCTACGAATAGAGTAGAGTGATAGAATATATTATATATTTATAGTATTAGTTATGGTATGGAAGGTTCATTGAATTTCTTAGTTATGAAATCACTAAGTATAATGAACCTAAAAAGTTGTGAGGTAGCTGGTGCCCAAAGAAGGTCTATGTTTACACATTGTCAGCTATCCTGTGCTTTTTAACCCCCCCCCCTCATTAGTACCATTTGCATACCATGACTTTGTCTGCTGTCTTTTGTTCCCTTGTTCCCTTTATTTTACTGAAGTTAGTTTACTTTCTCTGCAATACCCATCCTTGTTTGCTGTGGTTTGCTTTTCTGTGCTTTATTTACATCACACATTTACATGCTCTACTCATAGAAAAGCAATTTTAAGGAAGGTGCTGGTCAGTACTATTGGACAAGAATGTAAAAAGACATTTCATTAGAGAAAAATAGGTGCTAGTATGACAGTGAGGACAAGGATGATGTAAGTTGGTTTATAGTACAATACACAAGGCCCTGTAGAAAAGGATATTAAAAGATTGCTGTGTTTAAACAGTGTCCTGTGACACCATATGTTATTTACTTACAGTATAACTTATAATTTGGAATGTTTTGATTATCTTACTGTCTCTTGCACATTTAAGAAGTGCAACATTATAAAGGTCCTAAAAGTATACTGAGGTAAAAGGTGTCCAATGTAGATGTACATTTTTGATTTGACATCTATTGTGACCTTTATACCCTCAAATTCTATTCTATACCAATAATTTTCACTCTTCTCTATCTTCTTTGTGTCTTCTTTCCATTTTTTGGTCTAATTACTTACCCTTACATTGTACTACAGTATTTATCTTTGCTGCTTAGAAATGCTTTTGTCAGCGATTTTCACTACTCTCATTTTTGCTCATTTGTTAGAAAACTAAGTTTAAGTGACAGAATAATAAAAATAGGGGAAAAGTAGTTTCATTACTGAAAATTCTAGTTATATAATTTTGCCACTTCTACTGACAATTCTATGGTTATATATTATTGCCACATTGAACACAACCTACTTTATAGTTCTGAGATAGTAGGCACGATAGGCAATGTTATTAGGCATATGTGCTGTTTAAAAAGTGTAGAATGTGACTGTATATTTGCATATGGGAGTGGTCGGCGCTCCAGTGAAGGCAACGAAGTACCTCAGGGCTAATAATAGCTGGTTTAAACCCTCTGCTCCAACATTCAATGTGTCTTGTTGCTTGTCCCTTTTTAATTTAGAACATTTTACACTCAGTGGGTCGAATGTTCAAATAGCTTTAGAGCCCTTCTGCCTCTGGCTATACCAGTTGTTAAAAGCCCTCTCCCTTGTTGTAGCAGGCTAGAATAAGTATTAAATGCCTGATCCAGGCCAAAGTTGAAGGTGAGGACCTATAACATGGGTGCTTGCCTTAATGGTTGGCATATCATGCAACCGTGCCAAACTGGTCTATTAGAACATACTCCTGTTAAGGATCAAAAGTCCTAATTACAAAAACAGCCTTTTCTGATACAAGCTTAAACATCCTCCCACACGTGCAACACTTGAGTATGTTTCACTGTATGTTCTGTGTGTGCATACAGATCAAGAGTTGTGAGAGTGAGTAACAGTGAAAGCCATCATGCTTCAGGTCTTTGAAACTGTTTTTTAGACTGGCATGGGAGTTAACTAGAAATCCCTCCTCTTTCTTTCCACGGGTGCAGTGACATTATGAACTATGGCTCGAAAGAGGTAGGAACCTGTAGTGTGTGTGTTTCACAGCATCTGCTTTTCTCTTTCCCCCTCCTCACTCAACATATCCTAGAGCACGGGTTCTCCAACCTTTTCTAAAGAGAGCTACTTCTGAACAGTGAAAATCCTCGTGAGCTACTGAATGCTAAGCAACTCACACACTGTTACCAGACACCCCCACACCCAGCTTAATTGGCTTTAGGCCTAATGTCCTTACTGCCAGATGCTATGGTTTGAACAAAATCCTTTGACTAGGGACTTTATGACAGTGCTGCCATGTGTGTCAGAGAAAGTGTGGTCTTTGAGGATGTATGAACATGTGTGCATATGATTGGGATATATGTATATGGGTGACTGAGAGACAGTGTCATATGTACTTGTGGCAAAGAGAAAACTTTTGCCATATGTGGCACGATTACATGTATAACACAAATGGGAGAAATTTAAGTACAGAAAAGTTTTCTGCAAAAATGTGCAGAGTCTGGAACATTTTTCTGCACTTCAAATTTCCCCAACTTAAATTAATTGCTGTATTTTACTTATTAATATGGCACTGTATTGAGAAGATTAAACAGAAGAATTAACTTTGTTTATGTGCATAACATGAAACTCATCTTTTAAATTGTCACATTTACAAACACCAAGCATGTTGCTCCCAGTGACTTGTAGACATGGTGCCATATTTATAACATAAAAATATATATTTTTTTACATAGGAGGAATTTTAAGTCAATAAACGTACTTCATAAAACACTAAGAGGTATTTGGCTTAATTGAATGTTGAGAACGACATTGTAACTTAATGTTTCATTGAAAAGATTTTCTTCACTTTAAATGTCTCCCATTTAAAAAACAAAATACTACTTTTCAGTTGTAAAAATGGCACAGTGTCTATGCTTGTAAATGCCACACTTTGAAATAAGAGAAAGTTCAAATGAGCATTAATAATTAATTTTCTTTCATTTAAAAATATTCAGAAACATAATTTTCTTCTCATGCTCCAATATTGAGCCAACAAGGACTTTTATTTAAGAGTTAAATACTTCAGTGCTTCAATTCTTAACCTCTGTGACCCAGCTTGGCCCATAAATCTGACTGAGCACTGCTCTGCTATCTGCAGCTTGATGATAATAATATAAAGTAAACATAGCCTTTGCTTAATGTTAAAAGAATAATGTGACCCTGTGCTTATTTAACAAGCATTTGCAATGCAATAGGTCTCGCATTCACGCGAGTTCAAGCTATTGGCACTGTAAATGACAGTGCCTTTGATTTATGTTTTGGGTTTTAAAACATAAATAAAAGGCATTGTCATTTACAATATTAGTAGGATAATCTCTCGCAAATGCGAGACCAATTGCAAAGGGCCTTCTCGACCGCTTGTTAGATTGTAAATATCAGAGGAAGCGACCGGCCTGCGACGTCTTCAAAGTAGTGAAGATGTGTAAGTGTTGTAAATTACACTAACAAAGAGCTCCAACACCTTTCGCTCTGTGATTACACTGTCACAGCTCAGGAGGAAGAGCGAGAGGGGGGGCTATTTCCTGCCCTCTCTGTGATTTGAGTGTGCAGTGTGGCATTGCATAATGTCATTGCCATCTTTGGTCTAATAAACAACACTCCAGCTGTAGTAGGCCCCTGGCTTCCCCTCCTGGTTCAGGGCGGGCTGTGCTTTATGGTGGCATGGAGGGAGGGATGGTCTCGGCTGCAGCTCCGGCCTCTTATAGTGCCCCTGCTATTACTAGTGAGCAAGAGGCGCTGAGGTGGTGGTATTGGTATTTGTGGTGGTGATATTGGTGGGGGTGACATTGGCGGTAGAGGTATTGGTGATAGTATTAGATGGTGGTGGTATTAGTGGTGGTGGTGGTATTTGTGGCCTTGGTGCTGTTATCGCTGGTGGTGGTACTGGGGTTGGTATTGGTGGTATTGGTGGTGGTGGTATTGGTGGTGGTATTGGAGGTGGTATTGGTGGTGGTGGTATTGGTGGTGTTGGTATTGGTGGCTGTGGTATTGGTTGTGGTATTTGTATTGTGGTGGTGGTATTGGTGGTGGTGGTGTTGTTAATGAAACAGGCTTTTGAAAACAACCCGCCAGGTGGCATTAGTACAGATGACATGTAACACAGATGTGCAGCTGTGCTGCTTACAAAAACGCAAGTGGTTTCAGCTGAATCAGCGCATGTCCGGCCTGCAGTAAGAGAAACTCAATAAAGTAAATAATGCTTACAGACTAAATACCAGGTCCCGTGCAACAACTGAAGTATAAAGGGTCAGTCGCCATGGGAGGGTACAAATGAAGACAAGACCGTACTAAGGAGGGACTAACAAACCTATTAACAAATCCAAAGGCAGCATTTACGAAAGAAAATGACACAAGCCAATGAAAAATATGGGAGGAGAGTGAGCGCGGCTTCTCTCCCATACTCTACTACAGCAGTCCCGCTCGTCTCGACCTAAAAATGAACGCAATCCTGTGAGCTACTTTGGAGGTGTCTGGGATTTACTGGTAGCTTGAGATCGACTGGCTGGAGACACCTGATCTAAAGAGTCTCTTAAGACAAAACGACCAAGCCAAATTTTGGCAGTTCATCAACAGCTTAAACACCACTAATTGTGCAGACTAAACACACAAAAAATATTTGCTGCTCTCACAAAGATCTCACAGCTAGCACAAAAAATGTGAATATCACAGTTAGCCACGTCATGCATGAATTTACTAAATAGCAACAGAAGGAAGATATAATTACAAACAACCGAGTAACCCTGTAGCATTTGTACTATCCTTTATGGTGATACCATTATCTGCTCATGGAGTTTATTAAATTCATTAAGGGTCAACTATCCAATGCAAAACATTAATAGAAATTAAGGGCATCCTTGTTGGGTACAAGATATTGGTCTCATATCATATGCACTCTGTTTGGACTCTGGCTTGGGTTGGTGTACAGTAGCATCAACCATATCATTATAATCTCACCTATACCCATCTGTCCTAATGTTGCAAACATATATTTCCAGCTAACCATGTCAAAAGCATTCTCCATACCTATAGCCATTACCACTTGTGCTGGTGCTCCGATAGGGGTATTTTTTATGATATGAAATAAGCATCGGACATTTGAAAAAGTATTCCAGTCAGGTATAAACCCATATTGATCTGGATGGCCAATAAGGGGAAATTTGTTTAGCATTCGGTTAGCAATGGTTTTACTAAGAATCTTGTAATCCGAGGTTGGAATTGACAAGGGCCGTTTTTTTATGTTTCTGGCTGGCGAATGCAGCAATACAATTAATATGTCTTTAGTAGAAGGGGAATTGTACTTTTTCCGCATTTGCTTAAATATACATAACAGCAGGTGTTGGTTCTACTATGTCTAGATACATAACATAAAATTCGATAGGTAAATTATCTGTTTCCAGAATTTTCCTGTTAGCTAAATTAGCAATTGCTTTCCTGACTTACTGAACTGTCAGTGGCATATCTAGTTGTTCCAATTTGTCAGGGGGGATTGGGTCAATGTTTGCCGCGCTTAAGTAACCTTCAACCTCTCTTGGCATAGCCTGATCTTTTGCTGCTTATCATGTTGAATACAAGTCTGAAAACCTTTGATTAATGTTGTCCTGTGCATATCTGATCCTCCCCTTCATTATCCTGAACAGTAGGAAGTGGGATAACCCTTTATTAACATTTAATCAACCAAGCAAACACCCACCCGACTTCCATGTGGACCCCAGTCTATCTGCTTTCTCCCTTAAATTGACATACATGTTCTTTGGTACACTCCAGATTGGATACTGGGGTATCCTTATTAGTCCCTAGTATATGGTACACATGTACCCAGGGCATAGGTACCCCAGAGGCCTCCCATGGGCAGAAGCATGTTTTATGCCACCCATGATAGGCCATGCAAAATGGAACTCAAGGTCTGCTACTGCAGCCTGTGTAAGATGGTGCTTGCATCACTTACATTAGATATAGATTCACTATATCTAATAGTCACTACACTTAAAACTTATAAGTCACCCCTATAGCAGGCCTTAACAATCCTGAAGGCAGGGTGCTGGGTTGTATGTGAAAGGGTGCTCCTGCATGAGCAGAGCCTCTCTGCAGCCTTCGGAGACCATTCTCTAGGGTTGTCTGTGACTCAGTCGGACATCTAGGTAGAGGTGCATTATAACCTCGCGGTAAATGCTATCTCGAAAAAAGGCTGCTTTGAAACATTCTGAAGCGAGCTTTGTGAGGTCAATGGTCTTACCGGTGCCAGCCTTCTCGACCCGGACAGCACAAAATGGATGCTGCCGATCAGAGACACTTTTCTGCCCTCCTGCTGCTGAGCCAAGCTCGAGCAGAGGAAGGCAGCACAATAGGCATCCTGTCACAGGGTGTTGTGACCACCTCCCAGACAGTATTTAGTGAATTGGAGCACTCTGAGAGGGCCTGTAAGTCTGCACTGGGGGCACATTTGGTGTACCTGAGCATAGTCCAGCTCAAACCATTTCTGGGAGCCATTGGCTCCTGCTCTGTTGCGAAACTGGACAAAGGACATGGGTGTAGCCACCCCTCTGTCCTGCCTCTCCCCTAGGAGGGTCCCCTAAATCTGTCCAACTCTCTCCCGTGGGTATAAAATGGGTTACCTTGCTACAGGACATTGGATTTTGAATATGTGACGATACAATGCGTGGTGTTACCACGCGGTAGGTAACAACACGCGCAGCTTTACATCGCAAGTCATTTCTACGACTTGCGCTAGATGGCGCGCTAGACTTAGGAATAGTATAAATAACTAGTCCTACTCCAGTTAGCACAACAGCAGGGAATTTGTTGGATTTAAAATCCAACACATTCCCTGGTGTTGCACGCCACCTAGCGCAAGTCGTAGAAACGACTTGCGATGTAAAGCCACGCGTGGTAACATCGCGGTCGTTGTAATGACCGCGTTGTTACCTACCTGCGTAGTAACAACAGCGTTGTAACCGCTGTTTCCCTTGGATTTTACGTGGACAAGATTCTACAAAAAAGAAACCACTGACCTTCGACCGTCTGGACACTTGGACTTCACTGGACCTTGACTGGGCTCGACTTTGTCCCTCTTTCCGTCTGAAGCTTAGTTTGTGCCTTTGCTCCACACAACTCTGTGCAGGACCAGTGGTGCACTTAAAACAACCAAAGAATCTCTCTTGGAGTGAAGGAGTCACTCCCCTGCTTCGCAGGCATCTAAAGCGCAACTGACCGGTCTGCTGCTCCTGAGCTCCTGCGGACTCCAAAGATTTCAGCAACACAGGAGGTGGGTTCCTGAAGGTCCCTATCTGCCCTATCACTGAGTTTGAGGCCAGTATCCCTCATGGGGGCTGCGTAACCCGAACCTCTGTGCACCGTGTCCATTTGCAAGTGCATATGCTTTTTGGCAATTCCCGAGCTTGTGCATTGGACTGTGTGTAGTCCTGACCTTGAGCAGTATTTGCACCAAAGAACTCCGGCCTCCTCACACCGTGTGGTCTGTGCGCTGGTGCTTTGCAATCTTGCTCGAGGTCCCCTCGCGACTTCTAGTGATTCGACCTGTGGGTTCACCTGAGGGTCATCTTGAATATTCTTGGGCTTTCCTGGTTGCTCCAGACGTGCCCTGACTCCCCGTTGCTTGGTGAGTCCCCCTGACCTTGCTTGTCCACACTGTAACCTGTTTGACCCTCCTGCATGGGTTGCTGTTGCCAAGGCTTGTTGGTGCTCCCGCCGGACTCCGACCACTCAGCACGCGACATCCTTCGTGGGACAGCTCACCTCCTGGTCATCCTCAACATCTTCTGGTCCTCGTGGCAGCAGAGTCAAGCATCCTTTCTTGCACCTGAAGCACCCGACATAGGTGGGCATTTGTATCCCGAGCCCCTGGTCACTCTGAAGTGACCCAGATTCTGTCCCCTCTGCTTTCAGGGTCCTTCCATCCAGAATCAAGGCTTGGATTCCACCAGACCCTTTTTACCTTCACGGCAGCAGTACTTCTTCACTTCCTTCCATAGAGAACGATTAGAGTTTCCGACGCCACTTCAGACCTATGCACCTGGCTTCACTGGGTTAGGTAACTCTGGTACTACGCTATCCACGGGTGGGGTGGTTTTTTAAACTCTTAAGTTCTGAAGGGTTTGCTCGCAGTCCTAGAAGGGTCTTTAAACTTTAACTTTGCAACCGCAACTTTCCCATAGAGTTGTACGGAGCAAGCGGTCGTGTTTCCTCACTACACCCGTCCTCTGTGAATCTCCTGTGTCATCACCTTGGGTGGCTCCTTGGGGTCCCAGGGATTCTATGTGCTCTAGGCACTGTGTCTAGTCAAGTCATGATTGTTATACCACTATGTTAGCAAATGGTTTGGTCTTCCCCTGGAGCACCCTGTGTATGGTGCTATTTACAACTGTTTTATTGATCCAGTATTATGTGCTTTATGCTCTATCCTCGTGTAGAAGATAGTAGAGAGTGTTGTAGAAATAAATACATATTTTTATATAACTACTGTGTGGTTCTCCTTCATTTAGTCATTCAGGAGGTGATATTCTGGTAAAACAAGATGCCTTACATTCCTTCAAGAATAAGCCTGAAGGCTGCTCTCCATAGCTACCACTAGGATAGCTTTCATAAAGGTTATCTTTGACCTCATACATCATAAGGGTTGTGTGGATTGGTACAAAAGTGCGTGCGCTCTGTGTTATCTTTAATGAGACTGGCCTGCCCTCCCATAGGAATGCATGGGGGATATGTGTGTCCATGGTAATTCCTGATGTGAGAGGAGTGCAGGGTCAAGTTTAGTATGTGCGAACTCGTGAGAATAAATGCTCCGCAATGATGTGCGCAGATTTATTATAGCTATAGGAGAAGTGCCACTTCTAGAAGTTGGCATTTCTGTGTGCTGTGTGTCTGCCTGCCTGAGTGCATGTCTGGCTTGTGATTGACAGGTGCTGGATGGTGTGGGGAATTCCAGGAGCCAGGGTGAGTCAGCCCAGTGGTGAATAGAGAGATCTGCATCTAGATGGGAGGGAGGAGTTGCACCTGGGACCTGAATAGGACTGTGCCTTCCCTCCACAATGCTGGCTCCACCCCCTGTTGTGCGTCTGAGCACCTAGCCCCCACCTGACAATAGGGAGAGGGGCTGAGCAAAACAAAGTGCTCTAAACCAGTTGCATCTGGTTTTCCCCTTTTCCTGCACCTTGGTGACAAAGGAAATCTGTGTATAAAAAGGGGCAGTGACCCCATGTAAAATGTTCTCTCTCTGTGTTCCTAACTTGAGGGGGGTCTGCTGCTGCTGCTGCTGGGCGCCTGGAGGAACCGCCACTAGGGACTGCCTACCTGCTGGAGGGCCCTGTGAGCTGGCCTGCCTGGGCCCAGCCTTTGCCCCCCTTAATTGCAAAAGACTTTCCCTGGACTTTGCCTTCAGCGCCGGTGAGCGCTCTACTTTTCATTTTGGGAGCGCTTTTATTATCGCCCAGAGGAGAGTGAGGAGCTGGCGGCGTGCCGAGCGCTGCTGCCGTGATTCTGGAGGAAATCCCGACGTGGGGATTCCCCCGAGCTGCTGGGGGAAGCGGGTGCCCACCCCGCTTATCTTTATTCTTGTCCTCGCGGGTGCCCACCCTGCCTCTTGCCGCTTTATTGTGATTTCGGCGGGTGCCCACCCCACCGCTACGTTCGTTGTCGCGGGTGCCCACCCAAGGCCAGCGCACTCCAACACTCGAGGGCCCAATAGTTTAGGGGCCCCTGAGGGCCACAGTGCTTGGGGCATAGTTTATTTACAGAGCCCGTGTGGCTCCCCCGTTTGGCACACTGAGTGATTCACAGAGCCTAGGTGGCTCCAACGCTGCACATTATTTGTTTCAGAGCCCCGTGTGGTTCCAACATTGGGCATATTTGTTTAAAGGGCCATTGAGAGCCCATGCCTCCTTTTTGACATTCCTGTCTGCACAGCTGCCCAGAAAAAAGTGGGCAGCTGCCACGTTTAGGCCTGATCTTCTATTTTGTTGCTTTTGCTGAGTGCGCAGCTAGCCCGGACATTCTGGACATCGGGAATTTGAGCCCCTGTAACGCTAAGGTCATTCATTTACCAGTAGTTACTGGTTGTGCTCTACAATTATTATTTTGTGCTACAGTTATTCTATGTGCTACATCTACTATTTCAACTAAGTACTGATTCTGACAGTGGTCCATGTGGCCCTGTCATGTGTATATAATCCCCCTGTAGATACTGCCCAGTGCCAGTTGGCACAGTGTATATTATGTGATTATGATCTAATGTGTTTATTATAATACAAAGGCTATTTTTATATATAACCTTGTGTGGGGTTCCTTTTGTGGTGTACCTGGGGTGTTGTTGCTGTGTGCGTGCGCAAATGCTTTACACATTGCCTCCGGGATAAGCCTGACTGCTCGTGCCAAGCTACCAAGGGGGTGAGCAGGGGTTATCTTTGGCGTGTAGCTTCCTTGCCCTGACTAGAGTGGTGGTCTCTGCCTGGCTTTGGCGCATGCCTTAGCCAACCAGAGATCCCATTTCTAACATTGGTGATCAGCGGTGGGATTAGGACTTGTGTTGCGCAGTACCACAGCGACGGCTGGCTACATTACAAAACTCTGCATTTAGATAATTACGTGTTTGGGGATTATTGTTCTGAGTTTTATTTTAATTCTTCTCCTAAAAGTGTCATTTTTGAATTGTGTACTCTTGCTTCAGCTCAGACACCTAGGTCCCCTGTGTTGCACGTGTCCCTGATCGTCCTGCCAAAATGGAGTCTGCTTTTAATTTCTGTGGTCTGTTTAGATACAGTATGTGGGAGTTGGTTGAGTTCTGTGAGGAGAGAGACATAGCAGTGAGTGGATCAGACACCCAGTCAAGACTTAGGGGAAACCTGATCCAATGGCAGAAGGATGAATGGGAACGTGAGCGCAGTGAGGAGGAGAGGGCCCGGGCCGCACACCAAAAGGGTGGTGGGTCTGAGGGGAGCCCTGAAGAGTCTGAAGAGGAGGAAGAAAGTGACAGGACAGGGACGCCAGTAGATAGTGAAGACCCCATGGATAGGGAGTCCCTTGCTGGGTCCAGTATCGAGGGCAGCACCCCATCCCTTTCCCTGTCCCCAGAGGAGTGGGTAGATAGGAGGGAAGAAAGGGAGCATCAGCTGGCTTTGGATAAGCTCAGGTTAGAGCATGCCAAGCAGATGGCACAGCTGGATGTGGAGGAGAAAAGCTAGAGACTGAGAGGGTCCTAGCGCAGGAGAGGATGACGGAGGCAGAGAGGGCCTTCACCAGGGAGAAATTAGCTCTGGAGGGTAGGTTATCCCCTGAGTGCAGTTGTAAGTGTCTGGATTCACCAGTAAGGGTGGGATCCAGTGGTGGCAGCAATATAGAGTCCAGTGCAGGAAGCCCCATTCCCAGTTCCCAAAGTATGGTACCTTGTTCCCAGGAAGAGGAGTAGAGGTTGAAGTTCAGGGGCAGTAAGAAACTGTCTCACCAGACTTGGGGGGAGTTTGCGGATGCATGTTATGATGCACTGGTTGATTGGGTGGCGATTAACACGGAACAGGATTTGGATGGAGAGATGAATATGGTTATCAAAGAGCAGATGTTCAGTAGTTGTTTGCTGGGGTTGCGCCAACACCTGTTAGAGTGTGAGTCCTTTGATCCTTGGGAACTTGCACAGGAAGCAGACTTCCGGGTGGTGGCCCGAGGGTCTGATGAGGCATTGGAGAATGATTCCAACAGTAGTGGCTCAGGTATCTTCCCGTCAGTTATTGGGGAAGAAGTTCAGAGTTGCCCAGCTAGGTCCCAGAGTAGTGAGAGGGGTGTAGGGGCTCGCGTCCTGTCTTGGTGGAGTAGGATTGAGTGTGGGACTGAGTGTCCCCAGGTGCCCAAAACCCCGTCTCAGAACCTGGACGGTTTCTTCAGGGAACAACAGGTTGGGAGCCTAGGCTGTCCTGTTAGTCCATTTGAGGAGGATCACCTAGTGTCTGGAGAACCTGGAGCATCTGTAAATAGAGCTCCAGTGGTTCTGGTGTCTGGCAGTGCCGCTCCAGTAGGGAGGGCACAGAAGTCCGAATTGAGGGGTGAATGGGGATGTGTTCCCCAGTGGAGGAACCAGTGGGTCAGGGACCAGCCAGCAGGGCTGAGTTCCCTTGGAGTGACCATGGTGACACCTCTTCTGTTCTGGGGGATCTCCAAGCACTGTCGGGTGGACAGGGGACGGGAGATCTGCACCAGGCAGACAGTCACGCAACATATGAGTCATGTATTACCCTCGGGGATGGTGTGTGAGTCCCCAGAAGTCCTGGAGTGCCAGGCAAGTGCTCAGCCAAAGGGTTTAGACCCAAGGTTGGGAGGCCAGGTTCAGGATCTGCCTGACCTGGAGGACAGGGCGTCTGTAACCAGTGTCCTGACTGGTTCATCTTCCAGGGGTACCACTCGAGTTGGGAGGGTGCAGAACTCTGGAAGGGGGTGCAGAGGGAGGGAGTCCTCGCCTCTGACTCCGGTGCAACCTGAGGGGTTAAACCCTAGGTTGGGGGACCAGTTATGGGAGAGAGGTCCTGAACTGGTGTGAGAGTGGTGTTCTACGGGTACCTCTCCGAGGAGGAGAGAGCGGCACCCTTGAAGGAGAGGTAGGGGGAGGAGAGCCTCACCCATGACTTCTGGTCAGCTTAAGGGTACAGACCGTAGGCTGGAGGATCAGTGGCAGTTTAGAACTCCCCTAATGAGGGGAAGAGTGGAGGATGGTTACTATGTGCCAGGGGTTACTACCCCCCACTCTGTGAATGGGCAAGGACCAGTGGCATCTGGATGGCCTAGGGCCTGGTCCTGGCCGCGGACAGCTAGGGAGTACCAGTGGGGTAGCCCAGTTGGTCCAGAGAGCTTTTACAGAGGAAACCACGTGGGTTCAGAGTGGCGTAGAACTCGAGGGTGTCCCTGCCATTGCAGGCCCGCGTCCGTGTTCTATCGCCCCAAGCAGGCAAGCCCATCACAGTGGTGATTGGTCTACCCTGCGTTTTGGCTGGAAGGGGGTTGTGTTGGACTTGGCCCGTCTGGCATGTTCACCCCCTAAAATGTTTGCATTTATCCTAGCCTTTTTCCCTATGTAGTGTTAGTGGTTTTAGGCCTCTAGGCACTTTAGCACTGTGTCCCAGTGTAAAGTGTGTGCGCTCTGTGTTACCTTTAGTGAGACTGGCCTGCCCTCCCATAGGAATGCATGGGGGATATGTGTGTCCATGGTAATTCCTGATGTGAGAGGAGTGCAGGGTCAAGTTTAGTATGTGCGAACTCGTGAGAATAAATGATGCACAATGATGTGTGCAGATTTATTATAGCTATAGGAGGTGACACTTCTAGAAGTTGGCATTTCTGTGTGCTGTGTGTCTGCCTGCCTGATGTGGAGTGCATGTCTGGTTTGTGATTGACAGGTGCTGGATGGTGTAGGGAATTCCAGGAGCCAGTGTGAGTCAGCCCAGTGGTGAATAGAGAGATCTGCATCTAGATGGGAGGGAGGAGTTGCACCTGGGACCTGAATAGGACTGTGCCTTCCCTCCACAATGCTGGCTCCACCCCCTGTGGTGCGTCTGAGCACCTAGCCCCCACCTGACAATAGGGAGAGGGGCTGAGCAAAACAAAGTGCTCCAGAACCAGATGCATCTGGTTTTACCCTTGCCCTGCACCTTGGTGACAAAGGAAATCTGTGTATAAAAAGGGGCTGTGACCGTATGTAAAATATTCTCTCTCTGTATTCCTAACTTGAGGGGGGCCTGCTGCTGGGCGCCAGGAGGAACCGCCAGTAGGGACTGCCTCCCTGCTGGAGGGCCCTGTGAGCTGGCCTGCCTGGGCCCAGCCTTTGCCCCCCTTCATTCCAAAAGACTTTCCCTGGACTTTGGGCTTCAGCGCCGGTGAGCGCTCTACTTTTCATTTTGGGAGCGCTTTTATTATTGCCCAGAGGAGAGTAAGGAGCTGGCAGCGTGCTGAGCGCTGCTGCCGTGATTCTGGAGGGAATCCCGACGTGGGGATTCCCCCGAGCTGCTGGGGGAAGCGGGTGCCCACCCCGCTTATCTTTATTCTTGTCCTCGCGGGTGCCCACCCCGCCTCTTGCCGCTTTATTGTGATTTCGGCGGGTGCCCACCCCGCCGTTGTGTTCATTGTCGCGGGTGCCCACCCCGCTGGCATGCTGTTGTGGCGTGTGCCCACCCCACCATTATATTTAATTTAAACAAAGGAGGGAGCCCACCCCACGCTTCGGTGAAGGAAGGAGAAAAATCACCGCCGCAGCTCGGCCCGGACAGGAAGCCAGGCAACCTGTGTTAGGACGTGGGCGGGACTTGGGAGCAGCCCAGAAGAGGAGCGCCGGTCGGAACACCGACGGAGCCGTGCCGGTGTTCCAGGAGGCCAAGAAGTCAGGCGGGAGCCTACCTCGCTCTGACAGTTACCCAGACGCCGCGCAGCCCAAGAGGAAGCTGCTGGCTCAGGCAGACCGGCAAGGAAAGGAGCAGAGTCTCCCGAGAGCAGTCTGGCGAGTTGAAAAGGGCTGGGGGGCTCCATGTGTGCGTGTTGGTGCCGGTCCAAGCCCGGTCTACTTCCTGAGCGCCCCCCGCCGGATTGGGGGTCGCTCCAACAAGGCGGGTGCGTTGTTTAGAGGGCCAGAGGGGCCTGGGAACATTTTCAGTGCCCCCAGTGTGGGGCTGGTTTACACAGCGGTGCCGCAGTTGCGGGCCGCTGCAACGTCTGGGGGTCAAGTATATTTCAAGAGCCAGCGCGCTCCAACACTCGAGGGCCCAATAGTTTAGGGGCCCCTGAGGGCCACAGTGCTTGGGGGCATAGTTTATTTACAGAGCCCGTGTGGCTCCCCCGTTTGGCACACTGAGTGATTCACAGAGCCTAGGTGGCTCCAACGCTGCGCATTATTTGTTTCAGACCCCCGTGTGGCTCCAATATTGGGCCATTGAGAGCCCATGCCTCCTTTTTGACATTCCTGCCTGCACAGCTGCCCAGCAAGTAGTGGGCAGCTGCCAGGTTTTGGCCTGATCTTCTATTTTGTTGCTTTTGCTGCGTGTGCAGCCAGCCCGAACATTCTGGACATCGGGCATTTGAGCCCCTGTGAGTGGCCAGTTGGCCTGGGGCCAGTTTTCAGGTGTGTGTGCCCCCAGATGGGGTACACTGTGTTCATGCCTAATAGCTTAAATAAATAATGTTTTTTCTGCCTAATGTGAGGAATCCTGTTTATCATGCCTAAAGTGCTTTATGCCAACGTGATTTAGTGCTTATGAAGTTAGCGCACCGTGTCTTTATGCCTAGTGTGATTATTACTGCATACGGTGGTTTACGTTGCAGGAGCTAACGCTAAGGTCATTCATTTACCAGTAGTTACTGGTTGTGCTCTACAATTATTATTTTGTGCTACAGTTATTCTATGTGCTACATCTACTATTTCTACTAAGTACTGATTCTGACAGTGGTCCATGTGGCCCTGTCATGTGTATATAATCCCCCTGTAGATACTGCCCAGTGCCAGTTGGCACAGTGTATATTATGTGATTATGATCTAATGTGTTTATTATAATACAAAGGCTATTTTTATATATAACCTTGTGTGGAGTTCCTTTTGTGGTGTACCTGGGGTGTTGTTGCTGTGTGCGTGCGCAAATGCTTTACACATTGCCTCCGGGATAAGCCTGACTGCTCGTGCCAAGCTACCAAGGGGGTGAGCAGGGGTTATCTTTGGCGTGTAGCTTCCTTGCCCTGACTAGAGTGGTGGTCTCTGCCTGGCTTTGGCGCATGCCTTAGCCAACCAGAAATCCCATTTCTAACAATGACCATTAAAAAATACTTAATATATAGAATCCTATTGAAATAATAACTTGCATTTCTGTTTATTAATCTAGTGATTTTTTTAAATGCAAGAGTTTCACATCATTTGCTAACGATTCCTCCCTCATTGATGAGATGTTCTTTTTCTTCCTGTAGACTTTTGCATTTCAAAGGTATTTAAAAGAGACCATTTTATCAGTATTCAACTGTTTTTATATTGTAATTGATGATCATTGATTCCAGAATATATACACTTAATAGGTATTTTGTCTTCTGTAGTAGATGTTGTTACTAATTGCTCTTCAGTATACTGAAACATAAAACATCAGTGTATAAACAGGTACACGGAATGCACGATTTGCAGTTTCAGAATGTATCTAAGTACTGTTAATAATGGAAATTGTAATTATCATCGAAATATTTCAAAAACAATCATGCGATTTTAAAAAACAACAATTATTTGGTTAGCAAAACTCAAACCTTTGCAAATGTTATCGTTAAAATAACTTTAAAAGATGTATTTTTTAATCTCTCAGCAAGTGCTATTTCAGCTTGTAACCTATTTTACTAATTGTGAGTACCTGTAGGCGTTCAACACTCCAGATCTTCAAAGAAATGTTTTCTCATGGACCTATGGCGAAACAAACTTTAGGATTATTTTAAAAAACAAAAGCTGTACATGTTAGTATGGCAATTGTAAAGAGCAGAAACTAGAGCTCACTACATGGTGGACATAATTTTCTCTACAACTTTACTTCATTGGTACTTAGCAAAAGGAGAATAAATCCTAAACAAATATATATACCTCCCTAAACTACTCATAAACAGTAATTCATCTCTTCGTCAAAAACATGTACAGACCTACAGTGGTCGTTACCCATGTGATGCCGAATTATTAAATACATTTACAACATTTACAAAATCTATGTCTGTGAAACTAGCTCTAATACAGTAGAGTTCTAGAACTGTGATTCCAGAAATAAAGGACATGATTTTTTTTCATTTCTACTAAAACCTCTCCTTGACTGTAAGCCATGTGTTATTACATTTTCTGTCTTCACCAACACCTACCACAACCACCCCAACACAACACTCCGTAACCAGCCTGTCATCCATTGCACAAATTTAGAGCCTTAAAACATGACCCACATGCTCCACCATCACCCCTAAGCCATACAACTTCCACCCTAAACAGAAACAAATAAAATAAACAACATGCCACTCTTCACAAGTTTGCATCTCTTTGTCTATTACACAACAAGACTACTCTACAAAAACAAACAGCTTACCAACTCACTCTCAACCACTATTGCCACCACCTACACACACAGACCAAATAAATGCCTTCTAAGTCTCCTGGATGAGGATTACAATATAGATAAACATTATTGCTGTCCTGATGCAGTTACTACCAACAATAATAAAACACCAGCTACAAGTTCATACTACTTACTCTTCTAGAAAACAAAGTCACACTACCACCAAATCACAATCTCTAGACTGCCTACAAATACGTGCTTGATCACTAAAACCAAGCACCACAGCAACAACCTATCCATTGGCACACAACCTGTCTTACTCTTCTTTACTGAATTATGGTTAGGAGATTATGTGGCTCCAGTGTTCCATTAAGTCAATACTCCAGGCTATCAAACTGTCAAACAAAATAAATACAGGCAAAAGAGGAGGGAGACTAGCTGTTTATTTTCAAGGAAACAATAATTATCAATAAGCCTGAGAACATTTCCATATAAGGTTGGGAGGCCCTCATCACCAGATGCAAATCCTGCACCAACTTCTAGCAATGCAACATTCTCAGCCACGTTTCTAGATATAGGGCCACCTGTAGGAAGCCAAATTGGGATCGCAAACGCTGAAATTCACAGAATTTCAGCGTTTGCGATTGCAATTTGGCTGTGAGCAATGTAGGTAGGCAAATACCCTCTCGCAAAATAAGGAATCGCAAAAATTGCGATTCCTTTTTGTGCGCAAGCATTTAGAGAATCGCAATTTGCGATTCCGTAAATGCTATGCTAGTAGATATCGCAAATTGCGATTTTTCCTTAAGGAATCGCAAATTACCACCAACTTCAAGTTGGTGGTATTTTGTGATTTCCTTTAAAAAAGCACTTTTTTGCTTTTTTCAAAGTGCCATGTGGCACACATACATGCCCTTAGGGCATGTATGTGCGCCACATGTGCACACATGCACATTTCAGGGGTGCAACAGGGTGTCCTTTTGGAACGCTTGCACCCTTGAAATTGCGCACGCAATTTGAGAGTACCTCTTGGTTACTCGCAAATTGCGTGCGCAAATCCCATTCATTCCTATGAGCCTCTTGGCCCATAGGAAGGAATGGGAAGGTATTCCTTGATTGCGAATCTCAATTTGCGATTCACAATTAAGGAATATTAAAAAAATTGCTATTATTTTTGCGATTTCTACATACATTCCATTTTGCGAGTCCTTAATTGCAAATCGGTAAAAATCGCTATTAAGGACTCGCAAAACTGACTTTACCTACATCTGGCCCATAGTTTCAAACCGTGTGATACTACACTCCAACCTATGCATCCTTGGTGACCTAAACATATTGTTTGACAAACCCAATATGCCCCATCCAAGAACTATCATCACTGGCCTTAACACACTGAACCTAAATCAGATCAACCACAAACCCACACACATCGCTGGACACATCCTAGATGTCATTTTTGCACATCTAGAACTAGTACCTTTCAAAGGATTACTCCAGTCTCATGGTCAGACCCCCACCTGGTAGCCTTCTGTCATAAAACACCACAAATCACCACACCTAAGGCCACCTTATATGCAACCACATCTCAGTCATGGAATAAACTCAATTTTGAATACTTAGAAACACAACTAGCATCCAGCACAGATCTTGACACAATCAATTTAGTTAAAATGCTCTGAGAGGCTCCAGGAAGCTTTTGATATCCTACTACCACTAAGAACAACAAAACAGGACAAAATAACACAAGCTCCTTGGATGAATGCAGAACTAAAAAAGATAAAACAACAAGTTGCAAAGCTGCAACGCACCTGGCTCAAAACAAATAACAATCAAGACAAACTCCACCTACACAAACGTAACAGAATATACAAGTCAACAAAGTTAAAAAGGTACTATTGAAACAGAATTTAAAAATGCTAAATGTGCAAATAAAGACTTTTACTAAATTCTCACTGACTTTCATAAACCTGAATGCACTGGAGGCACTCATTCCGTTTATCAAGAATTTACTGGCAAACTGGCAAATCATAATACAACCAAAGCAGACATGCTCGGCTCATATCTGAAACAAAAGAAAACCTCTAGTACCAATCCATTTCCAAAATCCCCTCCAAGGGTAGGATAACTCACCCTCTACATTCCCTCAAACACCTATCAGAAAGTGATTTTATGGATCTTGCTGCCCTTCTAACCTTTGTCCAACACAAATCGTCAAGAACATTCTTTTAACTACATTTGCTGCCACACAACTCTGAACAATCCTCAAAAATTATTTAACTACAGAAAACTCTCCAGAAGAATTTAAAAAAAGTCATATATATATGCCCATTATTAAAGAAATGAACCTGGACACACATGACCCAAACAACTACAGACCACAAATGGGCAAACTGATAGAAAGAGCGCATTCACCCAGATGTCCTAATTCATTGAAGATATCTACATTCTTTCCGACTTACAAACAGGATTCTGTCCTGGAAGAGGTACAGAATCTTCCCTCATTGCCATCTGGGATGACCTTAAAAACACAGTAGACCAGAACTGGGCCACTGCACTAATTCCCTTGGAATTTTCAGCTGCCTTTGATACAGTTGATCATAACACTAAACCAAAGACTCAACGAAGATGGCATAGAAGGGACTGCTCTTGACTGGATCACATCCTACCATCAAAACAGAACAAATGTCTTCTATAATGGATTGGATAGGATTTGAGTTTTGCAAAGTGCAAATGAATACCCTGAGGCGTTTCTGCACATAGGAACAAGGAAACATGAAGACCCCAGTTAAGATTTTGTAAAAAGCCAGGTTTTTAGGAGCTTGTGCAAACTCAAAAGGGAGCAAGCTGATTTTTTTCCTGGGGAAGCAAGTTCCAGTTCGAGTGGTTCAAACCACAAAACTCCTACCTCCTCAGGAAGAGAGTTTGTAGCATGGCACCACCAGATTCCTGGCTGCACTAGACCTTAGAGTTTTATCGGGTACATCCCTTCTAAGTTTTTCTCTTTAAAAAGCTGGACCTAGTCCCTGCAGCACTTTGTAGTTAATACAAAGAGCTTTAAAAAGAATCATTTGATGCACAGGCCAGTGTAGACTCACCATGGCCTGAGAGGCAGACTGGAATCTCAGGATTCTTTTAAGCATCATAGCCGTTAAATTCTGGAGAATCTGAAGGTTTTTCAACAGAGCTTTAGGCAAATTAACGTATAGTCCAACTTGGACATTATAAGGGCAAGAACAACTGTTTTCATCAAATTCGAAGGAAGAAACTGAACTATTTTCCTGATCCCACAGAGCATTAAGAAGGAAGTAGAGAATACCTTATTTACTTGCTCTTTATAGGTAATGATATCAGCATTCCAGATTTTTCACCTTTTCCCTGGCACCGGAAGTGAATCCAATTCGTCTGGACACCAGGAGGGATTCCAAAAGGAAAGTGTTATTCCCAAATACGATGACGTTCATTTTTTGAGCAATACAGCCAAAGGCAATTATCATCCATCTATACACCTACCTCCCGCATGCAGATAAGGAAGATCTCATTTGGGTCGGGCCTTTCCTGGAAAGGGAAATGACAATTTGCGTGTCGTCAGCATATGATAAAAGCGACAATCCAAAGGATTTCATAAGTGTCGCTAGTGGTGTTACATAAATGTTGAAAAAAAGTTGGGTTTACTGATGAGCCCTGGGGAACGTTGCACGGTAAAGAGAATGGTTTGGGTGTAAAATCACCCAGGGATACCGTTTGGACTCTTTCAGTCAGAAAGGATCTAAAAAGGGCCAGGGCTACACCATCCATGCACAGGTCTTCTAACCTGTCAATCAGCAGGTCATGGTTCACCGTGTTAAAGGCTGCAGTCAGGTCGAGGAGGATGAGGGTGGCATTACCCCCTCTATCAGCTGTGGCCCTGATCATCTCTGTGGCTGCAATAAGAGCAGATTCAGTGGAGGGCCCCTTGCGCAACCCACAATGGGAATCATCCAACAGCTGATTATTACCCAGGAAAGCCGATAGCTGAGAATTCATTTCTTTCTACATCAATTTAGCTGGGAAGGGCAGCCTGGAGATCGGTCTATAGCTGTTTGGGTCAAGAGTTTTCATATTAGCTTTCTTAAGCAGTGGAGGAATTGATGTGGATTTCCAAACTTTTGAAAAAACGCCAGTCCTATACACAGCGTTAAAATGGACGTCAGTTGAAACAGCCACCAAGTCAGGAATAATCTGCATGATTTTTGGAGGACAGTGATCATGTGGTGAGAAGGATTTAGTGAAGAGAACCAGCTGTCTGGCTAGGTCTACTGAGAGAAGATTAAACTCAGATAAAGAAGCCTTATTGTTATCCATGAAGCAGATGTCGTTCCTAATAGAAGGTATTGGTGCATTAGAAGAGAATTTGTTAAAAAATAGTCTCTACTTTGTTCAGAAATGTTCAATGCTAAGGAGTTACAGAAATCCTAGTTAACAACTACCGTGCCATACCATACCACAGCAGGAGAAGAAAGTTTAGAGACAGCTTGAAAAAGAGCTTTAGAGGAACAGCTGGCTGCTTCAATAGAATTAATAAAGTACTCAGCTTTTCCCTTAATTATAAGCTTTTTATATTCTGCCAGCAAAGATTTATATTTTTCTTTTTCATTATCATAATTTTTCCTCCAGGTATGCTCTTGTTTACGACAGGCTTTCTTATCTGCCCGAAGCGTTTCACCAAACCAAGGAGAGGTGGGTTTACTTCTTCTTGATGAAATCTGTTTGACTGGAGCCAGCACATCGAAAGCTGCAGTCATCCAAGAGGAATAGTTGGATACCACTTTTTCCAGATTGTCAGACTCGGTCGGTTGAGGAGGACCAAATTGAATTCCTGCGCATCAATCCAGTTCTCGGTAAAGAATTGGAGCCGAACTAAGACGCAGTGCAATTTCCCAGCTAACTACACTGTACTCAGACCAAGTTACTGGCAATATTGCCAGGTTAACAATGGAAATACAATTAGAAAAATTACCATCTAGGGTATGGCCAGCATGATGGGTTGGCCCCACCACACTCATGTTGCTCTAAACCAAACCCTGACATTACGTCAAGCAGGACATCAGTATCAGGGTGACTACAATTCTCTAAATGGAAATTGAGATCGCCCACAAAGTGAAATAAGAGGTAAGCAGGGAGGATTCTAAGGGCTGAGTGATAGCATCAAGAAAATGAACTTTTGAGCCTGGTGGTCTATACAACAAGAGACCATTGAGCGACTGGGTCTTTAAAAACCAGACCTTGAAACTCCGAATTGGGAACAAATGTGAAAATTACAAAAAAGACGTCCTGTTAGATCACAGCAAGTCCCCTCCTTTCCTCTCCATTCTATCCTGCCTGTGAATCATGTAACAAGGAGGTACTACAGCGGTCATCTCCGGTCCAGAAGACAAGTCCGCCCAGGTTTCATTCATGAAAATAATATCCAACTGATGTGTGTCTATTAGCTTAGCCACTTCCAAATGGTGCTTGACTAAAGACCTGCCATTTATTAAGGCACATTTACTCTAGAACCAGGATCAGGGGGAGTGACCAACTGGCATGGACTCGATTGAGGGGACATCGACAACCTCTCCTGAGAACCCAGTTCAGGAGGAGTGACCAACTGGCCTGGACCCGAGGGACCAGAGGCTCACAGCCCCACCTGAGAGTCCCCATGAATAAAATTGGTCTTACACTTACCAGCTAACATATTGAATGCCGTTGGGCAGAGTTTGGGGCAGATCAAGGGCTTACCTAGTGAATTTAGGGCCAGCAGAGCCTCCCTCGAGTAGTTTGTCTGCACCCAATCCTCAGTGTTCAGTCGGCCAAGGGGAAGGGCCCTTAGCCCGGTGCAGGCGTGGATGGGCAAAGACAGGCCTGCCTTCAGGGAGTAAGTGCTCTATGCCTTCCTTAAAAGCTTGTAAAATACAGCAGGAGTAAACCCATATACCACGTTGAGAAGTGGGTAGGTACATAAGAAATAACAACAATATCTCAACAGGTGTAATTCATGTAAGACAGTTAGATGAGCATGTCAAAAACATTGCAGCAAAGAAGAAGGGAGACTCTTGAGAACAAAATTTAGTTTGAAAGGTGCACTGGGCATCATATATTTAAAGCGTAATTGAGTACAGTTGTAGCAGCACTGTAAGCAAAGAATTGCATATAAACAACCCGAAATTGAACTTGGTGCTAAATTGTGTAAGTGACACAACAAGTGGCGACGCAAGTGACAATGTTTATTCAGCGGAAAACGGCGCAAAGTGAGGAAGGTGACTTGATATATACAGTGAATAGTAGAGGTTCCGGTAGTATTTTAATACATTTGAAGTTTTTTAAGGCAATTGTTTGAAGGAACCACAGCGTCTGATGCGCTATTATTTGTGCTGAACGGTCGACGACGTTTCGATCCTATAACTCAGGATCATCTTCTGGACCGGGTTGTTGGTTTAAAAGCGGTGCTGTACAAGGGGCAGAGAGGGAGGGGTGTTAGGGAGGGGAAAGGGGTGATTGTAATGTGAGCAGATCAGAATAGGGCGACTGTCGGCAAGGAGGGACAAGGAGGGAAAGGAAAAACAGCAGGGAGGTGTGCCGTGAAAGGTAAGCGCAGGGAAGAGAGGAGGGAAGCAAGGGGGGGGGTTTGATGAGAAGGCAGAAATAACTTGAAAGGACGCGGGCCCGTGTCCAAATCAGTCCAGTGGTAGTCAAGAAGTTCAGGACTCTACATGGGATGTCCTGTAGAAAGGAGGAGCGCGTGACAGATGGAAATGCGGGGTGTCAATTAAACTAAAAAGCGTAAAAGTCGCTAGAAAATACCTGGAGAAACCACGCCGAGGCACATGTAGAGGTGGATGCCAGGCGGAGATAAGGCATCAAACAAAGGCGGGCGATCAGTCAACCCGTTGTGGATGCACCGCAATTCGGTGTCGAAACGGGGCTGGTGGGAGAAGGGAAAGGCGGTCAGAGACTGACCGGAGGCGGTGGAGCCAGAGTGCTCAAGGGAGAGAGTAAAAGGTTGCGGGCGCCGTAAATACCTGTGGGAGCACACTGGGGAAGCGTGTTTGAAAGCCGAGTGAGAGCCGGCAAGTAGCAAGTCACTGAAGCAGGCAACGAGTAAGCCCGTTCGGGGGGGGGACCGCAAATCGGTCTCGTCGGGGAGGAGCTGGAACAAGAAATTAAGGGTACTGAACAGGGGCTAGGGGTGCCTGTGGGAGGCAGAGGGTGGGTGCACGGCTAAGAGTGCCTGTGGGAGGTGGAGGGCAAGTGCAATGGACGGATTTACTTGGAGTTCAGGAATTAATCAGAATGAGAGGGGGTGCCGGTGCTGGCGACTCTCCGCTGCTAGTGAGGGCAGGTTAATGCGCTGCGAGCGCACAGCGGTGTATTAAAGAGATACGTCCAGTGTGCCGGTCATGTGATCGTGGGCCTATGACAGAATGATGGAAGCCCTGTGATAGGTGGAGCCGAGGGTAGAGTTAAAGAAGCCCTGTAAAGGTGGAGGTGTTTAAGGGGGGGTGGGAGCAGGGAGGGGAACGGAAAGGGGAAGAGGAACCACTAGGCTGCCTGTGTGACAGTTAAAACGATCGTATCTCATGTACACGCAAACACTGTATGCGAACACAAACTTATGAAACAGTTCAAGCTGATTAACATCTTCCAAAAAACGTACAATTAGACAAAAGTAGAAGGGACACGGTGAACAAAGCATGTGAAGAGGTCTATGCAACATGCCACATAAGCACAATTAATCAAATACAAATTATTAACAGCTTCAGTTTGAGGGATGGGCACATGTGCGGAGACAAATAGTGCAATAGTTAAGACCGAAAGTGCAAATGTCACATATAGGTACTGAAACTGAACCATGGATGACAAGGTTGGGAAGGGGAATCAAAACAAGGTGGTCACTGATTGAAGGGGAAAGGAGATGTAGGAAGGGATGAGCAATTAACGCCCTGCTGATGGGGAGAGGAAGGAGTAGTTAGAGTGCAATGGTGCTGTTCCACTCATCTATGGTGTTCAGGCCTATGTTGACAGAGTCACAGATAGTCATCCATTTGCATTCGCATTTATTGAGTAGTGCTTTCATGTTACTGCCCCTGAGCGGGAGTGTTGGTGGTCTATTACTTGCCAGTAAATGTCAGTGTCGCAATGATTCTTTTGAATGTAATGCGTGACCAGGGGGGCAGTGAGTACTTTGCAATTGATGCAGCTTTTGTGTTGGATTATACTTTGTTTGATCATTTGTGTCGTTTGTCCAATGTAGATAAGGTCACAGGGGCAGCGGATCGCATAGATGACATTTTGGGATCTGCAGTTTGTGAGGGTTTTCAGTTTGTGGGTGTGGTTGTTGGTTGTGAAGTCTCTAGCATTGGCTGTGTGATCACAGACGCTACATGCTTGGCATTTGTAATCTCCAATGGCGGGGGGAAGGCCCGAGGCGGCTGTGATCGTCTGTCTGCCCGGTCTTTCCGATGCGTAGCTAAATTGCTGCCTCGTTGGTATGAAAAAAGAGGAGCTTCTTTGAATGATTCGAACGGTTGTAGCAGCTGCTAATTGTGTTTAATGATCTTGTTGACTTTGTTGCTGCACTGGCTGAATTTAGAAACAAAGGGGATCCTGGTCAAGGTTTTTTGGGTTGCGGTGTGAGAAGATGTTCCCGGTGACAATACCAGGCTCTTTTACGGGCTCTGGTGACGAGATGTTTGGGGTAGCCTCTGTCAAGAAGTTTTTGTATGAGGATGTCCGATTCTCTAAAGTAGTATTTTCGCCATTTGCAGTTCCTGAGGATTCTGAGGAATTGACCGAAGGGGAGGCCATCTCTGAGACCTCGCGGATGGTAGCTGGAGTATTGCAGTAGGGTGTTCCTTTCGGTTGGTTTGCGGTATAGGCATGTACTGATCTTGTTGTCTTCTGCGTGTATCATGATGTCCAGAAAGGGGAGGTCATTGGATTTGGATTCATGAGTGAATTTCAGGTGGGTTTGAGAGTGGTTAAGCCAATCAATGAAGGGGTTCAGGCTAACGGTAGAGCCCTTCCACAATAGAAGTATATCATCGATGTATCGATGCCAAAGAGTAATATGTTCAAGGAATGGATTGTTTGTAGTGAGGATGTGTGTTTTCTCTAGATGGTGAACAAAGAGAATGGCAAAGTTGGGAGCGAAGCAAGCCCCCATCGAAACGCCCTTGACTTGGAGGTAGAAGGTATCGCGATATAGAAAGTAGTTATTTTCTAGGGCGATGTGGAGGAGATCCAAGATGAATTCTGTGGGTATAAGGGTAGGTCTAGGTCTAGTTTCGAGTAACGATTCAATGACTTGTAGGCCCTGCTTGTGTGGGATGTTCGTATACAATGATTCAATATCTAACCCTACCATAAGGTCAGTATTGTTGTCAAATGGTCTGTCTTCAATCGTGAGAATGAGGTCCATGGTGTCTCTAATGAAGGTGTCTGTAGAAGGGACAAATTATTTTATGATTGCGTCGATGTATGTGCCCTGGGGTTCAAGAATAGAGCCACATCCGGAAACGATGGGGCGACCTGGTGGGTTGCTACTGTCTTTGTGGATCTTGGGTAAGACGTATAGAACCGGTGTGCGAGGGTGTGGATTGTTAAAGAAGGTGTATTCTTTTTGAGTAATTATGTTGAGTGATCTGGCTTGTCCAGTGGCAAGTTGTATCTTGGTTTTGAGGTCTGATAGGGGGTCTTTAGAGAGTGGTCTGTAGTGGAGGGGGTTAGAAAGTTGTCGTTTGACTTCCTGATCATATTTCTCAGTGTTCATGACAACGATTCCGCCGCCTTTGTCAGCTGGTTTGATTATCACGTCAGGTTTGTTTTTGAGGGAGAGTAATGCTTGTTTTTCAGTAAGCGGTAGGTTATATGGAACAAATTCAAATTCTGCTTGGAGATCTTTAACTTCGCGTAGGACAATGCATTCAAATGCAAGTATTTCTGGATGCATGCCGGAAGAAGGAGGATTGAAGGTGGAACAAGGAGGGTGAAACCTATGTGTGGTTTGGAAAATGTTCGGGGGTTTGTCAGAAAAAAATTGTTTCAGTCGGATCCTGCAAAAGAATAGTAAAAGGTTGCACTGGAGGTCCAGGAAGTTAGTTCCTTCAGTGGGCACGAATCTGAGACCCCTGCTGAGAAGGATGGTTTCATCATGGGAGAGGGTGTGGTCAGAGAGATTGAAGATGGGTATAGATTGAGGTTCACCAGTGGTGGGAGCTGTAGGCTGTTCAGTTATTGTTGGGGTCCCCATTGGTAGAACCTGTTTCGTGTTTGTCTTTTTCCTGAGAATTGAGGTTGGTATTGGCGATTTGTCCGTGGTCGAGATTGTTGTTGGCCGCGTCCGCGGCCTTGTCCTAAAAAACCTTGCGGTAAAAGAGGAGGCGGTCTGTTGTTAACCATGGAGGTGCTGGGACCCTCTCCTGAGTCTGAGTCTTCAAATGAGGTGTTGGAGGAGTCAGAGAAGGTAATCTGTTGGTTATTCAGATATCTACCCCAGTTGCGTGTCCTGGGTGGAAAAGATGGAGCGTTGAATAATTTGTCCCGCAGATAAGGGTACGTTTTGTCTACGTTGTAGAATCTGATGTCCCTTTGGATTTTGGTAACTTTTTTGTTGAGCTCAAAAGTATTAAAGGTGTTGATGGTAGTGTTGATTTTGTCAAGGAGACTTTTTGCATCAGTGAAGGCAGTGTCGGCAAGAATGAGCCGCTCTAGTTCGTCTATTTCTTCTAATTCTTTGCGACTGTGATCAATTGCTGTGTCGATCCCTAGAACCATCCAATGGCGCGAGCAGGTGGTAGCCAGATGGCTAAAACCGGTGCGGAATTTGGGGTCTTGGGTGAATATAGCTGGTGTATTTCTAATTTGTAGGCCAAGAGGAATGACCCCTGATTTTAGGTATTCTGTGAGCATTCGGGCATGGAGTTCTGTTCTAATTTGTTTTTTCTTAAGTTTTTCGAGTTTATCAAGTAGAACACGAGAGGTAGTCGGAGCGGTGGTAGTGGAGGGGGTGGTGGGAGGCCCTGAGAGAAGTGAGGGGCCCCCAAGGATACGTTGAATGAGTAAGAGAGAGTCTCCCTAGACATTCTTAATGTCAAACAAATGGCAAAAAGAGAGGGCAATTGAATTAGTCTGAAAGTGGGGTCCTAAGGCGGACCAACTCTCGCAGCTATGAAGCTGCTCACAATCTTGTAAAATACAACAAGAGTAAACCCATATACCACCTTGAGAAGTGGGTAGGTATGTAAGAAATAACAACAATATCTCAACAGGTGTGATTCATGTAAGAAACCCCGCGCTGCTATAGTACTTGTCGAAAACAGGTGAAAGTAACTAAGAAGCAAGCTGGGGACCCGCAACTCCCTACACAGGAAACAGTCCCCTGTCCCTGTGCAGTATTAGTAAAAGAAAAGTAAGGCAAAATAAAACTTGTAGAAACAGACACATAAAATAATTTAAAACATGCAGGCCACTCCTATGAAGGTGCCCAAGGAGAGTGGAGCCAGGCACCTCCACAAACAGCACCAAAGCGCATATATGGAAATTAACAATGCCAAGAATGGTCTTCTTTGACCTCAGTACAGGCTGCGCAGACGAGCTCAATGCCTTCCTAAAAAGCCCATCATATGGAGGGGCGTGTCAGGGGTGTGTCTGAAACGCCTGACACTCATCCCCCTCCCCCTTTCTCAACCAGACCGCGCTTCACAAAAGCAGAGGTCCCTCAAGGCTCTATGATCTCATCCATTCTTTTCAATATCTACATGAAGTAATTACCATCAATTATCATTGAATTTAAGCTTGCATGCTATACCTACGCAGATGGCACACAAATACTTCTTAAACTGGAAAGCCCAAAAGACATTGGAATCTCAAAAATCTTCAGTTGCTTCAGAGCTGTAGATCAGTGAATAGCATGGAACCATTTTAAATTGAATGCGTCCAAAACTGAAATACTCACCTGTGGCAATTGGCAAAATTATGACCCACACTGCGTCTGACCTGATGACCTGGAATCGCCTCCTAAAGTATCAAAGGAAGTAATAAACCTTAGAATTACCATGGATGGCAAGCTATCAATGAATGCCCAAGTAGATAAGTTAGCAAGATCAATCTTCATGACAATGAAACCTGTGCAATGCATTTCCCCCCACCTAGGATGTCCACACAAGGTCCAAGCTACTATCTCTCTTGTACTGTCTAAACTTGATCATGCCAATGGCCGTTTCCATGGAACATCTTTATCTACTATGAAAAGACTATAACAAATTTAGAAATCTGCTGCCAAACTACTCCTACATGTAAAGCCACTAGCCCACCTCTCCCCTGCCTTGAGGGCGCTAAATTGGTTACCAGTTGCCAAAAGATGCACCTTCAAGCTGCTTTGTATGACCCACAAAGCAATACATGGAACAGGACCACTTATATTCAGGAATAAAATCACCGAATACATACAACAAATGAATCTCCGTTCCAGATTGGCACCTCGCTTCAAAACCCCAGAGTTCAATAAAAAAATCATGGCTGGTACATTTTTCTCTGTAGAAGCAGCCAAACTATGGAGTTCATTACCTCCAAACATAAGATCCACAGATAACGATTGTATCTTTGACTACTCAAGAGTTGGATCTTTCCTGCATGACCCCCATTTTCAAAACGCAAATGTACAGCATATGCCCGTCTATGTAAACATGTATAATTTGATTATATGTATGTATTTAGATATGTGCATGTCTTGGTACAAATATATATAGTACTTATGGTTTAAAAAATATATAGATTTTCTTATAGGTCTGCTTAACAAAAGTATATATTACTTATGGTTCAAATATACATATATATTATTGTATGCTTAATATGTAAATAGGTAACTGCATAGTTTACATATAGGTCTATGCTTAGGAGTTTTTGCTTTATTTATTTAATATATCACAATGTGTGAGAAGTTAAATAAGTTATTTGATTAGATGCTTATGGGTCTCTGTTTTATTTTTTTTTTAATCTATCACAATGTGTAAATATAATCATAGAAATTGTATCTATAAGTACTTCAGAATTGAAATATTGGGGAAAATATAAAATAAATACAGAAACAAAATAACGAATACAAATACACAAATAAATTAACGTTATGTACAACAACACTTGTAAGTCTGAGTTTCTATATATTTATACATTCACTTTGTATTGTATTTATAAAATGTTTTTACAGCTTTTATGACACCAGTTGTCGAAATAAAGCTTATACAACTGATAACCCTTTCTAGACTCTTCCATCCTCTATCTCTCCTTTGACTCGTCCCAAATCTCATTTTACTACTATGATCTCCCAAATTACACTTTCTAGACTCTTCCCTCCTCTATCACTACTTTGATTCATTCCAAACCTCATTTAACTACTATTATCTCCCTAATAATCCTTTCTAGACTCTTTCCTTCTCTAACCCTCATCCCAAACCTCATTTTAATACTATGATCTCTCAAATAACACTTTCTAGACTCTTCCCTCCTCTATTCCTCCTTTGTACTGTTAAATCCAACTAACAGACTCACATGTCCAGGGCTCGAATTAACAACTTATATTTGCCTATACTTATACACTGCTATTCCATTTTGGGTTCCAGAGTAGCGTGCTATTTACCATTCAGGGCTTCAACACCTTATCAGGGGTAGTAAGTGCTATATATATATATACATAATTACAATTACATTTACATTCAGTCCAACCTGACCTGTTTTTTAAATATACAGTATAATGACCTGAGGTAATGCTCTTGCCCTAATTTTTTCGGAAGACTAAGGAGAATGCTGGGTGGTAGGACATTTGTGCTGGCCCAGTGATCCCAGGCAGAAGTGTAAGGAAATGTGATTTTTTTTCAGCTAAATGTGAGGTTTACAGGGGATTCTGGGTAGTAAACTTTTGGGGTATTCACACAAGCCACACTTCCCTGGACTCCTCAGGGTGTCTAGTTATCATACATGTGTGGGTTTGGTAGGTTTCCTTAGATGCCCTCTGAGCCCGAGACCAAAACCACAGATTCCCTCGCAAAACTAAGTCTTTTTGTGATCGATGATTTTGAAGTCTTCACAGTACTTTTGTTCCATTTCCTGTCATGGGCACTAGTCCTAACCACATAAGTGAGGTACCATTTTTCTTGGGGAATTGCTGGGTGGGTGGAGGTTTTTGTCTCCCTGCAGATTCTAAAACTTTCCCTCACAGAAATGTTAGGAAAATGTGTTTCTTTTTACAAAGGGATTTTGGGTAACAGAACCTGGTGAGAGCCACACAAGTCACCCTATCCTGGCTTCCCCTGGGTGTCTAGTTTGCAAAAATGTATAGGTTTGCTAGGTTTGCCTAGCTGCCGGCTCAGCTAGGGTATCCAAAATCCACAGCTAGGCACATTGCAAAAAAAGATCAGTTTTCACTGGAAAAAGTTGATGTGCCCACATTGCATGTTGGGCTGTTTCCTGCCGCTTTCTTTGCATTTCTGTCTTCCAAATCTAAGACAATGTGTAAAAAAGAAGCCACTTTGAAAAATGTCCTGTAATTCACATGCTTGTAATTCTGGAGATGTGCAAATAACCACTGCTTCTAAACTCTATATTGTGTTCCCATTTCAGATGTTGACACGCCATGAGATTCACGAGGTTGCACTCAAGAATTTCATCTTTACCAAAAACCTTTCTCAAGAAATTCTTTGCCACTCATGCTTCTGATCTGAGAATATGTGCTACGGCATAGTACACAACAGCCAGTTCACTTTAAAAGAAAAAATGAAAACAATATCCAATGTTCTGTCTAAATCATGAATCTTCAGAATATAACCTAGTTGACTTATACTTAGAAGCAAGGATCTGTACTCGACAATCATCAGTACTACCTTATTCTCCACTGAGTGGAAAACAACAGTTTTCCAAACTCTTTTCCCACACACTAATCAGCTTCCCTTTTGTGTGACTTATTTGATACAATTTTAAAGTAGCATCCATGATATCTCTAGAGTGTAGAGGGTGAATACTATAGTGCTCATAGTCTGCTGCATTTGGCAGAATCTACTCTCTCTCAAACTGACCACTCTGTTTGGACTTTGAAGGCTGTGTGCCAAGTGAAAACAAATGTTGATCTATATCCTTAGCTTTGTAATACTTACTTTCTCTTTTCAATTATTGTGGAGCTTTCTTCACCTTATCTAAGCTAACAAGTTCTTGCCCAGTGTTTCTATCTTTCGTAGGCATGCCATCCATTAGAATCACTAATGGTTCTTCAATTTTGTGGTCTCCACCTAGAGGTTCAATGTTCTACTTCAAGTCTAGTGGATATACTACTTTCCCTTTGAGTCTGTAACTCTATTGGAGGTAATTTTGCAGTGTCTGCCTGCCGACAAACTATATATTAAAACGGATGCACAGTTTGGTGGACAATACTCTCGTACGCATTCAACTGCTGAAAATCAGCAGGAATTGGAGAGTTAGCCAAGATTTCCAAATTATTATGAATGCCTTCCACAGGCGTTTTATGATCATCCAGTTTGCTAACGGAAAATTAAACCACAGTATCAGATCTCTGTCTTCAGTTTTTGCATTGATGTCTACCTTTTTGTCTGCGCATTGTAGTTTACACGATGGGAATAATCACATACATTATTTGGAATTTCTTCTTATGTTGCAGTAGATTCAACAATTTCTTTTCAGAAACTAACACTTTATCTCCAGTGATTCTCTCATTTGTAACCTCCACTATTACTTCATTTTCCTCACTCTCTTTCTGGCACAAAGGATTCCTTTGATACATGTTTGTTACATCAGAGTGAGTCCCAAGTGAACATGCATTATTCATCACTCCTAAATGAAGAGCTGGACTGTTGACAAAGAACACATTTCTCATTATATTGCTCATTTTTGTATGATGAACTGACATCATCTGAATATGGTGAAAAGTGCGCTTTGAGCAGGCGTGCTTGGCAGCTCACGATGGCGGACCGAACCTAGCAAGGCTCCGAGATAAAGGGCAACTGAATCTGCATTAACCCTGCATATCTGATAGACATCAGAGGATTAGAGGACTGTGTACATAATGTGCCTGAGCAGCTGCTGCACCAAAAAAGTGAGTGCAGCACAAGTGAACCTATTGGAGTGCCCTGGCTGGCCTTTTCTGACACCGCGCCAGCACAGTGGCCATTAGGCCTGCATCGCCGATGGCCAGACAAATGGATGACACACCCAGCAGACCTCCATGGCCCCCAGAGCCTGTGACCCAACAACCACCCACATTCAGCCAGGACCCAGGCTCGCAGCATGAGTGAGCAGCTCGAGCCAGGACCAGGGTGTAGTTCTAAAGAGCCTGAAGTGGCGCCTCCTCCCCGCAGCCCACACGGGCTGGAAATGGCTGAGGTGGCCGCCTGGGGGGAGGCTGTATCACAGACAACCTCGCAGTCCCCGAAGAGGCTCACCGGACACCGTTTTTCTACCCTACCTCTGCAACGGCTATAGCAACCTGTGCCTGCGCCGCGGGGGCCACAGTGTCGCAGCAACGGACACCTCACCAATGATGCTGCTGTGAGACCCACTGAGCCAATGGCCAGCAAAAGCAGGGCACAACGAGCAGATCACTAGGACCTCTACAGCCTGTGATCCAGCAACGCCCATTTGGTTAGAACTTGGACTTGCGGTTTAGGTGCGTGGCCGGGGTTGAGTCCAGAGAGCAGCTCTAAGAAGTCTGAGGCGGTGTCTCTCCCGTGACCTGCAGGGTCCGAAAATGCCAGAGGTGGTGGCCCGGGGGGAGGCTGGGCCACAGGCAACCCCACAGCCTGCGGAGAGACAGATCCGGCGTCCTTCTCCCACCCTCCTTCTTCATCTGCTACAGCGGCTTGTACCCATGTTGCAGAGGGCACAGTATGAAAACACTAGCCAGCAGCGGCCTGCAGAATAAATCAGGTGTGCGGGAGGGGGCCCTATGCAACAAAGCAGAAGCAGTGAGGCACAGAGCCATCTGACCCACAACTAAGCATTACCCAGCGGGTGGAACCACACACTGAGGTGGCACAGGGTCATAGTATCGCCATTGGCACCCCTCAGTCCCCCCTCCAACAAAATACATTACCCAATAATAACACACACTCAGACTGTTTGGTTGGGTACAAAATGCTGCAGGTTTATTACATACACCGTTATGTAATAGGTGGGTTATCTTATGGGCGATCCAAGGACAGGCAACCAACTGGGCCGCCTGCCCGCCTGATGAGCCGGGCAGCACTGGGGCGAACCCCGCCTTTGCTGCAGTCCAAGTGATTCTCTTCCAGGATCACGTGACCGTTGGTAACTTCTACTCACGCCCCTTCCCGGGGCGAAGCGTAGCATAGCAAACCCCCCGGTTGTTCAGGCCCACAACCGCCCGAAGGACTAGCGGGGTGCCGACACGTCTTCCGGGACCCTCCCATGAGGCTCCTTGGATTTGGCTCTGGCACCCCCTATGGTGCCGTGCAGAGGTACCCTTGGTACCGGCCTGCTTCCAGATCGCCCTGTAACTCCGCCTGCAACGAAAAAAGGAAATATTAGAATATTCTCACCCCCACCTGCCAACCACGCCGGGTAAGCGGTAGGGAGGGATGAGGCGTGCGGGGCGACAAGAGGTCGCCGGCATGGTGGGGGAGGGCTATATAGCCTCCCCCCACGCCCAGAGGAGTCCCGGAAGTGATGCCCCTTGCGTCACTTCCGGGCAGGAAAGAGAGGGGGGGGACACCGGCCGGAGTCCCTGCCACCCGGGAGGGGGCGGGGAGTGGTGACCGGTGCCCAGGCGACACTAGGGCGCCGACCGCTCTAGTGGCCCCATGCGGGGGCCGCGGTCAGCGGCATAGTATAGCCATTGGCACCCCTAAGTCCCCCCTCCAACAAAATACATTACCCAATAATAACACACACTCAGACTGTTTGGTTGGGTACAAAATGCTGCAGGTTTATTACATACACCGTTATGTAAGAGGTGGGTTATCTTACGGGCGATCCAAGGACAGGCAACCAACTGGGCCGCCTGATGAGCCGGGCAGCACTGGGGCAAACCCCGCCTTTGCTGCTGTCCAAGTGATTCTCTTCCAGGATCACGTGACCGTTGGTAACTTCTACTCACACCCCTTCCCGGGGCGGAGCGTAGCATAGCAAACCCCCCGGTTGTTCAGGCCCACAACCGCCCGAAGGACTAGCGGGGCACCGACACGGCTTCCGGGACCCTCCCATGAGGCTCCTCGGACTTGGCTCTGGCACCCCCTATGGTGCCGCGCAGAGGTACCCTTGGTACCGGCCTGTTTCCAGATCGCCCTATAACTCCGCCACAGCTCTGGAGGCGGCCACCGTCGCCGCCAGAGCCCCCACCAAAAACCGCTATAGTCTTACCTGCAACCTCTCCTGTCTAGAGCTTCCTGCACTCCAGATAAAAGAGAACCGTCCCTACTGGTTATAGATGGCCCCATCTATATCCCAAAGCCCTAGACGCTATCCTGGGTCAGATAGTGTCTGCTGGAACAAAGGACCCGTTGGGCCTGAGAAGTTGTGCCAAGAACTATTCCCCCCCATGCGGGAAAGTTACACCGCTTCACTTGCCTCCGCCCCAAGCCAAATCTGGGCGGGTGGATGCCGGCACCCAAGCTCACAAAGCCCCATCTATTTGATGATCTCACCTAGCTGTCGTCCTCCTAGCACCGAGTGTGCCTGAACCTGCGTGCCCATCTATGGGACAGCAGCCCACTTGCTAGGTGACCACCCCCCCACCCGCCTGCCTGCTTTGGCTATTATGGCGAGAAGGCTTTTGCTTAACCTTTGAACCGTCCCCTTTATTTGCTAAATCCTGAAGCACAGGAGTGTTCATAGCTGACAGCGCGTGACCATGGGCAAGGGGCCCTCTTGCCCTTGCCATGCATCCCTTATTCCTTATGGGAATTATGCCCCTTCAGTTCCCTCTGTGGTGAAACCCCTTAGGCATCCCAGCTTCGGGAATCTATCTGGTTTAAGCAGTGCGCACTGTCTGCGGTATGGTTCAAGCATTAAGGATTGACTAAGTCCTACTTCACCCCCTCCTAGCACGCTCCCAGGTGGGAGGCTGGCAGGGGCGGGGGGTGCCCACTGCCAACCCAGAGCATCCCCAGCGGTGCCAAATTCCTGCTCCGTTGAAGTTTTTAGTTCTAGTTACACACTGGGCGTGCCAAATGTTCTATTGACATAATGTCCCCTTGTGTTTGACCCGCGTGCAGGGCGACAAGAGGTCGCCGGCATGGTGGGGGAGGGCTATATAGCCTCCCCCCACGCCCAGAGGAGTCCCAGAAGCGACGCCCCTCGCGTCACTTCCGGGCAGGAAAGAGAGGGGGGTGGACACCGGCCGGAGTCCCTGCCCCCCGGGAGGGGGTGGGGAGGGGTGACCGGTGCCCAGGCGACACTAGGGCACCGACCGCTCTTGTGGCCCCCTGCGGGGGCCGCGGTCAGCAGCACAGTTCACTGTCGAATCCTGGACAGGGGCAGCAGCAGTGCTCCTGGCAGGTACAGTGAAGATGAGCGGCCTGCCACTAGGCTGGACTCACAATGGCCTTGGGGCTAGTGCAGGTGATGGCGAAGGGGAGACATAACCTTCAAAAGGCAAGATACCCCAGGAGCGGTGGTGTGGCGCCCCAGAGGACACAGAGATGTGATGCCTCACCCCACCCAAGGCCCCCATTCCCCCAGCCCAGAACCGCCCAGAACGGTGATAGAGAGTTATTATCATGTAACACATTGAAGGATTTCAAATGCACACTTAAACCCTCACCCCCGGAACCAGAAGCCCTGATTCTCAGCTCATCCGCAAACCAATACGGTAAGACGTCGTAATCCATGCAGCCCCATCGGGTCTTAGCTCTGCATACAGAGTGAATCCTTACCAACGTCCTTTCCCCCTATCACAGGCCATCGAGCTGTCAGATCACATGCCGGTGGCTCTTCAATACCCTTCGGTTACCTGTAAAGAACGCCACCCGGTGAGTCATCTCACCGCCCATTATTTACACCTACGGCCATTCACGGACACAGTATCACTGACACAATTCTTCGTTTCCGCAGATACCTTCACGAGCACTCTGATGCCCCCGTTCCGGTCCTATATACAGGAATAACCGGTAAGCTCCTGGGTAACCGCCAGCATCTCGCTCCCAGGTTTTATTCCTACTCCGTCTGGAGCCTCAGTGCCTTGCATGTCTTTACCCTCACTGCTACTCCCCCGCGCGATTATCGCTTCCGTGATCGTTCGAGCTTTCCGGTTTTAATAGCAGGTCACTTTATCCTGAACCTCACAGCCATGTATGTCTTTTACTGCAATTCCATCACGCGTTGAATTGGCTTTGTGCTCAATATCATTGGATCTTCTTTGTGACTTCCAATGCGCGCAGTTAATTTTTATTTTTCTATATCATGTCACCCTTCGGAATTCTTGTCACCCCGCTTAACACCCGAATGTTTGCATACCAAAGAGCGATCATTGAATCAACTCACTGAATCAGACTTCATTCGATTTAACCTAATTGTTTGTTGATATATTAGCATGTTTGAACCTTATTGACAAGTCACTCTCTCCTTAAATTACATACCATTTCTATGTGTTGCATCTTAACGCCCACAGACCAGCTTTACTGTAATTCGTGTAATCATGAAGGAAATCCCCCCCTAATTCTTTTATGTTTGAATTTTCCTCCCTTCTTTCTTCCTCCCTAAATGTGAATTACCCCAGGTAAATTTAGGCACTATTGATAAAGGCAATTATTCCCCTCCAAAGCTCAATCTCGGCGGATGCTGTATCCGGCCAGTCTGGCGGCAAGGCAAACAAACAAGCTGCATGATACCTGGTCACTACAGAACTTGGATTCCCAGTTGCCCCTCCGAGGCGCCACTCTCTCCCAGGCGCTGTAATTGAATCCCGCTAATCGGCACTAACTCTACCCCCCATTTACGAAGAGTTTGTCATATTTCTGTTTGGGTGCGCAGACTGTTGCTGCCATGCCCAATCCCTGTTACAATTTTGCTGTAATGTTACAACAGTTATTTCCCCCACAGCGCAAGCGACAAAGGCCACTTACCAGACACCTAGAAACAGATGGGGAGTGGGGGCAGGTGTCCCGGGGATGGTGGCAACACCAGAATCTATGGCAACACACTCTCACCACATGACACACTTCCCACAGACACAGTTGTTAACCCTTAACATCAGGGCCATGCACCTGCGCAACTCCACTACACAAAATATTCCTACCTTAAGCGACAAAATACTCATGTGTTTCCTCCAGTAAACTCATCATACTAGAGAAGAGCTTAAATGACTAGGAAAGCGCTGGAGAGGTACTATCTATGGCACTACATACTCAGTATATATGCGGAGAGTGCTGATCTGGCTGCACCCCAGAAAACCCCTTTAACCATTTACTGTAATAGGCAGCGAGGGCAGGTACATCTTTGTAGAGGGACGCCTTGACCATGCACAGGTGCTCTTAGGATGCGCATACGTGACCAACTTGGACCAGTCCGGCTTCTTGGCCTCTCTATCAAGGGTCCTGGCACAATAGGCAGACATCCCATGGATACTAGGTGGGCACTACAATAGTGCCTAGAAGTCCACCTCGACAGGTCCCACCCACCTCTTCCCCATGCACGTTCTCACCTCCACTCAGCGAATTTGCTCGCTGAGTAAGACACTAGACAGTGTTTGACGCCTGGAGAACCCATTACCCCAGCCTCAAACAATATTCATACTACTCACCCCCTCACAATTTATATGTACGTATTGACCAATTCCTCTGCTCTGCCTCTATCCTCACACAGCTTTAACATTTAGACTATCTTGGGTGCATGATCTCTGATCATGCAGCACATATCATAAACATGGATTGGAGTGCACCACTCATGCAGGTCCTGACCTGGCGACTACCCCGGGACATTCTAGACGACCCGACCTTTAGGGATTTCCAACTTACACACATAAGTCGCTATTTCACCGAGAACCACGCAACATCCAACACACGTGCCACAGAATGCGATGCGTTTAAAGTAATCACAAAAGGGGCATGCATTCAAAACATAGTAGGGGTTTGCTGAGTACTCGAGAGAGATTTGACACAGGCGGAGGTAACGCTGGCAGACTTCTCCTGAGGCTTGAGCTGGAAGACATTGAGGCACTTTTGCTAGGTTGCAATGCTGATGTAATTTGCACATGTTACGAAGTTCAGAAATGTAATATTTTAACTATCTTAAAATCGAAGGATTTTATCTCATTTTAGCATACCTTTGTTTTAATGTTGATTACGGGGGTCTGAAGCTCTGATGGAAACCAGTTCAGACTCGCATTGAGTTTGGCGAGGGCTGCCATCTTGGGGGTAAGACGGTCGGCAGACTAGGCATTTCCCTGACTGGTACATAAGTAGAGAGGCTGGCGCGAGCGCACGCAGGGGGTGCGCCGAAAGCACGCAAAAGGCAAGCCCGTCTGCACCCGTCCGCGCTCGGCCCGCGCTCAGCGCCAGGACCCCTGGCCTTTCTATGTCAGGTAAGCCCTCCATCTGTAAATACTCTAGATCTACCCTGTTAGGAATGAATAGGGTGGAAAAGGGTAGGCACTGCCTGTGTCTCTCTTTTAATTCAAAGCCCTCACCTCTCTTAGTGGCCTGTCCCAATTGTAAAATAACCCTATCCAACATCCAATATCAGACCATTAGGTCTGCTGTTGATAAAAGGACAGCGGCATCAGGGTATGAAACTCAAGTGTTTAAATGTATATTGCTTAATGCAAGGTCCTTGGTTAAACACAGCACAGTGTGTGCAACGCTTATCGAGGAAAGGGACATAAAGATGGCTTTTATTACAGAAGCATGGACTGACGAAGCCTCTTGCCTGGATTTAGTGAAAGCCACCCCACCAGGGTTTCTATGCCATACTCTAAATAGGCCTATCAGGAAAGGGGTGGATTGGCAGTGATCTACCATAGATCTATTAAGGCAGTATTTCAGTCTGCCCCCAACCCAGCTTGTGAAGATTTATCTTTCAACTTTAGCTTATCCCATCATCATACCTTTAAAGGTAACTTATTGTATAGACCACCTTTTTTCTGCTACACAAAAGTTCTACGCTACCTGAATTGATTTAGCGAAAAACTCGGCGAAAGAGCTGTTTAAAACGGTATCAAGCCTGGCCTCTCCTGGCCCTGCTAAAGTTCAGGCGAGTCAGGAACTTTGTGAAGATATCGCTAAGTTCTTTTTTAATAAAGTGGAGACCATTTTCTCGGTCTTTAGCGGCTTAAGCGTAGTCGGGATGGATACGGCTAGGGAGGAACCTAAGTCTACGGAACTTCCCCCCATACCTTTGACAAGTTCATGCCATTGTCCTCGAATGACATTCTTAGGCTCCTTATGACAGCAAAATCGGGGTCGCCTTATGACCCATGTCCGGTCGCTGTGGTCAAATTGGCCCCAGGTCCGGTTGCTCATGTTGAAAAAATAGGGCAGTTCCCTAAACTATGGAAGGTTGACTCAATTCTCCCCCTTCTAAAGAAGCCTAGCCTGGACCCCAAGTATCCAAATAACTTTTGCCCAATTTCACGTCTACCGCTTCCAGCAAAATTGATTGAAAAAACCATGAATCAACAACTTTGCGCCTTTCTAGGCGAAACACATCCTTGGATTCCACCTAATATGGCTTTAGAGAGGGATATAGCACTGAGTCAGCTCTCATCAAGGCCACAGAGGAGATAAGGGAAGCCGTGGATCGGCGTGGCAAGGCAGCTCTGATCCTACTGGATTTGTCCGCCGCCTTTGATACAGTCCATCATGACATCCTGATGGATCGTCTAAAGGCATGTGTGATCCAGGTTAAAGCCTGGGATCTTGTAAAATCCTTCTTAACAGACAGAGTACATATTGTATCCCTGGATGAATACCAGTCTAAACCTTTTGCACTGCCCTGTGGCGTCCCGCAAGGGTCCTCACTGAGCCCTACACTTTTTAATGTGTATGTCTCATCATTGGCCCCTCTTATTAGTGCTTTTGGGTTTGGTCTCACCTCATACGCAGATTATTATTATTATTATTATTATTAACGAATTTTGTACCGCGCACGGTTACCCAGAGGCATCCCAGCGCTTATAGAGAATCAGAGCAAGCTGCCTGTGTGAAGCAGAACAGATTTAGAATTATTCTGGAAATAGATAAGTTTTCAAATGTTTCCTGAACCTGAGCAGGTTTGGTTCAGAGCGTAGTGAGAGTGGGAGGGAGTTCCAGGCGTGTGCAGTATGGATGGAAAAGCTCCTGCCACCTGAACGGGCTCTCCTAATTCTCTTTATCTGAAGGAGGTGTTTATTATCGGAGCGTAAGGCTCTGGTGGGCTTATAGGGCCGAATCATGTCCTTCAGAATAGCAGGTCCTTTCCCCTGAATGCTCTTGTGAGCAATACAGAGGGCTTTGAAGGTCACTCTCTCTTTGACCGGGAGCCAATGGAGTGCCTTTAGAGCGGGCCTGGCTGATTGCCTGGCCGGAACGTTCCGCAGCAGCCTGGCTGCCGCGTTCTGCACTTGTTGCAGGATTTTGAACGTTGATTCCGGTGCTCCGAGAAAGAGTGCATTACTGTAGTCCAGGCGTGAGATGATTAGACCTTGGACTAACAGCTTCCGGGAGAGTTCCGGTAAGAGGGGGAGAACCTTACGGGCCGAGCGGAGCAGTCCATAACACACGCCAGCGATCTTCTTGGCGTGTGTCCTAAAGGACAGATCAGGCTCCAGCCAGACCCCCAGGCTCTTAATTTCCTTCTTTGGGTCAGGCGGAGTGCCCATACAGTTGGGCCAGCTGCTCGGCGAGAGGGCGAAGTTTGAGTGGCCCAAGATCATCAGCTCAGTTTTTGAGCCGTTCAATTTGAGCGATGACCTGGTCATCCAGTCAAACACCTCTCTTAAGCATGAATGGAGCGTTTCAGGCTGCTTCTCCAGCTGTGTCAGACCCACCACTAGCTGAGTGTCATCCGCATAGCTTATGGTCTTAAAGCCAAACGGAGACACCACACCCTCAAGGGGTGCCATATACACGTTAAATAACGTGGGGCTTAGGGATGAGCCCTGAGGCACCCCACAGTGAAGTGGAAAGGGAGGAGATTTTGCGTTGCCTTCCCAAACCTCGAAGGTACGCCCCTCCAGAAAAGAGGCCAGCCATTCCAGGGCCGCTCCTGTGACTCCTGTCTCTGCTAGGCGTTGTGTCAACACTCCATGGTTGACAGTATCGAAGGCCGCACTTAGGTCCAGGAGGATCACTGCCACTGACCCCCCTGTATCCAAAGTGCTTCTGGCCTCCTCTACAACTGCTAGCAGGGCCGTGTCGGTTCCATGACCCGGTCGGAATCCCGTCTGGGAGTCTCTCAACCGACCATTCTCCTCGAGAAAGTTGGACAGTTGGCGGTTAACCAGTTTCTCGGCAACCTTACTAATCCCTGGTAGCAAGGAGATGGGCCTGAAATTGGCTAAGTTCTGTGGATCTAAGCCAGGCTTCTTCAGAAGCGCTTTAACGACTGCGCTCTTCCAGTCTGGCGGTACCGTGCCATGAGCGAAGGAGAGATTGACCAAATCGGTCAAAGGCTCTCCTATCGATGGGGCAGCCTGCTTTAAATACCGCATTGGGACTGGGTCTCGAGGCGAGCCACTCTTCAAGCTCCCGAGGACCTTCAGTACTTCGCCTGAGGTTACGGGGCCAAAAGACGTCAATAAATTTTCCGACATGCTTAAGTCTTCAGACGAAGTCGGGGTTCCCATCACCGGAGGGAGAGAACTAATAATGGTGTCAATTTTATTTTTGAAGTAAGTGGCCAATTCCAGACATTTTTCCTGTGGTCTGTCGTGGACAAGAATGGGATCCTGTGGTTTAAGAAGCTCCTTCATCACTAGAAAGGCTTCCCTGGATGAGGACGCAGCATGACTCACTCTCTCCCCAAAAAAGGAGGCCTTTGCTGCGCGTATAGCAAGTTTATACGTCCTTAATTCCCTACGGTATTTTTCCCTGCTCTCTGTCTCTGGGTTCTTCCTCCATAGTCTCTCCACCCGTTTACAGTTCTTTCTCAGGGTTCTAGGCTCTGGGGAGTACCATGGGGCAGACCCCACTCTCTTATCCCTAATAAGCATCTTCTTGAGTGGAAGCACATGGTCCACTGCGTTGGTCAGCCAGTTCCTCATCATAGCGTCTGCAGTCACTGGATCCTGACCTTTCTCAGGCTGGGAGCCCTCCAACCGGGCATTCCAGGCCTCTACCGGGAGCCTTGACCATGCCCTGTCTATTCTAAATTTCCTGGACGGGAGGGTATCATCTTCCTTTACCTCCCAGTTTGCCATGATCAGTGAATGGTCAGACCAGGGAAGAACGAGAGGGGGCATAGCTAATAAACCCCTCATGTTCGTAAAAAAGGGGTCCAAAAGGTGCCCTTTAACATGTGTGGGCCCGGTGTTTATCAAATTCATCTCCAGGGCGGTCAGCTCGCTCATTAAATTAGTTGCCATTGGGTCAGTTGCCTCATCAAAATGGCAGTTGAGATCTCCCAACAGAATAAAGTTGGACGAAGCTGAGGCCAGGAGAGTGGTAGTTTCCATAAGCGAAGATGTAAACTCCCCCACACTCCCAGGTGGACGATAAACTAGGAGGCCTGTCAACGTGCAGGTAGGGGAGAATTTAAGGGAAAATTGGCAGCTCTCACAATCTTTCACCCCTGCCTCCCATGCTTTACAGCCCAGTGATTCCCTATGGATAATGGCCAAGCCTCCCCCCCTCCCTGCGCCTCTGTCAAGATGGTAGATCAAATATCCCGGCGCTAGCGCTGTAACCACATCCGGACCCGAGGCGTCAGATAGCCAAGTCTCAGTGAGAAACAAGGCTTCAACCTTGTGGTCCAGGAGAAGGGAATTAATCTCCGTAGCGTGGCAGGGAAGGGATCTGCAATTCAGCAGGGCAAGACGACGCAGGGTAGTGGGGATAGTTACTCCTAAATCCGGTTGGCAGACTCTGCATCCCCTGAAACGTTTTCCCCCTTTAGCGGTATAGCAGCATGTGACATGCTTTGGTGTTCTATAAGATAAAAGCTCTTCCTTCGTGTATCTGACCGAAGAGGCTAGATGGGGGCTCGAGTCGGGCATAACCAATGGCCCTGGTCCCGTCTGGGCCCGGACGGGCACAGACGGGCTTGACTCTGGCGAAACTCCGGCGCAAGTCCGGCGCGCCCCCTGCGCGCGTCCGCTGCGCGGAGCCATAACGGGCTATTTTTATAGGGCAACTAGACCGGTCGTCCAATGTGACCCCACCTAAGATGGCCGCCAAAATGGGATCGAGCCCTGGACCTGGTCTAAACAAGCACCCAGGGATCAGGGACCAAGAGAAATGAATTCACAGCCCAAACGAGGGTAGGAGCGTTCAGTAGGATAATTCTAAAGATGATTTTAAAATAATTCCGTTTTTTTGAAGATTCCTAAAATGATTCTAAAAATGTGGTTCAGGTGCAGGGGGGGATCGGACACAAGGGAAAAATCAAATGCAGCTAAAATAAGCACTGAGCGCTCGACTAGCAGCCTCTCAAGAATGCTCTATCTCCGGTCTGGTAGCTAAGCCCTCCTTTTATAGGGCAACTAGACCGGTCGTCCAATGTGACCCCACCTAAGATGGCCGCCAAAATGGGATCGAGCCCTGGACCTGGTCTAAACAAGCACCCAGGGATCAGGGACCAAGAGAAATGAATTCACAGCCCAAACGAGGGTAGGAGCGTTCAGTAGGATAATTCTAAAGATGATTTTAAAATAATTCCGTTTTTTTGAAGATTCCTAAAATGATTCTAAAAATGTGGTTCAGGTGCAGGGGGGGATCGGACACAAGGGAAAAATCAAATGCAGCTAAAATAAGCACTGAGCGCTCGACTAGCAGCCTCTCAAGAATGCTCTATCTAGATGACACCCAAATAGCGGTGTCTCAGCTACCAGGTCAGGAGGTGGGATTGAACAAACATTTCCAAGACTGTATGGAGTCAGTCGGAAGATGGATGTCCGGAAATTGCCTAAAACTTAATTCAGGCAAAGCGGAGGTCATACTGTTTGGGAATGATAACAACTTTTGGACCCCAAATTGGTGGCCGGACTATATGGGTGCTCTTCCTACGCCTTCAAAAAATTAAAAAAGCTAGGCATAATAGTGGATGAGAGACTTACCTTTGGTGACCAACTAAAAGCAGTAGCATCGACAACAGCGTATGTTCTTAGAACAGTGAAGAAAATATTGCCGTTTCTACCAACTGTTAGCCGGCAAACAGTGGTCACAGCACTGGTTATATCAAGGCTGGATTATTGTAACAATCTTTACTTAAACATCCAAGAAAGATTCATGAATAAACTCCAGCTGCTGCAAAACGCAGCTGCCAGACTACTCACCGGTACGTCCAAGTTCTCCTCAATCTCTAAAGAAATAAAAAAATTGCATTGGCTCCCGGTGAGGAATAGAGGGCGTTTCAAATCTCTCTGCATGGTTTTTAAGGCTCTTCAAGGTATAGGACCCGAACATCTCAAACGCCAGTTTCAATGGTATACACTGAAAAGAACGCTTCGCTCAATGGGAACCAAGATGGTCACAGTGTCATCCACAAAAAAAGTATTGTGGGGTGGTAGGAGCTTTGTGCGGTAAAAGCCTGGAACCTTCCGTTTCATTTGAGAAATGCCACTGATCTGTTGGCATTCAGGAAGGAGCTAAAAACCCGGCTTTTAATAAGTAAAACTCCTCTTTTCCATTTTTTCCGTCTTTGCTTAAAGGAGTAGTGACTAGCGCCAGGACACCCTTGGGTAACCACAGCTCTTTAAAAATATCCATAACCTAATATAACATAACTTAGAGTGGTGTACCCCACATAATGCCAACACATGAACGGCTATCAGAGGGGCCAAAACCCACCACGCTGCCCTCCTAGAACACCTTTGTTGTTACAACTTTGCGGCATACACAGCTTGTGTACATTCCACAGGTGATAAACCAGGCAGCCTCCTTGAGTGGCTGGCATGTGTCATGTCAAGAGGTCAAAACACCTCCAATCACAGAGATTGACCCAGGCCACGACCCCCCTTTACGCACACAGCAAGGCATACTCCAAGCTTTCTTTAACTGTTACTCCGACCTTTATCAGGCACCTTCAGAGGTGTACCCAAGGACAGAATCGTTCATAGCAACCTCACCCTCCCCAGCATTTCAGCGCTCAAATGCGAAGAACTAGATGCCGCATCTCGGTAGCAGAGGTAAATAAGGTCATTCATGACCTGGTGCGCAATAAAATGCCAGGTATGGACAGCATTCTATTAGAATACTATGACCGCTTCTCGGTCCACCTGTCCCTGAGGCTTAAGGACATATATGATGAGGCATCTGATACGGAGATATTACCTCCCTCTCTTCAGGAATGCCTCATATCCTCCCTGCCGACACCTTGGAGGGACTCCACCCACCTGTCTAGCCATTATAGGAGCCGATTATAAGCTATTAGGTAAGGTATTAGCAGATTAATATATCCAGATACTGCCCAACATCATACACCCAGAACAAAATGGATTTGTCCCCAATAGAAGCACATCTAATAATCTCAGATGCTTCTTCTATGTGATGGAACTGGCGTCATTAAAATTCCTGCACACTGCAAACTTAATATTTGACCTGGATAAATTGTTTGACATGCTATCTTGGGACTACCTTTTCCAGGTCCTAGCTAAACTTGTCTTTGGTGAACGACTGCATTCATAGACAAAGTCGCTAAACACCGACCCAATATCCCAGGTGCGCATGGGCCGCCTAATCCCTGCTCCCTTCCAGATTGGTCGTGGCACCTGATAGGGTTGCCCTCTCTCCCTGACCTCTTTGCCATTGCCATGGAACCCTCTCTATCTGCCTCAGAGCAGAAGGAACACAATGGGGGATCCGGTTAGGTGGGAAAGTCCATGCAGTGTCTCTGTAAACCGACGATATGCTGTTATACCTCCGACACATCCATGTTGGCACCAAAATGGTGCATGCAACACTTCTAGAGTTTGAAGGGTCAGCAGGTCTGAGAGTAAACTGGACAAAATCCTAAGCCTTTCCCCTTTGTCAAGATGTGCCTCCACAAGAATTACAGCTGACCAACTCGGCAAGGATAACAGCCCGATATCTAGGAGTCCAGCTATACCAGTCACAGACTGACTTCTTTGAGGGGAACCTGAAGCAGGCACTGACGGCCATCAAATCCCAGAACCAGTTGTGAAAATGACTGCCCCTGGCCATCACTGGTAAAATCGCCCTCTTAAAATGTTAGACCTCCCCCCTCCTCAAATACTAATTTGTTAATATCCAGGTGTATCTGCACAGATTAATCTTCCAAGATCTCAACACCATGCTAGGGGAGTTAATATAGATGAAAAGTGAGGTGGCTCTCAGTAAACTCCAGTTACCAGTGGAAAAGCGTGGACTGGGAGCCCCCCCTCCTTTGAATTGTACTACTTGGCGGCCCAACTCAAGTGGGTGTCACACTGGTTGGTAGGGAGCAATTTATACCAGCTCCTGCTACCAACTGTCAAATTATAACATTCATGGTCATTGCACTCCTAGGTAGCCCCCTAGTATTCCATCTAACGCAGAATGTCCTGCCATATGCTGCTGAGATCCCCATCCATGGGCTTCCTCAGTTTCTGGGGTCCTTCACTTTGGAAGACTTAACCACCTGACATGACAGATCTGTTGAAACAATAGGAAATCTATTCCAAGACCAACTCCTGATGATGTTCGATCAAGTACGACAAGACGGTTAGATCCCCAGATCAATTTCTCTTGTAGGTCAACTATTGGTAAACATGCAGTCGTATATAGCACCAAAGCAGAAAAGGAACTTCCCACAAATGCAGCCATACATACACTATGGGCCCTGGGTGATATCTGATCACATGGTTAAACAAGGCCATCCGGGAACACACAGAGGTCTATCTAACACCCCTGAGACAAAGGTGGGAGGATGATATTGGATACCCACTCCATTACTCAGAATGGAAACTGGAACTCGAGTCACCCCAGAATATCTCTTGAAACGCTAAATTTAAGAGCATCCAATATCGGGGCCTACCTTACACCAGCCAAACTAAACCGCATATTCCCAACTACCAACCTCGCGTGCCCCAGATTCCTCTCCAACACCACAGATCTCCAGCACATGCTATGGGAGTGCCCCCATCATAACTCCATACTGGGCGGTAGTCCAGGAAATCCTACCCTCTGTCACTGAACTTCCCCATCTGTACACATAGGCAGCAACAGCTTTGCAGATCTATAAACGAGAAAAGAGACACATAGTCCGGGCCCGCTTTGCTAACCTAGCCCTACTACTTGCCAAATGTGTCCTCACCCTGCACTGGAGAGCTCCAAACCACCATCCCCGGTACAGTTGCATAAGGATCTTCCCCGCTGGGGAGGCAGAAAGAACCAATCTCCACTACGAAGAGGCGTACCACCTCTGTAAAAGACCCATAGCAGTAGCATGGGACACCATGCTCATACAGTTCTGAGAAGAAATACGTGAGGCAGACGCCCTTCCCCCAAGGCACACTTGAGCCTAAGTCCCCGCCACCACACTTAGCACACCATGCCAGTTCAAGCCCTTCTCCTCTGTGGAGCTTGTGCCCCAGGCCCGACCCAGCACCATCCCTGACATCAGCCGAAAGCTAACTCGGCAATGGGCTATAGCCCTCATTGTGAGGTTTCCCCTGCACCCTCAGACCATGCCCACCTTCCCACCAAAATTCCTGTCACCTACGCTTGTGTTGCTGCACAACCTTACCCTCATTCCATAGTTACTGTTTCAGAGGTACACGCATCTTATGGCTGAACACTGGAGTTACATCTTACAAATGCTATAAACATAGGCCACACAACAAGCACACCCACCTCCAGCATTAATAACAGAACGACCCACTTGTGTTACACTCTGGCCCAACACCACCTGAAGTTCCACAGCGGACTCACCCCACAGACTGCATAGACATGTCTGAATGTAACAGTTGCAATGTATATGATGTAATGACTATTGCATGTTGTAAAACAGCGAAAAATCTCAATAAAAAGAGTTAAAAAGAAAACATACCAGTTTTGATGAACAAACCGAAGAATGTCCTTGAAAATGTGAAAGTTTCTTAACTGCATGGATCAGGACTTTGTAAGAGTCTACGTTTTTGCTTTACAGTTCTCTTCTATAAATTTTTATAAAAAATAGGAGTTTCTCAATTGAATTTTGTCTTAAGTCGCAGATATTACTGCACTAACACTCGTATAAATGAGCTGGAAGCATCACTGAAACAATTTATTCCAATCTATCTCTTTTCTGTTTGTTGGTACTAACATGTCCTTTGGCACTGGTGTACCTCATTCCAGTTCATATGCATGTGCATCTCTGTCAACAGCAAACATTAAAGGATGATTAAGAAAATAGCTCTTCTCATTGGAAAAACCTTCTGTAATGGAATTATGTTTCTAGTCCGCTGCGGTTCTCAAGGACAGGTGACATACCGGTTCTCTATCACAAAGGGTGTTCGCCAGAGGTGTGTGTTGGCACCCACCTTGTTTTCGCTTTTTCTTAACGATGTTGTTTCCTACCTGTCCTCCATACACACTGAAACTCCAATTTTGGTGGGTATCAAGACACCGATCCTACTCATTTGCAGACGACACCCTATTGATATCCAAAACCCCGAGTGGTCTGCAACTTACTTTAGATCGCTTTTCGAAAATTTGCTCCCTTTGAGGTTTGGAAATCGTTTGAGCAAAGAATAAGATAATGTTCTTTAACAAGCATAGATCTTTTAAAGGAAAACTTGAGCTAGGGTCGAGCCACTCAATAGTGTAAAGATATTTAGGTACTTGGGAGTGTCCATCTCCCTGAATCTATCATGGAAACCTCAGCTAGATTTGCTAACTCTCAAGCACTGGTAAATAACAGGAGCTATAATTAGAGAGTGCAATAGCACCCATTGCCCGACTTTGCAAATTTATGATGCCAAAGCCTTTGGTGCATGTTTTTATGGCTCAGAGCTAGGGAGTCAGTCTGACCTTTCCTCGTTGACTAGATCAGAAAAGTGCTTTTTGAGGAAATTGGTCAACTTACCACAATGTACCCCTCTTAAACCCCTCATGTTGGACATGGGTCAACGATCATTGGCAGATAGAGCTAAACTAAGGTCCCTTGTTATTCTGGAGGAGGCTGTGGTTTCAGCCTGAGATGGCACATTATGGGGAAGCACTAAGGGATGTGATGATTGCAGACAAGTTTTATAAAATACCATAGCTGAGACAGGTCCGTAAGTTGCTTGCAGCCATTTGCCTTGGGGACCATTGGCTCAATCCACTTTTAAGTCTACCTTTAACACCAAGGCTGCTGAAAGCCACTACTGGCAGTGGGTGGACAAAAATGCGGTCAAATCAAGCATTGGTCACCCGCTGATTTCAAATCCACATTTCATCTGGAGTCATATTGGGACTTAATAACTGTACCCCCCAGATAGTAAATTGTACTTCCAATTAAGGATAGGTACACTACCCCTAAAATCTTTTACTGCAAGATGGGCTCCTGATAAAAATTACGTTTGTCAAGTGTGTAATGCTGCCCCAGATTCAGTTGGTCACGTTTTATTTGCCTGCTCTGGATATGACTGTATTCGCCGTACATGGATTAAATCGATATGCAGGCTGATGAGGACTTGTAGTAGTCAAATTGCTCTTAGGATACTTAGATCAGACCCGAATCAAGCGATGTAATGTGCTGTTGCCAAGTTTCTGGGCAAAATGTGGATTATTCGCTCAAATGCAATAAAAAGGGCAGCTTGATCATACTTACATTTTCTTGCACTGCTCTTGCATCAGCTGCCCATGTTTATTTTTTGTAAACACATAAATGGTGGGTTTACACCTCCATATAAGTCCCTTGGACTGCAAAAGAACTTGTTTTTTTGATCCACATTTGCTTTGGTATTTGCATGCTAATAGAGGATCAGGCTGTTAAATTGACTTTTTAACAAATTGTTATTTATTTATCAATGATATTTTGTAATGTATGGTATTATTCTATTTATTATTGATTTATCATGTTTTATAGAAGGTTGCATTTGTGTGAGTTGTCCTGTATTTGATACATGCTTTTATGACTTATTGGCGAATAAAGCACTGATTGATTGATTGATTATTTCTAGTCTCCCTTAAAATTGGCAAAAAAGGTCAACTTTCTTTTTAATTCAGCCTTTGGTAGCACTTCTTTTTCAATGAACTCACTAACTATGAAGAATCAAAATGAACAACTTTCTCTTGAGAGCAAATGACTTACAAGCGTTTCTACAAATTCCTTCCAAATGATAATGTTGTGTACTAACCTATTGAGAAAGAACCTTTTCAGAAAGTTCTTTAAATTTCTTTTTTCCTCATAGCTACATTTGGGCACATTATTGCATTTTCCCTATCTACCTGATTTTGGTGCTCACTAGTACCTTGATTCCTTACTTGTGTTTTGCTTCTGGTTCGTTTGCACACTTCTACCTGAGGATTTAACTCCAGATTGAATACTTCCTCATTAACCGTTGTGATTACCTTTTTTTTCTTCAGTTTATAAAATCATGTAAAGATAATTACAAAATGATTCCTTTCTATTAGAAAACAAACAAAATGATAAAACAGAATGCACATTAAATTGTAAGAGAGTGGAGATAATCTTATGGACTAGATACCTAAGGGAGACAGCCAACATATTATAGCAGAGAAACACGACAATAGATAGATAACACAGCCTGCAACATTTAACTTTTAGCACACTTAAAATGTGTACTTTCTAGGTATAGAAAGCACAGTCACATATTCACAAACCTCCAACATTATAAATTAAAGAAGAAGATCAGAATATTGACAGACCCGTTGGAGAATATGGAACAGGCACATTAATACTGATATAGTACTATTGCTATTAACATTATGATGTCCTAATCCACAGCCTCTGCCTCTCTGTTTCTCTTAACTCTTTAGGACAGGCTTCTCCAACGAGTAGCTCATGAGCTACTGGTAGCTCTCCACATACCTGTTAGTAGCTCTCCTGAGAGCACAGCCCAACCTACTAAATTAGAAGCAAATTGGAAGAGTGTGTATTCAATATAACAATGCTCGTATTTTCAGAACTTATGCTGAGGCCTGGAGGAGAATGATTGAATTAAAAAAATATATTTAAAGTAATATTAGAGTAATATATCACACGGCTCTGAGAAGACCCATTTTTAGGTCTCGCCTAGCGTTGCAGCGCGAATTCGCTGCCATCACTTTGCGAGGCATGCAGTATATACTTTAGTGTGGAAGCTTTGTGGAAGCTCCGCCCACTCTCTGCCCATTGGCTTTTGTCTTAAATGATGCCTTCTGAATGGTTTGAGGCTAGTTAGTCCCTCCTCATTCATCATTTGTATCCTTCCATGGCTATTGGCCCCTTTACTCCTGACACTATTTTCTTTTAGGTCTCGCCTAGCATTGCAGCGCGAATGCGCTACCATCGCTTTGCGAGACATGCAGTATAAACTGTAGTGTGGAAGCTTCGTGGAAGCTCTGCCCACTCTCTGCTAATTGGCTTTTGTCTTAAATGCTGCCTTCCGATTAGTTTGATGCTTGTTAGTCCCTCCTCAGTCATCACTTGTATCCTTCCACGGCTATTGGCCCCTTTACACCTAACAAACTTTTCTTCCCTGTCCCCCCACCCCACTGCCCCCTCCCTCAGTCTGTGACTTCTCACCCTACCCCCACTCCCGTTTGTGTTTTCTTGCCTGCTGGCACTTCCGTTTTCATCTTTATTATTGCCACCTTGAAATACGCGAGTTCAAGATGTGTGCTGTACAAAAACCTCTTGTGTTTAATTAACTAGATTTTAATGTTACTCTAAATATAATAAGGCTCTAGGCAACATTCAGGGTATGCATGGTAACTGACGCCTCTTAGTTCACAAATGGCATTGTTGTCGGGCGGGAGGAGCGGCAGTGTTTTAACTCATGCTTAAAACGAGCACTTTTATTAACTTCCTCTCAATTCAGTGCTATAATCTTGTGTACTGAGGTAACGCGCTAAAGAAATGCACTTTTTATAATTCTGAAGAGACATTATCGCACATTTACATTATGTTTACTGTATGATTAACATGCCGATCATTTTCACGGCTCGCCCACTGGCTCGTATACGCTTGGCTTGTCTCCGGCTGGCTCTACCTGTTAATTAATATATTGGCTCGCGCACCTATAACATAGAGAGATGAATGGATACATGACAGTGAGCCCGGTAGATGGTAGAGAAATAGACTGGTGTAGACAAACAGACAAAGTCACTCTCCATTGCCTCACATCAGAGTCATCACTTTCAATAACCTGGAAATCTGCTGGCAACTCCCTCATGCCCCAACCTCATCCCCCTCACCTATTCTTAGCAGAAGCGGCAGATTCTGAGCTGTGCCCTGCTGGTGCAGAGGGGCACGGCAGAGTCTGTAGAAGTGCTGGGATCCCTAGCCTCTCTGGGCAGGCACTTAGGCCTTCCGGGTGCCTTCACACTCAGGATAAATGAATACATTTTGTTCTGTGCTTTAGTTGCCTCTCTGTGAGCACTGTCTGGTAGATAAAGCTCTGTTTTAACTAACACATTCAGAGAGTTGGTTGTGTACAAACAAACAACAGCCACAATACCGTACGTTAAATACCTGCTCATCTAGTACCTCATTGGCTGATCATTCCATGGCACTTCACCCATGAGGTACGTGCAAAGCAATTGTTGACACAATCCACACTTTGCGTCTTTTTCAATATATTTATTACGAAGTGCAGGACCTTTCCAACGTATTTTGCACACTACATACATTCACTCAGCAACTATGACTGATATTTTACCCATGTTAAAGGCATTCTACATTTGAAAATCTTTTTTTGCATAACTGCTGGCAACAGTGCCTGATGCACTAAGGTGATCAGTGCTGTAATCTTGCAAATGGTAGTCACTAATGTAAACTTGTCTGATTTGATCACTATTACATCACTTCACAATATTAGTAGCTCGTAATCATTTACATTGAACTTATTACTATAAAGGTTGGAGACCCCTGTGCAATACAATTATAAGAGGATGATAAGCTCTTACTCCAAGAGAATGTTGACCAAGGGTTTAAATCAATGATCACAGAGATTACAGATTTAGATATATCTCCCATACTAAGTGTGAATTGATTAAAGTTAAGTATATTTCACATAAGGGGGGGCGTGGCTTTGACGGACAGAAAGATGGCCACTCTTTAGAGGGCTTAGTCGGCTGGAATTCTAATCCATCAAATATCCAGCACAGGGAAACACAGGCTTCCCTATGGTTGCTTTCGCCTACACAGGGTCTCTCTCCACCCGGGACCCTCCCTATGGCAACTGCATCCACTGTTCTGCCTCTTAGCTGGGCTTTGTTTGGAGGCGAAGGGAGGTCTGCACGCTCCTGGCCTGCTGTGTGGGGTGAAAATGGGATGAGTACACTGATCCGGCTGTTGAGATGGCTGGCCGTGCCGAAGAAAACTACCACAGTAAAATGCTGACCGCCGACCTCCGCGGTGCTTGCCTGGCCGAGCCTGGTCACCGCTGTGAGCCCATTGATACCTCTCTGGGCCTGGGAGCTGTGGTGTGGGTACGTGGCCTGTATATGCTGCAATCTACATAGAGTGACTGCCAGGGCTGTGCCGCTGGGGTGCCCCCAGGGCGCGTGTTTCCGACTGCTGCATACCCGTCAGTGGCTGCCGCCAGCTCTCCGGACCTGGCTGCGCCAGCCTCAACCTGGCTTGGGTGCAATTACGGGCCTGCTGCACGTTCTCTGGGTCAGGGACTATGCTCTGGGTGAACAGCTCTGTGTTTCAGTCAAACTCCTTGGCCCTGATATTCCAGAGGCCTGCTTGTGGTGGAGTGCGACTGCTTTGACTCTGGGGGCCGCCCTGATCATGGACGGAGCTGGGATTCCCCTAGCGGCGGTCCAGTGGGTAAAGCCTAGGCCCCTTTGTTTCCCTGCACTCCCCATAGACTTGTGTGCCTTGTTGGTTCCCATGCCTGCTTCCCCACTGGCTGTTGCATCGGGTGTGGCTGGGCCCTGTTTGTTTGACTCTTGAGCTCTGCTGGGAGATAGTGGGCCTGCTGCTGCGGTTTGCTGCCTGTGCCGGTCCAGTTGATGCAGGCCTAATAACTACTGTGTGGCCTGTTGCTGGGTGGTGCCCCACCGCCAGGACCTGCTGCCCATTGGTGCAGTTACGTTGCTCTACAACCCACCCAGCGCGTACACAATTAAGACCACTGGTATTGGCCTGGCGGGCCCATGCACCTTAGTAGACTGCCAGCTTCCCCTAAATTCTGCCTCATGCAGGACACTGCCTCAGCTGGTCCCAACCTGGACCACCACCCTGCAGCCTCTGTTTGGTCACTCTGCAGCCGTATGAGGCAGGGGGCCCTCTGGATCACTGCATCTGGGCATCTCATCCGGTGGCAGAGCTAGGGTATTTTCTTATTGTGTGCACAGCGCCAGGTCGGTCCCCTGTTCCAGTGGCTGAGCCTCCTCATGTCCCCTGGTGCACAACCTTCCCAGGGTGTGGTGGGGCTTCACTGACCTCAGTACTGGGCCGCACCATACACTCCCGGATCTCTTGGAATCAAGGACCGCTCGTCTTGGACGTCCTTGCCAATGACTTTGTGCACGTGGCCATTTCACCACTAGGACCATGCTCCTTTGTCACCTCTATCATCTGCACCTGCAGCCCTTGCCGTGGGAAACATAAGGCCAAACAAAAAAAACCTCCCCTTCGAAAGTAGACGCCTTACTCCCCGGCCGGAGCAGGGCCAGAGCTTTGAGCCCACTGCTGACCACCCGGACGACGATGGCCCCCTAGGAGATTGACCTAAGAGAGATACTTATGGAGGTAACAACAAGACTGTCATATGGCCGTTAGGGTCATTGTCGACATTGCTAAGTTAGCATGAGCTCTGCTGCCATGATGCTGCTTTTGCGCACGTTACTACATGACTTTATTTTGCACGACTCTGTTTGTGCCTTACACATGAGAACCATCTGCTTTCTGCATTCTCTGCCTGTTCCTGGAGTTTAGTCTGAACACGATGTGCAAGGTCGATAAACAATGCCCCTTGTTATTCTGTTCTGGTCAGTCCCTAGCACCTAGACAAAACATGCTAACACAGCTGCGACTGCTGGAAACTCGTGCTTTGATATTATGGGGATGCATGTTGGCTTAACACGCACTTGGAGAGGGATCTTTCCAGGGAGAAGAGCTATGCTGTTCCTATGATGTAGGAATACCATCTAGGCACTAAGGTATGGGTTCTGCTGACAAAGCGCAGAGATCTTATTTTATACAATAAAACTTCTCCTTACCAAGGCCTTATAGTCATTTATCCACTGTCTATATACGATGACATTCCCCTTTATAATCTATGGACTTGCAACACTGCTGTTTAAGGTTTATGCGTTTTGCTGCTGGTAGTGGCTTGTATACTGCATTATAGAGCACTGCAGTTAAAATAAACATTTTGAACTATAAGTGACTCTGTCAATTCTTATTGTGGACAGGTACGAGTGAGTGAGCGAAAGGGTACGTCTTGCTACCGTGATTCCTGAGAGAGTCAGGAGTGTTGTGTTCTGGGGTGTCTAATCATTTGCATCTTCATGATTATGTAGGAGAGCGAGTGAAACACTATAGCTAGTCGGTCCTGGGATTTTGGGTACTGAAATGGTAGGAAGGCTTAGCCCCTATACATTGAGGTCCCGTTCTCCTGCGCATAGTTCTGTGTATGTGCAGAATCCCTGCAACATGGTCTGGTTCTTATCTGCGAGACTCCTGAGTAGTGCTTGTGCTTGTCCACAATCCCCTCACTTCTGTTTCCGAGACAGTTGTGACGGTGTAGCCTCCTATATTGAGATTTTATAGGTTTTTCAAGCTTGAGTTTTAAAAGGTCTTTTTCTTTCTTTTACCCGTTGTTGCACTGCGCTTGCAGCTTGTTGTCGACCTCTTGTTTTGAATATGGCGGTGGTCATAGTGGGTCCTAACCGCGCATCGGTTACTGCATACTTGACTCAATATGGAGTCCCTATTGCCAGTGCTGATCTTATTTTTGTTGTTGAGGCGGATGCCGCTCACCGCTTCAAGGTATTTTATTCTTAAGTTTATGTACTTTGATGGATTTTCCAGCTTAACATTAATCACGTTCACAATGGACAATTTTGAATGAAAGAAAGAAAAAAAATTGAAATTTTCCAATTTGGTTTTTTTGGAGCGCTTTTAGACTCTGTTTACCTTTGAACTCTCTCTGGGTCTTTTATCTATATGCTATGACTTGGCCAATGGGAGGGTGTCATGTGGCCGTTAGGGTAATTTTTGACATTGCTAAGTTAGCATGAGCTCTGCTGCCATGATGCTGCTTTTGCGCACGTTACTACACGACTTTATTTTGCACAACTCTGTTTGTGCCTTTCACATGAGAACCGTCTGCTTTCTGCGTTCTCTGCCTGTTCCTGGAGTTTAGTTTGAACACGATGTGCAAGGTCGATAAACAATGCCCCATGTTATTCTGTTATGGTCAGTTCCTAGCACCTAGACAAAACATGCTAACATAGCGGTGACTGCTGGAAACTCGTGCTTTGACAATATGTTTATGCGTGTTGGTTTAACACACACTTGGAGAGGGACCTTTCCAGGTAAAAGAGCTATGCCGTTTCTATGATGTAGAAATATCATCTAGGCACTAAAGTATGGGGTCTGCTGACAAAGCCCAGAGATTTTCTTTTATATAATAAAACCTCTGCTTACCAAGGGGAGGATGGTTAGGCCTTATAGTCCTTTATCCACTGTCTGTATACGATGAAATCCGCCTTTATAATCTATGGACTTGCAACAATGCTAAATGTTTAAGGTTTATGCGTTTTGCTGCTGGTAGTGGCTCGTATACTTCATTATAGAGCACTGTAGTTAAAATAAACATTTTGAACTATAACAGTGACTCTGTCAATTCTTATTGTGGACGAGTACGAGTGAGTGAGCGAAAGGGTACGTCTTGCTACTGCGATTCCTGAGAGAGTCGGGAGTGTTGTGTTCTGGGGTGTCTAATCATTTGCATCATCGTGATTATGTAGGAGAGTGAGTGAGACACCATAGCTAGTCGGTCCTGGGATTTTGGGTACTGAGGTAGTAGGAAGGCTTAGCCCCTATACACAAAGGTCATGTTCTACTGCGCATAGTTCTGTGTATGTGCAGAATCCCTGCAACAAGACTAAAAACGATAGAAGGCAAACTAAATCTGCTCACTAGCCGTTTAGATCACATCAAAGAACGAGTTGATAAACAAGAAACCAGACTTGATAAATTGGAAAACCATGTCTTCGCTGCGGATAACCTTCAGGCCGTCTCCATGGAACTCCTGCTGCGCATGGACAAGGCTCTCGACCTCATCAAAGCCGAAAACTAGGATTTAGAGGCAAGATCAAGGCACAACAACCCCGGATCACTGGGAGCCCCAAATCTACTGCGATCTCCAAGATGGAAGACTTTGTCAATCCTTGTTGCAAGACCTCTTAAGTGAGGGTCTATCTGCAGTCTTCATTGTGGAGTGCACCTATCACTCGCTTGGCCCTCGACTGCCCCATAGTTGCCCGTCTGTTAAACTACCGGGATCACGATGCGGTCCTACAGCTGGAAAGCTCAATTCAATGCCAAGGTAACAATATCTCCTTTTACCCAGACTTTACGTTGTTGCCAGGCAAGAACATTCTTCAAAATGTTGATATACCCCATGCTCTTCCGTACCCGGCTGAGGGTTTCCTTCGAGTGCAAAACTCATTTCTTTACAGAAGCAAAATCTGCAATAAAATTTGCCAAACATGTTGTCAAAGGGCGTTGGTCCCCCAGGGGAACGCCAAACGCCACTGAGGAGACCCCACTTAATGACAATGACTGAACTGTTGCTGCTTTGAGCCACCGTCGTCTTCTATACCACCCGCAAGTACCGGGGATTTTTCCCATAGGTATCACTTGTTTTCATTGTACAGGGAGCTACATATACATTTCATTTGTTGTGTATGTTCCCTTACACTATGTGTTACCGATCATGCTCCTACATCTGTATAGGTCACCCTTTTGTTCAGCCACTCTGCTGTCTTTGGTAAGGTTGTATGCCCGTTTCCCCATCCCCAGGGATGATTCTCGCTTTTGCTCAGTTTTTGGAAAGGGTCACCAGGAGGGGGATGGAGAAGTAGAACTCAACCTAGTTGGGGGGTTGGAGTGGGAGGGGGTGACTTAGGTTGTGTTTTTGAGTAATGGGTTTTTTCCCCTCAGCCTCTGCTACAGAATCTCCTGTCCTTTGTCCTTGCCTGCTCACCATAGATCACATTACACGTGCCCGCCATATCCACTATCTCTTCCCTGTAGATAATACGGTCACTTTAAATTGCATTACCAGAAACATCATGCCTTGTTCTCAACAGACACAATATCTACATTTGCTTCTTACAAGGGACCCACATACACAATCCCTCGGTCCCTGCCCTGTGTACACGGTGGTGTGGTGATGCCTACTCCTCTACCTACTCCAACTATGCCAGAGGTATGTCGATTCTACAGTGCAGGGGGCTTCCATGGCAATTGTCCCATTCCATTATTGATCCAGAAAGACTGTACTTTATACATGTGGGTTCCCTGCACAGGAGGCTGGTGACACTGACTGCCGTATATGGTCCCAATAGGGATGAACCTGAGTTTTTCTCTGGCATTTGGGCAAAGATCCCTGGACTTGTGGCCCATGCCATTTTATGGGGTGGCGACTTTAACACTGTAATGGACGACTAACTGGACCGTTCCAGCATCTCTAGAAGCTTGCACTCCATGCTACAATGACGCTTAGCACAATAGCGCATGACAACTGCCTGCAAGACGTATGTCGTCCCCCACACACGTGAAGACACTTATATCTCAGCATTTCGCAATACTTGGTCTAGTCTGGATTTTTGGTTGGTCTCTAAGGATATTCAGACCTGGTCGTCCAAGGTAGCCCATCTGCCACGCATCCTCTCACACCATGCTCCGGTCTTTATGACGGGAGGAGATCCGCAAGAAATCATACACGACTTTGCACACAATGTAGCTCAGTTGAATCACTATCTGTACTTTGCGAGGCTTTTAAAGTTGTCATATGAGGTGCTTGTATCGCAAAGCAATCTGGGGTCTTGAAGGCCATCAGGGGGTCGCTAACCCGGCTCGAGCAAGATAGCCAAACTCAGGAGCAGCAATAATTCCACTCCAACAATACTGCCAATCTGGCCCGTATCCGTGACAAGTTTTCGAAGTTTCAGGAGGAAGCCCTCCATGAAACTTGCTTTTTGAATGGCGACGTGCAAGCAGAAATTACAGAGGGCGACAGACCGGGCGACTCTTGCGGGTCTGCTGCAGAGCCTGCAAGCGTCCGGCTATGGAGCCAAACTCCTTGACTCAGTCCAATCCTGTCTTCTCTACACCTAAGATACTGAACGTGATGTCCTCCTTTTAAGCCCAACTTTACGCTGCCATCCCGATTCGCGGTCCGACCAAGTTATCGGAGTACGTTGACACTATACAACTGCTCTGGCTAAGCTGTGCCCACTATGCCTAGCTAGATTGCCTCTTCACTAAGGAAGAGATTGAAGAGGTTAGCAGTGCCCTACCAGGAGACAAAGCGCCCGGACTTGATGGGCTCACCGCCACCATTTTAAAGGAGTTTGCTCCCCTACTAGCCCCACACCTTCTGGAAATGTACCAGGACCCCCTGAATATGGGGAATTGCCACCCTTGCTGCAGGAAGCAGTTATCACAAACCTGCTGATTAATGCGATTCATTAGGTGGTGAATTTTAGTGGCTATTCTGGTATACATGTGAACTGGGCCAAATCCCTAGTTTTTCCCCTTAGAGATAACACAGGTCCATTCCCCACCGAATAATCCCTGACGTGGGCAGATGATCCGGTGCCGTACCTGGGAATATGGCTGTGCCGCAATCCAGAAGAACTATGTCGTGCAATTACGGCCGTGCTATGGCCTGGAGGACAGAATACCTATGTGGTCCAAACTAGCTCTCTCTCTCGCTGGCCTTATCGCGATTGCGAAGATGTTTATCCTCCCTAAATTCCTCTACCTGTTCCTTAATGCCCTACTTACTCTTATGACTCGGTTTCTCATGTGTTTTAGATCTAACTTGGTGACTTTGGCGTGGGCTTGTAGACAACCGTGGGTTTCCTGAGAGCTCCTCACTCTACCACTCGTGCAGGGTGGACTGGGAGTGCTGGACAAGGTGCTGTATGCTCTACGTGCCCAAGCTCAGTTCCTCCATTACTGACTTTACCCTACCCCATTCTAGCCACACACAGCTGTTGACACACACCACACAGCTCCATGGAGCCGATCACCTGCACTATATTTACCATACAAAGCTTCTAAGGCTGAAATCAATACTGTTGAATGTGTGCGCTGGGCTTGGGAGTTTGAGGAAGAGAGCAGGGCTGACAATTCTATATGCTCCCTCCATTCCACTTGCCAATAATCCCATGATACCACCACTCTCAGATAAGGGCGCCATTGCTTGCGCAAACAAACTGCTTTCGCACCTTTAACCCGAAGACCAGTTCCTCCTTCTGTTTGATGCTGCGGCGTCTCCACCCCATACTCTTCTTGATACACTGATATATTATCAACTACACGCCACCTGATGCACTCTGCAAGGCACCTTCCCATCCCCACCCCTCCTGTCGCTAGAGCACCTCCTCACTTCAACATCTTCCCGTAAACTGATTACTCGTCTTTACAACACTATGCAGTGCTCCTCTCCAGTTGTATCCCGAGGGCACATGCAGCTTGGGAGGATGACATCTCGCTGGCCCTTTTGGACACGCAGCGGTCCTTCTGCTGTGGTCAATTGGTCTCCCCCCAACTATAGACTTTGGCTCATCCCCTTTAAATTTTTACACTGCCTATGACGCACCCCAATGCAGCTTTTCAAAGTGGGGCAGGCCGCGGATCTACCTTGCCTGGCAGTGCTTGGAAATCGCATCCTTCTGGATGGAGGTGTTTGCTATCATCCATACGATCATTGGACACTCACCTCCCCTTATCCCTTTGGTCGGCCTATTGGGCTATGTTAAAGACACACCCAGCTCTTGCTGGTGCCTCACCACCATGTTACTCCTGCTGGCTAAATGCAGGGTTGCCATTCACTGGGTCCGGAAGCCCACTCCCTCCTCCAAAGCATGGTTGAGTGACGTAGCACATTGCCAAGAACAAGTGTCTAACTTTTGGGAACTTATGGCATTGCGCTCCTGTCCAAGGGATATATGGGAACCTTTTGCCTCTTTTCTCCGCAGCAGGGACTCTAATTCACCTGTGGAGAATGCAGTCAGGGAACAACCAGATCAGGATAGGTGACTGTCAATTGCCTTATTGTATTATGTGTTGAATCGCAATTTGATACTTGTAAGCCGTTAATGCACTATTTTCAGTGTCTCCCTATGAGATTTAAATAATCCTCCTATATTGTGTTTATGTAATCCTTACTATATGCCTCTACCACTCTTGCTCTGACATTCTGGGCAGGTGCTCCAAAAAGTGCCATTATTGGACATTTGGAGCAGCTTAATGTATGTATCTTCTTGATTAGGGTTGTGTAACTGTGGCTTGGTTCTTGATTGCTATTTCTGATGTCCTCCCTGCCCGGATCTTCCTTCCCTCCTTTCTGATTTCATCTACTCTCATTCCCAAGGCTGTTGCTGTATTGTTTATTTTGACAAATGCCAATAAACAATAAAATTTAAAAGTATACGTCACCCCAAATCCACCATACACTGAAATGGGAACAGCAAACTTTTGTTTCTTGAGTATACATATATATCGCACAACGACTGACAACACTGACAGTAATACTGGCAGAGTGTTGACATCAGTCAGAAGAAATATTACATTCTGGAGGTCGTTTCCCCTCTAAGGGACGGGAAGAGAAGTACTGACCAAAATGGTGCTAATGCCATGCTTACTATATTTATTTGCTAACCTACCTTTGAAGTAGTGAGACAGTATATTGTTAACGCTGATTTGAAATTAGGGTAGACAGTGTGGTCTTACATAAAATCAGATATCTGACTTCTGAAGGCGGTTCAGTAGTACTTGACTTTCCACTTGCCTCTCAGACACACCATTCAAGGAATTGCTATCTAGGGAGAAGGAACCATGGGGCCACATTATTGCAAGCCTTGGTGATGTTAGGGAGCAGTATAAAAGCTGTCCAAACATTATCTTGACCACTAGTAGAGGCTTCCAAAGGAAACCTAGAGAGCTTTGGCAATAGATACATAAACGACCCCAACTCTGCTCCAATGGAAACTGTGATTAGTTTACTCCTCTAATGTTTCCAGGTACACTAGATTTAAATAATTACAAAAGACCATATTGCACAGAATGTACCTTACTCAAAAGTGAACATAAAAGTGCACGATATTTCCAGAGGCAGTCAAGTAATGCATAAAATGTCGGGAAGGGAAAGCAAGAATTTACCATTTGGTTTGGTTGTGCCTCATCATAGTTGAATACTGGCAGAAATTATGTTGGTTATCAAGAAAACAACAGAGAGCTTGTCTGCAGATCTCAAGGAAGTGCCACTGGGCCTCATTCCTAGACGAAAGAGTAAGAAAATCAGCACCAAATGATTGATCTGGCATTAGTGTTAGCCAAAAAATGCATTACACAAGCATGAAAATCCACGAGGGCCACAGAGAAAAAGAAAATGAGGTGATATACTACAGGTAGAGAGTACAGCACTGCTTAAAGAATGCAGCAGTGGGAGGGGGGCAGAAGAGAGGCAAACCTCACAAACTTGTGTTGTGCTTATGAAGGCATTATGCCAAAGTTACAATGACAACAGATCCTCAGGAGAAGTGAAAAGCATGACAGTAAAGAGGATGTTTGATGCATATTCTGATTTACAACTCACTACTCATTCTGCAGAATATGGCAGTCAATCAGACAGAAAGGTAGGTAGAGGAAGCTTTGGCATGGTTAAGGACAGATACATCATATACATGGGAGCCCGCACTGTTGTATGGCTCACAGGTAAGTTAACCCAGTAACAAAATGTAACTGTGACATTCTGCTGGGTCCCAGCCGGAGCCTGTTAAACTGCTCCTATATGAAGGTAACACACTGCTAAATCTCACCACATCTGAACGCTCCCTCTCAGCAATGATATCAATCACTCAATAATTCTACCATTTTTCGGACTACAATATTAATTAGAGCAAATATGAGGCTTTGCCCATATCACACTGCACTGCGAAATCCAGCCAGTATATTATCACTATGAGACGGGTCCCAAGAAACCTTAAGTACCAGGGAATGGTCATTAACAAAGGGCTAGACAACATGGTTGACGAAAACATATCACCATTAAACTTAAAGACTAATAATGACTTTGCCTGCAGGGGCAGGGTTCAAGTAATGATGTTGCTTGCTCTATCTCCTGATGCATTCCTAGCTCCTCTCACAGATTGACTAACAGCAAAAGGTTTGTTTTGGGTGCTACTGATGCGAGCTTCACACATTTCTTGCACACACCACCTCTGGTGGTAATGATCTTTTCCTCAAATATTTGTATTCTCGTGCACATCATCTATTGCAATTAGCATATTCTCTCTCCACGTAGGGTTCTCAGATTTTCAGAAATTAAAAACCCTATAACAGTTACAATATTGTCTACGTCCATCTTATTGTAGTCATGGTAAATTGTAGTATCCATACTTGTCATGAGCCAGAAAAAAGAATGGGAAGGGGACTGGGAGAGAGAACAGGGGAAAGTACCCTGAAAGTGACAGGAATCAGTAAGCAATACACCAAAAGTTTGATGTATAATATTAATCTTTTAAAAATATTTCTGATTACCTTCACATCCATGTTACGAGAGAGAAAGCAGGAATCTAACACCAGCTGTAAGGAGCATTGAATTAAAGAGATTGAGTTCTTTCTCTTTTACAATTAATCAAAAAGGCATGTATGATTTATTGTAATAATCATTTTCGGTCCAGCCTCCTCAGCCTAAATTACTGTTACAATATTGTCTACGTCCATCTTATTGTAGTCATGGTAAATTGTAGTATCCATACTTGTCATGAGCCAGAAAAAAGAATGGGAAGGGGACTGGGAGAGAGAACAGGGGAAAGTACCCTGAAAGTGACAGGAATCAGTAAGCAATACACCAAAAGTTTGATGTATAATATTAATCTTTTAAAAATATTTCTGATTACCTTCACATCCATGTTACGAGAGAGAAAGCAGGAATCTAGCACCAGCTGTAAGGAGCATTGAATTAAAGAGATTGAGTTCTTTCTCTTTTACAATTAATCAAAAAGGCATGTATGATGTATTGTAATAATCATTTTCGGTCCAGCCTCCTCAGCCTAAATTACTCACCCTATGGTTCTATTTAATAAAACTCAGTCCCAATCTTAAAAGCTGGCGGTCCTTCTCATGGTGCTCTAGAAACGGTTTGGTTAGAAAGGGGTACCTTTCATCCAATTTTTGTGCTGCCTTTATTTGCCCCATAATGAGACATTTCAATTTACAACTGATGATTCCTAAGTACTGCTGTCTAGAAAACGTTACCACTACAAGACATATAGTAACCACATCCTTAACCACACTATTAAGAGGCACATTACGGTAAGAAAGCCATATTCTCAAGGTTTGTTAGTCTTGTCTGCATTTTTTATTTCACTTTGAACCCTCTGCATCTCCCACCCCATGCTGCATCCAACAATGTTCTGAAGCAGAGCAGTAGAAGCACAAGTAGGACATCTCAATTTACCTCCATAAATTACTATCAGTGACATTCTCAGGCACCTCAGCTATTGTTTTAGCCTTAGAAAACTTTCAGAACATGCATTCCATACCAGACTTATAGCAAAACATTTGGTATGCTTCTCAAAGGGAGCATTCGGCTTCAAATACTGAGTAACCATAACAAGTATTGCATAAAAAGATGTAGAGTACAGAAGCAACGCTTTATATTCTTCTTCAGTTAAATACTTCTCATGTGCTTTACGTTCAATTATTGCTCTGGTGAAGCCTTAAGTGACAATTCTTGTTGCAGAAGTGCTGAAACACGTTTGTGTTTACAGTGTACTAAGCTTGCTAGTTTTGTAAACGCAGTACTAGAAAGCTCAATCAAAACACTGGCAGCCTGTGCCCACATTTTTTCCTTGTTATTCACCATACAGTTACATTACACTTTTCCTATTCCAAGCAATACAAGCTGTTAGTGGCATATTAATACTGGGATCTTACAAATCTTAAACATATATTTATGAGCAGTTTGATTCAGAATGCGTTTAGATGAGGCATCCACATAATTGCGCGCAACAAACCGCACAACTACCCGTAATTCTGATCCTCACAAAGCACCACCATGACCAAGGTGAAATAGATGCATGCATGCACACTCTCTCTCCTTTGTAATCCAAATGATATGCGTCTAACCTTCCCTCATGCCAGAACCACAACGTGTTAGGCAGTAATGCCCTCACTTAGGAGTCCCCCCGCAGCAACTTAGAATGTGACAGTAATGAAACCAGCAACTTGCCGACAAACATAGCGAACACCTTCCCACCACTATGAACTGTTGTTTTTCTGTGCGTTTTGACCGGAGTTTGATCTGCCACATGTAAGCACTCTAGAAACTCCTGTGTGCTTAATCATGTACCATGTATTTCACCACCTTTTTAACAATGTTTAAGAATATTTTCTAACACTATGCAGCTATAACTTAGTAGCCAGCATCACTACATTAGAGTAATGTTATTGGGTGTTAGGAGAGTATATTATCAAAATAGTATAAATTTGAATTTTCTCTCTCTCGTTTCAACAGTTACAGGTACAAATAACCAGTAATGATCACAGAAGAAGGGTAAGTCATTGACCTACCTCTTTTAGGCCGCAAATTTAGCAACCTAATTCCACCAATGGTCCTGAAGAAAGCCCCCCGACCGGCTAGGCAATTATGGGGGTAAAACATGTCGACCACCCACATGAACAAACCAGTGCGTCAGATTAGTAGCTTATCTCCATACGCACCACCTTTATTTTACTTTTTCCACATCTCCAATTAATTAAAGTATTTTCTAATTTGGAGTTGTAGGCAATTTTAACTCACTTCACTTGAGCACTTTTTTCATCACTTATCACTACTGTATTACCAGTGGTTCTACCTCCAGGTGGAGGATAGCATAACCAAAAAAAACACAATGATGATGCTGTCACGTCAGAAATAGGCGGATAATCAAGATGTACCTCCCTACCACCTGTGAATGAGAGTTTTTTAACAAGGCCACCATATCTGACCCTGGTTGCACAGGTACAAGTGATCCATTCTCTTTTGATATCCGACAAATATAATAATCAAGAATAAAATGATGTGCATAACTGCTGCATGAAATTTTTCATTTTACAAAATACACAGTGGATTCACATTTACTTTATTTTTTGTCCAAAACCTAACCATAGTAAGGAAATCACCAGTGGACAGCATCACCGTGTTATCAAATTCCATTAAATGTTGTCTTTTGTGCATTCTTTCTAAACAGGATGATGTTTAATTCTCTTAAATATTTGGACTCTTTTGCATGTTACAACATAGCGGATGTCTATATTGGCTGTCCCAGGGACAGTTAACCAGATACAATTAACACTTATTTTAATGTAAAGTGTAAATGTGGTACCTTTTTCCCTGGGGTTGTGTGACAAAAACATTTGCAATTGTAAATTGTAAAGGGAAAAACATACATTTGATACTTGTATTAAGATAACAGGACGACACAAGTTGATGTTAAATTCAACATGTATCCATGTCCTCCTAACAAGTCATTTTATCAGTTCTAAAACATGTGATCGTAATTAATGTATTTTTTCTGTTCAATAAAACGTACAGTTCCCTGTGATGCTGTTTATTTTATCGATATATGTTCGAAAGCGCTGGATGATTACCCCCCCCCCCCCCCCCCCCCCCCCCCCCCCCAGAGGAGACAACTGAAATGGCACGTATAATAAAAATAATCTGTTTACTTGACTGTAAAGATTGGCAATAGGGAATGACAATGGCCGAAATTAAGACATAATAGTATATTTTTGTTCTGTTTAAAATGCTTTGGACCACAGTAACTAAAGCTTTCTGCGGAAACTTGCGCAATGTAAAAGATTGTGTTTAACGTTCTTAACACTGTAAAGGCCCAAGGCGCAGCACTACTTTATCAACTTTAATAAATGTTTGAAAATGGTTCAATGTTGTAGAAAAAGTCCTCTTCACAAGCCAGGCACGATTATTATTACCATTTGTACATTAAATAGTGCCATTCTTTTGAGCACTTCATTAGCATCAACATCATGGAACAGTTCTCGACAAAAAGAAAAATTCTGTGTTTCATGCTTCCATTCCTATAGCGACTCACAATTACTAGCATGAAACAGTATTTTTCTTTTACCTTGTGTTGGCTTTAGTAAATAATTTAGATTCCTAATTAATTATTTTGACTATAATTTACAGGTTATTTTTAGCCATTTTGTACAAACCATTGTTAAGCACCGGTGTTTTCCTCGAAGACTTCAAGTACAGTAATTTTGTACTGCATTATCATTTTAACTCCATCACTGCGTTGAACAGAATTTTCAACTGAACCCTGGTGTTGAGTTTCATTTCAATTACATTTCTCATGGGCTGTTAATGTAAAACCTTGAATTTGTCTTGCACATGAGAAAAACAGCATCAGTTATCTCTAGTACAGCTCGTACAAAGGTACGACTGCAAGGGTTCTGCTGCGATCAGAACTGCTTAATAAAGCTGATTTTGCACGAGGTCTGTTGGTTATCTTCTGACACACTGTATTATGGGGTAGCGCTGGTCCAAAGAAGGAGTAATGTGGTCTGCACCTATACAGTGGGCTTGATTGGTATAGCAGGTTAGACCAGTGAGAAGACTGGTGATGCGGAACTCTCAAGGTAAAACTAGGCTCATGTGCAGGTAGACCAGAAAGAAGAGTGGTCCACAGACACCCCATACAGCCTGTTGCTTCTCTGACCTCTCCAACTGCATTTGCAGATGAAAACTACATGAAACTCTGGAGAACATATTATTCAACTCAATTCTAGTGCACAGTGATCAGATGTCCAAATCTAAAGATTGTACCTTGTGCAGAATATTCAAATAGTTTACTGCCATAAATAGATTAGGTCACAAACGCGAGAACACTTTAAGTAAAACAGACAACATTAGAGGACAAATAACATGCTTCGTCAAATGTTGTCAGCCTTTGTATAGATGTCAATGGACACCCAGAAAACTAAAGAGACAGCTGTTGTCTTTGCAAGGTAGTGTTTCAGTGAGATCACAGTTAATGTGAAACCAAGCAGGATCCCATCTTCAATACACAAAGATCTTGACAGCTGGCTTTCCATCAAGGGAAACAGCCTTTCAGGACGAAATTTAACATGCTTTTAACGCTGCGTTTATTTAATTTTTCTAATGAAGGTATCTTACGATTATTAACAACATGGAAACATTTTCAAAGCCTCTTCTTGTCTTACTTTTAGATTGGCAATGTACCTCCATGTCAGAGCAAGGTCCAAGGTTCAAAGACACTTTATCCGGATAACATCGTATCCATAAAAGCACAGCAAAAAATCAAATTTAAAAATATGCAAGTAAGAGAGTTGTAATAAAATCCATTAACAACATACAATACACAATAATATGTCAGAGCAAGGTCAAATAACTGAACATCCGAAGTAAAATGCTGCAAACAGAATCACCAAAGATTTTAATTCGACACAAGTCTTTTAACTAACACTAGTACCAGTTAGTGCATGCAACCATGTAGCGCATATCATCCACTTGTGATTGTCCCATCTGAAATTGAGGTAGGTCTGGTTCCTCCATGTTCTCTTGATTTTTAAGTGAGGAAGAACTGTCAGAAATATTGGTGTTGTCTTCTTTTAGGTCTGATAGATGATTACTTTCTATCTTCGGTTTTTGGTTGTCTTTTCTATCCATTTCCTAATACAAGAAATACATATAAAAGATTATCACATGGCCTAAAAATCAATAATGAAACAGATTTCAATTAATATTTAACCATGGTAAATATATGTGAGCTGCATGTTTAATGTAATCGGTAACTTATGGCAAGTGCTACGATCTTTTATTCTTTTTGTATGTTCCAATGGCTTCAGTTTACACACTTCAAGCATCCAGCAGGTACATTATTTTTTTAGTCTTGAGAAGTGTGCATTTAGTGCTTACATTTTAAATAAACTTCTTTATTAAAAGAGAACACCAAAGCCTAGGTCTGAGGGGACCTAAGCTCAATATACAATATCCATCACAGAGTTGATATCGATTGCGCACAAAGGGAGAGGAGTTGGCCTAACGGCCAGGGCTGCCGCCCTCGAATCTGGGGAACTGGGTTCGAGTCTCGGCAATGACAGCTGAACATCTTGTGATTCTGGGCAAATCCCTTAATCTCCCTCTGCCTAACAAAAATGAATTTGTCCTCATGTAATGCAACTGGTGCTATGTAAAGCGCTCTGATACCCGATTTGGGTCAAGTTCGCGCTATATAACTCTGTGTAAAAAAAAACCTGGAAAACAAATATGGTCATCACTACTGTTTTTAATCTTTAAGAGATCACCATAGGCCTAAAGCAAAACTATCTTCCAAAACACAATGGGAATATCATGGAATAGAGGAAGAAGGGATGAGACGAGAAACAAGAGTGGAAGCAGACAGGGAAGCCGAAAAATAGATTCATCAACCATTGTTCATAATTCTCAGACATCCATCATACTTAGCATCCAAAAACATGTCACAAATGTTTGGGGAGAAATCAAGCAGCATTCAGATTACAAACAAAAAAACTATGCCTACAAGAAAGGAATTAGAGGATCGTAAAGTAGGTGCAGTCTATTTACCCCCCTAAATAGGTCTTAACTGCTTCAGGGCAAGTAAATACAAACGTTTTCCCTTCATGGATTACCATGTGTCTGGTGGGGCTTCACAAGGAAACTTTTGCTTCCCAGGTCCAGAAACCAGTTACACAGGACCGGATGTTCTTTGCATTTTAGATGAATATAAAATGTACTAGCTAACTTGAAGGAAAGTTTTTACTCTAATAAGGATGCGGAGGCGAGGATTATGCTCATCTCTTCCTTTATTTTCCGCTCAGCAGCCTTAACAACACATTAGATACACAAGACTACATATCCCATGAGTCTTTTTACTGAAAGAAAAAACAACCATAGTGGCAGACCCATATAAACAACAGCAAGGAAACAGTCCTTCCTCTTTCTTCAGGTAATAACCCACTTTCCTTTCAATAATCTTGCTTCTGAAACGACCCTTTAAAGAACAAAGGGTATCCAGCATCAGATATAACAAACCTAAATTAAGATGTCAATCCACAATTCTTACAAGACAACATTACCTTTTAATGAGATACTCTGATTATACATTGCAAAACCCAGTCTCTCATCTTTGTATCCTTGGTAAATCCTGGACAGGAATAACAAATAACTCTCTGAAACAGGTGTACTTATCCAACGTATATATTTGTGTACATCCTGGGAGAGTACAAATAACACTGCTCGGCAATTGTAAATGACACCCCTTCCTGGGCAAAGATACATGAAGAGATTTCCATCGCTCGTACATCTGACACCCGTTTACATGAGATCAGACAAAGAAGCATTGCTAGTTTGCCTGTGAGTTCCTTCCATGAAAGGTAAGGGTTATCCTGCCAAGACCGCAGTTCCATGAGCACTACGTTAACATCCCACAGAGAAGAATACTTCGAACGAGGGGGAAAAGACAGATGGATACCCCTCGGCAATCTACATCATAGTGGATGTTCTCCTACCGGAACCTCATGAATGGGGACATGCCCGCCACAATTGCAGACCTACTGGTGTCAATTGACCGTTATGCCAGGCCCTTGTGAGCCAACTCCGACAAGTAATTAAATATGTGTACTATATCTGACCCCACGGGATCGAAACCCTGTCGCAAACACTAACATGACCACATTCGTCATGCAGATCTGTATCGTTTGAATATAGAGTCTGCCCATGCCTTCCAGATAAAGGAGGAAGCCCCAGCCGAAAGGCCTGGGATTTCCAAACGTCCCCTCTAATCTTCCAAGCCATGAGTGTGAGTGTCTCCTCTCGAAGCAGAGGGTGCAAGTTGCAGCTCGAGTTTGTCAAGAAACGAGGAGTCCGGGGTAGTCAGATTGGAAAATCTGTAGAAAGTTCCAGAAAAACTGGAAACCAAACTTGAGATTTCCAACGCGGCGTCACAAGATCACTGCCCCTTTCTAACGCATGATCAATGCCGTGAGACTGGGTATTGTGGAGAATGGGGAAAACACATACCCCCGAAACAGGATCCAGTCCTGCAGGAATGTGTCCATCGCTCAGCAAGCGGATCCGGCCGCCAGCTGAAGAATCAGGGAATCTGATAATTGAGGCGCGACACAAAGAGATCCACTTGGCATGGACCCCAATGCGCCATTAGACTCTGAAAAACCGAGGGATCCAATTTCCAGGCACTGAAATCCTGCAGGTGTCTAGAGTGCCAGACTGCCGTCTGATTGAGAGTCCCTGGTTAAAATTCTGTTGTGACAAACAGGTTGGGACTCAGGCAATAATTCCATAAATCCTTGGCCAAGTCTGCTAATATTTTGGACCTCGTGCCCCCACAAGCGATTGATATATCTCACTGCCAAGATACTGCCATCTTCAACAAGATGGCGCAGGACACTTTGTTGGACGCCAGGCTCCGAATCATGCAGGATCCACCCAGGCTTTCCAAACAATTGATGTGGAGAGACTCCTTGTGCTCCGACCAATGACCGCCCGCGGTGAAGTCCCTGCAACGGGTGCCCCAACCGAGTCGACTGGCACGCGACTCGATTACAAGTTCCGGCTCCGAGCCGAAAATGACTCTCCCGTTCCAGGCTGGCATGTGTTCTAGTCACTAAAGAAGCTCTGAGCGAGCCTCCGGTGAAAAGATGATCTGTCGCATGTGCGTCAGATCCTGGTATAGATGTTGCGTCTTCAGGCGCTGAAGAGCTCGGTAATGCAGGGGACCTGGAAAGATCGCCTGAATCGAGGATGACAGAAAGCCGACAATCCGAGCCAAGTGTTGTAGGGAAAAGGTTTCCTTCTCTAAAGTACAGCGCAGTTCCCTTCGAATCAAGCGTATCTTCTGTTGGGGTAATCAAAGCCATTGCTGTACGGCATCCACCTCGAACCCCAGGAACGTCATGCGTTGTGCCGGTATGTATTCCGATTTCAGATCGTTCAAGAAAAAACCTAGATCCTACAACAGAGTTTCCGTAATCTGGAGTTGAGAAAGTAAAATCTCCTTCTCCTGATGCATCAGAACGATTTCGTCTAGCAACACTGTGAGGTGTACGCCCCGTGCTCTGAGCCATTCCATGACTGGCCTCAAGAGTTTGGTGAAGTACCACGGTGCTGAGGAGAGATCGAACGGTAAACAGGTGAACTCGTAACTGTACCCGCCCAACTGAAATTGGAGGAAACGTATGAATGGGGGAGGGGGGGCGAAATCTGTACTGTCAGGTAGGTATTCCTTACCAGTGGATCCACCTTGTGTGTTGATGGCTCTGCAGAAGTTGCCCCTTCCGCCACGTCCCTTGCTGCAGCCTCTGGAGGGATAGAACACTCCGAACTTCTTCTGGTCCTGCCACTGCATTGAACGCTTTGCCTGGAACCTGTGGGGATTGGAATTGAATTACCGTCCGGAAGAGCGCCCCCTACCTCTTCCTGACCCCCAAAAAATGTGTTGGCTGGACACCTTTTTAATAGACTGCTGGGCTTTATCCAGGGAGGAGAAGGTGTTAACAAACCGGAACAGTTCTTTTATATACGGCTCTCCGAAGAGGCCCCCGTGTGCCACTGGGCCACCTTCCATGGTGGGCAGCTCCAAGAGTCTGGGCGCAATTTGAATCAACCAGGAGCATCCATGATAAGTTGGTAATGCACAATTTACATTCCCAAGAAAGCAGAGGGCTCTTTGCGCCCAACCCGATAGAATCCCGGGTCGATCATATGGCCAGGAGTTTGGTGAGGGGCCCCAGGACATCCAATACCTTATTTTGGCATGACCGCCAGGAGCGGTCTAAACTCTTCTTGGGGTCTTTTATAAATTTAGTGATGAACGTTGCCACTCTGGTGTCAATCTCTGGGGTCTAGTCACTTTATCCACCAGGGAGGGGCGGGGGGCATCCTGCCTTTAGGCGGCCACGGACCTCTTGGTCCATAAGCTTCCTAATGTGGCTGGTCATGCAAGACGCCACGGCGGGCGCCGGTATCCAATCCGCGGTACAGGGGTGATAAATGTCCTCAGGGTTAAGCATGCCTGATATATCTGGGGCGTCGCGGACTGAGGTGCATCCAGCTGGGGCTTCTTGGCACCCTTCGGGGCGCCAGAGTCTATTTGGGCCCGAGTCATTATCCGAGTCCCCATCTGGGTCCGTGTCATCCCTGGTATTACCCTCTGCCTCATTCTGGGGGCAGGAATCGTCTTTGGGGGTATTGCCTGGCCGGGAATCCTCCTGAGAATCATCATCCAGTCACTGCTTAAGAAGGCCTGAAGCAGCCTCTCAAAGGCATCCAGAGAGATAGCGGTCTTAGGGGCGCTGCCACGTGCATTGTTCTTGCCTTTACCCATGGAGGGTTTTTGCACCAGAAGAGGGCTCCCTCCCAGCCTTCCTCTGATGAGGGTACCACGGTTCTCCTGACTGTGAGCTCTACAATCCGCCGGCTCAAGGGTTCAAGAGTTGAGAAGACTGCCCTCTCCAGGGATGCGTCAATCGCATCCACCAGCTCTACGTGAATAGGAAGCATGGAATGCTCCTCCTCGGACTCCCAGTCAGTAAACTCACCTGCCTTATTCAGGCTGTGAGAAGATATGGGCAATTGAGCGCCAGACAGTGAAAAGAAAAATTTGGCACTTGAATGAGCCAAGGCTCGTTTGATACCAAGGCTTGTGCAGTCTCGCAATGCGAGAGTCATTATACTACTATAGAACCAACAAGTGGTCCGCTGTCTAATCGCAGCCTGGAGCCAGCGTGAACTGAAATTGAAGCCCTAACGTTCATGAAGCAAAGCAGCAACGTTGCATCAGGGATGCCCTTTACAAGGAAGTGCGCATCTGATGAGATCTGGCCTACGCGCTGCTGAGGAATGTGAGAGGGAACACCCCCTCCTTCCTTAGGGTTGTGCACAAGTGTCCCACCCCCTATAGGGGCAGGGATGCACCGAGCGAGCTCCCTGCAGCCTGGAAACAGTGTAGGAGATCGCTCGCGACTGGCAGTCAGGCTCTGACTATCGGAGCTGTGCGGAAGTATGGAAACCCCCCCGAAGTGCGCCAATCAACGTGTGACCCACAATGTCAACACCGCAACTGGAAAGGTAGGCAAAATGTTATCGCACAAGGACAGAAATCAACAATAGCAAGGATAGGCACTTAACTGGCTGCTGAGCAGCGAAGAAAGATTAAGTGCTGTTTCCTTGCTGTTGTTTATATGGGACTGCCTCTATGGTTGTTTTTTCTTTCAGTACAAAGATTCCTGGGATATGTAGTCTTGTGTATCTGATGTGTTGTTTTGGCAACTGAGCGGAAAATACAGGAAGAGATAAGCATAATCTGAGCCTCTGGTCCGACAGCTGCAGTTACACCTTAAAAGTAGTTTGCCTTTTTAAGCATGGGCTGCATGAATAACAATACCGGTTGATTACTCTAGCCTTTATTTCCAATTCCGAATCACAATGTACAGACCTGGATAATAAGAGTCCAAATTAAAAATAAAATTGTGCTTTCTAAAAAAGGAACCGTGTTCCACAGTTACTATATTGAGGGATGTTATATCTGCTCTTGAGGAGGATGCACCAAGAAAAAAATCATTACTTGCAAACAAATTTGAGTGTGTATTACTGTATATGCTCCTGGTACAAACTGAAAATCATTTACGGTTGAAGATCCACTCTGAAGCGCATACATTTTCTGTGCAATTGTGGAGTCGGGAAAATTAGACTGGCAAATGAACAATAAAATATTGTAAACTACCTCAGTAATGTTCTCCCCAGCATGCGTTTATTTGCTACCCTTCTCACATTGTCCAAGACTATATGGTTTTCCAACTGCAGCATTGCGCCTGTGATTCTGTGCTTATAAGACCTCACTTCCTTAGTTTGCACTGCTGCATGGACCACACCACAGTCTTCAACAAGTAACTACAAAGCCATATTCTGCTCCATTTTCCTGATTCGCTCTTCCAGCACAGTAATACTTTTCTCTGCCTCCTCCTGTGTTGTACCCAGTAGGTTGAAGTGCAGACATTATCTCCTTGATTTCAAACAAATCAGCAACAGCAGTCTTTGCACTCCTCTTCTCTGGAGCATCTGATTCGCCAAGTGTGAAAAAAAATGTATATCCCTCTTCTGCTCTCATCTCACCACGATCTGGTCCAGCAGCACCCTGCACAGCCGTCACTCAGCAACAAGGCTTTTTCCAAATTCACATTTACTACTGTTTTCTCCGTGTCAGATTTCCCATCTCTAAACACCACAGGAAACTGCACATCGAGAAGACGACCAGGGTTGACTTTGGATAAGCTGAGCACACAACCATCTACAAAAGATTCCTCAAAACCAGAGGGAGACTGTGAGGCATCCGCGACATCAGGCGATGGTTGCACCACTCCCACCAGTTACTTTCACAGTTTAAGCATGTTATTTGCCTTGCATTAGTTATCGTGGCTGAATGACTGATGCACAAGAGAATCATCTTGGCCACTGCTGCCTTGGTTCAAGGGTTTGCAGAAGACAGTGCTAGTACCAGTTGTCCCATCAACATGCAATTCTCCTGCAAAATCCTTCTGCAGGAATCAGAAGCTTTTAGAAGAACCTCAGGAAGGAATCTGGGAGCTGGTGCGGGAGCTTTATTAAAAATGGCCATCATAGTAATTACAGTTTTAATTTGCCCGTATGAACAGCCAACTTCAAAGCATGACAGGTATAAACATCCTGTGCCTAAACTTACGTGAAGATGGATTGTGCCTTTTATCCATTAGAGATTAATATGCCGAGGCATCGACAACATCAAAATACCTTTAGTTTAAAGCAAGGTGTTGCTTACTGTCAAGAAGGGATTTTTCGAAGGCTAACGTCTTTACGTCAGAAGTCCCAGGAGTTCTTCTTGATGGTGCAGATAAAATCTCTATCAGATTCTATGATTCAACATCGCCACAAAGGAGAACAATAAATTTGAGGATCCGGGAGATAGGGCTGCAATGATACTTCTTGACCTCTCAGCCGCATTTGATACGGTGAACCATCCTGCGCTTGTCAGACGATTGGAGAAAATCGGGATTAGAAGAGCAGCCCTTACTATCCTACGATCATTTTTGTCTAAGAAAAGAAAGCGTATCCTGTGGAGAATTTGCATCTGATCCTTTTTCTCTACCTTGTGGAGTACCACAAGATTACCCGCAGCGCGCTCATTGCGATAGATGAAACGCGACCTTGAAATTGATGTTGTTTACTTTTTACTAGCTGGGCATTGTGTGTTTATAAGACTATTTTTTTTTAACAAAAAATATTTTTAATCATTGGCACCACTTATTTCTTCCTACTGCACATAGTCACTTTTTCTCCACGCTCCCTTGATGTGCTGGTGTACTCGTCTGTGAGAGCAAGTCACCGGAGTACCGCCATCTTGAGTAGCGTTCTAGTTGCTGATTTGCACTTCCCTATTAAATGGAGGCGGTGCAAGCGCGCAGCGGGCGCGCCATAAGGCAAGCCCGTCTGCGCCCGTTCGCACCCTGGACGCACACAGCACCAGCCATGCTGCCTCCATTGCCCCTCGTCTGGTCTATTCCAGAGACGAGCTTATTCGGCTTGATACTCGGAGTGATAGGACCATGATTAATGAAAGTGGCACTGAAACTGGTAAGAACCTCCTTAAGAAAGTAACATCAGGGACTCTTAACTGTGGATTGATTAATGCCAGATCCTTGGCTAAACATTATTATGGAGATTTTTATATTATTGGATGATTATAACCTCGATGTCCTGTTTCTTACAGAAACTTGGACACGAGTAGACCGAGAAGTTGAGCTTGGCTTAGCCTGTCCTCCAGGTTATAAAATCTGCCATAAACCCAGGCGGGATGGGAGAGGGGGAGGAGTAGGATTTATGTATAAAGACATCTGAAATATCACTCCACTCTGTATAGAGGACATCCCGGGGGTTGAATCATTGAGGTTCTCACTTAAAGACACTAGTGGTGTTTTATGTACAGGCCTACTTTGCTATAGACCACCAGGTGGAGCTGTTCAGGTTTATCAAGAACTGATTGATGCGATATATAATTTATCGCACTCTCATTCCAAGCTATTGAGCCTCAGAGATTTTAATCTCTGGGAGAATGGTACTCTTGATACAGCTTTTAAAGAGCTTTGTCAGGCCAGTAAGAATGTTGTTATACAACAAATGTTAATCTTCAACAGCTGGTACTACACCCTACTCATCAGAAAGGCCATGTGCTTGATCTTGTTTTTGCTGATGAAAATGTTACAATTGTAAAGGAAATACTTCCACAATGTTGGACAGACCATTGTTTGGTCCTCTTTTCCTTGAAAGTAGTTAACTGCCAACAACAAGATGTCTATAGGTCTGCTACTCGAACTAGTAGAGAGTGGTCTAAAATATCAAAATCAATGGACCTCCCCCGGCTTGTTGATGACAGTTATGTCATGCATGATTCAGTGGAAGTGAATTACCTGAATCTATGCCATCAAATTACCAACTCGCTAGATCAGCTAGCACCTTTGAGGAAAGCCAAAAGTCGCAAAAAGCCTTCTGCTCCATGGTACAATGAAGAGCTGAGGCGGATGAAGACTAGCTGTAAACAAGCAGAAAGGAAATGGAGGAGAAATTATTTAGAGATAGACAAAGCGGCTCTAAAAGACTTGCTCTATATTTATTAAGAGTCGATAGGCAAAACCAAGGCTAAATATCTAGAGGAGATTATCCTACACTCAGCTAATAAGACTCAAACTTTATTTAGCTTATTAAGAAGCCTGTCCAACCCAGACTGTGCTAAATCTAAAATCCCGGCATCACAAGAACTATGTGATGATTTGGCAATTCTCTTTGAAGAAAAAATTAATAAAATTTCAATCGGACTCAAATCCTCTGTGGATGATGAGGCACACAAGCATACTGGCGACTCTATTTTAATAAAGTGTGGCATAATTGACAGGAACACATGACAGCTCTGGATCATTTCCAGAATCCCACACAAGAGGAATTTAATGCAATTGCTGCTGGCATTTCCTCAGGCTCCCCCATGGACCCACTTCTACACAAGTTTTGGAAATTGTTTGGTGGTGAACTCTTTCTGCATTTATACCATATTTGCTGTCAATCTCTAACTAACGCGACAGTCCCGAACTGCTGGAAAAGGGCAGTTGTCTCTCCACTGCTAAAAAAGGCTACCCTGGATCCCCAGTGTCCCTCTAATTACAGACCCATCTCCTTGCTGCCCTATCCAATTAAGATTCTGGAGAGGGTAGTGACTAAATCTCTTTCAAAATACGTTGAGGACAATGAGCTGCTGGACGAAGTCCAATTTGGGTTTCGTCCTGCACACGGGACCGAGACTGCCCTAGTAGCAGTCTTGGATAATCTGAGAATGCGGGCCGCCAGTGGTCAAGCAGGCTTTTTAGTGCTGCTTGACATGTTGGCCGCGTTCGACACGGTTAACCATTGGATCCTGATTAAGAGATTGGAGGAATTGCCCGTTGTAGGCAGGGCACGAGACTGGCTGCCTCTTATCTCTCTAATAGGCAGCAGGCAGTGACTGTGTCACCATTCATCTCCTAGAACAGAGATGTTAAACAGGGGGTCCCACAGGGCTCGGCCATCAGCCCAATTTTGTTTAATCTATACCATCGCCCTCTCATTGTTTTAATAAAATCATTCGGCATTGATGTCGTTAATTATGCGGATGATACTCAGCTTGTCTTCGCGGTTGAAGGCAACAATGCAGTGTCTCTGGAAAAATTCCACAATTGTTTGCACAGAACGGCACAATGTCTGAAAGAGAATTCTCTACAATTTAATGGGGGAAAAACTGAAGTTCTGTGCTGTACCGCAGGTAAAATTCAGCGTCCTCTCCCAGCAGATTTCTGGCCAGATTTGGCTAATAATTCCTTAGTGCCCGCTAATACAGTGCGTAATTTAGGAGTGTTGCTGGATAGCAATTTACAACTGGATTCTCAGGTGGATAAAACAGTGAATATTTGTCTATCTCTGCTTCGAGCTCTCAGGAAGATACTCCTGTTTTTACCCACTCTGGTTAGACCTCAAGTGGTATGGAGTATTGTTCTAAGCAGAATATATTACTGTAATGCACTCCTTTTGGGTGCCCCAGCCTCTTTGACAAATAAATTACAAAGAGTACAGACTATGGCAGCTAAGTTGGCATTAAATCGACCATATGGAGCCTCTGCCTCTTTGGCCCTAAAGGACCTACATTGGCTGCCCATTGTGCAAAGAGTTCAATTTAAGACACTTTGTGTTGTCTACAGGGCATTACACAACATTGGGCCTAAAGTACTACAAAGGAAGTTTGTATGGTACTCTCCTGTTAGATCCCTGCGCTCTTCTTCTGCTAATCTGGTCTGTGTTCCCCATGTTAATAAAGCTCGGAAGTGGGGGCCGATCTTTCAGTTTTACAGCTTCCAGACTTTGGAATGCACTATCTCCGGAGCTTAGACAATTGAACACCTTGTCACGCTTCAGGAAGGAACTGAAAACCAGACTGTTCCCCAGAGACTAGACTTTCGCCTATCTCAGTTCTGATATCCGCTGATTGATAATCTAAGCGCCAGGATACCCTTGGGGTGACAGCCGCACTATACAAGTGCACTTTACATTACATTACAATGATCGTCTCTGTCACCCACATTGTTCAAAATATACGCTATCCCTCTATTGAAACTCATTCGATCATTTGGGTTGATGGCAGTAGCCTATGTAGACAATACACAAATTGTGTTACCGATATCATCTGATGTTGATGAAGCTGCTAGCACCTTTCAAAACTGCCGGGTCAAGATAGTGACCTGGATACAGGATAACTGTTTAAAGTTGAATTCAGAAAAGACAGAAGTAGTTCTGTTCAGTGCAAATAAATCCTTTTGGAATACGGTGTGGTGGCCGACAAATCTTCGGCAGCTTCCCTGCCCAGTGTTGAATGCAAAAAATCTGGGAGTGCTATTTGATAATCAGCTGAATTTTTCAGCCCAAATCGACCAGATCAACTCCGCTTGTTTTCATCGCCTCAGAGTTTTGAGATAAATATTTCTGTTTATTCCATTAGAATTACAAAAAACAGTGGTGGCGGCTCTGGTACTATCGAAATTAGATTATTGTAATGCATTGTACCAAGTCACTCAAAAAGTTTGCTTTGGAAACTTCAATGCCTCCAAAATGCTACTGCTCGCCTGCTATTAGGAATACACAAATGTGCTTCTGTTTCAAAGAGCATTAGGAATATTCACTGGCTTCCTGTAAGTGAAAAAATTAAATTCAAAGCTTTGTGTATAGCGCATAAAGCAGTGCACAGAAGGGGGCCTGCGTACTTCCAAGAGACCTTTGTCTGGCATATACCTACTCGAACTCTTAGATCTAGTTCAGCAAGACTGTCCTCTGTTTGGAAAATAAAAAAAGTAAACTGGGGTGGGAGAAGTTTCTATTTTGTAACTTGCAAACTTTGGAATTTGAGGTCATTGGAATGGAGCTCCGAATTGAACAATTCTTCCTTCAGAAAGCCTTTGAAGACATGGCTGTTTAAGAGCAACATTGCTTGTTAATCAAGTGCAACTTGTACTCAGTTTTGTTTCAAGAAACCACTAGCGGCAAGTCGCCTCGGCAATCGCATGCTCTACAAAATTTCTACTTACTTACTATGAAAGCAGCTGCACCAGAGCAAAGCATAAACCAAAATACATTTGCAGCCTAGGTACTCATCACAACCATGCTTTAACAGTGGGCCAATGAACTCTAATTCATTTACTTTTGAGGAACCTAAATATATACCTCATCCTCAACCTATGTCCATCTCAATGCCAGAAGATGCTATGTTTCCCCAATGAAACTCTTAAAACAATTGCATTCTTCCAGTTTTCACCCTCTTTAGGCTTATCCGTTCCAGCAGACAGCGCAACCAATGACTTGTTTCAGACTGGTGATAATGAATGTCATGAAGCACAAGACTTGTAATTACCACAGTATTGGCGCAAATGAAAGCAAGTTAATTAAGTTAATGCCAGTGGAATTAACTGGACAGGACTAAGAATGGTCATTATAGGTAGACTTGACAACAATTAATTTAAAACTTTCAATAACGGGGATGGGGTGGCTGGGGGTCAAGATGGCTGTAACTTTACAGAGCTCCTCACTAAACCCTGGACATTTTCCCCTAGACATAACATGTCCTGGTCAGCCTATCTACCACTGAAGGGGCAGCGGTGAATGGCTTGAACTACAGGAGCTCATGTGGATTTCAACTTCAATGTCCTTTCCAGTACAGGTTAAGCATCGGGCTCTATTCTCACTTACCCGTTCACTGCCAGGAGGCCTGCTTGGTGTTTATATACTGTGGAGCCAGTGGTGGCGATCCCACCCTACTGTTCCCTGGATAAGGATCAGGGATGGAGGGAAAGAGGCACTGGAACAAATGTCAGGCCAGAAGAGAAAAGAGGACAGCGGGCTGTAAGAGGTGCTACAGCTTGGCTGGTGATGGGCAGTCAAATTATGGCATCCAGGCAGTGGTGTAACAAAACTTGAGAGGGCTCCCCTGCAAAGCACACGGAGGGGGGCCCCCCACGCTCCGGACCCAGTCAGGAGCTTTCAGGGCAGAGGCCCAATGCCTGTGCACAGTGCCGGTGGCCCTCAGGACCACAGGGGCTGCTGTGGCTAATGTTACACCACTGCACCCAGGCACCGGGTCAGGTGACAGATGATACTGAAGGAGTTACTGTACCCTCAATGGGTGAAGAGCAGCCCGAACCATTCAGCGTCCTATTCCGCTGTGCTGATAGCAATCATTTCCTCATATAGCCCAGCTCTTCTTTGAAGCAGAGGCTTGACTGACTCAATCACACTACAACACTGCTTCTGATACTATCATACACTGCAACTGGGCAGTGATCTGAAGTGTTGTGGTTCTATCGGATATCTGCATGCATTTGGCATTCAAGGCTATGGTGGAATCAGTGAGCTTTCCTGCAAAGTTGAAGGTCGAACATCAGGGAAAGTAGTACCTATTTATACACATGAAAATGGCTTAGGCTTCTTTAGAAATCTTGAACTTTGGTGCTGATGGTGGCTATTCATAAAACTGTGTGTAGTGGGGGGGGGGGTCTCTGGTGGTTGGGAGTTGTGGCAGACTATATACGAAGTTTCCTTTGATTTCTTTTTAGGTCTCGCCTGCGAATGCAGTGCATGCGCTGCTTCGCCTCGACGAGATCTATTGTCATTGCTTCTGTGTCCGGGGCCTGTGGAAGCGGGGTTGGTGTCCGCCCTGTCGGCATTAGGCCCCACCCACCCTGCCTGCATATTTTTTGTAACTCAAGATAGTCCCCCTGACCCACTTCTTACGGGGACGCTCCTTCATACACGTGCATTCATTCATCCCTCTTGACCCACGACAGTTTGTAATGGCATCTCTGCATTTGTAAACTGCACCCCCTAGGTGTGACGTCCGTTTACCATTTAAAATGTGCCGCTGTCCCATTGATCTAGTTACAAACTGCTAAGGTCAGCACAGCATGACCAGCTCTACAGCAGGGATGGGCCCCCTGAATTCATGCAAGTGCGCTGCAGGTACTGACAAGGGGCAGAGCGGAGTCTGTAACCCGAGGAGAGAGGCGGCAGTTCATCCACGGAAGAGAGAGGACGACTTTGAACGGATTTTAGTAGAAAGGAGCATATATTAACATGTCCACATGAAAAAAAGACTATGGGGATCATTTAGGGGTAAAATGAAACAGGAGAGGTTTTTTGTAGTTTTATATAGCGCAAACTCGGTCCTTTGGCATTGGAGCGATTTACATGGGAACCAATAGCATTACATAGATTTAGATCTGTTTTATTTGTTAGGTACGTGGAGATTACGTGATTTGCCCAGGATCACAGGACCCTGCCTGTATATTGTTTGTAACTCGAGATAGTCCCCCTGCATTTGTAAACAGCACCCCCTAGGTGTGACGTCCGTTTGCCATTTAAAATGTGCCGCTGTCCCATTGATCTAGTTACAAACTGCTGAGGTCAGCACAGTATGACCATCTCCACAGCTGGGACGGGCGTGCTGAATTCATGCAAGTGCGCTGCAGGTACTGACAAGGGGCAGAGTGGAGTCTGTAACCCGAGGAGAGAGATGGCGGTTCATCCACGGAAGAGAGAGGACGACTTTGAACGGATGTTAGTAGAAAGGAGCATATATTAACATGTACCCATGAAAAAAAGACTATGGGGCTCGTTTAGGGGTAAAAGAAAACAGGAGAGCTTTTTGTAGTTTTATATAGCGCGAACTTGGTCCTTTGGCATTGGCGCGATTTACATGGGCACCAATAGCATTACATAGATTTAGATCTGTATTATTTTGTTAGGTACGTGGAGATTACGTGATTTGCCCAGGATCACCGGACATTGAGCCGACGCCGGGACTTGAAACTAGTTCCAAGTGCTAAAGTAGGCAGCTCTGGCAGGCCGTAACGCCCACACCCTCTTCCCCTTAAATTCTACTGTAGGCCCTTCGATCATTTCAGGAACCCTGAGTGAGTGTGCAGGTCCGCGCCTATTTGGCTTTACAAAAGAAGGCGAGGTGACCATACTAGTTAAAGAGCTGCCTGTTGACTCATGAACGAACACTTTCTATCAGTCAGTAATGACCAGCGATCGAAGCGCATTAAAAACAAGCATTTGCAATGCAATAGGTCTCGCAGTTACACGAGTTAAAGCTATTGGCATTGTAAATGACAATGCCTTTTATTTATGTTTTTAAAACGAAAACAAATATAAAAAGCATTGTTATTTGCAATGTCAATAGCTCAAACTTGCGTAAATGCGAGACCTATTGCATTGCAAATGCTTGTTTCCTTTAGCTTTCTGTCTCTAATCTCCCTCTTCTTTCACCTTCTGGGCACATCTGGACATAGCACTGCACGACTTTAACAACCTTAAACTAGGCTCCTTTGCTGAAATTCTATAGCATGTCAAGCTAATGGAGACGGCAGCTGGCTGTGTATTATAGCAAGCTATTTTCCCAGTGTTATGCTCATTTAACATAAATATTTCAACATGAAGTATTCAATAATTTCCCAACCTTACGTTCATTGTCATTATGGGTTCATGCATTGTGTTAATGCATACATTCACCAGACGATGCAATGGCGATTCAGTGTTAGCAAGACAAGCAGCACCAGATATATGACCACTCAAATTCTTAATCCATGTATCATGGCAACCTTCAGAGTATTCATAGAAGATCTCAGTCCCACCACCTGCATGGTCCTTGGATCCAACAGACTATAAATTAATGTTAAATAATTTTCATGAGTGTTTGCTCAAGTCAATTATAATAGTCAGCAAGATGAACTGATTTTCAATGAGCAGTGAAAACGTGTTAGTCTTAGAGGATTTAAGTGTATCCTTGAATGTATTAATCAAGTTACTTTTGTCTAGGAGCATGCGGACAGTGTGAGCAGTTTCAGTGCAGTGGCCTTAATAGTCCAAACTTAGAAATAGAATGACATAAAATTGGTCCATTATGCCCTTGTTAGCGCAGTCTTCATCAAATTACACTGTATATGAAGATTAGGGTCTGTTCTAGTCTTGGAGATACTTGTGAGGGAAACTGGAGTCACTGGTAGCCTAGCATCGGATGCCTAGATGACTGTGTCGCTGTGCACCTGCTTTTACATCCTCTGGCACCTGTCACATGAAAATAACCCAAAAAGTGGACTTGAACTGAAAAATAGTCATTGGAGCAGGACACTATAGTATTTGAGCAGTTGCTACCACAACAGGTGGGACACAACGTGGTCAGAAGATGACAATCAAAGTACTTAGGCACCCAGGTTTACTGCCCACAAACAGCCCCCATCCCTGAGCGTTTATTGGCCCTGGGGTCCCCATCCCCTGGAGCCAGCTCACTTGCTGTGTCCTGGGGAGCACAACCCAGGGACACAACAATTTTCCTGCCTGCACCGGTGATGGCAGGGAAACTTATGTGTGCTCCCGCCTGGCAAGAGAATTTTCAAAACTCCTGCCAAACGGGACTAAACACTGAGTCTGCTCCCATCAGGCGGGAGCTTTGAAAATGCTCCTGCAGGCTGGGAGCAGACTTGTATTATGTTTCTCTGCCCGCACTGATGCGGCCAGGGAAATAGAACACATATGCCTCCTGCCCAGAGGGAGCAGCTATTTATGTTGCTCCCTCCGGATGGGAGCAATCTGTTAATCTGCTTCCCAGCCCGCATCACTCCGGAAGTGTGCTCCCAGCTGGCGCTAGCAAACACAAGTTTTCCTGCCGGTGCAGGCAGGAAATCTGCTGTGTACCGGGTATAGGCTCCCCTGGACTCAGCAAGTGAGCCAGCCCCAGGAATGGGTTCCCCGGGGCCAATAAAGGCTCAGGGAGGGAGCTGTGCGCCCTCCCCCTTTTTGTAAAGTTAGCAGCCCAGGGAGATAGGGTTCCCATGGACTTTTCAAAGTTTGGGGAGCGCTGCCCCCTCCCCTTTTTGGTAAATTTCAGGCCGGGGTGGGCTCCATACCTGAGCCTTTAATGGCCCCAGGGATCCCAATCCCGGGGCTGGCTCACTTGCTGTGTCCCGGGGACTATAACAGCTCGGGAGGGGTGCCGTACGGGCCCACTCCCCTTTTGTTGTAAAAGGATTTTGACCCTAGTGTGGGCTTCCTAGGGCCTATATTGGCTCTGGGAGGGAGTCTCGTGTCCCCTCCCCTTATTAAGTGGGACCCTGGGGTTGGGTTACCCAGGGCCTATAATTAACTAATGAAACCGACCCCAGGCCATCATTTTTTTTTTTCTATCCCGTGGGAGTTCCACTGGATCGCAGCAAAAACTGCCTATTATGCTTTTATTTTAGCCAAAGAGGGGGTCCCCTCTGGGTGCCCTACATGGGGCCTAGAAAGGCAGGGTATCCCTACTCTGCCCCCTTATATTGTTTTTATATAAGAACACCTGTTCTTTGTCAACTTGCCAGAATGGGCGACTAGGTCCTAAATGTAGCTCAACCATATAAAATCAGACTCGCCTTAGCGAGTTCAGCGAGTAGATTTTTCGAGGCCTGAGGATCACCCTGAAACTTTCTATGCACAAACAAGCACTTTTTAAAAAAGTTTCATCGAACGGTGCCAAAGTTATTAACATCACAAAAAACGCATTTCCTATGGAAACACTGACCAAACTATAACAACCCAGTGGCGACTGCCACTGGAAGATGAATATATCTATATCGCCTTCACGTTCCTCCTAAAGCTCACTGTTCCTTGCATTTTTACTGTGTTTAATGGAATTGGGTAAACGGGGTCAACTTTTTTACTGTGTTTAAATTGAATTGGGAAAACGGGGAAATCAACATACTAAATTGGGCATTCTCGGCTGCTTCTCGCGCCACTTCTACCTCATCTCTCCCTTGGGGCTCCAACTTCCTGGTTGTGCCAAACTGAGACGCCATCTTGCTTAGTGCGTGCTCTAGTGCTTCCAGAGGGCTGGGGCATAAAAATGCGTGCTTAAACCCTCATAGTTGTGAGGTATGCAGGAGATGGGAGGTTGCGGTTAATGATAAGTACACCTGTGATAAGTGCAGACTCGAACTGCCCCGGCTCCCCCCTACCTTCTTAAGTGAGATGATGGGTAGAATAGAGCTACAGACTGTTAAGGCTGTTCTTAATAATGCCCGCTCCATCCCTAAGCATCATCAGGATATTTTTGATTTGTTGATTGAGGAGTCTCTGGACCTGCTCTTCGTTACTGAAACATGGTTTACCCCCTCCTCCAACCCAGCTGTGGAAATGGCTATCCCTAATGGGTATAAGATATTTAGAACCGACCGCAAAGTTCGGCGGGGTGGGGGAGTTGCCCTGATTATGAGGGAAGAGTGGGACTGTCAATGCAGTGAATTGACTGATTCCTCTGACATTGAAGCCCTTGACTTCTGCATCAAAATGTCCCCTCACTACTGCTTGGGTGGGATACTGTTATATCGCCCCCCTGGACCTGCTGGTCCCCCTTTCCTAAACTGCTTGCTGACAGGACCATGTCTAGGGCCTTGCGATATTCGCATTTTCTTCCCCTTGGTGACTGTAACATCCACATTGATAACAGCAACGGGAGTGACACACATGATTTTTTAGCTGTGATACAATCATCTTCTCTCCAGCAATTTGTAACTACCCCGACTCATTGCGGTGGTCACACGCTTGATGTAATTTATTCCACTTTGCCTCTGGTGGTCTCTCCCCCTCTACCAGTCACCTGGTCCGACCATTAACTGATCCCTTTTTCCTGTCAGATTTCTAAAGGTCATCCCTCCCTCAGGCCTCGTTTCAATGACTGGGGTAAGATACCTTCTAAAATAGAGCCTGCGGCCTTCTGTTTAGCTTTAGCAGAATGTCCGCTGGTGTCTTCCTGATGATCTTGGTCTTGCTCTTGCCCATTTTAACAGTTGGATTGAGAAGGTAGTGAGCAATCTATCCTCACAAGTCAAAGCTAGACACCAAAATTCCCCATTGCCTAAATCCTGGTTCTCACCCCAGCTTAATATTTTGAAGCAACATTGTAAAAAGCTGGAAAGAACATGGAGACAAGATTATGACTGCGGGGCCAAGACCTCATTGAAATGATAATATGTCAAAGAGTGGTTTAGCATTGTAAAAAGTTTCACTTCTCCCATAGCAATGAATGTGGCCCAAACCCCTTCTCTCGATTGGTGCAAATAACTTTCCACCTTTTTTTATTAATAAGGTCAGGTTACTGCAATCACATTTTCAAAATTCTAACAGCCAGATCACTCAGCTATCCCCCGACTATCTGACTGGCTCCACTTCCTGTGTCACCTTTTCTGCATTTGAAGCTGTTTCCCTGCCTGACTCCCTTGCTGCTTTATCTGGTTTTAAAGCAGGCTCTTGCATGATCCATGCCCTGCGAAGCTTATGACCACTGCTGCGGTTGTTATTAATCCTTTTGTGAACCAGTTGATTAATACCTCACTTTCTCTTGCTTTTGTGCCTACTGATTGGAAACAGGCGCTGCTTGTTCCTATTATTAAAAAAAACACTCTCGATCCCCATATCTCCACCAGCTATCGCCCTATTTCTCTGCTCCCTGCAATTACTAAGGTTGTGAAAAAATGGTTAATAAGCAGCTCACATTTTTTATTGAACAGCATGGCCTAGTACTGAGTCGGCCCTTGTGTAAGTAACAGAGGCAATCCGTGAGACTTTGGAATGCTGGGGGCAGGGCCGTTTTGGTCCTGCTAGACCTCTCGGCCGCTTTTGATACTGTCCCCCATTCACTTCTCCTCGCCCATCTACATAAGCTTGGCATTATCAGCACTGCTTGGGAGTGGTTGAAATCCTTCCTGGAAAAAAGAACTCAACAGGTTTGGATTCCCCCTTTTGTGTCATCATCTCAAGATGTGCTGACAGGAGTGCCTCAGGGGTCTATCCTTAGTCCCGTGTTATTTAATCTTTACATGACTCCTCTTATTCAGCTGGCTGAGGATTTTGGTGCCAAAGTAGTTGCCTATGCAGACGATACACAAGTCTTGTTTACCTGGAAGAAACACGAGGCTGACACATCTCATGTCAAGGCTTGCTTGTCTGCGGTATTCAGCTGGCTTGAGTCGGCTCAGTTAAAATGTAACGCAGAAAAAACTGAGATTCTCTTCTTTGGGGAGTTCCCCCCCTCTGTTTTGGCATCACTGTTGGCCGACTGAGTCCCCCTACCCTTCCCCTTCTGGCCATCCTGTGAAAAATCTTGGCATCTGGTTTGATGAGAAATTAAGTTTTGGTAACCAGATTGGCAAACTTACTGGCATTTGTTTTGGTATTTTAAAACTCCTCCTTAGATTTCTACCACTATTGCCTCTCGCAGCTAAGGAAACTGTCATTCGTGCTTTGGTCACCTCTTGCATAGATTATGCGAATGGTCCTTTGCCGGTTTGCCATGTTACCTTCTGGACAGACTTCAGGTGGTTCAGAATGCCGCCGCTTGTCTCCTACTGAATCTTCCTAAGCACTCCAGTGTTAGGCATCACTTACGTAATCTACACTGGCTGCCAGTAAAAACTAGGCTAAAGTTTAAGGCTATTACCATTGCTCATGCTGCACTTTATGAGTATGGCCCTGCCTATTTTAGGAAACGTTTTCAGTTTTATACCCCTATCAGGTGTCTGCGCTCCTCGAACATGCTTCTTGCGTCTGTACCTAGGTTTAGTCTGAAACGTAAAGGCTGCAGTTCCCTGTATTATCTTGCAGCAACTTATTGGAATTCCCTCCCCCTGGATTTACGCAATCTGAAGAATCCTGCTCAGTTTAGGAAAAAGCTAAAAACCTTCCTGTTCAACTAGACTGTCCCGCTCTTACTCTGCTTTGGTTCCCTCTGATGCTTAGGCTTTCGCGCCGGAACACTATCGAGTAGCTGTGCGCGTTATAAATCCCTTAAAATAAATAAATAAGATTGATGCAGACACCAATGGCAGATTTGCACTGTTTGTTTATTCTACTCCATCAGCCGTAACGCATTTCGACCGTCACTGCGGTCTTGGTAACATGACATGACCATGCTTCTAACAATGTTTATACGTCCTCAAGTTATTTACAAATTATAAACATAAAATATTTTTTTCTCTTTACATTCCTTAAATTCATTTGTAATATTAAACATTACAGTTTTATCTCAAGTTTGAGACTCATAATTAATCACCTACATATTTCATTACATAACATGACTAGAACTCACTGCACTTATTTCATTATCAATTATAGTCTCCTCAGTGTAACACGTTTAATTTCATACACTTTTTCATTGGCTCACTAGTCCTGATCATTAAACACTCTATATTGATTTCATTGTTTTTAATCTCGCCACAGAGGCTTTAATAGTTCATTGTTTTTGACATTACTATAGTTAACAGGACATTCAGGCCGCATCTCAGCATAGTGCATAATTTCAATAGACCCACGTGAGAAATTAACTTTGTAAATTCTAAATTACTTAATCGGTACACACCTGCACTGTATTCCTTATAGTGCAAATTTGCGATTAATAACATGATTGGAATATGAAACATTAAAAAATGGTATGTACAAATGTTTTTGTCATATGATCATGGCAATTTATTATATAGCTAGAGATATATATATATATATATATATATATATATATATATATATATTACCTACTGGCGGTCGCCAGTAGGTAGTTATAGTTAGGACCACGTTTCCATAGGAAAACCTCAACATTCTATTTTGAATAACTTTGGCGCCGGTCGACGAATCCTCGCGAATTTCTCAAAATAGGTGGGGCGCTACGCTCCGCTCCTACCCTGAAAGTCTCGGGGGGATCCGTCAAGCGGGGGCTGAGATAAAAGGGGGGTCCCAAAACGCGTTTTTCCCATGCATTTTTCCATAGGACCTTTAGAACGAGCTACAGCCCGAACGGCTGAACAGAATTACTCAAAATTTGGCAGAGAGGTAGTCCCTAGGTCAAGGAAGTGCCTTTTGTAGGTTTGGTGTAAATCTGTTCAGTAGATTCTGAGAAAATAGCCTTTAAATCAATATATATATCTGAGCCCGCTTACGGTACGCTTACCGTACGCTTACGGTAAGCGTACGGCGGCGTGCGCGAGCGCGATTCTGATTGGCTGTTAGATCTTAGTAAACATTCGAATCGGCCGAAACCAGGAAGCGGCGGCCGCCATTTTGTGTATTTCACTCTGAAAAAAAAGAGTGAAAACAAGGAAAGGGGGCAATGAGGAGAGTTACAGACCCCCTAACATTTGTAAGGGGGTCAAAGAAGGACAGAAAAGTACAAAAAAAACATTTATTGATTTTAAAAAAAATCACGGGGTACGCGTACGGTAAGCTTACGGTAAGCGTACGGTAAAAAAATAAAAATAGATAAATGAAAAGCAGATTTAAGAGTTTAGAAATTAGGGAGCTCTAAAAAGAGCTGTTGTGTTTATGAAGTCATTTTTTTAGTGGTACCTACAAGTAAGTACCGATGCAGAGTCTAAGGTTCAAGAGGAAGACTCTGTTCCCTTCATCATTGAAGTGCACACCATCTCCTCTATAAATGTCTTGCATGTCATAACGCAAGTTGTTGTGGTAAATGGCACCCATACCATAGTCACGGAGGAAAGCAGAAACAGATTTGTTGACGTGCTTTCTTGCTTTGTCAATCTGTGGACAGAAATGATTGGACCAGTTCCATTTTTGCCTTTGGCATATGTTGGAAAACACAAAGGCAGTTTTAGGGAAAAGTGTAAACAGTTGTGCAAAGGTGTCCTTCATAAGCATTTCCAGACCTACCCCAGTCAAAGTGCCTAGGTCATTGCCAGCACAGTGCACTATTATGAGGTCAGGGTGTTGGATTTGAATGAAGGATTTCACCAATGGCATCAATTGGTGCCACTTTAACCCTCTCTGACCAATCCATTTAATGTCTACATTTGGCAAAGCAAGGTCTCTCACCATATCTGTTTTCTCTGCAAACTTTTCACTCCAGAAGACATAGCTGTGCCCTACAATCCACACTGTGAACATCTTCAAAGGAGAACTGGATGCACTCAGGAGGTGTCTTTCAGTAGAATGGCAATATGAAAAGAAAGACAGTTTGGAAATGGAGGCATACATATTTTTTTAAAACAAAAAGAACTGATTGGCTGTTTCATACCATTCTAGAATAAAAACTAGGCTGTATGTGAAAATTAATAGAAGCATGTTTTGTATTGGTACAAAAAAATGTGTAACCAAAGAACAGTACTATGGATTTGCTGTAAGGTTTGAAAAGTCAAGCACTCTTGCTCTGTGGAATTGAAACATTGTGTGTCGAACTTCTGACCTAACTGCACACAGCAGTGTTCCATGAGCTGTTGCTATGGTAGCAGGCAGAAGTCGAGTTGGGGGAAGGGTACTAGGCAGAAGTCAAGTTGGGGGCAGGGTACTTTTGGAAAAGGGTTGGTTTTCAACCAATAGAAATGTGTGATTACATTTGAAAAAAAGGGGGAAGCACTGAGATTTGAAACTTACATGTATATGTGTGGAAAAATAGAGGGAAAGTTTGCCATTATCTGGTTCTGCTGAGAGGAGAGAGGTGAACACAACAGAGATCCTGGCTCTGATAATCTGCTGTTTGAGTGTCACATTTCTTTCACAACTAACTAATTTTAAAGGTGAGTTTAGAGTTTGAGAGGGGATGTATGTGGTAACTTAAGAAATGAATAATAGAAATGGGAATTGTTTTTGTTGTAGTTACACATGGTGGTTTCATAATGTGACAGTGTGTAAAAGTGATTTACACTTGCCCCGAAAAAAAAAAGAGCAGTAAGTGTGCTTTCAAATTGGCAAAGAAATTTCGTTTTGGGACTAATGTGAAAACATGACTCTGTGTGCATAGAAGAATTATAGGCAGAGATTTATTGCGTCTTGCTCTGGTGATTTCACAGTTGCATTAGATGGAAAGGGGGAGCGAATTTTTTGGGGAAGAAGCAGAGGCTTAGCACACACCCATGTGCTTGCCATGTATAGTCATGCACAGTATTTAGAAGCCAGTGGGGTTTTCAGGTTTAAGTCTGTAATGCAAATACATTCAGCATCACTAAGGCTGGTTGCCCTTGGTGGAGTGTAGGCAGTCACAGAGAATGCACATGGTGGTGGTCTGAAAAAAAAACAGCTTGGACACGTGCAATTAAATAAATCAAAAATAGTGGTTTCATAATGTGTCAGTCTGTAAAAGTGATTTCAAATTGTAAAAAGAGATTTTCACTTGGCCCGAAAAAAAAAGAGCAGTAAGTGTGCTTTCAAATTGGCAAAGAAATTTCGTTTTGGGACTAATGTGAAAACATGACTCTGTGTGCATAGAAGAATTATAGGCAGAGATTTATTGCGTCTTGCTCTGGTGATTTCACAGTTGCATTAGATGGAAAGGGGGAGCGAATTTTTTGGGGAAGAAGCAGAGGCTTAGCACACACCCATGTGCTTGCCATGTATAGTCATGCACAGTATTTAGAAGCGAGTAGATTGGTATTTTTTTTTGCCCGCTGTAAAATGATGAATGCAATTGCTTTCACAATTTATAGTGAAATGCAATATATTCTGAAAACAGCAAAAATAAGGCAAAAATATTTTTTTGAAAAAAATGTAAATATGTGTACTGTATTATAAAATGTTTAAAAAATATTAATACTTTTTTCTTTTTTTCCAGATAGATATAGAAAATTTTCGAAAACTACAACCATTTTTAAAACTATTTTTTAAAAAAACAAATGAATAAATATTTTTTTGAGTGAGTATGGTAAGTCAATAATAATAATTGTAGTCTCTCAAGGACCTTGTAATGTGATAATTGATTTTTAGTGTTTTTTTTTAAAAATAAAAAAAAGGTACGCGCACCGTACGCGTACGGTAAAAAAAAAAAAAAAAAAGGTTTTAAAAAACATATGTAAAAAAAAGATGAAAGATAAGGTTGGCTCTTAAAAGAACCGTTGTGTTCATGCAGGGACAGAGGAAAGGAAGCATGGGAAAATCATTCAAAGCTACAAATGTGCTGATCTATTTTGTTGTTCACTAGGGAAACACTGGTCTCCCTATGACAAATTAGACCTTTACAAAATGTGCAATGAATATCAACCTTCCGAAATCGAAGGTTCATTTCCAGAGGGCCAGCAAAAGGAGATTCTCCCCCCACAGATGAAGGGCTCACCTGACCTGCAGAAGAAGGAGTCAGCCCTGCAGATGATGGTCCAGGCTGAGCTGCTGTGGATGTACTGGCTCGTCTTTCTGAAGAGTTACCTCCAAAAAGATGACCATGTGTCCTTCTGTGTACATCCTGGAGGGGTCTCTTCATGGTGTGATTCCCAAAGGAATACTTCCTGTTAGGATTACCTCTAGAAAGTACACGCTTACACAGCTTGCAAGTAACTAAGGGTGCATTCACCTTTTGCTGGCTTTCTGGAAAAGTAAAATAATCCCAAACATAAGAAGGCTTTTGTTTCCTCGATCTCTGCCTCAAGACAGTGCTGCTGGTGCTAGCCTCACTCTCAGAAGAGCTCTGCTGTTCTGCCATCGTATCCCAAAGACAAACCAGCTCCTTCTCCCAAGGGATCACAAGCAGAAATGAGGGGAATGGGTGTGGTGTAGGAGAGTTCTAGAACTGAAAGTAGTTTCAACCAATCAAAAGTTGTGTTTCAAGATCACATGACCTACCGTACGCTTACGGTACGCTTACGGTACGCTTACGGCAAAAAGTACGCGTGCGCGTAAAAAAGACACGCGCTTGCGCGCATGCGCATAACAGTCACTCCCCGGCACTTCCGCGTAACGTGCGCGTGTGGCGTAAGCGCGCACGCGTCCCACGCGCAGTACGCGCGGCTACGCAAAGTGCGTAACTATACGCAAGCAGCGTAGATAGATTACGGACGTTGCGTAAACCGTACGCTTACCGTGAGCTTACGGTACGCGTACTATAAAAAAAAAAAAAAAAAAAAAAAAAAAAATCTAGTCATAAATTTTACATGTTTATTTTAAAAAATATATTAAAAAAAAATATTTAAGGATTTTAAAAATTTAAGCATAGTCTTTATAAAATGAAAGAAAATTAAATTAAAAATATGTTTGAAAAAAATGAAGAATAAAAAAAAAAATTAGCATTTAAAAAACCTTGCAAATTCACTGAAAAAACCATGGGTTACACACACGTTATAGTTAGGAATTAGCATTTAAAAAACCTTGCAAATTCACTGAAAAAACCATGGGTTTCACACACGTTATAGTTAGGAATTAGCATTTAAAAAACCTTAGAAATTCACTGAAAAAACCATAGGTTTCACACACGTTATAGTTAGGAATTAGCATTTAAAAAACCTTAGAAATTCAGTGAAAAAACCATAGGTTTCACACATGTTATAGTTAGCTGGACATTTTACTCGTAAAAAACCAATGAAATTGCCCCGTTATAGTTAGTTCAGCTAACTATAACTCACGCGCCCGCAATGCACTGCTGATGACGTCACATATTACATCACTCATGACATGGTCAGTGACATCACTCATGACATCACTGATGACATCTCAAATGACATCACTGATGACATCACTGATGACATCATCCTTGTGATAGAGTGGCAGACCTCCTCTCACCTTAATATAAGCTTTGATACACACATTCAAAAATAGAGACTAAAATTTTCAAAACAATGGACATACCAATACCAGTTACAACAACCTCTTCAGTAATTCTAAGATCCACATACACATCCACTCATTCACCAACAGTCCTATACAGTCACTCATACATGTACTCACTCATCATATGTACTCATACACCTATACATCCTGTTACATAATGCCACTCATCCATAGAGTTACTCACACACATAGTCACTCATGCTAATAAAGAATCAAACATACATTCACCTGCATATACAGTTATACACACACCACCACACTTACTTCTACGGAAACTTACACATACTTAGTCTTTTAAACAATCACTTATAGAAACACATACTTATTCATACAGGAACTCTTTCAATCTCTCCCTCTCACATATACTCACATATATACACCAATAGTCACATATACTAGTTTAAAACATATGTAGTTACTCCTGAAGACACTATTGGGACAGTCATTCACTCACTAACACACCCATACACACACTCATCCACCCATACAGTCCTGCACACATGCTGTCTTCAACACATACAAACAGTGAGTCACTCATTCATGCACCTATGCACTACGTAATACCCCCCACCGAACCATACAGACACTCAGACTGATACTCAAAAAAACAACTACTAACCTATATAGACACCCATGTAGCTACTCACCAACCCATGCAGCCACTTATACACAAAGTGAGAGATACACTTAATCAGTCAGTTACACAATCAATTTTTTAAAAACAAATCATCCATTTAGACACTTATATACCCATTTATTCTTCCATCGACCTTGAGATATACATATATAAAACATATTTAATTTTCAGAAAAACACACATTCACTGGATGATGTCATCAGTGAGGTCATCAGTGATGTCATTTGAGATGTCATCAGTGATGTCATGAGTGATGTCACTGACCATGTCATGAGTGATGTAATATGTGACGTCATCAGCAGTGCATTGCGGGCGCGTGAGTTATAGTTAGCTGAACTAACTATAACGGGGCAATTTCATTGGTTTTTTACGAGTAAAATGTCCAGCTAACTATAACATGTGTGAAACCTATGGTTTTTTCACTGAATTTCTAAGGTTTTTTAAATGCTAATTCCTAACTATAACGTGTGTGAAACCTATGGTTTTTTCAGTGAATATATATATATATATATATATATATATATATATATATATATTACCTACTGGCGGTCGCCAGTAGGTAGTTATAGTTAGGACCCTGTTTCCATAGGAAATCCGCAACATTCTATTTGGAAAAACTTTGGCGCCGGTCGACGAATCCTCGCGAAATTTTCAAAATAGGTGGGGCGCTACGCTCCGCTCCTACCCTGAAAGTCTCGGGGGGAGTCGTCAAGCAGGGGCCGAGAAAAAAGGGGGGTCCCAAAACGCGTTTTCCCCATGCATTTTTCCATAGGACCTTTAGACACAGCTACAGCCCGAACGGCTGAACAGAATTACTTGAAATTTGGCAGAGAGGTAGCCATAAGGTCAAGGAAGTGCCTTTTGCAGGTCTGGTGTAAATCTGTTCAGTATTTCCTGAGAAAATAGCATTTAAAAGCATATATATATGTGGGCGGAGCCTAACCACATATCTCATCCTGAGATCTGATTGGCTGTCAGCACTTCATCCAAGAAGTGTTGGCAGCCATCTTGGGACCAATATACATGATAGCACCTCATTAAAAAGCATTGCAGTTAATAGAAGGTTTTAAGACTTTAGTTACATTATAAATCATTTGTTGATGGTACCATACTCATTTTAGGAATTGTGGTATGTTCTAAGGTGATTTCACCATGTGAAAAAGCCTTCTGCTGGGATATCATGATTGAGAGAAAAATATTTTCTCATGCTTTTACCACAGAGGTTTGGAAGGTGATCTATAGGCTAAACTGAGAGCTTATTTTCTGTAAATTCACATTATCTTTCTCAGTCATGTGAGAATGAAGTCTGACATTCTCAGTAAAACATGTACATCCAACAAGGGCAGAGACTGTCAGTTGATTCCTTTGTGTTCTACTGCAGCTTCCCAGAGTGTTCCAAAGAACTACTAGAGCGCTAACAGTCCTACTTATGATAAACGTATGGCACACCTGAAGCCATCTTGCTTGGATTAAAGTGGTAACTCTTAAAACATTTAATTTAAAAAGGAACAAAATGAGGGGGTTCATTTTTCCATAAAAAGTATGATTAGTGCTGCAGAAAGAAAAATTAGGGCACATTTTGAGTGACTTCTCAAATCCTCTTCTATTTCATTAAAAAATTCTGACATGCAGACTGAAACATGCACTTTCAATACCAGCAGCAGTTTTCCCTGGTGAGCAGTAGCTTTACTACAGTGATCTAATGAGCAAAAAGAGTGCTAACATTCTGAATTTATGGCAAATGTGTGACACATCTGAATGCCTTCTTGATGGAATCAAAGTAAAAAACTGAAAGTATTTCCTACTGAGGAGACTGCAGTAAATGAGGAAATTAGGAAACTTCATAACAAATAAGTCTCCCAAGATGGCCACCAGAGACAAAAGAGCCCAAATGTAGCCCAAATATCACCCAGATGTAGCCCAAGTATAGCCCAATGACAGAATGTCCCAGAATGTTCTTAAAAACAACTAGAGCGCTTACTGTCTTCATTATGACAAAAGTATGGCACACCTGAAGCCATCTTGATTGGAATAAACTGGTAACACTTAAAACATTTAATTTAAAAAGGAACACAATGAGGAGGTTCATTTTGCCATAGAAATTATGATTAATGCTGAAGAAAGAAAATGAGGGCACATTTTGAGTGACTTCTCAAATCCTCTTCTATTTCATTAAAAAATTCTGACATGCAGACTGAAACATGCACTTTTAATACCAGGAGCAGACTTCCATGGTGCAGTAGTTTTACTACAGTGATCTAATGAGCAACTAGAGTGCTAACATTCAGAATTTATGGCAAATGTGTGACATATCTGAATACCTTCATGATGGAATCAAAGTAAAAAACTGAAAGCATTTCCTACTGAGGAGACTGCAGTACATGAGGAAATTAGGAAACTTCATAACAAATAAATCTCCCAAGATGGCCACCGGAGACAAAAGAGCCCAAATGTAGCCCAAAATCACCCAGATGTAGCCCAAATATAGCCCAATGACAGAAGTGTGCAAAATACTTATTATTTTGTGTTTTTGCAGTGTTATATAGTGCAGACTTGTCAGGTATTGGAGTGCTTTACATGAGCATTGGTTACATCACACAAGAACAAATTCATTTTGGTTGTAGACATGGGGAGACTAAGTGATTTGACCAGAATCACAGAATGTCGAGCTGAAGCAGAAACTTCAACCTGGTTCCCCAGTTGCAAAGTCTGCAGTTCTGGAAGTAACACCACATCCTCTCCCCTAAGTGCAACATTTAATCAAGTGGTCAACTGGATAAAAAAACATAAAGATAACAAATAATTTAAAAGTGCTTTGTCGCTATTTGAAAACTCAGAAAATATGTCCTTATTTTAGTCTTTTAGAGCACTAACCATAATTTTGATGCCAATAAGACCCTCTCATATATGTAATTTCTAAAGGAAATGCTCTATGTATTACAGTTTTGATTACATCAAGATGATGTCAGGCGTTCCACACTTTTGTAATAAATATAGAATGTTAGCAATCTAGTTGTTCATTAGGATACTGTTGAGAGGCAGAGGCCAGGTGCACGGACTCTGAAAATTGAAGGCAGGTAGGAGGGTGCAAAGGCAACAATTTAACCACACTGAGCAGGCAGGAAGGGCCGTGGAAGCACAACAGACTATGGAGGGCAGTGGAAAGGGGGGCAGGGGCAACAAACCAACAATACAGGACTTGCAAGAGAGGCTGTTGGAGGGAAGATCTATTACGGGTCAAGGAAGCTAGGGGCGGTCCCCAGATCCCCGGGAGCCACCACAGAACTGAGCAGGAGAGTGAGTCAGGGACAAAAGGGGCACCTTAATTTGAGCCGGGGTGCCTAGGAACGCTTGCTCCAAAAATGAATTAAACAGACATATGAGACATGGAATTGGAGGCAGAATACAATGGCAGTTTAATGAGAAGATGCAACTTCAAAGAAACCGCAGAATAGAGACATAAAGTACAAAATACAGAATCCAGATAATCATACAGCTGTCATAATATTCTCTGTATCTCAATTAATGTACTGACAGAGAGAGAGAGAAAACACATCTATAAATGCATCATGAGAAACAAGTTACACCAAGGAAAATGTTACCTAGGAACACTCACGTTTACTCTTAGAGCAAGCATTCCTGCAATTACAATACAAAATCTTTTAAATGCAAAAGTAAAGAGAACAATGGTTAAACATAACATGACATTTCATATAGGTAAAATAGAATAAGATACTTCAAGCAAAGCAGAGCAAGACATTTTAAGCAAAGGAAGACAAGAGCTCCCAGCTCTTGGGGAAAACCTGCACTGCCTGTTAACCTACATACAGACGGCGAGGTAGTCCGTCAATATCTGTGGGTGCTCCCTTTTTATATCATTTTGTGGGCTCCTTTGCACGCTACATCTACCTACGTATGCTACCCAAAAGCTTCGTCTGCAGATTTTACCAGACATTTCGTCATTTACCCACTTAATGCTGACAATGGACTGGGTGAAAAGGTCAGTCTCTCAGGCCAATCGCTTATCGTAAGTTCCATAGAGCAAGCAGAAAATAATGGGTATTGTACGGGAATTCAATATATTCATGTATAAAATCTCCTCAGTTCTCCTAACTTGACGCTCTGCGGTTGCCACTTCCTTAAAAGCGGGAAACCTGCCCAGGAAGCAAGTACCAGTCCAGGATGCAGCCTACTGTATGTCGACAGCTTCAGGGGGATGTTGAACTTTGATACCGAGCACGGAGCACTCGGGTAGGGTGGGGGCTACTAGTTTGGATCAGAAGGCCTCGCAGACCTGCCTTCAGACTGCTATACACTAAAATTGCAGAGCTATGGTCAATTTAACAAAGAGGCCTACATATTGAACAGAAGGGCCTACACAGGGGTTTTATGCTGGCTGAGTGGTAAGGATGTCTCAGGATAATTATATAGCAACACAGGACCCGCTGGTCAATTTAATACGGCCTACAAATGCAGCTGGCAGGGCAAGGACAAGGGTCTCATACTTCAGGTGTGGACAGAACGGGCCAGGGGCCCCCTGTGATACAAAATCTACCCTCCTTCAAGGCTGTGGCAATGTAATAGACCATTGTGGGCAGAAGGAAGAGGCAATGGTAGTACAACCATACATGCCAACAGACCCGATTCAGCCAGGAAACGTCCAATGTTTTTAAGCTCAAATGGGCTTTATTTGATCTGTCTCCTGTCTACAATATCCTCTTTTTCAATGTAACTCAAAGGGGAAAATCAATACCCCAGTTTTTTTTCAAAATCTCCCTCTTACCAAGTTCAAAATGTTCGCAAGTATGGTACATTGGATCATGGAAGGAAATGGGATAGGGACATGGACTTGGATAACAGAGGACAGGAGGGACATGGAGAGGTGCACCAAACTGACCCTGCAGGGCAGGCATCAGGCTTTGCAGCAGCACAATACACCACACAGGGCATGCAGGATGGGAGTGCAGCACAACAATCCATAGAAAGCAAGAGGGAGGGGACAGGACCATGCACATGGACAACAGAGAACAGAGGGGCAAGAGGCAATGGTAGCTAGCTGACCATAATGGACAGACAGGAGAGAAAGCTGCAGCATAACAGACCATAAAGGGCAGGAGGGACGGATCAGGGGCATTACAATGGAACAGACAAGCCAGGAGGGAGGGAGTAGGGCTGGGGGCAAGGGGGCAGGGTAGGAGCAGCAAGATAGCCATGGAGGTCAGGCAGGATGGGCACTAGAAGCAAGACACACCATGAAGAGCAACAGTGAGACTGTGATGGCATACACACAGACCATGGAGGGAAGGTGGGAGGGGGTCAGGGGCAGCTAACTGACCACACAGGGAAGGTGGGAGGGGCCATGGCAGCACAGAAGACCATGCATGGCAAGTGGGAGGGTTAGTGGCAGCACAATGGCTATGATGGGCAAGAAGGAGGGTGGAGGGGCATGCACAAAGGACGATGGAGGATAGAAGGGAGGGTCAGGACCTGTGCACAGACAAGAAAGTTCAGGGGAAGGGACCTCACAACAGACCACACGGGGCAGGCAGGAGGAGCAGTTGCAGCACAACAGACCAGGGAGGGCAGAAGGGTGTGGCAGTACAATGGACCATGTAGGACAGGAGGAAGAGGATAGGGGCATGGCATGTGGACAGGCAGGGTGGAGGTGGCAGGGACAGGTTACAGTCATCTGACAATGCTAGGCAGGTGGGAGGGGAGTGGCAGCTCAACAGAACACTCAGAGTAGATAGGAGTGGCAGGTCCATGGGACATGGTGGGCAAAAAGGATGGAGCAGGGGCATGCACAAAGACATCAGAGGGCAGGGGGAAGGAGAATAGGGGCAGCAAGCTAAGCACAGAGTTTAAGCAGGAGGTCAATGATGGGGCATAGAATTGGGCAATGGAGGGCAGGAGGAGTGGACTGGTACATCATACTAAATTGAGGGCAGTGGCAGCACATCAGACCATGCATGGCAGGAGGGAGGAGGCTAGTCCATGGATTCACACAACAGAGGATAGGGAGGAAGGGGATGGGGCAGCAAGCTAACTGTTCAGAGAAGGCGGGTATTAGGAACTTTATTGTTTTTAAAACATTGTGTCTGTGCGAACTACTTAAAATATGAACAAGTATGCAGTATAATCTCACTTTTATTCAGGAAGAAGAGGACGTTTGTGACTGTGACTCCGGGCTCACTTGGCAGAAACACCCCCTGACCCTCCACCCCCTATCGCAAAATGTAATGCCCGTGAAAAGGGTAGGTGAACACAGTGTTATATAGAACATAGTCCTGAGAGCACGATTGAAAATGAAAACTAGATATAGTGTATGGTATAAACTATGCAGCAAAAAGTGTGATATAAGATGAACCTGGCGTGAAATATAATATGCAATACATTGTGCGCAATGACAGATTCATTGGAGAGCGCGAGAAAGCACAGGCACTAGCGCGTGCTATGCGATATGCGCCTTGGAGTGTAATATGCACAGGGCAGTGTTGTGTAACCTAACTAGTCTCTAAAGTTGTAATATAAAATATGTGCTGGGGAGTGTAACGTTGCATATGCACTGTGACAAAGATATGGATCCCAGATTGTAATATGTATGGCATAGCACTGTGCGTTATAACATAGGCATCGAGAAAGGCACGTTAGATGGGGCAATATAACCCGTGCGAAGACAAGTGTGGCATGACATATTCACGGGGTGGTGTTACAGTGCACATGGGCTAGAGAGTGTCATAGCATATGCACTAGCTAGTGGAATACAACACAGAGGTGTGTGGCACTCGGCAGGCAATGGTGGGTGTAACACAGCATTGGGCTCTGTCAGGAGCACGCTGTGACTCTCAAGTGATGTTCGTCCCCTTTCCAGAGAGTAAAATAAAAAGTATTACACATCCGGCAGTGGATGTGTGCTTTATTAACCGTGAGGGGGGTTTCTTGCATAGTTTTGGTCGAATTTTTGTCGAATCCCCTTTGAATGGCTTGGTGTGCATGTGTATTAAATGTGCCCGTCAATAGCTACCCATGTTTGTATAAATAAACGACAAGGGTGTCTACCAGGATTAGGCACGGTAGGGCATCAGACATGTCAGAGCTTCACTAGTGGTGTAAATACATTCCACGTGGATTCATTGCATGCATAGTCGCCTTTTAATGAATATCACGCAAATCGTCATGGTGATAGGTACGTACGGTTTGTCCAGCATGTCCTAGGTGTGTCTATAAATATATATTTTTTAAAAATAATAAAAAACAGTGGCCGGCCCTGGGGATTGGGGTCAAAAAAATATAATTAGGAGACTGGCCCTGGGGGATGGGGTCATCAGGGCCAATAAATTAGAATAAGAAGGGGAACCAAACAGCCCCCCTTCTTAAAAAACTAAAATAAATAAAAGACTGGCATCGTGCCGGAGGCCATGCCCCCTCCGTGCAGCACTCTGCAAACGCGCCTCCAACAGGCATCTCCAGTATGCGCCAGGGAGCTGCGCTGCAGCCAGGTGTTCTGAGGCCAAGCCCCTTTTTACACCTCTCTGCAACGCAGCTCTGTGGCGCTTACTGGAGGTACCTAGTGGTCTAGTTTGACCCTAGGGACCCTTAGGATTCAGGGGGACTTAATCTCTCAACTTAGAACAGCCACAGGGCGCGTTTACACAGTGGTGAAGGGAGGGGACGGGGCCTGAGGTGGCGTGTGCAAACACGCACTATGGCACGTTTTAAATTGGGGATATAATTTCCCTTCAATACTGAGGGCCCCTGGGGGCTAACTAGCCCACCAAGTGCTTCCAGTAAGCGCCACTGAGCTGCATTGCAGAGAGGTGGTCCAGGCCGTGCCACTTTTTACACCTCTCTGCAACGCAGCTCTGTGGCACTTACTGGAGGTACCTAGTGGGCTAGTTGGACCCTAGGGACCCTTAGGATTCAAATGAACTTAATCTCCCAACTAAAAATGGACACAGGGCGTGTTTACACAGTGGTAAAGGGAGGGGACGGGGCCTGAGTTAACGTGTGCAAAAACGCCCTGTGGCCTGTTTTAAGAGGTAGTTTTAATCCCCATGCCCTATTATACACTAGGGGCTTACAGAGGAGGTCATGCTAATCACAGGGGGACCCCAACGCATAATGTTCCCTAGTGTATGTAGGTGTTTTCACTGTATTCTAAGTGTCTTTTAACATAGCACTGGCTCTAGGACTGGTTAGTCAGACTCAGTTACCACCAGTATCCGTCTGAAAAAGTTGAGGGTACAGGATGATTTTGCAACAAGGCTTCTTTCTGCTCTTCTTTTTGTTCTTTCTGCACGTTATCCTTCTTCCTGCACTTATCTTCGTATTTGAGGACTTCTGTTGCTTCTTTCTGCACTTCTTTTGTTTCTTTCTGTGCATTTTTTCTTCTTTCTTCACATGTCCTATCTCTGTAGGCATAGTTAGAAATTAGCATTTAAAAAACCTTTGAAATTCACAGAAAAAACCATAGGTTTCAGGCACGTTATAGTTAGGAATTAGCATTTAAAAAACCTCAGAAATTCACTGAAAAAACCATAGGTTTCAGGGGTATTATAGTTAGCTGGACTTTTCACTTGTACAAAACCATTGAAATTCCCCCGTTATAGTTAGTTCAGCTAACTATAACTCGCGCGCCCGCAATGCACTGCTGATGACGTCACATATTACATCACTCATGACATGGTCAGTGACATCACTCATGACATCACTGATGACATCTCAAATGACATCACTGATGACATCACTGATGACATCATCCTTGTGATAGTGGCAGACCTCCTCTCACCCTAATATAACCTTTGATACACACATTCAAAAATAGAGACTAAAATTTTCAAAACAATGGACATACCAATACCAGTTACAACAACCTCTTCAGTAATTCTAAGATCCACATACACATCCACTCATTCACCAACAGTCCTATACAGTCACTCATACATGTACTCACTCATCATATGTACTCATACACCTATACATCCTGTTACACAATGCCACTCATCCATAGAGTTACTCACACACATAGTCACTCATGCTAATAAAGAATCAAACATACATTTACTTGCATATACAGTTATACACACACCACCACACTTACTTCTACGGAAACTTACACATACTTAGTCTTTTAAACAATCACTTATAGAAACACATACTTATTCATACAGGAACTCTTTCAATCTCTCACTCTCACATATACTCACATATATACACCAATAGTCACATATACTAGTTTAAAACATATGTAGTTACTCATAAAGACACTATTGAGACAGTCATTCACTCACTAACACGCCCATACACACACTCATCCACCCATACAGTCCTGCACACATGCTGTGTTCAACACATACAAACAGTGAGTCACTCATTCATGCACCTATGCACTACGTAATACCCCCCACCGAACCATGCAGACACTCAGACTGATACTCAAAAAACCAACTAATAACCTATATAGACACCCATGTAGCTACTCACCAACCCATGCAGCCACTTATACACAAAGTGAGAGACTGATACAGATATTTACATATTTAAACATTACTCACTAAGCCATGTATTCACTATGATACACTTAATCAGTCAGTTACACAATCAATTTTTCAAAAACAAATCATCCATTTAGACACTTATATACCCATGTATTCTTCCATCGACCTTGAGATATACATATATAAAACATATTTAATTTTCAGAAAAACACACATTCACTGGATGATGTCATCAGTGATGTCATTTGAGATGTCATCAGTGATGTCATGAGTGATGTCACTGACCATGTCATGAGTGATGTAATATGTGACGTCATCAGCAGTGCATTGCGGGCGCGCGAGTTATAGTTAGCTGAACTAACTATAACGGGGGAATTTCAATGGTTTTGTACAAGTGAAAAGTCCAGCTAACTATAATACCCCTGAAACCTATGGTTTTTTCAGTGAATTTCTGAGGTTTTTTAAATGCTAATTCCTAACTATAACGTGCCTGAAACCTATGGTTTTTTCTGTGAATATATATATATATATTCACTGAAAAAACAAAGGTTATAGGGACCTTATAGTTAGGCTGAAATTTCACTCATACAAAACCAGAGAAATTCAGCAGCTATAGTTAGCTGAGCTAACTATAACTCGTGCCCCCGCAATGCACTGCTTATGACCTCACATATTACATCAATCATGACATGGTCAGTGACAACAACATATTTGTTAGAAAAAAACAGTCTGAAAAAATAACTTTCAACATCTAAACACACAAACACAACATAATTTCCAAACAAAATCAAACTTTACATTGTTACCCAAACTTATGGGGAATCAAAAACTGCTGTAAAACGAGTGTAATGCACAATGTCTGACAAGACCATCTCTAGAGGAATGAACAATAAATATTGATGTGGGAGAACATCCATATTATACCATCTAAAAACCTATCACAAAAACCTCTCCAACTGGCCACCAAGCAGAGTGAAGCTGGAGGAGCCCCTTTTATCTTTTTTGCAGAGGAGTTCAAGTGAGCAGCAAGAAGGCAATGCAAAGCTGAAGGACCCTGGATTTCAATAGCAGCACAACAACATTGAAGCAGAGAGTCCATTCAAAAGTCCAAGCTCAACTTCAAGATTTGGCTCCACAGTTTTCCCTGATGGAATCATACTGCATGTATTGTGGAGTTGTAGTTAGTGCTGGAGAACATTCCTTACCGGCCCTTCGCAATGCTGGAAAGAATAATAAATGTTGATTTTTTTTTTTACCTTCATAGTTTTTTTAGGGCGAGCATTCAAGACTTTAGTATATACTTATATGTGTATGTACTTTGTGGGCTCTGGAGATCAGCCCTAGGACTTATCTGCTTCGGCTTAGGGTCTTTTTTTCTGTTCAACTGCCTTCATTTAACTGTCTTGATAGAAAAAGACCCAGAGGTCAGTAAAATACCAGAATTGCTTTCTGCGGAGGGACTTTCTTGTTTTAATTTTTCTGGCAACTACCTCAATTTAACTTTCTTGATAGAAAAAAACCAGCAGAGGTCAGTAAAATACCAGAATCATTTTAGCATTCTCTAGATTACAGTATATATAAATTGGCTTCCACGAGCACCCGTAGACAATAATATTTTTTTTAAATCTTGTATTTTCAGTGATATGACCACAGAAGGCCCTGCTTTTATATTAAAACCAGAGTTTTGGACTTTACCATTTCCCACTGAAAGGCAAAATTTCTCTAAATGTGTACCCATACTTGGCGTGTCAAGCAATTTGGTGCTTACTTTCCCTCCATATTAAAGAACAGTAGATGTTTAAGCACCCAGGCTAATGTGCTGCATAGCTAAATACATATAAGGTCCCAAAGGTAAGACCGATTGCATTTCAAATGCTTGTTTACATTAGCAGGCATTTTATTATCTTACAAAATGGGTATCTAATATCTATATGTTGTTCATGTTATTATCTTCCAATTTATTGTAACACTACTTACATATATAACTTGCCGTATACAGACAGACAGAACACACTCTGCACCATTCTACTCTATGCTATTCCACTTTACGCCCTTGACTCTATGCCACTTCACAGCACTCTTCTCAATGTCACTGTACGCTAAGCAATTCTCCTGCACGCCACTCCAAGCTATTCCACTATTGGCACTGTACTGTACTCCATTCCACGCTTTTCCACTCTACGCCAATCCACTCTGCAGTATTCCATGCCATTCAACTGTATGCCACTCAACGCCACGTGACTCTACACCCCTCCACTCTATGATATTCCAATGTACGCTAGTCCAATATACACCACTTGAATATATGCCAATCCACTGTAAGCCATGCTACTCCACACCACTCCACTCTACGCCAGTCAGCTGTATACCCCACTCCATTTTACGCTATTTCTACTGGACACCACTCCACTCAACTGTATGCCAATCCACATTGTACGCCACTCCACTAAGTTCCACTCTACATTATTCCTCTATATGCCATTCCACTCTACTGTACATCATCCCATATCATTTCAATGTACCCCACACCACTCTACGCTATTTCACTCTACGCTATTCCACTGTACAAAACTAGACTCTATGCCATTTAATTCTACGCTATTCAGCTCTACGCCACTCCATTTTACACTATTCAGCTCTACGCCACTCCAGTCTACGACAGTATACTCTGCACCAATCAACATTCTATGCTATTCCACTATACGCATGACTCTACACCACTGTACTCTTCTCTGTGCTGACCCCCAACGCTATTCCCCTTTAAGCCCCTCCAATCAACACCACTTTACTGTACGTCACTCCACTCTACTCCACTCCACGCTATTGCACTGTACAACACTAGAATCTACATCATTCTCTAAGCCACCTTGGTCTACAACATGCCACCACTCAACGCTATTCAACTATACTGTATGCCACTTCACTCTAAGCTATTCCCAGTACACCACTACAGTCTAAGATATTCGACTCTAAGCCATTCCGCTCTATGCTATTCCTCTCTACACCACTCCACTCTGCTCCGATGTCTGCCAATCCAAAGTACACCACTTAACTGTACGCAAGCAACTTGATTCTACACCCTTCTATTATATGCCATTCCAATCTACGCTATTCCAATATGTGCCACTTGACTGCAAGCCATTCCACACTGCGCTACTCCACTGTATGGCATACCACTTTACGCCACTTAACTCTACATTAGCAGGGATGTGGAATTCCTAAAGCCCCCAGGACATATTTTTTGGGATCAAGGGCAACAAGTTTTCATGTGTATTTTATCCTCGGGCGCCCAACACCCCGTAGCACAAACCCTTTGGCTGCCAGATTAGTACACTATATTATGGAGCAGGGAAGTGCACTGTCTGCAGTTAAGGCAATATTTTTATCCATATGGTAATGCTGTTCAAACTTGTATTTATGGTTCATTAATTGAAAGCCTTTATTATTAGGGTGAGCGCTCTAAGTAAATGTTGTAAGTTCTGACTGCACTACTGACAGTGGTTCAAGTATAGAAATGTGTAAACACGTTTTCAAAGTTTAGCAGTATGAGGCCATGTATAATGCTCCCACAATGCTCTGATTTTATGCAAATATTTGCAGAAGCTTGAAAGCAAGATTGATGATTCTTTGCTTTCAAAATAAAATGTTTGTGAAACAAGCATTGGCATAGCCAATAGGTCTCGCCTTTGGGACCTTTTAAGTGTTTAGCCATGCAACAGTTGCATAACTAAATACTTATAAGGTCCCAAAAGCGAGACCTATTGGCTATGCCAAGCGGCCGCGAAAGTGAGTGATCGCGATCAAACATCAAAGCGGCCGCGAAAGTGAAAGTAATCACGGTCAAGCGCGCACATGCACTGTAGCTCGAGGCCGGCCTGGTAGCACTTTTTGGAGCCCTCTCAAAAAGTCTCGCCAGACCGGCTCATGCGTTGGGTCAAGCGAGATCTAACAATGAAAGCAGGAAAAAAAACATTTCGCTAAACTACTGTAAAATTTCAGGTGTCATTTCTTTGCAGCATCATTTAGTAACATGTGATTATGCATGCTAGTATTTCCCAAAAATCTTTGTAATGGAAAATCAGTGTAATCAGTTTCAATAGGATTATTGGAAAGAAAAACAAACAAGCATTGGCAAAGCCAGTAGGTCTGAAACTGGTGGTCAGCTTTTTAGCTTTGTCAACGTGTGACTTGTTTTGGCATGCAATGGTTTTTGTAAAACCTTATTGGTGTGGGAACTGCCGGGCCCTCACCATTATAACAAACATTAGCAAAAGCAGAACAAATGTTTGGTCTCAAAAAGCACACACTGCCACAGTAGTTACTGGCACTGAACAAAACTAATTTGTGTGCCCATATGCTCCATGTTATGTTATGTTATGTTATAAAGTTTTTGTATAGCGCCTATCACCGCCGGTCTCCAAGCGCTTTAACAGAAAGAACACAACATACTGTCATCCCGGAACCCTCTGCCATCTCTGATTACGCCGGTAATATTGCCTTTTTAAATAGGTACGTCTTGAGTTTCTTCCTGAAGGAAAGTAGCTGTGAATCTTCCTTCAGACTGGCCGGTAGCTCATTCCAGAGTTTCGGAAGAATCACCGAAAAGGCACTGCCTCCTTTAGTTTTTAGTTTAAATCTGGGTTGAGTCAGATTGGAGGCCTGACCTGAGCGCAAGGTTCTGCCGGGAACATACCTCCTCAGGCGCTGCTTGATGTACTCTGGGGCTTTGTGAAAGAGCAGAATGCTGTCACTCGCAGTGAAGCCAGCCAATACAGAGAGAGAGAGAGAGAGACAGAATTTTAATGAACGCAAAAGATTATGGTCAACGCCAGACCAAATTAGGGGCCCAATTATTAAAGAAAGTCTCAAAAGTGCACCCATGGTATATGTCCTTGCATTAAGAGCAGCTATACGGTTTTCATGAATTCCCAAGCATTTACAGAAATAGGACAAGAAATAGTACTCCACAAAATATTTGTGAACTGCATTTTAGCATGAGCAAATATGCATGTGCAGAGTGTTTACAAATTCTCTTTCTCTCCCAACACTTTTTTCCCAACTCTGGAAGAACATTTATATCTGCCATTGTCAGGAGTACATTTCCAACATTTTTCAGTATGAGAAAAGATTATAGAAGAGTTGTTGAAAACCCTTAAAACATGCAAGTTAGTAGGTTTGCACAGACTCAAAAGGGCATTCTAACCCTGGAACTTTTGTTTACCACTTCAGTATGTAGATCTGCGGAAAAGTGGCAACATAAGGTGATTGCAAATATTGAAACACTACTATGTTATAAGCCCTGGCATCATCAGAGAGGCTATACCAGAGCTCTTTTATAATGAGTTTGCTGCCATAATTTGTCGCCGCACTACATGGCACCAAAGGGACAAGTGGATTTTGTTACACGACAAGTAGATTTATGACCCATGGACAAGAAGATATTTTATTGAATTCCACACCCCTGATTATTCTAAGCCACTCCACTTTATTCTATTCCACTCTACACTACTACACTCTACGCCACTCGACTATATACTATGCGACTCCACTCTACTCCACTTTAAGCCACTCTAGTCTATGCCACTCCACTCTATGCCAATTCACTCTATGCCATTTCACTATAAGGCCACTGTACTCTACACCACTCCACTTTACGCCCCTTCATGCAACTTCACTCTACACCCCTACACTCCACTCTACTACACTCCACTCTACATATTTCTACCCTACGCCACTCCACTGTATGCCACTCTATACTATTCCACTCTATGCCACTCAATTGTACACCACTCTCCGCCACTTGACTGTACAACATTTTACACCACTCCACGCTATTTTTCTCTATTACATTTTACTCAAAGCTATTCTACTCAACACCATGCCACTGTAAACCACTTCACTCAACGCCTTTCGACTCTACGCCTTTCTATGCTATTTCACTATATGACACTCTCCACCACTGTACTGTATGCCACTCTACACCACTACACTCTACGCTATTCCACTATACACCACTACACTCTAGGCTATTCCACTGTATGCTACTCCACTTTACATCACTCTAAGCTATTCCACTGTATGCTGCTCTTCTGTATGCTATTCTACTCTACGCCAGTCCACTCTTCACCACTCCACTCTATGTTACTTGGCTGTACGCCTCTCCACTGTACAGTAGTCCACTCTACGCCATTCCACTGTAAGTCACTGTACACCACACCACTTTATGCCACTGCACTCAACGCCACTGTACTGTACAGCACACCACTCTACAGGACTTCACTCTAAGGCCCTCCACTCTGCGCCACTCCACCCAACTTCAATCTATGCAACTCCACTGTATGCCACACTACTTTATGCCACAGCACTCTAGGCCATTCCACTCTGAGCCACTCCCCTCTGTGCCACTCCACTGTAGGCCACTATACTGTACTGTACACTATTCCAGTATATAGTAAGTCGGAGTCACAGATGCAGTCAGCAACAGGCTTCACCTTCCAGCCAGCATCGGGCCGCACAGGGTGCGGGTCTGCCAGAATACACAGGAGCACAGAGATACTGACATACACAAGCATATGGTGAAAGAACAGCAGCACAGGTCACAACGGTCCTCATCACCAATTAAGTGGTGTTGCCAGGCCTTCTGATAGGCCGGACCGCATCACTTTGATGACGGAACTTGATCTTTGTGCACAAAGTCACACCTTTTAGTGTATCAAGATTAGTGCCTTTACTGTCCTATACTGTGGGACAACTAGATGAGTTTCAAAGAAAAAGAAAAAAGAGAAAGTGTAGCATCTGAATTCAATTTCTGTGATCTATAATTTGTGTTTTATAGCATGGAACATATGCATTATTTTACACCATGTAAATGTGCATTACCTTAATTCATAAATGGGGGTATGGCCAACATGTTGGATGCTCCCTTCTGAGCTCCCAGCCATCCCGCTCCGGCACGACTGTAATCCTCTGTGCTGGCGGCATCCCGGAAGAGTATTGACCCACACCAGCACCACCTGAAAGTACATCGAGGCTCCAGAAGTGATCTGACCCCCAGCCCCTGCGGGCCCGCCAAGCCTTCAAGCCTCCTCGGCCAGGCCCAGGGCCTCCAGCCCGTATACTAGGAGGGTGGGAGCTCTTTGCCTCACACCCCCCCATGCAGCTCCAGGACCTGTGCGGTGGCGGACCCCAGTGAGATACAAATGAGGTGCTGTGGCACCCAAGCCAACAACCCTTGACTGTGTGCACGGCTGGGGGCAGGGAGGCTCCGAGGAGACCCAGCTCCATCCTCCGGGCTACAGCAATCAGCCAGCCTATGCCATGTTAAGGACCCCCGGCCCGTATCTCAGAGGGTTGGATTCGACCATGCGGCATAGAGACCACTATCATAGCAGGTGCTGGGGGATTAGAGGTGGAGCTGCTCCACCCCTGATTGGGGACCCTTCTAGATGGAAGTGCCCGGTCACGTCTGTGCCTTCTTGGAGAACACCCTTGCGGACTCGGCTGCGGCCCGCCTCTTCCCCAGCACGTGACTTCACTAAGGCAGCCACCAGGACGATCTGCACTGTGTTTCCTTCTCCTCCCCCCACACTGTGAACTACTCCCAGTCTTGCTTCTAGGGGGGGGGCTGAAGGACTTGCTTGCCAGCAATCGTGGGAAGTGATCACAACTGCTACACCAAACCTACCCACGTGTGTCAGGGACTACTGGATAAACTCTCTGGCATGACCCACCATGCCTGGTTCCTACCGCTCCAGGCTGCGGACAATGACCCCAAGACTTCCCATTGCTTTACTGTGCCTAACTTGGTGCCCCCCTCCTTGAAGCACAGACTTCAATTCCCAGATGGAAACCCATCGCACATCTCCTTGCATTGTGGATTCACTCTGCATTTACGTACATCCCCTCTAGAATTCCTGGCTGCTCGTTATGCCCCCACCGCCCCCAATTTCTCCCGGCGTGGGGTGGGGGGACAAGTGGGACAGGCTGGGGTGGTACCGATGCTGACAACCTGCACACAGTTGACCTATCGGCGACCCTACTGAGATCTACCATGGGTCACGACAAACCCTCTGCTTCTCATTTCCTGGCTAAAAATCGATTGCTAAACGGCCCCTACTACAGCTCCCCAGGGACCCTCAATGGCTCCATCGGACCGTTCTGGACTGCCACCAATGCCATCCTTCAGGCTACTCAAGCCACCTGTTCCATGCTGGAGACTATAAGATCAGAGAGGTGGGTGTGGAGGTCTCAGTTTCTATGACAGAGACTGAGAGCCGAGTGTTGAAGCCGGAGGACACCTTCAAGGAACTCAAATCCACAGTCCACCACCTCATAACATCTGCGGAGTTGGAAGCCTACGCAGAGGACGCCGAAGGCCAGGCCCGTCGATTTAACCTATGCTTTGTTGGATTCCCCAAGAGTTCTGAAGGGCAATCCCCCAAACACTTCCTCAAGAAGTGGCTGACCTCCTGTCTGCCCGCCTCCTTTCGTCTACTTGGGTTGTGGTTGAGAGGGCACATCACTCCCTTGCTCTGCAGCCTCCACCCGGGGCCCCACCCCACCCCTTGATAGCCTAATTCCTGAATTACCGGGATCAGGACACAATTCTTCTAGAGGCCCCACCAGGTGACTGACGTTCATTTTCACAACACCCGAGTGATGATGTTCCTGGATTACACCTGTGCTGTACAGCAACAAAGCAGGACATATGACACTGTTAAGCAACAGCTCTGCACTATGGGTTTCCGTTGCATGTTCCTCTTCCCTGCACGCCTCAATGTACTCCACAACTCCAAATCCTGGTTTTTCAACTCCCCCGAGGAAGCCCTCTCATAGGCTATCAAACAGCTCCCCTTGAAATGCACCGTTCCGCCACGTGGGGTTCCTTTGACGAGGGACGGAAAACCTTCGGCCTCCACATCAGGTAACGCACAAGATCAATCTCCACATCAGGTAATGCACAAGATCAACCCACGATGACCGTCACCACACCCGAGGCCAACCCTCTCTGGACCCTGAGGGAGATGAAGGGAGATTCATGGCGACACCCCCTCATCGCTCCACCTCACCCTCCTCTTCCAGTGGACGACCGGGCCTCCCTGGATGATGTATGATTTGCCTCTGTGGCCACATCCGACCACGACTACATGACTGCCGCTAGCACCACTATATGCTTTTACCAATTGCGGATTGATTGGGTCTCAGTGGGCTACTCTTAGTTTTGTTTCCCACTTAGTTACTAGTTGTTGTTTGCAAGGGTGACAGATGCTTCCGGGGCGGAAGTGTGGGGTGGGGGATTTATGCTGGGATTTTCTCAAAGTTCAATGGCATTACATTTATTCTGTGCACTGACAGACCATACTTCTACCACTTTGACCCTCAGGCCCTTCAGACACCAACAACTCAGTCATTCGCGCCTCAGTGTAGGGTGGCTCACGGACTCTGATATTGCAGACTTCCTTCAGAGACACATTTCAGACTATTTCAAAGTCAATACACCATCCGTCACCTCCCTCACCACAGTCTGGGAGGCCCTGAAGGCGACCCTTTGTGGACATATAGTCTCCTACCAATCAGCCTCCCGCTCTCGTAGATTCAAAGAGGTCTTGAACCTTGAACAGGGCCTCCACTTTGCCGACAAGGCCAACACCGCTAACCCCACTGCCCATCTGTAACACATGGCCGATTTAAAACAACTCGCACTTTGTCAGAAAATACTGGACACTGCGACCTCTGCTCACCTTGCCTTACAGGGTTGGGTTTATGATGTCAGGGTTAAGGATGGGAAACTCCTTCATTGGCTGGTGAGCCGGGACCTGGCTCTCCATCTGCCCGGTCCATTATTACAGAGATGGGTCGAGAGGTAGCAGACCTGCACTCAACAGAGCAGGAGTTTGCCCGTTATCACACCAGCCTTTATGCTTACTACCCAACGCCGGAAGCCGAACGCCTTCATCCTATTGTGGAAGATCTCATTCTTGCCCGACTAACTGACAGTGACAGGCAAGTGCTGGACGAACCCATTACAGCGGCTGAATTTCCATCAGCCATAGGGGCGCTCCCTAGTGGGAAAATACCAGGCCCCAAAGCCTTTGCATTGGAAGTGTACACCTCCTAGCTATCTACCCCCTTACTTGCAATGTTCGAGGAGGCACTGAAGGTGAGTGAACTCCCCTATGACCTTCGAGGAGCCACGATATCTGTCATTCTTAAACCATGTGAACCTCCTGGGGATTGTGGGTCTTTTAGGCCTATCTCCATTCTTAAAATGGAAATTAAGATCCTGGGCAAAGTCTTGGCGAACCGCCTAGTAAAGGTCTTTACATCCCTTGTTAACCCGGACCAGAAGAGCTTTATGCCTGGTTGTGGCACCTGACACTGTCTTCACAGGATACACAACTCGACTGCTCTCTCTGAGGGCACGGCGGAACGCCAAGCCCTTGTCTCAATTTTTTTTTTAAAAGCCTCCAACTTGGTTCAATGGCGTTTATTGTTATGCCTGCTGGAGCGAATTAACTTTGGCCCCACCTTTTGCCGCTGGGTGCAAATGCTTATATTATTGGGCCAGCCACCTTCTCCCCATCACTGACCATCTCTTCACTGACGGCCAGGGTCCCGCTATTGCAGCGGAACTCAAGGAATGTGGTAAATAAAATTCATTACCGGGACTTAATTTGATACAGAAACATAATAAAATAGCTCAGTAAAATGAGAGGCAGAATCCGTGGTATTAGAGGTTCGGAATGGGCTTTATTCCAATGATCGATTATAATCGGTTGCTCCAAGTTCCATCACCACGGAGGTTCAGGAAGTGAAGTACATACTTTATTGACAAGAAATGATTTTTATAGAACATACATTACAATGAAGCGAATGCGGTAGGCGTAACAATTGATAAGGAAAATGACGATTCATATGCGTAACCGAAAATGGGTGTAATAAGGAGTAAAAAGGAACATAATTGGTTATGATGTCATATATAGGTGGATCTATAAGATAATACTTGGCATAGATGCGCGCGCAGCAGCATGACGTGTGATTGACGTGCAACTAGGGGGTGAAGGGGACTTGACATTTAGCTCTACATGTGGAGACGAAAAGTCTGGGGGGTCAAGTCAACCTAATCCCAAATCATATCTAACATCCTATGTTTAAAGAACTATGTTATCCACAAAAGAAGGACTCTCGGACAGAATCTATTCTATACTGACTGTGCGTGCGTGTACAAGCGTCTAAGTGTCTACACTAAATGCGAGGGGGTAGGAATATTCCATGGTAACAGGGCTATGAATTACTTGCATAAAGACAGAGAAGCCGGGCCTTTTGCTCGGTAGCTGGAAGAATGTTTACTTAAACTACTAGACAGGAATGCATCGGCTAAGGAGTGAAGCAGATAATTCGAAGATGAAATACAGTTCTTGGCAGAGAATAGGCTGATGTCAGGCTTCGTGAGCCGCGCAGAGAATGAGACAAAGTTCATGGTCACGAATGCAGGCTCAGACTGGAGCTTTCAGAGGCAGAAGGCAAGAAGAGTTTGATGACAGAATCAGGGCCTACTTGCCTGGACTGTAAAATGGCATAAGTGAACCATATAAAACCGGTGGCCTTTCATACTTAGGAATGGAATATCCGGCCTATTCATGGCGGATCTGCCAGAGGACATGTTGACGGTGGACGCACATGTGTTTGCGTCTTCATAACTGGAACTGGAGGGAACATACATGTACTTGTAACATGCACATAGAACCGTTGGGGTCCAAGATAGGGGACATAACTGACCAAAAAAATCCATATTTCCACATTCCCTCCTTGTCCCCTACTTGCCCGTTAAGAGATATCAATCTTCATCATTCCATTGATCTGTTCATATAACATCATTTGTTCTTCTTTCTTCTTCCGTGACGAATGAGATCTTGGTGGTGGAATACACGATGTGGCACACAGGCCACAGATCGCTGGTCCACATTGTAGACATAGACAGCAACTGAATAGTATGAGAAGGCCAATACCTAGGAAAGATAGGACCTTCCATCCAAAGGTAGATAATACACTCCAAAACCAACCGGACCAAGTCCAGGTGCCTGGATTCTGGTGTATCTGGCTTACAATCTTATGAAGGCGAGTTATGGCTTTATATACAGATGGCGAATTTTCTGGTATGAATACGCAGCAGCTTGATCCGATGACCCTACAAGCTCCGCCCCTATCAGCCAGGATGACGTCAAGGACAAGACGATTTTGAAGCACAACAATCCGCATAGCAGACTGCTCTTCTGTTAAATTGCCTAAGGCGGAAATAGTTTCATTCACTACTGCTTCAAGGGTTCTAGTTAATCTACGTATCAGCTTACTATTAGTAACAGTACCTATATAGGGAAAGATGCCTTTATTAAAATCTACGTACTTGTCCCATGCCGTCTCAGTATAATCGACAATTGGGAGATCTCTCCGCTCTCTGTTGTGTACTAAATGAATATTTCTATAATAATCAGGAGGAGCTAGGAAAACAGGTGGCAAAAGGAATGCAATGTAGCAGGTACCATCCCAATCTAGAGGTAGACGCATATATGCAGTCTGACCACATATAAAGTAGGAGTGGCGATAAGCTCTAAATGAAGATTTGCCTTGATCACTGAATTCTACTATAGTAGTGCATTTACTATGGCCCATATGTATGGAACCAACCTTTCTTACACACAATTCACCCTTCGCTGGGAATACTGACATTGTTGGTAAAACTAGTTCAACTTCGGATTCGACATTTAGAACCATGAGATTAGGTGTAAAGTTACCTAATCCATATACTTCATTTTCTAGATCAGTTCCTGTTCCTTTGGGGCGACCCTCCTTGTCAGGGTAACAGACTTTGAATAAAACTAGGTTCAGATTTCCCCATACCCACTGGTCTTGATAAACTGCTGTGTCTGAGTCTATGGAATTCATTAAACTAAACCATGCTCCACAGGAGCCATTATGTGTAAACGGATGTGGGAAGAAAGGCAGGACTCCTTCATAATTCTGATAGGGAGGGAGCCGGCCACACACCCAACAATTAGTAGCATTACTAGTCTGGTGGGAATGATGTAACATACTAATGAAAGTGTTATTGCGCAGCGCAAGTCTATAGGACAGTTCATGCGGGGGTAAGTCACTAAAAGAATGTTCAGCAGTAACATTGTAAACATTTCTGGCAATAGGGTAATATATGTGCAACAATATACTTGCAGTAATTATTAAAAGACTTAAGAAAAACAAGATTAATAATGTCACTATGCAATGGCTACGCAGTGATTTACAATACGCCTGTCGTTTCATCATTTTTCGTGGTTTTCCATGATTCAGGTCTAGAGGATACATGTCGGAGACAGATTCAACCGCTTCACCTAGGAGAGGACTTAAACAATCAAATCGTCCGACGGTCTAGGCCTTAATTTTAGTTTATAGAGTTCTTTACTGTCGGCCTCAGCCAGAGGTAGTTTTGAGTCAATTGGTGAAGACACACGAGGTGGGCTATTTACATCTGCAGGAAGTCCATGGAATTTCTTGATATGACTTGAATGAATCCATCCTTTTCTGCCTTCAATCTTCACGGCTGTCCTTGTGGTCAGCAGGACCAACTGGGGTGTCTTCCACCTGGGCTCCAGCTGAGTCTTTCGGTCGAAATTTCTCACAAGCACAAGGTCCCCCGGAACTACGTCATGGGGTTTCACCTCAGTGTTGTCGGGAAAGGCTGCAGCTACCTGTGAACGACAAGATTGTAGTGCAGACATCAAGGAAGCCAAGTAATCTGTCAGCATATTACAGTCAATATCAGTTATTTTGCGTGGTATAGGCGTCCCCCACATATTTGGTGGTCTGCCGAAGATCACCTCATACGGGGATAGCCCTGTTCGAGAGTGTGCTACCATTCTCATGTAAAAGAGTGCAACTGGTAACGCTACTACCCAGTCGACACCTTTCTCTCTGCATATTTTGGACAATCTGATTTTCAGTATCTGATTATGTCTTTCTACGAGACCTGCTGCTTCGGGGTGTCGGACACAGTGGAATTTCCACTGATAACCTAACAGAAGTGAAACATGTTTCATTAGTTCGGATGAGAACGGCTGGCCGTTATCTGAGTGAACAACACGTGGTAAACCGTATCGTGGGAAGAATTCTCGAACTAACTGTTTGGCAGTAGTCGGGGCAGTGTAATCTGAAACCGGGTATGCCTCCGTCCAACGGGACAGAGCGCAGACAACTACGAGAACATATTTGAATCCTCGACATCGTTCCATCTGGATATAATCCATCTGGAGTACTTCAAAAGGGTGATTAGGAGGATGAAATCCACCCTGTTCTACAGGAACGCTTTTTCCTGGGTTGAACTGGCAACAGATCATACAGGTACGGACCTTTTGTTTGGCTGCTGCTCGTAAATGTTTATTGAACCAAATGTGTTGAATGCTATCTAGCATAGCTTTTTCTCCTAGATGTGCTGGACTATGTATAGTGTTAACTATAACTTGGACCATTGAATCAGGAAGGAACCACACAGACTTTTCCTTCATCATCCATCCTTGGTCCGTTTGGATCCCTCCTAATTCGGTCCATTTCTTTATTTCATCTGGTGTGGCATGTGTCTGGATGTCAATTACGTCAAGAGTAGGATCTTTAACTGTCATACAATGTGTCGGCATCGGGACTATTGTCTTTGTCATGTCGGATGTTTGAGTTTGAGCAGTCTGTTTAGCTGTTCTGTCGGCTAGATCATTGCCTTGAGAAATGATATCAGTAACCTTCGTATGAGCCTTACATTTCATAATTGATATTGCAGTGGGTAGATGTATTGCATCTAATAAGGCATGAATGAGGGGTCCGTGCTGAATGTGGGCACCGTGGGAAGTTAAATAACCTCTCTCTCGCCATAGCACGCCGAAGTCATGTACAACTCCGAATGCATAACGTGAATCAGTGTATATGTTGACTTTTTTATTTGTGGCTTGAATACAGGCTTGTGTCAGAGCGATAAGCTCTGCGGCTTGAGCTGACAAGATATTTATGCGATCAGTTTCAATTATTTCAGTGTCTGTTGTGACTGCGTAAGCAGCCACCAACTCTCCTGTATTTGTTCTCATACATGAACCATCTACATACAATGTCAGGTCTGGGTCTGACAATGGGACATCGGTTAAGTCTTGTCTAGGTTTCGTCGTTATTGTAATAACTTCAATACAGTCATGGGCTAGTGGGTCTGTTCCGGTTACTGGCAAAAGTGTGGCAGGATTCAATGTGTTACAGCGTCTGATTTCTATATGTGGCTGAAACAATGTAAGTTCGTACCCTGTAAGTCGCGCTATAGTCAAGTGTTGTGTTTGCGTTCTATTTACAAGAACCTCTACTGCATGTGGTACTTGAACTGTCAATGGATGTCCTAACACTATGGCGTCGCTCTGTCTTATTGCTAAAGCTGTCGCTGCTACTGATTTTAGGCATGCAGGCAAAGCCTGAGCTACGGGATCTAATGTACTAGAAAAATAAGCACATGGTTTGTGTGCTCCTGCTTGTTCCTGTGTGAGTACTGACAAGGCAGTACCTTCGCGTTCTGGAACAAAGAGTGTAAACTGTTTTCTGTAACATGGCGTTGCTAAAACAGGTGCTTGACATAAGGCTTTCTTTAGGCTTTCAAAAGCTTGTGTATGTTCCTGAGTCCAAGGGAGAACAGTCGATGTGGCTGCCTCCTGTGTTGTCAACTGAATGAGTGATTTTGCTAGAAATGCATACTGAGGGATCCACTGCCTGCAATATGAAGTGAGGCCTATGAAAGCCCGCACCTCCTTTTGTGTCTTGGGTATTGGCATGTTAGCTATTAACTGAATGCGATCGGGTGTAAGCTGCCTTCCCTCCTTGGACAGCGAGTGTCCAAGATAAATAACTCGCTGGACACAGAATTGCAGCTTAGAAGGGGACACCTTGTGCCCCTTTTCGGCTAGAAATTGTAAAACTGTCAGTGATGCTTTTTCACATTCCGGTTCGCTTCTCGCGGTGATCAGCAGATCATCGACGTATTGAAGCAGAGCAGTGTTAACTGGCATGTGGATACTGTCGAGTTCTCGTTTCAGTGCTTGGCTATAGATGCTGGGGCTTTCTGTAAATCCTTGAGGTGCGCGTGAGAATTTAAAGCTACGCCCATTTAAACTAAATCCGAACAAATATTGGCTTTCCGGATCTATTGGGACGCTGAAAAAGGCATTCTTGAGATCGATTACAGTAAAGAATGTCGCTTCGGAATCAATAGCTGTCAGTAATGACGAGATATCTGGGACCACAGGAAATTGTGGCACAATGCATTTGTTTAATTCGCGCAGATCAATAACCAATCGATATACTGGCGGGGCCTTTGGATCTGTTCGTTTAAGAATCGGAATTATCGGTGAATTACATACATTGGAGTCTGTTTCCACAACTACTCCTTGGGTAATGAGCTCGTCAATGATTTGTAGTAAAGCCACTACAGCATCTGGTGGTAACTTGTATTGTCGCATTCGTGGTAGCACCACTCCTGCCTTTAATGTGACTCGATATGGTGTAATATTCATGCATCCAACATCAGTAGGGCCTTGTGCCCATAGATGTGTAGGTAAAGTCTGCAGTCGGGGATCCATGTCTCTAGACACATAGTGACCTTTAAAATCACGTAAAAACAACCTTACTCCTTCCGGAGAACAACATATTATAGCTCCTAGAGCTTTCAGTGTTTTTATTCCTAACAGATTTTCTGGACAAGATTTAGTAAGTAATAAATCTGTAGTTCGGGTCAAAGGTCCTATCGTAAGTGGGAGAGGCTGTGACACTTCATTAACAATAGGTTTTCCTGAAAAACCAAGGGAAATATTCTGAGAGCCTGAGAGGGGTGCCCCTGGAACTTCACTACGTTTTATTGTTGTTCGACTTGCCCCTGTATCGAGTAAAAATTTTCTGTCTTGGCCTAATAATTCACTATGTACATAAGGTCCTTCTTGATCTACAGGGATCTCGATAAGGGGTAAGTCAACTTCCCTCTCTAGGCTTGTTCATGCGTATCGTTGATAATCAGGATAGTCGTACTGTGCGGTCTGGTACAGTTGTCGTGTCGTGGTTTGTGTGGCAGCAACAGGCAGCGCTGGTGCAGCTGGCACAAACTGTATAGACTGTTGTGGAGCTGGCATGGACTGTGCATGCTGCGGAGCTCCTTGTTCATTCTGGTCCTGTCTAGGTGGCCGTGGTCTTTCTTGTGTTTTACCTATAGTGATATTATGTTTCAAAACTGGACAATCGTGTACGTAATGACCTGGTTTTTTACAATAATTGCATGTCCCTTTTACAGGTCCTGCTGAATCACCGGAATGTGTCATACCCTTTTTATGTCCTTCAGCTGGAACTGTCTGAGAAACTAGCATCTTCATATTCGTGTCTTTCATGCGTCTGTGTTCATGTTCTTGTTCCTCTCTAATTCTATTGTGATGGTACTGTAACATTTGTAACATTTGTGATGGAGTGTTACCTTGCCAGGTACTCTCGAATTTTAATACTCTATTCTTTACTTGGGGCAGGGCATTTTCTACTAGTTTTGTTACAAACAGATGTGGGTATGATTCGCTACTTGCTTTTAGGCCACTATTTATACCAAAACATTTTTCAAATCGGGCATAGTAATCACTAGTGTCTTCATCTTGCTTCTGCTTACAGGCTGAAATTGTACCCCAATCTTCCTTTTTCGTAGTTAATAAACGTGGCAGTACCTGTACTAATAAACCTGGTAGTGCTTTAGTTTTATCCCCAAGTCCTGCTCCTGCAGTTCGGGCCTTTTCTTCTGCTTCTAATACTGACCATTCTATCTTTTGGTCTCCTACCTCCCACTCTTTTTCCCTGAGTTTCTCATAAATGCCAGCAGGCATCAATACCTTTAATATTGTCATAATGTCGGGATAGGTATACTCTCCCATGAGTAACATGTCTTTAATTTCTCGGTGAAAACCCGCTGGATCTTTGTCATGACTGGGTACCACTTTCTTCATTTCTAACAATTCTATTTTCGATATGGGCGTATATACAAATACGCGCTTAAACTCGTTGTCCTCGCCCTTTATTGGGTGCACTTCTCGTAAGGGATTCTGTCTATCCATGTAATACGTGGTTCTTTCCTTGATGGGCAATGAGACATGGTCTGAACATACAAAAAGAATATACTGCTTTCTTGATTCTAGAATTTCTTTAATTAATTTAGTACCTGAACCTCTCCATCTATTCATAAGCAATTCAGTCAATATGTCAGGTAAGGGACTAGGGTCCGAATGCTGACTCTGATATAGTATAATGAGTTGTTGAATCATATAAATCCCAGCTAACCGCTGTTCATCTGGGGTGAGATTCAAAAATGTGCGTGCTACTGTATCATCACTATATTTTCCGGGACTGTCCACCCAATGGACAGCTGCCCTAGCTAAATCTTGTTCATCCATAGAATCGAGGAAATGATAACCCCTTCGTTCTCGGAGTAGTTTGTCGGCGGCTTGGAACGAATGCTCGTTAGACCTGATGTTAATTATAGGTATTTGGAAATTCCTGTTATTATCTGGACATATCGGACGTATCGGGTCAATAGGACCTCTATTACTATTACAAGATCTTCCTCTACCTACGTAGGCTATGGTGTCTGACTGTCCTGCGGGCAGTCCAGACCCTTCCTCCTCGCTTTGTTCGAACTCGTCTACCGCTAATCTTTCTTCGTGTAGGCGTTCTATTTCTTTACGGATCTTTCGGCCCATGGCTATTATACAATTTTGTTTATCATGTCTACCTTCTGATATATTCTGGCTCCATCTGGTAAGAATTTGCATTGCTTCCGGGTCTACCCCCGGTCGGTCTTCATTTCTGATCACACAATTTATGAGGAAACGTAACAGTTCCCCCTGTATCTCCACTTTCTGGTATTCCATAGCTCTGTTAATACATTCTGGATCTCGCCCTGTTTGGACAAAATGATATATTTTATCTAGATGCGCAGTCATTCCTGGTAACTTCCCTAAATACACTGCGGCTCGTCTGATACACAATGATGCCATGATCATTTCGTCCTCTTTGCCGGGCACAGGGTCATATCTACAATCTATAAGAAGTTCCTTAAGCGTACGGGCATTTATGAGTTTGGGGGTACGTGAATGTGCTGATTCTTGAAAAGTAAGTTTATTTATTCTGGGTGGCGTAGAAAAAATGTTACTAGCACCTCCCGCAGCCCCATCTGGGGTGTCGGGTGTGAAAGGATTCGTTGAACGTGACACAGCAACTATAGGTGTGGACACAGCTATAGAAGCAGCTGTAGGAACAGATGTAGAAACAGATGTGCTTGCCGGAACTTGTGACACGATCTGTTGCTGTAGGGATACGGGTACTGGATCTTGGCGTTGAACCTCCCTGGTATGCGGTCTATGTGGGGCGGAATTAGCATATTCGGGAGCTGCGTCGTCTAAATATGAGGAGAGAAAGACATCTTCTGCGGTTCTAGGATGCCCCTTAGGATGTACCTTTATTGGGAATAATGGGGGTGGCAAGTCTTTCGGTATTTCTGGAGTAGCTTTAGGTAATCCTTCGGCCAGAAGGGGATACATACCATTCATAAGGGCATTTCTTTGTCTGTCTTTCTCGAACTTTATTTGAACTCTCTTTATTCTTTTCTTCCTGTCGGAGTGCTTTTTCTGTACGTCTGTATGAGATTCTTTACGCCATAACTCAATGGCGTCTTTCTGTGACTGTCTGACTTTCCTTTTCCATAACTCTTCTTCTACTTTCATGATGCACTCTGCATCCCAGGTTCCCGCTGTGGGCTACCTCTGACTTTCTGGTAATTCCTTGGTGTAGTCTACCCATAAATCAAGAAATAATATAGCGTCTAAGCCATGTTTATGATACATGAAGTACCCTGGAGTGTCCCTAGGAGGAATAGGAACGGCTTCTTCGAGTACCCCTTTTCTTGTAGTGATCTGTCTTAGTTTCGAAAAGAGCGGCATATTGAGAACTGATCCGATACTTAATCTTGAACACACTTAGTACAAAAGCACAATAATGAACAACCATTCACACCACGATATGCAGGACGTTTAACACATCAAACATTAAACATTAAACATTTTTTTTTTTTTTTTTTTTTTAACCTTTAAAATAACCAACAATGATGATCGTCTGCATAACTAATCACCAAGCCTAATTCTTTGACAATAACTAGATACTTCGGAATACTTGATATACTGCTAAACAGTACATATACACTGCTAAAACAGTGCAGACCGGATTTGTGTACCCAAACCCGTCTTGACCGGCACAACCTATGTGCACGTCAGAAATGCCTCCCCAGTAATGGTACTCACCGGGTAGCTTCGGAAACGGAAGGCCTCGGAAACTGAACTTGGACCGGACTGGACTCGACTCGACTCGTCGGAAACTGGACTGGACTTCGAATTTCGGGAACTGGTGGGCCTCTGTATACCTCGGATCTTGCTCTCTCAGCTAGGCTCTGGTCGGGATACTTCGCACTTCTCACCGCCTCGTCTGGGTGTTGATCGCAGCCTCAGTCGCCCCCGCTTGACCGGAGGGAGATACAGGAAATCCTGCTGGTACGCGTTATGGTCCGTCCAGCTGTGGCAGGAGACCGGGCCTGCAACTCACCGCCGGCGCGTGAGATGAGAAAGTGTCCCTGTTCGGGCGCCATTCATGTGGTAAATAAAATTCATTACCGGGACTTAATTTGATACAGAAACATAATAAAATAGCTCAGTAAAATGAGAGGCAGAATCCGTGGTATTAGAGGTTCGGAATGGGCTTTATTCCAATGATCGATTATAATCGGTTGCTCCAAGTTCCATCACCACGGAGGTTCAGGAAGTGAAGTACATACTTTATTGACAAGAAATGATTTTTATAGAACATACATTACAATGAAGCGAATGCGGTAGGCGTAACAATTGATAAGGAAAATGACGATTCATATGCGTAACCGAAAATGGGTGTAATAAGGAGTAAAAAGGAACATAATTGGTTATGATGTCATATATAGGTGGATCTATAAGATAATACTTGGCATAGATGCGCGCGCAGCAGCATGACGTGTGATTGACGTGCAACTAGGGGGTGAAGGGGACTTGACATTTAGCTCTACATGTGGAGACGAAAAGTCTGGGGGGTCAAGTCAACCTAATCCCAAATCATATCTAACATCCTATGTTTAAAGAACTATGTTATCCACAAAAGAAGGACTCTCGGACAGAATCTATTCTATACTGACTGTGCGTGCGTGTACAAGCGTCTAAGTGTCTACACTAAATGCGAGGGGGTAGGAATATTCCATGGTAACAGGGCTATGAATTACTTGCATAAAGACAGAGAAGCCGGGCCTTTTGCTCGGTAGCTGGAAGAATGTTTACTTAAACTACTAGACAGGAATGCATCGGCTAAGGAGTGAAGCAGATAATTTGAAGATGAAATACAGTTCTTGGCAGAGAATAGGCTGATGTCAGGCTTCGTGAGCCGCGCAGAGAATGAGACAAAGTTCATGGTCACGAATGCAGGCTCAGACTGGAGCTTTCAGAGGCAGAAGGCAAGAAGAGTTTGATGACAGAATCAGGGCCTACTTGCCTGGACTGTAAAATGGCATAAGTGAACCATATAAAACCGGTGGCCTTTCATACTTAGGAATGGAATATCCGGCCTATTCATGGCGGATCTGCCAGAGGACATGTTGACGGTGGACGCACATGTGTTTGCGTCTTCATAACTGGAACTGGAGGGAACATACATGTACTTGTAACATGCACATAGAACCGTTGGGGTCCAAGATAGGGGACATAACTGACCAAAAAAATCCATATTTCCACAGGAATTGTAACCCTGCAGTACCCATAATCTGCTCTATGGGCGCACTGTTCCCGCGTCCCTCCCCTTGGCCACTCATATGACTCTTCTTTCCTGGCACCAATCCCGGAAGTGGGTTAGATGGTATGGGGTCCTGATGGCAATGACGTCCCTTCGGACTGGTTCCAGGCTTCCCTACTCTGCTGCTTTGGAGGGCTTCAGGGCATGGGACTCTATCAGTATTACAACGTTGGAGGGGGTGTTTGGCAAGGCACAGTCATGTGCACTTTCCAACATCTTGTCACAATTTTCCAGCTTCCTGCAGCTATGACATGGCCATTGAGGCCTCCCTAGATGCCTTAGAGCCCTTTCCCCAATTTAATCTCCTGGAGGCACACCAGCTTGACTAACACCTTGCTGAGAAGGGCATGTCCCGTCTTTATCGCTCATTGCTACATAATGCTCTAGACCCCATGACTACCCTCTGAACGCACTGGGAGGGAGACTTTGGCTCTTTGGACCATGACTGGGTTGAGGTGAAAAGGGCCCCTAGATCACTGGCGATGTCGATGGGGCTCCGCCTCATCGAACTAAAATATCTACACCGCATCTATTACAGCTCCTCACGGCTACAAGGCATGGGGATAGGGATATTACCGCAGTGGTGGCGGTGCAGACATCCATTGGGCTTCTTTTTCCATAGTGTTTGGGACTGCCCTATTATCTAAACTTACTTGTCATGCATTTGCATAACCTTTTCTCATGAGGGGTTACGCCACAGCATCCAGCTGCTGGTCGGACCGGGCCTTATTATTGCAGAGAGGGACATTGCTCAGCATCGGTTATCTCAAAGTGCTCCGCCCTTTCTTAAATGGACAAGTGGGATGGACTTTGCTGCTACAGCAGAGAAATACGTTTATAAGTCCAGGGGGTACCCAGAAAAGCACTATAGGATATAGAGAGACTTGATGTCTTACTCTGAATCTATCCTATCCATGGGATGATCTTTCTGATGTATACCTTTCTCTTACTGATTACTGTAAAATCACAAGACTGGACTCAATTCAACTTTATTTTATTGCTATTATACGTTGATTTTCTTTTCCTGATTGTTATGTTTTCTAAAACTAATAAACAGATTTATATTAAAAAAATATTATCATCATAAAATCATAAATTGTTCCCTAAAGGTAAGCTAGTGTATTGTCTCAAACACTTCCTGCTTTCATTAGCACCCAAATATATAATGTATGATTTATACATCAAAACCTGCATAGTCAACACATTTATAATATGCAATATGGGAGCAAACCCCTGAACCCAAAATTCAGACCCTCCATATTTAGGTCACCTCAAAATTACCTCTGAGGTTCCACTGCTTGCGATGGATCTTGCGATAAATAACACCCTCCATATCATTAGGCCAAATATTAGTTAGAGTAGCAAAGTTAAGTAACTGGGACCACTCAATAACTGAGTTCTAGATCAGAGAAAAGTAACGGGTTTTATTAGAAAATCTCAAAATTCAAGAGGTACAGAATAATTGTTAAATAATAGATGCCATGAAGACATAAATAGTAGAAAAGGGTCACCGGGAAAAGGGTCCCGGGTCACTCCCAAAAGCAAGAGGTTTTTATACACATTTTCAGAATACAAAAAAATGAGCAAAGGCTGCAAATTCAGCCTGGCATGACTAGTGGTAAGACATCCTTACCTGTGTTACCTCGTTCACCCCAGCATCCAATGAAATGAAAAAAGTGATCAAAAAACACTGGGGGATCTTATCTTCTGGGGAGCTGTCCATCCCTCAACCCAGGTTCGCATTTAAGAGGACCCAGAATCTCAAAGACATTTTGATCCACACACGGCCAGCCAGAAACGAAATACAGAACCCCCAGGGAACACTATGGGGGCTCCCACCAGTCGTTGGACATTTCCCTTGTGGCAATTTTACCTCCTGCAAACAGACGATAACCACTAAGGAGATTACCCTTTCTGATACCTTCACATGGGCACTTACACGCCATACGAATTGCAACTCCACCAACTGCATTTACCTACTGAAATGTCCCTGTGGACTAATATACATAGGGATGACGACACGAGCTATTAGAACACGCATCACCGAGCATAAGAGCAATATAAGATGCATGAAGGAGACCACCAAACTGTACACCCACTTTAAGAGTTTACACCACACACCAGACTCCCTTAGATGGGTTGTTTTGGAGTCACACCCGAGAATCACATCTCAGGCACTGTTCAAACTGGAACAAAGATGGGTACACAGACTAACAGCTGATAGGAGAGGATTGAATGATGATATACCATGGGGTGCACTGACGCACTGAGAGGATTACACTGCTTCTACAGTATTATGATTTAGTCTACACTCCTGTGACTCTCCGAATGTGAAGTGGGGTTGTCCAGATATGAATGGATACCTACCTCCGATTGGTTTACAGTATAAGCTAGACTTCCCTTGTGCGTTAACGCTGTGCCGGTGGCTCTAGACACACCCTGTTTCCAATTCACATTTCTCATCCTTCTGTGCGACGCCCACAACCAACATGTCTCCTTCTGCTGTGCAACCCGCACATCAAGAATTAACTAACACAGGGCTTTGTACATTATAGCTCCTTCTCAAGAGAGTGACTAGATTTCAACTGGGCCACTCTCACTGCTTAAAGGATACCGATACTGTCTCTACTCTATCCGGTTCTTATTAAGTACCCCTTTCCAAGATGGCGCCCACAGTCACGTAGAACCTGGGCGGGTCTTCATACACGAATCACATGACACTGGACGCCCAATTAAGTAACACATTCTCACCTGTCTCAACCGGTTTATAATGGAGCGCTGGAAAGTGAACATCATTTCCCGGTTTCGGCGGAGCGGGTAGGTCCTACGACCACCTTGGGCATCAGAAACGTGAGTAACTGCTTGGTCCGCGTAGAAATTGTCGGATGAACTGTGGTCTCTGGACGCGTGGGTGGACTGGTGAGCGCTGTTTTGGGGTGAGCTGACTGACGCTGACATGGGCTGCCTGCTCTCGTGGGCGGCCAGTCAGGCACTTGGGGTGGGGCTCTCCTCGGACGGTGTTCCTTGCCGCCTGCGGGCTTGGGGACCATAGTCTGCATGTCCCTAGCTGCACCTTGCGCACAGCAGGTGTACATTGTTCATATACTCTCCGAGTTGAGATTATTTTTACTGTACATTACAGGAGGCTACCACGCCATCCCAAAAGGCTCGCCACGCACCGATTGGAGCGGTACTAGTTTAGCTTTTAGGTGAGTTTTATGACATCATCACCGCGATTTAGGTTTTACCTGAACTAAGTTTTTAAATACTGCCTTGACACTGTGTCACATACTGCATCCACTAGTGCATGATCACTATATCCGAGCGCATTTGCTTCCTATATAGTGCATGCACACGAGGAGTCTTCAGCTCCATCACACTAATGTACATTTATGATAAAGTGATTTTAATTGATTTTTGTTGGCCTTCTATGCTGCTTCCCTTTCTTCTAGGCCACTCCATTGCGAAAGTGATAGATTAATTCACACTTTCTTAGGGCAGACTTGACTAGGTACATACACATATATGTGAGACCCTGTCATACACCCTCACGATTGTAGATAGTTTGCACCACACTGGTCCTGATGAATTGCCGCTGGATCCTCCTGACCATTAGGCGAGAAACATGTTGACCATCCGAGCTGAGCGTTGTTAGTCCTTGACTTAATGAGTCCAGACTACCGCCACTCACACGGTTTTTAAATAGGGTGGTTTACTGACCTAATAAATGACGTTATTCAGACTAATCAACCCTTTTTAATACACCCACCAACATCTACACCTACCTGGCCCTTACTTGCACTCATCTTACGGCAAGGAACAAAAGATCTCCGATAAAGAGCCCCTTACAGGGTGCCCGTTGGGTATTGCGGCACCGACCCGACGAGGAGCAAAACCCAGATGATGAAGCATGACACCTAGCTTGCTGGGTGTGTGAGGGTTTTAGTTCCACCCTTGTGGGTGCCCCACTCCCTTTACATTTTTTGACATCATTTTTCACTTTATCTCTACCCAGGGTAGATTGTGTACTTCACAGAATCACCCCTGACCAGGAGGAACAGCATACTCTTTCTTTGTATGTCTTTCCAGGGCATGTACGCTGGACCTCATTAAATATAGCCCACCCATTTTACTTCCTCTCTTTTGTTTGGATGACTAGTGGTAACACATTTTAGACAAATCGGAACATGACATGTAAGAATTCAGTACATAACAGTAACCTTCTATTAAATAGTAATCAAGCAACTTCTGTGCTGCTGCTGTATGGAGATGCACAACACAATAAACACTATTTGAACAATACCATATACACCAGTGTGTTCTGCCAGGTCCACATCGGAACTACAGCGGAATGGTCCTGGACACTTGTTACTTTGAGTACACAGGGAAGTTTAAATCCTGATACATGCACTCTAAGACAAATAACCAGATGTGTCACAGTGTTCTGTTCTCTGTGGAGACAGTGGGGAGAGAAGGGAATGGTCAGGAGCAAGATGAATAGAGCAGCATCCATTTTATCAAAAATGGTGCCCATGAGAATGTGGGACACTAAGCAAATTAGTAAACACACTTCTAAATATCATATTAAACTAGTGTCAAGTGCAATGGTATTACTTCATCAATTGTGTCTCGTATTCACCATAAGAATCATTAATGCTCAAAGTTGATTGTTACCTAACATTTCTACATGAAATAAATTGACAACAAAAATGGTGGTATTTCTGCTTAGCAAGGGAATAGTTATGTTTCGCTTCCACTGGAAGCGGATAGCATGAATAAGCAGATTCTAAAACTGGTTATTCACTATGATGATGTAGCAACAGTGGGAACCAAACATCGGTCCTTGCTATTGCCTTGTCATAATTAAATATTCGGTTGTACTGACAGGCATTTTAGAAAGCCTGTCAATGCAGAGCTGGAGGTCAACAGACAGCAGAGAGCACAACTTCTGGTGAGGAGGGAAGGAACAGAGGGTGTTAGGGTGGGTACCAGGATAGCAGGTATTTATTTAATGTTTGGGTGCGGGACCATATTATACATGGCTCCCCCGTCACTCCTCTACCCCTGCTCCTGAAATCAGGGGTAAATGTTTTAGAGGGCAGATTTGTAGTGGAAGTATCACTCTGACGCAAGGTGATCGTTCAATGAAGTTTATTGCATAGGAGGAGCCCGCAACGCACCTAAACAAGCCAGTCGGAATCCATCACAGCGAGAACTGCCATGGAATCCCAACCATCGCCCAAAAGACGCGAGGCACACTTGTAAGTAAATAATACATGCAAGGGCACGCGGGTTGCTGCGTGTCCTCGATAAAGAATGTTACAAACATGCACGAGGAACAATTACTACATCACCTTTCCCTTTAAAACAACAAAAATAAAAGAAACTTTGCGAGGGAAGGAAAAATTATACACAAGTAAAGGTATAATCATGGCGGAAACAAAACACAACCACAAGATTAGTACATTACAAAGTCTCTAAATTTTGAAGGATCTTTGATTGTGCGGGACCTTACTACTGAAGTGTCAGTAGGGGTAGACAGAGGGGTGGTTTCTGAAATGGACAGTGAGTTAATAGGACTAGCAGATATGCACCCAAAAGTTGAAGCTGAAGTGGGAAGAGAAACAGGTGTGAAACCTTGATGCAAAGGTTTATTTGCTATATTCATCGTAGGTTGCACCCAGGTTGCCCAGTCTGATTCTAAAACGGTTTAGTTCTGTTGACAATGATGTTGGCTTGCTGAGGTGTCAATCTGAACAATTGACGTTTTTTCCACCACCCACTAATAATACAGAAGCCTTGCCAGCTCTTTCCACCTGGAATGGAGCTGAATAAGTTGATTGCCCTTTGGTGACCTTAATGGGGCTCTTTATGAGCACCCAATCACCTACAGCAAATGGCTGCAAGGATAAATTGTGTCTTTTGTCAAAGTACTCTTTCATATTATGCTGTGAGAATGTCACTTTGGAAACAGGTTTCACTTTCAAAGTGGTAACCTTGTCTGCCCGATCATTTAACCAACATGGAAATAGATTTCTGTGAGCTTCTCTGCCTCTAAGCAGTGAAAATTGTGTCACACCTGTGGTGCAATGTGGGGATGTGTTATAATAACACACTTTTTGTTTGATGAATATTCCAACATCCATATTGGTTGCCAATGCGGTTTGCACCCCTACCTTTATGAATCTGTTGCCCCTTTCTACTAATACATTGGATGAAGGGGAATACAAAGCTGTTTGCAAGTGTATGATGTCATGTTGTGCAAAAAATGTGGATTTGCGAACAGATGTAAAGTGTGAACCATTATCGGTGACTATATGTTTGGGTGAACCTTCAATAACCCCTTCGGCGCTGTGCGGGAGAATTAATGAGTGGGTGTGTTTCAGACGGCCCCCCGTGACGCCGGATGGCCGGGGTCCGTCCTGAGTACCGAAGAGGTTAAAGGAAACTTGCTTCAAAAATTCAATGGCTGACTCAGAGTCTGTAGATTTAACAAAAGAACATCCATTTTGAATGATAGTCTATCAAAAGTACCAAGTATCTCATATGATCAGGTAATAAAATGAATGGTCCTGAAAAGTCTAACCCTAGTTTCCCCCATGTGGCATCAGGATACTGGACAGGATGCAAAAGGATGTTGTGTGTCTTCCAGTGTTTGTAAGATGTGAGACATTCAGGGCACCTGTCAATTAAGAACTTTACCTGGGCGTCAATACCTGGCCACCAGTAGTACTGTTCAATTCTCATGATGGTTTTGGTAGAGCCTAAATGGCCTTGGTGTGCTTGTTTAATGATAGAATCCCTCAATTTTGTAGGAGGTACATACAACACCCCCCTCATGAGTAAACCATTGACTAATGACAGTGCATCTGCTACTTGAGCAAATGATTTCAAAGGCTTGCTTAATGTTCTTTTTTCTGGCCAACCTTGAACATGCTCACAGACTTTGCTCCAGGTTTCATCCTCCTGACAAGCAGTCAACCAGTTTGTTTAGGAATTGAGCATTTTCTCCTCTTTGTATAACATAGGTGTATTGAGTAGTGATGGAGCTGATTATCCGGAGGAGACCGTAATCCGTTGTTTGTTTTAAGAAATGTCTTTATTAGTTACATAAAATGGTCTTCATATGTACTTTTATTATTGATGCTCTGAAGGTAAAGTAGCAAAACAGCCGAAAAGTGTTTCGCCCTCGGGTAAGTACGACCTGGACTTTCTCAAAACTGTAAAAGAGTTCATGTATATTTGTAAATAATAAAAACGATAATAAGAGGGCTTAGATCCCCATTGTAGGTCACCAGGTAGTGATGATTGTGCATTTGGGAAAAAGTGAAAAGAGAAAGAGAAAGTTGCCAGAAGAAAAAAAAACCAAAGTTGTGAGTTTGTGCAGTCAGTGATTAATTCAATCAAAAAATATTTTTTAAATTTAAGGAAACCCAAGAACAGTATATTCTATATATCGGTAAAATGCTGTTATTGTGAATATATTAATCAGACTCTTTTGAATAGTAAAGTGCTGGCTAGTTTCTCCCATGCTGCATCAGGATACAAAGGGATGTTGTGTGTCTTCCAGTGTTTGTAAGATGTGAGACATTCAGGGCACCTGTCAATTAAGAACTTTACCTGGGCGTCAATTCCTGGCCACCAGTAGTACTGTTCAATTCTCATGATGGTTTTGGTAGAGCCTAAAAGGCCTTGGTGTGCTTATTTAATGATAGAATCCCTCAATTTTGTAGGAGGTACATACAAAAACCCCCTCATTAGTAAACCATTGACTAATGACAGTTCATCTGCTACTTGAGCAAATGATTTCAAAGGCCTGCTTAGTGGTCTTTTTTCTGGCCAACCTTGAACAACGTGCTCACAGACTTTGCTCCAGGTTTCCTCCTGCTGACAAGCAGTCAACCAGTCCAGTTCACTCAAGCCTGCACATAATTCAAGATTAATGGCATCCACAAATGCCACACTGACCACATCATCCACAAAGTCGTCCTCTTCAACATCTTCTACGGGCATTCATAAAAGACAGTCTGCACTAATGTTTTTTCCTCCTGGAACATGCCTAATTTCAAACACAAATTCTAGTAGTTTGGACACTAGTTTTGGTAATCTTGCCGACAGATTATTTGCTCCATTGGAAAAAATGTGCACCAGGAGTTTTTGGTCTGTTTGTAGAATAAATTTACGACCCCAGATGTACATTTTGGAATTGTGGACGCCACATACACAAGCTAATGCTTCCAGTTCGATTGTGCTATATTGTTTTTCGCATTGTTTGAGGGCTCGTGAGGCGAACGCTACTGTATTTTCTTTACATGTTTGCTTTAAAAATAGCTCCTAGACCCATTTAACTCGCGTCTACAGTGATAACAGAAGCCTGCCTCTCTTGAAAGGCACTTAAGGCGAGAGCCTTCTCAATGAGTGCTTTAACCTGGATGAATGCTGCTTCTTTGTCTTGAGACCATGTCTTCTTTGTTCCTCTTCCTAATAAGGACCTGAGAGGTTCCACAGCTACCGCATGTTTGGGGACAAACCTAGCATAGTACTCAGCGAGGCCAAGAAAGGAGCGTAAGGCATCCCTGTCATTGGGAGCCCTTGCTACCTTGATGAGTGACAGCTTGGGTTTTATCCCTGAGCTGGATATGGTTTGACCCAGATAATCCAATTTGTTTGTGGCAAATTTGCATTTATCTTTCCTTATTGTCATGTTTCTATGAGAAAAAATATCCAAAACTTGATGTAGCAACTGATTATGCTCTTCTAAGGTATCAGCATGGATTGGGACATCGCCCAGGTAAGCCTGTACGTCCCTACGATTGTCAAACAGATGATCCATCAGTTTGTGAAAGACGCTTGCAGCAGACGCCAAACCGAATGGCAATCTCAGGTACTTGTAGGTTCCGAATGGTGTAATAAACATAGCGAGATCCTGAGTCTTTGTCTAGTGCAACTTGGTGATAGGCGGACCTCAAATCAATCAAGGAAAACCATTTTGAACTTCCCAAATTGGCCAACAACTCATTTATTTTAGGGACGGGATGTCAGTCTATGAAAATGTTGGCATTAAGACTCCTCAAATCGGCGCAGAGTCTGATTTATACAGACTTTTTGTGTGCAACCACGATGGGTGTGACCCAAAGTGCGGAGTTACAAGGTTCGATGATCCCTTGAGAGCATAAACTTTTCAGCTTGGTTTTGAGTACTTCTCTCACACTGAGGCGAATAGGTCTTACTTTATGAACCACAGGTTGAGCCCTGGGGCTTAAGCCTTATGTAATGCCCAAAACCTTATACACTGCCAACATCCTCGCGCAAAAGGTTCTCAAATTGAATAAGAATACCTTGTACAGGATCTTTGAGGTTGCATACATAATCTACCAGTAAATCCCCCAAGACAATAGTATTATCAGAACCAGGCTTCAAAATAATGCCTATTTTTGCTAAATCCCGCCACCCGATAATATTTTTACCTCTGACAGCTACATACATTTTTGTGACAGTTTTTCAACCCAAGCAGACTAGTTTGGCTGAAAAGAATCCTAGCATGTCTATGTCCTTTTTGCCAAATGCCTTTGGGTTGACATCACTGGGAGACAGTTCTCTATCCCAGAGTAGTGCGGTATCTCTCAAAATGGTAATAGGGGAGCTGGAATATGCTATCATATGCATAGTTGCACCATCAATGCTGGCCTCACAGGTGGAACCTTTGATTGGAACACTTACAGAATTACATTCTATTGTTAAGTTTACATTACTAATTGAGTCAGTGCATTCACCCACTTGTGTGTCAATACAGCTGACTCTACTGGTGTTATTACTTTTTTCAGAATGACCTAAAATTGCCTAATTTCTTACATAAGAGACGTTTTGCTGAAGCTGGGCATCTGGCAAAGCTACCAATGTGACTCCTGGAGACACATCTGAAACAAAAGGAGTGAGCTTTGCGCTGATAGGTCTGGTATTCTTGTAGTTTGTGTTCACAGCACATATGTGTTCTGCTTGAGCATTGTCCTCTGTTGTCAGGGTGCTGACTGAAGCATCGCTATGCAGGGCCTTAGTGGAAATTAGAGAACGTTCGATGCTCTTCGCTAAGTCAATTACCTCATCAAGGATGGGGTTGCGGCAACTTAATTTTCTTTCCTGTATTTTCTGTGAAGAACACCTAAATACAAACTGATCACATAAGCTGGTGTCGACAGTGGGACCAAATTCGCAAGTGGACACTAATATACTGAGTTCTGCAACGTATTCTTCCATGCTTTCACCTTCGGACTCTTTATACTTGAAGAAATTGTGACGCTCTAGCATGATTTTGGGTTCTGTTGCAAATTGTTTTTTTAACTGGTCAAGAGTCTTGATGTAAATATTCCATTGTGAATCGCCAGAATGACTGGTAGGAGCTTGAATATGTGGCCCATTATTGAAGATCTGTTGAGCAGCACATCCAAGACTGCCAAATAATAGAGCAAATTTTCTTTGTGGACTGTAATTGACAGCATCGATTGCCACAAGATGATTTTTCAAAAAGTCTGAGCCATTCTGACCACTGTTTAACCTGGTTTGGCTAAAAAAAAAAAAAAAGGAGGTGGTGGGTGATTTGCAATATAGATATAAATATATATATATATATATAGATATAAATATATATATATATATATATATATATATAGATATAGATATATTAAATTGTTGATATTCGGTGCACTATTGAAGTAAAGCGCAGTGGCAAGCAGGAACAGTAAATGTGAAATTGCTGGTAGAAGGATTGCTCCCAAAACGCAGAGGAGAAGACGTTTATGAAAATGCTGTAGCTATCGGTGCAGTTATGAGGAATTAACTGCACCAAGATGGCCGCCACGTTGGACATCATGTGACTTCATGCCCCGGTGGAGATAGCATGCCTGAGAGCGCTCGCCCACAGGGAGAGAGCAGTGGAATGTCTGCGAGTCTATGAGCGCGCAGTAATGGTGGGCCCCAAAAAAATATTAAAGCTAAAAAAATCCAGAAACACTTACAATGAGTTGAGCGGGTTCCCAATGAAACTCTGGTACGGGCAGCATGTCGGAAGCTGTCGACTGGCAGTTTGAAAGCTGAACTTGCTGGCAGTATGGTGGTAAAGCTCCAGCACGGGCGGGGAGCTGTCGGCGCATGGCTTTGAATTTGGCGGCTTGCTGGGCATAAGATGGGCGTCGGGAGGCTGCCGAAGAATTGGAAAGATCCGGTCGTCGCCAATATGTAGTGTAAGTATCACTCTGACGCAGGTTGATCGTTCAATGAAGTTTACTCCATAGGAGGAGCCTGCGACGCACCCACAGAAGCCGAATGGAATCCAGCACAGCAGGAACTGGCATGGAATCCCAACCATCGCCCGGGAGATGCAAGGCACACTTGTAAGTAAATAATACATGCGAGGGCACGTGGGGTTGCCGCGTGTCCTCGATAAAGAATGTTACAAACATGCATGAGGAACAATTACAAGTACATAACAAAATGAAAGGTGGGTAACAGTGAATAATTGAAATGTTTTTCATCCCAAGGTTCTGAGTGACATCACAGACAACTAGAGCTTCAACTTGTTGTCTATTTGATGTTACTCAGAATCCCCAGGTAAAAAAACATGCTAATTATTAACTGGTGCCAATCTATAAAATAGATCAAATGCCCCAGGGCATACATTATTAAGGCACTGAAAGTCACTGCGGAGTTACATGACCATATGGGGGAACAAGGCTGAAGAACTTTATGAGGTTGTGGAACTCCAAGGTGACTTCAAATATACTTTTAAATTATGGAAGAAGATATTTTATTCCTGAAAAAATGGTCACCCTATCACCCCTCTCCGCAAACCGTACATCGCTGGCATCTTCTTTCATATGAAACAGCATTGATAGAGACATAAAAAAATGAAATATGCTAAATTAAACATACAAAACGACTGACAGTAATTGGTTGAAAAAAATACTGGAATCACTACTGTCAGATTAAAAATGACACACTTCAAAATATGTAGAAACATGCACAGAAATTCTATTTTTCCTGCATTGACCCTTAGCATGCAAAAGATAAACATGGTGCCATATGTACTTCATTTCTCTGATCACTGTTCATTTTAGAAAAAAGACATCAGAATACCGAAAAGTCAGTATCTGCTTTCGTCGTTTAACCTACAGATGCAATTATGTAAGGTGGGCGACAATTTCCGTTCCGCTCGCGGAAATTGCGAAAATTCGACATTTTCACGTTCCGTGCGGAACGCGAAAATGTCGAAACTTCCGCGATCCGCGAGGGAAGCGGAAATTGTCGCCCACCCTTAGTCCTTATAACCTCTCTGACACCCTTCTAGATCAAGTCGGCTCTGTAGAAAAAGCAATATAAACATGCATGAATAAATGTCACAAGTGTATGCGCTTGGGCAGGGCTTCTATCTGCGTTGGGGACAATTTACAGAATAAGTCTTCTTCCGAGGGCACATGTGCTTAAGGTAAAATGGGCTTTTCTGAATGGTTAGCCTAATTAAACCGATAACCAAACCGCTACGGAAGCAACATTCACACGTCTCGTTTGGATTTAAGTAAGCAGGTACATGTAAATTAAATTCGCTGTTATACTTTGCTAAAGTATTGCGGCCTTTGCCAGGGCGCAGTATCACAATGAGTTCTACACACCCCAAGCAAGCTATCAATGTGTACTGAGTATTTTCTCTCTATGGCATCAGTTGGTAACACTGAACATATGTTTCTACAGTCCTTCAGTTTTCGTTTTTCCCTGCTTTTTCCACTCCAGTGCTTGCCGAGTAGTTCAGTGCTCACGCGCAAGCATAGTCCTTAGTTATTTTGGTAAGTTGGTCTCAAATGTAATAAGCTAAATATCGGACTTGCAAAACTCTTTTTTTTTATGTTCTGTTTGTTTACTCTTATTAGTTAGCCGTTGAATCACCCCTGCTGACACCCAGCCTCCCCAGGACAATATCTTCTCATAACAGGCATATTCCTGTTCTTCCAGAAATGTTGAATATGTCAGCTGGTCACGAATATCTCATGTAAATGAAGAAAACGTTCTTAATGGAGCTCTCATGAGGCGCATGGACATAGGTGTGCCAGGAGCCTGCCATACTTGTCAAGGTGCACCCTTCGACTTTACTTATTGAAATATCTTGAAACGTCCCCCCCCACACGCTTTAGAGTGTCTGCACAGCTGGTCGAAATGATGGTTTAGGACTCACACAGATTTTGAGGCACAACATTCAAAAATTTAAATTTTGTGGCCTTTTAGCTGCCTTTATTTTACTACAATTCTTTCTTTTTTCATGCTTTTACCACCAAACACGGAGAACATATATTTGTAAAGTCAATTAGGTATTGCACAAAACGGTGGCATCTTCTTGAATAAATATGCAGGGCAGGATTCATTCTGGCACGATGCTCCTGTCACAAAAATTAAACCTCAACAGGAAGCACTTACTTATACTGAATTTGACCTTCAACTCAGGCACCTGCTTTATTTATATCTGTAAGTCTTACAGATATAAATAAAGCAGGTGCCCGAGTTGAAGGTCAAATTCAGTAACGCATTAATCAGCACAAAATCTCCGCGATCACGTGAAATTTCGAGTGATCGCGGAGAATTTTTGCCGTTTCGCGATATTTTGCGAAAGGCACTTTCGCAAATTCCACCCACCCTTACAATTATGCTGTGTGACCTGCCGTTCACCTTGGCTGCTGGCAGCAGGCATTTTGATGTCACAACTCACCTGTAATATTTTTGCTACAGCTGAGCAGCTACATCATTTTGTTGTTAGAAGACGTCTAGAGGTGTCAAAACTCTACTGAAATCAAAAAATTAGAGATGGCCTTTTAAAGGGATTGCAGGCTCCAATGTATACAAATATAGATGTGCAATAGTGAATAACATTGATTTTTTCAATCGGTGAGCTCTGAGTGACATGAAATAGAAAACGAGAGCAAAGCTCAAGTTGTCTATAGTATTATTCAAAACTTTAAGGCTAAAAACATCCATGTTATTGACCTTTTACCCATCGACAATTGTATGGTATGTATGGCCCTCAAAATCATTTGCCCTTGATTTCTAATGCTATGCAGTGGCAGAAAAGTATTTAGGAAGTCTCACGTAACACAGCCTCTTCTTCGCTTCCAAAAGTAAAAATAAATAAGACAGAAAATATCTGGCCACTCACCACCCTCTGGGTCTTCCCACTCCCAAAGCTATGCTAGAGCCATCGCTCTGCTGACAGCCTTAAAGAGTCTTAGTACAGCAGCCAGAAACTCCTTCATGTCATAACTGAGTCATATAAGTAAGATTTAGTATCTGTATTCATGATAGAGGAATCCAATGAAGGCCATAGACAACAATTCTATCTACTGTCTGAATTAAGGGATGTGTTATGTCAGGGCACTATGCGTGCTTTTGTATGAAAACCTTATAGGCACCGTACTACGATGCCTGGGGCATTATGATGCAACAAGGTTCAGATGGTAGAACCTTGGGAGAGTGGGGATGAAGTTAGAGAGGCGCTGACTAGCGGTATAGTCCATTAGTGCCCAGATGAAGTGTGTGGGTATTTGTACAAATAAAGTACTTATAAAGTAACAGATGTTGGAGCATCTTTAAAGCATGTGACAACATGAAGGTCAATGTTACAAGCATAGCACTAATTCTAAATAATTGAAGCACGATTCGGCATTACCACGTTTGACTATTTAAATTATGGTTAGTTAAAATTACAGCACGGTGATGGTAACTGATTTCACCGGTACTTCATAGTACACAGTAACACAGTAAGCTATGTGCTCATCCAGTCCTTTGCCTCTGTGGACAGTGTGTAGTCAGATGTTACTGTTATGTTTATGGTTTGCGTGTATGTGGCTCGTGCAGGCTGTCAAGTTTGCATTCTGCATGCCAGCTTGGAATGTAAGTTCTGCTTCTTGACAATTGCCGCGACAAGCCAGATCGAGCTGGAGGTTATTCCTGTGGGTGGTGTATATTCATAATAAAGTACTTGTTCTTCAATTATTCATCTCTGGAGTACTTTACAACTGTGGCAACGACCCGCACACCACCCTAACGAACCCTGCTGTATGTGCACTTTACCTTGTCAGCTGTTCATTACGTGATGCTCCTCATGCAGTTTCTCCACGCAGCTTTTCTGGAGAAGCCCTTGACCGTTCACCTGTTCCGCCAGTTTCCTTTTGGACGTGAGTTGTACCTTTATCTCCATTTTATTTAGGTATTTACTCATGGGTGGCAGTTGGGTGGTCTTGTCAATTCAAAAGCCTTGCGCCACTGCCTCGCGCCCACCTAGCATGTCTTTCGATCATTGTTGCGACGTCGTGCTCTTACGCACGATCTAGTCTACGTGACTCAATTTTTTCTTCGTGGTCAGCTTTCTAGTGTATGCACATGGCGTGACGCTGTTTTAAACCAGTTCAAACCCATTTAATTACCTCCAGCCTACTGGGTTTTGCATGCTGATTTCTCTGCACCAACAACAACATACATCTAATTGTTCCTCATTTGGTGAAGGGATTTGTGGTAAGATCCGCCATCCAGTTGAATTAATCGTAAGTCTCTACGAGTGATCTTCATAAGTTCTACATGGTTTTTTTGTTGGCAATCGGAGGGTGAAGAGGGGACACTGGTTTAGTACTAGGTAGAGCTGCTGCAACTTTTGCTCCTTACTTCTGCAGCTCTGTTTCTTTCAGTGAACTAGTCCCTCTGTTTTGCCAAGTTTTGTTCTCCTTCCATGGATTTGTTCTCTCCTGCTTACTCCCACTAGCTCAACAGCGTACACTTTTGCGGAATCCTTCAAACTTGTATTCAACTGTCCTCCTGCAATTTTCTTTTTAGTGTCTTCTTAGACTTTGCTCATCCACCTAGTAACTTGACCGGTCCCTTGGTGCACTCTTTTGTTTCTGGTTTGTTGTGGTCTCATTGTTGTACCTTCACTGTGATTAAACCTCTCATTTTCAGCCAGTTTCGGACATGTGTGAGCCCATTTTTTAGTTAAACCCTCCTCAATCGTTTTGGCTGGCTGGAGGAGTGCTATGCATGAAGTGGGTTGAATGTTAACCTTTCTTTTTAAACTATATCGAGATTTTAGATGACCAAGGAAAGATGTCAGCGAAACACAAAAAAACATTTTCTTACATTGTATAGGTCCTGAATTTTTAAAAAACATTTACACAGATGCCTAAAGTAATTGGTGGGGAAAGGGATAGAAATGTGTTCGATTGTTCTATAGCGGATTTTGATAGACATTTCTCTCCCAAGGTTTGTATTGGTATTGTAAGATACACATTTTTTCACAGGAAACCAGAGCATGATGAAATGCTTGATGAGTATGTGGCTGCGCTCAGAACTTTATCTTTAAACTGTCAATTTGGATCGTTGCAGGAAGAGCTCATCAGAGATCAGGTAGTGATGCATGTCAAGGATGCATCTATCCAAGAGAGAATGTGGGTAAATGGGGACTCCAATTTACAACATATCCTGGCTTTAGTTAGGAAGGCAGAAATGTCCAGCAGAAGTGCCAAAGTCATACAAGCTGAGTCTGAAGCGAGGCGTGATGAATGTCTTGGCAAAGTTAGCGCTGGTTCACGTTCTACTAAGAGTGCAGTTCATAAAACAGAGTACAACCAAGTAGATAAAGATAAAGAAAGATCTAGAGATCGTACTAAAGAGGGTTTGAAATGTTTTAGGTGTGATAGTCAATCATATCTTGCCAATAGTAAAATGTGTCTTGCCTTGAAATAAAAATGTTCAGTTGTGGCATGGTAGGGCATTTTGGGAAGGTATGCAGAAAGAAATTGAAACAAAAAGTAAAGTGTGTTGAAGACGGTGATTTTAGTGAAGAGGAAGCAGGCCATTCTCCTTCATTTAGTAATGAAAAATGTATTCTCCACATCACGGATTGAGAACAGGACAAGATCCTCAATGTGGATAATGCTACTGTTAAAAAAAAAAACTATGGTGAGGTAGAAATACAAATGTATGCTGATTCCCGTTCTCCCTACTCCATCATCACTGAGAATGCTTGGAAAACCAAGTTCACAGAAAACGTAGGTACTGCACTGGAAGAACCAGATATTTCTCCTGAAGGCTATTCTGGAGAAAGGATAGATTTATTGGGTTTTCGCAATTTGATCTTTAGATTCAAAAACCGTTAAAAGTCTAGGTAAATTGTACATTTCTAAGAACGGACCCTCAGTTTTAGGATGGTTTGATCAGGGTGAACTTGGTATTTTTGCTTAATCTCAATAGCCCTGAACATGTGATGGTGTTAGAAAAAGGTGAGGTTACTGGGAAGTATATGCTTAATACATTTCCCAGAGTTTTTTGTAACAAAATTGGAAAATTGTCTGGTTTTGAACACAACATTGTTCTTAAAAAAGGATGCTTGACCTAAAAATATTAAAGCAAGAAACATACCCATTACAGTCAGGAGGGAGGTGGAAAAGGAACTGGGTGCTTTAGTAGCAGGAGATATAGAAATAATTGAGTCCTCTAAATGGGTATCTCCTGTGATTATTGCTAGACATTCTAATGGGAATATTCATTTATGAATAGACTTGAGATATTTGAATAATAATATTCTCATTGATCAATTCCCTTTACCTCGTATATCAGAAATGCTGTCTTCTGTAAAGGGGGCCAAATATTTTTCAACTATAGATCTATCTGCAGCGTACCATCAAATTGTGCTGCATGAGGATTGTAAAAAATATACTGCATTTATCACTCCTGTAGGGTGCTATCAATACAAAAGAATGCCTTTCGGACTAGCGTCAGTTGCGGCTGTCTTTCAAAGATTAATGCATTCATTATTTGGTCAACTTAATAACGTCCAGTGCTTTCAGGAGGACATTCTTTTACATAGGAAGGATAAGTAAGAACATGACTTAATTCTGGAAAAAGTTTTAGGAATTCTGAACACGAGGGGTTTAACAGTGAAATTTTCAAAGCGCAAGTTTGCAAAGAATTCTGTAACGTATTTATATCATGTGTTATGCATGGATGGTGTGAAACCGAAACCAGAATTGATTGTTGCGATACTTTCTGCTCCAGCCCCAAAAAGTAAAGATGATATACAATCATTTCTAGGGCTTACAGAATTGTACGCCAAGTACATTAAGAATTTTTCTTGTAGAGTGCTTCAAATTAGACAACTCCTTAAGAATAAGAGCAAATTCAAGCTGGTGTGGAGAATGTGAGAGAGTTCAAGGATGTCAAATGTGCTATTGCTGAAGGCACAACTTTATCTGGTTTTGATCCCAATCTGCACAGTGTGTTCACCACTGATGCTAGTTACAAAGGATTAGGGCTGTCTTATCCCAGAAGAAAGAAGGTGGTAGGGAGGCTATCATTGTGTATGTTTCCAGAGCACTTACTGTTGCTGAGGAAAAGTTTTCGGTAATAGAAAGGGAGACATTAGGTTGTGTATGGGCTCTAGAACACTTCAAGGTTTTTATTTGGGGACAGCAATTTGATTTGAGAAGTGATCATAACCCTTTGGTTAATCTCCTCACCACTGATGGTATGATTAAGGCTTCAGGGCGCATTGAGAGAATGTCAATGATACTTCAAGATTTTATTTATTAAAACAATGTATGTTCCGGTAAGGATAATATCTCTACAGATTTTCTATCAAGGATGCCCCTACAGATAAAGGAGAATAAGGGCAATGCTTGGGATGATTTCCATATTGCCTTAGAGCATGATGAGGACATTCCTTTAATTGAGAAACAAGTTTGGTAGGCTGCATACACTAAAGATGTGACTGTACAAAAAGCACTTGCTTATATCAAAAACAGATGGCCCAGTAAGAGTTTCTTAAGTCCTGATTTAAGGTGTTTTTGGGAGGTGCATAATGAATTATCTTATGCAAATGGCATTTTGTGGAGAGATGATAAAGATGTTCCTCCTATGCATTTAAGAAATTCTATTATCAAGCTGTGTCATGATGGTCATGGTGGCATCGTTAGGACTAACCAGCCTGTTAAACATGTTTTTTGGTGGCCTGGGTTGGACATACTAGTTGAACGCACAGTTAGGAATTGTTTGGTTTGTGCTAATGCAGACAAATCTCTCGAGACTCTAAGACCCAACATGAGTGTTCCCTGTATTCCCAATGGTCTATAGGAACCCATTGCTGTAGACATTATGGGCCCTGTGGATAATGAGTTTAAGTATATTATTTCTGCCATTGATATGTTTTCAAGATGGCCTATTGTCAAGATTGTGGACAAGGTGGATACGGATGCTGTATTTTTTTTTTTAGACAGTATTTTCACAGAGGAAGGGATTCCCACTCAAATCATCATGGACAACGGTGTATAGTTTTTATCTCTCAAAGTGAAGTATTACTTTAATAGATTAGGTTTGAAACATCGTACGACATCTTTATATTATCTCAGTGGAAACTGCATAATTAAATGCTTCAGCAGAGTACTCAGGGTGCTGTCCAATCTGCTGGTGTGAAGGATGATGATTGGGAATTACGTGTTCACAAAACAGTTTGGATGTATCGCACAACTATTAATGATATGACTGGATATACTCCTTTTGAAATTATGAGATGAAGAGTTGCTAGAACAAAAAGGAATTCTGCTTGGTTTGTGGAGAGTTCTTCCAACACATGAATTTAGATTGTGTGAGATGAAAGATCACTTTAAAACCCCCTTTTGAGTTAAAAATGACATTTGGGATGACACTGATTCTCTCATTGAGGATAAGGAGGTGGAGGATACAAGTGTGGATACCACTCTGGGTGAGCCTAATGTGGACATTAGCAACGGTCGTGTGGAGGAGGGTTGGAACAGCTCAAATGGGATGGGCAAAAGAATCAGGAAGAAACCTGCATGGATGTTGGATTATGCATCTTGAGTCGTTCTGCCTAACTTTACATGCCTTTACGTGGGTTTATGTATATATTCCTAGCATTGTACTATCTTTATTGCATTTACATTATTTCTGTTTGAAAATAGAGGGGGGAGAAGTGTTATGTTTATGGCTTGCGTGTAAGTGGCTCGTGCAGGCTGTCAAGTTCTCATTCTGCGTTCGAGCTTGGAATGTAAGTTCTACTTCTTGACAATTGCCTCGATGAGCCACATCGAGCTGGAGGTTTTTCCTGTGGGTGGTGTATATTGGTAATAAAGTACTTGTTCTAAAATTATTAGTCTTCGAAGTACTTTAGTCACTTGTACCAACTGTAATTGTGGAAAGGTTTGTGAAGGAGGTACAGAGCTTTCACAATAAGGCGCAAGGCCCAAGGAAAAGGAAATGCAGTCCTTCTAGGTGAGTGGATGTATTGTGTGTGGTGGGATGGTGAAGGGGAGGTGATAAAAAGAGGTACATGCAAGAGAAAGTGAAAAGGCTGTACTGAAAAGGAAAGAGATGAAGTGTAAGATATGCTGATAGAGGATTTCAGAGAGATTTAGGGAGAAAAGTATGTCGAACAGGATGAGAGACGCTTAGGAAAGTGATGTGAAGAGAAAGGAGTGATTCAAACAATATGGAAATTATTACCCGATCCGCAGTCCTTAGTAATGCTAATTCAAAGTCTCGTAGTTTTGGGAATGAAACATTTTCAATCAGAAGTCTGGATTGTTTTAAGCATACAGCTTGCTGTTTTGCTATATGCGGGGCCTCTGGAATTATGTGATTCTGCGACAGCTGCTTTTTTTTTTTTTGCATTATTACGAATCTGCCACATAACCCATCATCTGCTGCTCAATCTGCTGATGTTACCCCCCCCCCCCCTTCTAGCTCAAACTGAACAAAGGTTGTTAACAAAATGTGGCAACATGCGTTGCCTCGTGTTTGAAGATCCTTTGCAACGGTTAACTGGTCAGCTTCCAGTTGCCTATTTAAGTATTTGGTTGGTTAAACTGGTACTAATAAGGTGAAATCTTTACCCAGACTAAATTCCCATGAGTAAAACTGACAAAATAATGAAGTAATACCATGTATTACAAGTAATTTACTTCGCTCCATTGTAAAGCGCTCTGACGCCTCTGGGTATAGTTCACGCTATAGAAAAATGCATAAATAAATCACATAAGCTGCATTATACGCATAATTTGGCTTTTCTTGCCACATAAATAAATCAACACTGCCACATAAGTTGGTGCCCTTGCTGAATAACTCTATGGTCCTAACTCCAGATACAATAACTGAAAACTCAACGAAACCCAATTTGTGTGTGTGGGGGGGGGGGGGGGGGCACGCGGTGCGAAGTACATGCTTTTATTTCATATGGTTTAAGCCACAACCCTTAATTACATAGACTGCGCCTCTTCGAAATATTTTCTAGTTACCCTTTTCGGCCAGTCACTTTTGGAGACCACCCTCTTCACCCCCCACACATTTTCAATCCCACTTAAAGCACCGTGCGCAATCTTTGGTTAGTTTGAGGGAGAGCTAGCATTTTTTTTAACACGCGTAATTGATTTCTTGTAACAAGAAAGTCTATAGGCTTGTACCTCGTGTGGCGCAGTCATTCAACTTCACAAAGCTGGACACCTCCCCTTGAAAACAGCTGTTTTTAGGCAATAGTAGTCTACGTCGATATCACGTTCCCGTATCCATGCAAAGAACACTCAACATTGAACACGCCCCCTTACGAAACTACGCAACACAATTGACCCAGTTCCGTCATAAACACAAGACTTACAACGCGCCTCCCTACGCACGTTTTAGTGGCGTCCATCTTGAGCTAGCATTGTACCACGTAGGCTATCGCGTATAGTTAACGTACTAACTAGTCTTTAGACAATAGCACCTTCAGTCGACTGAATACAGAGAAGCAGCAGTGAGATCGTATCAAAACAGAGATTTGTTGTCGTTCATAGATAGCATTGTTAATTCATTTTATTTCGCGTTAAAGAACATTCACATCAAATATTTAAAGCAGCGTTTTCTGCCTGAACTCTTGACTAGGATGACAAGAGTTTCTAAATCAAGTAAAATACAAACAGTGGCAAAGCCAATAAGACTGGCCGTGGCAAGCACCAGAGTATTTTTTGGTATAAACATTTGCATTAGGCATTGAAAGTAATGCAAAGTAAAAATGCAGTTGTCTAAAGGTGGCACGTATATGATTGCAAAAAATAGAGCATACAAAAATGACCCATCATCAAATCATAGCTGGCAAGATTTTAGATTGCTTATGTGTCCCGTTTCTATGGTTTCAGTGCGTGAATTAATGATATTCTAATACTGAATGTGTGACACCTCGAGTGACATTTCCTCGTGAGCAAATCAAATTGATGATTAGTATTTGTGTGTCTTTTAGTTTTCTATGACAGACACAGTATCAACTGCCTTCAATAAACAAGCATTGGCATAGCCAATAGGTCTCGCCTTTGGGACCTTATAAGTGTTTGGTTATCCAGCACAATATCCTTGGTGCAACAACATCAACTGTTGCATGGCTAAACACATAAGGTACCAAAGGCGAGACCTATTGGCTATGTCAATGCTTGTTTAAACTTATGCCTTGTGAAAAACAACATCCCGGATGCTTAGTCTAACTTAAAAACATTTTTTTTTAAGTTTTTGCGCTAAGTATCAAATATTATTTCCACTTTTCTAAGATTTTAATTGAAGTAGCCGATGCGCGTACCAGCAGACACCAGCTAAATTTAAGCCCCCTGCAGGCGTTTACATTACGGCCCTGTTTTGCGCAACATGTAACAGCTTGGCGTGGCACATTCTAAAAACCACCGAAAGTAGTTAAAATACAAGGGGGTTGGGGGAAAGAGAACAGGCAGAGGGGAAAGGAGAACCAAAGAGAAACTCTTTTTAAAGAAAAGGAGCGGTTGAGAGTAAATATGAACAGAGGGTGGGTCAGATCGTAAAGACAGGGAGTACATGTTTTAAAAAATGTGGCTAAACAAACGTACCTACGGTGTTTAGGGGAGAGAAGCTGATATCCGAAGTAATTAATTATGATTTAAACTTGTGCCTTGTAAAAATAAACATCCCGGATGATCTGTGTTGGTATAATTTATTTTTATTAAGTTTGTGCGCAAAGGTTCTTCTTTTTCCTGCAATCTTTTTATTTTTATAAGAATTTGCCGATGACCATCCCGCCAGACACCTGCGTAATTTAAGTACCCTGCAGTCGATAACATTACGCCCCTGGTGTGAGCAATACCCAACATTTTTGCATAGTAGACCCCAAAATACACAAAAATAAATGTTGCCTTGCTTTTGTTTTTCACTTTTGGTATAATTTGAAACTAAACCTTTGTTACTCCTGTTCTATAGTTATGGATCCTCTCACGTGTTGTTCTTATCATGCTGCCGGACCTCTGGGATGTCGGCTGAATAGCTGTGATCCATGTTGGCATAAATAAAGGTTTTTAAAAAAAAAAAAAAATGTAAAATATGGGGTTAGGTGGGAAGTGGTCGACTTATTTATTGTAGTGTAGATTTACTGTAATGTTTCTGGTTTTATGTAAATTTGCCCATGCGCGCCGTGGTATACACTGGCTTTAATTAAGTCCCCTGCAGGGGTTAACAGTATGCCCTTGTGCTGACTGAGGCCCAACAGCTTTGTTTAAGAAAGCTAGTCTGGGGAGGTGTGGAGAAGCAACACCGCTGAGCAACTTGGAGCAACACTGAGAAGGTAGGAAGCAACAGGAATAGATAAGTTATGTTAACACATTTACTCCCATGCAATGTTGACAGCAACTGATAAAACAAGGGGGACGGGAGGGGTTAAGGGGTCTCTGCTAGCTCGTGGAGGCTGAGAGATGATGCAGATAACGAATCGGTGCATCTGGGAGTTATAGTCTTTATATTCAGTTAAACAAATTGAAGTAACTCGTGTGAAAAGAGTATGAAGAGAGTAAAAACCGTGGCCTGGCGACGTGAAATTAACCTGAAACCAGTCACTTGGGGCCGTCCCTGTGATGTGCAGTCAGTCACACAGTGTGTTAGCATAGCAGACAGGGATTGTATGTTGTATATCTCTTGTAATAGAACCACGACGAACAGTGTGATCTTGTGCAAGTCCCTTCACTCCTTCTGGTCCTTCAATTCAACATAAGATGCGAGGTTTGTGCTTGGGGAATGAATTCACTAGCTAGGTATTTTATAGAGCACACACACTCCAGAATTTTACGGCGCTTAGAGAGGCACAAACCGAAGGAAAAAGAAAACTAGCATCACTATAGCATTGAGATGATGTTAAACTAGCAGGTATGGAATGTTTAATTAAATAGTTGGCAGGTATGAATTACCATTGGTGGTAGTAATGCATACTTTCATCATGACGCAAAGAAACAAAGAATAGTTCTTTAGAGATCATCCTCAACTGAAAAAATACAGACAATCACGCGAGTGGTGCGTGCGCCACAGCGAGACATCTGGTTTCAATTATCGCACCGTGTCTGGACACGATAATTGAAACCACATGGCGGCCGTGCGGGTAACCGACACCAATAGGCCATGGGCGGAACAATGCGCCCGCCTTTGGCCAATTGTGTGCTGTCTTTGTTAAAAAAACGCACGCAAAGGCCAATAGCGTGGGCCAAAACAAAAAGCACACGCACAAGCGTGTGCGATTCTTAGGTTAGTTTTCGAAAGCTCCTACATGAAGTCTTCGTCAGAACAGCGCATGCGCACTGTTACAGGCTCGACCTATACAGCATCAGTAAATGCATTTGGTTTTGGCTATGTGATTAGTAAGCTGTTTTTTAGGTCGAGCATTCAAGACCTCTTGTATATACTTTAGTGTATACTTATATGTGAATGTAATTTGTGGGCTCTGGAGATCAGCCCTAGGACTTGTCTGCTTCCGCTTAGGGACTTTTTTTTCTGTTCAACTGCCTCTACTTAACTGTCTTGATAGAAAACACCCAGTAGAGGTCAGTTAAATACCAGAATTGCTTTCTGCTTGTTCAGTTGCCTCTACTTAACTGTCCATGCAGGCTGTAATGCAGCCTGCATGGAGAACAGGGAAAGTGCGCATGACTGTTTTGGGCAGCCCAAGAGGGCCGACCAAACAGTCACTGCGCACTTAGGAGGGTTGTACCCTCATCCCCTGCTCTTCTGCCCCACCCCGCCCCCTCACACCAGCTGCCACAGCAGGAGGACAAAATAAAATAACACTACGTTTTTATCATTTAATTTTTTACTTTCTTTTGCTGCATCAAGGCAGTGGGGCGATAGAGGACGAGCCGCCAATGGGATAAACAGACAGCATATGTATTATAGCGCTTCAAAGTGACTCGCCTTTAAGTGCTTCATGTCTAGAAGAAGTCAAAAACAGGGGCTGCACCAGGATGATCAGTTGCATGAAGAGCACACTGCCACAAAGTGAATAACTATGCACTTCCAATCCCAAACAAGGAAAGATGGTGGTGGTGGTGGGTGGAAATCAAACAGTAGGCATTAGCAGGAGGGTGAGAATGGGGGTGGGGCGAACATTGACCAGGGGGAGGAGGGCAAGGAGTGGAGGGGTGCAGCACAAGTGTGCAGCGGGGGAGTGGGTAGAGAGAAGTAACAACAGACAGGGTAGGAGACTATGAGCGAGACAGAGGTACAGGAGAGAAAGCGCAGGGGCATGCTCATAGCAAGAAAGAGGCAGCGAGCGAAAACGAGAGAAAGAGTGAAGAAGGAGTCACAGAGAGAGAGAGAAAGAGAGGGAGAGAGAGACAGCCAGCCAGAGGAAGCAGTGAAAGAAAACAGAAGACAAATATGAAAGCAGAAGAGACTGAGATGGAGCAAATGAGAGACAGCAAACAAAAAAGAATCCAGTTTCCATCAGAATCTTAAAAGATTACAAACATAAAATGAGTTGCTCACCTTTATGAGGTGAGGTGGTAAAATTGTTCTGTCTTTCCCTTTCCTGGTTGCTACACGCAGGTCTACCCCATCAAGAGAAACAAAAGTACCCAAACCGACCCATTCAGTGCCCCAATCAAAATACATTGTGTAAGTTTTGCATTTGGATGCAAGCAATTTCATATCACAGTCTCTGTAACACGAGACAGCAGAGAATTCTATGCGACTATGAATGGAGGTAAGCGTAAACAATGCTAAAGAACTGCAGACAACTGAGGCAAAAGCAACACTAGTCTAACACCACCCACACAAGTCCATGGTTTAAAAATATGACCTATGGTAAAAAGATGCAGCGCCTTTGAACATCCACGTCATACCATACTGGGAGTTGCAAGTGCTGGTAAGTAGTCAGGTGAGATTGAACTGGCATTTATTTGCTGTGACTACCTACATCCATTACACAATACGCTATAGTTCAGTTTTAGCAGAATTGCGAACCTGGAGTACATATGAGTGACATCTTCCCCAGTTACACATTCTTAACCACAAGGCATGAGGAGAGCAACCGATCTCATTATACAATAAAAATAAGGTATATGACAGGTAATCTTGTTGTAAATTCCTCTAATGTCCTCCCAATGTTCTAGTATTATTTACACAGAACTAAACTCCATCACGTAGCATCATGGTTTTATGGGATATGACACAGGTACCGGTTCAATTTGTAGCGCTCCACACAGCAGGAGTAGCGTCCCCTTAATGCACCACTTTAATGCCTAACTAGGGATGTATTCTGTGTTTCAACAAATAATTCCAGATATTACACCATGCAAATTCATATGTAAAGTTCATCCATTTTATTCCATCAAAATTGCAGTGTGCAATATTATTTTCCAAGTCTATTTGCTATTGCAATCCAAATAATCAAATGTCAGTCAACCATTATTGCAAAGCGTCTCTATGTATTTTGGGCGGTGCCCTTCACAAGGGGACAAGTAACCTATGAAGTAATGCAACTGGTGAAGTGAAAACCCAAGCTTCAACACTGAAAAATACTTAAGAGTAGAATAATATGATTGTTCATGTGAAAGTTAAACCGTGGGATAGCGGTGCAATCACTGAGAGATTAGTGCAGTTGATCTGAATGTAACTACATTATGGAGAACCTGAAGCATTGCATGCATGGGTTAACATGAAGGGGTGACAGAAAGATTACAACTGTTGATCTTAATAACAGATGCACCACAAAAAACACGGAACAATCCATACCTTACATTACCTCTTCGTAAGTCTTCCTCACCACCTGAGTTACACAGTGAGCTTCAGCTCCACAACAGAATCCTCCAAAGCAAATTTACTTTCCATTCCTCCCATTGCTCCCCAACATGGCCAACCACCTTTACCCTTGACCCAGTACAAGAGGAGGCACGACCCACTCCAGTTCCTGTATTTTCTGTTCTGCGATGCAGAGTCTCCGAGCGCGAGTATCAGGTAAGTGGGGCAAGGACGCCCGTGGTTGAGGCCTTGCAAAGCGGGCTCTCGTTTAAATGCCCCCTTTTGTTTTAGCTTCTTCTACTGGGCTTTACAGCGAGGCTCGGAGGAGCAGGCTCATTGTTGGGGTAGGAAGCCCTGCATCAGCAGGCTCATTCTGGGAGTATGAGGGACGTGCAGTGCGGCGCTGGTTGTATCCCTGCCCCTACACCCACCCTTTTTTTCTTCATGGGGCTCCACGGGGGGCTCCACTGGATCTTTGTTTGGGGAACGCCCTTCTGATGATTAGGTTCTACCGGCCGGTGCGCGCCTTCTACAGCTGCATTTGTTTCTCAGGGCAGTTGTGTATTTTACGACGGCCCATTTCGACTTCCCTCATGACACGTCATGCACTCCTGCCTTTCTGGTCTTTTTGCCTAGGAATGCGAACATGGCGCCCAGTGTCAGCAGGCTCCCTGCTTTGGTATATGGTTGCTTGGCAACCGGCGGGGTTTTCGGTCGTGTTTGTTTTTCACGACTCCAATTATGTATTTATTGCCTACCTATCACTGTGGCTATTGTCTTCTTCTCTGTGTATCAAGCAGGATAGAGCATGGTGAGGGACCCCACATGGAGGCAGGCCCTAGCGTTCAGGCTCCTGCGGAGTCACCATCCTTGCAGGCCATCCAGCAGATGAATCAGGCTGCTGTGGCTGCAGCATTTAGAGTGCGTGAGGGCCCCCTTCCCTTAAGAAGCAGCGTCTTGAGCCTTCCACCAGTGCTGAGGTGGAAGAGGAGGGGATGATCTCCATGGCAGACATGTGCAGGGCAGGAGCATTAAGGATAACTTGGCTTTTGTTGTCCCCACAGTGTAGGAGGATGCGGATGCTTTTTCATGTAGTACCAGCAGTGTGCCCCATCTATCAGAAGGGTGTTTGACAATGAGTGGCAGGAGGTGGACAAACACTCTTTCCCGCATTATCTCTCAAAAAGCTATGAAATTCAGGATTTTGCGAAAGACATTCCCTCTGCTGTGAAGGTTGACTCCGATGGCTGGGTTATCCTCTCTTGGGTCCAACATTTCGGAGGATGCCTCCCCTTCAGACCTGGTGGACAAGAGGGTGGAGGCGATAGTTAAGAGGTTTGATTCCACAGTCAACTTCCCCATTAGGGCATCTGCCTACCTCTCCTACACCATTCAGTCACTTTTAAAGGACTTTCAGTCTCTCACCGAGCTTATAGAGCAGGGGGCTGACATCTTGACTACCCTGGCGGCCATGGTGCACAGACAAGACTGTTGTCTGACTTTTCCTTTGATACCTTGGGAGCCGCGGTTGCTTCGAGGGGCGCTGCAATTCAGGCAAGGCGACAGGTCTGGCAGCGCCACTGGAAGGCCGAAGCTAAACAGAAGTCCCTTCTGATGAAGATCCCTTTTTCGGGGCTAAACTATTTGGTTCACCTCTGGAGGCGGTGGTGAAGAAATCAGCTGAGGATAGGAAGCTGTTGACTCCCATCCGTCATTCTAGAGGGAGATTCTTTGGCACCAAGAGGGCCTTCGGGCCTTCTTCTGCACCTAGGGGGAGCTTGCCCTTTCGGGGGAGGGTTTGCAGCCGGGGCACCCCTTTCTCCCATAAGGCTCAGTCTCAACAGTCAGATAGTGGTTTTGTCTACTCCTCCAAGTACTGACTATCCGTGGGTCTCTGCAGGTCATCCCCCTGTGGGGGGTCGTTTGTTGGCTTTCGAGGAGACTTGTGAAGGGTCGGTCTCTGACTAGTGGGTCCTGCGAAATGTCAGAGAGGGTTACTCAATTATCTTTAACTCTCCGCCCCCAGAATTGTTTGTTCACATTCCCTGGCCATCAGCTGCACCAAAAAAGGAGGCTCTGTTGACAGGTTTTCGGGATCTTCTCGAGAAAGGGGCCATTTGTCCTGTTCCGAAATGTCACAGGGGTCAAGGAGTCTACTCCATTCTTTTTCTGGTGGGGAAGGTTTCTAGGGACTTTCGTCCTGTGCTGGATTTGAAAAAAGTTAACTTGTTTGTCCCCCGTGGTAAATTTATGATGTTGTCTTTGCAGGAGATCCTTCTTCTATTTGTTCAGGGGGACATGGTAGCTTCCTTGGATCTTCTCAATGCCTACCTCCAAGTACCCATTCACCCTGCATCCCAGTGGTTCCTCAGGTTTTGTGTGGGGCACGAGCATTTCCAGTGCCAGGTATTGCCATTTGGTTTGTCTTCTGCCCCAAGGGTCTTCACTAAGGTTCTGGCTCCCTTGGTTGGGTTCATCCATAGGGGGAGGATTCGGGTATTCCTGTACCTTGATGACTGGCTGATTTCTGCCTCTCTCGTTTTTCCAAGGGGACTCTTCACATCCAGAGGGTCTGCAAGATTCTGGAGAGACACAGCTTTCTGATCAATCACAAAAAGTTGCATCTGGTTCCCACACAGGACTTGGTGTTTATTGGGGGTCACCGGGACATAGTCAGGGGTCTGATGTTTTTGCTGGCCGGGAGGAGGGCCACCTTGAGGAGGGACCTGGATTGCCTGCTGGCCTTGGATTATGCCCCGGTGCATCAGTTGTTGAAGTTGCAGGGTTTGATGTCAGCGGCAAAAGATGTCCTGCCATGGGCTTGTTTGCATCTGTACCCATTGGTGAACCATCTCTTTTCCCATTGGTCCACTTGTTCCGCTGCTTATGATCTGCCAGTGGTGGTGTCCCCTCAGATTCGGTTCACCCTGGGTCGGTGGATGGTGGAGTCCAATCTCTCCAGGGGTCTTCCTTTTCAGGTGTACCCCCTTCCAGGTGGTGACGACAGATGCCAGCCAGTTGGGCTGGGGATCAACGTTGGATTCCTGGTCTGTGCAGGGTCTCTGGTATTGCCCGCAGGCTGGTTGCTTGTCCAAATTCCGGGAGCGGAAGGCAGTTCAGATGGCTTATCTTGAGTTTGCATCTGCCCTTCGGGGTCATCATGTTCTGGTCTGGATGGACAATAAGGTGTTGATGGGTTACCTCAATCACCAGGGGGGATGCAGGGTTCGATTCCTGTGGCTCCTGGCTCAGGAGATTCTGACCTGGGCGGAGGTACTTTGTTGTCTCTACGGGCGGTGTCTCTCCCGGGGAGAGAGAATTGTGCGGTGGATCAACAGAGCAGGGTTTTTCCCCCATGTCTCCAATCTCCCTGTCAGGGGAGGTGTTCCATGTGTTGCAGATTAATTTTGGGTGCCCGATGGTGGACTTGTTTGCGGCCAAGGACAATACTCAGGTGCCCCGCTTCTGCACGATTATTCCCTGCCCGGAGGCGTGGCGGGTGGATGCAATGTCAATCAGGTGGCCAGACACCCTGCTCTACGCATTTCCTCTGATCCCTTTGATTGCCTGGGTTCTGTGCAAAATTTGCCTGAACAAGGTGTTTGTTCTGTTGAATGTGCCGGGTTGGGGTCGCCGCCCGTGATATCCTCTTCTGAAGGAGCTGGCCTTTCAGGAGTGTTGGGCGATTCCCAATCTTCCTTACCCGCTGAGGGGTTCACATCTTCCTGCGGGGGTTCTGCGTCGGCTCCATCTTGAGGCCTGGCTCCTAAGAGGGCGAGTCTCTTGTCCCGTGGCTGCTACGAGGAAGTGGTTGACTTGCTTCAGGGTTCCCGTCGTCCGGCGACCCTTCAGTCTTATTCCCGGCATTGGGGGTCCTTTTCTAGGTGGTGTGTTTCTTAAGGCCTGGACTCTGATTCAATGGACCCGATGAGGGTGCTGGATTTTTTTTCAGATGGTTTTGCATTGGGCCAGGCTCCTTCTACGCTTCGGGTTCAGTGGGCGGCTTTGCGGGTGTTCCGCAGTCCTCAGTTGGATAAGCAGGGTCCATTGGTGGCCTGATTGATTCGCAGTTGTTGTCTTCAACGTGATTTGTCCTGCCCCAACCTGGGATCTCCCGTTGATGTTACAGGCCCTTCAAGTGGCTCCCTTTGAGCCCTTGGAGTCTGTAGACGTTAAATTCTTGACCATGAAGGTGGTGTTTCTGGTGGCCATTGTGTCCGCTGGTCAGAATGGTGAGTAGGGGTAGTTTTTGCAGTCTCCTCTTTTCTTGTGTATCTTGCCGGATCGTGTTGTCCTTCTCCCCGATCCTACATTCTTGCTCAAGGTCCCATCAGTTGCCAGCCATTCCAGGGAAGTTGCTTTGCCGGCTTTCTCCCCGGTGCCTGGGTCTGGGGTGCATGCTGGTCTCCCCCTGATGGATGTCTGGCGGGCAGTATTGGTTTATCTGGAGCAGATTTTGCCTTTTTGCCATTGTGATAGTCTGTATGTCACTTTTGGCCTGGTGAGATCAGATCATAAGCCTTATCTGTCCACCCTGAGTAGGTGAATTAAGCAGACGATTCTTCTGGCCTATGGTTCCCAGGGGCCAAAGGTGTCGGCCCGGATCCAGGGTTGGTCTACCTGGTGTATTTCTGTCTCCTGGGCCTCTTTCAAGGGGGTCTCAAGTGAGGATATCTGTAGGGCCGCTACGTGGGCCTCTCCTGACATGTTCATGGACCACTATCGTGTGGTGTTGGGTGGTCTTGCAGCTGAAGGCTTTGCTGAGGCTGTTCTACAGATTGGGTCTTCCTGCACGTGATTGGCACTTCTCCTGTTGGGCGTCTGTCTGTTTTTTTCCTCGTTCTTGTTGTTTGGATTACAACTTTGTGCTTGCCCCATCCTTTGGGCTGTGGTTTCTTGTTGGTGAACATGAAGCCGCTTGGTTTATATATATGCTCACTGTGTAACTCAGGTGGTGAGGAAGACTCACAAGGAGGTAATGCCCCGGCTACTTACCGGTAATCTTCATTACTCCGAGTGAAGTCTTATTGGCCACATGAGTTCCCATCCCTCCCTCCCTGTTTGACTATCGGCTTCATATGGTTGCTTAGGGGGCTTGGTAGTTATACAGGAAGTGGGGTGGGTCGTGCCTCCTCTTGTACTGGGTCAAGGGTGAAGGTGGTCAGCAATGTTGGGGAAGAGGTGGGAGGAATGGAATGGAAATTTGCTTTGGAGGATTCTGTTGCAGAGCTGAAGCTCACTGTGTAACTCATGTGGTAAGGAAGACTACACTCGGTGTAATGAAGATTACCGAAGCATAAACATCCAAGGGGTGCCCTCATGGTGAAGAAACCAGTGACTCCTCCTAGAATGAGGTTGAGAACAGTAAATTGACAATATACAGGGAAATGATGTGTACGAATAAACTCAAAAGACAGACAAACCAATAAGCCCTAAACCGTACGGGTCATATAAATGTAAACAAATGAATAAAGGTGTGAATGGAAAGTCTGACATTATTAGAAAATCAATTGTTTAAACAAATAAACATGCCCCGGGCCGAAATATAGTGCCATAAGAGTTGCGCAAAGGATCAAACTTTCCTTTACCAAAGGGAATCCACAGGCATGCAAAAACCTTATATCCCCTTGTTTCACTCACCTGACAGCTAAAGAACGTAGCTCCTCCCGATATGTTAAATCAGTGTCTATGATAGTCACCATGTTGTATTCACAATAAATCTAGTACTTTAATAGATATAAACGCAGGACTTGTGATGTGCCGCAATATCAGGTGCCACGTTTACTTGTGAAAATAATAAACAAGTTTAATTATGGAACCGTGATAAAAGCATAAGGGTAAGTATAAAATTACGTTAATGTCAACAAAAAATCCCTAAGATGTCACACCATTGAACACCAGGTTTGACATAAATCACGCCATAAACACAACTGCTCTAACCAAGTATAACGTTCTTAAGTGTATTTAACATTACTTCTGAAATGAAAACCATGTAGCAAAAATATCCATGTGAAATAGAATGACATACAGATGTCTGTTCCACAGCCTTTGCTATAGAATGCAATTAGCGTTTATATGCAGAGAGTAGTTCCAGCCATCAAAGCCAATGAGAGGTGAATGAGAATGAGTAATCCAGCCTCTAGAAACTGATAAGAGAAGCACAACAACAAAAACAAACATTGGTAAAGGAAATACAATGCTCAACCAATAGAAACAAAGGAAAACTAAAGTGACAAGCCCACAGACAAATAAGCCCTTTTCAGAATTAAGTTGAATACTATAGATTTCACAAGCACAGCGCAAGTGTTGTCCAGGCAAAACCTAAAAAAGGTGGGCGCGAAGGCGCTGCTCGCCATAAACTCAGAGCAGGAACACGCCCGCTGCAGCACTTCTCCCTTCCACGAGCAGGAAAAGTAAGGACTGCTTGTGGAAAGGAACTCGCACCAATCCTGGAGCTGCTTTCCTGCTGTGAATAGATACTTAAACGTAAATGGGGAACCCAATTAACCCTTGACGGCTTGGGCAAACAAATATTGGTGGGTAAATCTGCCTACAAGGGATTTACTAGATTAATTGTTTGTATAATTATTGCAATCAATGTTTAGCAAACTCTATCAAAGTAGTTTGAAAATCACAGTTTCAAAATCAAATTCTAATTCACATATAATCAAAATTATCATAGAAAGATTTGTCACACGGAATAATGACTTACTGCAGGCATAAAGTAAGTTCGTAATAGTTTTATTAAAGCGTGTAGATCAGCAAGTAGATCAGCTTCATAACTTCTCCAGTCTTAAAAATAACTGAACTTGTATCCCTTGAAAAAACCCTAACCTTCTATATTAGAACGCCTTACATCATAATGCATGCACATCATTACATTCTCCCCCTCCCCCCTTTTGAAGAAAGAAAAGAAAGAAGAAGAAAAAAAAACACATTTAGCAACTTTCAATTAAACGTAAGGGTTTCTTTGGAACCCTTTCAGACTACCTGTTTAATTGTTTGTCTTGTTGAGTATTCGGTTGCATGTTTCCATGCTCAGCAAGGTTAACTTTCTTGAAGAATGTCTTGTTTCTTGTTATAGTTTTGTTTTCATTTTCCGCTGTTAATGCAGTTCCATGAACTTTTATTTCCATAGGCATTGGATGGAACCTACTTTGTGACTTTTTTGTTTGTTGTTGACGAACCAGTACTAGATATTCTTTATTTTGACATCTTCCTCTGCTCTCTGCATAGTATTTCATTTTTAGGTCTCGCCTAGCTATTGCGTTTACGCAATTGCTATGCGAGACTCTAGTAAGAGGGGGGCATTTCATAGTGCTCCCAAAAGTGGATTGCATGGCGAGCACGCGCACAATCACGTGCATCATGCCGCCATGCAGTCCACTTTTGGGAAGCGCTTCAGCCCACTGGCGCGTGCACCTACTTCAAAGGGTCCGCTCCCCCGCCTGGAATGCGCTCCCCCGCCCCTTGCCGCTTCAAAGCCCGTGTTTAGCGAGATTAAAGTGACACTTCAATCTAGGCGCGAGACTGACGTACAGCAGCGCGGGGAGCTCAAGCCCACAGGAAGACACACGCTACTTTTGTCTTCCTTGTTTAAAATGTATTGCTATTATCAATAACAAAAGGATGGTAATAAAACTAGTCTGCCTATAAATTAGGGCTCTCTCTGTAAACATTATCAGTCCCCGTCATTCCACAAGCAGGAGTGCCCTACATAACTCACAGCACAGCTCCGGCTAACGGTGGCATAGAATCAATGCACTGGGTTTTACCACAGCCTTTGGACACCTGAATCCATGAGAAGGAACATCGCACGTGCCGCTCCTGTGATGTATATACTCAATGCATGTGTGTATTATCACAGCCTCATCACGGGCCTGAGGGCGAGGGTCAGAGCATGGGTAATGCCACAGCGCCATGAATTGTTGGGTGTTTGCGCAGCTTTAGACCTGGCTTGGCCAGGCATGGTATGGGTGCACGTGAGGTCTGAGCCAGAGGTGAAAATGCGAGGTTAGCAGCTGTCTACGCTTGTATGCCCGTATGTATGTATAATGTACAGCTGTATGCATCTGCATATGTATCTATATACGTATGTGTGAATGTGTGAATGTACGTATCAATATACGTTTGTATGTATGAACATGGGTGTAAGTAAATATGTACGTATGTAAGTACATACGTATGAACGTATGTGTGTGTCTATGTATGCAGGTGTGTATATATGTATGTATGTATATATATATTCACTGAAAAAACCATAGGTTTCACACATGTTATAGTTAGTGGAAATTTTACTGATAAAAAACCAATGAAATTCCCCCGTTATAGTTAGTGCAGGCAACTATAACTCACGCGACCGCAATCCTCTGCTGATGCTAATACTGTATTTAGACACTTATTTGCCCATGTCTTCTTCCATACATTTTTAGCTATACATATATTACAAATATTTTTTTTTCATAAAGACACATATGTCATCAGCAGAAGATTGCGGTCGCGTGAGTTATAGTTGCCTGCACTAACTATAACGGGGGAATTTCATTGGTTTTTTATCAGTAAAATTTCCACTAACTATAACATGTGTGAAACCTATGGTTTTTTCAGTGAATTTGCAAGGTTTTTTAAATGCTAATTCCTAACTATAACGTGTGTGAAACCTATGGTTTTTTCAGTGAATTTGTACGGTTTTTTAAATGCTAAGTTACTTTACGCCATTCGTGGCGTGCACGCCCACTTAACGCAGTTCGTTCCGTGCGCGCACGGTGCGCTTCGCGCACCGTGCGCGCACAGTGAGCACGCTGTGCGCTTCGCGCACCGCGCGCCCACTTTACTCAGTTAGTGCCGTGCACGCACGGTGGGCACGCGGTGCGCTACGCGCACCGCGTGCCCACGTTACGCTAGATGGGCCATGTACGCACGATGCGCTTCGCGCAACGTGCGCACATGGAGGACATATGATGCACTTCGTTTTGAAAGGTAATATTTTAATTTTTCGCGCCTGTTATAAGCCATGCACAAATGGTGCACTTCGGGCACCTTTTGCACACGGGGTGGGGAGAGTGTGGATAATTTTTTTTTTAAATATTTTTTTTTTTAAATATTTTAGTTTTTCGCATATCTTATATGCCATGCACAAATGGTGACCTTCGGGCACCATTTGCACACGGGGTGGGGAGAGTGTGGATTATTTTTTAAAAAAAATATTTTTTTACCGTACGCGTACGGTAAGCGTAATCGGCGAAATTGCCGAAAAAATAAAAATTCCGTTTTTGGTCTTGGGGGATCTTTGGGGACTCCCTCAACATGGCTATGTGTGTGGGAGCTGTCTAAACAGCCCCTTTACATGTTTTTGTGCTTTGTATTTTAATCATCACTCTCAGTGCGAGAGAGAAAATGGCGGCCGCCGCTTCCTGGTTTCGGCCGATTCGAATGTTTACTAAGATCTAAGAGCCAATCAGAATCGCGCTCGCGCACGCCACCGTACGCGTACGGTAAGCGTACGGTAAGCGCACCGTAAGCTGGCTCAGATATATATTGATTTAAAGGCTATTTTCTCAGAATCTACTGAACAGATTTACACCAAACCTACAAAAGGCACTTCCTTGACCTGAGGACTACCTCTCTGCCAAATTTCTAGTAATTCTGTTCAGCCGTTCGGGCTGTAGCCCTGTCTAAAGGTCCTATGGAAAAATGCATGGGAAAAACGCGTTTTGGGACCCCCCTTTTATCTCAGCCCCCACTTGACGAATCCCCCCGAGACTTTCAGGGTAGGAGCGGAGCGTAGCGCCCCACCTATTTTGAAAAATTCGCGAGGATTCGTCAACCGGCGCCAAAGTTATTCAAAATAGAATGTTGCGGATTTCCTATGGAAACGTGGTCCTAACTATAACTACCTACTGGCGACCGCCAGTAGGTAATGTACATATGTATATATGTGGATATTTATATAACATGAACCTTGCCAGGGACATGAAGGTGCCGTACACTTCTAGCATCCATAACCACGTCTGACCACCCCGGATCTCTTTCTCCCCCCTTAACTTTAGACAGCGGCTCGGCTGGATCTGACTTTCACCAGGCGCTTGGGAGTGGCTTCTGAGTCAGATACTTGCATCTCTTGTCTAGGGATGCAGGCGGCCACTGCCCCCCCTCGTTCTAACCATGTGATACTCCCCCCCCCTTTCTAGCACACCCACCACTCTGCAGGAAGCGGAGATCCGTGTGTACAAGTGTCGTGTTTGCACACGCACACGCACTGTGCACTGGTGCAAGCAGTGGGCGGCTCACGCTGTTCAAAGCCACGCTGCTGCTGTGAAAGGGAGTGGAACAAACGTGGGCTTCACAGGTTTAGGTGGCAGAGGCAAAATGAAGCAAACAAACTGTGGAATAAAAGCGGAAAATGTATCTTTTACTTATACGTTTTGTTGTGCGTGTATACTACATACTTGTGAGTTATGAGAACCCTGTGTGGCCATGTAATAACTTGCAAGGGGACGGACGCAGCACAGTTTTACTGGTTAGATTGAAAATACTGTACAATAATGCATAATAGTATTATGCATTACTGTACAACATGTTCTATCTAACCAGTAAAACTGTGCATCGCACAATGGCATGTGGCTACCGTGTTACAATAGCATGTGGCTACTGTGGCACAATAGCACGTGGCTACAGTGGCACAATAGCACGTGGCTGCTGTGGCACAATAGCACATGGCTACCGTGGCACAATAGCATGTGTCTACTGTGGCACAATAGCATGTGGCTACTGTGGCACAATAGCATGCGTCTACCGTGGCACAATAGCACGTGGCTACCATGGCACAAGCCCTTCGTATTTTATGTATTCACACATATTATGATAATACGTTTGAATACATAAAACACGTATGGCTTGTGCCACGGTAGATACATATTATTGTGCCATGGAAGCTACATGCCACAGTAGCAGCATACTATTGTGCCACAGAAGCCACATGCCATAGTAGCCGCATGCTATTGTGCCACGGAAGCCACATGCTATTGTACCACAGAAGCCACTTGCCACAGTAGCGACATGCTATTGTGCCATGGTAGCCACATGCTACTGTGCTACAGAAGCCACATGCCACACACAACCACACACACACAACCACACACACACACACAACCACACACACCCCAACATACACACACACACTCCCACACACCCAGCCACACACACAACCACACACACACAACCACACACACACAACCACAAGCACACACAACCACAAGCACACAACCACAAGCACACACAACCACAAGCACACACAACCACAAGCACACAACCAAACACACACAACCACACACACAACCAAACACACACCCACAACCACACCCACACACAACCACAAGCACACCCACCCCCACAAACCCCCCACAACCACAACCACACACACACAACCACACCGACACACACAACCACACCCACATACACAACCACACACAACCCCACACAACCACACAACCACACAACCACACACACACACCCACACATACACACACAACCACACATACACACACAACCACAACCACACACACAACCACAAACACACTCACAACCACACATATACACACAAACACATACACACAACCACACACACACACACAACCACACACACAACCACACACAACAAACACACACACAACCACACAACTACATACACACAGCCACATACACACAACCACACACACACAACCACACACACACACATACACGTGTTACCATCCTTGTGGGGACTATGTGTGAATACCTGCCTTGTGGGGACTAACCTTTCCCAATGTTTTTAAAACACACTAATCAAATTTGCAAATATATTGTTATTTAATCGTGCGCACAGCACCATCCTTGTGGGGACTTGAACACGTGCTACCATCCTTGTGGGGACCTAGTCCGTAACACTATTTGTGATTGAATACAGTCAAAGGCACATGGCTAATAGTTTATTTTATCAACAATATACACAAACAACATTATAATCAATTCATATCTGAATTGCTATATATATCCTAGGTGTGTACGTTACTGATAGATTATGCTAATGTGCCGGAAAATGTCATATCATGCTTAAAGAAAGACACGTAAAGCTGTATTTCACCCATTTATTAGCGCTTAAAATCATCTTAGGAGATAAGGGAACTAACACATAAACTAATTAACATATGGAACCAAGGAATATGGTTAAATGGAACCTTGAACTTGATTAGCTGCTTACATTTTTGCCAAAATAGATGTTCAAGTCCCCACAGAGATAGTGGGTAAAGATTATTGTATTTAAGTCTCCATGAAATAGTGTGTACATTCAAAGCTTAAATCCCATTATAAAGACTGTGAAGCTAACGATGTTCAAGTCCAAACAGAGGTTGTGTGTTATTATAGGAATGCTCAAGTCCCCACAGAGATGGTATGTAATTATAGCAATGTTCAAGTCCCCACAGAGATTGTGTGTTATCATAGAGATGTTCAAGTCCCCACAGAGATGGTGTGTTATTATAGCGATGTTTAAGTCCCCACAGAGATAGTGCATGAAGGTGATTGTGTTTAAGTTCTCATTAAAATAGGGCCCGATTCACAAAGGTAAACTTAGGCAAAAAGTCTAACTTTACTATTTTTCAGTATTCACAAAGGTAAATTTAGACCAAAAGTCTAACTTTACTACTTTTCAAAATTCACAAAGCCCCATACAGAGAATATGAAGCTGATGATGTTCAAGTCAAAGCAAACACAAGGAAATGATGGACGGAGTGCTGAAACCTTCCAGTCACTCACACCCAGTCATAGATCTGGGTTGAATCCACCATCATTCTTTAGCTCACTTCACCACCCCAGTTCAGACCCAGCTATATTCAAATCATTCTAGATCCTGTGCCTCATGGGAACAGTCCAGCTCGAACTGCCCAACGAGGTCTTCTCTGGACCGGAAACAAGCATCCTGGGGCTGGTTTCTGGGTAACACCCCCTCATCAGCCAGGCTAGCTTGAATCCAGTGGCAAAGTGAGCAAGGGACCCACGCCTGGGCATACCCTGCCAACTTAGGGCGAAGAAAGCTCTTGAAAGGAGATGATGGACGGAGTGCTGAAACTTTTCAGTCACTCACCCCCAGTCACAGATCCGGGTTTAATCCATCATCGTTCTTTAGTTCACTTCCCCACCCCGGTTCAGACCCAGCTATATGCAAATTAGTCTTGACCCTGTGCCTCATGGCACCCCTGGTGCTTCAAGTGGAAACAGAGCGTGTGTTTACTTACAGGAATGCTCAATTCCCCACAGAGATGGTATGTTTTTATAGTGATGTTCAAGTCCCCACAAAGATAGTGTTTTATTATAGTTTTTTTCAAGCCCCCACAAAGATAGTGTGTTATTATAGCCGTGTTTAAATCCCCACAGAGATAGTGCATGAAGATGATTGTGTTTAAGTCCTCATTAAAACAGGGTCTGATTCACAATGGTAAACTTAGACAAAAGATCTAACTTTTCTACTTTTCAGTTCTAACAATGTAAACTTAAACCAAAAGTCTAACTTTACTACTTTTCAGTATTCACAAAGCCACATACAGAGAATGCAAAACTGATGATGTTCAAGCCAAAACAGAGCTTGTGTGTAATTACGGGAAGGCTCAAGTCCCCACAGAGATGGTGTGTGACTACAGTATTAACACGGTTGCCAAAGAGAATGTGTGTGATTATAGCCATGCTCAGGTCCCCACAGAGATTGTGCATGATTATAGAGATATTGAGGTCCCCACAGAGATAGTGTGTGATTATAGAGATGGCTAGGTCCCCACAGAGAGAGTGTGTGATTATAGAGATGTCCAGGTCCCCACAAAGATAGTGTGTGATTATAGACATGCCAAGGTCCCCACAAAGATAGTGTGTGATTATAGACATGCCCAGGTCCCCACAGAAGTAGTGTGTGACTATAGAGATGTCGAGGTCCCCACAGAGATGGTGTGTGACTATAGTGTTACCATGGTTGCCAAAGAGAATGTGTGTGATTACAGACATGCCCAGGTCCCACAGAGATAGTCTGTGATTAATAGGATGCACAGGGATAGCACACAGAGATAGGGCATGGTTATAGTCATGTGCAAGTCCTCACAGAGATATTGTGCGATTTCAGTGATGTTTAAGTCCCCACAGCGATAATGTGTGATTAGTCATATTCACGTCTCCACAGTGATATGCGTAATGATAGGTATGTTGAAGAACCCCTACAGATCGTATTAGTCTGGTGGCTTATTAAATTAATGAATCCACTTGTGGGATATGTGTTGACCACTCTCTCACATGTTTGAATCCTGGTGCTACCACTCAGCCTTGATTCCTTCCAAGGTCAATAGAATAAGTACTATTTACTTGGATAACAAAAAACATATGGTATTCAGCAAATAGATACCCTCAGGTGTGAATGTGCAGTTTATATATGCACATGAGATGATATGATGTGATAATAGTGGTACTCAAGCCACCACTATGATAGACTGGAATTATCCATATCTACGAATCCCACTTCAGCTGCAGCATTTACGGATTTAAACTGTGTTCATCCAGGAAGGTTCACACTTCGTTAAAAATCCAAGTATCTGTGTTCTCATTTTGTTTTCTAGCCCCCATCTTATCAACTCTAGTCTCCATTAAGAAGATAAAACTGTATTTCTGATTGCAATAAACTCCACATACTGATTAGTTCTGGCACTTTAGGATTATTACAATAGAGAAATTGATTTAAAAACTGGCACATCTTTATAATTTTTGTCTCTATAACTCAAGAATGAAATTATCCTCTCCTCACATTTTCTTTCTCTCAAAGTACACTCTTCATGTGAGAAGTGGGATTTTTCGATTGTTAGAGGCGTGAGGTGGCATCGCCATAAACCAGCACCACTGGCTATTGTGAAGCACTCCAGAATCCACAAAACCCAGGTTGATATATATATATATATATATATATATATATATATATATATATATACGCTTCCCAACTTCGTCCTCGTCCTGTAACAAAGTCAAGCACTCCCGGGGGGGTCGTATCAGCTTTTTTTAATCAGCAAATAAATAAAAAACAGACGCGTTTCGGAAATTCCTTCGTCAGTGTTAAGTAACGAACGCTGCGCGAAGGCATTTAAATCCATTTTACGTAACTCGCGCATCAACAACACAGATGACGGAAACATCAGCCTCGCTATTGCATTTTACGCGGCGGCCATCTTAAAGCAGTGAAATCGTTATGAGACACTCTTATTGATTATAACAATTCATTGCATTGCTTGGTAATTAGACAGAAAAAGTTTAAGCAGATACTTTGATATCAATTTTCTTCATGTGCATATTTACAATATGCTAAGTGGCATTATGTCCTATTAGCATTAAGTAATAAATCGATACGTATATTATGACAGTGAAGCCGCAGCACTCATATTGAGGTGCGGGCAACTCGTGTTATACACAATGCTATTTAGCCGTGTATCGGCATTCAATTAACCAATATCACGCCATATATTGGCCCCATTGCTTAATGCTACAATGTTGTGATTGTACATATTATTAAAGGACGTATCGCCATGAATAAGCAAAAACCAGAAGTATCAATTTAGCTCCTGTCATCAGTACCAGCAAGTACAGAAAGGAGAAAAATTAGAGTAAATATAAAAATCAAAAATATATAAAAAATAAGTGCATAAAATATTGGCACAAAATTGGATAGGTAACAGAGTTATATGCATTGAGCAGAATTACAGGACATCTCTTTTGGGGATGAAAATTCAATATGTCCAAGTTATCTGCCTAGATGAACAACTAATTCTTCTCCACTATTAAGACCATAAGGCACTTTAGTATGTAAATCAATTATATAGCGGGATTCTAGCTGTCGTAGCCTTTGTACTCTATCTCCACCCCTTGGGCTTATGGGCACATGGTCCAAACCAAAATATTGCAACAGCTCCCTGTTGCTCTGGTGTTTCAGGGCGAAGTGTCTGGCCACTGGATAATTCACATCTTTGTTCACAATGGCGCGCTCGTGTTCAAGAATGCGCATTTTAACATTATGGATAGTGCTTCCTATATATCTCAGCCCGCAAGGGCATGTCAGGCAGTAAACAACGTGTGTAGTGGAACATGTAATGAATTTCTGTATCACTCTAGCTCTCTTTATTCCTTGGATGGTATAGTTCAAGACTCTTTTGCTATTGGTACAGGCTCTACATTTTCCACATGGAAAAAAGCCTTTCATTTCTTTAAGTGTACCTATTTTCTGCGTGATAGCTGACAGATGACTCTGGACCAATTTATCTTTGAGTGACCGAGATTTCTGAAATGTAATTAGTGGTACTGATGGAATATCCTTGCCTATCACTGAGTCAGTCTGGAGGATATGCCAGTTTCTTTGTAGCATTCTCCTAAAGGTATTGGCATCATCCGAGAAAGTTGTTATCATACGGAATTTGCCAGCCTCATTCTCTTTCTTCCTTCCTACTGTATTTACATCTTTCTTTGTTAGGAGTTCTTTTCTTGGAATTCTTTCGACTTTATTGAGTGTGGATGTTAATACCTCTTGATCATAACCCCTGGCCTGAAATCTCGTGATACAATTGATGGCAGCTGTTTTAAAGTTAGTCTCTCTAGAATAGTTGCGTTTAAGCCAGAGGAGCTCGCCATATGGTATACTGTTGATAACTTTGGGAGGATGGTTACTGCCGGCATGCAAGATGGAATTGCCGGCAGTAGGTTTCCTATATAGTTCTGTCTCAAGGACTCCATCTCTCACATATACTTTGAGATCTAGATAGTTCACTGCCACTGAACTAATTTCATACGTGAACTTGAGATTAAGATCGTTATTATTCAGTTCATGTATAAATTCCTCCGCCTGTTCTATCGACCCTTTCAAAACTAGGAGAAGGTCGTCAATGTATCTGTGCCAGACAACTACATACTTGGGCCATTTCATCTTTTCGTTGCTAAGGGCCACCTGCTCCTCCCACCAGCCAACTAATAAGTTCGCATAGCTGGGGGCGAAGCAGGTGCCCATAGCCGTTCCCGAGATCTGTCTGTATAGCTGACCCTGAAATAGAAAGATGTTATTTGATAAACAAAATTCGATGAACTCTATCAACATATTGTTATGTTCCATGAATCTCAAGGGTCTTTTGTTGAGGAAGTATTTCATCGCCTCTATGCCCTGACTATGATCAATACATGTATACAGACTAATGATGTCTAAGGCAATTAGTAAGTACGTAGCTTCCCATTGGATATCACTCATCTGCATGATGAAGTCTTTAGTGTCTTTTACATATGATGTCAATTGAATAACCAGTTGGAAAAGAAAAGAGTCTATATAGGTAGACAAATTTTCAGTGAGACCTCCTTTTGAGGAGACTATCGGCCTCCCAGGTGGATCGACTCGGTCCTTATGAATCTTTGGAAGTTGGTAAAAGGTCGGTGTCACTGGATCGCTGTTGCGTAGAAAGAGAAATTCATTAGTGTCCAACATAGCTTTATTATGTAATTTTTCAATGAGGTTATGGTACAGGGTGATACTTTCATGGTATTGTTCCTTGTTTGTCTTTTCGTAGTACCTGTTATCATTCAACTGGCGAAGTGCTTCACGGCAATATTGTTCTCTGGTAAGTAGCACAATATTTCTTCCTTTGTCTGAAGGTTTGCAGATTATCTGATCATCCATGCTTAGATCTTTGAGGATCACTACTTGTTCTTTTGTCAAGTTCCTCTGTTTGAGCTTGCGTGGTGTATCCTTCGTTCTGAATTTTAGGACGTCTTGTAGTACTGCGTCAGAGAATGAATCAATCGCATCATATGGCATTTGCGGATTGAAGAGTGATGTAGGCTTGAAGATGGTAGTTGGTGTTTCTTGTTCAATACCCACCTGACATGTTCTTGTTGCTATATCTTCACTCAGATTCTCCTTACAATCTTGTTCCGCTCGCAGTTCTTCAAGCATCTCAAGCATACTGAGATCCTGTACCGCCAAGATATCAGTATCCCTAAGATGTGGTTTTTGCTTGAGTCGCCGTGCTTCCATAATAGATGGCTTGAGTTTAAAAAATTTGTGCAATTTGATTTTGCGTATAAATTTGAACAGATCGATTCTGGTCTGCGTGAACTCCAAACGATCATTGGGGCAGAATGACAGTCCCAGTTTAAGGGCAGATTCTTCCGCCGCTGTCAGTACTCGGGATGTTGGATTGATGATGGTAAGGTCATCCACATCTCCTACCATTTCTTGCCCCTGTTGCTGCGTGTTGATCGTGATGCGATTCTGCCCCTTCCTCTTGCTCTTCCCCTTCCAGCCACCTCTCCTTGTCCGTCTTTGCTTTCGGGTGGCTTGCTCTTCCCGCCTCTGATCCATGTTTGGCAGATGAGGTTGAACTCCAAGTGAAAAGGAGTTTTACCTTGGTCACTAGGAGGGGCGGCCATTTCATCTCCTGAAAGTTCACTCTCCGTGATCTCCGATTCGGAGGTTTCGATTCTTTTAGTGGGGGGGAGAGGTTTCTTTTTATTAAGTTCTTTACGGGGTTCATCAAATTTCTTCGCAAAGGTCAAAATCCTGCCCTGAGCATAATCACGCTCAAATTTATCCTGTTTTCTTTGCCGTATCGTCAGTTTGTATTTGTGTAACCGTTTCCTCATTTCTTCTCTTAGATCTTCTTGTTTCGACATCATTAGCTATTTCCTTTTCCAGATTAGCTATCTCTGCCAATGCTTTCTCTCTGTCACTCCATGCAAATTTGACCAGAATAGCCAACATCCCTTTACAGGATGCTGCTGTGTACTCTGCCCATTCTTCCAAAAGATGTGGATCCGGGTTTTCGTAAGCAGGTACAGTATAAATACGTAGACTTCTTGGCACCCTATCAACATCCATGTAATTTTGGAGAGAGGTGGCTTCCCACCACTTCCTCATCTCCCTTTCATATAGTCTTTCCAATTTAATGAATTGCATGCGCAAAGTTTTGCGAGTGTTAGACTCCTTTGAGAAGTCATCTGATCCCACTGCTGTCTTGGTTGTAGTCTTTTTAAATATGTCGCGTGCTGCCTCGCGGCGATCTGTTTCGTTAAACATTTCTTGTTGGTTGCTGTGGAAAGGCTGCACGCTCTTTCCACGATACGCTCCCCCACACGCCTTACCCCAGGCTCACAATACGGTAAATGCGGAAGTTAGAAAGTCTTAATGGCATGGCTTACCCGTTTCCGTTGTCACAACTTGAAACGCCGGTCCGTGCATTGCTCTCAATCTTCGCTGGTACACAGCTGCCGTATCCTGGAGTGGTGCCCTGGATATAAATACCGCTGCCAAGTTTGCACCGAAAAGCCAAGTCACTCACAGGCGGGTGCTTTCGCGTGGTGGTGCCCCACGTTTCTTCATAAAAACGCTTCCCAACTTCGTCCTCGTCCTGTAACAAAGTCAAGCACTCTCGGGGGCGGGGGGGGGTCGTATCAGCTCTTTTCAATCAGCAAATAAACAAAAAACAGATGCATTTCGGAGATTCCTTCGTCAGTGTTAAGTAACGAACGCCGCGCAAAGGCATTTAAATTCATTTTACGTAACTCACGCATCAACAACACAGATGACGCAAACATCAACCTCGCTATTGCATTTTACGCGGCGGCCATCTTAAAGCAGTGAAATCGTTATGACACACTCTTATTGATTATAACAATTCATTGCATTGCTTGGTAATTAGACAGAAAAAGTTTAAGCAGATACTTTGATATCGATTCTGGGTCCTGCTTTGTCTTGACCAGGCCGCTGGGCTTCATGGGCGGGGGCAAAAGCGGTGACACCTCGTCCTGGCAATGCCACTATTGACTGGATGAAGTGACCTGCGGAGTGCTTCCTGGAGGAAATCAATTGCTCCCGGGGGTCTGGTGCTCTGTGGTCCCCTACTGCTGATCACAGTAGGGAGTCAGAGGACCAAAACACAGAGAGTCAGCAGAGCTTCAGGCAATAGAGACAGGCTATGACCTAGCGGCAAAATGCAAAAAGAACAATTGATGGACAGAATGCAGAACAATGTCATACATTCTCCCCAGTACAGAGATCTAGGCCTAAATCCATCATTTTTTTACTCCCCATGCCATTCCAGTTTGAACCCAGCCATATGCAAATCAGTCTTGACCCTGCGCCCAATGGGAACAGTCCAGCCCGAACTGCCAGGCCAGGTCCCCCCTGGACTGGAAATAAGCATCCTATGACCTAGGATTGGCATGGAGAGCACGGAACACTGGTCTAGAGGTGCCATTATGGTGTGGAACTCTGGTGGCTGGGCCTAGTTTTATTGGTACCGAGCAGGTGGGTGCTGAGAGACTTAACAGGGGGCATTCTCCAGGCCTTGAACCTAGGGGTTCAGCCGCAACCTTCACGGTGTGGCTGCTCCTACATAACACAACTACGTGACAGGAAAGTTCTGTGACTTTTCCGCTGTGGGGCTACCATGCTGGTGGTTGCAAGTGGGTCCACTCACCCCCCAACCACCCCTCCTTCCCTGTCTCCACCACCTGCCTAAATTATATGATGCACCAAAGCAGTAAAGACTGGGGCTAGTCACTGCCTAGACAGACCCCTCCACCAGCCTGACAGCCACCGAATCAGACAAACTAGACACTATACTAAACTCCATAGATATTTCCAGCATCTCCCTGGAAGTAAAGGTAGATTTTGTGGCAACCAATGTGAAACTCCTGTGGGTCCACAGAGGCAGGCAGTTAACCCAGATGCCAGAAGCTACATTCCACAAATGTTTCGGGGACCACAGAGTTCCTCCTCTGAGGCCTTGGAAAATGGAGATACTTCCTCTGGTGTGCTACAAGAGATGGGGTCACCTCCAAGGGTTACCACCAAAATAGCAGATGCCCTCCTCTAACAGAGGATGTGGCAGTACTCCTTCGGTGCTTATCCTTCATCACCCCTGGCTCCCAAGGGTGTCTCGAGCTCTTGCCCATAGGGCCACTACTTCAGAAGCTCGATATACCCTTCAGGTCACACTCACACATTTACACTTCTGTTTTTCTGTTTTTCCATCAAGAGCATGGGCTACTCTCCCACCCATGATGCCTTTTCTCACGATCCACGCCCCAATTAGGACTTACTTTACCTTGTTTTGTTTTGACTTGGTGAGGAGTGCAGTCTGTGTGTGGGTGGTGGGAGCGGGTGTGTGGAGGCAGGTGAAGTGGCAATGTCAGCAGGCAAAGGGACCCACTCAGGACTGAGGTGCAGCTCAGCAGCAGTGTTCGTAGCAGAGTCCATTGTTGAGCAGGTGGAGTTCGTCAACACTGTAACTGCGGGCGGTGTTTTGATTACGGTTCATGACATTGGGCGCAGCCATACAGATGAGTGGCATAGAGTGGAGTGTTTTAGAATGCAATACCATAAAGTGGAGTGTTGTAGAGGGGAGTGAGGTAAAGTGCATAGGGATAGACTGTAGTGGCATATAGTGCTATAGCACACTGTGGAGTGGGGTGTTGTACAGTAGAATAGCTTAGAGTGCAGTGGCATAGAGAATAGTGGCATAGAGTGGAGTGGCATACAATGGAATAGTGTACAGTGGAGCAGTGTACAGTGGAACACCGTACGGTTTACCGGCATACAGTGTAGTGACAGAGTTGAGTGGCATATAGTGGAGAAGCATAGAGTAAAGGTGAGTGGAGTGTGGTACAGAGGAATAGCACAGAGTGTAGTCGCTTAGAGTGTAAAATAAAAATTGTAAATTGATACTTGTATAGCGCACTACTCACCCGCAAGGGTCTCAAGGCGCTTGTACGAATACCGCTGTGGAACCCATCCTGGCTTTCCCTGTGAGGCGCGCCACTCCTGGGCACCCCCAAGGTGGAGGCCAGGCATCCTTAGCGTTGTGGGGGCCGTTGTGGAGATTAAGCAAGCTATTGCCCAGAGTTGCAGAGTGGGACTCCATGATTGGAATAGGCACCGAGGCGAGAATGATCAGGTCCGTGGAATTTTTGAGGCGGGGAATTGAACCCTGGTCCCTGGCTAGACCTCTGCATCAGGGTCTGCCGCTCTAATCACTGAGCCACACTTCTCCACAGTGTAGTGACAGAGTGGAGATTAGAATGAAGTAGAATGGAGTAGTGTACAATGTACACTGTACAGTATACAATGTAATAGCGTACAGTGGATTATCGTATCGTATCGTAGAGTGGCGTGCACTGCAATAATGTATAGTACAGTGGTGTACAGTGCAGTGGAATACAGTGAAGTGGCATTGAGTAAAATAGTGTAGAGTGTAGTGTTGTAGAGTGGCATTGAGTACACTGGATTAGAATACAATGGAGTAGTGTAGGGTGGAGGGGCCTGCAGTGGAGTTGTGTAGACTGGAGTGTGATAGAATGGAGTAGCGTAGAGCGTAATAGCTTACAGTGAATTGGCGTAGAGTGGAGTGGCGTGGAGTGGAGTGACGTAGAGTGAAGTGATGTAGAGTGGCATAGCATAGATTGGAATGACAGAGTGGAGTGCAGCAATTGAAACAGACACAGTGTGAAAGTGTGAAAACTGATGTAGATGTAATGTGACTGCAATACATTTTGTGAGGTGTATATGGTAATTTTGGGTAGTGTGTGTAAATATTGTATGTAGTATTAAAGTTATAAGTTTTATGAAAAATGTGTTATATATTTACTGCGCTACACCGTGATAGGTTTGTGGTATACCACTGTAAGTTTGCAGCATACCACAGCACATGCAGATGAGAAGTCAGTATGTGATTGGCTAATGCCTGTATTAACCAAAGGTATTACCACAGTACTGCGTAGACTTTTTTGCGAATATTTAAATATTTTTAAAATAGAAAATACATTATTGTACATTATATTTGTAAAATATGGTGTATTTTATGTTTCTTAAGATATATTTCCTTATTTATTTTATGTACTGCGGCACTCCTGGGACAGTACTGCAGTACCCTGTACATTTTTATTAATATGTCGCTTGGGGTGGGGAGGGTGAAGGGCGGTCTGCCCTGGTCCCCCTAGTGGCGGTAAAGAGGCCACTCCGTAGGCCAGCACTGAGGTGGAGAGACGGTAAGCTCACCCCAGAGAGAATGGGACACCGGCTGGGGGCAAGGGTGCCAGTTTAAAAATAGGGCATGGGGCTTCCGCCCCTGGGTATTCCCTACGAGCCCCGATGTGCAGCCTGGTGGTGGAGGGGTGGGCCCCTCAGGTGGCGGACCTAGACCAGATGACAGGGGCTCACCCCTCAAGGACGCAGGTGGGTTGCGCCTTGCGTGGTTCTCAGTTGGTTGGGCGAAGCGAGCCAGAAGGCCCCTTAGTGCTGGAGCAATAGACACCGTTTTCTGGTGAATAGATTGAGTTCTGCCCGACTAGCGGATGGAGCACGAAGCTAGGGGCAACTTGAATATAACTATTGTTTAAGCGATTGAATTTGATAAATCCATATCATATCAAATTATATGAATTATATACTGTCATGTTTGTGTGATGATTTGTAATAAACATGGCCTTTTTAACCCACAGCTCTGGTCGTCAAGCATTGATTTGTGGGTTTGGATGGGGGCTGGGCTGGGAGCCATCCTGGGGGTACGAGTCCTATGACAAGCGCGAAATATAATGAAGCGCTCACTTAGGACTCGGCCCCCCGGGCACCCAGGCACGCCCCCCCCTTTGGTGATCGTGAGTAACAGGACGGCAACACGAAGAACTTCCGGGTCAACGTCGTGACGTCACTTCCGGCCGGAGTCGGCGCCCCGAGGGGGGGAGGGGGCAAGGGCCTATTTAGGGCAACTTGCCCGTGTCCTCGCCCTCTTTCCTTGCTGCGCCAGCCCCGGGATGTAAGGGTCTCCTTTTAATCTCCCACCCACCCGTCCCTAAAGATAGAGTTTTCTGGTGAATAAATTGAGTTCTGCCCGACTAGCGGATGGAGCACGAAGCTAGGGGCAACTTGAATATAAATATTGTTTAAACGATTGAATTTGATAAATCCATATCGTATCAAATTGTATGAATTATATACTGTCATGTTTGTGTGATGATTTGTAATAAACATGGCCTTTTTAAACCACAGCTCTGGTCGTCAAGCATTGATTTGTGGGTTTGGATGGGGGCTGGGCTGGGAGCCATCCTGGGGGGGTACGAGTCCTATGATCATTTGTCTCCTGAGATCGGATTTAGAGTCAGTTGATTTTTGTAACCTGTGGATTACTATGGCTTTGTAAGGCTTCTGAAAGGTGCATATGTGGGGCAGTGGTTTAGGATGAGATTGGTATGCGACTGGGGCACTCACAGAGTAACTTCTAATGTGTGGGTGCCCTAAGGGCTTATGTCACTGGAATAGATGTGGCGTGGTCACTCAGGTATATCAGTGAAGGGTAGATGTTTTCAAACTTTCATTTGTCTTGTTATATGCAATATACAATCAGCACAAGTTTAAAAAATATTCCTCGTCTGCATCAATCATTTAATATATCGCCTATTGATCTTATTCGGCTAATAGAACAAAATGAATAATCTAATGGTGAGATGAATTAGTGTTACAGCCAAAACTGCTGACTTTGAAACTGGGTATATCAAACAAACAATGGTTCTGTCGGGTATGCACTATTTCTTAAAACATTGAATCAATCAAAGGTTAATTTCATGAAAGACAAATTCTCATAAGCAACACACATAGAGACCAAAAGAGGGGGTATATGAAAAGTTTTATAAATTACTTCATTTATAAATCCCCACATTCAATTTGTATGGCTGTCACTATAAAAAAAGTAAACTGTAATTTGTGACAAAGTGAAGAGTGGTGCTCAGTGCTATAGTGAGGTGCGTAATATATACAAAGTGACTTTCGTGATAACGACGTTTTAAAAGGCCAGAATACAACGGCTGTTTGAATAGGTCTGTAGACTGAATAAATGAGTCTTTATACAGAGTCTTTCAGCTGGTCCGGGGGATATGTCGACGTTTCAACCCAGGGGGGCATTACTGTCTTAGTCAATGCGGGTCTTCATCAGGACAAGGAAATGGGGGACAGCCTGGAGAATAATAATGTATGGTCAGGTGTGTTGACGCGAGAGGCTGAATAAATCACGGTATGTAGGGTTATAGGGTAAAGGACTCACCTACTGGGGCCCGTGGTGATTCAGAGGGCTGGTGTGTATGCAGTAGCAAAGGGGTACTGCAGGTGTTCTTCCAAAGTGGGTATCCTAATTGGGAAAATTCGCATAATAAGATCTCTAATTGTTTAAATTCGGTGATTTACTGAAACTTAATATCGAGGTTGCGGTCGACTTACCCAGTGAAGGGAATCGACCACTGTCTTCCGAATTCTAAAGACCTCGATGTGGTGGAAGGTTACAGGCAATCGTCCTGTCTCTTGTGATCACTCTATGATTCTGCGAAAAAGGGGGGAGGGGATTAGTCACCTATTGTGAGGATCGCATCTGAGCGATTGCGCCATTAGCTGTTATACTACAGCGCTTACCTCAATGATAATGGTGCCAGGAAAAAATGAATTAATTCCGGTCCGTGGGTGCAGGCTAACGTCCTATCTGCTCGAGCTCCGACACCAAGTGTGCCGCTGGGCGTCTATTTCATGGTAGGACAGAGCGCGTGTACGTAGCGTGTGTGGTCGCCTCCAGGGCTCGTTGCTAAGCAACACGCTAAACGTATGACGTACCTCCGTCATATGAGTCAAAGGAAAAGCGTCCCGGTCTCGTTGCTAGGCAACCGGCTACGTGGTGCATGCGACTCAATATGCGTCTATGGTAGGGCAGAGCGCGTAGACTCGGTGCATTCAACTCATCATGAACAGTGAATGGACAGGTGAATACGTGGGGCTCTGAGAGGTGTAGAATCATATAGTTAGAATCCCACCCGATGGAGGTCAGGTCAGCGGTTTAGAGCCAGCATGGTTGATTCGGAAAAATCATACATTTAAACAACAATATACAATTAAACAAAAATGTACAAACTTTCTTGGATTAAAACAACCAGAGATCAATGCATAGAATCGCTAATACTGCGTTATAAAGTGAGTAAGCTATACATTGTGATTAATGCTACTGAGTTCATGTTTGTGGTCACGACCTGAATGAGTTGAGGATTCTAGAGCGAGGGTGAGTCGAGGGACCCGCAGGCTCAATTGTCGTATGTTTTGTGCATACAGGTAAACAGACATGGGAGACTCAGAGTGTTATAATTATCCCATGTCTCTTTGATCACGTTCAACCCATTAATAACAGAGTTGGGTGAATGGGTGAGCTGAACACATTCAAGTGTATGCGAGGGGCTCTAAACATTTTAGATAATGGGACATGAGAGACTCAGAGTATTAGAGTTGTCCCATTTGTCTAGCGGTCTCTTCAATCTCGTTCAACCCGTTATGAACAGAGTTGAGTGAATGAATCCATTTGCATTCTTTGTAATTTAGGACCCCAGATAATGAGCCACCTCTCGCATTGGGACTGATCTTTTCTATAATCCACCATTTTATGCTATTTGGAGAATGGTTATGTGTCGTAAAATGCTCCACCATGGGTGCTCCCTGTACCTTGCATTTTATTCTGCTTATGTGTTGAAGAATTCTGGCTTTAACTTTCTGAATAGTTTGCCCTACATATGTCAGACCACAGGGGCAGAGGATGGCATATATGACGTGGGAGCTGTTGCAATTTGTAAAGAGAGGTTGTTTGTATGTTTTGTTGTTGTACGTGAAGGTCGTGCCTTCTTGACATTGGTCACAGGCCTTACATTGTCCACATTTGTAGTGCCCACTGAGTGGTGAGAGTCCAAGGTAGTTTCTTAGTCCTTGTTGCTTCGGTGGTTCTAAGAATGCTCTGACGACCGTGTTCTTGATATTTTTACCTCTCTTGAAGGCAAAGATCGGGTCTTGCTTAGTGTCAAGTTCACTTGCAACCAAGTTCCAATATTTCTTCACAATCTTTTTGATGTTATTGCTCTTGGTGTTAAAAGTCGTTACACAGACGATGTTGTCCGATTGTGTGTCTTTGTCCTTTACCTCCAAGAGTTCCTCACGTGGGCAATACCAAGCTCGTTTTTTTGCTCTTTTGAGGAGTCCTGTTGGGTAGCCTCTTTCTTTCAGGCGACTCACGAGATTGTCTGCTTCTTGGAAGAAATCCGATCGTTTTGTACAATTTCTTCTCAGTCTGAGGAATTGCCCGTAGGGCAAATTATCTCTCAGGTTGCGTGGGTGATGCGAGTTGTACATCAGCAGTGTGTTTCTCTCCATAGGTTTCCTGTAGAGATCGCAGTACAACAGACCTCCTTCAATTCGAAACGTGAGGTCCAAGAAATCTATGGACTCATTACTACTCGTCATAGTAAATTTGATATCACTTGATCTGGTATTTAGCCAGGCGTGAAATTCATTTAGCTCATTTGTGTCTCCAGACCAAACCATTATCACGTCGTCGATATATCGTTTCCATATCGCGATCTGATTCAGGTATGGGTTTTCATCACAATACAAATGTTCCTCTTCAAAATCATCCATAAAGATATTGGCCAGGCTCGGCGCGTATGTAGCTCCCATCGCTACGCCCTTACACTGGAAATAAAACTGTTTCTTAAAGATGAAATAATTCTTTTTCATAGCGATCTCTAGGAGCGAGATCAGAAAGTTAGTAGGGATCCAGTGTGGTCTCGGTCGTTCGTCCAGTGTTTGTCTCATGATGTCCAGGGCTTTGTCCTGTGGGATAGATGTGTAGAGGGAAGACACATCGAGTGTTACCAGAAGCTGCTTATGCGTATCAAAGGCTTGTCCTTCCAGAAGTTGAATGATATGCATAGAATCCCTCACGAAGGATTTGGTTTTTGGGACTAGCGGCTGTAAGAAATGGTCTATGAACTGGTTTAACGGTTCCAATATTGAGCCACAACCGGACACAATCGGCCTTCCCGGTGGTTTCACTATCCGCTTATGCACTTTAGGAAGTGTGTAGATTGTAGGGATCCTTGGTTCCTTTTTGTTTAGGAAGTCATGTTCATGTTGGCTGAGGAAGCCGGAATTCATTCCTTCCTTGGTTATGTTCTCTATCATGACTTTCAGGGTGAGCGTGGGATCCCGTGGAGTCGGTAGGTAACTCTCCCGGTCACTCAGTTGAAGTTCTATCTCTTCCACATAGTCACAAGTGTTCTGTAGCACCACGGCACCACCCTTATCGGCCGCTTTGATGACAATAGAATCATTGTTGCGCAGGGAGTTCAGTGCGAGTTTTTCTTCCTTGCTAATGTTGAAATGAATATATTTCCTTTCATTCATCAGTTGCATAGCTTCTTGTAGGACAATCTTCTCAAATGCCAATATCTTTTCGCTCATTAGATAGGAACCCGGTGTAAAGGTGGAAGTGGGTCTAAAGCTTGTGGCGGTTGTTCTCGGATTGTAGATATTTTTGCTAAAATAGTATTTTAGTCTAATCTTCCGAAAGAACTTCTGAAGTTCCAGTTTGACTTGAAACGAGTCAGGTATGACAGTGGGCACAAATGACAGCCCCTTGGCAAGGACATTTCGCTCAGCAATGGACATAATGTGAGTTGACAAGTTTATTATAGGTTCACTTTGAAACTGGGGAATCTGGTTTGAGTCTCGGCAGCAGCTCAACATCCTTTGATTCTGGGCACATCACTTAGGGGCACATGCATCAAACTCTTCATTTGCGATTACCAAATAGCGATTTTTAAGAAAACAGTATTTGGAAATCACAAATGCCTATGCATGTAGAAATCGCTTTAAATGTGCAATTCCTTTTCATTAGCTAATAGCGATTCAGAAATTGCAAATCGCTATTAGCTAATGTGACTCTATTCATTCCTATGGGCCTGCAGGGCTAGGGGAATGAATGGTAATGCATTCGCAAATTGCTATTACAAAATTGGTAATTGCAAATTGCAAATGGAAATCAAAGGGTGCCCGGGGGCCTAAGGACCCCCTATTGCACCCCCAACGAAAGTTAAGTGTGCACATGTGAAGCACACATGCCCTTAATGTGTGACCTAGATGGCACTCTCCAAAATGCCTTTTTGTGCATTTTTCAAAGCATGCAGAAATTACCATCAACTTGAAGTGCGTTCCTGAAATTGCACTTTTTCACGCTGTATAAACTACACTATGACAAGAAAAAAGAAAAACGCTTTCAGCTTTGTCAATCTTTTCCAGCTGCAAATGAAAATAAGCTTTCATCAAATTTAAGACTGCTTCCCATTTATCGTAGGCTGAGCATTCAGACACAAAATGAAATTTACCGCAGCTTAGATTGAGGAACATTTTTGTGCAGCAAATACATGGTTAATGTAACCATCTGAATCTCCTCATACTTACAATTGTTATAATTGGGAAATAATGCAATATGACCCACATGCTTCTATTTGTGTGGTTTATAAACTTTGGAAAAAAAGTTACATACAATTAAAAAGGTCATTTTGTTCAAGTTGTATGTTTTCTAATGGGTTTGCTTCTTTAAAATCACTATCCTCTCTGTTGTTAGATGAGCTCCAAATCCTGAAGTGTGTTTAATATGCTAAGTGTGTTTAAGGCTACAGTACCACCTCCTGTCTACAGGGGCAGAGCTGAGCAAAAAAATAAACACACTTGGTGAAACACAGGTCCCCACAAGGCAATTTTTTAAAAAGTTGTAAAAATTGGCGCATATGTATTTCAAGTCATTTCCAATCATTTAGGAGACTTTACCTTGTGGGGACTTGGGTTCAGGTCCCCACAGTGCAATCAAGTCCCCACAGCGTGAGTGTGTTATCATACTTAAGTCCCCACAAGGATAGTAACACAAACCCACAGAAACACTGAAACACACTAACACTAAAACACTAACACTAAAACACTCTAACACTCTAAAACACTAAAACACTAAAACAGAAACAATAAAACACAAACAATAAACCACTAAAACACTAAAACAATAAAACAATAAACAATAAAACACTGAAACACTGAAACACTCTAAAACACTCTAACACTAAAACACTCTAACACACACACACACACACGAACACTCGAACACTCTAACACTCGAACACTCTAAAACACTAAAACACTAAAACACTCTAAAACACTCTAAAACACTCTAAAACACTCTGCAAACACTCTAACACTAAAACACTCTAACACTAAAACACTAAAACACTAACACTAAAACACTGTAACACACTAAACACTAAAACACTAAAACACTAAAACAATAAAACACTAACAATAAACCAATAAAACACTAAAACAATAAAACAATAAAACAATAAAACATTAAAACAATAAACCACTGAAACACTCTAAAACACTCTAACACACTAAAACACTAACACTAAAACACTCTAACACTCTAAAACACTAAAACACTAAAACAGAAACAATAAAACACAAACACTAAAACACTAAAACACTAAAACAATAAAACAATAAACAATAAAACACTGAAACACTGAAACACTGAAACACTGAAACACTCTAAAACACTCTGCAAACACTCTAACACTAAAACACTCTAACACTCTAACACTAAAACACTAACACTAAAACACTGTAACACACTAAACACTAAAACACTAAAACACTAAAACAATAAAACACTAACAATAAACCAATAAAACACTAAAACAATAAAACACCAAAACAATAAAACAATAAAACATTAAAACAATAAACCACTGAAACACTCTAAAACACTCTAACACTAAAACACTCTAACACACTAAAACACTAAAACACTAAAACAATAAACCAATAAAACACTAAAACACTAAAACAATAAACCAATAAAACACTAAAACACTGAAACACTCTAAAACACTCGAACACTCTAACACTCTAAAACACTAAAACACTCTAAAACACTCTAACACTAAAACACTCTAACACTAAACACTAAAACACTAAAACACTAAAACACTAAAACAATAAAACAATAAACCAATAAAACACTAAAACACTCTAAAACACTAAACACTAAAACACTAAAACACTAAACCAATAAAACACTAAACCAATAAAACACTAAAACACTCTAAAACACTAAACACTAAAACACTAAAACACTAAACCAATAAAACACTAAAACACTCTAAAACACTCTAACACTAAAACACTAACACTAAAACACTGTAACACTAAAACACTCTAACACTAAAACACTCTAACACTAAAACACTCTAACAATCTAAAACACTAAAACAATAAAACACTAAAACAATAAAACACAAACAATAAAACACTAAAACACTAAAACTCTAAAACAATAAACCAATAAACCACTAAAACACTGAAACACTCTAAAACACTCTAACACACACACTCGAACACTCTAACACTCTAACACTCTAAAACACTAAAACTCTCTAAAACACTCTAACACTAAAACACACTAACACTAAAACACTAACACTAAAACACTCTAACACTCTAAAACACTAAAACACTAAAATAGAAACAATAAAACACAAACAATAAACCACTAAAACACTAAAACACTAAAACAATAAACAATAAAACACTGAAACACTGAAACACTCTAAAACACTCTAACACTAAAACACTCTAACACACACACACACTCGAACACTCGAACACTCTAACACTCTAACACTCTAAAACACTAAAACACTCTAAAACACTGTAAAACACTCTAAAACACTCTAACACTAAAACACTCTAACACTAAAACACTCGAACACTCGAACACTCTAACACTAAAACACTGTAACACACTAAACACTAAAACACTAAAACAATAAACCAATAAAACACTAAAACAATAAACCAATAAAACACTAGAACACTGAAACACTGAAACACTCTAAAACACTCTAACACTCTAACACACACACTCGAACACTCTAACACTCTAAAACACTAAAACACTCTAAAACACTCTAAAACTAACACACTAACACACTAAAACACTAAAACAATAAAACACTAAAACAATAAACAATAAAACACTAAAACAATAAAACACAAACAATAAAACACTAAAACACTAAAACTCTAAAACAATAAAACACAAACAATAAACCACTAAAACACTCTAACACTAAAACACTCTTAACACTAAAACACTCTAACACTCTAAAACACTAAAACAATAAAACACTAAAACAATAAACAATAAAACACTAAAACAATAAAACACAAACAATAAAACACTAAAACACTAAAACTCTAAAACAATAAAACACAAACAATAAACCACTAAAACACTAAAACACTAAAACAATAAACAATAAAACACTGAAACACTGAAACACTCTAAAACACTCTAACACTAAAACACTCTAACACACACTCGAACACTCGAGCACTCTAACACTCTAACACTCTAAAACACTAAAGCCCTCTAAAACACTCTGCAAACACTCTAACACTAAAACACTCTAACACTAAAACACTAAAACACTAACACTAAAACACTGTAACACACTAAACACTAAAACACTCTAACACTAAAACACTAAAACAATAAAACAATAAACCAATAAAACACTAAAACACAAAAACACTCTGCAAACACTCTAACACTAAAACACTCTAACACTAAAACACTAAAACACTAACACTAAAACACTGTAACACACTAAACACTAAAACTCTAAAACACTAAAACACAAACAATAAACCACAAACAATAAACCACTAAAACACTAAAACATTAAAACAATAAAACACTGAAACACTGAAACCCTGAAACACTCTAAAACACTAAAACGCTAACACTAAAACACTGTAACACACTAAAAACTAAAACACTAAAACACCAAAACAATAAAACACTAAAAAATAAAACACTAAAACAATAAAACACTGAAACAATAAAACACTGAAACACTGAAACACTCTAAAACACTCTAACACTAAAACACTCTAACACACTAAAACACACACACACACACTCGAACACTCTAACACTCTAACACTCTAAAACACTAAAACACTCTAAAACACTCTAAAACACTCTAAAACACTCTAAAACACTCTAAAACACTCTGAAAACACTGAAACACTGAAACACTGAAACACTCTAACACTAAAACACTCTAACACACTAAAACACTAAAACACTAAAACACTAAAACAATAAACCAATAAAACACTAAAACAATAAACCAATAAAACACTAGAACACTGAAACACTGAAACACTCTAAAACACTCTAACACTCTAACACACACACTCGAATACTCTAACACTCTAAAACACTAAAACACTCTGAAACACTCTAAAACTAACACACTAAAACACTAAAACACTAAAACAATAAAACACTAAAACAATAAACAATAAAACACTAAAACAATAAAACACAAACAATAAAACACTAAAACACTAAAACTCTAAAACAATAAAATACAAACAATAAACCACTAAAACACTAAAACACTCTAACACTAAAACACTCTTAACACTAAAACACTCTAACACTCTAAAACACTAAAACACTAAAATAGAAACAATAAAACACAAACAATAAACCACTAAAACACTAAAACACTAAAACACTAAAACAATAAACAATAAAACACTGAAACACTGAAACACTCTAAAACACTCTAACACTAAAACACTCTAACACACACACACACTCGAACACTCGAACACTCTAACACTCTAAAACACTAAAACACTCTAAAACACTCTAAAACACTCTAAAACACTCTAAAACACTCTGAAAACACTGAAACACTGAAACACTGAAACACTCTAACACTAAAACACTCTAACACACTAAAACACTAAAACACTAAAACACTAAAACAATAAACCAATAAAACACTAAAACAATAAACCAATAAAACACTAGAACACTGAAACACTGAAATACTCTAAAACACTCTAACACTCTAACACACACACTCGAACACTCTAACACTCTAACACTCTAAAACACTAAAACACTCTAAAACACTCTAAAACTAACACACTAAAACACTAAAACAATAAAACACTAAACCACTAAGACAATAAACCACTAAAACAATAAAACACTAAAACACTAAAACACAAACAATAAACCACTAAAACACTAAAACACTCTAACACACTAAAACACTTAAACACTAAAACAATAAACCAATAAAACACTAAAACAATAAACCAATAAAACACTAAAACACTGAAACTCTAAAACACTCTAACAGTCTAACACTCTAAAACACTAAAACACTAACACTAAAACACTGTAACACACTAAACACTAAAACACTAAAACACCAAAACAATAAAACACTAAAAAATAAAACACTAAAACAATAAAACACTGAAACAATAAAACACTGAAACACTTTAAAACACTAAAACACACACACACACACTCGGACACTCGAACACTCTAACACTCTAAAAGACTAAAACACTCTAAAACACTCTAAAACACTCTGAAAACACTGAAACACTGAAACACTGAAACACTGAAACACTCTAACACTAAAACACTCTAACACACTAAAACACTAAAACACTAAAACACTAAAACAATAAACCAATAAAACACTAAAACAATAAACCAATAAAACACTAGAACACTGAAACACTCTAAAACACTCTAACACTCTAACACACACACTCGAACACTCTAACACTCTAACACTCTAAAACACTAAAACACTCTAAAACACTCTAAAACTAACACAATAAAACAATAAACAATAAAACAATAAACAATAAACAATAAAACACTAAAACAATAAAACACTAAAACAATAAAACAATAAAACAATAAAACACAAACACTAAACCAATAAAACACTAAACCACTGAAACACTAAACCACTGAAACAATAAAACACTGAAACACTCTAACACTAAAACACTCTAACACTAAAACACTCTAACACTAAAACACTCTAACACTAAAACACTAAAACACTCTAACACTCTAAAACACAAACAATAAAACACTAAAACAATAAAACACTAAAACAATAAAACACTAAAAGTCTAAAACTCTAACACTCTAAAACACTAAACACTGAAACACTCTAAAACACTCTAAACACTCTAAAACACTCTAACAGTAAAACACACTAACACTAAAACACTAACACTAAACACACTAACACACGAACACACTAAAACACTAAAACACACTCTAACACTCTAAACACTAAAACACTAAAACACAAACAATAAAACACAAACAATAAACCAGTAAAACACTAAAACACTAAAACACTAAAACACTAAAACACTCTAAAACACTCTAACACTAAAACACTGAAACACTCTAACACTAAAACAATCTAACACTAAAACACTCTAACACTAAAACACTAAAACAATAAACCAATAAAACACTAAAACAATAAACCAATAAAACACTAAAACAATAAACCAATAAAACACTAGAACACTGAAACACTCTAACACTAAAACACTAAAACACTAAAACACTCTAACACTCTAACACTCTAAAACACTAAAACACTCTAAAACACTCTAAAACTAACACACTAAAACACTAAAACAATAAAAAAATAAACAATAGAACAATAAACAATAAAACACTAAAACACTAAAACACTAAAACAATAAAACAATAAAACAATAAAACAATAAAACAATAAAACAATAAAACAATAAAACAATGAAACACTGAAACAATAAACCAATAAACACTGAAACACTAAAACACTCTAACACTAAAACACTCTAACACTAAAACACTCTAACACTAAAACACTAAAACACTCTAACACTAAAACACTCTAACACTAAAACACTAAAACACTCTAACACTCTAACACTCTAAAACACTAAAACACTAAAATAGAAACAATAATGATATGTAGGGGGAGTGTGTGTGTGTGTTTAGGAGTCGGTATTTACCACCAACTTATAGTTGGTGGTAAATAATTAATGTATGTGTGTATGCATTTTAAAGCGCGTAGCAGTGTGCAATGTGGCATACATACATGCCCTTAGGGCATGTATGTGTGCCACATGTGCACACATGGCCGAATCAGGGGTGCAACAGGGTGTCAATGTGACACCCTGCCACCCTTGCATTTTCTCCACCATTACCGAATCGGTATTTACCGATTCGGTAATGAGGCATACCTTCCACTCAATGGGAAGGTATGCCTCATTACCGAATCGGTAAATACCGATTCGGTAATTACCGAATTGTAACGAATCGGTAAAATATACCGACTCATTACCTACATACGAGTTACCACTTCTAAAATACCGATTCGGTAACGTTCGGTATTTTAGAAGTGGTAACTGGTATGCTACCTACATGAGGCCCTTGAACACTAAAACACTAAAACACTAAAACAATAAACAATAACACACTGAAACACTCTAAAACACTCTAACACTAAAACACTAACACTAAAACACTCTAACACTAAAACACTCTAACACTAAAACACTCTAACAATCTAAAACACTAAAACAATAAAACACTAAAACAATAAAACACAAACAATAAAACACTAAAACACTAAAACTCTAAAACAATAAACCAATAAACCACTAAAAACTGAAACACTCTAAAACACTCTAACACACACACTCGAACACTCTAACACTCTAACACTCTAAAACACTAAAACTCTCTAAAACACTCTAAAACACTCTAACACTAAAACACACTAACACTAAAACACTAACACTAAAACACTCTAACACTCTAAAACACTAAAACACTAAAATAGAAACAATAAAACACAAACAATAAACCACTAAAACACTAAAACACTAAAACAATAAACAATAAAACACTGAAACACTGAAACACTCTAAAACACTCTAACACTAAAACACTCTAACACACACACACACTCGAACACTCGAACACTCTAACACTCTAACACTCTAAAACACTAAAACACTCTAAAACACTGTAAAACACTCTAAAACACTCTAAAACACTCTAACACTAAAACACTCTAACACTAAAACACTCGAACACTCTAACACTAAAACACTGTAACACACTAAACACTAAAACACTAAAACAATAAACCAATAAAACACTAAAACAATAAACCAATAAAACACTAGAACACTGAAACACTGAAACACTCTAAAACACTCTAACACTCTAACACACACACTCGAACACTCTAACACTCTAAAACACTAAAACACTCTAAAACACTCTAAAACTAACACACTAACACACTAAAACACTAAAACAATAAAACACTAAAACAATAAACAATAAAACACTAAAACAATAAAACACAAACAATAAAACACTAAAACACTAAAACTCTAAAACAATAAAACACAAACAATAAACCACTAAAACACTCTAACACTAAAACACTCTTAACACTAAAACACTCTAACACTCTAAAACACTAAAACAATAAAACACTAAAACAATAAACAATAAAACACTAAAACAATAAAACACAAACAATAAAACACTAAAACACTAAAACTCTAAAACAATAAAACACAAACAATAAACCACTAAAACACTAAAACACTAAAACAATAAACAATAAAACACTGAAACACTGAAACACTCTAACACTAAAACACTCTAACACACACACACACTCGAACAAACCCTCTAAAACACTCTGCAAACACTCTAACACTAAAACACTCTAACACTAAAACACTAAAACACTAACACTAAAACACTGTAACACACTAAACACTAAAACACTCTAACACTAAAACACTAAAACAATAAAACACTAACAATAAACCAATAAAACACTAAAACACAAAAACACTCTGCAAACACTCTAACACTAAAACACTCTAACACTAAAACACTAAAACACTAACACTAAAACACTGTAACACACTAAACACTAAAACTCTAAAACACTAAAACACAAACAATAAACCACAAACAATAAACCACTAAAACACTAAAACATTAAAACAATAAAACACTGAAACCCTGAAACAGTCTAAAACACTAAAACGCTAACACTAAAACACTGTAACACACTAAACACTAAAACACTAAAACACCAAAACAATAAAACACTAAAAAATAAAACACTAAAACAATAAAACACTGAAACAATAAAACACTGAAACACTGAAACAATAAAACACTGAAACAATAAAACACTAAAACAATAAAACACTAAAACAATAAAACACTAAAACACTAAAACACTAAAACACTAAAACACTAAAACAATAAAACACTAAAACAATAAAATACTAAAACACTAAAACAATAAAACAATAAAACACTAAAACACTAAAACACTAAAACAATAAAACACTAAAACAATAAAACACTAAAACACTAAAACACTAAAACACTAAACCAGTAAAACACTAAAACAATAAAACACTAAAACAGTAAAACACTAAAACACTAACACTGAAACACTCTAACACAAACACTCTAACACAAAAACACTCTAACACACTAAAACACTAAAACACACTCTAACACTCTAACGCTCTAACGCTCTAAAACACTAAAACAATAAAACACTAAAACACTAAACCACTAAAACAATAAAACAATAAAACAATAATACTAAAACACTCTAACACTAACACACTAAAACACTAAAACACACTCTAACACCCTAACACTCTAAAACAATAAAACAATAAAACACTAAAACAATAAACCAATAAAACACTAGAACACTGAAACACTAAAACACTCTAACACTCTAACACACACACTTGAACACTCTCTAACACTCTAACACTCTAACACTCTAAAACACTAAAACACTCTAAAACACTCTAAAACTAACACACTAAAACACTAAAACAATAAACAATAAACAATAGAACAATAAACAATAGAACAATAAACAATAAAACACTAAAACAATAAAACACTAAAACAATAAAACAATAAAACACTGAAACAATAAAACACTGAAACAATAAAACACTGAAACAATAAAACACTGAAACAATAAAACACTGAAACAATAAAACACTGAAACAATAAAACACTGAAACAATAAACCAATAAACACTGAAACACTAAAACACTCTAACACTAAAACACTCTAACACTAAAACACTCTAACACTAAAACACTCTAACACTCTAAAACACTAACACTCTAAAACACTAACACTCTAAAACACTAACACTCTAAAACACTAACACTCTAAAACACTAACACTCTAAAACACTAAAACAATAAAACACTAAAACAATAAAACACTAAAACAATAAAACACTAAAACACTAAAACACTAAAACAATAAAACACTAAAACACTAAAACACTAAAACAATAAAACACTAAAACAATAAAACAATAAAACACTAAAACAATAAAACACTAAAACACTAAAACAATAAAACACTAAAACAATAAAACTCTAACACTCTAAAACACTATACACTGAAACACTCTAAAACACTCTAAAACACTCTAACAGTAAAACACACTAACACTAAAACACTAACACTAAACACACTAACACACGAACACACAAACACTAAAACACACTCTAACACTCTAAACACTAAAACACTAAAACACAGACAATAAAACACAAACAATAAACCAGTAAAACACTAAAACACTAAAACAATAAAACACTGAAACACTCTCAAACACTCTAACACTAAAACACTAACACTGAAACACTCTAACACAAACACTCTAACATAAAACACTCTAACACACTAAAACACTAAAACACACTCTAACGCTCTAAAATACTAAAACAATAAAACACTAAAACAATAAAACACTAAAACACTAAAACACTAAAACACTAAACCACTAAAACAATAAAACAATAAAACACTAACACTAAAACACTCTAACACTAACACACTAAAACACTAAAACACACTCTAACACCCTAACACCCTAACACTCTAAAACAATAAAACAATAAAACAATAAAACACCACAACAATAAAACACTAAAACAATAAACCAATAAACTCTAAAACACTCTAAAACACTCTAACACTAAAACACTCTAACACTAAAACACTAACACTAAAACACTAACACTAACACTAAAACACTAACACTAAAACACTAACACTAAAACACTAACACTAAAACACTAACACTAAAACGCTCTAACACTCTAACACACTAAAACACATCTTTTCTTGGCATGTAGGGCTGCTGACATTCATATCGCCCACCCTCCTCCCCGGCGCCTGTAGCGACTGCAGCATTCACACTTACTGTATAACATGGTCATCACTTACTATATCTACTCCATCACTGCCACAATGGCGAAAAACAATCTGAGGATGGAGAGGATGCCCATGCGCACTGTAGTCTAGGGGAGGAGCCACCTATCTCGTGATACTGCGAAGACTCTTCCAGGACAACAATGTGCAATCATCCGGACCCAACACTAGGCGGCGATCTATGCACAGATATGAATGTCAGCAGCCCCACATGCCAAGAACAGATGCATACTGGTAAGTGGCATATTCCTTACAAGTTTTTGGTGCGGTGCAGCGCTGCAAGGTTTGCTGATGTGCTGCCCTGCATCAAAAGGAAAGGGCAGGAATGCCAGTATCCATGAGATACTGTGCATTCTTGTATGTTTACACTGCGCTGGCACACAAGTGGCTGCCGTGCACCAATGCAGGCACCCTTGCACCATGGTGCAAGGCTGTCCGCATTATAGGTGTTTTCTTCTTTCTATATGGGCTATTCTTTATGCCACCCCTGGACACATTCTCAGATTTATGCCATGTTGTAAATCTCGGAATGTGTCAAAATCCATCGGGGACACCCACCAAAAGGCCCATGGCACGCCTCCCTGACGCAGGTTGAAGCAACGCAGCCACTTGGCTGCCTTATATCTATGAGGAGCAAAACACACAAGATGATGGACGGAATGTTTCACATTGGCAAAACATTCACCCCCAGTCACAGATACGGGTTTAATCCATCGTTATTTTGCTCACCACGCCACCCCAGTTCAGACATGGCCATATGCAAATCAGTCTTGACCCTGTGCCTCATGGGAACAGTCCAGCCCGCACTGCCAAGCCATGTCTTCCCTGGAACGGAATCAAGCATCCTAGGGCCGGTTTCGGGGTTTCACCCCTCTTCAGCCAGGATAGCTTGACTCCAGTGGCGTAGTGAGCATGGGACCCACGTCTGGGCATACCCTTCCCACATAGGGCGAACAGCAAAACACACAAGATGATGGACGGAATGTTGCACATTAGCAAAACATTCACCTTCCGTCACATATCCAATATATCTATGAGGCCATAAAAAGCCAGGCAGGGTAGCTTTGCGTGGCCTTGTAGATGTATTCACGATAGATTCTGATATTTACCACCCCTGTTTTGAGACTGTTTGGAGACTAGTCGTTCATTTTCTAAACTTGTCTCAAAGGTTGCATATGCCAATAGTCAAGGCTTACTTCAGAAGATTTTAAAGAGATTAGAACTCAAAACACTATGAATTACAATCACACACAAACTCGATCTCGGACTGCGTTATATCTTTTAACATGACCTGATTTAGAGGAGGGGATTGAGAATTAAAACCCCAAAATGCACCATAGTATCCCTGCTGCCAATAAACATTTTCTGATGTCACACACAGCATCTCTGTGCCTCTACACACACAAAGTGTCCTGCGATGGAAAGTTGGCCATCCTAAACACCAGAATTGTAAATATACAGAATTCTTCGAAAGTCTGAGAACGGCACAAGATAAGACTGTCCTGTTTGATACATCTCATTTGTTTTCTTTTCATGCCGTTTATAATTCCCAAACTTGATTTGAAATCGTATTGAAAACTTTGTTCCAGTTACATGTACAGCATGTGTTGATGGCCATAGCATCCATAGATGCAGCTGCCCATGTTTTAAGTTGCCTGGGGGAGTGCACAGATCCTTTCAGTGCATTAGAGGTGATTTATTTCGTGGCAGAACAATATTTAATGTGCAAAGATCAGTAAACTGAAATCTTTTTTACTAAAAGAAATGCTACTATTGGAGTGCTCTTGTAAAGCGTTAGTTTAGGAAAAACGCTAACATTTAAATACTGGAAAGGTCCCACTCCAAAAACCACATTTGGCACGCATTCAGCATTTGTGCACGTATTTATTTAAGCAAGAGTTACTAATATTGTCACTGCATCTTAAAAAACCGTCCTCACTTAGATAGATATAATTCCTTTTGTAGGATATCTGCTTCCGAAGAAAGTTGGGCTTTATATGTAAATCAAAGCCATGGTAACATAACTCTGAAAATGTTTTATTTTCTATGTAGAACAATCCTGGCACTTTGTCATGTAGAGTGCCCCTGGCAGTGACCCATTCACACCTGCTCCCGGTCAGCCTCAGACATGACAAAAGACGCATTCACCTGCAGATCTACAGGAGGGGGAGGGGCGCCACAGAGGATGGGGCACAGATGAAGTTCATTCTTGTGCAGGGACGGGGAGAGGGTGCTTTAAATCTCAGAACTGGACGCACATAGTGCAACGGTCTGTTTTGGAGCCTCTCCCCCATTTCCTCCTTCTCCATGAATTTCCTCACTACCATTCACCAACAATGCACCCCATCTCTCTATAGCACCTTTCTGGCAAACATCTCATTTTTTTATAGTGCTACTCATAGTTTATCCACACTCAGTTCTTTGATCTGTATGGTACACGTTCTTTGTAGCAGGCACATTAAACCTCTGCGCTGTGTGGGTGTCAGGAGTACCCATGTGAGTGCACGTTGAGTGATGCGACAGTGTGAGAGTAGGGTGAGAGGAGTGACTGCAGGGTGAGTGAGGTGACCATATGAATTTGGGTGCGGATGTAAGTGCAGAGTGGGACAAATGAATGTATTGTTAGCGATGGTCTTATTTGAGTGAGTATGCACATTGAGCAGTTAGGGGGACATGTGAGTGAAGTGTTTCATGAGTGCAGGGTGAGTAGTGTGCTTGTGTGACTGCAGGGTGAGGCACATGGTGAACAGCACAAGTGCATTGTGAGTGCAGAGTGATTACTGTGAGTGCAGGGTGAGCGGGTGAATGGTGTGAGTGCATGGTGATCAGAGCGAGTGCATGGTGATCAGAGTGAGTGCATGGTGATCAGAGTGAGTGCATGGTGATTACTGTGAGTGCAGGATGAGCGGGTGAATGGTGTGAGTGCATGGTGATCAGTGTGAGTGCATTGTGATCGCTGTGAGTGCAGGGTGAGAGGGTGAATGGTGTGAGTGCATGGTGATCAGTGTGAGTGCATGGTGAGCATGAAAGTGAAGGGCGAGAATGAGAAGTGAGTTGTCTGAATGCAGGGTGCATTCCCAGACACTTGAACTAACTCAGCATGTTATTGACGGCAGCGTAGGGTTTCAGATATGTTAAACTATTGCTATTATGGCATTAACCAGGGATCAGGGTGGAGGAAATAAATGTGCTGATCTTGCAACAAACTTCCAGTTTTATGGTTAGGGTTGCCAGCTCGTTATTTTGATGGCCCAGTTGGTACATACAAAAATAAACAGTCACCTAAAGCTGTATTGTCAGCACTTGTCTGTGCATACTTTGAACAGCAAATATAAATAGTAGCACTTTTAATTGTGTTCTAGGGCTGCCTGAATGGTCCATGACTGATAATATAATGGAACAAAGACAGAAAAGTCACCTTACAAATGTATACATACTTATTTATAAGCATATTTGGTGTCAAGACAAGCAATTTGCAGGCTGTTTAAAAAACACATGGCTGGCTGGCATTTTTCTTTTGGTAACTTGAAGGCCTGTGGGCGTTGGGGCGCCTGCCTGTGTAAATTTAAAAGAAACTTTGTCTCCTTTCTACTAAGAGCTTCCTCCCAGGACATGGATAAACTGGTAGAGCTGAAATGCTTCAGCTGCTTTGGGAGGCAGGATGTCTCCTTTGCTAAAACTGAAAGCAAGGAAAGACGTCATTTCAGCTGCAGTGGGAGGCAAGGAGTCTCCTCTGCTATGAAATCAAACGCAAAGGAACAGGGACTGTTTGCTTTAGTTTTTAGCAGAGGAGACCCTGCCTCCCACTGCAGCTGAAGCATCCAAGCTCTACCAATTAACCTCCTCCTGGGAAGGTTAACTGTTAGCTCTTTACATGACAAAAGCTCAAGACGCGCCTTATCTATTTCCCCATCCTCCCCGCTCCAGCCCTCAGTTACCGGAGCTCGCCAATAAAGAAATTCCCAATTCAAATGACTTGTGACGCCTCAGGACAGTAAAAGACTCTGAAATGGAAGATCTTAGTGTGGAGTGCGCGCCCCCCCTGAGATGGTGTCGCGCCCCCCTGGGGGGGCAGGCCCCACAGATTGAAGAACTCTGCCTTAGAAGCTGGAATCTCAAACATTTCGGATTACTCTTTATAATCCATACTTTGTAGTTTAGATTTTCTGAATTAGGACTACAAACCGCAGAAAGCAAAACACACAAAACGACACAAGGCGAGTGCCTGCTAATAGATATCTTGATTACTTACAATCCACCTGCTTCTCAGCCTAGAATAGCAAGAAGATGCTATATTTGGTGAAATTACCCCTTTAAGCTAGGAATGAGCATGGATTGCCAAGTCACACCATTAAACTCTCCATCAATCAATCAATAAATGCATATTCAAATTTGACAAACAAATCCATAAAAGAATAAAATCACAAAAAATGCAGTATTTTTGTTGCATTAAACTATCAAATTATCCCATTCAATGAAGAGTAGGCCGGGGGCACTGTCTCGTATGTCTGAAACTAATGTCCCTTAGAGGCAAAAGCCAGTATCTTTGACTAAAAAAACATTTCAACCGCAGGCCACTTGGGATACAAAACAAAGCAAACCAGTTACAAACATTATATTTTACTGTTTGACCTGTGGCTCCTACATATTTTCTTATGTTGAAAGTGTCATTAAGCTCTGGGGGCATTAAATACTCAAACATTAAAGGAGATTTCACTCATTTCTTAATCCAGCAGTCCCTTGCTGATTTGGGCTCTTTCTCCTATCTAAGTGGCACTACTCCTCACTTCCATTTCAAATTGTGTACTTGTGGAAATTACTGTAGCCCTATGGCGGTGGATTAAGTAAAGCCATAGGGATAAAACATACTATAATTTTTTGCCAATGCAAGACATACATACTATTCAGTAGCAACACACCCAGTATGAGGGTTCTGCAAACATGATTTATGAAATATGGGATGCTGTTGTATTTTCAAATAATCCATAATGGCCATCTGTAAGTGACAGACAGAATGATAGCCCACAAGGGCTTGATTGGCATGTCATTAGATTTGGGCAATATTATATCATATATATGTCCATTAGACTAAAAGATCAACAACATTCCTTAAATATGGTGTGCAGCAATGTCTAACATCGACGTTTGGCAGAAGTTCTTTTATAAAAGAATTTTAGCTGACAATAATGTTCTCTCCATAAATGGCGATAAGATATAGTATAAACTTTTATAGTATATTTATTGAATGTTATTTGCACTTTACTAATTGCAGTGCTTGCACGGTGCTGGTCATGATTATTAACCAATGTGGGCTGAATTTATGTTTACAGCAATTTTGAAGAATAGGTTTTAACTTGTTTATGAATACAATAGACATGTTTTTAATCTTATGCGAATTTGCACAAAGGAAGCAGCAATTTGCACATTTGTGAAGTTTTGTTTACATTAGCAAAAGTATGTTGCCTATATCTATTTTGAATAATAGATTTTAACTTGTTTATGAATATAATAGACATTTTTTTTTCAAAAACGTATGCGAATTTGCACAAAGAAAGCAGCAATTTGCACATTTGTGAAGCTTTGTTTCACTAGCAAAAGTATGTTGTCTATGTCTATTTGATAAACTATGAACCCGTAGTCACATGTTTGTTGCACAGGCACTTTAAATTGAATGGTCACTCCTCATGGCGTCATGTGATCAAGGCTTTTTTGAAGCCGAAACGCGTCATGGCGGCAATGTGGGTTTAAAAGAAATAAACAAATCAGCACCTACATCTGGGTCCGTCGTCCTTTATTCAGAACTGGTAATGGAGTACTGCAGCGGATTGCGTGTGCATATATATATGGCAAAAGACTTTTCTATCTCGGCGTGGATGGCACTGTGCTAATCCCATGCTTAAAGATTTTGATAGAAAAACAGACATTTGAGGTCAGCAGATCTAGAGTGTCGCTGGTGTTGAGAGTGCTCCATACAGGAGCTGCTTTCCACCTAAACTTGAGAACTACCCAGAGTTCTCTGCTTCTTTTTTGCATAATTTATTTGTCACTCTATGCCTGAAAGGGCATTTCTTTGACTTCTACTGGGAGCTCCCTTGTGTCTAGACAAAGCTATACCTCTCTGAAGAGCTCTAATTAGAGCAAAACACTGTGTCAGGGGTTGCTTTTACTCATTTCAGGTTGGCTTGATTGGTATTTTACCAATTCAAAGCTGTAATACTGTGCCTGGAGTGGTAATTGGCTTTTGTCATTTTACAGCTCGGCAAGGACAGCACTGTGCTAGCCCTAAGCTTAAAGACTTTGCTGTACAAATGGCAAAAGACTTTGTCCTTTTCTATCTCGGTGTGGATGGCACTGTGCTAATCCCATGCTTAAAGATTTTGATAGAAAAACAGACTTTTGAGGTGGGCAGATCTAGAGTGTCGCTGGTGTTGAGAGTGCTCCATACAGGAGCTGCTTTCCACCTAAACTTGAGAACTACCCAGAGTTCTCTGCTTCTTTTTTGTATATATATATATATATATATATATATATATATATATATATATATATATATATATATATATATATATATATATATATATATATATATATATATATATATATATATATACACTGAAAAAACCATAGGTTTTATAGACGTTATAGTTAGGAATTAGCATTTAGAAAAAACTCGCCACCAAGCTGGGGAGTCAGAGCAGGCCCCAAGCAATGAAGAGAGCCTGCTGAAAGCAAAGAAGACCCTCAAAAGGACCAACAGGCCTGAGGCACTGGAGTCGCAAGAGGACCTCAATCAGCTCACCAAAGATGCAGGCCCACGGTGTAAGCAATGTGGTGAGGAGAAAGATCTTGGTCACAGGAGAGGCATGAGGTTAGGGCTACTTGCAGCCCAAAGATCTTGGAGACAGGAAGACAACAAGCTTCACAGCGGCAAGTCGACGTGGTGAACAGGGGTTTGGTTCCTGCTTCTCAGACGAGGGGTACTGGCCTCAAAATTGGTGAGAGGACAGGGTAGGCCTCGCGGGATGTGAAGAACAACCACCTGTGTTGCTCAACCTTTTGGAGTCTATGAGAGCCCCGGATCAGCAGTCCAGTCAGCTTCGTTGCCATGCCTGCTGATGCAGGGAAGTGACTCCTTCACTTCAAGGGAGATTCCTTCTGGTGTGTTGGATGTCCACAGGCTTTGGAAGGTTTCTGTATGGAGCACGGGCACATACGTTGCAGCAGACTTGCAGGATGACAAGACCAGGAGCAGCAGGAGTCTTCCCAGTTGCAGTCTCGGAGCCCAAAGCTAGGTCCAGCGAAGTCCAGGGTGCCCAGACGGTCGAAGATGAAGTGGTGTCTTGATATGAATCTTGTCCCACGATGAATCTAAGTACCCACCCACAGGTAAGCCCTTACGTACCCTAGGGAAAGGTTTGGGATGATTTGAGGTTCCCTCCCAGGGGAGGGGTCGGACAGTGGGGAGAATACTCACATGTCCTTTGTCCAGTATTGTGTCAGAGCGGGAGCCAAAGGCTTCCTGAACTGGTTTGAACTGGGCTATGCAAGGAAGGCACCAAATGTGCCCTGCAAGCAGTCTCAGTGGCGCTGGCAAGTGCCCCCACCCTGCCTCAATACACTAAACCCTGTCTGGGAGGCGGGACAGGATAGCTATTGTTCTGCCTACCCCTGCTCGAGCTTGGCTCTGCAGCAGGAGGTCAGAAAAATGTCCCTGGTCTGCAGCAGCCCTAGCTTGCTGTCCAGTTCTGGAAGACTGAGGACCTCCCAGAGGAGCTTTACAGTGCATGGAATCATACCAATTCCAACATGTTTGATACCAAGCATGACAGAATTTGTTAGAGCTAGTTTAGAGTTAGCCATCACGTAATGACGCATGGCCACTCTATATATCATAATGGCTGATGCACTTACAATGCTGGAGAATGGACCCTGAAGGTTGTAGGGGTGTCCCGCTCATTCAGGGGCACCCTTACACTTAGAACAGAGCACCCTTCCTTCAGGATGGACAGGCCTGCTTTAGGGGGGGTGACTTATAGATTTTAAGTGGAGTGACCTCAGATATAGGGAAACCTTTATCTTTCGTAAGTGGTGCTAGCACCAACTTACACAGGCTGCAATGGCAGGCCTGTCATCACAGTTTGCATGGTCTCCCATGGGTGGCATAATACATGCTTCAGCCCATGGAGGACCCCTGGGGTACCTATGCCCTGGGTACCTCAGTACCAAATACTAGGGACTCAGAAGGATACACCAATAGCCAATCTGGGATGTACCCAAGTACTCACAATAACCAATTTAGGGGCAAAAGCACAGAGAGAGACTGTGGTCCTGATTAGCAAGATCCCAATCAGGTGGTAGTTTTCTACGTTCCTCGAGGACTGAGCTGCCCTCTCACAGAGTTTGAGTCCAGGGTCCCTTGTGGGGGCTGCAATAACCGAGCCCCTGTGCACTGTGTTCTTTTGCAAGTGCAAAGGCTGGTTGGCAACTTTGCAACAAGTGCATTGAGTTCCAAGTAGCCCAAACCTCGGGAAACTTCTTCCCCAAGATATTCAGCCACACCGCCTCGTGGGCACCATGGCCTGCTCCTTTGTTGAGCTGCTCGAGGTCCTCTCGTGACTCCTGTGCCTCCAGCTTGCGGGTCCAATTGAGGGTCACCTTTGTTTCTCTAGGGCTCCTCTGATTGCTTGGGGCCTGACCTGACTCCTCTGCTTGTGGTGAGTCCCCTGGACCTTGCTGGTCCCAACCTTGCACCTTCTTGACCTCCGTTGTGGACGGCATTTTCCAAGGTTTGTTGAGGCTCCTGCCAGACACTGACCTCTCAGCACTCAACATCCTTCGTGGGAAAGCTAGTATCCAGGTACTGGTCTTCCTCAGGGTTGCCTGGTCCTCACAGCTGCAGAGTCAAGGTCATTGTCACCTTTCCTGAAGCACCAGACATCGGAGGGCCTTCGTCTTCCAAGTCTCCTGGTCACTCCTGGGTGACAAACTCTGTCCCCGCTGCTTTCAGGTACTCCTCTTCAAGAATCCATGTTTGGATTCCCACGGACACTTTCTTCTCTTCCAGCAGCGGCACTTTCCTGAAGTTCTCTCTTGGGTTCGACTGCGATTTCCGACACCATTTCACACACATGCACCTGGCTTTCCTGGTGTAGGTAACATGGGTACTAGGGTATCTACAGGTGGGGTGGCTCTCCAACCTTCTGTCTTCCATGAGGTCTCTTCAGGGTCCAATGGGAAGGGTCCTTAATCTTTAAAAATCTAACCGTGACTTGTACAGAGCACGCAGTTGTGTTCCAACACTGCACAAGCTCTCCGTGGGATCCTATATACTTACCTTGGGTGCTTCTGTGGGTCCTCAGCAATTCTACATCCTCTCGACACTGTCTTGACTTGAGTCGTGGTTCTTATACCACTTTCTTAGTATATGGTTTGATCCCCCCATGGGCCACAGTGTAATTTGTGCTATTTACTGTGTTTCTTTGCTAAAGTATTGTGTGCATTGTGTATATCTCGTTGTGTGGGAGATACTTGAACATTCCAGAGAGTATTATATAAAAAATACATATTTTTTTTAAACACTTGTTGTGGTTCTTTTCACTTAATCTATACTATAAGATTGCATTCTGATACAACAAGCTGCATAACACTCATTCTGGACTAAGCCTGAAGACTGCTCTTCACAGCTACCACTTAGAGAGCTATATAAGGTTGTTTAAGGCCACTTAAATCACCACCTTGCACTGTCTGGACTAGTGCAAGGTGCCCACTTACATTAGTGGACATCATATACCAGGCCAGCCTCTCACAAGGAGGTAATGTGGTTTATCTGTCCCTCAAAAGATAGTTTTGCACGCATGCGTATGTATAGCACACATAAAATGTGGGACGACTTTTAAAAGATAGTTAAAGTACTGAACGGGTTCCCTTCCATTACAAAACCTATGTTTTAGAGAATGCACATACACTTGCACTATGGCGCAAAGGTAATTTGGTACATGGCAGTCAAAAGTGCACCAGCTCTGGGGGAAAGAAAAAATGTGGAATATCTTAGTAGATATGGTGCATTTTTTTTTCTTCCTTTGAAGCAACGCATATTAGTGTAGCAGCTTTGGAGGCTGCTCTGTGCTGCGTAAAATATTGGTAAATCTGGGCATGAGACTGCACGTAGTAGTGCATTGTATTGTATTGAGATATCTATATTGCGCTTACTACCAATAAGCAGGCGCTGAAGCTCTTACCTACTTGGGCAGCATTCTACACCATGTGAGATGTGTGGCTGCAAGAGTATTGTCCTTGGAACAGAGCGGTGAATGAAGGGGTGTGAGGGACAGGCAAGGGGGTTTATTTTTTTCAGTAAGCTGCAAGCTTTGAGCAGCTCAGATGGTCCGTTTATGGTATATCTTATGATCATAGTCCAGAGTGAGGAAGGAAATATCAGTAAGAATACAATACAATTCTGTTTAGACAGAGCAAGAGTTCGAAGTTAAATCATTACTCGGGAAATGAAAGAAAACAAGAAATATTTGTATTTATGTATGTACCAGTCCATGAACACAAAGCCCATGAAACACCTCCTAGCAGGAATCCATTTTTTTTGTACTGTAGTGCGTTTCACAGGGCAAGTGGGAGAACATTCTCAAAAGTCTGTTTTTACTACATTACATAGCTGAAAACCAGGAAATAGGCATATGTTGTGGAAGCGCAATTAAAAAAAATAAAAACGAATTGCAGAAAACCTGTGTGTGTGTGCAGTTTGAGTTTTGGATACACAATGCCGGCAGAAATTTTAACTTGAGTCTTGCCCAGGGTGTCAGGTGCAAAGTGAAACACATTTCATTTATAGTGAAATGGACAGATATCTATGACTGGTTCACTTCTCCTATGGCAGGTTAGAAGCACAGGGCTGTCTTAGTGACAGACACAATGCAGGCATTGGACAGATAGAAAGTCACCAATCTGAAATGCATATCCTGTACTCCACCCAACAAAATAGAACATACGCACAGAAAGTCACATTTATATCATCACCCATTACTTACTGTTGGAATATATAAATATGTGCCATGAGACGTATGAGCCCTCTAGACCCGAACACAACAATGTGCTCCCACTAGTGATGTGGATACAGGAACTGGCGCCTGCAGTCTCACCTGATTCCCATCATCATCCCTAAGTGCCTCGTGAGTCAATGCAAAGCGCAAGAAGAGAGTGCAAGCCTGTCATGTATGCCGGGCCTTTCACCTGTCAGGACATCACTATGACAGTAAAAGAGATGCATAAAGTGATGCGGTTCTAGAAATGTTAACTTAAGAGCGTGTTTTTAAAAGAGCAGGATGTAGTTATTTCAAGGTAGCACGTTATCTGCTGCCATCATCTGCAGACGAGGCTTCATTTGAAGGGAGACATCAGCATAACATTTCAGTCCCATTGGAGTCCCTCCCCCAGAGGCTACAGCCTGGGGTGCAGGGGCTGCCCTTGGCTGGCTCTCTGCTGTGCAGACGGGGATGGTCAAGCTCTCGGCCTTTTGTTATGTTGAACCTGGGGCAGAGCGCGTTGACACCTGATCCGTCAGCCACTATTATGCAACCGAGGTTGACAAAAGAGGCAACAAAAGTATGGGGGAGGGCTGCAGGAAGGGATGGGACAATGAAGGTGTTCTGTTAAGAAGAAACGCTGTGATTATTTTCATCCACAGCCGTTCCGTACAATTTAATAAATTCAATGCCTGTTGGATTGTTGGCAGAGACAGGGGAAAAGGAACTTTCTTTCTTAGGCAGGTAAAAAAAACATGGGCCTTTCTGCACCTCGAGATCTTTGAAAATATAAAGATCTACTTGCAACAATAAGGAAGGAAATGAAATTCACATTCTGACATCTGATGTAAATTCCCAGCAAAAAGGAAAAATATTTAATTTCAGGTTCTCAAACAGTTATTTTAAAATAATGTGATTTGCATTTAAAGAGGCGGTGTAATTGAAATGTACACAATGTAAACCAGTTTATGTGTCTCCGCTTTTGCTCTTACTTTTAGTTTTACATGTGCAATGTTTCAGGTGTTTCCCAGTTAGTGCTGCTTGCCTGACACCTCTGCATTCGAACTTAGCAAGCCGCTTCTTTTCTTTATTCAGCAAAAACAGTGCACACATCCCTAAGTAGTCTGTCAAATTATGGTTTTATTCTTTGTATTCTGCAAACTGTAGTTGTGCTTTTCCTGTTACAAATACAGGAGTAAAAACAATAAAATGTAAAAAGAAACCAGATGTGGTGAGGTACGATTTTTGAACTTCAGAACTGTATATGTGTGTGGGTATTTATATAGCACACAGCTAGTCAGTGGCAACAAAGTGAAGTACAAGGCCAAACGAAAGGAATATAATCAGAGGTTGCTTAAGGTGATAGGGTGAACATGTGGGTTCAGAAAGGGGAAGGGGACTTTCTAACGGTAGTGAGATAAAGTGTTGTCTAAGTACTGTCAGATCAGTTGTAATTTTACAGTAAAAAGAATATGGAGTGTGGAGTTGGTCAGTCTTAATTTATTTTTAATAGCATTCCACTTTTTGGGGCTACCTCTTTAGTGGTGTTGGTGTTGCATGCATGGGTTTTAGAACTATGAAGTCATCAGTGGATTTGCTTTTCTTAATGGTATTCCTTATTGATGAAGGGAGAGTTTGTGGTCATTGAGGTCTCCATAATACTATGGTGCCAGTGGTTTGGTAATACAGTGCACATGGCTTTTAGTGGGGTAGGTTCCACCAAATCTTACATCCAGAAATAATTTATAAAAACTGACTTTGAAATTGGCACCTACAAGGCCCTATATTCATGTAATTAACGTTGCATGAAAAACACTCTAATTGGTTCTTAAGCAATGAATTAGGTGTGGTGCAGTGGCCAGGGTGACTGACTCCGGAACCCGGGGGCTCACGGTTCGATTGCCGGCATCAGGTTAGCCCAGCACCATGTGACTCTGGGCAATAGTTTGCTTAATCTTCCCGACGGCCCCCAGCGCCTAGAGACCCTTACGGGTGATTGTTCACGCTTTACAAATGTGGATTATTATTATTATTACTATAAAACCCGAAAGGTATTCAATGTCAGCGATGCAGTCCCAGTTTACAATTCACGTTTTACTTCATCTTACATTCACAACAGTATTTTCTTTTCCTAGAATAATGTGTTTTTGTAGATTTTTTTCCTGCAACTTAGAACTGTTGCCTAGTGCAACGTAGATGCCTTTATGTGTCTGCGTGAATTCAGGTTGAGGGTGGCAGCTCATCACAGGTTATGATTGAGAGCTGTGGAGTGGAGGATGAAGGCAGTGAGTTTCTCCTGTTGCTTGTCACTGAGTCATAAATGGTTCAGACTACACGCTCATCCAATCCTTGGCCTCTCTGCCCAACTCACAGATCGATGGTCACTTATGTGCCAAGTGTATTTACCAGTTTCTAAGAAAATATGTAAAGGAGGTACACTTCTGTTAAAATATTGACAGTACCAGAGGTGAATAAAATGCTGTGTTTATAGGCAAGAAGAAAGAGCATGTGAGTGTGTGAATAAAGGGGAGATGACACAAGAAAATACATGCAGAAGTACAGAATTAACAGAATAAAAAAAGTTAAAGGACATTATGTGTAAAATATGCAGATGGATGATTTCAGAAAGATGTGGCAAGAAAAAGTGTGCCTAACCAAGTGAGAGACTATATAGGAAAGTATTGTGCATGGGAAACAGGAGTGAATGAGACACTCTGAAGACCACTACCTTTTCCTCCACTCGCAGGGTAAAGGTGCGAGAAGAGTTCAAGTTGGAAAGAGTGATTTTAGGGTTACAAGGTGCATAGCGGGAAAGGAGGGTAAGAGTGTTTTTGGGGTTACTAGGTGGGTAGAGTTAATGGGGTAAAGGGTATTTTAGGGTTAATGTGTCAGTAGAGGTAAATAGAGGTAAGGGGAATTTTAAAGTTAATTGGTTGATAGAGGTAAATGGAGATAAGGGTAAGGTTAGTATGAAGTAGTTGGAAGATGTATAGGGAGGTAAGGGTGATTTTAGGGTTAGGGAGGGTTGAGGTAAATAGAGGTAAGGGTAAGCTTAGGGTGAATGGGTTGGAAGAGATAAAGGGAGGTAAGGATGATTTTAGGGTTAAGGATGAGTAGAGGTTAAGGGTGGGCGACAATTTCCGTTCCGCTCGTGGAAATTGCGAAAATTTAACATTTTCACATTACGCACGGAACGCGAAAATGTCGAAACTTCCGCGATCCGCGAGGGAACGGAAATTGTCGCCCACCCTTACAGTTGAGTAGAGGTATTGCACAAAACGGTGGCATCTTCTTGAATAAATATGCAGGGCAGGATTCATTCTGACACGATGCTCCTGTCACAAAAATTAAACCTCAACAGGAAGCACTTACTTATACTGAATTTGACCTTCAACTCGGGCACCTGCTTTATTTATATCTGTAAGTCTTACAGATATAAATAAAGCAGGTGCCCGAGTTAAAGGTCACTTTCAGTAACGCATTAATCAGCACAAAATATTCGTGAGCACAGTGGAGGCTAGGCAGGTGTGCTTTCTCCCCATATCTACCGTCAGCAATTTGCTGTAATCATTGATGGAGGTCTGTGCATCCATGGGTTTCTCGGCGCAATCCCCGTGTAGTTCCTGACACCAGGAGGTTCTGTCTCCTCATCTGCTGCTGTGGTCGGTCTCTGACCTTTTATAAACAAGAGGCATGTGAACTGCATACATAGATCCCTGCCCCACACACTGGCAGTGTGCAACGTCTTCCCGCCCTTTCCCCACTATGGTGGACAGCTCACTCGAGGGACCCCGGCGCCCATCGGCGCGGTGGCATACAGACACACATGGTAGCTGGAGACGACTCTTCTGGCCCTTTACGCAGCTGTAGTGTAGGAAAAGCACTATACATTTATCCAACGAGGTAGCACTTACTGATTAGCCAGTAGAAAGCACTCCAGTTGAGTAGAGGTATTGCACAAAATGGTGGCATCTTCTTGGATAAATATGCAGGGCAGGATTCATTCTGGCACGACGATGCTCCTGTCACAAAAATTAAACCTCAACAGGAAGCACTTATACTGAATTTGACCTTCAACTCGGGCATCTGCTTTATTTATATCTGTAAGTCTTACAGATATAAATAAAGCAGGTGCCCGAGTTGAAGGTCAAATTCAGTAACGCATTAATCAGCACAATATCTCCCGATCACGCGAAATTTTGCATGATCGCGAAGATTTTTTGCCGTTTCATGATATTTTGCGAAAGGCACTTTCGCAAATTCCGCCCACCCTTAGTAGATGTAAAGGGAGCTAAGGGTGATTTTAGGGTTAAGGAGTGGGTAGAGGTAAAGGAGATAAGGGGTATTTTAGGATTCAGGGAGAGGTATGGATAAAGGATTGTTTTTTATTAAAAAAGGGGGGGGTTGGGTCTACCCCAGAACAGACTAAAAAAAAAAAAACGGGAAGGGGGCCGCGTGGCCCCCCTCTCGAGGCCATAATTTGCCCCGGGGACCCCATCCCCCGGGGCATGGCCCTTTTGTACATTTTTTTTATGGAGGGGGCTGCGTAGCCCCCCTCCTCTGGCCACTTTAAGGCCCCGGGGACCCCATCCCCAGGGGCCAGCCATTTTATTTTTCTCCATTTTTTTTAACTGGGAGGGGGGCCTCATCCCCCGGGGCCTGGACTCTGTTGGGGGCTGTGGGGGGGTCCCCAATCCCCCCACGGTCCCAGCCGGCTTCCCGCAACCTTGGGGAAGCCTGTATTTCTTTTCCACATGGGGAGCAGCTAACATGCTGCTCCCCATGTGGAAAAGCAATCAGCTTTGCTTCATTGAAGTGAGAGCAGGTTTCCTTGCTCTCGCTTCAATGAAGCAAAGCAGTTTGCAATGACAGGGCGGGAGCCGCGAGGCTCCCGCACTGTCATTGCAAACTACAGTGTCCCGGGGGTGGGCACCTCGGGACACTGCAGGAGCCGGCCCTGGGGGGTGGCGGTCCCCAGGGCCTATTTAAGGCTCCTGGTGGGGGGCCGCGTGGCCCCCCTCCCACATTGACAACTAGCTCCGAGGGTGGCGGTCCCCAGGGCTCGCGGGGCCTGGGAGCCCCCATCCCAAATTACTTCAAGCCCCGGGGGGTGGCGGTCTCCGGGGCTGCGGGGGGACGTGAGCCCCCCGCATATGCTATCTTTGAGCCCCTGGGGGTAGCGGTCCCCGGGGCAGTGTGGGGGGGGATTGGGACCCCCCACACTTTTTTTAAATTCTGCCCCTGCGATTTGGCCCCCCCAGGGGCCAATTACCAAAGAAGCGCGGGAGCCCCACGCTTCTTTTTTTTTTTTTAATTTTCGGCCGAAATTCGCGCTGGGTGCGCAAATCTTGGTGATTTTTAAAAATAAAAATGCTTTTTTTGGCCCTGGGGTCCTTGTGGGACCCCCTGAGCAGGCCTAGGGGGTCAGGGTGTTTCTACCCTGCCCCCTTTTTGCTTTTTTCGCATTTGTTTTATAGGTTTCTTGTGCCTCGGTCTACGAGGCACAAGATGGCTGCCAACACTTCCTGATCTGGAGTGTTGACAGCCAATTAGAATACAGCCCGTGCATGGCAGGGTGCGCGCTGGGTGCGGGGAGGGTGCGCGGATCCTCCGAGGCCTTAGATATATCTATGATTTTACTTTTGATTTTCTCAGGAACTACTGAACAGATTTACACCATTTAAGCAAAAGGCACGAGTCTGAACTGAGGACTACCTCTTTGCCAAATTTTGTGTAATTCCGTTCAGCAGTTCGGGCTGTAGCTGCGTCAAAAGGTCCTATGGGAAAATGCATGGGGAAAATGCGTTTTGGGACCCCCCTTTTTTCTCGGCCCCCGCTTGACGAATCACCGTGAAATTTTCAGGATAGAAGTAGACCGGAGCTGGGGAAAAGTTTTGAAAATTTCGCGAAGATTCGTCAATCGGCACCAACGTTATTCCAAATAGAATGTTGCACATTTCCCATGGAAAATAGGTCCTAACTATATCTACCTACTGGCGACTGCCAATAGGATATATTATCTACTGGCGGTCGCCAGTAGATAGTTATAGTTAGGACCGAGTTTCCATAGGAAATCTGAAAATTCTATTTTGAATAACTTTGGCGCCGGTTGAGGAATCCTCGCGAAATTTTCAAAACTAATGGGGCGCTACGCTCAGCTCCTACCCTGAAAGTCTCGGGGTGATTCGTCAAGGGGGGGTCCCAAAACGCGTTTTACCCATGGATTTTTCCATAGGGACTTTAGGCGCAGCTACTGCCCGCACGGCTGAACAGAATTACGTGAAATTTGGCAGAGAGGTAGCCATAGGGTCAAGGAAGTGCCTTTTGCAGTGTAAATCTGTTCAGTATTTTCTGAGAAAATAGCATTTAAATCAATAAATATATCTATACGCGCGCACCGTGCGCGCTGGGTGCGCGCACCCTGCCGTGCGCGTGCGTAATTCTGATTGGTTGTTAGATCTTAGTAAACATTCGAATCGGTCGAAACCAGGAAGTGTCGGCCGCCATTTTGTCTCTCGCACTCTGAGGGGGTGAAAAACAAAGGTGGAGATCGTGAAAAGGGGGCAGGCTGGACAGTTCCTGACCCCCTAGCATTTGTCAGGGGGTCCCAGAAGGACCACCAAGGGCCAAAAAAAGATTTTATTTTTTTTGCGAAAAATCGCGGAGTGCGCGCAACGTGCGCGCACGGTCCGAACTGCGTAAAGTGGGTGCACGGTAAAAAAAATGTTATAAAAAAAATATATTAATAAATACATAACTTAGCATTTAAAAAACCGTACAAATTCACTGAAAAAACCAAAGGTTTCACACACGTTATAGTTAGGAATTAGCATTTCAAAAACCTTGCAAATTCACTTAAAAAACCATAGGTTTCACACATGTTATAGTTAGCAGGACATTTCACTCGTGAAAAACCAATGAAATTCCCCCGTTATAGTTAGTGCAGGCAACTATAACTCACGCGACCGCAATCCTCTGCTGATGACATCAGATATTACATCACTGATGACATATGTGTCTTTCTGAAAAAAAAAAATTGTAATATATGTATAGCTAAAAATTAATGGAAGAAGACATGGGTAAATAAGTGTCTAAATACAGTGATGTAATATCTGACGTCATCAGCAGAGGATTGCGGTCGCGTGAGTTATAGTTGCCTGCACTAACTATAACGGGGGAATTTCATTGGTTTTTCACGAGTGAACTGTCCTGCTAACTATAACATGTGTGAAACCTATGGTTTTTTAAGGGAATTTGTATGGTTTTTGAAATGCTAATTCCTAACTATAACGTGTGTGAAACCTATGGTTTTTTCAGTGAATATATATATATATATATATATATATATATATATATATATATATATATATATATATATATATATATACATATATATAATCCAAACAAGGTTGCCCTCTGAGGGAAAATCGCACCCGGGGAGTTAACACCTCCTTCGTGAAGACAGCAGATGGGCCAGCCTCCCCCTCCAAACAAGCGCCAAACATGTTTCAGTTGCTGCTCCCTACTGCCAGTGAACAAGGGCTGAAGGATGCCCGAAACGCGTCTGGCTGTGTGACTTGTGTTTGGAGCACCAGGTGATATGCTCATACATTCTGCAAATATAAGGATTAAGCTTGTCTGCGTGTGACTTCCTCATTTGGGGCAACTCTTCGTTTTTCATATATATATATATATATATATATATATATATATATATATATATATATATATATATATATATATATACATATATATATATATATATATATACAAATGCTTTAGTAGAAAATGTAAAATTTGAACACTACCAATCTTTGTTGCGAAATCTCAACAGCGCCTTAAGAGAACAAAATTAAGACGGGATAAACATAAAAGTTATACGTGCGTGCACTAAAATCATTATTTATACAAAAACAGTAGGTCCACACAAAAACGCAAAATGGAAAAACGAGAGGCTAAAAGACGAACAGCTAACGACCATGTTTGAAAAGGGAAATTTACACAAAGAATCACATAAAACAAATACATCGGAAAAGGTGGATACTAAGAGCAAAATATGCTTATGGGAAAGGCTAAGTAAAAAAGAAATCAACAAATCTTGGGAATTGATAACCCTTCAGAAATACTTGGAAGTGGGAAGAGTCCCCAGAGGACTAAGAATCATGTTAATGCCTAATCACCAAGACTCGACAAATGACCTGTTACAAGAGTGGAGGGAACACACTTTAAATTTGTCACTTGGATTGATCAAGATACTAGTGAAACACATTGAAATTGCCTTTAACAAAATCAAGGAACAATTACAAGTAATAGAAAAAGAGTTGGAAAATTTGAAACTCAATGCAAAAATTTAAAGATGATTTAGAATGTCAAATCAACAAACATGAAGATGTGGTCCTTCAGAGAAAACATAACAAATTCGTTCAAGACGCAAATGATTACGCTGAAGGAAGAATATTCACGTTTGCACGGAAATTTGACCCATTCAAACAACAGGGAATGGGCGGCACCTTTGCAGGAACATCTAGCAGCTTTTCCTCCCTGACCTCTACGGATTTGAGTACAGAAGAACCAGAAACATCAACAGATGGTGCAAGGTCAACTGTTTTAGGGCACATGCGCCTTGTCCTTCAACAACGCCAATGGGAACACAGCCAAATGACGCAAAGACAAACAAGGGGAAGGGGGAAAACCTGGTACCAAAGAAAATGCAACGATGGAGAAGAAGAACCAAGTACCTCGAGCAAAAGGATTGGTACGAAGACCCAAAATATGAGGCAGAGGAAGGAGCAATAAATGACGAACTTCAAGTAGTCAATCTCTCAAAACGGTAATTATCGGAATCTGAAATCTCGCTTTTAAAAAGAGTAATAAACTTCTGTCCAGTACAACGAATGGACTTAGCGCAAACAAGAGTAGATCTCTACTTATATATACGAAAGATAAAACTGGCAAAATACTTTTTGGAAAATCCAAATAAATCTAAGACCATCCGCATGGTGGAAACTCCCACATCAACTTTATTGGCAAAGGAATCCAATGATTATCTAACATTACTAAACATAAACGCAGAGGAAGGGGAAGAGATACCCCTGGAAACAGCGATCCCACAATTAGGGGCAGGTCTCAGCAAAAAACTATCAAAATCTAAGTTCTACCCCCAACTACCCCCTGGAAACAAAATCGATGTTTTTCAAGAGGCCATTATTCATGATCTTTATAAAATTAACAAACCCCCAATATAAAGACAACTTAACAAACCCGGAAAGGGAAGCCTTGGAAAAATTGGCCAATGCCAAGGAAATAGAAATTAAAATGGCAGACAAAGGGGGCAATGTTGTAATATGGGATCGAACTTTATATCCTTCAGAGGCACTTCGACAACTACAAAATGACATGTATTATGAAAAATTACACGCAGATCCCACAATGACTTTCATATTGGAGATTGAGAAAAAACTGAAGTTATGGACCTCCAAAAATCTGATAGATGAAGAAGAAAGGAAGTATCCATCAGTGGACTTTCCCAAATTGGCGACTATGTATGTTCTCCCGAAGACACACAAAAATCAGAAAGAACCCCCAGGAAGACCCATCTTATCAGCTAAAGGCTCATTATTCGAACCAATGGCAAACTATATTGACTATTTTCTCATCCCACATGTAGCGGAATTATAGTCATATATCAGAGACACTACTGACCTCCTAAAAACTTTACAAGATGTGGTTTGGCAAAGAAATTTCTACCTAATAACAATGGACGTAATTGCTCTTTATACTAATAATGACAATGATTTGGGTCTGAAAGCAATTCGTGATTTTCTGCAAGAAAGAAACATTCATTATAAAGAACACAATGAAATGTTAATTGACATGATCTTCTCATGCCTCACTTGCAATATTTTTTTATTTGGAGATGATCTCTATCGACAAAAGAATGGGGCAGCTATGGGCTTTTCATTTAGCCCGAGCTACGCCTGCTTGGTAATGGGTTGGTGGGAGCTGGAGGTGGCTTGGAACAAAAAACATGAACAACACACTAAGAAAATAATTAAATGGACACGTTTCATAGATGACTTGCTAGTCATCTGGAATGGAAATGAGGAGGAATTCCAGGAATATTTTGAGATCCTTCACAACAGCGTAACAAACTTGAAGTTTACATATGAAATAAACAAGGAAAAAGTCACTTTCCTGGACGCTGAAATATATGTGAAAAATAACTGCCTGGAGTCCACCTTATACTGAAAAAGTACAGCAACGAATGCCACCCTTGAAGCAACAAGTTTTCACCAACCCTCATTGATACCAAGCATACCTTATGGAGAATTTCTCCGCCTTCGAAGAATATGCAGTGAGGATGAGGAATGGAGAAAACAGAGTGCAGGAACAATAAAAAAGGTTTATAAAGAGGAAGTACAACAAACACACGGTAAAGCATTGTTGGAATAAAGCCAACCAAAAATCTCGGGAGGAATGTTTATTATCAAAAAAAGAAAAAGAACCAATTGAAGAACCAATAAGACTGATATTGGATTATACCCAGGAATCAAAGGAAATTGTGGGTATTATCAAAAAGAATTGGAAAATATTGCAATTAGACGGTACCATGGGAAAGGTAATAGGATCCAAACCAACAATAACATACAAGAGAGCAAAAAACCTAAAGGATCGACTGGTGCACAGCCACTTTAAATCAAGTAAAGCAAAAGAGACCTGGCTAAAGAAGAAAGGCTTCATTAAATGCCAGAACTGCAAGGTGTCAAATCGCAAAACCAACAAGCGAAATAACAATGGCGAACAATAAAGTTTGGAAAATCAAACAACTGATATCATGCAAAAGTCAATACACAATCTATATAATAGAATGCCCATGTAAATTAAAATACGTGGGAAGCACCATATGTGACTTGAAGAAAAGAATTTTGGAACACACAAGGGCCACAAAAAATAAAGATAAAAACAACGCAATGGCAAAACATATGGAAACACACCATAACAGCAATTGGAAGTCTCTGAAGTTTTATTGAATAGAAACCATACCTATCAGTGCACGAGGAGGAAATCGGGTGAAACTACTGCGACAGAAAGAATCATGTCACATCATAAACTTTAGAAGCATGACACCGTTTGGCCTAAACCAGTCGGAAGAACTGTATATACATCTTTAATAAGGAAAGATGACCAAAATTATGTGGAACCACAAGGATGGATTATACGCAATAAATTATGGACCTTTGGGTTAAAGGACCGAACTCATGTGGTTTGTCTCCTAACCATGAACAATCGGATAAGTTTTCATGAATGTAACTGATACAAGATTAAGTGTGAAAGGCCAATGAGGGCCATTCAAAAATTGAAACAAGCGGGACTGCCCACTGGAGGGCGTGATTTGAACCGAGAATGGTAATATGAGACATCACTATGAGAGAAAAAATATCGAGCTTTCCTCATAAGTGGCACATAATATAATGCGCAAAGAGTCAATGATACAAATGTTTAAAATTGTCATTACTATTAGTGGCAAATTGTTTATTCTTAGACTGCTCAAGAGTAATGTATAATTCACAAGGGGACTACATCTCCCAGGAGCCTGGGACGAAAAACCCTGTGACTGACAGGAAATGAAGTCATAACATTTCCTTGTATCACAGTTTCTTAAAATGTAATGTTTTTTTTTCAATGGGAACAACCGTGACCAAGTTAACAGAAGTTAACGAAATGCGTTGGTTGGCTTGCGTTTGATTTGCGGACCGAAATGAATTGGAAATAAATTGAGCATTGAATTACAAAAGATCGCTGGAGTGCGACCCTATACTTTCTTCTGCCTTGGAGAAAATAGTGTTTGAGATATATATATATATATATAAATAGATGCTTTAGTAGAAAAAGTATTTTACAGGGTAATAGGGAAGAAAATATATATCTAATAGCGTTTATACTTACCTGTAAAATGGTTATATTTTTAAACGTAACTTTAATCACGCATTTGCTTTTACCAATAATGCTATTGCAATAAAATTTGTTGTAATGGCATGTGTTGTAAAGGCATATGCGTGGTAAACGTTTGCGTTGTTATGGTAATGCTTTGTAACAGCACTTGTGTTGTAATGGCATGCGTTGTCATATTTTCCTTTTTGATGAGCCCTCACTCTTCATATCTTTTTTGTTCGGCACTAAATCAGTAACATCCCCCATTTAAGCATAAAGTAAAAATTGGTGTGGCTGCATCTATAGTAAAAAAAGTATAAATTCTGATGTCTAAACATTTTGCATTGCCAAATTTATCAGCCTTCTGAAGAATGAAAGACTGAGCTGACCTTGCTTTGATTCTCACTTGCAACCACCTATTTTACGGAGAAAACATTTAAGTCATTGGGACATCCTGCCAACATCACACAATTGAAAAGATTGTGTTATGTCTCCAGCGACAGTTTTCACACTGGAGCACATCCACCCATTCAATGTTAGGATAAACTGCAGTCCGAATTAATAAACAATTGTGAAATCACACCCAAGGCCACTGGAGCAGAATAGAAGACAAATCGAGTTGTCAACATTATATTGCAACCAAAGGTAAATAATATGCCGGAAAAAGCAAAACATGTTGTATACTGTGCAACTAAAAGGAAATTATGTGGCACAATCTGTGAAATTTGTACCTTTTGACATTACAACATATATTAACCCGAAAGGTTTGCAATGCTATAGAAAAAGGATATAAGTATATTCTCAGAAGGGGAATATATGTGCCACATCATATTATACTACTAAGCCCTTTAAATAACGTAACATGCATCATGACCTCCGGAGCTTTAAATGGAAATATGGAAGTGCAGGTACTCACCAATTAGAGACCTGTCTGCTCTTAAGAAGTGGGAGAGTTGTGGTGCAGCGGCCAGAATAGCTGACTCTGGAGCGTGGGGCTCATGGTTTGATCCCCAGTGCCGTAGCAGATCAGCTCAGCATCATGTGACTCTGGGCAATAGCTCACCTAATCTCCTTGACAGCCCCCAGTGCCTGAGACCTTTAGGGGTGACTAGTTCGCGCTTTACAAAATACCAGCTTAGTTTGATTACTGATTCTCTCCCATTAAATGTATAACAGCAGTGAAGAGAAGTGTAGGTACTCTCCCTTTCAAATTAAATAAGCGCAGGTGTTCAGTACCAGACAGTACATCCCCATTTATAGCTGCATAGATAAGTGGTAATTGTTTAGTTCCCTGAGCGATGTTAATCAACAAGATCAATTAGCAGTTATGTATTTTGTCTTGAATGTAAAATCTGGAACACTGCTTTATTAATGCTGTCCTTTCCAAGTCCGAGTAAAAAAGTTGATGGAATAAACCTTGAACAATGATCCATACACTCAGAAGAAAAGAAACATACAGGGGGCAGAGGCACGCTTTGAAGCTAATCTTTAAAAGCACGCCCTTGCTCATTGTGTTCAGACCTCTGGAGACTCGTTTTTCTACTAAAACCCCATGAAGCGCTGTATAATACATTATATTTATCAAGTACGTTTCACTAAGGGGCAATAAGGACAATTTACAAAGTAAATTATCAGACCTTTAAAAAGTGAAGAACGACCTTGAAAAATCTACTGCCTTGAGATCAGTGTCTTTGACATGACATACTCCCCACACCGAAAGAAACTCAAGGCGGGACTGCAGGATTAACAGTCCAAAAGAAGTGTGAATGTTCATTTGCGCATTCCAAAAGAGCCATTACCTGGTCAAGAGGCCAGTGTCCTGCGCTGGAAACCACTGAAGTCTGGCAATCTTCCCTACTGGGGGGGATGGGCGCCTGTTCTAAAGGAAACACCTTTCAACAGAGCAGTAGCGCGCTTCACCTGACAAGAGACACTGTCAGGAGACAGAAAGGATCCGAGGCCTCTAAATAAAAGCTGTCTCCAAAAACAGACTTTCGCTCAGCGCACTTTAAGGCTTACAACAATAACTTCCAGGTGCACATGTAACTATAACGCAGGAATAGCAGAGGTGATTATTTTATCATGTAACAAAGTATTCATGCTGCCGCTTCATCTAAAGATAGGGAAGAGCGATACAAATCAGAACCGGTTTATTTCTAGCAGTTACCAATCCAGACAGTTTATGGAAACATCCCACAGCAATTCGTTTTTCCCTTGGATATGCTTTATTCAGATATTGACTTTATGATATGCAAAACTCTCTTGTTGCTAATGTGGCAAGAAACGTAGCTTCAGACAAACATTCTGCTGAGCGTGCTTTGTAACGAACTCAGCCTCCAAACTGTAAGCAATTTCAGCGATTTTGGAGCACCCCAACAAGAACATTGCTTCATGCCATCCTTATCTATATTGCCCCATACATTCTAATGTTGAGATTCATTTCCAAGCCAAAGTCTTTGTGCCTGGCTGTCTGCTTGGCTTTTGCGAAGAGCTGCTGCTTATAAAAATATTACTAAAACAGTAAAAACCTCTGCTCTCTTTTTCTCTGAAACGTGACTGCTACAGTTAGGGACACTTAAATTTGTGAACCATTTAGGTTTCTGGCCAGTACATTTATCGTGTTCCACAACTCTTTCCTTTAGTTGAAATATTCATATTGCCAAATAAGAAAAAAGGAAATCCTTGTGATAAGGCAAAGAAGGCTACAAAACCGCTTCAGTTAATCCCACTAAGGCCGTAGCTACAAGAGAGGTGGTTGGTTTAGAACTCCTCCAGCTAGGCTACACAGGATAAAAATCAGTTTATGTTGGTTTGCAGCGCAGTGGACAATCATTATTTATTTGAAGTTAAGGATAAAATGACAATAGTAGAGAATTATCAGATTCAAAACTGACCCAAGTTGCTTTTAGCAATATTTATAAAACAAGTAACAAGTTTCAGCCACAAAAAGTCTTAATTCAATGGCATATTGGAAATAGTTTTATTTTAATAAAAAGAGAAAAGGTTAATTTGCATTAAAAATATCTGAACAAGCACAGATTTCTGCTTCTTTTCCTTTGAAATGTCTGTCCTGTGCTTCTACTCTGTGTTTCTGGTGAGCAAAGTGTGTTTAAATGCAAAGTGTGTTTCAGCCTGCAGTACCGCCGCCTGTCTACAGGGGCAGAGGGAGCAGAAATTTAAACACACTTGATGAAACACAGGTCCCCACAAGGCAGTTTTTTTAAAAGTTGTAAAAATTGACACAGATGTTCCTGATGCCATTTTTTATCATTTAGAAGACATTGCCTTGTGGGGACCTGGGTTCAGGTCCCCAGGGTGCAATCAAGTCCCCACAGCGTGAGTGTGTTATCACACTCAAGTCCCCACAAGGATAGTAACACAAACCCACAACCACATACACACACACACACAATCACACACACACACACACAACCACACGCACAAACACACACACAACCACAAAAACACACACAACCACAAAAACACAACCACATACACACAACCACATACACACAACCACACGAACAACCACACACACCCAACCACACACACACAACCACACACACACACACACACACAACCACATGCACAACCACAGCCACACACACAACCACACACACAACCACACAACCACACACACACAACCACATACACACAAACACATACACACAACCACATACACACAACCACACACACACAAACACAACCACACACACAAACACAACCACACACACACAAACACACACGCACACAACCACACACACCCACACAACCACACACACACACAACCACACACACACACAACCACATAAACACAACCACACATGCACACAACCACACACTCACACAACCACACACTCACACAACCACACACACACGCACAACCACACACACAACCACATACACATCACCACATAAACACAACCACACACACACACACAACCACACGCGCACAACCACACACACGCACAACCACACACACGCACAACCACACACGCACAACCACACACACACACACCCACACACTCAACCACACACTCACAGACTCAACCACACACAACCACACAAACAACCACAAACACACACACAACCACACATATACACACAACCACACACACACGCACACAACCACACACACATGCACACAACCACATACACACAACCACATAAACACAACCACACATGCACACAGCCACATGCGCACAACCACACACGCACAACCACACACACACACAACCACACACAACACCCACACACAACCACAAACTGTTTTTTGGGCTGAGAGCATAAATACGCTGTCACCAAACACTATGAACACCTCGGGAAAGTTTGGGAAGTCACCCCCAACTTTGAACCCACTTGCTGTTGCAGAGTGTGTGCTGTACACATGGCAATACCTTGACACAGCGGACTGTTGCTAGGGATGCTTTGAGCCTTGGAGGCTGACAGACCTCAGTCTGTGCATTAGTTCACCCAGTCTTGGTGCTGCATGAAAACAGGGTGCCCACTGTCCAGTATGAAGTGAGACATTGTGATCGGTGCTGGAGATGCTATTTAGCAATCTGCTTAGAACATTGTGTTTCATTTATGGCATTAAACATAAAGGAGCACTGGCAACACTGATAAAATGGATTTAATTTTGAGTAGTGACTAAAACTTTAAAAAAGCCTGCAGTACTGAAACAAGCATTTTCAATGCAATAGGTCTCGCATTTGCAAAAGTTTAAGCTATTGGCATTGTTCATGACAATGCCTTTTCTAATCGATTTTATAAAACAAACACATAAATGCCATTATCATTTACAAAGCCAATAGCTAGTGTTGCATTATTATTAGCAATGCCAACTGCTCACACTTTTATAATGCGAGACCAATTGCATTGCAAATGCTTGTTTCTTTTGCCTCTTTGTCTTTTTTTACTACTTCGTTATGATTTCTTGGTGGATTTGCTGGCAAGTGTGGTAAACGAGTACGTCTTGATTGACGAAACGTTAATTCTGACGGACACTTTCCAGTTGATGTATGTGGAGTATTTCTATTACCTCTTAGTACTTGACATAATGCTTGATTTATTGAAATGTGTGTCAATTTCGCTCTTTGTACAGCTTGTTTAATGCTGGCCATTAACCTCTCCACCATTCCATTAGCTTGGGGCCACATAGGGGTCACTCTGAGATGCACAATTCCTAAATAATTTATACATTTCTGAAATTTATTTCTATTGAACAGAGGACCATTATCTGTTTTCAGTACACTAGGTATTCCCCATGTTGAGAAAATGTCATCTAGAACTGGAAGCACTGCTGTTGTTGATGTTGAAGATACTACTTTAAGAATAGGTAACCAAGAATATTCATCTATTGTGGCTAACAGATAATGTCCTGGGTCTAAAGGTCCATAGAAATCTGCTGCCGCATTAACCCACACAGCATATGGTAGTTCAGACATGTGAAGCTCTTCTATTCCTCTTTCTCTTGAAGTACATTGGCATATGTGACATGACTGAATTACTTCTTCCACTTGTTGATCCAGCTTTGGGAACCAGAGTTTTTCTCCTAAAAAGTTTTTAGCAGCAGTTACACCTCTATGGCTCTCATGAGCTAAGTCAATAACTCGTCGTTGTAGACAAGCTGGAATAATTATCTTATTTCCTCCTTATTTTCTTTTCACATTGGAATTGAAACGACTTGCACCATTTATCAATCTCAAATTATTTTCATGTAAAATTTTTATTACCTCCTGAACAGTATCATCCAAATATGTGGCTTCAATCAATTATTTTTCTGTTATAACTCCAGGTATTACTGATTTAATTAAAAAACAAATATATTCCACTGCTTCTAACTGTTGGCCTGTTTTTGAATTGAAAGGGTGTCTGGATAAGTATTCTGCTGGGTTTGACTCTTTTCCAGGTTTATGAATAATTCTACAATCGTTATCCGTTAGTCTCATTCCCCATCTTTCTATTCTCGGTGGCATCTTTGTTTTTGGATTCCCAAAAATGGATCTGAGAGCTTGGTGATCCATTATAATTACAAAAGGCTTTCCATGTATGAAGTCGTGATAATGTTCACATTGAGGAAATAAAAATTATGAGGCCTATGTGTCCCCTATGTGCCCCTCCCAACGGATTTTTATGTACATGCATGTATGACATGCATTCTCCCTCCATGGCCTATCAACCTGTCAACCATGATGCCTATGCTATAAACGTGGCCTGCCATCAAGTCTCCCATGAGATAAACGACAACTCTGCATTGAGGCCTACACGTTTTGCATCATGTTTTTCTGCACTCGTGTCATTTCATGAAAGCCCGTTTTAGTGGCTCAGCCAGGGCCTCAGACGCTCTGAAAGCTGTAGCTGCATATCTCTGGCCTTGCACATTTGGGCATCAGCCAAAGGGGCCCTGTCCGAGGTGCCGAGACAGTATTGAGCACGGTTATCTGCTTACTCCTACTGAACCACATTCCTGCCTGGAAAAGGAGGAATAAACAACCCGTCTGCAAAGGATAGAGCTTAGCCTTTCTGTCTCTTTTTGTGTGATTGCAAAGCTCACGTCAGTGAAAAGCCCATAGCCCCCATGTAAGGCCTACGCAGTGAATGAAGAAATAGATGCCACATCGGCTCTTGGTGATGGGTAACCTATGTCACAGATCAGTCCCTGCTCCGGACTTTAGATATCAGATAATACAAGATGTACTGGTCGTCCTGACACTGAAGGTCTCTCTTCCAGACTCCCCGATTGCACAGCAGCCTTCCCCCACGTCAATCACACGTCATGCTCGAGTTGAGCACAAGTAAGGCAAAGTTCCAGTAAAGTTCCAGCTGATCACGCAACCCCCTCCAGGTACCCACCCACCTATGACACTCACCTATGACTCATCAAGTGGACGCCCACATGGATGCCCACCTTCACGCCTACTTACACGCCCACATGCTCTTATCTCATTCTCTCTTGCTCTGCCTGAAGCACTCCTGCTTACGTATAATATTGAATGTATATATACTGTACTCTGTGAATAAAGTTTCAGATGACTCTTCCTGATCCCTTGTGGTGATGGAACTATTCTCCCTATAACTCGAGTTATTGGAATAAAGCCCTTTTGAACCTGATACCACAGACTCAGCCTCTTGCTTTATGCATGATCATATTGATAAAATAGAAATTCTGAGTGCGTAATACTTTATTCACGACATTTAATGGCGCCCGAACAGGGACGAATCTCTTTTCCCACGCGCCGGAGATGAAGGTCCAGTTTTGCCCCCTTCCACAGCCGTGACGGACTTCAAGTGTACACGTCGCGGGTTTTTCCTGCAAACTCCCTCAGGCCCACGAAGGAGACGGACTGCGACCAGGCATCCATACGAGGCGGTGAGGATTGCGGATCGTCCTAACCCAGAGCCCACCCTGCGAGAGAGCTGTGTCCGAGGTTTCTAGAGATCCACCAAAGATACGCCATTCCCTGCGCAGCGTCAAGTGTCCTAGGCCTTCAAGTTCTGCTTCCCGGTGAGTTTTCATGGGGGTTGCATAAAGACGGGTTCATTTATTTGAACACGGTAAAGACGTGTCTCACTTGTGAGACCGGTATGATTCAAGTATTCAAGAGCATGCATATTATTCAAGTTTTCAGGTGCACCGATTTAACTGTATGAATGTTATTGTCTTAGTCAGGTTCAGTTAGGTTTGAATGTGTCAGGTTTTTTATGTAAGTTTGTTTCATTGTGATTTTTGTTTTTGGGTCATTGTGATTTTTGTTTTCGGTTACATTCCAACATGCCGTTGTTTTCGAAACTGAGTAAGATATGTACCAGAAAAGGTGTACTAGAGGAACCAGTTAACATTCCGCCTAGAGACACACCTGGACATTTCATGTACTGTAAGCATGGTTTAGATGCCGTGTTGTTTTTAGAACTATGGGTGGATTACACGAAGGATTTAGAGACAAAGAATAGATGGCCTATCACGGGAACGTGGGATGCGGAATGCATTATGAAGGTAGAGGAAGAGTTATGGAAGAGAAAATGTAGACCTGCTCAGAAGGATGCCATTGAATTATGGCGCAAGGAGTCACATAGAAGAACAGAGAAAGAGTTCCACAAAGCAGAGAGAAGTAGACAGGAGTCTGAAAAAGCCAAAGAAAAGAAATTACAGGAGGAAGGGGAACGGGTAAAAAGAGAGCAGACTGAAAGAGAAGGAAATACTGTCATTTCTGGTATTTATCCCGTCCTTTCAGAGGAACTAGCAAGAGTGGCCCCAGTAGAAAGACCCGTTAGAGTGCCACCGCAAGTACCCCGAAAAATAAAACCAACAGCATCCGAAGCGTTTATTAACACCTACCTAGAGGAATCCCCACCAGCATATGTGGACGGATCTTTCCCTGCACCCCCAACACAAGCCCAGCTCCAGGAGCTCGAGGACGGCGGGGAGGGATCCGGGACAGCATCAGGAGGGGGGCCGACAGTAAAAGTAGACATCTCCGAATGTATATATGATCCAGATCCAGGAAAGGGCAGAATGCTCGTGTTTTCACTAAGGCTTAGACGAGCAGTCGCAGATTTGGAAAAATTACCAGATATGGATAAACACCTAAAGAAAATGTACACATTCATAAGAACAGGGGAAGGTCCTGAGTGCATAGCAGAAGCCATACAAAATAGAAAAGTAATTATTAAGAACTATATCCTTCGCTTCCTAATTAACTGTCTGATCAGGGAAAAAGACGAAGGTGACGGGGACGTAGACCGTTGTTATATTGGTTGGAGTGATCGCATAGATGCCGGTCAGCATGATAAATCAGGATTGACAGACAACATGTTGACCAAAATCCGAAAGGCTATAATAGCCTCACACAAAGCAGGACCGGACGAAAAGGCTGAGTCATCCTCTGATGACGAAGCAGGGGACAAAGACAGAGTACTATACGTGGGCCATGCCCGACGGTTCGAGAGGCCCAAGGGCCTCAATCACCGTAAACAGGGAACGGCTATAAAAGAAAGATATTCCCTTGAAAGTTTATTCCAAATTACCGAAAAAGCGGTGAATAAATGGTTAGGTAACGATCAGCCCCTCACCCCGACCGAAAATGAATTAGCACGGTCAGCCACCCTGTGGGTATCACAATATGATACATATAATAATGATATTGTAGCACAAACGTTCTTGAGCCTCCCACCGAACGAACAGCGCATCGCTGGTGTTTACATGGTCCAACATTTGATTACGTTGTATGAGAGTCAATATTCTGGTCCTGGTCTATTGTATAAGTTGCTGGACGACATAATACTAGACAGGTGGATGAACATGGGTACTGAATTGATTAATGTCATCCTAGATCAGCGACACAAATATATAGTATGCGTGACTAGGTCCCTGCTTCCCGCTCCACCCCAGGATAAGGAACAGTTATACGACAGGCTGAACCCCCTACGAGAGGTTCATCCTGTAAAGGATGCAAACAATGTGCTGCAACGGGTGTATGTCTACACCCCCTTGTCGAAATTAGAGATACTGGAAATGAAAAAGATGTTGCCCTCCCATGATAAAGACCCGGGGGGTTTTCACCGAGAACTAAAAGACATTCTCCGCTTAGGAGACTATACATATGCTGACATTCTAAAGTTATTGAAAGTACTATTGCCTGCTGGTATTTACGAGAAGCTGAAAGAAAAGGACTGGGAGGTGGGAGAGAAAAAGATTAGCTGGGATCTGTTGGAAACAGAGGAAGAAGCAAGAGGCCCGGGGGTTGGTCTGGGTCCCCGAGCTAAAGAGTTACCTGAACTGCTTGTACAAGTTTTGCCTAGATTATTAGTTACTAAAAAGGAAGACTGGGATGCTATTTCAGCCTGTAAACAGAAACCAGACGAGGACACAAGCGATTTTTATTCTAGGTTTGAGAAATGTTTTACTATCAATAGTGGCCTTAAGCCCGGTAGCGATTCATATCCCCATCTTTTCGTGAGCAAACTAGTAGAAAATTCCCTACCAGAGGTAAAGTATAGGGTACTTAAGGTTGAGAGTACTTGGCAAGCAAACAGCCCTTCACAGATGTTACAAATGTTACAATATCACCAGAACAGAATTAGAGAAGAACACGACCAGGAAAAGAGACGCATGAAAGATACAAAAATGAAGATGCTGGTGGCCCAATCGACACCGGCATACACTAACACAAACACGAACAAGAATAGCACGAAACAAACTAGTGGGACCTGTAATTATTGCAAGAAGCCAGGCCACTTCGTAAATGAATGTGCAGTCCTGAAACACAATATAGCTATAGGTAAAACAAAGCCACGTCCTTATCCTCCCAAGGAAAATAACACGCATCAGACATCAGATACGTTTCCACCGCCGCCACCGCCTGTCCATGCACCTGCACCAGCCCACGCCACAGCACAAATGTATCAGCACGCTCAAACTAACTATCCAGAATACCAAGCATATTCATGAAGCACCCTAGAGAGGGAATTCGACTTGCCCCTTATTCCAGTTCCTGTGGACCAAGAGGGTCCCTATGTACATGCACGTTTACTAGGACAAAATAAAAAGTTTTTGATTGACACTGGGGCGAGTAGAACTACCATCAGTCATTCCGAGGTTCCAGGGGCACCCCTCTCGGGCTCAAAGAACATATCCCTGGGTTTTTCAGGAAAGCCTATTATTAATGAGGTTTCAGAACCAGTCTCTTTAGTAGTTGGTCCACTAATACATACAACAGACTTACTGCTTACTAAATCATGTCCAGAAAACTTACTTGGTATAAAGACATTAAAGGAACTGGGAGCAATTATCTGTTGCTCGCCAGAAGGAGTGCGACTGTATTTACGTGATTTCAAGGGACATTTTGTAATGAAAGATTTTGACATCAGGCTCCAAAGTGTACCACAGCACCTATGGGCACAAGGCCCGACTGACGTAGGTTTCATGAACATTACACCACACCAGGTCACCCTCAAAGAAAGAGTAGTGCTGCCACGGATTAGACGATACTAAATCCCACCTGAGGCTGAAGTAGGGTTACTGAGAATAATAGATGAACTCATTGCACAAGGGTGGTGGTAGAGACAGATTCAAACATATGCAACTCACCTGTTCTTCCTATTCTTAAACGAACTGATCCCAATACACCACCTGTCTATAGATTAGTTGTGGACCTGCGAGAATTAAACAAATGTGTGGTGCCACAGTACCCTGTGGTCCCGGACATTTCTTCTTTATTGACTGCTATTGATGCGAAGGCTACGTTCTTTACAGTTATCGATCTGAAGAACGCATTTTTCAGTATCCCAATACATCCAGACAGCCAATATCTTTTTGGCTTCAGTTTAAAAGGCCGTAGCTTTAGATTCACAAGAGCACCACAGGGCTTCACAGAGAGTCCTAGCATCTACAGTCAGGCACTTAAACGACAACTAGACAGTATTCATATGCCTACCACTACAGCACTGATACAGTACGTAGATGACATTCTCATCACTGCAAGATCAGAAACTGACTGCGAAGATGCATCACTCACGGTTTTACATTTTCTGGCTGACAAGGGGCACAAAGTGTCCCCTTCGAAGTTACAATTCTGTGAACAGCAAGTGGCGTACCTTGGGCACTTGCTATCCAAGGAGGGTAGGAGACTGACACCAGAACGTATTCAATTGATTTCTGGCCTTTCACAGCCCAAGACACAAAAGGAGGTACGTGCATTCATTGGCCTCACTTCATATTGCCGGCAGTGGATCCCCCAGTATGGTCACATAGCCAAGCCCCTAATACAGTTAACGACACAAGAGGCAGCTTCTACTAATGTCCTCCCTTGGACACAAGAACACACTGTAGCATTTGAAGAATTAAAAAGAGCTTTATGCCAAGCACCAGTTTTAGCAATCCCTGATTACAACAAATCTTTTATGCTTTTTGTGACAGAGCGAGATGGAACAGCACTATCTGTCCTAACACAGGATCATGCAGGAAAACACAAGCCCTGTGCTTATTTTTCTAGTACATTGGACCCAGTAGCACAGGCTTTGCCTGCGTGCCTAAAATCTGTTGCAGCAACGGCCTTAGCCATAAGACAAAGTGACTCAATAGTACTGGGCCACCCCCTGACAGTACAAGTACCACACGCAGTGAAGGTTCTCTTGAACCAGACACAAACACAACACCTGACTGTAGCAAGACTGACAGGTTATGAGCTAACATTATTTCAACCACACATAGAGATCAGACGATACAACATACTGAATCCTGCTACTCTTTTGCCCTCCAGTACAGAAAACGTTTCCCCACATGACTGTGTTGAAGTAATACATACCGTGACTAAACCAAGACAAGACTTGACAGACGTTGCACTTCCAGACCCTGACCTAACACTCTATGTTGACGGTTCATGCATGAGGACAGGGGCGGGAGAATTAGTGGCAGCGTATGCAGTGACCACTGTTACTGAAATCATAGAGACTAAAAGAATAGACATACTGTCAGCACAAGCTGCAGAGCTCATCGCTCTGACACAAGCATGCATGAGAGCTAAGCACTTGAGAGTAAACATTTACACCGATTCACAATACGCATATGGGGTAGTTCATGACTTCGGAGTATTATGGAGAGAAAGAGGTTTCTTGACCTCTCACGGGGCCAAGATACAGCATGGCCCCCTTATACAAGCCCTTCTGGAAGCGATACATTTACCGAAAGCCATAGCTATCCTGAAATGCAAAGCACATACTAAAGCAACAGATACTATTTCTCAAGGCAATGATCTGGCAGACCAAACTGCTAAACAGACAGCTCAGACCCCACTAGACATGACGAACTCACAGATACCATCACTGTCCAAAGCCATGACAGTTAGGGATCCTTCCAGGGATGTACAAGACATTCAGACACATGCTACTCTAGACGAATTAAAGAAATGGTCGGAACAAGGAGGGGTACTGACTGATCAGGGTTGGATGACTAAGGGAAAAGCAACATGGTTTCTTCCTGATTCGATGGTACAAGTGATCATAAATACCGCACATAGTCCTGCACACTTAGGAGAGAAAGCAATGCTAGACAGCTTACAGAATATATGGTTCAACAAGCACCTGCGTGCAGCAGCAAAACAAAAGGTCAGAACATGTATGATCTGTTGCCAATTCAATCCAGGTAAAGGCATTCCGATGGAACAAGGTGGATTCCATCCACCTGACCATCCTTTTGAAGTCCTCCAGATGGATGGACAGATGTAGAGGTTACAAATATGTCCTGGTAGTAGTATGTTCACTGACAAGGTGGACAGAAGCTTATCCAGTCCCTGATTATACTGCTGTAACTACCGCCAAACAATTGGTGCGAGAGTTTTTCCCACGTTATGGATTACCGCGTGTCGTATATTCTGACAACGGTCAGCCTTTCTCCTCTGAACTCATGAAACAGGTGTCCCTTCTGTTAGGGTATACCTGGAAGTTCCATTGCGTACGACATCCTGAGGCAGCAGGCCTTGTAGAAAGACACAATCAGACCTTAAAGATAAAACTCGCAAAGATTTGCGCAGACAAAGGTGTAGATTGGATGGTAGCCCTGCCGGTTGCCCTCTTTTACATGCGAATGGTAGCCCATTCTAGAACAGGCTTATCTCCCTATGAAGTGGTCTTTGGTAGACCACCGAATATGTGGGGCACTCCAATGCCTAAAAAGATTACTGATGTTGATAGTAACATGCTGACAGATTACCTGGCTTCCTTGATGTCTGCACTACTCTCTTGTCGTTCGCAGGTTGCTGCCGCCTTCCCTGACAACACCCAGGTCAAGGAACACTCCATCGCTCCTGGGGATTTTGTCCTAATAAGGAACTTTGACAGATCGAGCCCTCTTGAGCCGAGATGGAAGGCGCCAAAATTAGTATTGTTAACCACGAGGTCAGCAGTTAAAGTCGAGGGACGGAAAGGATGGGTGCACCTCCATCACTGCAAACGCTACTTTGGAAATAACGACTCTTTTAAAAAGGAAACTAACTTTCCAGACTTTGAGCCCCCTTTACTAGAGGAGACTCCTCAGCAGGAGTACAAAGCTAAACTTAGATCTAAAAAGTCAGAACCCGTTTGATCAATGAAGTCCACTAGGTGGTGAAGCGGTTGAACATGTATTCTGGCTTGCATAAGATCTTGGACAATGATAATGATAAAAAGAGCAAGATGAGAAACAAATATTGTAAAATATTACGTGGTAGATGTATAGTGACTTTGATTTTTCTATCTCTACTGTGCATCACGATAATATGTATCAGCTTAATACTACATGCTATTTTTCCTCCTATTGCCTCACTCTTACACTCCTCCACTAATGACACCATAAAGCACACATTTAGTGATCTGCCATCCCATGAGCTATCATATCGACTTGCCTTACGCAACAATACCTTTATTCAGATGCTGCACCATTCACATCAGACTAGCAATGCTACCGACTGCTGGGTCTGTGGCCGACTTCCCCCGTATCAGAAGGTGAAGGGAGTGTTGCCTCTTTTCCCTTTTCCGTTCTCCCATAATGGTTCTTGCGGAGCATGGTTTGCCTTAATGACATCCATCAACGGTGATGCCAAAGAATGTCAAGACAAGGAGTGTAGGGGCGACTGGGTATGGGGTAACTTGAATAAAGTCATGAATGAAGCATGTTTCCCAGATGAAGAAGGTCTTCCCCAAAGAAAAGGTACAGATCTAGAAAATGAAGAGTATCTGCAAGGAAATGCGACCCTTGACTTTATAGTGTTGAATGTCAAGCCCATACACAATTTAGGTTCATCCTCAATTACAGTCCGGCCAGTAAAAGGGAACTTGTGTGTCGGAAAAGAAGGCTCAGTACATTTGGGGCACAGCGAGTGTAATACTATACTAGTGTTTAAAGACAAAGGAAAGTCCTATTTCAGAGCATCACGACACACCTACTTTATTTGCGGCCAGACAGCCTATGTGCAGCTGCCCTTAGACTGGGGTGGGACGTGCTACATTTCATTTCTTTTACCACCCGTTTTCTTGGCCCATCAAACTATCATCAAGATCTCCAACTAGCACTTGTCAGACACAGACGAGGGCTCGATGCCTCCGGCATTGACCAGACTGAGACAGCTTGGGAGCAATATACAGATTTCAACAAAGGATTCTTTTTCTTCATAGGTCCCGTCCAGAATAGTAAACTTATCCGCAGGCTAACAAGGATTCTAGAAACAGTTGCAAATGTGACTGCATGAGCCCTGGGGAACTTGACCCAGGAACAGTCTGCTATGAGAATGGTCGTTCTTCAAAATCGTCTTGTTCTTGACGTCATCCTGGCGGATAGGGGCGGGGCTTGTAGGATCATCGGCTCCAGCTGTTGCGTTTTCATCCCTAATAACGCACCGTCCGTATACAAAGCAATAACAAGGCTCCACAAGATTGCCCAAAGCATACATCAAGACCCAGGCACGTGGACTTGGTCCAGTTGGCTCTGGGGAATAATATCGGCATGGGGATGGAAAGTGTTGACCGTCTGTGGGTTAATACTACTAATGATATTCAGCTGTTGTCTATGTCTGCAGTGTGGCCCGGCCATTTGCGGCCTGTGTGCTACTGCATGTGTTCCACATCCCCATTTACAGAGCATTGAAAATGGAAAAATAATGCTGCAAGAACAGATCGACTGTCTCATGAGAATAGATGTGACATGAGGGTCCACTAGGGGACAAGGAGGGAATGAGGAAATAAAAATTATGAGGCCTATGTGTCCCCTATGTGCCCCTCCCAACGGATTTTTATGTACATGCATGTATGACATGCATTCTCCCTCCATGGCCTATCAACCTGTCAACCATGATGCCTATGCTATAAACGTGGCCTGCCATCAAGTCTCCCATGAGAGAAACGACAACTCTGCATTGAGGCCTACACGTTTTGCATCATGTTTTTCTGCACTCGTGTCATTTCATGAAAGCCCGTTTTAGTGGCTCAGCCAGGGCCTCAGACGCTCTGAAAGCTGTAGCTGCATATCTCTGGCCTTGCACATTTGGGCCTCAGCCAAAGGGGCCCTGTCCGAGGTGCCGAGACAGTATTGAGCACGGTTATCTGCTTACTCCTACTGAACCACATTCCTGCCTGGAAAAGGAGGAATAAACAACCCGTCTGCAAAGGATAGAGCTTAGCCTTTCTGTCTCTTTTTGTGTGATTGCAAAGCTCACGTCAGTGAAAAGCCCATAGCCCCCATGTAAGGCCTACGCAGTGAATGAAGAAATAGATGCCACATCGGCTCTTGGTGATGGGCAACCTATGTCACAGATCAGTCCCTGCTCCGGACTTTAGATATCAGATAATACAAGATGTACTGGTCGTCCTGACACTGAAGGTCTCTCTTCCAGACTCCCCGATTGCACAGCAGCCTTCCCCCACGTCAATCACACGTCATGCTCGAGTTGAGCACAAGTAAGGCAAAGTTCCAGTAAAGTTCCAGCTGATCACGCAACCCCCTCCAGGTACCCACCCACCTATGACACTCACCTATGACTCATCAAGTGGACGCCCACATGGACGCCCACCTTCACGCTTACTTACACGCCCACATGCTCTTATCTCATTCTCTCTTGCTCTGCCTGAAGCACTCCTGCTTACGTATAATATTGAATGTATATATACTGTACTCTGTGAATAAAGTTTCAGATGACTCTTCCTGATCCCTTGTGGTGTTGGAACTATTCTCCCTATAACTCGAGTTATTGGAATAAAGCCCTTTTGAACCTGATACCACAGACTCAGCCTCTTGCTTTATGCATGATCATATTGATATAATAGAAATTCTGAGTGCGTAATACTTTATTTACGCCCAGACAACCGCCAAATTTTCTTTTTCAGGCTGGGAATATTTTTGTTCAATCTCAGAAAGGTTTTCTCTGGCATTAGAAACTATATACCTCGGAGTCTCTCTTCCAGGCTTGTGTTGTACGAATATTGCACCTAGCCCTACAGGACTAGCATCCACCACCATTTCCGTACATAAGTTTGGATCCAAATATTTTAATTTTGCTGCCATGGTTATTTGTGACTTTATTTCTTTGAACGCCTGTTCACAATCAACATTCCACTCAAATTTTCGACCTTTCCTTGTAAGTTCCCTGAGAGGCGAACTTAAAGTTGCAAAATTGTTGACATATCTCGCACAATAATTAGTCATTCCTAAAATTGATCGTAAGTTTGTTAAATCTTTGGGTCTTTGTATTGCATTTAGAACAATTATTTTCTTGGGATCTGGTTTCATTCCTTCACGAGGAAATATATGCCCATAGAATGTTATTTCACATTTCTTGAGATTGAGAGTTAATCCAGCTTTGATAAATTGTTGACATACATCATCTAGGCCCTGACCATGCTCTTCCTGATTCTTACCAAAAACTAAAATATCATCACTATAGTTCATGCTGTTTTGTAAAGGTCTTATGATGTTTTTTATGATTTCTTGAAAAATTTCAGCAGCAGAACATATTCCAAAGTTTAAACGCTTATATCTGAAAAGACCCAAGTGCGTCGAAAATGTTGTAATATATCTTGACTGATTGTCAATTTCCAATTGATAATACCCCTTACATAAATCAAGTTTTGAAAAAACAACTGCACCATTGATGTTACTGATCATATCGTTCAAATGAGGGCCTGGATATCTCTTTCAATGGCAGTGTTTGGAATTCTCATATCCACACAAATCCCAATAGCTTCAGTGTCCTTTTTTGGGACAATTACAATGGGAGACACCCACGGTGGTGGGTCTGTTGCTTCTTCAATTAAGTCTTGTTCTTGAAGTGCTTTAATTTCTTTTTCAACTTTTGATTGCATATGAACTGGCACTCTTCTGTGAGTTTGTGCTACAGGCTTTATTGTTTCATTTATGTGTAAAGTGATTGTTTTATCTTTTAATTTTCCTAGACCATCAAACAATTTTGGATACTTTCGCAGAACAGGATGATTGATTGTTAAATTACAGGTCACTGCTAGTAACCCCATAAATTGAGCAGTTATATTGCTTAATAAACATGGTCCTGGAACTTCCCCTTGCAATACATGTATTTCTTTTTTATACTTATATCTTGATGCTTTAAAGTTTCTTCAGGACGCTTAGCTCCCCACTGAAAAACACTTACATTCGATGGTTTAAGAGGAGGTTGTTCGGTCATTTTTGCATATTCTGTTACACTCATTATATTGTATGTTGCTCCACTATCAATGACAAAAGGTACCTTTTGAGAACCTACCAATAAATCAACTGAAGTTGTTTTTTTGATATCTTCTTTTCTAATCATGTTGAGCTGTTGAACTTCACTTTCTTCTTGCATCATATATAGTCTTTCACTATGTTCAAATTCTTCTTCAGATTCTCCTTCTCTTTCAATTCCTTTCATTCCTCTTATGTGTTTTATATTTCCATTTCTTCTGTTTCCATCTAAACTAAATTGTTTGTTTCCACTTTCTTTCTTTGTCCAGCTTTCCTTGTTTTCTTTCTTGAATCTACACACACTTGCAAAATGGTTATATGTTCAACATTCTTTACATTGCTGTCCCATTGCTGGGCAAAATGTTTGATGAGGAAATTGAAATCCGCACCTATAACACAATGTCTTTTCTTTGTAACATGTCTCTATTTTTTTTTCACTATTTACTTTCTCGGACATTCGTCTCACTTGCGCTAAAGTTTTTGTTCCTCCTGTCATGATTCTGCCACGTCTGAAATTCCATTCCATGACATGACATTCATGACATGACATTCCTGGCATTCCATTCCATGACATTCCTGACATGACATTCTTGACATTCCTGACATGACATTCCATGACATTCCTGACATTCATATTCCATGACATGACATTCCTGACATTCCAAACATTCCATTCCTGACATGAAATTCCTGACAGTCCATGACATTCCATGATTTTCCTGACATTGATGACATTCCATTCCCTGACATGACATTCTAGACATTCATGACATGACATTCATGACATTCATGATATTCCATGACATTCATGACATTCCATTCCTGATATTCCATTCCATGACATGACATTCCTGACATGACATTCTATGACATTCATGACATGACATTCCATCACATTCCTGACATGACATTCCTGACATGACATTCCAGACATTCCTGACATTCCATTCCATGACATGACATTCCTGACATTCCATTCCATGACATGACAATCCTTGACATTCCATGACATTCCTGACATTAAATGACATTCTTGACATTCATGACATGACATTCCATGACATTCCTGACATTAATGACATGACATTCCTGACATTCCATTACATGACTTTCTTGGAATTCATGACATGCCTGGCATTCATGACATTCCATTCCTTGACATTCCATTCCTGACATTCTATTCCTGACATTCCATTTCATGACATGACATTCCTGACATTCATGACATGACATTCTTGACAGTCCATGACATTCCTGATATTCCATGACATTCCTGACATTCATGACATTCCATGATTTTCCTGCCATTCATGACATGATATTCCATGACATTCATGATATTCATGACATTACATTCCTTGACATTCCATTCCATGACATGACATTCCAGACATGACATTCCTGACATGACATTCTTGACATTCCTGACATACATTCCTGACATTCCATGACATTCCTGACATTCCATTCCATGAGATTCCTGACATTCCATTCCATGACATGACTTTCCTGACATGACATTCCAGACATGACATTCCTGACATGATATTCCTAACATTCCTGACATGACATTCTTGACATTCCTGATATACATGACATGACTTTCATGACATTCCATTCCATGACATGACATTCCTGACATTCCATTACATGACATTCCTGACATTCTTGATATTCATGACATTCATGACATTCTATTCCTTGACATTCCATTCCTGAAATTCCATTACATGACATTCTTGACATGACATTCCTGACAGTCCATGACATTCCTGACATTCCATTCCATGACATTCCATGACATTCCATTCCATGACATTCCATGACATGACATTGTTGACATTCATGACATAACATTCCTGGCATTCCTAACATTCCTGACATGCCATGACATTCATGATATTCCATTCCTGATATTTTATTCCATGACATTCATGACATTCCATTCCTAACATTCCATAACATGATATTCCTGACATTCCTGACATGACATTCATGACATTCCATTCCATGACATTCCTGACATTCCAATACATTACATTCCTGACATTCATGACATTCCATTCCTGACATTCTATTCCATGACATTCCATTCCTAACATTCCATTCCATGGCATGACATTCCTGACATGACATTCCTGACATTCATGACATGATATTTCTGATAGTCCATGACATTCCTGACATTCCATAACATTCCATTCCATGACATGACATTGTTGACATTCATGACATAACATTCCTGACATTCATGACATGACATTCCTGACATTCCATGACATTCATGAAATTCCATTCCTGACATTTTATTCCATGGCATTCATGACATTCCATTCCTGACATTCCATGACATGATATTCCTGATATGACATTCCTGACATTTTATGACATTCATGACATGACGTTCCTGACATTTCTGGCATTCAAATCTATGATATTCTATTCCATGACATGACATTCCTGACATGACATTCCTGACATGACATGACATTCCTGACATTCCATGACATTCCTGGTATTCCATTCCATGAAATGACATTCCTGACATTTCATTCCATGACATGACATCCCTGACAATCCATCACATTCATGACATTCCATGATAATCCTGACTTTCCATGATTTTCCTGACATGACATTCCATGACATGACATTCCTGACAATCCATGACATTCTTGACATTCCTGACATGACATTCTATTCCATGACATGACATTCCTGACATTCTATTACATGACATTCCTGTCATTCATGACATGACATTCCATTCCTGACGTACTATTCCATGACATTCATGACATTCCATTCCTGACATTCCATTCCATGACTTGACATTCCTGACATTCATGACATGACATTCCTTACATTCCATTCCATGACATGACATTCCTGACATTCACGACATTCCATGATGTTCCTGACATTCCATTCCTGACATTCCATTCCATGACATTCCTGTCATTCTTGACATTCCTTTCCTTGACATTCCTTTCCTGACATTGTATTCCATGACATTCATGACATTCCTGACATTCATGACATGATATTCCTGACAGTCCATGACATTCCAGACATTCATGACATGACATTCCTTGACATTCCATGACATTCCATTCCATGACATGACATTCCATTCCATGACATGACATTCCATTCCATGACATTCCTGACATTCCATGACATTCCAGACAGTCCTGACAGTCCATGGCATTCTTGACATTCATGACATGACATTCCTGACATTCTATTCCATAACATGACATTCCTGACATTCCATTACATGACATTCCAGACATTCCTGATATTCATGACATTCATGACATTCCATTCCTGAGATTCTATTCTATGACATTCATAACATTCCATTCCTAACAGTCCATTCCATAACATGACTGACATTCATGACATGACATTCCTGACAGTCCATGATATTCCTGACATTCCATTCCATGGCATGACATTCTTGACATTCCTGACATTCCTAACATGACATTCCTGACATCCCATGACATTCATGATATTCCTTTCCTGACTTTTTATTCCATGACAGTCATGACATTCCATTCCTGACATTCCATGACATGATATTCCTGACATTCCTTACATTCATGACATTCCTGACATTCCATTCCTTGACATTCCATTCCTGACATTCTATTCCATGACATTCATGACATTCCATTCCTGCCATTCCATTTCATGACATTCATGACGTTCCATGACTTTCCTGCCATTCCTGATATTCATTCCATGAAATTCATGACATTCCATTTCATGACATGACATTCCTGACATTCATGACATGACATTCCTGACAGTCGATGACAATCCTGACATTCCATGACATTCCATGATTTTCCTGCCATTCATGACATGATATTCCATGACATTCATGATATTCATGACATGACATTCCTTGACATTCCTGATATTCCTTGACATTCCTGACATTCCATTCCATGACATAACATTCCAGATATGACATTCCTGACATGACATTCCTGACATTCATGATATGACATTCCTGACATGACATTCTTGACATTCCTGACATACATGACATGACATTCCTGACATTCCATGACATTCCTGACATTCCATGAGATGAGATTCCTGACATTCCATTCCATGACATGACATTCCTGACATTCCATGGCATTCTTGACATTCATGACATGACATTCCTGACATTTCATTCCATGACATGACATTCCATTACACAATATTCCTGACATTCTTGCCATTCATGACATTCCATTCCTTGACATTCCGTTCCTGACATTCTATTCCATGACATTCATGACATTCCATTCTATGACATGACATTCCTGACATTCATGACATTCCATTCCTGACATTCCATTCATGACATTCCTGACATTCATGACATGACATTCTATGACATCATATTCCTGACATTCCTGACAATCCATGACATTCATGACATTCCATGACAATCCTGACATTCCATGACATTCTTGACATTCATGACATTCCTGACATTCCATTCCATGACATGACATTCCATTACATGACATTCATGATATTCATGACATTCCATTCCTGACATTCTATTCCATGACATTCATGACATTCCATTGCTAACATTCCATTCCTAACATTCCATTACATGACATGACATTCCTGACAAGACATTCCTGACATTCATGACATTCCATTCCATGACATGACATTGTTGACATTCATGACATGACATTCCTGACATTCCATGACATTCATGACATTCCATTCCATGACATGACATTGTTGACATTCATGACATGACATTCCTGATATTCCATGACATTCATGATATTCCATTCCTGACATTTTATTCCATGACATTCATGACATTCCATTCCTGACATTCCATGACATGATATTCCTGACATGACATTCCTGACATTCATGACATGACATTCCATGACGTTCCTGACATTTCTGATATGAATTACCACGCACACCTGTTATAAGCAAGATAAACCAAATTTTAAAAGTTCTGAGCGTGCTAAAGAGGAGCCGTCCTCTAAACCAAGGAGAAAAAATAGACAATAGTTGCACAACTCAAATATGAGTGGTGTCCCTCTAGCAGCACAGCAATAGTGGTGCGAGAAAATTGCTGAGTATCCAAAAAGGATTTTAATAAAGTTGATCTTGAAAGTTTATTTGAACCAACATATCCATTGTCATCATGAATATTTAAACAATGAAGTTACTTAGGCAATTCCAATAACTTCAGAAAGAAACCAAAGGAAAAATCCCCGATGCATTTCGGGTGGGTAACCCTTCGTCAGGAGGAATCCTAAGAATATGAAGATAGGAGAAAGTGTCACTACCCCTTGGCTAATGCAAGCTTACGAAAAATACATATGTATAATCAATGTTGTGAAAGAAGAAGCAAGAAACCAGAAGCAAAAATGAAAATGCACACTAGTGAAACTGTCGAGAATTAGGTTAAATAAACGATGGCCATTAACCCAAAACAAGACTCTCATCTAAAACATGCCTACCGCGATAGTGAAAATCACCGTGATTATTGTGATTGCTAATATGTAAAGAAATAAGAAAAGTCCGTTTACCAAACAATTGCAATAATGAAAAATCACCGTGATTCCGAAAGGTACGAAATGAAATTAACGTGAACGAGTACATAAACAAAGCCCGTAGATTGGGTATGAAAACAACCAAACCACCGTGAAACAACAGAGATGCAAAGATTACTACAAAAGTAATGCCGCTAAATTTAAGTTTACCTTTGATATGAATCACAAGCGAACACGCACAATGCCTGCACGAGTAATGTAACAAATGCTAACGGTTGTTCCAACACATTATAAGCAGAGAAAACGGACAATTAGTCTGACGCCAAAATGGCAGCCATCTTAGAATGGGAATGCATAAACAAGTGGAGCACTGTTCATAACGCTATACGTTGGTCATAATAGGTTGTAACAAAGTGTAAACGAAGCTAAAGGCGGACTAAAGGAATATTAGCGATAGAATATGAGAAAAGTTAGCAGTAGAATACAAGAAAATAGGCAAATGAAATTAAAAAATTATTTATCCATGTTAAAAAAAAGGAAATAAACTATAAACGTGTGCACAATAAAGTTTCAAAAAAGAAAAAAGAAAAAGTTATGAAATGACTTAAATGAAAAAGAAAATGAATATAAAGAAGAGGATAACAGCGAGTAAAAAGTAGATAAAAAGTGAACAAAAAAATGAAAGACAAAAGAAAAGTGTTAACAAGAAACATGTCAGAAACAAGTAATAACAAGACTGATGAAGCTTGATGTAAGGCATAGTGTGTGGCACAATACAGGTTCACATAAAACAACTGAGTTCAATTCGATCATTGAGTCCGTTAGGTACCAAGGAGTTCATTTTGTAAATCCAAGATGTTTCGCGTTGAATTAGGAATTTTCGGTTATCCCTGCCTTCTTTGAACGGGACAATTTCACAAACAAGAAAACGTAGTTGATTGATGTTGTGGTTGTGTTCGTTAAAATGTACAGCTACTGTAGATTTCAAGTTGTTGTTCCTGATGTTGCTTTTCTGTTCATTCAGACGTGTTTTTATCTTCCTTTCTGTTTTGCCAATATATACTAAGCCACATGGGCATTTCAACATATATACTAGATTTTTCGAGTCGCACGTGGCAGAGACAAAAAGTTTGATGTTATAACCACGTGTGGGATGTTGAACAATGTTCCCTTTAATGATGCTGTTGCAGTTTCCGCAATTGTAACAAGGCATCGTGCCCTTGTATGGTGAAGATAACTGTGTTTCAATAGGTGGTTTCAGTAATTCCATCAAATTTTTGCTCCTTTCATAGGCAAACAGTGGTCTCTCTGAATTTTTTTTGTTGAAGTCAGGTTCAACTTGTAGCATGGGCCAATGCTTAAGAATAGCTTTTTTGAGACTGAAGCTTTCTGTAGAAAATTTAGTGACAATGACGGATCTGGAAGTTGATTTAATATTCATCTGAGATTGATCCAATAACTGTACCCTCTGTTTCATGGAGGTTTTATCAATTGCCCTGGCAAGAACTTCAGGTGGATAACATCTATCTAAAAAACGGCGTTCCATGCTTGAGATTTGTTGTGTTAGTTGAGTGGGTTCTGAGATAATACGTTTGATCCTGAGAATTTGAGAAAACGGTAAATGATTTTTGAGAGAAGGCTGATGAAAACTGGAAAAATGTAAAAAGTTCTTTCGGTCAGTGTCCTTTATGTTCAGATTGGTTTGTATATGATTATCTTTAATGTAGATGAGCACGTCCAGAAAATTAATGTGAGATTCATCAATGTTAAACGTAAACTTCAATCTTTCATTAATGTGGTTGAGTTGATCAGTAGCTTGTGTCAACAAGATTTTAGGACCACGCCAAATTAAGAAAATGTCATCAATGTACCGTAAAAAAAGGAGTAAGTGAGATTTCCATGGATCGTTGTTGACAATGTAATCCAACTCAAATTTGTGCATAAACAAATTGGCATAGCTGGGAGCTGCACAATTGCCCACAGAAGTACCGTTAAGCTGCAAAAAGAACCCATTGTTGTGACAAAAATAACTATGATACAACGTAAAGTGTAACAGTTCTAAAAGAAAAACTTGTAGATCCAGTGGTATCTTAGACTGTAGTAAAAATAATTCAGCGGCTTCCATGCCAAGGTTGTGTGGAATTGACGTGTACAGAGACGTGACATCTATAGTACAAAAAAGCATATCATTCTCCCATGGGGTAGTGAAATTCAAAAAAATGTTCAAAAAATCAGTTGTGTCTCTGACATATGTAGACATGGCTTGAACCAGTGGTTGGAAATGTTTATCAAGGTACTTCCCGACGGGTTCATGAAGTGAACCCCTGGTGGAGACTATCGGTCTCATTGGTGGATCAGTTAGATTTTTATGAACTTTTGGTAACATACGTAATGTTGGATTTTTAGGAAATTTTGTGATGAGGAATTTGCGCTCGGTTTCTCCAATGGTACCATATGAGACTGCTTTGTCGATAATGTTCTGCAAGACTGTTTGAATGTCCAGTGTGGGATTATGATCAAGAATGGAATAGGTCCCAATATCAGATACATGTTCCTCCAATTTACGTTTGTAATGATCAGTATCCATTACAACAAGTGCACCCCCTTTATCAGCATTGAGAAAAATGATATTGGGCTCATTTGCTAGATCTTTTAAAAGGGATTTATCGTTAGATGTTAGATTAGATTGTTTGATCTTGTTGTGTCTGAAAAGGTTTTCAAATCATGTTTCACCAAAGGCTCAAAAGTATCTAGAACTTTATGGCTCACAGGGGCCATGAAGGTGCTTTTCGATTTCAAACCTTGCAAAGAATTCAATGATTGCGTAGATGGCTCTGTGAGAACATTATCAAAAAAATGCCTGAGTCTAAACTTGCGCATAAATTTATAGAAACTTACTTCAGCTTCCAAAAGATTTGAAGTGTACGTTGGAACAAAAGAAGATCCTTTTTGAAGTAAATTTATTTGAGATTTTTAAGCGAAGTTGAAGAGATATTGATGACAAGATTGTCAGGATCATTCAACGTTGGCTCCTTGTCATTCTCTTTTCCAAAGATGGAACTGAGGGTGTTTCTTTTCTTGCCCCTCCTGGGTCTACGTGATCTGATTGACTTGCCCCTAAAAAAGGAACCGCAGAAGAAGATGTTGGTGCTGAAGTGGATGGAATCTCCGTGTCGCTAATGATTTCTACTCAAGGTTTTTCTGTGCGTGGAAAGCTCCTGGATTTGTTTCGGGTCATGTCAGAATCGCTGCTCACTGGTGAGGTGTCAGTGTCAGATGTTTTAGGTGGAAATTTATTCTGACATCTCCGTGCGTAGACTTCTGCCCAATTATAGACTTCTCCTAGTTTATAATCAATAGTGTCCCTACGAAACTTTCATAGTTTTCTTTCGTTTACTTCTTGTTTATGTCTCTCCAATTGTTCATTGATGTCTGTGAGAGTCTGAGTGAGTTCCTCTGGCGACATTTTGGATGATAATTCATTTTTGAGTTGGGAAATCTCTGTATTGAGTTCATCTAAGATATTTGATAGTTCTCCGATTATTAGCAAGATGAGGTCCAATGAGCACTTGTTGAGAATGCCATACCATCTCTCTACAAATTTAGGGTTGTTTTTGCAAAGTGAAGGTTTCAAAGAGATTCGCAAACCCCTAGGAATACGCTGAGCGTGATGGTATTGAATCATGGTACTTGCGTGCAGTCGTTGATTAATTTCACGTTTCGTGAGATAAATGAGTTGTTTAATGTTGCTTTGTACTGTGCCAGTGCCAGAAGGGGCTGATTCAATTTCCCCTATCAATGAATATATACGTTGTGCTTCTTTGTTGCTGAAAGCAAAAGTTTCAGCACGTTTGTCAGTTAAGTTGATGATGTCTTGATATGCCATATTAGTTACTGGGTGCTGTGGTAGTGGTTTAGCGTATGAGAAAATCAATGATATGAATTACCACGCACACCTGTTATAAGCAAGATAAACCAAATTTTAAAAGTTTTGGGTTAATGGCCATCGTTTATTTAACCTAATTCTCGACAGTTTCACTAGTGTGGATTTTCATTTTTGCTTCTGGTTTCTTGCTTCTTCTTTCACAACATTGATTATACATATGTATTTTTCGTAAGCTTGCATTAGCCAAGGGGTAGTGACACTTTCTCCTATCTTCATATTCTTAGGATTCCTCCTGACGAAGGGTTACCCACCCGAAATGCATCGGGGATTTTTCCTTTGGTTTCTTTCTGAAGTTATTGGAATTGCCTAAGTAACTTCATTGTTTAAATATTCATGATGACAATGGATACGTTGGTTCGAATAAACTTTCAAGATCAACTTTATTAAAATCTTTTTTGGATTCTCAGCGATTTTCTCGCACCACTATTGCTGTGCTGCTAGAGGTACACCACTCATATTTGAGTTGTGCAACTATTGTTCCTGACATTTCTGGCAATCTATTCCATGACATGACATTCTATGACATGACATTCATGACATGACATTCCTGCCATTCCATGACATGACATTCCTGACAATCCATGACATTCATGACATTCCATGACATTCCTGACAATCCATGACATTCATGACATTCCATGACATTCCTGACATTGCATGACATTCATGACAAGACATTCCATGACATTTCATGACATGACATTCCTGACATTCCATTCCATGACATTCCTGACAATCCATGACATTCCTGACATTCCATGACATTCCTGACATGACATTCCTGACATTTATGACATTCTATTCCATGACATGACATTCCTGACATTCCATTACATGACATTCTTGTCATTCATGACATGATATTCCTGACATTCGTGACATTCAATTCCTAACAATCATACCTGGTGCTGCTTTGAACGTCCTGTCCTGCCGTGAGGGGAACGGCTTTCATCGGTGGAGCCCTGTCTGGTGGTTTCCTGTGCAGCAGTTTTCTTTCTGCTGCCGTGAGAGGAGCAGTGGCAGCGAACTACATTCCCCAGCATTCCCTGCCCGGGCGCCTGCCGCATACGCAATCAGGCAGCGCCTGGGAGGGATTTAAGCCCACTGGTAGCCCCGCAGCGCGGGACGCGCAATCATACCTGGTGCTGCTTTGAACCTCCTGTCCTGCCGTGAGGGGAACGGCTTTCATCGGTGGAGCCCTGTCTGGTGGTGTACTGTGCAGCAGTTTGCTTTCCGCTGCCGTGAGAGGAGCAGTGGCAGCGAACTACATTCCCCAGCATTCCCTGCCCCGGGTGCCTGCCGCATACACAATCAGGCAGCGCCGGGGAGGGATTTAAGCCCACTGGTAGCCCCGCAGCGCGGGACGTGCAATCATACCTGGTGCTGCTTTGAACCTCCTGTCCTGCCGTGAGGGGAACGGCTTTCATCGGTGGAGCCCTGTCTGGTGGTGTTCTGTGCAGCAGTTTGCTTTCTGCTGCCGTGAGAGGAGCAGTGGCAGCGAACTACATTCCCCAGCATTCCCTGCCCCGGGCGCCTGCCGCATACGCAATCAGGCAGCGCCGGGGAGGGATTTAAGCCCACTGGTAGCCCCGCAGCGCGGGACGCGCAATCATACCTAGTGCTGCTTTGAACCTCCTGTCCTGCCGTGAGGGGAACGGCTTTCATCGGTGGAGCCCTGACTGGTGGTGTCCTGTGCAGCAGTTTACTTTCTGCTGCCGTGAGAGGAGCAGTGGCAGCGAACTACATTCCCCAGCATTCCCTGCCCTGGGCGCCTGCCGCATACGCAATCAGGCAGCGCCGGGGAGGAATTTAAGCCCACTGGTGGCCCCGCAGCGCGGGACGCGCCCGGGCGAAGCCCTGGCCAAGGGCGGGCCTGTCCTTGCCCGTCAAAGGCCGAAGGAGGCCGGGCTGGGCCACACCTCTCGGACGTTGACTCTGGGTTAGTCTGGACTCTCCCCCTATTGTTGGCTAATTGATTATAAATTATTGTTATTATATGTAGCATTCAGCCATAAGCTGTGCATAGAGTGTTCTATTTTTAACAATTTTTTGTTTTTTTTTGTAGCGAGGTCACCCTTTTGTATTTTACCTGTCTGTTAGTACTGCTGCTTCAATTATGGGGAAACACTCAAACTCTTCAACGAGCCGCCCAATGACTAGGCAACTTGCTAACTCAAATCCGCTGCTCCCAAGCCCCACAGCTATAGATAAAATGCTCCAGAAAACAATTGGGGTGGTTGCTACAGCCATCGAAAACACGGAAAGACGGCTGTCTATTACCCCCGCATTTTCTATGGCACCCCCTTTTGATGGTTTGGCTGATTCTTCTCTAAACCAGGTGGATATGGAAGCTATGTGCTCTATGTTGCCTTCCTTTACCCACCTACCTTGTGCTCAGGTGATACCAGATGAGTCCGAGCAAGTGGAAGTTGGTCCACTATCATCCTCTTTGGTATCCACAGTGGCGCCCAAGAAGCAGCAAAAGTTAAGGAAAAAAAAACAGAAAACAAAAAAAAGGAGCTCACATCTTGCCCCCTCTGAAGCCAGGCCTGTCCTTCCAGATTTGGCCCAACACCCACCTATTTCAAGCCCACCGGTTTGGGTTACTGATCTATTAATAGACTTACAGACGCACATAGACCAGTCCCTAAACCTTTTTTTAAAAACCCTGTCGTCTATGATCGACAGGTTGGTATCTTTGATCAATGTCAAAGGTGTTGGGAAGAAGCAGCCAAATCATCATTTACGGCATGACTCTGGTAGTGTGGAGGGTGTTGGTACTCAAGCCACAATCAGTAATCCCACTTCACAGGGTCTCTCTATTTCCTCCTCCCATCCTACTGCTTCTGTTTTAGCTCAGCCATCCTCGATGCTGCCAGTTCCTCCTCCTCCTTTTGGCGGTCCCCCTATGCCCTCGATCATTCCCCGAGCTCTTATTATTCCAGCAGCATTTGATCAGTATCCCAGCAACAAGGATCGTATCTTACGGACCCCTGGTGGTGGTAGGCCACCTTCTAATTTGGGTGGGAATTCAGATACATTGAGACTGGTTAATTCCTCTCCCCTTTTACAGCTCCCCCCGAGGCTGCACCCTATGTGATCGTGCTTACAGGAGTTCTTCCATTAACAAATGATAAGGGGGAAACATATTACGAACTAAAAAATAAAGTCATTCACTGGTTGTCTATAAATAGACCATTGAATGGAGTAGGTCGGGGGGAGATCCTTTTTGTTCGTAGGGTTTGCTGGCTGGGGACTCGACCAAAGGACATCGGTGGGGATTGTGTCCTAATTAATTTTAGGGACCCAAGAGTAGTCGGCCATATAATGGATCTGGGTGGGAAGTCCAAACTAGGTTCCATTGATACCTGCCATTTGGGGTACTTTTACACCCACTTTAGTGCACGGAACCCTGTGGAACCACCCTATTTTCACCAAGCTACTCATAATTCCCACTTCAATATCCCGGTTGCTAACCGTTTTGATGCGCTTAGCTCAGTGGATTGACCATCATCTTTGAGGCATACCAAGGGAAGGCACATGCATATGAGGGGGAGTTTGGGTAGGGATGGTCATGGTGTGGAGATGGATTTTTCCAATGTTGTATTTGGTATCGGGACAGGACTCACTTCCACCTCTTTTCCATTCTTGAGCATTAGCTCTACTCAAGGGCTCTCTGAGTTGGGTCCTTCTGACCAAACTGTTTCTCATTGCGGTACCGTCTCTGTCCCCTCAGTGGCCAGTCCCCTCCATACACCTTCACGCAGACCTTTAGTAGGGTCCTGGAATGTGGCTGGATTGGAGTCCAAACTCTCTGACCCAGAGTGGGGAAGAGTTAATGGACAATTATGACATTTTCCTATTTCAAGAAACATGGCTACGGCACATTCCAGCGAGGGTGAGCTATGCGTCTTTCTTTGTTCCTGCGGTTCAAGGTGGCAGGGGCAGACCTTCGGGGGGGCTAGTTGTTTGGGTTGCAACCCATTTAGGTTGCTCTGTAAAGCCCATAGATTCACAGTCCCCTGATATTTTGTGTTTGTTACATACTTTTTCCGCCGGATACTCGCTGGTAGTACTCAATGTCTACCTGCGTCCCTATCCGGTACAGTTGGGTCTGTCGATTCTGGGTACCTTAGATGATATCTTACATTCTCTTCCCCCTGCGTCCCATAAAATAATAGGTGCCGATTTTAATTGCCACTTTTAACCTCTTCTTGGGATTCCCTCAGCTACTTGTGATGAGGATGAAAATTATAAAATCCCAGACCCTACCATATACCCAGCAAAACGTCTTCACCCATTGGCCCTTGAGATTAATAAGCTAGCCATCGCACATTCCTTGAGGGCTTTTAACAATAGACTCTTTCCCGATGCCCCGGGTTCATATACTTTTAATAGACCCGGGAAGTGTTCGACAATCGATTACATTCTGGTGAATGTGGAATTTTGTTTTTTTTTAGCAGCTTTCTCCGTCATACCCAGGGTCGATAGCGACCACAATTTATTGTCAATGGAACTGGCAAATAATATTGGTGGTAGCCTAGTCCCTCAGGGCCTAGCACTACCAAGTAGTGAGAATTTGGTGTTAGCTGCAGGAGGTAGACGTGTTAGGTGGGCAAGGGTTGTGACCGATGAGACAAAGCTTGCAGCATTATATAGTAGTGTCGCTCGCTCTATGGAGGAGGTTTCCCACCTTTTGAGCCCCAATGGTGATATTTTGCAGAATCATTTCCCAGACCTGCAGGATATTCACAAGGAACTCCTCGGTGGCCTGGTTGGCTTTTTTTATAGCCCTATTACGCCAAGGCCAAGGATTTCAATGCCTTAGCATTGGTATAATAGAACCTGTAGGTTGGCCAAGACTACCTTGATTAGAGAAGTAAAAGAGGGCACCCAGTTAAGTATCAGAGTTGCGAGGGCCTACTACAAAAATTTGATTAAGGAGGCAAAATCTGAGTAGGAGGATCTGAGGTGGCAAAATATGAAGCAAGCACTAGAAGATCGTGATTCGAGGGCTTTCTGGAACATTGTATGAACAGGTACGGCAGTAAGCTGCCCCGCTATTATTCCCAATCTTAGTGAGGAGGTTTGGCTTGCGTATTTTAAACCTCTTTATTCACTTAGTAACTTCAGTGGTAGATTTGACCCGGTAACCCAGCCTAATGCCATTGTAACGGATCAAACGGATCATGAAGATTCGGCGAGTCGATCCTTCTCCCTTTCAGAAATAGAGCTGGCCCTTAGTACCCTATCAGTAGGGAAAGCCCCGGGGCTCGATAGGATCCCTGGTGATCTGTATAGAAGTGAAATAAAAATTTGGGCCCCCTACATTCGGGTTTACTTTAACGCTATTCTGCAGGGCCTTGAGATCCCGGATACTTGGCTAGGAGCAGAAATCATACCCATTCATAAAAAATCTTCCCCTTTGGATCCAGTTAATTATCGCCCCATAAGTTTGATCGATGTTTTACAGAAGCTGTTTGCCCGAGTCCTCTTAACAAGACTGCAGACTTGGATGGAGGAACATCAAATTCTAACCTCTCTCCAAGCGGGGTTTTGAGCAAAGGTTTCCACCATTGATCAATTGTTTAGGTTACAGCTAATTCATTGGAAGACAGTTTGTATGGGTGCCGGTAATCTTTATTTGATTTTCGTGGACCTTCGGTCCACATTTGATACGGTCCAAAGGGAGAAACTATGGGCTTTATTATTGGAGATGGGTGCTCCCCCATACCTTTGCCATCTATTTAAACGTATGCATGAAGGCACTTATGCAAGGGTGAGATATGGGAGATGTGGGGAAATTTCAGGCCCATTCCCGGTTGAAAAGGGTGTGAGGCAGGGTTGTGTCCTGGCCCCTACACTTTTCTCCCTTTTTATTATTGGGTTGATTGAGCACCTTTTGTGTGCCGCCAATCTGGATTCCCCAATGCTAGCGGGGCGCAAGATACCGGCCCTAATGTTCGCAGATGATACGCTCCTGTTGTCTAAATCTTACATGGGCATCCAGCGTTCATTAGAGGCTTTCTGCTCCTTCTGCAAAAAAAAGGGATCTGGAATTGAATCTATCTAAAACAAAATTCATGGTTTTTAGCTCCAATTCAACCAACTGTCCTCACCCCAAGATGGGAGATGAAGAGCTGGATAGGGTTTCTACTTTCGATTATTTGGGGGTAACTCTCAATGATAAAATGAAATGGGGGTCCCATATGGCGAAGGCTAATTTGAAGCTAACACAATCAGTGGGGGGTATCCTGAAGGTTTTTAACAACACTTCTTTTAAACCTCTGTGCCCCCCCATGGAAATTTACAAATCCCAAGCAAGAGGGGGCGCGCTTTATGGCGCTGAACTCTGGGGATATTGTTCTACTGCTTCCTTATCGTCAATCGAGAATTCTTTTGTTAGGCGACTCCTGAAATTACCTATGAGCACCCCCTTAATTCCCTTGAGATGGGATCTAGGCTTAGTTCCCATTGAATAGATCGCCCTGAATCGCCCTCTCCTGTATTGGAGACGACTCTGGTCTACTCCCGAGCTTGCAAGTTATAGGCATGATCTCGGTGATCTACTGTCAAGGGGGAATTTGGGAAAAATACCTTGTTTAACATATGTAAAGAACCTTTGTTATCTTATAGGGATGGGGGACCTATGGTCCGCACCGGAAGAGAAAAGCCGTTCGTTAACTAAGAAATCACTGCGTGAGGCTTTACAGTTGTACCGGAAGGAAATTTTATTGCATTCGTCCTTGGGAAGGCTTACTAACACCTTTCTGGATATTAAGATCGGTCCCCATTTTGAAGTTTTTTTGGATGTTATTCAACCCCCTTTGGCAAAGAAACTTTACATTCAGTTTAGACACGGCTCGTTACCACTGAGGGCCTTTACATATAGATGGTCCAATGCATCTGACCCTTTAAGCTCGTGTCCTGAATGCATTGATATCTGTGAGACAGAGTTGCATGTTGTTCTTTTTTGCCCTTTATACACCAAGGCAAGGAAGAAGTGGATCATTCAACTCTGTAAGTCCAGGGGTCTTAGGGACTATCAGGAGGTGTTTAGAATCCTGAAGTACGACACTACCCCGCTGATAGTGTTTGTGATGGCTAAATTTCTTCTTTCCATGTGGTTTGCCAGGTCCCAAAAAATTCTATCCGCCATATAACTCTCCTGCTTCTAGTATTGATATTAGTGCTACTATAGAAGCATGTGGTGTTGTGAGACTATCTTGGGACACGGATATTGTTCTAACAATATGTTTTTATCTGAAAAAATTATTTTTAATCGTGCCTTGTAATTTTTATCACAAAAAACTATTAAGGTTATGATGGATTATACTCTATGCAATGTCTATTTAATCATGTTTTATTGTAAATAATTATTGTCTTTTTATGGTATTTTACCGAAATAAAAGCTTTGACTGACTGATTCCTAACATTCTATTCTATTACTTGACATTCCTGACATTCCATTCCATGACATGACATTCCTGACATTCCTGACATTCCATGATTTTCCTGACATTCCTGACATTCCATTCCATGACATGACATTCTTCACATTCATGACATGACATTCCTGACATTCCATGACATTCATGATATTCCATTCCTGACTTCCTATTCCATGACAATCATGACATTCCATTCCTCATATTCCATTCCATGACATGATATTCCTGACATGACATTCCTGACATGACATTCATGACATTCCATTTCTGACATTCCATTCCATGACATTCCTGACATGACATTCTTGACACAACATTTTTGACATGATATTTCATGACATTCCATGATATTCCTGATACTCCTGACAATCCTGACATTCCATGACAAGACATTCCTGACATTCATGACATTCTATGGCATGACATTCCATGACATTCCTGACATTCCATGATATTCATGACATGACATTTCTGACATTCATGACATTCCATTTCTGATATTCCCTTCCAAGACATGACATTCCTGACATTCCTGGCATGACATTCCATGCCATTCCTGATACTCCAGACATGATATTCCTGACATTCCTGACATTCCATGATATTTATGACATTCCATTCCTTCAATGACATTCCTGACACTCCAGACATGACATTCCTGACATTCCATGACATTTATGCCATTCCATTCAATGAAATGACATTCCTAACATGACATTCCTGACATTCATGGCATGACATTCCATGATATTCCCTGACATTCCTGACATTCCATGAAATGATATTCCTGACATTCATGACATGACATTCCTGACATTCCATGATATTCATGACATTCCATGACATGACATTCCTGACATGACATTCCATGATATTAATGACATGACATTCCATAACATTCCATGATATGACATTCCATGACATTCATGACATTACATTCCTGACATTCCATTCCATGACATGCCATTCTATGACATTCAATTCCTGACATTCCTGACATGACATTCCTGACATTCCAGACATTCCATGCCATGATATTCCTGACATTACATGACATTCCTGACATGACCATCCATGAAATTTCTGACATTCATGACATGACTTTCCTGACATTTATGACATTCCTGATATTCCATGACACGACATTCCATGACATGACATTCCATGATATTCCTGACATTCCATTCCTGACATGACATTCCTGACATTCCATGACATTCCTGACATTCCATTCCTGACATGGCATTCCTGACATGGCATTCCTGACATGGCATTCCTGACATGGCATTCCATGACATTCCAGACATTTCATGACATTCCTAATATCCCTGACATTCCATGACATGATATTCATGACGTTCATGACGTTCATGACGTTCATGATATGACATTCCATGATATTAATGACATGACATTCCATGACATTCATGACATGCCATTCCATGACATTCAGGACATTACATTCCTGACATTCCATTCCATGACATGACATTTATGACATGACATTCTATGACATTCCTGACATTCAATTCCATGACATGCCATTCTTGACATTCCATGACTTTTCTGACATTCAACTAGACTCCATGACATTCCTGACATTCCATTCCATGACATGACATTCCTGACATTCCATGACATTCTTGATATTCATGCCATGACATTCCTGACATTCCATTCCATGACATTCCTGACATTCCATTACATGACATTCATGATATTCATGACATGACATTCCTGACATTCATGACATTCTATTCCTTGACATTCCATTCCTGATATTCTATTCTATGGCGCTGTGGTAGTGGTTTAGCGTATGAGAAAATCAATGATTTGAATTACCACGCACACTTGTTATAAGCAAGATAAACCAAATTTTAAAGGTTTTGGGTTAATGGCCATCGTTCATTTAACCTAATTCGACAGTTTCACTAGTGTGGATTGTCATTTTTGCTTCTGGTTTCTTGCTTCTTCTTTCACAACATTGATTATACATATGTATTTTTCGTAAGCTTGCATTAGCCAAGGGGTAGTGACACTTTCTCCTATCTTCATATTCTTAGGATTCCTCTTGACGAAGAGTTACCCACCCGAAATGCATCGGGGATTTTTCCTTTGGTTTCTTTCTGAAGTTATTGGAATTGCCTAAGTAACTTCATTGTTTAAATATTCATGCGGACAATGGATATGTTGGTTCGAATAAACTTTCAAGATCAACTTTATTAAAATCTTTTTTGGATTCTCAGCGATTTTCTCGCACCACTATTGCTGTGCTGCTAGAGGGACACCACTCATATTTGAGTTGTGCAACTATTGTTCCTGACATTTCTGGCATTCTATTCCATGACATGACATTCTATGACATGACATTCCTGACATTCATGACATGACATTCCTGGTATTCCATGAAATGACATTCCTGATATCCCTTTCCATGACATGACATTCCTGACAATCCATGACATTCATGACATTCCATGACATTCCTGACATTCCATGACATTCCTGACAATCCATGACATTCATGACATGACATTCCATGACATTTCATGACATGACATTCCTGACATTCCATTCCATGACATTCCTGACAATCCATGACATTCCATGTCATTCCTGACATTACATTCCTGGCATTTATGACATTCTATTCCATGACATGACATTCCTGACATTCATGGCATTCCATGATTTTCCTGACATTCCTGACATTCCATTCCATGACATTCTTCACATTCATGACATGACATTCCTGACATTCCATGACATTCATGATATTCCATTCCTGACTTCCTATTCCATGACATTCATGACATTCCATTCCTCATATTCCATTCCATGACATGATATTCCTGACATGACATTCATGACATGACATTCCATGACATTCCTGACATGACATTCCTGACATTCATGAGAGCTCGGGCATTCTATTCCATGATATTCCTGACATTCCATTCCATGACATGACATTCCTGACAATCCATGACATTCATGACAGTCCATAACATTCATGACAGTCCATAACATTCCTGACATTCATGACATTCCATGACATTCATGACATGACATTCATGACTTGAAATTCCATGACATTTCTGACATTCCTGACATTCCATTCCTTGACATTCCATTCCTGACATTCTATTCCATGACATTTGTGACATTCCATTCCTGACATTCCATTTCATGACATGACATTCCTGATATTCATGAAATGACATTCCTGACAATCCATGACATTCCATGACAATCCTGACATTCCATGACATTCTTGACATGCATGACATTCTATTCCATGACATGACATTCCTGACATTCCATTCCTGACATTCTATTCCATGACATTCCTAACATTCCATTCCATGACATTCCTGACAGTCCAAGACATTCCTGACATTCTATTCCATGACATTCCTGACATTCCGTTCCTGACATTCCATTCCATGACATGACATTCTTGACATTCATGACATTACATTCCTGACATTCCATTTCATGACATGACATTCTTGACATTCATGACATTCCTGACATTACATTCTGACATCCCATCAAATTCATGACATTCCATTCCTGACATTCCATGACAAGATATTCCTGACATTCCTGACATTCATGACATACTATGACATTCATGAAATGAGATTCCATGATGTTCTTGACATTCCTGGCATTACATTCCATGACATTCCCGACATTACATTCCTGACATTCCATGACATTCCTGGCATTACATTCCATGAAATGACATTGCTGACATTCCATTCCATGACATGACATTCCTGATAATCCATGATATTCCTGACATTCCATTACATTCTTGACTTTCCTGACATGACATTCCTGACATTCCATTCCATGACGTTCCTGTCATTCATGACATGACATTCCTGACATTCCATTCTTTGACATTCCATTCCTTGACATTCATGGCATTCCATTACTGACATTCCATTTCATGACTTGACATTCCTGACATTCATGACATGACATTGCTGACAGTCCATGACATTCCTGACATTCCATTCCATGACATTCATGACATTCCATGATTTTCCTGACATTCATGACATGACATTCCTTGACATTCCTAGTATTCTATTCCATGATGTGCCATTCTGATATTCCTGACATTCTTGACCTGACATTCCTGAAATTCCATTCAATTACATGACATTCTATTCCATGACTTGACATTCCTGACAATCCATGACATTCCTAAAATTCCATGACATTCCATGACATTCTTGAAATTCATGACATGACATTCCTGACATTCCATTCCATGACATGACATTCCTGATATTCCATTACATGACATTCCTGATATTCATGATATTCATGACATTCCTTTCCTGATATTCTATTCCATGACATTCATGACATTCCATTCCTGACATTCCAATCCATGACATGATATTCCTGACATGGCATTCTATTATATTCCTGACATTCCATGACATGACATTCCTGACATTCTTGACATTTCATGATTTTTCTGATATTCATGACATAACATTCCATGACATTCATGACATGACATTCCATGACATTCCTGGCATTCCATTCCTAACATGACATTCATGTCGTGACATTCCCAACATTCCATTCTATGACATGACATTCCTGACATTCCACACATTCATTATGACATTTTTGACATTCAGACATGATATGACATTCCTGACATTCCATTCCATGACATGACATTTCTGACTTTCCATTCCATAAAATGACATTCCATAATATCACATTCCATGACATTCATGATATGGCATTCCATTCCATGACATTCATGACATGACATTCCATTCCATGACATTCCATGACATTCTATTCCATTCCATAAAATGACATTCCTGACATTCCATGACATTCCTCACATTCCTGAAATTCCAAGACATTCATCACATTCCATTCCTGACATTCCATTCCATGACATTCTTGACATTTATGACATGATATTCCTGACATTCCAGACATGACATTCCTGACATTCCATGACATTCATGACATTCTATTCCTGACATTCCTGACATGACATTCTTGACATGACATTCCATGACATTCCATGATATTCCTGATACTCCTGACAATCCTGACATTCCATGACATGACATTCCTGACATTCTATGACATTCCTGACATTCATGACGTGACATTCCATGACATTCCAGAGATTCCATGATATTCGTGACATGACATTCCTGACATTCATGACATTCCATTCCTGATATTCCCTCCCAAGACATGACATTCCTGGCATGACATTCCATGATATTCCTGACACTCCAGACATGACATTCTTGACACTCCATGACATTTATGCCATTCCATTCAATGACATGACATTCCTAACATGACATTCCTGACATTCAAGGCATGACATTCCATGATATTCCCTGACATTCCTGACATTCCAAGACATGATATTCCTGACATTCATGACATGACATTCCATGACATTTTTGACATTCATGACATGACATTCCATGACATTTCTGACATTCATGACATGACATTCCTGACAATCCATGATATTCATGACATTCCATGACATGACATTCCTGACATTCATGACATGACATTCTGACATTCCATGACATTCATTACATTCCATTCTTGGCATTCCATTCCATGAGATGACATTCCTGACATGATATTCCATGACATTCCTGATACCCCTGACATTCCATGACATGACATTCCTGACATTCCATGATATTCATGACATGACATTCCAACATTCCATGACATTCCTGATGTTTGTGACATGATATTCCATGACATTCACGACATGACATTCCTGACATTCCATTCTATTATATTCCTGACATTCCATGACATGACATTCCTGACATTCTTGACATTTCATGATTTTTCTGATATTCATGACATAACATTCCATGACATTCATGACATGACATCCCATGACATTCCTGGCATTCCATTCCTAACATGACATTCATGTCGTGACATCACCAACATTCCATTCTATGACATGACATTCCTGACATTCCACACATTCATTATGACATTTTTGACATTCAGACATGATATGACATTCCTGACATTCCATTCCATGACATGACATTTCTGACTTTCCATTCCATAAAATGACATTCCATAATATCATATTCCATGACATTCATGATATGGCATTCCATTCCATGACATTCACGACATGACATTCCATTCCATGACATTCCATTGCATGACATTCTATTCCATTCCATGAAATGACATTCCGGACATTCCATGACATTCCTCACATTCCTGAAATTCCAAGACATTCATCACATTCCATTCCTGACATTCCATTCCATGACATTCTTGACATTTATGACATGATATTCCTGACATTCCAGACATGATATTCCTGACATTCCATGACATTCTATTCCTGACATTCCTGACATGACATTCTTGACATGACATTCCATGACATTCCATGATATTCCTGATACTCCTGACAATCCTGACATTCCATGACATGACATTCCTGACATTCTATGACATTCCTGACATTCATGACGTGACATTCCATGACATTCCTGAGATTCCATGATATTCGTGACATGACATTCCTGACATTCATGACATTCCATTCCTGATATTCCCTTCCAAGACATGACATTCCTGACATTCCTGGCATGACATTCCATGATATTCCTGACACTCCAGACATGACATTCTTGACACTCCATGACATTTATGCCATTCCATTCAATGACATGACATTCCTAACATGATATTCCTGACATTCAAGGCATGACATTCCATGATATTCCCTGACATTCCTGACATTCCAAGACATGATATTCCTGACATTCATGACATGACATTCCATGACATTTTTGACATTCATGACATGACATTCCATGACATTTCTGACATTCATGACATGACATTCCTGACAATCCATGATATTCATGACATTCCATGACATGACATTCCTGACATTCATGACATGACATTCCTGACATTCCATGACATTCATTACATTCCATTCTTGGCATTCCATTCCATGAGATGACATTCCTGACATGACATTCCATGACATTCCTGATACCCCTGACATTCCATGACATGACATTCCTGACATTCCATGATATTCATGACATGACATTCCATAACATTCCATGACATTCCTGACGTTTGTGACATGATATTCCATGACATTCACGACATGACATTCCTGACATTCCATTCCATGACATGATATTCCTGACATGGCATTCCATTATATTCCTGACATTCCATGACATGACATTCCTGACATTCTTGACATTTCATGATTTTTCTGATATTCATGACATAACATTCCATGACATTCCTGGCATTCCATTCCTAACATGACATTCATGTCGTGCCATTCCCAACATTCCATTCTATGACATGACATTCCTGACATTCCACACATTCATTATGACATTTTTGACATTCAGACATGATATGACATTCCTGACATTCCATTCCATGATATGACATTTCTGACTTTCCATTCCATAAAATGACATTCCATAATATCACATTCCATGACATTCATGATATGGCATTCCATTCCATGACATTCATGACATGACATTCCATTCCATGACATTCCATTCCATGACATTCTATTCCATTCCATGAAATGACATTCCGGACATTCCATGACATTCCTCACATTCCTGAAATTCCAAGACATTCATCACATTCCATTCCTGACATTCCATTCCATGACATTCTTGACATTTATGACATGATATTCCTGACATTCCAGACATGACATTCCTGACATTCCATGACATTCATGACATTCTATTCCTGACATTCCTGACATGACATTCTTGACATGACATTCCATGACATTCCATGATATTCCTGATACTCCTGACAATCCTGACATTCCATGACATGACATTCCTGACATTCTATGACATTCCTGACATTCATGACGTGACATTCCATGACATTCCTGAGATTCCATGATATTCGTGACATGACATTCCTGACATTCCATTCCATGATATGACATTTCTGACTTTCCATTCCATAAAATGACATTCCATAATATCACATTCCATGACATTCATGATATGGCATTCCATTCCATGACATTCCATTCCATGACATTCCATTCCATGACATTCTATTCCATTCCATGAAATGACATTCCTGACATTCCATGACATTCCTCACATTCCTGAAATTCCAGGACATTCATCACATTCCATTCCATGACATTCTTGACATTTATGACATGATATTCCTGACATTCCAGACATGACATTCCTGACATTCCATGACATTCATGACATTCTATTCCTGACATTCCTGACATGACATTCTTGACATGACATTCCATGACATTCCATGATATTCCTGATACTCCTGACAATCCTGACATTCCATGACATGACATTCCTGACATTCTATGACATTCCTGACATTCATGACGTGACATTCCATGACATTCCTGAGATTCCATGATATTCGTGACATGACATTCCTGACATTCATGACATTCCATTCCTGATATTCCCTTCCAAGACATGACATTCCTGACATTCCTGGCATGACATTCCATGATATTCCTGACACTCGAGACATGACATTCTTGACACTACATGACATTTATGCCATTCCATTCAATGACATGACATTCCTAACATGACATTCCTGACATTCAAGGCATGACATTCCATGATATTCCCTGACATTCCTGACATTCCAAGACATGATATTCCTGACATTCATGACATGACATTCCATGACATTTTTGACATTCATGACATGACATTCCATGACATTTCTGACATTCATGACATGACATTCCTGACAATCCATGATATTCATGACATTCCATGACATGACATTCCTGACATTCATGACATGACATTCCTGACATTCCATGACATTCATTACATTCCATTCTTGGCATTCCATTCCATGAGATGACATTCCTGACATGACATTCCATGACATTCCTGATACCCCTGACATTCCATGACATGACATTCCTGACATTCCATGATATTCATGACATGACATTCCATAACATTCCATGACATTCCTGACGTTTGTGACATGATATTCCATGACATTCACGACATGACATTCCTGACATTCCATTCCATGACATGATATTCCTGACATGGCATTCCATTATATTCCTGACATTCCATGACATGACATTCCTGACATTCTTGACATTTCATGATTTTTCTGATATTCATGACATAACATTCCATGACATTCCTGATACCCCTGACATTCCATGACATGACATTCCTGACATTCCATGATATTCATGACTTGACATTCCAAAACATTCCATGACATGACATTCCATGACATTCCTGATGTTTGTGACATGATATTCCATGACATTCACGACATGACATTCCTGACATTCCATTCCATGACATTCCTGACATGACATTTTATGACATTCCTGACATTCAATTCCATATCATGACATTCCTGACATGACATTCCTGACATTCCATGACTTTCCTGACATTCATTCCATGACATGACATTCCTGACATGCCATTCCATGACGTTCTTGACATTCATGCCATGACATTCCTGACATTCCATTACATGACATTCATGACATTCTATTCCTTGACATTCCATTCCTGATATTCTATTCCATGACATTCATGACATGACATTCCTGACATTCATGACATGACATTCCTGATAGTCCATGGCATTCCTGACATTCCATTCCATGACATGACATTCCTGACATTCCATGACATTCATGGCATTCCATGATTTTCCTGACATTAATGACATGGCATTCCATTTCATTCCTGACATGACGTTCATGGCATGACATTCCTGATATTCCTGACATACATGACATGACATTCCTGTTATTCCATTCCATGACATGACATTCCATAACATGACATTCCTGATATGACATTCCTGACATTCCTGATATTCATGACATTCCATTCCTTGACATTCCATTCCTGACATTCAATTCCATGACATGGCATTCCTGATATTCCTGATAGTTCATGACATTCCTGATATTCCATTCCATGACAAGACATTCCTGACATTCCATGACATTCCTGACATGACATTCCTGACATTCATGACATCACATTTCATGATATTCCATGTTATTCCTGACACTCCTGACATTCAATGACTTGACATTCCATGACATTCATGACATGACATTCCATGACATTCCTGACATTCCATGATATTCATGAAATGACATTCCATGACATGACATTCCATTCCTAACATTCACCTCCATGACATGATATTCCTGACATTTCTGGCATGACATTCCATGACATTCCTGATACTCCAGACATGACATTCCTGACATTCCATGATATTTATGACATTCCATTCCTTCAATGACATTCCATGACATTCCTGACACTCCAGACATGACATTCCTGACATTCCATGACATTTATGCCATTCCATTCAATGAAATGACATTCCTAACATAACATTCATGACATTCATGGCATGACATTCCATGAAATTCCCTGACATTCCTGACATTCCATGACATGATATTCCTGATATTACATGACATTCCTGACATGACATTCCATGACATTTCTGACATTCATGACATGATATTCCATGACATCCCTGACATTCCTCATATTCCTGACATTCCATGATATTCATGATATTCCATTCCTGACATTCCATTCAATGACATTCCTGACATTCCAGACATGACATTCCTGAAATTCCATGACATTCCTGACATTCCATTCCTGACATGACATTCCATGACATTCCAGACATTTCATGACATGACATTCCATGATATTAATGACATGACATTCCATAACATTCCATGACATGACATTCCATGACATTCACGACATTACATTCCTGACATTCCATGACATGTCATTCATGACATGACATTCTGTGACATTCAATTCCATGACATGACATTCCTGACATTCCATGACTTTCCTGACATTCCATTCCATTCCATGACATGACATTCCTGACATTCCATTCCATGACATGACATTCCTGATATTCCATGACATTCTTGATATTCATGCCGTGACATTCCTGACATTCCATTCCATGACATTCCATTACATGACATTCATGATATTCATGATATGACATTCCTGACATTCATGACATTCTATTCCTTGACATTCCATTCCTGATATTCTATTCCATGACATTCATGACATTCCATTTCTGACATTCTATTCCATGACATGACATTCCTGACATGATATTCCTGATAGTCCATGGCATTCCTGACATTCCATTCCATGACATGACATTCCTGACATTCCATGACATTCATGGCATTCCATGATTTTCCTGACATTCATGACATGACATTCCATGATATTCCTGGCATTCCATTCCATTTCATTCCTGACATGACATTCTTGACATGACATTCCTGACATGACATTCCATGACATTTCTGACATTCATGACATGATATTCCATGACATCCCTGACATTCCTCATATTCCTGACATTCCATGATATTCATGATATTCCATTCCTGACATTCCATTCCATGACATTCCTGACATTCCAGACATGACATTCCTGAAATTCCATGACATTCCTGACATTCCATTCCTGACATGACATTCCATGACATTCCAGACATTTCATGACATGACATTCCATGATATTAATGACATGACATTCCATAACATTCCATGACATGACATTCCATGACATTCACAACATTACATTCCTGACATTCCATGACATGTCATTCATGACATGACATTCTATGACATTCAATTCCATGACATGACATTCTTGACATGACATTCCTGACATTCCATGACTTTCCTGACATTCCATTCCATTCCATGACATGACATTCCTGACATTCCATTCCATGACATGACATTCCTGATATTCCATGACATTCTTGATATTCATGCCGTGACATTCCTGACATTCCATTCCATGACATTCCTGACATTCCATTACATGACATTCATGATATTCATGATATGACATTCCTGACATTCATGACATTCTATTCCTTGACATTCCATTCCTGATATTCTATTCCATGACATTCATGACATTCCATTTCTGACATTCTATTCCATGACATGACATTCCTGACATGATATTCCTGATAGTCCATGGCATTCCTGACATTCCATTCCATGACATGACATTCCTGACATTCATGGCATTCCATGATTTTCCTGACATTCATGACATGACATTCCATGATAATTCTGGCATTCCATTCCATTTCATTCCTGACATGACATTCTTGACATGACATTCCTGATATTCCTGACATGACATTCCATTCAATGACATGACACTCCATTCCATGACATGACATTCCTCACATTCCTGACATTCCATGATATTCATGACATTCCATTCCTGATGTTCCATGACATTCATGACATGACATTCCAGACATGACATTTCTGACATTCCATTCCTGGCATTCCTGACATTACATGACATTCCTGACATGACTCTCCATGACATTTCTGACATTCATGACATGACATTCCTGACATTTATGACATTCCTGATATTCCATGACATGACATTCCTGACATTCCAACACATTAAATTCCTGACATTCCACGATATTCCTGACATTCCATTCCTGACATTCCATTCCATGACATTTATGACATGACATTCCTGACATTCCAGACATGACATTCCATGACATTCCTGATATTCCATTCCTGACATGACATTCCTGACATACATTCCAGACATTTCATGACATTCCTAATACCCCTGACATTCCATGACGTGACATTCATGACATGTCATTCCTGACATTCCATGATATTAATGACATGACATTCCATAACATTCCATGACATTCATGACATGCCATTCCATGACATTCATGACATTACATTCCTGACATTCCATTCCATGACATGACATTCATGACATGACATTCTATGACATTCCTGACATTCAATTCCATGACATGACATTCTTGACATGACATTCCTGACATTCCTGACATTCCATGACTTTCTTGACATTCCACTCCATGACATTCCTGACATTCCATTCCATGACATGACATTCCTGACATTCCATGACATTCTTGATATTCATGTCATGACATTCCTGACATTCATGACATTCCATTCCATGACATTCCTGACATTCCATTACATGACATTCATGATATTCATGACATGACATTCCTGACATTTATGACATTCTATTCCTTGACATTCCATTCCTGATATTCTATTCCATGATATTCATGACATTTCATTCCTGACATTCTATTCCATGACATGACATTCCTGACATTCATGACATGACATTCCTGACAGTCGATGACAATCCTGACATTCCATGACATTCATGACATTCCATGATTTTCCTGCCATTCATGACATGATATTCCATGACATTCATGATATTCATGACATGACATTCCTTGACATTCCTGACATTCCTTGACATTCCATTCCATGACATGATATTCCTGACATGACATTCCTGACATTCAAGATATGACATTCCTGACATGACATTCTTGACATTCCTGACATACATGACATTCCTGACATTCCAACACATTCCTGACATTCCATTCCATGAGATGAGATACCTGACATTCCATGACATGACTTTCCTGACAATCCATTACATTCATGACATTCCATGACAATCCTGACATTCCATGACATTCTTGACATTACTTGGCACTTATGCTGTTTCCTTTGTCCACAAATGGTTCTAGATGATTAAACTCGTGTGGCAGAGGTTTGTTGTCCTATGATCGTGCCCAGACTCAGGCGTGATGTGCGAGCCACTTGTTTAATGAGTGGTGTTGGTGTCCCCCAAACATGTATTTAGAACGGTGACCTAGTCATCTGCAATGGCCATGACATTCCTGACATTCATGACATTCCATTCCATGACATTCCTGACATTCCAGTACATGACATTCATGATATTCATGACATGACATTCCTGACATTCATGACATTCTATTCCTTGACATTCCATTCCTGATATTCTATTCCATGACATTCAACACATTCCATTCCTGACATTCATGACATGACATTCCTGACAGTCGATGACAATCCTGACATTCCATGACATTCATGACATTCCATGATTTTCCTGCCATTCATGACATGATATTCCATGATATTCATGACATGACATTCCTTGACATTCCTTGACATTCCTGACATTCCATTTCATGACATGACTTTCCAGATATGACATTCCTGACATGACATTCCTGATATTCAAGATATGACATTCCTGACATGACATTCTTGACATTCCTGACATACATGATATTCCTGACATTCCAACACATTCCTGACATTCCATTCCATGAGATGATATTCCTGACATTCCATGACATGACATTCCTGACAATCCATTACATTCATGACATTCCATGACAATCCTGACATTCCATGACATTCTTGACATTACTTGGCACTTATGCTGTTTCTTTTGTCCACAAATGGTTCTAGATGATTAAACTCGTGTGGCAGAGGTTTGTTGTCCTATGATCGTGCCCAGACTCAGGCGTGATGTGCGAGCCACTTGTTTAATGAGTGGTGTTGGTGTCCCCCAAACATGTATTTAGAACGGCGACCTAGTCATCTGTAATGGCCTTTCGATTGCTGCTTTTGGCTTTAAGAAGAGTCCGGGGGTGCACGGCTGCTGAGTTTACATTCATCGACCCACACAGAATTGCTGGCACCAGCCCGGCGAGGCTGCCGTCTCCGTTTGTGAAAAGTTGCTGCATTGCTGTGCTTCGTCTCTCTTCCATTTCCATCAGTGGAGATTGAAGCATTGTCCCCCCCACCGTCCTCCCCATTGTTTCCACACGGAAGTCGCCATCTTCCCTCCATCACTGACAGAACTGGGCTTTTTGATTCCCGAGGCATGTTTATTCAGCGCGAGCCGATGATGTGTCATTACCTTCTTGAAGATTACGGGCTTTAAAGCTCCCTGCGCACGCTCGCTTTATTAATGTGGCCCGGATAAAAATGAACGGGGACACATGGAAAGTTAAAAAGATGAGAAACGGCGTTGTATGAAAATATAGGACAACAAACCTCTGCCACACAAGTTTAATTATCTAGAACCATTTGTGGACAAAGGAAACAGCATAAGTGCCAAGTACGGAAAGGTTACCTTCAATGCTAGAAGAAGTATATACATATAGACTCGACAGACCCGTGAGCAGCGGAAGTAGCCAAGAAATAAAAATATAAATGGTAACAGGAAGACGACATACAAATACAATGAGCGCATCGATTTTACCTGTGGATCTGGAATAACACTGCCCATGTAGAAGACACGTCTCCGTTAAAATAAAGCATTCACTGGTAAAGAAAATCCTGAAGAAGGCATTTTCCGAAACGCGTTGGTGATATTCTTCAAATCACTACCAGTGTTCTTTATATATGATTTCAATTGTACTGGGTGGTATTCTTTAAATCACTATTTGTGTTTTTTATATATGAATTCCATTGTATTGCGAATGGTGCTGTGACAAATGTAAAATGTGGTGAATATCATATGTTTAATTGTTTACCTCATATTAAAACGAGGTTTGATTTGTGCAATATATGTATTGGAAAGTAAATCATGTATAAATTGAACTGATTTTTATATATCAAGCTAACTTTATAAAATATACTTAAAATAAAAAAAAGATCAATAAAATTAATAATATTTTTTCTAAGTTGTTTGTCATAACGCACATTATGTGGTTGTCTGTCTAGAGTTTGCGCGCTTTCTTAATGTTAATCAGCACTGAACCTGGTGCTACAGCTTTTCCAAAATAGTTGATTTCCCTGTCAGGGTTTTACCTTTATTCAGGGGCCCCGTTTGTTTTTCAAAAAGTTACATTTCTCTCCCTACATCAACCTTTGTTTAAAACACCACCAGAGAAGGGTGGTGAACTCTGGTCCACAAAGAGCAACTCAAAGTTTTCTTGTTCTTTATCAGAAACTTCATCTGCCTCTCAATGATTATCGCCAGCCTTTTCGGCCCCTTAAGAGGCTGGGTGGATGAGTATAATACGCAGTATATAGGATCGGCGGCGGCGGAGAGTGCACGAAAATAAGGACGGATAGTTGAATACAGGGCGACTGGATGGATGGCCAGATGGATGAATGGATAGCCAGATGGATGAATGGATAGCTAGATGGATGGATGAATGGATAGCTAGATGGATGAATGGAAGGATAAATGGAGGCATGGCCAGTACTTAGGATACACGGGTGGGCTGATAGATGCGTAGGATTGGTTCTAGGACAGATGCATGTATGAATATATGGGCCTAAAACTGGATGGATGGCACAGTGTTTACCATAGGCGAGTGGGCTGATAGATACTTAGAATAACTGCAGGGACAGATGTATGTATGTATGTATGTATGTAGGTAGGAATGTCTGAATGAATTGAAAGATGGTTGGATGGCGCAGTGCTTAGGATAAATGGATGCAGGGCTTTAAGTGGGCCGGCTCTGAGCACCGGCAGTTATTTTCAGAAAAACTCGAAACGGCCCTCGCAAAGGTAGTCAAGTTTTTTTTTTTTTTTGCTGTCAGAGCATGCACATCGATGTGCGCAAGCTCATTTTGCTCACTACTGAGAAGTGGAGACATCATGCTATGTGAGCCACGTTGTAGGAGGAAGGGCAATCCTTTAAAGAGCGTGTTTCCCAAACGTAGGATAATTCGAGGGGATTTTCTTAAGCACGCAATGCTAGTTATCTACTTGGATAGCCCACACCCCTTTAACAGGTTAGCCCCACCCCTTTTAGAGCACCCCCAGTTTTTTTCCCACTTAAAGCCCTCACTGCACCACAGTAACAAAGAAATGATCCAAGCTTCCATTTAAATGTACAAAGGCACCAAGTTTCATAATTTGCCATCAACGCTGGCAGCCTTCTACCACAGTGCAAGAGTGTCTATCAGCACGAAGATTTGTTATCCACAGAAATGTTGTGTGATTTGCGTAGCTGTTTGCTGGAACACTCATCACCAAACGGTATTAAAACATGCAAATTTGTGAGAAAAAACGTATACCATACCATAAACCGCTTCATAAATGGGCCCAGTGCCACTACACCACCCTCATCCCCATTCTTGCTTAACCTTACGAAATCAAAGAAAGACCCCAGCAAACCTGGTACAGCCACTATAGCAATACAGCGACTTAATTTGAACAAGTCTCTGCCGGAACGCCCAGCAACAAAAGGTATTAAAACATGCACATTTCCAGATAAAACATATACTATGCCATAGAGCGCTTTATATATTGACCCAGTGGCACTACATTACCTTTACTAGCTACACATTTGCACGTTACAAATGTCCGTGTTATAATCAGCAACATACCCACCTCTCCCACCCCCACCCCTTACCTTGCTTAACCTTACAAAATCAAAACAACAAGCTCCAGCTCTCCCGTTAGCACCACTATAGCCATACCTAGCCTTAATTTTAACAGGTATCTGCCGGAACGCTCATCAGCAAAAGGTATTGAAACCTGCAATTTTCCAAGTAAAATATACACCATACCATAAGGCGGTTTATAAATAGTCCCAGTACCACTACACCACCTCCACATCCGCCCTTGCTTAACTTTACGCAATAAAGCAAAGAGCCCCAGCAAACCTGGAAGCGCCACTATAGCCATACAGAGGCTTAATTTCAACAGATATCTCCCGAAACACTCATCAGCAAAACGTATTAAAACATGGAAATTTGCGGGTAAAACATATACCATGCCATAGGGCGCTTTATTAATGGACCCAGTGGTACTACATCACCTTTAGTAGCTAGACATCTGCACGTTACTAAAGTCTGTGTTTTAATAACCAACATACCCACCTCCCCCACCCCACCCCTGCCATTGCTTAACCATACGAAATCAAGGAGAAACCGCCACCATTCCTAGTAGCGGCACTATACCCATACTCGGGCTTAATTTTTAAAGGTGTCTTCTGTAACGCTTATCATCCAAAAGTATTCAAACATGCAATTTGGCGCGTAAAACATAAACCATCCCATAGCACGGTTTCTAAATGGGCCCAGTGGCACTAAACCACCTTTACTAGCTACACATCTGTATGTTAATAAAGTCGTTTAAACACTCTGTACAGTGTATAGCAGAGGATGGGGAGAGTAAACAAAGTTGTAATTCCCAAACTTTTGATATACCGTCCCTTTACTGTATGTATATTAAGGACATTAAATTGAATGAAAAAATTTACGAGTGTCTCAAAAGAGATATTGAAACTGAGCACCGGTAAAACCAGGACCACTTAAACACCTACGTATATTCAGCAGAGGAACACAGCCTGACAATTACTTTCACTTGTAATGTCATTTCTTTTTTATCTCTCACACATTTATAAAACATCTCTTCTAAAGAAACACTCCCCAACCACTTCTATTTCATAAGAACAGACAATAATTAATACGTTTACTACCATATATTTTAGTATATCTACCTTTTTATAATTCACTAGTCACAAACTACTAAAACTATTAACTATACCCAAATGCAAACCAGAAACCATGTTCATATTATATCTCAACCTATATTCAAATGATTCAAACTATGCGTACATATAAAAGGAATGTATCACTTTTACTATCTCCATCTCCTCTCCATGTAATCTCCAAACACTGTAGACGGCCTCACAGTACAACAAACTACTTAGACTTATATTCAAAGCTACCTCTCACTGTCAAAAATGAGACCACAACCTGTCCACATAACATTTCTGGCTTTGGTTTTATCGCTTTTAACTTAATAACACATACATCTCCTACACCCCCTTCCCCACTAATTCCACAAAAAGTATAATTTGCAAACGTGGGACATTTTGTTTATCTCACCTGAATACATTAACAAACCCAAATTAACGCTGTACCTCATTTTCAAAACCATACAGTCCTTTAAAGATGACAAACTACATTTCTTCTTTGTGAAAAATTCCTAAACATATATAAAGTACTTTTATAACAACAGGTCAAACGTTATGCATATTTTATAACCAATATGAAACACCGCACTTTACTAACAGGATATTATTTTGAAATAAAAAATACTTTCAAACTGAAAAATATCACCTCAAATACTTAATCACTACTACAGAACACATAACACACCTTTTTCATTTCTACCTCACCTTTGTAGTTGGTATGCAGATTTCAAATGTCACAAACGCATGCAATTCTTTCTTTGTCACACAGTACATGTAATGCACCGCTTGTCGCTGTCCACTTGTCCTCGGAGTCGCACGATGCTGTAAGGGATCCACCTCCCGATAACCCCTTGGTCTGGTATATATGTAACAGACACAGAAGGGTGATCAGGCGAGGGAAGGAAAGGAAGGGGACAGCAGGGAGGGAGATCTGAAAGAGAAATAACAATATGCTGTGGTTAGAACAACCACTAGTTTCCTTATCACATTGTTCCCCTAACTCCCTTGCTATACCTGGAAAAGAAAGAAAGAACTCCTGAAATGGGTGACCTGGAGGACTGGGGATCAGGGATATCGTGGATCCTACAGAAAAGACACTGATGAGCATTTGTTTTGACACCCTCTCCTCACACCCACTCGTACTAGTTCCTTAGGCTAACGTACATACCACAAGTCCTGAGTTCCTTTCTTTACAGGGGGGGAAGGACGTATGCCCGTAGTCACCTTTCCGCCCCTGTAGCGAGTACAAATAAACAAATGAAATGCAGCAGGGCACTAGAACACGGTAGTTCCCACTAACGCCCTTCACGGGTTCTGACCGAACCCTTTTGCACTGTTCCAATACGTCTTGGGCAATGCTAACGGAGAAACTGGGATGAGACCTCAAGGTCACGGTGATGCGTCCATACTCCACTGTATGGATAGCCAACAACAAGGCCGAGGGAAGACCTCACTCGGAAATTAGAGAACAACACTCGACCCAGTACGGGTCGCTTGGCGGGCCTGAGCTGATGTGTATTCACATCAGGAAATCAGTCTCACTGGACTTGCGACCCCGCAACGCCTTAGGGAGGCTTCCAACAGGGCCACGGAATCACCGCTACTAAATCACAAGGCTTCGCAAAGATTTGTCTTATACCGGAGAATCAAGGAATGCAGTGCGAATGAAGTCAGCGAGGAATACAAAGTTGGTGCTGAGCACCCCTACCAGAATGCCGCACTCCTTCCGCACACCGACCTGGAACTCAAAATAACCGGCACCCGACCGATGCCGGATGTTCCTTTTCTTCGTCTTTGCGCAAGGCGTGCTGACGTCACGAGTGTCAACGCGCAGTGCGCCAAGGGAATTGTAGTTCCCTTTACCCCCGCCTACCGCGGGATTGTAGCACTCTGACAGACAGAGCTCGTCTGCCCCCACTGTGGGCCACAACAGTACATCCCTCCCCCGAAGAGCACTGACATAAGCAAGCCTTCTTGGGATATTTCTTGTGGAACTGAGCTACAAGTTTGGGGGCATGGACGTTGGTAGCTGGTTCCCAAGAGTTCTCCTCCTCACCGTATCCCTTCCATGCCAGCAGATACCACAACCTAGTGCGGTAAATCTTGGAATCCAGTACACCCCTCACCTCGTATTCTGCCTCGCTTTTCACTATGACCGGAGCAGGGGTCTTACTAGGTCCCACCAGAGCGGGCTTCACAAGGGACACGTGAAAAGCAGGATGGATTCGCAAGGTGGAAGGCAAGGAAAGCTTTACACTACAGGGTTCACCAGTTTAACCACCCTATAGGGACCGATGTATTTGGGGTTGAATACGCTATAGCGCTTGAAATGGATGTTTCTTGTGGACAACCACACGTAGTCCCCCACCTTATAGACGGGTCCCGGCCTTCTACGCCTGTCCGCGGATGCCTTGTATCTGCGCTTAGCCTCTCGCAAATTGTTTTTTGCCACCTGTAAGGTTGTCTGAATGTGTTCTATTCTACTCTGTGCCTCCGGTACCTTTGTAACATGCGCCGGATTAAGGAAGGGCGAAAACCAAGGATGGAACCCATAAGAGCAATAAAAAGGAGTTAGCTTGGTGGAATTATGCGATGCGCTGTTATAGGCTACCTCCGCCAACCATAGTAAGTCCACCCACTCGTTCTTAGAAGCGCTGGAGTAACACCTAAGGTATTGCTTTAGGGTTTGGTTAACCCGTTCAGTCTGTCCATCCGTCTGAGGATGAAAACTGGTGGACATGTTGGACTCAATCCCCAGAGCTGAACACCAGGCCTTCCAGAAATGTGCCGTGAACTGGCTACCGCGGTCGGAGACTATCTTCCTTGGCAACCCATGAAGACGTACCACATTCGCTAAGAGCAGGTGAGCCAACTGTCCTGACGTGGGCAGACTCTTACAAGCTACGAAGTGTGCCATCTTCGTTAAATAATCCACTATCACCGTGATAACAGTACATCCTTTATCACAAGGCATTCCCACGATGAAGTCCACCAAAATGTTTTCCCAAGGGAGGTCGGGCATGGGAAGAGGTTGCAACAATCCTGCTTGCTTGGTATGTGAAGCTTTCATTTGACTGCATACTCTGCATTCCTTTACCCATGTGACAACGTCTTTCTGAACCGAAGGCCACCAGAATTGCCGCAGGATCCTGTCAAGGGTTTTCTCCCTGCCGTTGTGACCTGCGCTAGGCAGAATATGACACCATTTAAACGCTTGAAGACGCAATGCCCGGATTGGAAGGAGAATCTGCTTTCCCCGTATCGGTAGTTCTTGCACAAGTTTCCAGTCAGGATTACTTCTCAGCCAGTCCTTCCATCTTTGTGTTCTAACGTTCTGGGATACACTCCTTAGAAATGGATCCGTGCACGTTGCCCCTATCACATGCTCCGAGCTGATGATGGCTCCTTTGGGAGAGTTTGGGAGGGTGCTCTGGGATGCTTGCCTTGATAACGCGTCTGCTTTTTTGTTCTCCTTTCCTGGCCTGTAAGTGACCAGAAAGTTGTATCCCGCAAAAAAGAGAGTCCACCTTAATTGACGGGGTGTGAGGTGTCTTGCTGCGGTCATGAACTGTAAGTTTCTGTGGTCTGTGTAGACCGTAACCACGTGTCTTGCGCCCATTAAGTGGTGCCTCCACTCACTGAATGCATTCTTGATGGTGAGCAGCTCTTTTTCAGCAATGTTATAGTTGCACTCAGCGGGGTTCAGTTTTCTGGACATGTAAGCCACTGGATGTAGTTGTCCGGTATCAACATGTCGATGGGACAAAACCGCTCCCAACGCCGTGTCTGAAGCGTCTGCCTCCACGATGTACGGATATTCAGGGTGTGCATGCGCCAACACAGGGGCAGTAGAAAACGCCTCCTTCAGCTCGTCGAATCCCTTTTGGGCTTTTGCAGTCCACAGAAACACCGACTTTTTGCGCAATAGCTGAGTGAGAGGGGTTGCCAAGTCTGAGAAGTGGTTAATAAAACGACGATAGAAATTGGCAAACCCCAAGAAACACTGTACATCTCTAAGGTTGTGTGGGGTTGGCCACTTCTTTACTGCCAATACCTTCCTCTCTGACATCTCTTGGCCCCAGGGAGTGAGGTTCACCCATAGAAATTCCACAGAGGTCACACCAAACTCACACTTACTGATCTTACAAAATAAGTGGGGTCTTCGCAGGGTTTGAAGAATGGTCTTTACATGTTGCGTATGATCCCTGGTGTCGTTTGAGTATATCAAGATGTCATCTATGTATACTATGACAAAGTGATCAAGGTATTCGCGAAGAACATCGTTTAGGAAGAACTGAAAGGCCGCTTGGGCGTTGCAAAGCCCGAAAGGCATGACCAAATACTCATATAGTCCGAATCGCGTTTTGAACGCGGTCTTCCATTCGTCTCCTCTCCTCATACGGACCAAATGGTATGCTCCTTTCAGGTCTAAGCGCGTGTATATCACTGCCTCTTTTACCTGTTCCAGCAGTACATTAATTAACGGTAGAGGATACCGGTTCTTCACGGTAATGGCGTTTAACGCCCTGAAGTCCACACATGTGCGAAGTTCGCCATTAGCCTTAGGGATAAAAAAGAGAGGCGACGCAGCGGGAGATTTAGACACTCTTATAAACCCCAGGCCCTAGTATTTATCCAAATACTCCCTAAGGTATTTGTGTTCTGGCTCTGTTAGGGCATACACTGTCAGGTCCTCAGATCCTCGGAGATGTGCGATGCTATATGGGTTCCACCTCCTGATAGCTCAAAAGGCCTGATTCATGATCACAGACTCTATCGAGAGATCAGGTGAGGGAAGGAAAGGAAGGGGACAGCAGGGAGGGAGATCTGTGAAGACAAAAACACATATGGATCAGTACCTAGTACCCCTCTCTTATACACTCCATACATTGACTGTCCCTCACAATACTATATACGTGTGCCCCTGTATACCTGTAAAACAAAAGAACTGTGTCTTGGAGATTGTGAATGGCCTTGGAGAACCCTCGGATTGGATCTGGTTCTAGATGGGGAAGAGCACAATTAAGTCGGGGTCTACACATCCATATCAATACATGTGAGCCAGGCATGAATATGTAAACAGATTCTTCACTACCAGGGCGTACCTAGCATTTCCACAGCAACCGGTTACGGGGGTAAGGAGCTATCTTCCACGGGGCTCAATCAAACCCTGATATACAAGATGAGAAGTAACACGACATGAGCTTTACCATCTGTGGATAGCGGGAACGCCTACTGGCGAGTTTGACCATCAAAGATCTATTCCCCAGATACCACGCTGGCCATGGCGTTTCTCAAAACAATTATGGGCACCACCCGGTGCTATTATCCAAATGCAATGTATATGACACACCACGATTCACTTCACATGTCTTTTGGGGTCAGGCGGTATTGTATCCATACAGCTCAAAACTCCAGCAAACACACCTTTAGGTCAACCAAGGAAATGTTTCCGCTACAGCGGAGGGGACCGTCCTGGTCCGAAGAATGGGACAGCGTAAGGCAAGCCTGCAAAAGTCACGTACGACTTTTCCAACAGGCCTGCGAGTCGCTTTCAAGCCACAACAATGTACCATAGTCCCCTGATACCCCAAGGGCAGAGTCAAGAAATAAAAGAGAGGGGAAAGCTCCCTCGTAAAAGCAGTTTACTTTGACGGTCTGGTAGCGGCGCTATTATCAACACACATCAGACAGGCGCTACCACAGTACATAGAATACCACTCAGGATGTTTGCCCAAAAGTTACACTGGTGCAACCGCACCCCTACCAGTTCTCGGCGTTTCGTCCTTCCGACTAGGAATTAGCAGCGCCGCTCCTCGGGAACCCGGAAGTATTTCTGGAGTCCCCGGCGAGCGTCCTGACATTAGTACTGGCGTCCTGTTGGTGGGAATTATGGGAAATGTAGTTCCTCACTGCCGACGCGCTGGAGCTGCGCGAGTTGTCAGTGTTCTACGGCGGCCACGGTGGCTCGTGACATACACCCGTCCAGCGGGAATGACCGCTCCGGGTATCAGATCTATTTGACAATCGTACGACCTGTGCGGGGGTAAGACTTCAGCTTTGTCCTCATTAAAGACGTCCTCGTATTCCTTATAGGCGTCCGGTAAAGATACTGCGTGTTCCACCGCAGTTGCCACCTGGTAACAGAGTGCCAAAGATGTGGCAGGGTTCTTTGGGGGAATGTTGCAACCAGCCAAGCAATACTCTGAGGAAATCAGCATTGTTTTCTCGTGCCAGTTTATGAGAGGATTGTGGAGGCGTAACCAAGGCAACCCCAGGATTAATCCGTAATGGGGTGCCGGAATAACATTAAAGGAAATAAACTCCTGGTGCTCGTTCCCCTGTCGAACCGCTAAGGGTCCAGTATGGAATCTCACAGGTCCGGAATCCAACATCTTCCCATCAACTGCAAACACCATCTCCGGCATGTGCTTCTCTTGCAAAGTTATTCCTAGCCGTACCACCTGATCCTGATCCATAAAGCACCCTGTGGCCCCAGAATCCACTAAAGCCCGAACTGGAAGCCACATGTCTTGTACCAAAATGCGCACTTCCACATAGAAGTGGTTTCTGTCCTTGGTCTTCAGGTCTTCCAACGAAGGGATATACATTGAGCTCAAAGAATTCCCTTCCTCCTCCTTTAAGCTGATTCGTTTCCCGCCGATGAGTTGTTTGTTCTGGTTACTGCAGCTTTTTGATCCAGTCGCGGAAATTTCGGCCTCATACTGCATTCGCGTATGAAATGTCCCTTCCGCCCGCAATACAGGCACAGGCCTCTCTTCCGCCGGTACTCTCGTTCTTCTGAGGTGAGCGGGGAACGGACAGCTCCGATTTCCATGGACTCGGGTTTAGTGGGAACATGGTTGTTTGTAGACCGAGTAGGCTCCACACTAGGCACCGGTCATTCCCTCCTTCTGTGATCCCCCTTTCTCTCGCTCATGCGATGATCCAACCTTAATACCAAACTAATGAGAGCGTCACAGGAGACGGGTTGAGGGTCGATCTGAGCCAACACATCCTTCATCTCTTCGCTTAAACCTTGATGGAATATGGCCGCCTGCTTCCCTTCTGGCCACTCGGTTTCAGCGATCAGTCTCCTGAAGTCGTTAAGATAGGAGATTACATCCCTGTTGCCTTGTCGCAACTCCAGCAGGTCTCTATCGGCCGAGAGCGTGGCCGCTCTGTGGTTAAATGTCTTTTCGAATTCCCCAAGAAAGGCAGTCCAATCATAAAGGAGATGGTCATCCCTTCTCACCAATGGTACTGCCCATTGGGCTGCGGCCCCGGATAAGTAAGAGAGATAAAGGCGACCTTCGAATGGTTGGTGCTAAATGCCCTGGCCTTACAGGTAAAATGCAACATTACCTGTGTAAGAAAGACTTGTATTTTCCCACCTTCCCCACTGAACCTTTCGGGGGTAGCTAAAGGAACTGGCGTGGGGATCTCCACTACTACGGGGGCCGCTGGGGTAGCACGTTGTGAGCCAGCATCAAAGGGGTTACGCTCCATGCGGTCTACCTGCGCCTGTAGTGTGGCTGTTTCTGTTCTGGAAGCGGCTACCTCAGCCTGTAACAAGGCCAAAGCAGCTATGACATCCTCTAAGGTGGCCATCCCACCGTGCGACTGGGAGGACAGATATCCGTGGGCCGGTTATCCTGTCGCTGTCCACTTGTCCTCGGAGTCGCACGATGCTGTAATGGGTCCCCCTCCCGATAACCCCTTGGTCTGGTATATATGTAACAGACACAGAAGGGTGATCAGGCGAGGGAAGGAAAGGAAGGGGACAGCAGGGAGGGAGCTCTGAAAGAGAAATAACAATATGCTGTGGTTAGAACAACCCCTAATTTCCTTATCACATTGTTCCCCTAACTCCCTTGCTATACCTGGAAAAGAAAGAAAGAACTCCTGAAATGGGTGACCTGGAGGACCGGGGATCAGGGATATCGTGGATCCTACAGAAAAGACACTGATCAGCATTTGTTTTGACACCCTCTACTCACACCCACTCGTATTAGTTCCTTAGGCTAACGTACATACCACAAGTCCTGGGTTCCTTTCTTTACAGGGGGGGAAGGACGTATGCCCGTAGTCACCTTTCCGCCCCTGTAGCGAGTACAAATAAACAAATGAAATGCAGCAGGGCACTAGAACACGGTAGTTCCCACTAACGCCCTTCACGGGTTCTGACCGAACCCTTTTGCACTGTTCCAATACGTCTTGGGCAATGCTAACGGAGAAACTGGGATGAGACCTCAAGGTCACGGTGATGCGTCAATACTCCACTGTATGGATAGCCAACAACAAGGCCGAGGGAAGACCTCGCTCGGAAATTAGAGAACAACACTCGACCCAGTACGGGTCGCTTGGCGGGCCTGAGCTGATGTGTATTCACATCAGGAAATCAGTCTCACTGGACTTGCGACGCCGCAACGCCTTAGGGAGGCTTCCAACGGGGCCACGGAATCACCGCTACTAAATCACAAGGCTTCGCAAAGATTTGTCTTATACCGGAGAATCAAGGAATGCAGTGCGAATGAAGTCAGCGAGGAATACAAAGTTGGTGCTGAGCACCCCTACCAGAACGCCGCACTCCTTCCGCACACCGACCTGGAACTCAAAATAACCGGCACCCGACCGATGCCGGATGTTCCTTTTCTTCGTCTTTGCGCAAGGCGCGCTGACGTCACGAGCGTCAACGCGCAGTGCGCCAAGGGAATTGTAGTTCCCTTTACCCCCGCCTACCGCGGGATTGTAGCGCTCTGACAGACAGTGCTCTTCTTCGCCCTCTGTGGGCCACAACACCGCTTTCATTAAGAATGGAACCAGTAATGGCACAATTTCTCTGTCGCGCCACATATAAATACATGTAAAGAACAAATCAGAATACTTCATTCCTTCATCGACATTCCAAAACTTATCTCCATTGGTTATTTTTGAATTTTCCATCTGAAAAGCTACTTAATATTCCGCGCCACATACAGGTCAGAAGTTCAACCTATTTTATCACCACACTTTCTGGAACATTCTACGATACCTGCAGGTTAAAAGTTCATGATTTTTTTTAAACGTAACGTTTTTTTTCAGCATATTCTCGAACATTTAACAGCACCTGCAGGTTAAAAGTTCAACATTGTTTTAAGTTCCAAATGTACCTTGCAAATGCAAGTAGCACGTCTGGTTGAGCTTTGCACATTTCATCCTATCAAATGTACTCCACGTTTAGACTGTTCTTTATTAACCAATGACAAACATGCTTTTTCACACAACTAATATGCACCCTAGTTTTTAGTACCCAATACTTCTTATCTTCCAATCAATTATCGTTTTCTGTGTAGTTTGCACTTTACAAATACTGTATTGATTTACCTTTGCACTGCCTGTATAACACCACCTAAGCACCATATACAAATTACCGTGTTCCAAACAAAACATCCTCCTACTACGTATAAAATATTACTGACACTACTTAGACAGGTGTGGCACAGCGGTCAGGGCACATGAATTCACACCATAAGACACACAGTTTAGGCTCAGGCTTTCATCCCCGACTCCCGCACCAGCTCACCTTAGCAAAATCAGACTCTACGCAATACCTCACTTAATTTCCGTACCCAGCACTTTCAGACCGGTAGCTATGAGTAGTTCGCTTCGCACCCCCTCTATACCACACCCTAAACACCCCCACAAAGGTTACAGTGCTCCTACCGTCCTCTTTCCTACTTTTTTCACCCTTTTTCCCCCTTAGTCGCTTCGACGGAATCACAAAATGGCGGCCAACACTTCCTAGTTGCAACTGCTCGCAGCACTCCCAACCAATAAGCAGCAAGCTCGTGCTCGTAACGCCTCAGCCAATCAGATGGCAGAATTCCCAAATATCAATATCTGTAAATTCCTCAAAAACTACTGAACGGATTTACACCAAATAAACAAATGCGGGCTTTCTAGACCAAGATCCTTCTCCCTGCCAAATTTGGGGTATTTCTGCTCACCCGTTCGACCTGTAGCCTTGCCTAAAGTTTCCTATAGAAATTAACATGGAGAAAACACGTTTTGGGCCCCCCTTTTTTTCTCGGCCCCCCCTTGACAAATCACCCCCAAACTTTCCACATAGGAGCTGATATGAACAAAGAATTAGTTTTGAAAATTTCATGAAGATTCATCAAACGACGCCAAAGTTATAAGCAAAACAAAAAATTCTCTTCCTATGGAAACTTGGTCCTAATTATAACTACCTACTGGCGACCGCCAGTAGGTAATATATATATATATATATAGATATATGTCTCAAATGAGACCAAGCAAAACAGCATGACAATCATGGGATGAAGAGCTTGGAAGTCAGAAACCCCTTTGCAGGATCATCATGACAATTTATATTCCCTTTTGTCAGGTGTATCATTCCCATTCACAACCCAGGGATGTGCTGAAGGCGAACCCAGTTTGCGAAATGCCTTGCTTAAAGCATATCAGACCTTCGTCCCTCAATTTGCTTTCAAATAAGGAAAACATTTTGTTTAAGAAGCAGCGAGTTGATGTCCATTAAAGCACAGGTGCTCTGTTTTAAAAAAAAGTTTTTCTGGACCAATTTCTACTGCCCCCAATGCCTCTGGCACGATTCACATGGGGAAGAATGTACTCTTTGCGAACAGTTACCACCCCAACTCAGGGTTTGGTAATTCAACACACCTCTTTCAAGACCCTACCTATTTGCATTGCAAAAAGAATTATAAATGCCCTTTCGAGTTTGAAAACTCTCTGATTATGGGCCAGATATACTAAAATTGGATTTTGCAAGCTGACCTATGCACTAATAGGCCAGTTTGCAAAATTCCTGTTTAAAGTGGCTCAAAATCCAACCTACCTCATGAATATTAATGACATAGGTTACAAATTGTGACTCAGTCCAATTGGTAGCCCTTTTAAATACCTATTTAGGAGTCAGTAAAAATGTACAGACTCCTCAAAACATGATTAGTAGATGGGGAAAACCTAGTTTGCTGTTGCAAATACAGCAAATTTGCGAATTTTACATCACAAAATAAGTTAGCTCGTCTAGCCCTTTGCGTATTGCATGGTTTGAGACAGCCATAGAGCTTTGTTCATCTGGCAAATAGTCTCTAATTTAATGTTTTGGAGACTTCTTGACAACTGTGTGACACACAGTGTAACAATTGTAATTTACTATACACAACAACATTTCGAATATTGAAAATATCCGTTTTGTGAAGTTTTCACCCCAGTCTGTAATATTCATACATTTAATCAGTGACACAAGAAAACATGCATGGTAAATTATCGCAAACTGCATAGCAACCATGTAATAAACAGCATCATAATCTGTAATTACTGTGCATGACAACCTGCTACTCCTCATGTAGGAGTAGCAGATTGTCGACCACCTATAGAGTACTATCTGTCTACAAAGTCACTTCAGCACTTTGGGTATTAGCCCTAAATAATATTCATGCCATATCATATTTTCTGTTCTTACAAACCTTCGATCCATCTCTAAACCTAAAACCAGGGCCAACGTACCCCTTTGCATTACCTATCTTATCAGAGAACATTTTTGTTTTTGACTTCTGGGGGTCTATATAGTAAATGTGTGCAAAATGTTTGCATGTTCAAATGACTCTTACACATGCCTTAGTTTCAGTTCTTGCGCTCCGCTATGGAAAAATCATCGTTGGTGCCATGTATTCCTAGTGCACAGCATAGCCAGACTGCTTGTGCGTGCAAAATATATCAGCGCTAGTATAATGTGGACTTGTACTAATGACTAGTTTGTGTATGGTTCTTCCACATTATCTCTGTATGTTAGGGCAAAGTGTTTAATGCTAAATAAAAACGGAGAAAGTGAAACTGAGGATCTCTTAGGACCTATGTTTTTAAAGGTTGTGTGTGCTTTCTTACTTTTTCCTCTCAATGTTGCTGGCATTTTCATTCAAAGAAAATGTACAAAAATTAAGAATACTTTCATTATTTAGACAGTTTATGGACCCACAGTTAGATTTTAACTAGAACCCAGGTGGCATCTGTACATTACAATTATTTCAAACTCCGTGGACTGCAATATGTCTGCTTAACTGCTATTTTAGTCTCTGATTGCGCCATTGATTAAAAAAATATTTGTCTACAATACAAAATCATTGCGACTTTTTTCAGAGCAGTAATATATGAGTTAAAACATTTTAGTCTATAGATTTTACATACTGGAGTCACGGTTTTAAAATTTTATTTTCAACACACTGCAGTAGCAAAATATATATTTAATAATAAAATAAATTACAACGTTTCCAAACATGTTGGCGTATACCTGTAAATGTTCTAAGTACAGCCCGCGTTTCCTACAGAATGGGGGCCCCTGGGGGGGATGTATGACGTTACAACGCACGCTTTTACAACGCATGCCGTTACAACGCATTTTTTACACCGCAAGATCTGTTACAACGCAAGTCTTTTCAACGCATGCATTTACAACGACATACACTAGATGGAGTGCTGACATTAGAAATGTATAATTTACTATTCTAACTCCAGTCCACGTTGCAGTAGGGAAGGTGTTTGGATAGTAAAACTACACTATTTCTAATGTTAGCACGCCATCTAGTGCATTTTGTTGTAATGACTTGCGTTGTAATGGCATGCGTTGTAATAGATTTTGCGTTGTAAAAGTTTCGTTGTAATGGTAGTGCGTTGTAACAGTTGCGTTGTAAACGTTGTTTACCCCCTGGGGGTGGCCCCCGGGTAGCTTCGGGCACATAGTATGGCCCGTGGACAGCTAGGCAATCCGATTGGTGGGTTTCTTGTAGCGCGAGCCTCGGTTGTGAACGTTCTATGTGGCGCACTTCGCTTGAGTCTGGTGAGGTAGGGTAACGAATTTTGCCGCTTTGTCTGTCAGGCGTGATAATATATTCAAATTTTGAGTGGTTTCTACGATGGAATCCGCCGCTTCTGTCAGGGAAGTGTTGCGGATATTAAGCGAGGCTGGGAGGGACCATTTGATAGTTCTTGGTGTGCTTGACGAAGCGTGGGTTGGTTTGGAGCAGCGAGTGCGGCAGGCTTCTAAAGGCGTTTCCGCCGCTGTTGCCGCTTGCATATCTAGTGAAGGTTCGCCTGAGCCCTCGATGAGCTGTACTCGCGCGTTAAAGGAGAGCTCACCTCCATTACGCTGGCCGCCTTCAAGGTCTCCGTCTGCTCCTGCCACCGCGGTTGGAAGGAAGAAGGGGAGTGGCCGAACGCGCACACGCGCAGTGCCCTCCGTTTCTCTATTGAAGAAGAGGAATTTTAAAAAAACGAGTTCTAGTTAAAGGAAATGACTCGGTTGCTGTATTATGTGATATCAATGCACCACCAAGTGGCCAAAATGCGAATAGGCCCGGTTTTGTGAAACAAGTTTCTAGTGGGAATAAAGATATTTTTATTTTCAACAAAGTTGTTCTAAAAAATACTGAAATATCAAAATTAAGCTTACATGACAGAGACTTATCCCCTATTGTGGCCAGTGAGCAAGGTGACACCATTTTACGAGCAAATAATTCTTTCAAAGAACAAGATTTTTCACCTTCCTTGTCTCAGATGGCTCGTAATAATGTGTGTAAGGTTGATGTAATTTCAAGCAAAGAGAAAATTGCCCCTTTTTCGTCAGAGATTCAGAGTAAAAATGATCTCAGTCAGTTTGTTAGTTCTCCAGAAGCTGACCAAGTTGGGCAATGGGTATGGATCCCACAGGAAATAAATGACGAACAGAGGTTGTTGAAGCTTAAAGAGCAGAGGTCTTTATCAGCTGCAAGTTCAAGCGTCTTGCAGCCCAACATGGGCCAAATTCTGCCAAGCACAAGAAAGGGCAGTATGGACCTTCCAATCAGGCTTCCAACGTCCTGCAGCATCAGAAAGGTCGAGGAGGAGGAATTTTTCAGTGAAATTTCTCACGCCGTTGGACGATACAAGAACTTCATATTTTAAAAAAGTTGTTAATTGAAGGGAATTTGATGGGGGTATCGGTGATGGGGTACAGCCAAACTGTAGTGGCAGGGGTGGTACTGTAGGTAGGAAAGGGGTGGTAGATTGTGAACAGTTGTTGGATGACAATGAGTCTTTGTAAGAAGGGGAAATACTGGATTGTGACAATTTATCAGAAGGTTGTCACAAATTTGCGGGGAAGAAGGGGAGTTGTACTAAAGATTTTTCGAGATTTTATTTTTCACAGAATAAAGTAAGCGCAGGTACTTAGTGCGGATTCGGTTCAAGGCATCACAACAAAGGGACAAAGAACAGACTGTTGGCCAAAGATCGTTCTCACGCTCAATCAGGTGAGGCGCATATGCATTTGTCGCAAAAGTGTTTGCGGGTTGATAAGGGCATGGGTACTGATATTGATCACAATGAGTCATTTATACTAGATAAGCATCTTCAGGGTATTGAAGAAGTTTTTTACATGAATGACAAAGCTAAGAGTTCGGTAAGTTCAGATGCCACACAAAAAACAGAGTCCGAAGACAAATCCACATCAAATTTTAGACGCTTACCTTATATATAAGACTCAGATGCCCAGCGAGATATGGAATCTGGTGATATGAATATTTACAGACTCATCGAACATTCATTAGCAATTAGTACAAAACTGGCTTACAGAAGAGCTTGGCTGGTGTTTTTGGTGCTGCATATAGAAATGTTGATAGAGTTGGTTTAGAACAGCGCAGAGAGGATGTAGTTAAGTTTATTATGCTTAACGTCAATAAGAACATTTCTTCCACTACGATAGCCGGTAAGCTAGCCGGTATATCATTTTATGGGAAGTTCTTCTGGGGCTATGAGCCATCGGCAGGTGAGATGGGTAGGAGAATTCTACCGGGCTGGGCTAAGACTAAAAAGAGAGGCTTATACAAAAGAGAGCCAATATCACTAAAACTATTATATAAGATAATTAGTAACCTTCAGGAGGTTTGTTTTTCTGATTTTGAATTTCATTTATTTAAATTGTGCACGATTTGGCTCTTTTTTGGTGCCTTTAGGGTATCTGAATTGTTGGGAACTGCAATTAACGATGACATGATAAAACAAAACATATCTTTGATGCATTCAAATATAGAAATGTTTCTGGAACACTCAAAAACCGACCAAATGGGCAAAGGTTCAAAGGTGGTATTGCAGGCTATAGGCGGTTTTTTATGCCCTGTCCAAGCATGGTTAGAATTTTTAACGGTTGGAGGTGCAACTTCAAGCTTTATTTTTAGGCATCAGAACGGATCTCAACTAACTGCCTCTCAATTGTTATCAATTTTACGGAAGTCATTATTAAGAATGGGTAAGGATCCAACTAAGTTTGGTACACATTCCTTTCGTATTGGGGCAGCATCAGAAGCAGCAAGATGGGGATTTTCTGTTAGTGATGTTAAAAAATTGGGGCGTTGGTCCTCCGATTGTTGTTTACGGTATATTAGGAAGTTGGACCATGACAGTTAATGTGGGGAATATTAATTGTTTTTCTCTTTTTAGGATTGGTAACAAATTTGGCAATGCATCAACACCAAGTCTGGATTGCTGGTCACTCGTTCATCAAGTGGGCAGCCAAGCAAGCGGAAAAACGGCATTTCGGGAAACATTTGGGTTTTTCTTCTGAAGAAGTGGTTTTATCTTGGTGGGGAAAAAGTGGCATGAAATGGGGGCAGTTCATGCCTTTAATAAGTGAGTTATCTGCTAACGATAAGCCAGAAGTGATCATGTTACATCTGGGGGGAAATGATTTAGTGCAGTTGTCTGGGTTGGGGCTTTTAATTGAGATGAAAACAGATTTGGAACTATTTTCAAAGACTTGGCCCAACGCACAACTTGTCTTGACTGCTTTGATGCCTCGCAGAATATGGAGAGAGGCGGACAGATTTACTGCTGTTGAACGAGCAAGAAGGAAAGTCAACCGAGAAATGCAGCGTTTTTGTTTCATTAATGGTATACATTGGTTGGTTCATAATGAGATAACCAAGGAAGATTATCCGTTTTTCAGACATGATGGTGTACATCTGTCTTTTATTGGAAATTAAATTTATATTTTAAATATAAAAGAAATGATTTTGAAGATCTTGAATTTACACACATGGTGTTGACATTATGCTGTTGAAGCGACAGCGTCAATTGGCATATTTATCAGTGCATAGCTGTTTTTCAATGTTTTTGTATTAAGATACATATTTTCCTTCTTGCCCCCCCTTTTTTGCACCATCCCCCCCATCGTCCCCTTCCCCTACTCCCCCCCTTTTTTCTTGTTTTCTCACCTTATATCACCTTTTATCTCCATTCATGGTGCACTACATTTAGTTTATGGTGGTAGTTTCTCTGGATATATATATATTGCTTGTTATTAACTGTTTGGCGACAGTATTATATTTGTGCTTTCAGGTAGCACTGTTTTTCATCTTTAAATAAAATCTTTTCACCAGTTTGGCAACTGTGTGCTCAAGAATCTTTTTGAATTGACAATAAACGTTATTGCCCCCTTTTTTAATTTTGGGTGGGGGGGGACAGGAAAAACACCTGAGTGAGGGATTTTCCTGGTGGCAGAGTTGGAGGAGATCAAGACAGGCAGGAAGGGTTGGGGGCATTAGGAATAGCTTCGGGCAGAGGGAAGCAAGGGAGAGAAGTTGGAGGCAAGAGTTAGGCAGGAGATGGAGTTAGGGGTTTGGGGAGGAGGATTAGGCCGAACAAGGTGGAGTAATAGTTGTACGGGGTTATTGCTTAGGGGCGGGGGGGTGTTAGTTTGGAATATGTTTATATTATGATCTGTATGCAAATATATATTGTATTGCCTACCTGTCCAATAAAGCGGCCTTTTACCCCAAATTTGGGTCTTGGACATGCTTATTGCCCGATGGGGGCTCCTGGGGGTGGCACTTGCAGAGTGTGCAACCCGGGGTAGCTTCAGGCACATAGTATGGCCCGTGGACAGCTAGGCAATCCGATTGGTGGGTTTCTTGTAGCGCGAGCCTCGGTTGTGAACATTCTATGTGGCGCACTTCGCTTGAGCCTGGTGAGGTAGGGTAACAGATTTTGTCCCGCCCTCCCACCCTGGATTTTTTATTTAAAAAAAAAATATATATGTTTTTTTACTCATGCGAGTTGTTGCTCAATAACCTTTCTTTGGGAGGTTGTCGCTTGGACAGGTGGCAGAGTTGGAGGAGATCAAGACAGGCAGGTAGGGTTGGGGGCATTAGGAATTGCTTCGGACAGAGGGAAGCAAGGGAGAGAAGTTGGAGGCAAGAGTTAGGCAGGAAATGGAGTTAGGGGCTTGGGGAGGAGGATTAGGCCGAACAAGGTGGGGTAATAGTTGTACGGGGATATTGCTTAGGGGCAGGGGTATTAGTTTGGAATATGTTTATATTATGATCTGTATGCAAATATATATTGTATTGCCTACCTGTCCAATAAAGCGGCCATTTACCCCAAATTTGGGTCTTGGACATTCTTATTGCCCGATTTATACACCTGCCAGACTGCTCGGTGAAGCTCACTTTTCACCAGCTCCAGAGATGCCAAAGGCACAGCGAAGGGTGTGCCACACTGCCTAGGCCAGCTGAAGAGATGTGCTAATTACTGCTTTGTTAAGTGTAGCTGCCTCATGCTGCGACTGGAGCGCTCAGTCATTGTGAAGTCACTTTCAAATCAATTACAGTTTTACGGAATCCTAGCATTTTAAAAGTCAAGAAAGCCAGTCCCTTGCAGGAGCATACCTGGGATGTGTAAACTAAATTAACCAGATTTCTTTCTGGGATATATTTCCCTTAAGGGGTTACAACATGAAATGATTAAAATAATTCCCGTTTGTTTAAAAAATATGTGTAAAATTAATGTACAGACTGTTCAACGGCCCCTCAAGAAGGGAATCCATTATACTTGTAGTACTTCTAGCTTCTCACATGCAACAAACCCTGCCATTATAAAGTAGGGAGTACCCCGAGGAAGGGAGGTAGCATAATTATATAACATTTCATTTTAAAAAGACAGATCATTAAAACAGCCAGTCCCTTTTTACGAGCTAAACATACTGTATGTTAGATGGTGTTTCAGTCCTGTGGGTTTTTTGGACTCCCACCGCACTGCTACAGAGAACATTTGATTTAATTTCACTTATATCTTGAAACAGATTATTGACATCTAATTTTGTCTATTGTATAAGACGATAATCTAACTAAACATTCATTTTGAATTTTTTTAAAAGCAGTAAGCTGTATTTGGTTCCCACTTCCTCATGTTGCAGTATGTAACAGGGAGGTAGCTCTGCGCCTAAAATTACAGTATCATATGTATTGGTGATTACCAATATCACTTTCACACATAAATAATACCGAAGGCCTTGGCCTTAAGTATTTCTGAAGTGAGCCTATTTGGCTGCATTACAGTCTGCATTGTTAGACATTTTAGGAAAATAATGATTAAACCGACCTTTTGCCAAAATGCCTCTATTCCCTTTGTCAGGATGGCTCAGTGAGTAAAAAGCTAGATCATAGGTACTCAGAAACATTTTCCAGGGGGTGAAAATGATTGGTGACATTAGAGGGGCAGGTGGTGTCCATGTATAACAGAAACCCAGGCCACTCAGACGGTGGACATAACAACCGACTTACCTCTTAGTTCATTCACTATTTCCATGGTTGCCAGGGTTGGGGGAAGCATTAATGTTTCTAAATTCATGTTTTCAAACTGTCACTTAAAAAAAGACATCTCAGTGCACTGATATTCTAAGGTGAAACGCTTGTGCATGTTAAAGAAATGCACTTTTGGGGATTTTTGTAGAGACGTTCACGTTATTTTCACGTTTGTTGTAAGATGTCTGTAAAAAAATGTGTTCCTAAAGTTAAGTGGTGCAGGACACCTTTACTACTTTTCTTTTACTTTAGTTAACAAGTTAGTTTACTTTGATTTGAATGTTTGCCCCTTTAATTAACATCTTAGGGAATATAAGTGATCCCTCAAGTAAACAGCAGCCCTTTGCTGATGTTCACCAGGGTGCATATGTTAAAGGTCAGGAGGGCCGCATACGCCCCCCGGGCCGTACTATATGTATCGCTGCGCTAGATGCTGAAAAGTGTGCCAATCTGCAGGTTATGTGTTGGAATCCCAAAAAAACCTACTCAAACTTTCATTTTTCTATGGTTTTTAAACTGACTACCATTAAGGTGGGTAATAGCAACCCCTATCATTTTACAAATCTTAGACATGACAGAATTGCAATCTGGAACAAATAGTAAAATATCATGGTTCTTGTTTCACTATCATGTTTTGGGAAGGCACAAATTAGCTATGCAGCATAATTTTGCACCGAATTACATAACTGGCATAAAAAGAATTTATGCTCGTCTTTGCACTCCTCTGATTACTATTCAATTGCAAACGGGGCCCATTTAAATTTTATGCACAATTATACCATCTGTTTCTGTAGCATGGCACAGAAATGGTGAAGTGCAAAAACTGATTGTGCACACACTTACTTGTAAATCTGGTGTAAAGTCAACCAAACACCCAATATAAATGTTGTGCTGGGGTGATTTTGCACCCACTGCTTACAATGAGATATTAATGCTAGCTTAAATATAAAGTGCCGAGGAGGAGCCTAGCGCGCATCCAAGATGGCTGCGTAGGTGCGAGGCTCCCGAGGACCTCCACGACCTCCTGAATTAATCCTGGCTATATCCTGTCCTTGTTGAGGGGACTGTATCGGTGAACCCGAGCTGAGGCGCCACCCGTTTTTCTTTTTCGAATCGGACCCCGGACACCGGTGGGAGCACCGATTGAAGGTTGCGGCCTTCTCCGCGCTGGCCCCCCGGATTGGAGTAGTGGGGCGATCCGGGGACAAAGCGAACAACAGCGGCGGGCAGGGCTGGGCGACTCGCGTACCCCGCACTTTCACTTTCGCTTTTGCGCTCTCCTTGCCCTCAGGCGAGGTAGGGTTGCGGAGCGGGGTGCGGTGGTGTGGCCTTGTCCAGATGCCCGGCTGACCCGCCGGCTGTGAGTCGTCCTGTGGTCGCCCTCCCCCCCCCGGAGCCCGTGAACTGGTTTATCGGCCTTTTCGAGGAGATTGGCACGACGGTGGGAGAGCAGGCATGTCCACCAAACAAGATGGCGACCGGGCGAAGGTGAAGACGACCCGCCGTGGCCCGGCGCATCAATCCAACAGTATGGACCGCTACACCCTCCAGAAGGGGTCTCCGGAGACATCGCGCACATCCCCGGCGTGCCCGACGGAGGCATCTGCTCAACCGGTGGATTTGACCCTCCGGGACGTCATGGGCGCCATTGCAGAGATGAAGGCCTCGGTGGACCAGCGCTTCGACACCTTAGCGCAAAAGATAGACTCGGTCCTTGTGGATGTTAGCCTCGTGAGGGCTGACTTATCCAAAACCAATGACCGGGTCGATTCCCTGGCCCACACCACAACGAGCCTCACGACGGACGTGGTGGCCCTCCAAAAGGAGGTGCGCCGGCTTGGCCAGGCGAGCGCCCTGATGGACCGGCGACTGGAGGATTCCGAGGGTCGGGCCCGGAGAAATAACATTCGCATTGTTGGGGTGCCGGAGGGACGAGAGGCGGAGGCGGCAGATCTTTTTGTGGAAGAATTGATCCTCACCCATCTCCAGCCCCGGGGGCTGAGTAAGCTTTTTGCGGTGGAACGTGCTCACCGGGTCCCTGGTGGGCAGACCTAAGACCGGTGCCCCGCCGCGGCCTCTCATTGCCCGGATTTTTAACTTTCGGGACAGAGACGCTATCCTGCAGACCTCCAGGCAACAGGGACCGGTCAAGCTTGATAACATGGATGTGCATTTCTACCCAGACTTTACTCCGGCGGTCCAAAAACTGAGACTGGGTTTTCTCGGAGTTAAACGTCGCCTACGGGACCTGAACCTTAAGTACTCAATGCTTTTTCCAGCTAAGCTAAGGGTGGAGGTGGATGGTCGCACGCACTTTTTTGACCGACCCGAGGCGGCTGGGGACTGGTTGGACACTCTGCCTGGAGATCGGGGCCGAGGGGGTGGGGGGGGGTGCGGTCGGCGGGGAGGGCCCGCCGGATCAGAACTGAGGGGTGAACAATAGGCCTTGCTCTGGACAACATTCCTTTACCATTTACTGACCGTATATATTCCCCTCCTATGGAGGTCGTGCGGGGTCTGTTGGGGGCTTCCCTCCTCCTCTGGGGGACTAGTTAGTTTTTCATCTATGGGGCGACAGGCACACTGCACTTTGGGGGGGCTGTCTGGGCTCATGCAGGGGTGCAGGGAGGGGGGAGTTCTGTTGGGATGGGGGGGGGGGGGGTGGGTGATAAGGCTGGTAAATTGATTGCGTGGTTGGACAAGAGGGAGAGAGCGAGTCGTGTGGTTCCTTTGATTGAGGGGATGGATGGTGTGCGTGTCACCGAGCCGGAAGCCATTGTCTCCTGCTTCGCGGATTACTTCCGCGAGGTGTACTCCCCGGTTTCTCCCTGCTCGGAGGAAGATTCCCATGCCCTGCTTCGGGACATCGCGCTGCCCTCCCTTACGGTGGAGGACAGGGATTTGCTGGACGCTCCTCCCACCTCGGACGAAATTGCCCTGGCTATTCGCTCGGTCGCATCCGGCAAGGCCATGGGCCCCAATGGTATCCCCATCGAGCTTTACAGGCTGCGACCGGATGTACTGGCGCCCCACCTGCGCGCGATGTTCCTGGCGGCCCACTCGCAGGGTTCCCTCCCGCCGGACCAGCGTCTGGCCACAATCGTGGTGATCCATAAGGAGGGGAGACCCCGTGAGCGGGTTACATCCTATAGGCCTATCTCGCTCTTGAACGCGGAGCCCAAAATCCTCGCCAAGGTGCTGGCCAACCGGCTGGTCGGCGTGGTGGGCGACTTGGTCCACCAGGACCAATCTGGCTTTATACCCCATTGCAACACGGCTCTTAATCTGCGACGCTTGCACGGGGTGCTCGCGCGTGTCCCGTTTGTGCGGGAGTCGGCCATCTTGGCGTCCTTAGACGCCACCATGGCGTTTGACACGCTTGAATGGCCATACATCTGGGCGATGCTGGCGAAATTTGGATTTGGACCGGGATTCATTAGCTGGGTCAAATTGTTGTATTCGGGCCCATTGGCGCAGGTGGTGGTGAATGGGCGAGTCTCGGCCCCCTTCGCGCTGGGGCGGGGCACGCGTCAGGGTTGCCCCTTGTCGCCGCTCCTGTTTGCTCTGGCCTTGGAGCCCTTGGCGGAGTGGCTGCGGTGGCACCCCTCTATCCGTGGTCTCCGCTGGACCCCCGAGCATGAGGACCGCGTGTCCCTCTACGCCGACGATATCCTGTATCTCGCCTCCCCGTGTAACTCGCTGATTGTCCTGGTTGATGTTTTGCGCTCCTTCGGTCGTAATTCAGGCCTTGTCATCAACTGGGCGAAATCCTGCCTATATGTGCTTTCCGGGGAGGCTCCGGCCCTACCACGGGACTGCCCGATCCAGATTGCCTCCCAGGGGTTCCGGTACCTGGGTATATATATTACTCTAGACCCGGAGGCCCGCTACGAGCGGAACTTGCTACCCCCCCTCCAGCGCTTGAGGGAGGACGTGGCGCGTTGGCGGCGTCTTCCGCTTTCGCCGCTTGGCCGAGCGGCCTTGTTTAAGATGATGTCCTTGCCGCGCTTTCTGTACGCGCTCCAGAACACTATGGACTTGGTTCCGGCGCGCTACTTCCGTGAGGTAGAGAGCCTGCAGCGGCGCCTGTTCTGGGACGGGAGGCCACGTATTGCTCTGGCTAAATTGACGCTCCCGTGGTACGATGGGGGGGTTGCCCTCCCGGACATTAAACGGTATTACTGGGCCTCCCAGCTAGCTGCAATTAATCATGGCCTCTACGGGCCCGCCCTGAACCCGGCATTTGAAATGGACAAGATGCTCCTGCCCGGTGGCGATTACAATCGAGCGCTCTACTCTGGCGCGCCCGACTCCCGTCTGACGGGACCGACGCGTGTCATGGTGCGTGTCTGGCACGCGGCTAATGCAGCTGTGGGGTGGAAGGACCGTTTGACCCGGGCGTCACCACTATATGCGTCTGAGAGGTTGGGCTCCCTGTGGACATCGAAGGGCTTCGAGAAGTGGGACACGATCGGAATCAGCACAGTGGGAGATCTCTGGACGAGGGGGGGATTCAAAACTTTTGAGACGCTGCAGACGGAATTTCAGCTGCAAGGCAGTGAGTACTTTCGGTACCTACAAGTCCGCCACGCGCTGGGCTCCGTCTTCCCTGATGTTGCGTCCATTCCGGAGTCTTCCCCCCTGGAGGACAGAGTGCTGGATGGCCATGTCCCAGACAGCACGATCTCCCTTATATATAAAAAACTGATCAACGACAGATCGTGCCTGCTGAATAGTCTCCGCGAGGCCTGGGTTGCCGACGGGCTGGAACTGGACGACGAGGACTGGATTTCCGCGGTGGCCTCTCCGAAGGAGGTGGCCATCCCGGCTCGCCTTCGCTTCGTCCAGCTTAAGATCCTCCACCGGGTTTACGTGACGGGGCCAAGGCTTCTACGTATGGGCTTTGCTGGTGACGGATTGTGTAAGCATGGCTGTGGGGCCTTGGCAACTTTCATGCATATTCTGTGGGAGTGCCCAAAGGTGGAGCGATTCTGGCGTGGTGTGCATGAGGTCCTGCGTGTGGTGACGCGTGTTGAGCTGTTGCCTGAAGCGAGGAGATGCTTGCTGAATGTGTGGGAACCAAATGACTATTCGGTCCCGCAGACGCGGTGGGTGACTCTGGGATACATGATAGCTAAGCGTGACATTGCCCAATTGTGGGGATCCCAGAGGCCCCCGGCGGTGTTGGCCTGGAAAGAACATATGGATTGGTGTATGTTTCGTGAAAAGGTAGTGTATGTGGCGAGGGGTAAGCCTGGGGCGTGGGTGAAAATCTGGGGCCCCTGGAACGCCTATCGCGGGGGTATTTGTGAGCCGCCACTGCTACCGGCTGCCTCACCAGCTCCGTCCCCCTAGCCGACCCCCTCCCTCAGCCACGGGCATGTGGTTCCCCAGTCCCTGATCTATTCCCGTTCCCCTCTTCGGAGTTTGGCTGCTGGTTGGAATCCCCCACTTAAGGAGTACGTGCCGTCACTTTGGATGCCGGGTTGCCTTGCGGGTGTGGTTTTTTGTGTTGTTCTGTTTTGATAAAAGGAAACCGTATTGTGGGCTTGGAGTTATGTGGCCTGCGCTATTGATATCTCCTGATTTACCAATCTGCACCACCAAGAGACTCTTACTGTAGGTATGTCGTATGCTTCTGTAACTCTAGCGGCCGGCCGGATGGTTGTAGGCCCATACTTGTAACCTTTTTAAAATGTAATAAACGGTTTCAAAAAAAAAAAAAAAAAAAAAATATAAAGTGCCAAACTCTCTCACTGTCAACATGTGCAGAGCAATTGTGATTTAGCTCTGGATGTGAGAGCTTCTCAGGTCGTACTAATGCCTGGATTAGTTACCAGTAATTTACCAGTTTTAGGTCCGCATTCTGATCCTAGAAGAATTACTGTGTGCTAATTTCACTCTAGGAACAATACAATGTCACACGTCCAGACTCATTTTCAGTTCCCTGTTACGTCTGTGGGGATCTACTGGTTAGTGTTTCCGTTGAGTTATTAAGGATTGCACATTCCCCTCCAGAATAGTAAGTAACATGCAGACACTACATTTCCAGCTCCAGCACCAACTCCAGCTCTGGGTCTGAATCCACATACATTTGCCATAGATTTTACGAGGTTTTTTTTCTTATTACCCGGAGGCAGAAGGGGTCAGGGGTGGCTGGAAGGCACAGTTCCCTTATCTTGAGCTGGGAAAAGCATTTTGTTCCCCCTGATGCTGAAGTATGAGGGTGGGCAGTGTCAGAACACAGCAGCTGCCCGCAGCCCCCGCTGCTCCTAGGAAGTCTTTGCGTCCTGTGTCTCTTGGCTTGGAAATATTGGTTCAGGAGTTTGAGGACCTGATAATTTAGGGCCCAGAAACACCAAAAAACCTGTTGTTGCCCAGAGCACTATTCCGCCAAGGATACCACTCCAGACAACTCTAAATGAGGCTCTTAGTGATTTTTCCAGGGGGAAAACATACCTCACAATATCACATTTTCTTCTCAGAATAAGAAATAATGTATGAAATCTGGGCTATCACATTAGATTTCCACACATTTTTGCTCTTCATGATCAGTTTCCCCAATTTTACTTTTGGCTTTGGCAGGTACTACCTGGCAAAATTCAAGCACGGAAATCACTCAGGTACGCACAATAGGGGCACAACTCAGAATGCCAGTGTCAGACACAAAAGTCACTACTGATGGGTAATCTGGGCATTACCTTTATGTCCCCTTTTTTCATCCCAGTCCTTACCAAAGAAGGGCACCACAGCAAACTGGACAGCATATGGTGCCACAATGAAATAAACAGGTCTCTCATGCAGGAACGCTCTGGGACCTATGTTAGAGCCCATAGAGTCAGCATGTGGTAATCAGCCACATCCATAGTCTGTCTATCTTTGTTCAACATTTTTAACATGTGACGAAGAACAAAGCATGTGCAGCAGCACATGATGCAACAGTGCACCACAGCCATAATCAATCCAGTGGGCCACCAAATGAGAGCATTACATCAGGTGGGGTAAAAGGGAAACTTTAACTACGAAGACTTGTAACACCATGGAAGCAAACTGCTGAGGACTCACTAACTCAAGTGAAATAAACATATATAATTGTCGTTCCAAGTTTCAGTTACAGAACCTGAGGAACCATTCCCACATTCAACATTGAATTGAATGAAATGTAGGTTTGACTGTGAACCGAGCAGGGATCTGAAAGCAACAAAATTGAAGCAATACATCCACACTCCTGGAGTGAATAAGTATATGATGGCAACCAATGATCAGATTGGAGTGATGGTGTATCCAATTGAAACGGCAACAATTGCTCCTGGGACAGGAGAGCACCTAATGCACCAAACCTCATTCTAGCTCATCTTACCAATGAGGGCCTGCATGGTCATGAGGTCCAGAAGGGTAACCCATGACATGGAATGAGCTTTCAACAAAGGTCTAGTCAAAGGAAACCAATCTCAGCACAGAGCTACAACAGCATACCCTCCTTAATCCTCCCACTCTGTCCAGACATCTAGAGCCACACAAGTGAATGTATGTATGTGTGTGGAATTTTTAAAGTATAAACCTATCCAAAAGGCAGTTGATTGCTGTACAGGGCCAAAGAGAAGCATGAAGACAACAGTTGACAGGAGAGATTTGCCGACTGTTAATGTGTTGTGATGTAGTGTTCTTTAAAGAGGTGTATTTTCAACTCTTTCCTAAATTGGAGCAACATTGAGGCGGTCCTGATGGATACTGGGACGTTGTTCCAGATCCTAATGTAGCGATGGAAAAGGCCTTGTGCCTTGTTTTTTCTTTTTTACACTTCTTAGTCTGAAGTCTGATGGTGTCCTGGGTGCTCTTCGACACTACTGTACTCTATGCTTCTCCACTCTACAACACTCCACAACACTCTACGACACTCAACCTCATGCCACTCTACGTCACTCTTCTCTACGACCCTCTAGGCCACTTCGCTCTTCGACATTCTATGCCACATCACTCTAGGCCACTCTACTCCACTCAATGACATGCCACTCTACCACACTCTACACCACTCCACTCTACCACACTATATGCCACTCCACTCCACACCACTTTTCTCCACTCAATGACACTCCATGTTACACAACTTCACTCTGACACTTTACTCCACTCGATGCAATGCCACTCCACTCTATGCCACTCTAAGACACTCCATTCTATGACACTCCACTCTATGACTCTCTACAACACTGCAATCTATGCAGCTCCAAGCCACTCTATGGCACTCCACTCTACGACACTCAATGCCACTCCACTCTGTGAAATTTCTCTCTACTCTACAACACTTTACACCATGCTACTCTGCACCACTCTATGCCACTCCACTTTACTACACTCTATGCCACTCCACGCCATTGTACTCCACTCTTCCATGCTACGCCACTACTCTTCACTCCACCCCACTCCACTTTTCAGCACTCTACTCTAGGCCACTGCACACTACTCCACTCTACAACACTTTACTCCACTCTACAACACTTTATTCCACTCTACGTTATGCCACTCCACTCTTGCCCCTCCACTCTACATTACTCCACTCTACGCCACTCCATTCCACGCTACTGTACACCATTCTACACCACTGTATACCAATTAACTCTAGGCCACTCTGCTCCACTCTATGCCACTCCAATTTAAGCTACTCTACAACTCTATGACACTCCAATCTATGTCCCTTTACCCCATTCCACTGTACAACACTTTACTCCTCTCTACCCCCTTCCACTCTACACCCCTCCACACTACATCCCTCCACTCTAAGACCCTCCTCTCCACAACCCTCCCCTCTATGTTACTTCACTGTAATTTATTCTATTCCACTCTACTCAACTCTACTCCACCACACTTTACTCCACTCTATGACACGTTCATCCACTTAACGCTAAGCCACTCTACACAATGCCACTCCACTCTTCGCCACTCAACTCCACTGTAAACGTCCAGCAGATTTAATCAGTGTTCAAAATAGTTTGGAGACACTGTAAAATGAAAGTGATTGTGCCATGGTGCTGTATAACACCTAAGTAGTAATTGCTAATTAGCGAGTCTGGTAACTCCGAGGACAAATGCATCCACAACAGGAATTTGTGTTTGACCTCATGGTCACAGATTCAAATCCGAACAGGTCCACTCAGTATTTTATCTTTCCAAGGTTCATAGAATACTACCATTGGGTCGGGTAACAATAAACATCTGTTATTTCAGCATCAAGATACCCTTCAAGGTGAAATGCAATTTACAGATGCACGTTATGTTAACAGTTGGAATCTGCAGCTGTGCATTTGTAGATGGGGAGAAATGCCCACCACTTAATTCTGTACAGTAAGTAAAGTGCATAACTGCATGTCCTCACACCGTCATCTCCCCGACAGTGGCCAATCTCGTACCTATATGTATCTGTGCACACAAGGAGTTGCTCCATAGGTCTGCAGGCCTTCACCTCCTCCAAGTAAAGTCAGGGGTATGGATGTTACTTTCATGCCCCCCCTTTCTGTGATGTTGCAATGCTTTGTTCTGTCCATACTTTGAAGTAATTTCTGATAATCACTGCATCCGCCTCACCCTCAGTGCTCACTCAGTGATACAGCCTCCATATCACTTTCTCAGACCTGTGGGGTACTCTCAGGTGTACAGCCTCTGCACCACAACAAGGGGTCTGATTCCTCCCGGCTTCTCATGGTACGGTGGCTCTCATGCATAGCATGTGCAGACGGTTCTACTAGCCACTTGCCAGACTTTCCTGCCTCCAGTCACCACAACCTCTAAGGCATTTCCTCTGCCTTTCCAATCCAACATGCGCTCATGAAACCTCCATTTCCGGGAATAGTGTGGCTATTATCCTGAGGAGTGGCCATGGGTGATACCAAAATTAGCGTTCCTTATCAGAGATTACGAGTTACCTTTAAAAGGACCTAAGAATAAGAACTGAAGTTGCCACTTTGCTTACCACTCGTCTAAGATTGCTAATTCTGTAACAACAATTTGATTTGTCATTACTGCCAAATCTGCTGATACCTTTTACTTCTATTTGCCTCTGCAACTGCTTTTTCATAATTCCTTATTTGGAATTAACTTACCTTTCTGCTGACAATTACAGGCGCACTTTTTCCTTCTTCTTTCATGTTTAGAAAACATTCCCTTCATTCTGACTTTAAATGCTGGCCCAACTTAAACTTTCCATTTAGATACATTGGGAAGGAAATATCTACTATTGCAGAAGGAGCAATGGTTTTACCAACTGTTTCACATCATCATTACGAAAAAATTAGGCAAGTATTACGTGCAAACATATTTTATAAACACAAGTAGCAGTCCTGAAATAGGTGCTCCACAAAATAAGACACCCTCCTACCAATAGGTGTGAAAATAGCATTATTAATATCGCAGAACACAAAAATCAATTAAAGGCCTTGATAAATCTCTGTGTCAGTTGTAAACTGATACGGGAACATAATTTCAGGTGCAGTTACCTGACATGGCTAACAAAATTAGCAATTTTAACTTCACCCAATGCTTCCGCCCAAAAAATAAATCGCATTAGAACTTTACCAACGAATTGTGACATGTTGTCCCACTGAGCTGCACAAGTTCTCAAATATATATATATACGGTTTTGTGGAGTTTATGGCAACTTTGGACTTATGCACTAATTTTAATAAATCGTTTTTAATGTCGTGTGGGTCCAAGAAATATTCCAATCTTTCAATCGTTATAAATTCTAATCAACTGTTAAGCACTTGCACCTTCCCGTACCTTGGGCTGGTATTCGCATCCAATGGATTATGGAATGACGATGTAGTTCAATGTAAAAAGAAGTTTATCAACTCTATTAACACAATTCTTAGGCTACCCAAGCCAAAAAATATAGAGGTAGTGTCTTCCATTATTAAAATTTACAGACTACAATGCACACCAACCGCCACATATGGGGCAGAGGTATGGGGGAACACCATCAGCACACCTATCCAGTGTGAAGAAAATAGGTTTTGCCGTAAAATGTTGGGTGCCCCATTCTTTTCCTCTACGTACGCTAGTCATAGCGAACTTCATCTTTCATCTATCTTACATAGAGGATTTTATTAAGGCTCGCCCGACATTGTTCTGGCTAAGAATCTGGAAGAATTCGGCCGCCCAATTGACTAGGGATATAATTTTGGATTGTTTAAAATGTGACAAAGGGATGGACATACCGTGGCTGGCAGGAGTTCGTAAAAGTTTAAATAGCTTGAATCTGGAACATTTATTTTTAAACCCTCTAGATCATAGCTTTACCAGTATTAAAACCCTGGAAAAATCACTTTACACCTCCTATAAAGAAACAAGATTAGCTATTGAGCGTAATAAATCCTCGGTCGCTAGATATATGCAAATTGAGCATGCGGCCCCAGTCATGCCCAAATACCTTCTTAAACCAGTTGGTTGCTGGGAAAGGGGTTTATTTTTCAGGTTAAGGACAGACACAATGAAATATCTGTTGTCATTCCCTACTGGTTTTTCTGCCAACCTCGATCTTTCCTTATGTCCATGTAATAATATTCAAAAACAATCAGTGTTGCACTTCCTATTTTTTTGCTCCTATTACCTACCCCCCACTAAAAGATTTCTGATCCCATATTTTAAAAAACGAGGTGTTACTGATTATAAGGTAGCCTATGGGATGGTGCTAGCTATTAACAATGATGAATTATGTTTTCGAGTTGGATCCTTTTTAAAAATGGCGGTGCGTATGCGCAATACTATGTACCCAGACTAATTTTTATCATTCTAAGTGTTTGAAATATTTGTACTTCCTTTTTGTATCATATTTTTAATTGTACTTTTATGGATATGTTGTTTTTATCCGAATAAAGTTCATATTGATTGATTGATATATATATATATATATATATATATATATATATTCACTGAAAAAACCATAGGTTTCACACATGTTATACTTAGCTGGACATTTCACTCGTAAAAAACCATTGAAATTCCCCTGTTATAGTTAGTTCAGCTAACTATAATGCACTGCTGATGATGTCACATATTACATCACTCATGACATGGTCAGTGACATCACTCATGACATCACTGATGACATCTCAAATGACATCACTGATGACATCACTCATGATATCATCCAGTGAATATGTGTCTTTCTGAAAAATAAATATTTTTTATATATGTATATCTAAAGGTTAAAGGAAGAATAAATGGGTAAATAAATGTCTGAATGGATGGTTTTTTTTTTTTTTTGAAAACCTTTATTGACATTTCAATAAGAACAAGTATGGGCCTACAACCCCCCGGGGCCGGCCGCTAAGCAATCAGATCAAAAACGGGCAAGTATAAACACAGGCAGCACTTCGGGGAGCAGAATCGTAATGCTAATACTGTGGACAGCATAAGTAGGGCACCAGGAGAAAAAGGTTTTCATTTTATAATGAAACAAGGTAGAAGGATCAGGTGACAAACAATTTTCAAACAGCGAGTACAAGTATGCAGAGTAATAGACGTTAGCGATTTACAGCAATCTATTAGGTCAATGGCGCAAACACAAGAACATCAGGATGGGGAAGAATAGCATAGACAGTTGCGCCCGCAGTCCCCCGCCGAACTCCCCGAGAACACCCCAGAAGTTGTGGAACACAGGAAACGGCAACAAGTCATAGCAAAGGAGGTGTATCACGCTGATCCCAGAAAAAGAAAAACAAAAAGAATCAGAGAAGAAAAAGGAGGCCATGGAAAAAGAGATGAAAGAGTACAGAATCCCCTCCCCCAACCCCCACCCCGCACCTCTGCAGATGAGTATGGCCCCCCCCCCAGCAGTGTGCCTGTCGCCCTGGAACCAGACCCGAAATATAGGAGAATAGGGAAAAAGAAGTAGGAAAAGAACCCCCCCGGACGGGGGGTAGAGAGAGTATTAATAAACTGGAGGAGGGCCTTAAAAACATACCCCCGGCTTCTCCCTCCCGCACGGTAAGTTTCCCCCAGCATGAACAATGAACAGCACAAAGTCAATCGTCTCAAAACAAGATGGGGAGCATTAGGCACCTATTATGCTAGTAGTCATGCCAGAAGAGCACGCAACCCCTGAGCCCGCCCGTCCACTAGATGACCACCCCTGAAGGATCAGCCTTATCCCTGACCACTCCTTGGAATTCTGCCCATGTCAACCCCTCGACCCAGCACCATATCCAATGTTCCACGGTAGAGGAGTGTCCAAAAACGACCGAGAAGCGACGCACACAGGTGGGGTGGAAGTCTCTGAGCATCAACACAGTCCGCCGCGTGGAGAAACAGGCTTCCCAGTGCTGCCCTAGGATGTGCACTGCACTCAAGGTCCAGGAAGGCAGAAGCAGCCAAAGCAGACAATAGTTGCTGGAGTTGTCTCTGGGTCGCAGGAGGGCACGTACGGGACGAGGCCACCACATCCCACTCAGGTCCAACGCCTCCGGGACAGATCAGGCCCTCAGCAGGACGAACACACTGTAGTATACTGGCCGGAGCGTACAGCTGTGCACTAACCTCAGGGGTGGCCGCCACCGTGTCCTCCTGTGCGCAGTGTGAGTAGTCCCTGTGTGCGTGCGGACAGGCGGGCCGCCACTGCCCCAACTCTGACGCAACACCGTCGAGCTTACTCCCCAAGACCCCGAAACCATGAACCAAGGAAGAGTGAAGAGCACCAAGAGCCTCGAGGAGGTCGCCGTACCCCAGCACAGCTCTCTGCGATCGCGCCGCCACACTCCCAAAAGTCGCACCCTCACAGGCCCGCTGCGACCCAGCGGACAGGATGGTAGGCTTCATCGCAACAAGATGGCCGCCAAGTATGCCCGACCCTCACCGGGGCCGGGACCCCGGGACAAGCGTCGCGATGTCCACGTCGCGGGTGACCGGGTTCCGGGGGCAGGCAAAAAAACTATCCGTTGCGTGGTCACGGGCAACAGTCGTCCCCACCACGGACCAGCTCCCGTAGATCCGGGGGCGGCCCGCAATGATCAGGGCAGGATACGGACGGCGGCCGGGCAGCTCACCATCAAGGCAGGGGCAGTCACCGGAGGATCTAAGAATTGCACCCCCGGACATGCACTCGGTCCGCTACGCTTGGCAGTAGAAGTGACCACGCCGAAATGTAGGCCGAGTTTGGCACCGCTCCGGTGGGCCGACTCCACCCAGTCACAACCGGCCGCTGTTGTTGCACTGCCACCCGGCCACGACGTCCACTCGAGGTCCCGGCTCCAGGGCCGCACAGGCCGCAAAGTTCCGATGCAGTTTTCTCCGGCGATACCGCAGCTAGAAACCTCGGAGTCACACAGTCGGGAGCCCCTCTCCTTCAGAGACACGACCACGCAGCACAGGTTGAGGATCTCAGGCAGGATATCCGTGCGGGATGCGGAGGTTCACGGAGCCGGGAGTCTACGCTGCCGTCCCGGTCGCCATCTTGGCTCCTCCCTGGATGGTTTTTTTTAAATGAATTGTATAACTGACTTATTAACAGTATCTTAGTGAATACAGTGATGTAATATGTGACATCATCAGCAGTGGATTGCGGTCGCGCGAGTTATATTTAGCTGAACTAACTATAACGGGGGAATTTCAATGGTTTTTTACGAGTGAAATGTCCAGCTAACTATAACATGTGTGAAACCTATGGTTTTTTCAGTGAATTTGCAAGGTTTTTAAAATGCTAATTTCTAACTATAACGTGTGTGAAACCTATGTTTTTTTTAGTGAATTTGTAAGGTTTTTTAAATGCTAATTTATGTATGTATTATTGTATTTTTTATATATTTATTTTACAATAAACTACCTATGTATATAGTTATAGATTGACTGTATCCTGTAATATGGAATGGCTCGTTTAAAATGTTTTTTTTTTAAGGGTTTTTCACCGTGCGCGCACCGTGCGGGCTCCCCGCGATTTTTTGCAAAAAAAAATAAAAAAAATGTTTCACCCTTCGGGGTCCTTCAGGGACCCCCTGACAAAGGCTAGGGGGTCAGGAACTCTCTACCCTGCCCCCTTTTCACGTTCTCCACCTTTGTTTTTCACTGCCACACACAAAATGGCGTCCGACACTTCCTGATTTCGACCGATTCGAATGTTGACTGACATCTAACCACCAATCAGAATTACGCTCGCGCACGGCACCGTGCGCGCACGGTGCGCGCTTATAGATATTTATGTACTTTTAACTGCAATTTTCTCAGGAACTACTGAACAGATTGACACCATATATGCAAAAGGCACATCCCTGACCTGAGGACTACCTCTTTGCCAAATTTCAAGTAATTCTGTTCAGCCGTTCGGGCTGTACCTTCGACTAAAGGTCCTATGGGAAAATGCATGGGGAAAACGTGTTTTGGGACCCCCTTTTTTCTCAGCCCCCGCTTGACGAATCATACCGAGACTTTCAGGGTAGGAGCTGAGCGGAGCGCCCCATTAGTTTTGAAAATTTCGCGAGGATTCGTCAACCGGCGCCAACGTTTTTCAAAATAGAATTTTCAGATTTCCTATGGGAACTCGGTCCTAACTATAACTATCCGCATTTGGCGATGCTGCACGCGCAACGAAATTCGTTTTATAAAATTTTTTCGTAACTTACCTGAAATCGGCCGTTTGCCGCATTTTGCAACCCCCCACCCTGCCCCTCCTCTGCGCCACTTCACCGCCCTGGTAAAACGCCCTACACGGGCCGTCACTGCACAAAACATCTAATTTCAGTAGCTTCATGTAAACAAAGTTTTATTTTCATAATAGAGAAAAGGTTAATTTGCATGAAAAAAATATTTGGATAAACCCAAGTTATCCATCTTTTCCTATGAAATGTCTGTCCTTTCCGGTGCTGATCTGTGTTTCTGGTGAGCAAAGTGTGTTTAAATGCAGTGTGTTTAAGGGTGCAGTACCACCACCTGTCTACAGGGGCAGAGCTGAGCAAAAATATAAACACACTTGATGAAACTCAGGTCCCCACAAGGCAGTTTTTTAAAAAGTTGTAAAATTTGACACAGATGTACCTGAAGTCATTTTTTATTATTTTGAAAACATTGCCTTGAGGGGATCTGGGTTCAGGTCCCCACAGCGTGAGTGTGTTATCATACTCAAGTCCCCACAGATCACGATCACACACACACACACACACCTCCCCCACCACCCCCACCCCCCCACTACCCCCCTCAATGTGGGGACTATGTGTTAACACCTGCCTTGTGGGGACTAACCTTTCCCAATGGTTTAAAAATGTGCCAATAACAGAAATATGTAAAAAAAAAATCATAATAAAGGATCCTGCTTCAAATTTGCAAATGTATTGGTTTTTAATCGTGCGCACAGAACCCTCATTGTGGGGACTTGAACATGTGTTACCATCCTTGTGGGGACTTACTCAATAATTATCATTTGTGATTGGATGCCTTCATAAACACATGGCTACATGTAATTTTTCAATGCTGTACTTAAATTACATGATAGTTTAGTCATATATAAATAGCTCATTGTGTCCTAGGAGCACAAGAACATGGACTGTGATGATAATGAATTTCTCAGCAGAAGCCTATAGCATATGAAGTCCCTGGAAATGGATTTACAAATATTTTGCCTGTTACTGATTGCTCACAACCATTCAGGAATAAGGAAACAACACATTGTTAAGATAATTTAGAAGCCACACATCCTGCAATGTGGTCTGTTAGGAAAGTCAAGTTGAGATTCCCTAGTCCCTTTTCATCAACCTCACCACTAGGCATCATTTTCTTTGCATGTAATGCGATAATAAGCCCCAAAAGATATGGTATGTTATTATAGTAATGTTCTACAGCTGACAGAGAGAGTATGTGATGATAATCATTTTTAAGCCACTGCAGAGATAGAGCGTGATTATATTAAAATTGTGTTTCAATGTAGTCACTCGCAAGTTCCTATAGGGATAGTGTGTGATTACATTTATGTTAAAGTCCCCACATAGATAATGTGTGGGTATACTAATACTTAAGTCTTCAACAAGATTGTGTTTGATGCTAGTTATGTTTTAGTCACATGAGATAGTTTGTTATTATACGGATGCCCAGGTTCTCGCTCAGATAGGATGTGATTTTAGACATGTTTAAATCCTACAAAACAGTGTCTGATTATAATCATGTTTGGTTATTGTCAGGTTCAGGTCCCCCTACAAATAATGTACAATTACAGTCATGCTGCAGTTCATGCTAATATAGTGTGTCATTCATGAAGTGCCCAGGTCCCCATAGAGATAGTGTGTGATTATTGGCATGTTCAAGTCCCCGCAAAGATAGTGTGTGATTATTGGCATGTTCAAGTGCCCGCAAAGATAGTGTGTGATTATTGCCTTGTTCAAGTCCCCGCAGAGATAGTGTGTGATTATTGTCATGTTCAAATCCCCGCAGAGATAGTATGTGATTATTGTCAGGTTCTCGCAGAGTGAGTGTGTCATAATTATATTCAAGTACCCACATAAAAAGTGTTATAATAGTCATATTCAAGTCCCTGTAGAGATAGGGTACAATGGTAGTCATACTGATGTTTAGAAATAGTGTGTCATTACATTAATGCTCAGGTCCCTACAAATAAAGTGTTTAATTATAGTCACTCTGAAGTCCATATTGAGATAGTGTGTGGTTATTTTCATGTTCAAGGTCTCTCAAATATATTGCGTGATTATAGTTATGTTCGAAACCCCACAGAGATAGTGAGTGATCATAGTTATGTTCAAGTCCCCACTTAGAGAGTGTTATGATAGTAATGTTCAAGTTCCCAGAGAGTTGGTGTATTATAATACTCATGCTCAGGTCCCTGTAGTGATAGTATGTTATTATAGTTATACCCAGTTGCCTGCACAGATAGTGGGGTATTATAGTCTTGCTCAAGTCCTGCAGGGATTGTTGTGTTGTATGATTATAGTGAAGCCTAGGCCCCCATAGAGATAGTGTGTGATAATTAGGATGCCCACACCCCCACAACGATAGTGACTGTAGACCTGCAGCGCAAGTGTGCGACAACTGTCAAGCGCAAGTCTCTCTATGGAAAAACTTTTATGACAGACACAATCATGTCCCTGCCGGGATTGTGTGTGATGACAATAATGTTCAGGTTCCCACAAAGCTATAGTGTGATTAAATTGATGGCCAGGTCCCAACAGTGTGTGATTATAGACATGGCAAGTTCACCGGTGAGATAGTGTGTGATGATAGCCATGTTCGATTCCTCAAGAAGATAGTGTGTGATGGATTATATTGATGCCCAGATCCCCATAGAGATAGTGTGTGATTATAGAGATGCCCAGTTCCCCACAGACAGTGTGTGATTATGGGGAAGTCTATGTCCCCACAGAGATGGTGTGGGAGAAGGGTGTTACCACGTTCCCCACAGAGAAAGTGTGTGAATATAGGCAGGTGCAGTGCCCTGCAAAGTTAGCATGTGATTGGTTATATTGATGCCCAGGTCCAAACAAAGATAGTGTTTGATTATTGTGATGGCCAGGTCCCCACAGAGATAATGTGCGATTATAGGTATGCCCAGGTACCCACAGAGATAGTGTGTGATTATAGGGATTCCCAGGTCCCCACAGAGATAGTGTGTGATTATATTGATGGTCAGGTTTCCACAGAGATAGTATGTGATCATAGGGAAGCTAGGTACCCACAGAGATAGTGTGTGATTGTAGTAATGTTCAAGTCCCCACAGATATTGTGTGTGATAATAGGGATACCCAGGTCCCCACAGAGATAGTGTGTGATAATAGGGACGCCCAGGTCCCCACAGAGATAGTGTGTAATTGTAGGGATGATCAGGTCCCCACAGAGACAGTGTGTGATTATAGAGATGGCCAGGTTTCCAGAGAGATAGTATGTGATTATGTGTCCCCACACAGTGTGTTGTTATAGGAATGCCAGGTCTCCACAGAGATAGTGTGTTATAATAGGGATGCCCAGGTCCCCACACAGATAGTGTGTGATTATATTGTTGGCCAGGTCCCCACAGAGAGAATATGTGATCATAGACTTGCTCAGGTCCCCACAGAGATAGTGTGTGATTATAGTATTGTTTAAGTCCCCACAGATATTGTGTGTGATAATAGGGATGCCCAGGTCCCCACAGAGATAGTGTATGCTTATAGGGATGCTCAGGTCCCCAGAGAGATGGTGTGTGATTATAGTGATGCCAAGATCCCCACCCTGATAGTGTGTGACCATAGTCAAATTCAAGTCTCCACAAAAATGTGTGCAATGATGCCATGTTAAAGATACCAAACAGATTATATCAGTCTGGTGGATTGGTACACTAATGTATTCACTTGAAGGATCAGTGTTTGACCTCCCATTCACAGTTTGAATCCTGGTGTTTCCACTCAGCTCAACTTATAATTACTTGCGATAACTATAACTGATGAATTGCAGTGTTTTGTTTAATTTAAATTGGCATGTTTTAACAGTTTTTTTCACCTAGGTATAATGACCCTTAGCCTTTGGTTTATTCAGTGAATTTCTAAGGTTTTATAATTCCAATTCTTAATTATAATGTCCTTTTAACCTTGTGTAAATGTGTGTGTGTGTGTGTATATATATATATGTGTGTGTGTGTATGTGTTAGAAATTGGGTTCCTGGTTGACTGGGGTCAAGCCTTGGTCAAGCAGCAACCACAATCCTAGTCCACGTGCGTAACAAAACTTGAGGGGGTACCCCTGTAAGGTACATGGCGGGGGCCCCCTCCGGCTTTAATCCAGAGCTCTCAGGCCAGAGTACTGTGCTGAGGGCCCCCCTGCAGCTCGGGGTCCTGTTTTACGCCACTGTCCCAGTCAGGTTACGTCACCAACACTCCTTAAAAGTAGCCTGTGCTCATCGTCAGGCTTAACTTTAGAGGCAATGTATAAACCATTTGTGCAACACTTCAAACAGTAACTCAGTGTAAAAACCACAAAAAGACTTCACACAGGATAAAAAAATAACTTAATTTATAAATAAAACAGACCAAAATGACAAAAATCCAATAAATAGAATGTGAGATATGAATTGTAAAAGAATGAACTACAAAATATCGCTTAGACTTAATAAGCACCTAATTGGCATATCTGGTCACACTGGACCAGGACAAAGTCAAAAGTTCAGGCTAACTGTGATGGAGCGCAAACTGGATACAGGGACCCCCTGGTCCGCTGAACAAAATTACTTTGATCCAAGTTGCAACAACGATGATGCGGGGTGCAGTCGAGCAATGCCACAGTGTCAATCTTGCAGTCGAGGTGATTCATCAATTTTCTCCACCCAACAATGTGCCAGTTCGAAAATGTGACGGTTCCAAAGGCTGGGTTTCTCCATGCAGCAGAGGATACGCTGCGATCTTTTTTATGCAGTGGCGGCAATGCAGTGGATCTGAAGTGGTGGCTCTGACAATGACGCGCTGGTTCCGAGTGCAATGCACTGGTCCTGTACCTGCAACAGTGGTGATGTCCCGATTCTGCTCTTTCAGCAAAGGATCCTTCGGTTTCGCTGGAGCAAGTGCCTTATGCCCACTTCCTATGGTTCAACTGGAGGAGCTGGATGGTTGGAATTCTTTTATGTACCCAAACCTTCAATTCAGGAGGCTAGTCAGCTAGCCCTTGGAGTCACTCTGGGTTGAAGTTGTGTTGGTCCAATCTTTAGAACCCAGGTAACAGAGAGTAGCAGGGCACACAGCAATGCAGCATTTCTTTCAGAGTAGCAGCCCAGCAAAATAGCACTCCTTCGGCACAGCAGTTCATCTTCCTGACAGAGTGGTTACAGGTCCAGAAGTGTAAGGAGTTGGTGGTGTCAAAGGTCCAGGACGTATACCCAGTTGTGACTTTCAAGTGGGGTGGACTTCAAAGAAGAGTCTTTGAAGTGCACAGAGGTCCTCCCTTCCTGCCCTAGCTCCAGACTCAGTACTGGGGGTGAGGGGGTATGCAACCCTTTGTGTGTGGACAGGACACAAATGTATGACGATACAACACAAACATTTACAACGCATGCCTTTACAACACAGTTTGTACATCGCAACATCCATTACAACGCATGATTTTACATCACATGCCATCACAACACATTTTTAGAAACTACATTTACAATGCATACCATTACAGCGCATACCATTACAACTCATATTACCTTTAGGGCAACAGTAGGATGAGTGTTGGATAGTGTAGGGGTAAAAATTACTATTCCCCCTCCAGTGAGTGCAACAGTAGGGTAAGTGTTGGATAGTGTAGGGGTTAAAATAACTATTCCCCCTCCAGTGAGTGCAACAGTAGGGGAAGTGTTGGATAGGGGAAGGGGTAAAAAAATTACTATTCACCATTACTTACCTTATATTGCGTTGTAATGGCATATGTTGTAGTGACATGCGTTGTAATGAAATGTTTTGTAGTGAAATGTGATGTAATGGTTGCGGTGTAATGGCATGCGATGTAAAGGATGTTGCGTTGTAATGACTGCGTTGTAAAGGTAGTGCGATGTAATGACTGCGTTGTAAAGGTTGTTTCCCACATGACACAGCCTATTCAGGTGTAAGTGTGAGGCTGTGCCCAGCTCCTCCCTTCCATCATACTGGGAAGACACATTCAGTCAAGCCTAAGCTCCCTTTGTGTGTGGGTATATAGAGGGAATACACAAAGCCCAGCAGTCATGCAACTCATACACTGCAGCAGACACCAAATGGCTAAGAGCAGGAAAATGCCTAACTTTTTAAAAGTGGCGTTTTCAAAATAGTAACAATAAATCCGACTTTAAAGAAGATTTATCATTACCATTCCATCGGTACTAAACAGAGCCAGATAAACACAGTCTCCTCCACCCACTTTCTTACCCTCCACAAGCTTTGTAAGATCTTTGAATCGCTCCCTGTACCCACCGGATGCACCATCATTCAAGACCTCGTCAACAGCTGCCTGGACTACGGCAGCACTCTTTACACCGGAATCACATCACACCTCCTTAAGAGACTTCAGACCATCCAGAACTCAGCAACCAGACTCATCCTTGACCTCCCCAGACAGACCCACATCACCCGTCACCTGAAGAAACTCTACTGGCTCCCTGTGCACAAGAGATGGCAATTTAAGATCCTGACGCACGCCAACAAAGCCCTTTACAGCCAAGGACCAGCGTACATCAACCACTACCTGAGCTTCAATTGTCCCTCAAGACTCCTGTACTCTGTCTCTCTCTCTCCCTCACCACACCCCTGCATCAGCAGCAGCAACAGTGGGGGTCGTTCCTTCTCCTACCTCACCACAAAATCCTGGAACAAACTCCCCAGCCACCTGAAGACATCTCCCTCCATCCCTCCAGGAATTCAGAAAGGGACTCAAGACCTCGCTCTTCAACTGAAATCCCGAGCAGACTGGGCCTAGCACTTGGATCCCCTCACAGGTGATTAGCGTGCTCTACAAATCCATGATTGATTGTCAAATCAACCTTCTCTCTATTAGGAAATACAGCTTTTCAAATGTAAATAGGAATCATCAATTTTATCCTCGGAGAGGGGTAGGCCTCACAGTATTGAAAAATGAGTTGGGAGGTATTTCATAACCACGACATATAATACTCAAAAGCACATGTCCTACCTTTTAATTACATAGTACCCTGCCCTATGGTCTACCCAGGGACTACCTTAGAGGTGACATATGTAATAAATGGGGTGATTAAGGCTTGGCAATGAGTTTTAAATGCCAAGCCAACATGGCAGTGTAACACTGCCTGCTGGCTGCAAGAACAGGCCTGGGACAAGGTTTAAAGGGCTACTAGGTGGGTTGCACAATCAGTGTTCCAAGCCCACTGGTAGCATATAATTTACAGGCCCTGTGTATATAGTATACCACTTTACCAGGAACTTATAAGTATATGAAATATGCCAATTAGGTATATATCAAATAAACTATGTTTAAGGGGTTGAGCATAAGCACTTTGCACTGGTTAGCAGTGGTACAGAGCATAGAGTCCTAAGGCCAACAAAAACAAATTCAGCAAAATTGGAGGTAAGCAGGCAAAATCCTTGGGGGAAGACCACCCTAAGGCTTTCAGGTCTAACACGTGCCCCACCCAGTTGAATGTGGGGAGAGTTTCCTAAACTCCTGGGTGTTTTCTTCACTAAGGTGGAATAATCCTGAGAAACCACTCTTCTTGGCAAGGTCGTCAGTGTTCCACAGTAAAGTCCATTCCCTGTAGCAAAAATTCCCTAATTGGTGTCATTTTCAGCACTGGAGATTTTGTCAGCAGAATTGTATCTGCCATGCTATCCCTATTATGAAGGTAATGGAAGATTACCCTAGATTTGTAGAGTGAGTGTGAAATTTGGGGAAGTATCCACATGTCACTCTTCCTACATCACAGGAACATTATGGGGAACAAATGTCATGTTTGAATCTCCAATGGATTTACCACTTCATTCACAAATCAGAGGATTTTCTTTTACTGTCCAGCTCTCAATCAGGTCCAAAATATACTTGTGTCTCAGTTCCAATCTCTGTCAATGTTGGAGATGTGTAAAGCTCTATAAACCAGGACAATAGAGGCCTGTTTTAGATTTGGGTGGAAATGGAAAACAATCCATGGAACCACTGGATTGTGACCATAGTTTTCTACATGTAAGAATATAAAAATACGTGGTGTAGGTGGTGGGGAAGGAAACAGCAAGCCTGGCCACAGGGTGGTTGGTAGTTGTGTTGGGTGGCGTTGTGTCACTGAGGGATAATGTGGATGCAGAGATTGCTGAATTTGAGTAGGGGTTTTGTGGGATAAATGGAATCGGTTTTGCCCTGTGTTGGGGGCCAGAAGACGGATACTGGGTTTGTGGGTCCATCTGCTGAAGTCTGTGAAGGGTCACATGAAGGACTGGTTTTATCTCTGGTGGTTGGTAACCTGTACTTTCAGGCCACAAAGGTTTTTTGTGTGTACAGAAAGTCCAAACCTTTTGATTGCTGTTAATGTCATTGTTTCAGTCAGAACTCCCACTGATGGCGCGGGGTGTTTGGGTTGATTCATCATTGTCACTTTTGATTTTTGCTATGAGGGGACTCAGGGGGCGGGTCTGTTCCTTGTGTGAGGGCTCTTTGGTGTTGCCTCCCCTACTGTGTGAGGCTGAGTGGTCCTTTCAGGCCCTTTCACCCTAGTGTCTCTCTTGTTGATAGTCCTTCATGGAGTTGCTTGCTTTCTGAGATGTGGATCAGAAAGGTGTAAAGGGGTTTTGGGGTGTTTCTTCCTGATTTAATTTTCCAGGTTCTTTATTTTTAAATTAAATTCAATTTGCAATGAAGTTATAGAGGTCTTTGGATTGCAAGACTTTGGCGGTGGCACAATCTTGGTTGCAAAATTTTGAGCCGGTCCTGTGCAATTTCTTGGTGGGATATTTGACTTTGGAAATGCCCTGGGAGCAGTTGAGACTTTCTGCCTTTTTTAATAGATGATTTGTATGTGCCAGAGAATGCTTTATAATTTTGGTTATTTGATACCCTACATTGCCACTTTAAAACACCCACATTTGCCTTCATTTTCTTTATCTTTTTAGCAAGTCAAAATGATCTCTTTGAGTGGGTAGAGCATGGGGGATGTCTTAAGAGGTATCAAGTTTGTCAAGACAGCTGTCACTCTGTTCCACCTATGGTATTTGGTTGGAGGGAGAAATGGTCATGAGAAGTAAGCCAAGTGCTGAGAGGCTGACCTTGTTCAAGTGTCTGTTTTTTATTTGTTGATAATTGCTGATTTTGCAATTGTTTTAATGGGGACAATCACAAAGAGTGTGATGATGTTGTGACTGTTCCAACTTGCATTAAAAGTGTGGGAGTTTGGTTAGACAAATCTCTCAACTTTAATAATCAAGCAATCAAGCTGGCCGTAACATGTTTTGGCATCGTTAGAATGCTGTGGAAAGTTCTCCCATTGCTTCCGGTCCCAGCACGAAGAGTTATAGTACAGGCACTTTTACAATTAGATTATGGGAATTTCCTCTACTCAGGTGCCACAAAGACCACCATAAGGAAACTACAAGTGGTACAGAACTGTGCGGCCAGGTTGCTTTACCACACCCCCTGCCGGCAGTCAGACAAGCCGGTTTAAAAAAAACTTCACTGGCTGCAAATAAGTGAGCGGATTAAGTTCAAAACCTTATGCATAGCCCACAAAACGCTCTGGGGGACAGGTCCTAAGATAAATCACTCTCTTATAGCCTTCTACCACCCAACAAGATGTCTTCGGTTAGCCAAGCAATTTTTGGCAGTGATACCATAAATAAAGAGAGCACGATCAGGCAGTCGCTCGTTCTCCTTCAACGCGGCCAAGCTATGGAACACTCCCCCTGCCCAGCTGCGGTCAACCATTCATCATCTTTCTTTCCGGAGACAGTTAAAGACGTGGCTTTTTAGGACGTGCCTAGTTAAAGCCTCTCTCTGTTGTTCTGCTTGTTACTGATAACACAGGGATGCCTAAGGGTAGCCAGGCGCTCTATAAATATTTACTAATAATAATAATAATTATTATGGCGTTCCTGTTATTGTATTGAGTTCCACCAGATTAAAGATTGCATCTAATATGTGTTCAGTTGAATGTGTCAGTCTTGAAACAAGTTAGACTAGATTGAGGGTGTTTAGGATTGTTGTGATGGATCTTCATTGGGGTGGGCAGACCAAATGCCCAGGTCTCTCAGGATGCAAATATATCATGTGGTTTACATTCATGCTAGGAATTGGGTCTAAAAAGATCTTTTTATGATCTGTTGTTTAAAAGGTGTTTACATCAACTGAAATGAGCAGGAAAAAGATGAAGGGACCCAACGGAGAAGTAATGCGCATTTGGTCTGGGCATATATACCTTTCAGGTCTCTATTGTTTTGTCAAAAATAATTGACAAGCCTCTTCCACTCCTTTTGGGGAGGTTACATGTAATGGAAAATTGTGAACACACGGTCACCTAGCAAAGCTTTGGTGATGAACAGGCGGTCTGCATTCAATGAGATCTTGTCATCAATATTTGAGCAATTCTTGTTTGTTAATCATGCTTTGATGGACAGACAGGATAAGAGAGATAGGGAATTGTTAGGTAGGTTAGAAAGAGTTGAGAAGGTTGAGATGGTATGGGATGTTAGGGTGGGGGGACTGGGAATGTTGGGAAGTGAGCTGTTAGAAGGAGAGGAACTTTATGGGAGTAGGTGGAAAAAATTGTATGATTATATGAAAGGGAGTGGAAAGTAACATTTGAAGTATGGGAAGGTGGGTTGCTGCAGCACCCTCAAAATAAGTATGCCGGAGGTCATGAATAAGGCATAAAGATGCCTTTAAATGCTGTTTTTGTCTTGTCTAATTTGTTCTGCATTAAAAGACTGAGGGGCATTGAGCAGTTAGCAGGAGGATACCAGTGTGGAGGAGGTACTCAGGATGTACAATAGACTGAAGTGATAGAATAGAGGGTGGATATAGAAGCTAGAGTGGTAAGAATGGTGTTCAGGAGCACAAGATCTTCTTGGAAAATGGGCACGCAGTGTGCACATTGTAATGAGATTGCAGAGCTTCTCTTTGACAATAGAGATTTTTAGTTTCAGTGGCTGTTGGATTACATGTTACTCTGGAAGTCAATGTTCCTTATAGGGGTCATAGGAAGGTGGGAGATGTCACATCTAACAATTAACAAGCATTTACAAAATGGTGGGGCCTTCTGAGGTAGTAAATGTTCAACCCAATGGAAGGCAGCACTTCCTGGGGTATTTCAGGTTCTCCTAAAGGTGGCATATATATAATCTACAGGCACTGAAGGGTCAAATGGACCGAAAGTAATTAAAATCAATTGGGGTCACCTATTAGTAGAGTAGGCACAAATCTGGCTATTTTCTTTTAGGAACCCTTGTTCGGTTGGCACCTACAATTTGGCCTGAACCACCAACCCCTTACATGGATCACAGATCCCCACATTGCATGCTCAACTGGTTGAGTTTACTGTTGTCATTAATTTAAAGTTACATCAGTGAACAAAGTCTCAGCCACATGATTCCTTACTGCTCATCACACTTCCCCGTTGGTCGGCCGTCAGTCTTTTGGGCCACATGAATGGTTTGCATCAGTTCCTACCAGCTGCTCTGCTTGACTAACACTGAGGCTACTTTAACTGATTGTATTTGGATGCAAAGCACATATGCAGCTTAGTACTAGGCATGGGTGAAATGTAAATAATGCAACATAAATCTTGTAATTTCAGGTATTTTATGTTACTCTTGTTATGCGAAATTCCCGTAAATACACCTTTCTGCCTATAATGACACAATATTCGCTGTTTATCACAAAGTGCGCAGTTTGAGTAAAATATTTACAGTGAATGCACAGGAACAGAATGTGAGCGACTGACATGAGGGACTTTGATAGGCATGCACCAGTCTTTTTTGTGGGAAAAGAAACCAGAAAATGTGCCCCAGTTATAGATAGGAGTCCTTCACAAAGTTCAAAAACATATTTTCATGAATGGGCATTTTTACATAAAGTATTAAACACTATTTTCTGAATTGGACCTGTAGTCCCCTTTTTCCAGAATAGAGAAAATCAGTTAAAGTTGTGCAGCTACATTTTCCATTGGAATAGGGACAATATGAGCACATGGTAAATATGTTAAATGACACAAATATTGATTCAAAAAAATCATCTGACAAGAATATTGTGTCAAAAATATCATCACTACAAAAATATTGTGGAACAGAATATCGAAAGAAAAAGAACATATATTTTTTGGTTTAAATATATTTTAATTGCTTTATATTGTTAGGTATTTAAAGATTCTATTAAAAGGTGATTCTGTTTGGAATGGTCTTTCTTTCTGAAGTCTAACAATTTCCTACTGTTGCTTAGTTTAGAGTGGGAATAGTAAATCAAACCCCTCTGAAGTCCATATCTTTCCCTAGTATTGTTTAAATTTGATTGGGAACTATAAATGTAACCCTTCCAAAGTCAAGTTCTATCCCTGCTGTTGCTTTGATTGGAGTGGGACTAACAAATCTAACTCCTCCAAAACTCCAGCGCTTTCCCTGATTTTGTTTACATTGGAGTGGGAATAGTAAGTGTAACTCCTCTCAAGTGTGACTCTTTTCCTACTTTTATTAATAAATTTGTTTTTTAATTTTTTTATTTGTTGGTATATTGTTAAAATTATATATATTTTTGTTTATATTTAATTCTAAAATATATAAAATATTTTGTAATTAAAATTTATATCTTCAATTTCTTTTTCATTTAATCAAATGTGTTTTTGTTAATATATGTTTTTAATTACTGTTAATGGTAAAGGAATTTTGTTTAACTTTATATATATACCGGCAATCGCATTCCAAAAAGCAGCAACATTTGTGTATCATACGCTCTCAGGATAAGAGGCAGGACAACAGTCTAGCTAATCCAAGTTTAATTCACAACGCTTTTCGACTGAAGACAGTCTTGATCACGTGAAATGAACACACAAAGAATGGTAGCTAATAAAGTTGTACACATATGCAATTCATGAAGCTAGAAAGAGGGACAATGTTATGTCTGTGGCGGCCATATTGAAAAGGTATAACAAGCATTGCTCAATGCATATATAAGTACATTTCAATTGGTTGCTCATAAAATATACAAATACTAAACATACATGAGTAGTTTAAACCATATGTAAATTGGCAATGCTAACATGATTATAATAACGGCTCAAGTCCCAAAATATCGAATCAATGCCATATGGCCAATAAAACTTACAGGACTAAACCACGTCCGAAATACAAAGGACGTGTTAGTGCCGATGGCGGCCATATTGGAAGAATGAAAAAAGCATGTCTAAAATAGAGATACATTCATATTCCGATTCTATACACAAACAGTATGTAATTATTCCCAATGTACAAAAGAGCCTAGTTGTATTGTAAGTGCCGATACTTAATGTATTTAAACAGTACATCTCCAAATATAAAAGAGGCGTACACGGCTGATGAATATCTCCCACAGTAAGTGTGTACAAGGCGAACAGTACATGCACGACTGCTGGAAGTAGTGCGCCAAAATAGAGAGCACTACACTTTAATGTAAATCATTGTAAAATACATCTAAGCAGAGATCTTGGCTCAGAGATTAAACACTAACCCGATACTGAAAATAGGAAGTAAACATGAAATACTGTCTAAGTAAACATTCAGTCGGTTAGGGATGGCCAAGAGTGGGAGAAGGAGGGGAAAGGTATGGGAGGGTTGGTGGGAGAGGAGCAGAATATGTTCTACTGTAAGTACAGACTGAGCTGACGGCCGTAGCTGATAAGCCACAAACTATTACTAAACATAGTGCAATAAATACCATGTCAAATACATTTACAATAAAGCTCCCTTAAAAAATCATCACATACCCAACCTACGCTTAAACAGATAATGTAAAGGCAAATGCCATAGTCCAAAAGTCCCCTTAGAAAATGTTCATGTCCCAAATCATGACACACAATATAAGTATAGCATGACAACTATAAGGTGTCAGACCCTAGGAAAATGCCTAGCACCTAAATGTACATGGGATAAAAATCAAAAATATCTTGAATAGTACCAGTATGAAGCTCCCAAAACAAATACTTAAGTGCAATTCCAAAGGTGAAAGGTGAGATGCCGGATAAGCAAACGATGAATAGGGTAGGATGCCCGTGTAGGTAAATACCAGTGAGTGGGCCCCTTTCTTTTCGTCTGCAAAAAATAGAGAAGAGAAAAAGGATTACAAATACTCAATAACCACAAATAACAAACATATTCAGTAAAACTAACAGTATAAATCTTTAAAAACATTCTCTGAAAACCCCACATTAGGAGGAGGGAGCGGGTAAATTAATTAAAAAACCAAGTTGCTGAAACTCTAAAAGGAGCGATACTTCCTACAGTGGGTGAAATCAGAAATAATAGATAAACAAAGACAAAAAGGCCATAGGGCAATTAACATCTTCCCGTAAGGTGAATTGCTAATTCCTCATCCATATTGAGTCCACCCGGATATTTAGTTTGGAACTCAATAATATATTTGGACTCTCGTTGTCTGAGAGTGAGCACCCTATCTCCTCCCCTTGGATTCTTAGGAATTTGTTCAAGGATCATGTAACATAATTCTGCTGTATTAGAAAAATGTTTGTCCTGAAAATGGCGTGCCACTGGATACTTAGGGTCATTGTTATTGATCGCCCTAAGATGTTCGAGGATCCTCTTCTTGGCCGCACACGTGGTGCTCCCAATGTACCAAAGCTTACAGCTACATTCAATAACATAAATCACAAAGGTAGTGCTACAGGTAAGGAATTGGGTGATTTTCCTTTTGACCCCCCCTTACTCAACACTCCCTCTGAATATGCTGTGTCTGCATGCTTTGCAGTGGCCACAAGGGAAAAACCCTTTTAGGCCGAGACTTGCAGTGTTGGGGTAGTTGGTGATGTCAGTTTTAACTACCAAATCACGGATATTTCTATCCCGTCGGTATGTCACATTTGGTCTTTCTGTCATAGTATTACCTATGGTTCCATCATTCTTCAGAATGTCCCAATACCTGGCTAGGATACGTTTGACATTCTGAGAATCAGAGTTATATGTGAGAATAAGACGTGTATTATCCATCTCAGATTCAACCTCCATGCCTGTTCTATCCTGTAGGGTCTGTGTTCTTTCAACACCTGCTGCCCTTTCTTTGGCTTTCTTCAAGACCCAATTGGGATAACCTCTGGTTTTGAACCTACCAATGATGATTTCACTTTCTTTGGCATAGGCAGCAGCGTTGTTACAGTTCCTTTTTGCCCTCAGCAGTTCTCCGTACAGTAAACTCCATTTGAGTGCCTCTGGGTGGCTATTTTTTTCTCAGATCGGCTCTGTTCTATCCGTAAGGAGATTGCTACTACTTCTCCCCTAGCATCCGGATTTGGCTTATAGGTAAGAGTCCCTATATGATATTGCATGCTGAGGGTACTCATGAATAGGTCCATTAGCTTAACTTCTAATACCTTGGTCATCTCACTTCTTATGACTTGTATGGGCCCTATCTCAGCCTTTATAGGTTTGCACTAGGGACCACTCACTAAAGGGGCACTGAATATATGTTGTTTTATTTATATATCAGATATTCCTGGCTGGGGTTCTGATCCTTAGGACATCTCCTTCATGATATTCCTCTTAATCGATGGAAGCTCATTGATCCTGTATTCTACTTAACGGTAAGGAACGCATTCCACCAGATTGTTCTCTATACTCGGACTCACTCTTTACACTAAAGTGGTACCGCTCATTTAATATGTCCTGAGTAGGAAGTGGTCGAAATATTTGGACATTTCCTACGTATGGTTTCTGGAGACTCGCAATTCTATTTGATTTTATACAATATAGATTGGGGTCTTATAATTTCTACAAGCATGTATGCTATATTTTTGTTTAAGGTCAATTGTAAATACAAGGGTTACTCACTTCCTGGATTATTTTACAGGGTCCTTTTATATATCTTTTTCTTCCTTTTTCTTTTCATCTGCCTCTTTGACTTTTCCTTTCCAATTGTATCAGGTATTAGTACACTCTTATTTTTATTATGAAAGGATTCGAAATATAATCTATTATCACCCCTCTGTCACCTCTATTACTATAAGTTTTTCACAATTAGTAATAGGGTTCTGTTAGTAAAATTAATTATTTGAAAATCTCACAATGATACTCTATGGATATTATATACCAGAAGAGAAATAATGTATTGTATTGTCATCTGTCTGAGAATATGTAGTATATGTGGTCCGTAAATGTTTAAAATTCCACTCTGGTGTGTCATAAATTGTGATTTTTATTATCTTTTGTTTTATGTAATTCTGTTGTAAGTGTTTATATATATATATATATATATATATATATATATATATATATATATATATATATATATATGTATTTTTTAACAGCCCTGAAGAAGTCCTGTATCAGGACGAGACGCGTCGGCTGTGTTGTGTTCCTAGCATGAAAATAGAATAAAGAGATGATACCATGGAACCTTCTCCTTATTTATTGGATTTGGACTATACATTTGTTCTAGCCGACTTGATTGAATCTGTGTGGTCACCTGTGCTTCTGTTTTAATAAATGCAGGACACTGTTACCTGCCGTTGCCTTACGAAAAAGAGAAGTACATATTTTACCTTCTTCTACAGTAAGGCAAACATCAAGGTATTCTGCCTTGGTTGATTCAATGTTCCCAGAGAGAAAAATGTTGTACTTGTTGGTGTTCAGCTTTTTGATGAACTCTTCAGCCTCATCCCTAGTTCCCCTCCAGATGATAAAGAGGTCATCGATGTAGCGTAGCCACATGATGACTTTCTGGAGGTCATTCTCAAGGCTGATGCTAGCAAAGACTTCCTCCTCCCAGTATCCCATGAACAGATTGGCAAAATTGGGAGCGAAGCAAGAACCCATTGCAGTACCAGTAATCTGCCTATAGAGGGCGCCATTAAAGGCAAAGATGTTATTTTGGAGGCAGAATTCAGTCATTTCAATAATCATTTTACTATGCTCACGGTACCTTAATGATCTTTTTTGTAAGAAATGGTCGCATGCATCTAGTGCTTGTTGGTGATCAATTATAGTAGAAAGGGACTGGACGTCTAGGACAATCATGAGATAATCCTGATTCCAAGTTAAGTTTCCAATTTTACACAGAAAATCTTTAGTGTCCCTTATATAACTAGGTAATTGCATCACGAAGTCCCTTAAAAAGTGGTCAACATATTTGGAAATATGTTCAGTGACGCTACCTATTGAAGATACAATGGGGCGCCCAGGTGGTTTCAACGCATCTTTGTGAATTTTGGGTAAGAGTTACAGAATGGGGAGTACGGGATGATCATTCTTTAAATAATAGAACTCCTCCCACACCAGCAGACCCTCATCTCTCCAAGTGACTAATTTATCCCAGATTCCAGTAATACTTTCATTGTAGGTTTCATGGGTGATAGGCATGTAAAATCTATTATCTTCAAGTTGTCTTGAGGCCTCATTGATGATTGTTTAAGGTCAATTGTAAATACAAGGGTTACTCACTTCCTGGATTATTTTACAGGGTCCTTTTATATATCTTTTTCTTCCTTTTTCTTTTCATCTGCCTCTTTGACTTTTCCTTTCCAATTGTATCAGGTATTAGTACACTCTTATTTTTATTATGAAAGGATTCGAAATATAATCTATTATCACCCCTCTGTCACCTCTATTACTATAAGTTTTTCACAATTAGTAATAGGGTTCTGTTAGTAAAATTAATTATTTGAAAATCTCACAATGATACTCTATGGATATTATATACCAGAAGAGAAATAAGAGCCCCCTTCCTCTGCCTGTATTGCCAGCGTTGTTTGAGTCTCTTTTTTTGGTTTCGGCGTTTTCCTGGCCTCGACCTCGTCCTCGCCCCGACCCCGTCCTCTCAGTGGTGGATTGTCCCTGACTTTGTGTCGATCTTTTCGAAGGACCCGGAATTCGTCTAAAAAATTCACTTGTCTAGAATTCCGTTCATCACCTGATATATTTTCTCCTGAGATATCTGATTCTGTGTCACTTATTGTAGAATTCACTGTAGTTTCTGGTGTTCTCTTGTCTGTAGATGGCTCAGTTGGAATGTCTTGATTAAGATATAAATGATCATACTTTTTGCTGAAGGTTAGTATTCTTCCGGACTCATAGTCAGTGTAGTCTCTATTAAGTTTTCTTTGCTTCCTTGCTTTGATTTCTTCCTCATGTTTTTTAAGTCTCTCCTTCATAGATTCAAGTGTTTTATTCAAAGTTTCTGGGTCTGACATCTGTTGTAATTCTGTCATAATTACATTGATTTGTTTCAGTACCTCTTCCCTATCTGACCACGCATATTTAATTAATATTTCCAACATTTTTCTCGAACTTTGCGTCGAATTTTCTGACCATTCTTCATGCACTATGTTTAGTAATAGTTTGTGGCTTATCAGCTACGGCCGTCAGCTCAGTCTGTACTTACAATAGAACATATTCTGCTCCTCTCCCACCAACCCTCCCATACCTTTCCCCTCCTTCTCCCACTCTTGGCCATCCCTAACCGACTGAATGTTTACTTAGACAGTATTTCATGTTTACTTCCTATTTTCAGTATCAGGTTAGTGTTTAAGCTGAGCCAAGATCTCTGCTTAGATGTATTTTACAATAATTTACATTAAAGTGTAGTGCTCTCTATTTTGGCGCACTACTTCCAGCAGTCGTGCATGTACTGTTCGCCTTGTACACACTTACTGTGGGAGATATTCATCAGCCCCGTACGCCTCTTTTATATTTAGAGAGGTACTGTTTAAATACATTAAGTATCGGCACTTACAATACAACTAGGCTCTTGTGTACATTGGGAATAATTACATACTGTTTGTGTATAGAATCGGGATATGAATGTATCTCTATTTTAGACATGCTTTTTTCATTCTTCCAATATGGCCGCCATTGGCACTGACACGTCCTTTGTATTTCGGACGTGGTTTAGTCCTGTAAGTTTTATTGGCCATATGGCATTGATTCGATATTTTGGGACTTGAGCCGTTATTATAATCATGTTAGCATTGCCAATTTACATATGGTTTGAACTACTCATGTATGTTTAGTATTTGTATATTTTATGAGCAACCAATTGAAATGTACTTATTTATGCATTGAGCAAGGCTTGTTATACCTTTTCAATATGGCCGCCACAGACATAACATTGTCCCTCTTTCTAGCTTCATGAATTGCATATGTGTACAACATTATTAGCTACCATTCTTTGTGTGTTCATTTCACGTGATCAAGACTGTCTTCAGTCGAAACGCGTTGTGAATTAAACTTGGATTAACTAGACTGTTGTCCTGCCTCTTATCCTGAGAGCGTATGATACACAAATTTTGCTGCTTTTTGGAATATATATATATTCACTGAAAAAAAGGTTATAGGTAAGTATAGTTAGGCTCAGATTTCACCCTTACAAAACCGTAGAAATGTAGCAGTTATAGTTACCTGAGCCAACTAAAACTAGTGCCCCCGCAAGAAATTGCTTATGACCTCACATATTACATCACTCATGACATGGTCAGCAACATCACTGATGACATCTAAAATGACATCATCCAGTGACTGTGAGTGTTAAATATATATTCACCAAGGTGCATTGATGAATCAGTGGGTGTGTGAGTGCCTGTATCGATGATTCAGTGGGTGTGTGACTAATTGTATAGGCAAGTGATTAGGTGTCTCAGTGAATGTATGGGTCACCTACAAGGTTGTCGGAATGTCTGTATTAGTCTGTCAGTTGGAGTCTAAGTAGCTGTATGGGCGTGTGAGTGAGCACATGGGTGGATGTATGGGGAATTGATTGGTTATATGAGTACCTGTGTGGGTGTCTGACTGCCTGTGTGGGTGGGTGAGGGTGTGTGTGACTGCCTGTATGGAAGAGTGAGTGGGTGATTCAGTGACTGTATGGGTTAGTGATTGAGTATGTGAGGGGCAGTATGTGTTAGTGGATTTGTCAGTGGTATATGGGTGAGTAAGTGGTTATGTGAAAGACAGCATGGGTGAGTGATGGAGTCTATGAGTGACTGAATGTGAGAGTTGCTATATGGGAGAGTGTGTGCTTGTGTCAGTGACTGTATAGGTGAGTGAGTATGTGTTAGTATCTGTATGAGTAAGTGGGTATGTGTGTGTGACTGTATGTGTGAGTAAGTGGCTGTGTGATTGACGCTAGGGGTGAGTGAGTAGGTGAGTAAGTAGCTCTATGGGTGACTGACTCAGTGTGTGAATGGCTGTATGGGTGTATGAGTGGACATGTCAATCACTGTATTAGTGAGTCAGTGGGTGTATGAGTGGCTGTATGGGTGAGTGGACTTGTGTGTAGATCTATGAATCAGTGAGCGGGTGTGTAAGTACTGGTTTGGGTCCATGAATGGGTTTGTGAATGGTTGTGTGGGAGTGGGTGTATGAAAGGTTCTATGTGGGTGTGAGTGGGTGCATTATAATGTAGAGGATTTAATCAGTGTTGCCATTTGAGGTTCACTGACACAACATCGATGTTAAAAATATCAATGTAAAAAATATTGAGTAAAAAATATAGACAGCAAAAATATCGACTCATACTTAAACAGATAAGTACAAAAATATCGACTAAAAATATCGATGTAAAAAATATACATGTATAAAATATAGACTTGTATATAAATATAAAATAAAATCATATATATTAAATATATCAAAAATTATATTTAATGTTATAAATACATTTAATATACATTGTAATAAAATATAACAAATAAACTTAATAAAAATGATAAACACACAAACATAATTATTTATACATATATATTTACTTTAAAGCAATGAATAAACTATTATTTTTAATTTATTTATGTTAAAAGTATAAAATTATATAAAAAGTAAAATTATATATCAATTTAAAATATAAAAAAATTAAAATCTATAATAAATTAAAACATGAAACTATAAAAAAAAATTAAACTTAAATTTCATAGTACAGTCAGTGCAACAGTAAGGAAAGTGTTGGATAGCGAAAGGGTAAAAATAACTATTCCCACTTCAGAGAGTGCAACAGTAGGGAAAGTGTTGGATAGCGGATGGGCAAAAATTACTATTTCCACTTCAGTGAGTGCAACAGTAGGAAAAGTGTTAGATAGCGGAGTGGTAAAAATTACTATTCCCACTCCAGTGAGAGCAACAGTAGGGAAAGTGTTGGATAGCAGAGGGGCAAAAATTACTGTTCCCGCTCCAGTGAATGCAACACTAGAGAAAGTGTTGGACAACAGAGGGGTAAAATGTACTATTCCAACTTCAGTGAGCGCAACAGTAGGGAAAGTGTTGGATAGCGGAGCGGGTAAAATTTACTATTCCCTCTCCAGTGATTTCAACAGTAGGGAAAGTGATGGATAGCGGAGGGGTAAAATTTACTATTCCCACTCCAGTGAGTGCAATAATAGGGAAAGTGTTGGATAGCGGAGGGAGAAGCTAGTAAATGATCTAAGTGTGCATAGGTTTTGTGCACCGCTGAGCAGAATGTGTAGTCTCGTTCATTCGGGTATCGTAAAAGCCATACATCTCATAGCATGCAGTCTGCTAGCCAGGCCAGCCCCACGGGAGAGAGAGCCCTCAAGTGTCCTGTCCTGTGCCCTGAGCGGTCCAACTCCCCGTCCATGTCTATGTTAAAATCTCCTCCCACAAGATGGCATGGGCCGGGGGCTGTAAGACCTTGCGAGAGCGTCAGTGATAAGGGTCTCCTGTTGTTCGTTGGGCGCATACAGTGAGGCTATCGTTAAGTGTACTGTGCCTTTTTGAACCCGGACAGTTGGCAAACGGCCCTTAATCTCCTGACAGGTACCCAGGATGGCCCCTTGGAAACATCTGGAGAACAGCATTGCCACTCTCCCTCTCTTCCCCCTCCAAGATGACCAGAATTGGTGTGGGAATCTCCTAGAGTGCATTCTGAAAGTGTCATGTGTGAGCAGATGTGTCTCCTGAAGCAGACAGATATCTCCTTGTGCGTGTTCTAAAAAAGACAGAATCGCTACCCTCTTAGTCGTGTTGTTAAGGCCTTTTACATTGAGACTAAGTAATTTTATCTCCATGTTCTGAGGTGTGGAGAGGACCAAGCAAATGTAGTCTGGGGGCGCGAAAGGATAGATGTGCAATGTATAGCAATCAGAGAAGTAGGAAGGCCATAGCTGCTCGGTGGCATGCTGTGTCTCCCGCCTGTAGTCATAACATGAAAAATAAGTACAAACATATGGTGCAGGAAGTCTTTTGAGACTTTGAAGTCCGGGTCCTTGGGGGTTACCAAGACACAGTGAGCCAACTTTGAAACAAAGTAGATTAGCACTCCCGCCCCCACCCGTATGATAGCATCCCTTTTGCCAATGCACTGTACCATATGAGGGGGAGTCACCATCAAGCTTGCTCTCGCCAGAGAGGGAACGCAGAACTTCAGGACGTTCCCTGGCCATGGTGGCCGATTCTGGGCAGTGGGCCATAGATCTTGGGCCCCGCCTGAGGCCCCGGACGCTTCTGCCCTGCATTTTCTCATCTTTTAAGGGATGTTGGGAGGCCGAGTCAGAAATTTCGAGGTTGAGAATCTTACAGGCCTCCGTGAGGGAACACAACTGGTAGGATTTGCTATTCAACTGGAAGACAAGGTGAAAAGGGTAGCCCCAGAAGTATGAGATGCCTTGAGAGCGCAGGTGACAAGTGACAGGCTGGAATTATTTCTGCTTCAGAAGGGTAGAGGCCACCAGGTCCTGGTACAGCTGGAGTGAGTGGCAGCAGAATTGTGTTGTCTGATCAGATATGGCAGCCCCAAGGATGGCGTCTTTCTCAGTGAAGTTACGGATACAAACTAAGATATCCGCAGGTGGGTGAGGTGATGCTCTGGGGGGCAGACTCTGTGACAACGGTCTACCTTGGTGCTAGTCAGTGCGTTGTCTCTTACGATGTTTTTGAATAGGGCCCGGACGTAGCCCTCGGGGTCCGTGCCTTCTGCACCCATAGGGACTCCCCTCATGCAAATGTTATTCCTTCTTGATCTGTTTTCCAGGTCCTCAGCATGGCCTGGAGATCTAATTGTTGGTCCTGCAAGCAAATGATTTCCTGCTGTAGGCCCTCGACCTCTACGTCCCTAAATAGGGAGCTCTCCTCCAGTGCCACCACTCTCTCCCCCACCTCATTGATGTCTCAGCGCACTTTCCTGAGCTCTGCAGTAAGATCTTTTTTAACCGTTTGTAGGTCTTCACGCAGAGAGATGAACAGCGCCTCCAGAAGCTCTCAGGGGTGTCGCCACCACCAAGTGCTTGGAGTCCTCTGTGGGTGGTTTTTCTTGCTGCAGATCCATTGTGTTCTTAAATAGCATATCTTTAACATATCTGTCTTTCTTGCCTTTCATTGTAGCCTGGTGCCCTTATCTTAAGCCCTGGGGCCTAAGAATGCGGGGTCCCAGAGGGAACCGCTGAACTCACGGCCAGCACACTCTACACGGAAGCAGCCTTGGGGCGTCAGAATGCCTAGCAATGTCACGCCCCCAGTCACATCATGCACCGGAAGTGCAAAATCGAAAGCCAGGTGGGGGCTCTGAGTGTTGCCACCAGCGGGCCCAGCCTGTGTGATGAGAGCGTGGGGACACCTGCTACAGAGACAAACCAGCAATCCTGTTCCCCCGACGAGACCCATGTGGCAGGCCAGCAAGATCGACGCTCCCCTACGGCCAGGGCAGACTTAGGATGATGACCCCTGGGGGGTCCGATTCCAGTGCAGAATGTGCAATAACTGACGGCCTCCCCTGAAGACCACAAAGCGTTGAAGAATTCAGGCTGCAGGGGGGGAACAGCCAGGGCACGAAGCGTAGAATCGCGGAAGGCGGGGCGGTCCATTGCCCGAGGCACGCACAGGACGAGCCTGTCTCCTAGAGACAGGCCCCTTGAGAAAGGAGGGCTCTTATGCTTTTATCAAGCTGCCAAGGGACTCCAGAGGGTCGTGCAGACAATGGGGGTCCTCAGGCCAGTGCTATCCCCCCCCCCCCAGTCAGGAACAGAAACCAGTGTTGCCATACTTGGCCCACAGAACCTCCACCGGGGACCAGGAGATGCTGTCGCGGGGGAAGTGAGGGCGGCCAGTGGGATGCAGCTCCGAGGGTGGGGGGGAGGCCGGGGAGCAGATCTGAACGTAAGCTGAGCAAACTCACCACCGGCAGCCGGGGTCACAAAGGCTGACCCTGGGCGAGGAACTGGCCCAACGAAGCCCCAACCCAGTCATTGGCCTCCCAGACCGACGTCGAGGGCGGAGCACACCCATCCTCAAACTGCTAATGTGTTCAAGGCTGCGCTCCGGCCGGTGCACACCCGCAACACTTTCCAGGTGCAGCCCAGGCCCAGAGCTCAGTTGAGGGCAGGCCTCGGATCTCCCCAGCGACTCCTATGCCTGAGCCTGCCAGTCACAGGGGAACCAACCCCAGACCTCCCAGGTGCGCCATCTCCTCCCGATGCACCAATGCCTGGGTCCCGCCTCCACCTCACTCACCTCTCGGTGCTCACCCAACAGTGGCGTGGCCCGCTCACGCCACAGGCCGTCTCTCTTGGCTCCATCAGGCAGATGCCACTCAGGCACCGATCAGCTCCCAGATGTACCGGGCACCCCTCCCCCAGGCACTTAAAGGGGCCCCCTGCTGTGTATCTATCCGGGGGGTGGGGTGCGGTTTCGGGTGCTTTTCCGGATGGGGATGGAACGCGAGGAAAGCACGTCCACTCACTCTGCCATCTTGGCCATGCCCCCATAACACTTTTTTATAATAACTTTTCAACATGCTGCACAGCAGCTATGCTACTCTAAAACATAGCTTAAAGACATTGGTAGAGTCAAAAGCTCTGGCTACACACTTATAAGGTCCCAAAGGTGAGACCTATTGGCTGTGCCAATGCTTGTTTGAAATAGCAGAGACTTTTTACAAGTAGGAGGTTGATTAATTTAAAAAATGCATCCTCCTTCTAAAAGACCTAAAAATGAAGATTGTGAGGATTTAGAAATGCTCAAAGAAAAATGACTAGAAGCTGCAATATGAATTTAAAACTAAATAAAGCATTGGTGCTTTCTAATAAAACAAGCATTAGTGTTAAACTTTCTGCACGCCTGTGCATGTGAAGTCACTGTGCTGTTCCGTTCAATAAATGCAGTTGTACAAGGTGCTTAGCACTTATTAAATCACGAAATTGGCATTTTTATTTTCTAGCGCGAACTTGACCCTAGGACATTACATCGGGAGAATAAATGCTTTGCCCATAATCACGGGGAGGTTTAGCAAACGCTGGGACTTGAACCTGGAATCCAAGGTCTAAAGAAGGCTGCTGTAGCTTTTATAGGAATGATACTGCTCACCATTTACTGCACTTGAAAAAAAATACTTTTTACATGTTTTTCGTGAGCTTGGACAAACGTGTTTGCTGTAATCACAGACACGCATCTTTGCTTTGACAAGATCTTCAGCCTTTCAGCAAGGCACACCTACTGCTACTTGCTCCTGGCCTCCTGCTCCGTCTGCTCACAAAGCCAAGGTGTGTGTATTAGGCTGCAGGAGGGCACATCCCCCAATCTCTGACAGTCACTGCCAGTAGGTATCAGCAAAGTTGATTACTTGCGCTTTGTTATTTATTTTATTTTAAAAGTTTTATATAGCGCTAGCTTAACCCGTAGGTATCAGAGCGCTTTACATGCACACTGTAAAAAACACAGACAGAAATTGCAATACATAGTAGGCAGGCAAATACAGCATGAAAAAAAAGGTGGTGTACACATTCCGGTCACCAACTATCCTTGAATGTCAAGAGAGAGGAGTAAACTCGGATATTAAAGTCTAGGTTAGTTGACGTTGGTGAGGAAAGTATTTGTTAAGGAGATGGAGTTTAAGGTCCCTTTTGAAGCAGGAGAAGGAGGGGTTGTATCTGAGGACTCTCGGGAGAGCGTTCCATATCCTGGGAGCGTTGCCAGAAAACGATCGGTATTGAGTGGTTTTCTTTTTCAGCTTCGGAGGAATAAGGAGTGAGTTGGAGCTTCTCAGAGTTCTGGATTGACCTGCTCTTACCAGTTTGTTGTTCAGGTAGTTGGGGGCCGGAGAGTGAAGGGTTTTGTGTGTGATGCAGGCCAGCTTGTAAATACACCTCCCTTCCATGTGAAGCCAGTTGAGGGAGTTGAGAGCTGGAGTGATGTGTTCAAATCTTTTTACTCCAGATACGAGTCGAGCGGCCATGTTCGGCATTGCCCTTAGAGGGGCTAGGTGAGCTTTTGGAGTCCCTATTAGGATAGCATTCCCGTAGTCGATTTTAGAGAGAACTAAGGATTGGACTACTGTCAATCTGTCATTCTGGTAGGCACCTACACCCTTTTTCTTGCCATATCTTTCTGAAATAGTCCATATGAATATCTCACACACCTCTGCCTTTTTATGCTGCGATGCATGCACTTCCTTGTAATACCTGTCATACACCATGCCTCCTTTTCTCTCTCTCTTCACTTGTAAACACAGCGTTTTCTTTTGATATTGTCGATATTTCACAGTTTTGTACACCCCCTTCACCCACTTTCTCATACAAATGGCAATTACAATTGGAACATACATTACCATTGCTCTGGGCACTCTGCAGAGATGCTAATGATTTCATATACATGAAATATGAACACCCTTATGACCCACTGCCATGAGGTGGCTTCAGCCTCAACTCCAGAGCTCTCAATTGTGCCCCATTGGGAACTGGAATTCACACCCCGATCTCACCCAGACACCGAGAGGTGACTCAAATGCCAGTATGCACTACACATGAATTTGACAGTCATTGCTGAGAAGCTGATCAGTGTTTTAGCTTGTTAAAGACATGAATATAGGGCCCTGTAGGGGCACATTTCAAAGTAATTTTTGAATTATTGTTGGGTCTGAACTATCGCAGGACCTGTCCAATGTAAAGCTCTGACTATATCCTGCAATGAGTATAAACAAAGAGAGAGCGAGGAACTATGGGGGTACGTCCTTTTCCTCAGAATAATCTACAAAACAACAATAGGGACGAACCCTGCAGCGGGAATCCAGACTCACTGCACCAAAGGACCAGGGAGTCAGGGAAAAACCATTATGTTTCTAAAAGAACCCTCATCCACCAACCTAGTTGGTGGCATGCTTCATCATCGTATTCCCACCTGGGGTGCTGAATGCATCCCAGGTGTGCTTCGACGCCTGATTACAGCGGAGCAGGTAGTTTTGTTGTGAAGGAAGAGAAGTTGATGTGAAGGTATTTAAAATTGCCTCGAGGATCCTCCTTCAAACTAGAAGAGCTTTATTGATGAGGTCCTAGGACAAGGAGAGTAACTTGGTCTAAAATATCCCAGTGGTGGTCTACATGTTTCAGCCTGTCTGTAGACGTTTAATAGGCTTTCTTCAGGACCAAAGGGTGATATGAGGTTGGCTCAAAGGCCTCGTGAAGTATCAGTACACATGCTAAGGTGTACTGTGAGTGGAGGGGTAATCCTGTACTTACAGTTTCCACGGACACGCTATATCTGTTAGACAAAGCAAAGCAGCAAACTATCACTGTGCAATGTAAATGTGCCTTAGGTAGATGCTTATACGCTGACTGGTCAATAAGCCCAATAACAAAAGCAACTCTATCTCAGCATCACCGTGACTCCTGGCAAACATTAGTGCAGAACGTGGTCAAAGGACCATTCGAGTGGATTCCCTTTGGCAAGCTCAAAGGACAATCACCCGGAAAGCATGCAATCATTCGTTTGTTACTCAAAAATTATGTGTGGCAGTTGCAGTGCATACTTGCTAAAAAACAAGGTGAGTAGTGTAAATGGGTAGAACAACGTTGTGAGCCTCAGATTTTGGGCAAACAGTGGATCACCATGCCTTCGGAGGTTGAGGGGGAACCTCACTTAGTGTCCCAACCCTACGATTCTTTTCGTATTGGGTCAAGAAAGAACCACATGATGGCAGAGAGATTGATCATTAATCACATAGTGGAAAGTTAAAAAAGATCTTACTTTAGTGTAACTATTTTTTAGCAGCATGGATCTCGGCAGGGGGCGGGACCAGTAGTCACACACTAAGGAAACAAATATAAGGTAGGGTGGACAACGTCCACTGTAAAATCACCCACTGTTATTGCATAAGAAAGCGTTATTTCAAATAAACACCCTGAATTAGCCAAAAAACTAGCTTCATCGAGGTAAGCCTCCCACATGGGTACCTAGTATGGTCCTGTGGCTCGGGATCCCGGGGATACTCGCACACCAAGTTGTTCCAATTGAATGCAAAACCCCGGTAGGAGCTGGCCAGTACACGACGGACTTAGCGTCTGACGTCAGCGTCCATAATGACATCAGACGTTGTTAGCCATATGATTAGTTCTAAAGGCGTATGCTATTACAAAGATGGGAGCAGAGCTAAAAAAGACTGTACTGTGTAACCACGGGAATCGGTACATGTTATGCCTTAGTTTCAACACCATATCCTGTCCATTCATTGAAAAGGGTATGTACAGAAATATTAAACATTGATATTTGGCCAGAGGAAATGGGCGAATATTAAAGTAAGCTGAAAATGTATGGCCAAAATAAATACCTTGCCAAGATCGCCATAGGTGTCTGTGCCCACAAGACAGTGAGGCTAGTGTGTTTATGATCCAAACTGCCAGGGTAGTCAGAAAAAGGCACCAGGGTACTAAGCGATATTAAATATGGCAGAAGCTACATGTCAAAAACACTAGAGATTCAGTGCCCTACAAGGCCAGGTTCTGATGTTTGTAAAAGATACTATTAAAAGTGGTAGAGTTGACATGTAATCAAGGAGAGATTACGTGATTTGACCAGGATCACAGGATGTTAAGCCGACACCGAGACCCAGTTGAACCCAGTTCTGCAATTTGGCAGCTCTTTCTGTTATTTCACATATTTATTATAGTAATTTGCAATATGTACAAAAAACATTTACAATGAAATACATTTTGCATAGGCAAAACCTTTTGGCTTTGCCAAGGCTTGTTCTTCATTATTACATATAATACAATCTTGAAATAATACCTTCAGGATGTGCGCTGTACGAAAACATCTCCAACATTTAATTTTACTAAAATGTTGTCCGTGTAGAATAGCATCCTAGGCCATCCAAGTGGTGCACTTAACTGACTTGCCTCTTAGTTTACTATTGGACTAGTCAGGGTGGGTGGAAGCATGAGTTTCAAAATGAATTCGTCAAAACTGTTTCTAAAAATATTAGCACTGATTTAGTTTGGTGCAGTACTACTACTAGGATGAAATAGTTCTGCATGTGAATAACATACATTTTTGAGATTTTTAGGACACCTTTTCATATATTTTTTACACGTTTGTTCCAGAATGGCTTTAACCCCTTCGCTGCGGGGGTAATTTTCCTACGGTGCGGGAGAGTGGGGGGGGGGTGAGCACGGTGCCGCGGTGCTCGTGACGAGCCTAGCTCGTCCTGAGTCACAGTGGAGCTGGGCTCGTCACGACTCCGCCCACTCATTAATTCGCCCGCACAGGCGGGGAATCAATCGCGCGTGGGCGGAGAGCAGCCGTTTTGACAAGCCCAGCTCGTCATGAGCACAGCTCCACTGTGACTCATGACGAGCTGTGCTCGTCATGAGCACCGAAGGAGTTAAAGAGGAAGATCGCTCAAACGTTAACAGTGCAGGACTCCCTAGTTACTTGCTTTCTTTCACATCAATTAACTTGTAAATAAATGCTTGCCCGAATTGAACAGAGGGCCACATTAAAAGGTCAGGAGTAAGCTTGCGGCCCCCAGACTATACATCTGAAGGGAAGTTATAGTACAAATTATACAGCAGCGCTGGCTACACTGCAGCACACCTGCAAGTAAAGAAAAAGCTATAACGCAGTCAACGCTATGTTTGTCATAAACCTTTTTTTCAAATACTTTCAGCATTTTGCAACATGGCTAAAAACAAAACGATCCTCCTTAGGCCAGACCAATGCTTGTTTAGAAATAGCTGATGCTTTTTGCAAGTAGGAGGTTGGTTAATTTTCAGAAGCGCATCCCACCTCAATAAGACCCAAAAAGAAGATGGTGATGATTTTGAAATGTTCAAGGAAAAAATAATGATTAGAAGCCAAAATATTAATTTAAAGGGGTTTTCCTTAATACAACAAAACAAGCATTAAACTTTCTGTGCTTGTGCAGGTGAAGTGAATCTGCTGTTCTGTTTAATATATGCATCGGTACAGGGTGATTAGGTCTCATTAACTAATGAGGTTGCCTTGGCTATAGTGCAAACCTGACCAAAGGGCATTACATCGAAGCGCTGATTTTGTTTTTCTAAAGCAGAGTGAGATTAAGTGATTTCCCCAGATTTTATCTAATGTATAACTTCCAAAATCGGCTGCTCTAGCCTGCATCTGAATGATGCTGCCCTGCATTTGCTGCACTTAAAAATTATACTTTTTTCAAGTTCAAACTGTGAGCACAGTCTGAAACACGCTTTGTCACATCTTCAGCCTTTAGCCTTTCAGGCAAGTCGCACCTGCTGCTGTTTGCTCCTGACTTCCTGCTCTGTCTGCTCACTTCACCAAGGTGTGTGCATTAGGATGCAGGAGAGCCCATCCCCCTGTTTTCAACAGTCACGGCCTGGATCGGTCATCACCAAGGTTGGCTACTTGGAGCCTTGTTAGGCAGATATCTGCATTTGCACATCTTTGTCTGGCCACGGAAATGTCCTGACGCGCTTTTATTTTGCTTTGCACAGAAACACTGGCCAGTGCCTCAGGGATTCTTTTAAAAAGAATCGGAAGAACCACATAGTTTTAAACTAAATGTTAGTACACATCAAATAACAGAATATATTTATAGGCATAGGTCAGTCATTTACACTGCATGACAAATAAGCTGCACAGTAAGGGCCTCTAATGTTTAAACCTTTCACGGTCTCGCTCTCTCTCTCTCGGTCTCTCTCCCTCTCTCTCTCTCCTCCCTCTCTCTCTCTCTCCTCCCTCTCTCTCTCTCCTCCCTCTCTCTTTCTCCTCCCTCTCTCTTATATATATATATATATATATATATATATATATATATATATATATAATTAACGACATGCTAGTGTGTGATTAAAGTCATGCCCAGGTCCTCATAGAGATAGTGTGTGATTTTAGGGATGTTCAGGTCCCCACAGAGATAGTGTGTGTTTATAGGCATCCCAGGTCCCCACAGAGATAGTGTGTGTTTATAGGCATCACAGGTCCCCACAGAGATAGTGTGTTATTAGGGATGCAAAGGGATAGTACACATAGATAGTGTATGATTATAGTCATGTTCAAGTCCCCCACGGAGATATTGTGTGATTACAGTGATGTTTAAGTCCTCACTGGGATAATGTGTGATTCCAGTCATATTCAAGGTTCCACAGTGATGTGTGTAATGCTAGGTATGTTGAAGAACCCATACAGATCGTATTCGTCTGGTGACTTATTAAAATAATGAATCCACTTGAGGGATATGTGTTTGAACACTCTCTCACATGTTTGAATCCTGATGTTTTCATACAGCCTTTCATCCTTTTAAGGTTCATACAATAAATGTCATTTACTTAGATAACCATAAACATATGGAATTCAGCACCAACATACCTCCAGGTGGGCGGGGCGTGGCTAGGCGCCCGAGGAAGATGGCGGCGTCGGTGTAGGGGCTCCGTCCGTACCAGAGCTCACCGGCGGTTCGCGCTTCTCATGCGAACAATGGAGGGAAGCCTTCACTGTCGGAAGGGGTTGGGCATGTCCTGAGCCCACCTCTGACGCTGTGGCGGACTTGCTTTTAATTCTGCTGCCCGTTTCAATCCCGGTCGCGGCTCTGCATCGGCCGCGACCGTCATTTTGTTTATCTCTGCCCGTGATCCCCTCAGCAGCGCGTTTCACCGCGCATTGGATTCCCGGCAGCTTCGTTGAACCTGCAATGCTCCCAGCACTCCTAGCAACACAGATGTCACAGACCTGCATCTCTAGGTGACTTTTTATTAATTAGTATGGCTTTTTCATGGACTTAATTGATATTTTTTGCTCTCCTCAAATCCGGCAGCCATTTTAAGACCTCAATCTGCGTCTCCTGGCTCTTTGGTATTCATGTCTCTTGTTTTTTTTTGGTTTTTTTTCTGGCCTAGCATTTTTTCCCGTCAACTCTTTTTGCTTGCTCCTCTTTTACTCTCCACGTTCTTTGGATCCCGCAAAGTACTTGTTTTTGTCTCCAGTCTGGCAGTGTGTTCTCAGTGAACCTGCACTTCACAGGCGCGTTGATGGCCGACTGTTCCAGCAAGGTCCAAAAGCGCAATTATATTAAAAACTCCAAGCTTTTCACGGAACTGGCTCATTTAGAAGCCTCTCAGTCTCTCCCTACTAGTGAGACGACGCCGAACATGGAAGCCTCTTCACAGTCTTCAGTAAAGATGACGCCTAAGAGGTTAAAAAAGGATCCACCTTCGCCTCCTAAGTCCTCCTCGACCATTTCGATGGAGTTACTCCTCGAAGAGATACGGGCCTTGCGCCCCTTCATGGAGGAAACCAATGCTAAGTTGCAGGTTCTTACTGACAATTGGGCTTTGATGGATGAAAGAATGTCATCGGTGGAGCGTGATGTCTCCTCTCTTCAGGACTCTGCAGCCAAGGTCACCCATATGCATGCGCAGATCTCCTCTCTCCAGAAGCAGGTGGAGGACCTGGAAAATCGAAACAGACGCAACAATCTTAGCCTTTACGGCCTGGTGGAAGGCTGCGAGGGGAGTGATCCCATCACTTTTTTCAAGTCTTTTCTTCCTAAGCTTTTACACTTGCCTGAGGATACCCCACTCAATATCCAGCGTGCCCACAGGCTTGGACGAGCTTCCTCCTCTCTATCCACGCCAGTGAAGCCCAGAGGTGTAATAATGTATTTTTTGGAATACACAGATCTGCTGAAAGTTCTTTCAGCAGCCAGAGCCTCTCCTCGTCCCACATGGTCGGGTTCCACTTTGTTCTTTGCGCAGGATTACGCCAGAGCCACTGCAAACCGTCGTAAGGCCTTCTTGGACATGAGACCTGACCTTCGCTCCATTGGTGCTAGATACGGTCTTTTCCACCCTTGCTTATTCAAAGTCACCTACAATAATAAGACTACGACATATGAGGAACCTACGCGACTTCGGAGTTTCCTGAATTCCTGCGGCCAGGCTGATATGGAGCTTTCTGGCCCTTCCTCTTCTCTCCCACCGTGACTTTTTCTGAAATTTTATTATGATGTTCCAGTTTCTTATGTCTGCTGATTTTTCCAATTCAACTGTTCTTAAACTTGCATGTTCTCTTGATGAGTTTATGCTTTCCATTGTAGTATTTGTTATTGACGTTGTGATTCCTTGGTTCGTCCTATTCATTGCTTGTCTTGGTCCCTTGTCGTTAGCCGTTGCCTAACCTTGTTACCTTTCTTCCTTCACAGATCAATGTTCCGCGTTCCGTCCTGTTTCTCTGGTTGGACGTCTCACTGTCCCAGAGTGTCCTGCCTTCTCCAATTGGCCCTACCTCCCTCCCCCCGCCTCCACGTACGTCCTTGCTTGTCCCTGTTCCTGATCGTACCTTTCCTGAGTTACCCTTTGTAAGTATTCCTCATCCCTTTTTTGACATGTCTGTTCTTGTTTTGTTTCTCCTTACTTTGATCTTTCTCTTCATATTTTCAGGTTTATTGGTGTCAGTACCTTTTTCGCGACCTTTTTCTTCTTCTCTCTTTCTCTCCTTCTTTATCCTCATCGCTTATTGGCTCCCTTGGTCATGCTTCTTTCTCTTTATATATTTTATCCCCCTGTTACTTCATTTCTCCTTTGACTCATATTTACGTTCTTTTCCCTATGGCCTTCTTCTCTCTTGTCTTGCTTGTTCATTGGTCCTTTTGCGCATTTTCTTTTTTCTCTTTCATTGGACCTTACTTATCAATATCTCTGGACTTCATTTTATCTTTTCATCGATCTCAGTAACACCTTGGCTTTTTTCTATCTTTATGACATCTCTTAGTCTTCTTTTATTCTTCTTTCTCTTGTCCATTCCATTTCTTCTCTATTCTTATTTCTTTCTTTCTTTTTCCTACGTTCTTATTTTTTGCGAGGCTTTCTCTCGATGTTTTAATTTTTCTTTGCATTACTCTTTTAATAATCCTTAATGTCAGTACGTATTGTTTCTTGGAACGTTAAAGGTCTTCATTCTCCTATTAAGAGGCAAAAAATTCTCTCTCATCTAGCCAAGTTGAATGTAGACATTGCCTTCTTGCAAGAAACCCATTTGTCTGACATTGAAGCTGCTAAGCTCAAGAGGGGATGGGTAGGTGATGTGTTCTCTACTCCTGGTGATGGTAAAAGAAATGGTGTGGTTGTGTTAATTCGCAAATCTCTCTCTCATTCGCTCTTGACTTCTGAGTCAGACCCTGAAGGTAGATGGTTGTATGTCAAACTTTCCTCGAAGGGTATTCCCATCTCCCTTCTCAACATTTACGCACCTACTGGCGGTGACCCTGCCTTTTGGCGCACAATGGCTTCTCGTATTTCTGAATACGTTGATGACAATTTTATTATGGCAGGAGATTGCAATCTACCCCTCGATCCCTTTTTAGATAGACATTCCAAAGCATCTTATATCCCTAATAAGTCTCATAAACTGTTTGTTCAAGCAATATCCCAGCACAAACTCATTGATGCCTGGCGTTTATATAACCCTACTACTAAAGAGTTTACCTTTTACTCCCCATCCCACCAATCACAGTCCCGCATTGATTACATCTTTCTTTCCAATCATATCTCTCAGTCCCTCACTCATGCCGATATTGGCCCCATCTTGTTCTCTGATCACGCCCCTGTACTGGTTAACATTGATGTCTTACCCAAATCCACTGGGCCAAAACGATGGCGCTTTAATAATACTCTTCTTCTTGATCCCAAATTCACCACCTCCTTTGTTGAATTTACTATAGAATTTTTTGCCATTAATGACACACCCACTTTGCCCAAGCATGCTATTTGGGACGCTTATAAGGCTGCAGCCAGGGGTTTCATCATTGATCATGTGGCTAGAAAGCGTTAGGCCTGGGCCAAAATTCCGTTCCGTTCGCGGAAATTGCGATATTTTGGCATTCTCGCGTTCCGCGGAAAGCGCGAAAATGTCAAAATTTCCGCATTCCGCAGCTTAGCAATAATTTTTTTCTTGCTCGCGCTGTAAAACAATACATTCTCGCGCGCGCGCGATCGCCTTACCTGAATCCCTGCGTTCTCCGACAAGTTTTCTTGACCCGGTCGCGTTCTCCACGAGATGTTGGATTTTGGTAGCCATTTTGCGCTGTCTCGCGAGAGTTCGCGGCCGCATTCAAGTCATTTTTCACGCGATCACGTCATTTGTCGCGCGATCACGTCTTTCTTCTCGCGATCATGCACCGCGCGAGTATGAGAAGATTGAGATCTCGAACATGTCATTCTACATCGCGAGCCAGAGAATGAGGACGCGGGCACATGAAATCGAACGCGAACAGGAGAAAGAGACCGCGAACACGTCATATCCAACGCGACAGGGACAAAGAAGAGAACGCGATCATATCGTTTTCGACACGCCGGCGGAAGTAATGTGAAGCTGGAGAACTCAACAACGTAAAATTTACAATTTGGAGAGGAATATCGGCTCTAGCAGCATGAAACCATCTGCAAATACTGATTTTGGATGAAAAGAACTCCTTACATTCACATTTGGCTTTCCTTTTTTGTGCAAGGAGTCATTTTTTTTTTACAAGGTGGAGAGAGGGAGGAAGTGACACAGATTCTCCAACTTCCTGTTCCTGTCCAGCAGGCTCCTCCCAGTGCTTTGTCCATCTCCTGCTCATTCTGCCTTTGGATTTGGAGCTGGAAAGATCACTCTTTTTGTCTGCTGCATCATTGCAATTGGATTTCAGGATTTTTGGAATAGGATATTTTACACGTAAGTGGTTGTTGTGTTTGATTGTGGGCATTGCAGTTGTTGTGTAACTACAATTTATTTTTGATAATTAATTATCATCATTCCTTTTTTTTTTTTAATTTATTTTAATTTTGTGGGTTGTAGTAGTAGGCCCGAGCTAGCCATGGGCATGGCCTCATGGGTGTGTGTGTGTGCATGATGAAGCAACTGTTCCTTTTGTTTTTTGAATATATTTCATTTTCAATCACATTTAGGGCATGGATGGCATTGGATTGAGTTGGGGAAGTGTGTTTTTTGGGGTGGCCTTGCTGATGTTGTTGGGCCTGGACATGTGGCTGGTGGCCATTTTGAGGCCTAGGCCTGCAAGCTTGCCTGGCCTTGTCTGCCAGCAGGCCTGCTTTCATCCACTGCTACCAGAGCAGGTAGCCACAGCTTTAGTAATCTACTGTTTTCTGTGTGCTCTGTTGAATTTAGACATCATTTAGGGCATGGATGGCATTGGATTGAGTTGGGGAAGAGTGTATTTTGGGGTGGCCTTGCTGATGTTGTTGGGGCTCGCCATGTGGCTGGTGGCCATTTTGAGGCCTAGGCCTGCAAGCTTGCCTGGCCTTGTCTGCCAACAGGCCTGCTTTCATCCACTGCTACCAGAGCAGGTAGCCACAGCTTTAGTAATCTACTGTTTTCTGTGTGCTCTGTTGAATTTAGACATCATTTTGGGCATGGATGGCATTGGATTGAGTTGGGGAAGTGTGTTTTTTGGGGTGGCCTTGCTGATGTTGTTGGGCCTGGCCATGTGGCTGGTGGCCATTTTGAGGCCTAGGCCTGCAAGCTTGCCTGGCCTTGTCTGCCAGCAGGCCTGCTTTCATCCACTGCTACCAGAGCAGGTAGCCACAGCTTTAGTAATCTACTGTTTTCTGTGTGCTCTGTTGAATTTAGACATCATTTAGGGCATGGATGGCATTGGATTGAGTTGGGGAAGTGTGTTTTTTGGGGTGGCCTTGCTGATGTTGTTGGGCCTGGCCATGTGGCTGGTGGCCATTTTGAGGCCTAGGCCTGCAAGCTTGCCTGGCCTTGTCTGCCAGCAGGCCTGCTTTCATCCACTGCTACCAGAGCAGGTAGCCACAGCTTTAGTAATCTACTGTTTTCTGTGTGCTCTGTTGAATTTAGACATCATTTAGAGCATGGATGGCATTGGATTGAGTTGGGGAAGTGTGTTTTTTGGGGTGGCCTTGCTGATGTTGTTGGGCCTGGCCATGTGGCTGGTGGCCATTTTGAGGCCTAGGCCTGCAAGCTTGCCTGGCCTTGTCTGCCAGCAGGCCTGCTTTCATCCACTGCTACCAGAGCAGGTAGCCACAGCTTTAGTAATCTACTGTTTTCTGTGTGCTCTGTTGAATTTAGACATCATTTTGGGCATGGATGGCATTGGATTGAGTTGGGGAAGTGTGTTTTTTGGGGTGGCCTTGCTGATGTTGTTGGGCCTGGCCATGTGGCTGGTGGCCATTTTGAGGCCTAGGCCTGCAAGCTTGCCTGGCCTTGTCTGCCAGCAGGCCTGCTTTCATCCACTGCTACCAGAGCAGGTAGCCACAGCTTTAGTAATCTACTGTTTTCTGTGTGCTCTGTTGAATTTAGACATCATTTAGGGCATGGATGGCATTGGATTGAGTTGGGGAAGTTGGTTTTTTGGAGTGGCCTTGCTGATGTTGTTGGGGCTCCCCATGTGGCTGGTGGCCATTTTGAGGCCTAGGCCTGCAAGCTTTCCTGGCCTTGTCTGCCAACAGGCCTGCTTTCATCCACTGCTACCAGAGCAGGTAGCCACAGCTTTAGTAATCTACTGTTTTCTGTGTGCTCTGTTGAATTTAGACATCATTTTGGGCATGGATGGCATTGGATTGAGTTGGGGAAGTGTGTTTTTTGGGGTGGCCTTGCTGATGTTGTTGGGGCTCGCCATGTGGCTGGTGGCCATTTTGAGGCCTAGGCCTGCAAGCTTGCCTGGCCTTGTCTGCCAGCAGGCCTGCTTTCATCCACTGCTACCAGAGCAGGTAGCCACAGCTTTATTGATCAAGTGTTTTCTATGTGATCTGTTGAATTTTTAGACATCACCTTCCTGAGAGTGTAGTGTGGCTGTACACAGTACTAGTAGTATAACATAGCTCTAGTTAAAAAAAATTCATAAATGGCTAGACTATCTTTTGTTTGCACTAGTACAGTACTAAGTAACTGAACCACAAAAACAAATGCAACATTTCACTGATGTTCTTCTCCTGTCTTCTTTGCTTTTAGGTGCACAAAAGACAGAGTAGGAGGTGTCATCGGCATCACCTGGCTACCCGTTGTACTGCCAGCCAGACAGAAGTCCTGCTGCGCATCACGCCCACGTGTGACCAGAACTTGTTGTGCATCTGCCTCCTGCCAGATGTCGGAATAAGATGGCCCCAAAGAAAGGTACCAAGTCCAGTACCAAGAAAGTTGCTGGTGAGAAGAAGGAACAGAAAAAGGAAGTGCCATTAACCACGACTGGTGGTGTGCCGGCCAAGGTTTTTTTTGGCACCAAAGCGTTGTCCGGGAACCAAGCTGGGAGCAGCACAGCGGTCCAGCAACCCCACCAACCTAGGCCCAAGGGCTTTACTGTCGCAGAGGTAGCCAGTCTACTAACGGGCAGCGATGTTGAAGAAATGTCATTACCGCAAAGTAGTACACAATCAAGTTCAACGCAGGCGCAAACTCAGCAGATCAGTGTGCAGCCGCCGCAACAAGAACAGCAGCAGCAGCCGCCGCAACAAGAACAGCAGCAGCAGCCGCCGCAACAAGAACAGCAGCAGCAGCCGCCGCAACAAGAACAGCAGCAGCAGCCGCCGCAACAAGAACAGCAGCAGCAGCCGCCGTAACCAGAACAGCAGCAGCAGCCGCCGTAACCAGAACAGCAGCAGCAGCCGCCGCAACCAGAACAGCAGCCGCCGCAACCAGAACAGCAGCAGCAGCCGCCGCAACCAGAACAGCAGCAGCCGCCACAACAGCCCACCATAGTAGTTGTTGCTCCTGACGTAGGGGCATTTCAGGAAATCGAGCTTCCTGCAGACAAAGCGGAGCGAAGTCAAACCACTGTTTCAGAACATCTATTGTCTTCCAGACCACCAGCAAGGAAAAGGAGGCTTAGTCCATCATCTTCTTCTTCAAGCCCCGCTTCTGATGATCGTGATGACACTTGGGTCCCACCAGCTCGGTCTGAGAGTGAAGTACGCCACAAGACATTGCTTCTGAAAAGGAAGGTCCCAGAAAAACTTAGAGTTATGGAGGTAGATGTAGAAGAGGGGGGTGATGATGTTGATGAAGACGAGCCAGTCATCACGCACATTACTCCCGCCCCAAAGGGATTGGAGACCGACATTCTAACCCTATCCAGAAAGGCTGCTACTGAGGGGGATGTAGCACGGATCTCACCAACACAGGTTACACCACCACTACCTCCAGCTGCCATATTTTCCAAGGCCCGGCAGGGACCTACATCCAGCTCAACCACCTCAGTAGGAAGTGGTAGTAAAAGTCACAGTGTAGGTGGACAGGGTCACATATTTTCAAGCACCCCCTCAAGTTCATCTGGTGTTGAAAGTGGCACATCCAGCAGTGCCAGAAAGTTCTCCTCCCCAGTTTGGGACTTCTTTTCTGTTAGCGCCAAGGAGGAGAACGTTGCTATATGCGCAATTTGTCGGCAAGGTGTTCGGCGTGGTAAGCTTGGTACAAACTATGGTACCGGAGGACAAGCAAGTCATCTCAGAATACACCACACTATTGTGTGGGAGGATCACCTACTTAAGTTAAAAGAAAGTAGGAAAACTAAACCCTTTGAAGTTGGTCAGGAATCAGGGAGCGATATTATTGTGGTGGCAGGTGAAGAACAGGGAGGCATTTCTAGCCTTGTCTCCAGTAGTGCAGTCACTGCAGTGGTAACGCCCACATCCTCCTCAGTAACATCAGAGTGGCACCGCAGTAAGAGCCATACTCAGAGTGTGGGTGAGACACCAAGGCGACCGGCGAGTACCTCAATGAGACAATCTGTGTCGTTGAGCCTTAGTGGGTTAATGGCACCACTAAGGAAAGTAAGCCAGCCTACCATTGACAGCATGTTTAGGTTGGAGGGGCAGTTCCAACGCAACCACCCAACGGCACGATTGTACAATGCGAAGCTGGCTAAAATGTTAGCGCTGGACCTTCTTCCTTTTTCATTTGTGGAAGGGGTGGGTTTCCTTGAATTTGTGTCTGCCATCTGCCCGAAATGGAAAGTTCCAAGCCGGTCCTATTTCGCAAGAATTGCTGTTCCGGCACTACATCATGATGTGCTGGAATTGGTTGGACAAGCTTTGCAGAAGAGTGCTGTGCACAATATCCACCTGACAACAGACATGTGGACCAGTTGCCAAGCCACAGATTACATGTGTATCACTGCACACTGGATCTCTTTTGTGGGGGTTAAAGATCAACTCTCTGCACGAGGTGTTGTTGACACAGCTGCGATTTTTGAAGGTACTCGGAAACATGCAACTGTAGCCATGTTCGCCATGGAGAAATCTCATACGGCTGAAAACATTTTAGAAGAGTTTCGCACCAAGGTTTTGGAATGGCTGCAGCCCAGAGGGCTTGGTATTGGTTTTGTTGCCACAGACAATGGCAGTAATGTACTTAAGGCCATGGAACTTGGTTCCTATTTCAGGGTTCCGTGTTTGGCACACTGCATAAACATTATAGTGCAAGACTTTCTGAAAAAAGAACCCATAGTAAGCAATTTACTGTCCATCTGCCGAAGAATATGCACTCATTTCAGCCATTCTTTTAAAGCTCGGAAGCAGCTGAGGATCATCCAACGTGACCGTAGGATGCCAGTCAAGGCACTCATCCAGGAGGTGGCAACACGTTGGAACTCAACGTATTACATGCTTGATCGTCTGTACGAACAGCACAGGTCACTCAATGATTATGTCTGGTACAGAAGCAGTGATGCTAGTGTTAAAGGCATGACCCTTCAGAGGGAGCAATGGACCCTAATTCAATGCCTCACTGAGATGCTGTCTCCTTTTGAGGTCTTCACACGTGAAGTCAGCAAGGAGGACTGTACAATGGGCCAAGCTATCCCATTGTTGCAAATGCTAGAGCATGAGCTGAATAATGTGTCTGAATCCTACAAAGGTGTAGAGGACAGAAGGCAAGCCCATGACTTGGTGGAGAGCTTATCCAGGCGCTTATCAGAAAATGTAAGGATACAAAATAAAATTTTGTCACAAGAACATTACATTTGTGCCACAATTCTGGATCCACGTGCAAAATTAGGACTATTCCGTTCTTTTTCCGACACTGATGTTGCCCGCTACAAAAGTTGTATAGCTGAAGCAGCCATCAAGTTTGAAAATGAAGGGCTGCTAATTAAAAGCCCGCCACATCAACCCACAACAAGTACTGATACTGAAGCAGGCCATGCAGAATCAAGTGCAACTTCGTCGGCTGAGGGCAGTGCGGTTGGCTCACAATCGCAACACTCACCATCACCATCGACTACAAAAACAATAACTGGATCATTCGGCCGAGTACAATCATTATCAGATTGGTATGTAAAGATGGGCCTTAAGCACAGTGCTGATGCACAGAAAAAACAGCACAAAAGCTTACCAGCAGCAACCCTGAACATTGAGCGGATGGTCCAGGCCTATCTGGACGACCCAACAGAGGTGTACGTTGATCAAAACCCAGTGCAGTATTGGCATAGGAAAAGGTCTGAATGGCCACAGCTCAGCAGGCTGGCGATAAGCTATCTGGCTTGCCCTGTCGCAAGTGTCTCTTCCGAACGTGTTTTCAGTGCTGCAGGTTCCATTGTAACCTTGAGAAGGACCAGTCTATCTCCCAAAAACGTGGAGAGGTTAACAATGATCAAAATGAATCAGCACTTCATAGCACCGAATTACACAATGCATGAATCAACAGAGGAAGATGAGGACAGCGGCTCAGGTGACGGAAGTATTGTGTCAGATGATTACCTACTACTGGAAGATCCCCCAGAGTTTGAGGACGAGCTATACTTCCCTGACAATTAGGCTCGCACTTACTGTCTTCCTCCCTTTTTTCCCCCTTTGTTTGTGTCTGTTGTTCCGGTTATAAACTTGTGAATCGCAACCAATGCATTATCACCGTCTTCTAATCTTCTAATTTAAGATACAAGTTTCAGGTGTCTGCCATTTGACACTACAGTCCTCAGAATCCAGCTCCTCCGCTCGATCATACTGCATCTCCTGGTCAATTCCATTTCCCTCATGAATGATGATTGGATGATGGTAACAACAAATTCAAACTTTCCTCGTCCTTCCAAAACAAGTGGACCATGAATCTGATGACTTCTATAGCTATCCTCCTTCAGAGCCGAGAGAGACTGGCCATTAACTGAAAATAAGATGCAACAGGTAATGATTGATGCCATGCATTGTCCGCAGAAAAGCAGACTGAGTGATGTAGATTTTGTTGTGTGTGTTGCGCATGAATGAATTGATGTAATTGTGCACTGCCACTAATCAACATTCTACAGAACACACTAATTTTCCTCTTCTGGCAAACAAGAAATGTGTACTTCTCCTGCATCTTGGTGATACATTGCTTTTAATTCAATACAGGAAGGGGACTCACTCAATCTGCGCAATGCAAATGACTGTGACTTAACAGCACCGTCCATCATGATGATGGCGAAAGAGACGGCCTGCAGCGTTAACGAGATGAGATGCAACAGGTAATGATTGATGCCATGCATTGGCCGCAGAATAGCAGACTGAATGATGTAGATTTTGTGGTGTGTTGCGCATGAATTGATGTAATTGTGCACTGCCACTAATCAACTTTCTACAGAACACACTAGTAATTACTAATTTTCCCCTTCTGGCAAACAAGAAATGTGTACTTCTCTCCTGCATCTTGGTGATACATTGCTTTTAATTCAATACAGGAAGGGGACTCACTCAATCTGCGCAATGCAAATGACTGTGACTTAACAGCACCGTCCATCATGATGATGGCGAAAGAGACGGCCTGCAGCGTTAACGAGATGAGATGCAACAGGTAATGATTGATGCCATGCATTGGCCGCAGAATAGCAGACTGAATGATGTAGATTTTGTGGTGTGTTGCGCATGAATTGATGTAATTGTGCACTGCCACTAATCAACTTTCTACAGAACACACTAGTAATTACTAATTTTCCTCTTCTGGCAAACAAGAAATGTGTACTTCTCCTGCATCTTGGTGATACATTGCTTTTAATTCAATACAGGAAGGGGACTCACTCAATCTGCGCAATGCAAATGACTGTGACTTAACAGCACCGTCCATCATGATGATGGCGAAAGAGACGGCCTGCAGCGTTAACGAGATGAGATGCAACAGGTAATGATTGATGCCATGCATTGGCCGCAGAATAGCAGACTGAATGATGTAGATTTTGTGGTGTGTTGCGCATGAATTGATGTAATTGTGCACTGCCACTAATCAACTTTCTACAGAACACACTAGTAATTACTAATTTTCCTCTTCTGGCAAACAAGAAATGTGTACTTCTCCTGCATCTTGGTGATACATTGCTTTTAATTCAATACAGGAAGGGGACTCACTCAATCTGCGCAATGCAAATGACTGTGACTTAACAGCACCGTCCGTCATGATGATGGCGAAAGAGACGGCCCGTTAACTTAAGATGAGAAGTAACAGGTAATAAATGATGATAATTAATGGCATGCATTGGACACCTGACTGAGCTATTGGTCTTTGTGTTTGCGTTGTTTGTTGTGCACAAAGTGATGTCAAAGTGTACTAGTGTTAATCTATCTTTCTGTACACAATAAAGAATGACTCAAGTCAGTAATATTTATATTTCTACTCTTGTTGTGTTATAAAAATTACACTTGTACTGCAGGCCGATCTTCAGTCAGTAGAAGTATCAGAGCTGATGATGAAGTCAGGAGGATGTTTCATGAGTGGCATAAAACGGAAAAGCCTAAAGGTAAACACGTGAACCACAACCACAGCACACCCAAATGTCTGTGTAGAAGTTGAATAGAGTGTAGCGGTGGGATGACTGCAGTGCATTGATTTTACTAACTTTAACTGTAAAATGCTATGTCTGGAATGGATAATGTGCTTTGCGTTTGTCCAACTCTTTGAGAGAGAAAAAAAAAGGACTCTAAAGTGTTAACGTAGGATGTGCTAATGGTAAGCACTGTGGGCCTGATCTCTCCTGTTACTGTTGAAGGTCTATGCTGGAAACAGACTACAGTAGAGATGATGCATATGCATACATGCCACCTCGGAAAGTGTTCTTGTTGCACTACACCATCACTTGTGCATTTGTTTTCACTTTCTTTCTGAATATCCCCTTTGGTTTTCAATCTAAAATTACAGGCCGGGCCTTGTCCAAAACTTTGTAAAACATTACAATGCATATTAATTACCTTACCAATCAATCACCTTTTTATTCCAGCCGGGCAGTGGCGAGTGGTGAGGCGACACACCCAAGATTGATGGACGAGAGGAGCAAGAGGAATGCCGAGATGCAAAAAACCAGTCCACATTTTTGACCAGGATAAGACAGTAACAGTATCCACTTTTCACTTCTTTTAAATAATTTGATTAATATCTTGTATACATTCTTTACAACAGTGTGTTCTTGGAGTTGTTGTTATCAATCATCATTACGTTTGCTCTGTGTTTACGATTCTTCACTACCAATATTTTAAATTTCTATTTGCTATCTGTTAAAGTATTAAGGCCGGAACAGAACAAGAAATAGAAGTGTATGTAATCCGGGTCTCATCATGCATGCATTTCCTTTTTTATACCTTAACATATGGAATGGATATGGTATGGTAGTCTTCAATGATTGTCGTTTGTTTGTCTATGTATGCATACTGTTTTTCTATGTCAAACCTTTCCCAAAATCCCCCTTCCCATCCAATCAACGGACCCTAACCCTCTTCCCCCGGGCTGTGTGACTTATTGTCGAGGTGTAACTAAATTAAATGTACACCAATACTTAATCACACACTTGCTGGGGCGGATGTGGTGAAAGCAACACTACTTCAATTTCAATGCAGAGCGATGATCTTCTTCTGCTTGCCCACCCATGAGTAGGATATTTCACAGGTTATTTTATTTAACAAAGGAACATATACCTCAGCATGAATTGCCGGCATTGATTGGATTTGTTTGTTGTCATTCCTCATATACAGCACTAACTGTTAGACTGTAGGCATAGCCAAGTCGACAAAACTATAGTTTGTAACTCTGTCTAGTAGGCTATCCTCATAATAACCAGCATTCAGTTTTTTTGTCAAATATTTGAGCATATAATTGTTGCTCGGTAAATTCTGTGATGTACTTCATTCAACTACTCCTCTAACAGTCTCTCAAAGGCGATTGACTATCTCCTTTTCTTTTTTTGGAAATGCTGCCACCCTGCCAGTGTATACTACTACTACTATACTACCACCACCACCCCAATCATGGCATGTATGAAAAAATAAACCATCTTCACCATGCAGCCAGTGCTGTGCCACAGTTGGACATAAACATCAAGCACCGGTAAGAGAGAAGTTTGGGGGAGGCAGAATCAATAATGGACATGTTGTCAATGATGTCAGTTTCAAACACCACTCCAAAGAATGCATAGTAGGACCAGTCAATGAGTGAGGTGTGTCGCATCTATCTGTTTGTGTCTTATACAGTCAGCAAATTATTGAAATCAAACACACGCTATGGGCGGCCATGCACCAGCAAAGAAACAGTGTGATGTAAAACAGTTACCCCACCTACAAAACATTAACAACATTGCATGTAACATAGAAAAATATATTTAATTGACCCTAACAAATAAACTAAACCCACAAAAGCTAACCCACCCACCTCCCTAACCCCAACGACTGTCCATAGAAATAGAGAACGCCCAAACGAGTCAAGAACGAACAGGAATTAAAAAAGGGGCAGTGACAGGGACTAACTGGTGGGGCGGGACTGGAGGAGGACACGAATCTGGTCCTCTAAATGGGCGACGCGGCGTCTAAGGCCGCGGCAGTTGCAGCCACAGTGGGGGGGGCACCGGAGATGGCACGGTGGCGGCGGGCAGCCGCCAGACGGTGGCGCCGTACCGCTGGAGGGCGGTGGCTGGGGCCCGGGGCACTGGAGGAGGCTTGAATTGCTGCTGCAGTCTCCTCCTCCTCCTCGGCTAGGACCACCAGCCGCCGGTATTCATGCTGGATTACCTCCAGCTTCCGGCGCCGTGCCTTGGCGGCCAACTCCTTCCGGTTGATTTTCGGAGTAGCTGTGTATCAAAAAGAAAAAGCAAGACAATTGTAAAATATAGTCTTAATAAAACAGTAGGACAAGGTAATTATTTACACACATAGTGGCATGGTAGAGTAGCACTATAAAATAAAGCACAGTAGTACATAACATTTTAAATGTCGCCCGTCCTTCTTCCTTCCACCTGTCTTACACTTTTTAGTTGAACAGTGCACCAGGTGCTCTTCTCCATAAAACTTTCAAAGCGGAGTTGAAATCAGATAGATGAGGCCATTTGTTACTCAATACTCTGGCTCCTAGTCCTATACCAATTAAAAGGAATTCTAGTCTTCTAGTTCACTCTTCAAACGTCCCCAAGAACTCATACTTACTTACGACATCGGATAGCGGGCGGACTTTGTCCGCCCGCCATCCGACTGCTAAAAAAGGGTGGGGGTCCCGTGGGGACAATTAATTAGGATGATGCGCCCGGCACAGTGGCGGGCGCACCCTGTTATTTTAAATTTAAATTCTGGTTGGCTTTGCTGAAAGCAATGCTAAAATGTTGTGCTGCTTTTCCAAGCACAACATGACGGGCCTCGCACGGAGCCTGTCACGTTTTGCTTTGAAAGTCGGGGGGGTACCATAGCATCGGTAGGTACCCTCCATGGGGGCCCCCAAGCATACTCTGCAATGTGTGCATGCCTTTCCGTGGCGGACGGTAATGCCGCCACGCAAAGGCATTCCAAAATGCAGATTATATGGCTGCCGGTGTGGTGAGAGAGACACCACCGCCATATTGAACCCTTTTCCGCCTAGACATGTCTGAATATTTTCTACAGGGATGGCGGGAGGTTTGCCCCTGCTGTGACGGCAGTGAATTCCAGCCAGCCCGGCGGGGGCAATACGCCCACCATCCTAATGGGGCCCTAATTCACAACTTTACAGTATACATATACATACAGTACACCTTTGCAGTGAGTGTGCTGTCAAGTTCAACAATAGTTAAAGATTATGAATCTAACTTACCACCGCCTGCCACTGGTGCTGCCACTCCCCCTCCGTTGCTATCTGCAACTGCCGCATCCTCGCCCTCTGCGTCGCCTTCGCTGGCCCCAGCAATGGTGGTCGGTAGTGCGCCTAGAAAACATTACACATTTATTAGGCAACATATACACCTCCCCCCTATTGATCAGTAGCAAGGTTGAAAAATGAGTTAATACTAACATAAATCACTAGTACAAATCAGGTAGTAGTAGAGTAGACACTAAGTTATATGATCATTGTAGCATTTACTTGATTAGCCCTAGCCATGCACATGTGACGTTACCTTTACCTTGCAGCTTCTTAAGACACCTTTGAGCCCACATGACCTGCCTCACACTGCTACTGTCTAGTCTACGCGCTGCGTACAGGCGGTCAACAAACATTAACAAGCCACTTTTTTAGGAAGAACTGGTGTACTACTGTTACTGTTAGTCCATATTGCTTATCCATAGATGCTACACTTTTTGGCACGGATGAGAAATGCTTGCAAGTTGCAATATACTAACGCACACCATTTCTTTTTTCGCATTACAGACGCAAGATTCGCTTCTACGAACCAGAGCTTCTGAACGATGCACCAACTACCAGTACTAGGTTCTTCTGAGGTGAGGGGTCCCTTCACTCACATCTTCATTTATAAATGTATATAAACTAAATTGCTATGGGATGGTGGTGCTGCCTTCCACCACTCAGTTATCATGATTTAATTCCCAACTGTATAAGTGTAACAATGTATATTGTTTTAATGTTATTGATTTGCCGGTTGGTGCTGCTAAGAAAACAGTGTACAGACCTTCTCAAATCGAAATAAAAATTTGAAACTTACATAGACTTTGTGGTATTTGGTGTGGAGTGGACTAACTTACACGATTGAGCAAATTAAAGTAAGGGTGTGCATGTGAATAGCTTCCACGACAGAGGTTGGGTGTGTTAATGTTCTGGGTTGTCTACTTGTTGGTTATCTTGGGGGGAGGGTTCCGAGACCTAATAGGTATGACAAGACAGTACTATAGTCAAGCAGTGGAATTGTGGTGGGTGCGGAATTTCTGATTGAGGTGTGCAAGGAAGGTCCAACCTACCATCACCAACATCCTATTTTCTGGTGCAAATGTATGTGCAAGATCCCTACAACAGTTGTATGTCCTATAGGGTATCATATCAAAATATTAAGAAATCTGGTAGGGCTGTTGCTGTGAATTTTCAAAGCCTAAACATCAACAAGAGTAAAAAGTAGTACAAGACAACAACCCAACGGATTGTATGAGCTACTGGTGAATATGAGTTTTATATTACAACCTTTCACAAAGAGTGGCACTGGCCAACTGGGCAAGACTAGCTACTACAGTACAGACAGACAGACTGATAGTATGTAGTAGTACTCAGTCATCATAGCGGAGGCAGGGATAAGCTTTTTGAAACCGTACAGATCGAAGGATAATTGGTGGTAAAAAAATAGCATTTGGAAACACACTATAGTTCGGGAGAAATGGGGCAGTAAAAGTTATGGAATAAGAAATATTATTAAAAACAAGAAGACTTACTGGGGCCAGCAGAGGAGCCCTCAGCGGTGTCCTCCTCGTGGTGTTCCTGTCCCGCCGACTGCCCAGTCCCTGCCCGTCTGCCCCTGGGTGCTGATGAACAGGAAAGATATAAGAAAGAGACAAACATTGATGGATGGTGTCAACTTAAGCAAATACAATATTTTTCAACAACGGTCAAAAAACACTTATGTAAACAATTGCAATAACTACATTGACCGATCTCATCTGGTCAACATGTAATATCGGGGGATTCGCAGTTCGACTACTTAAGTTACTATTTATCAACAGTAATCCATTCTTCCATTCTGATTCCAGAAAACTAAGTTACAAGTAAGCCTAAGAATTAGTACAACGTACCACCCAACCTAGCCCACCTATTCCAGGCATGCCAATTGTACATTAAGTATGCATTTCGACTGTATTCCTCAACAATGTGTATGATCCAATCATGGAGGACACATGAACATGACTACATTTTTTGTATACACCAAATTTTGGTTTGATTGATGCTGATCTGCTACTGCTAAGTAACTGCAAAGCCTACCTCCACTCATTGAACAAACTAGAAAGGTTCTAAAGACTGGCGTACTAGCAGCACGTCACGTAACTGAGTGAGGGGGGCATCACGCATACCACTAACCAATTAGAAGCTCATACAAAGTACCTAAACCTATGTATCAATCCGCCCCTATCTATTAGTGACAGGACAAAGTAAGGAGTGGACGTGAGTCACTGTAGCATTAATTTCTCTAAAATAAACTCGTAAAGAATCACGCTAAGCAAGCGCAAACGGAAAGCTGCAAACAAGTAAGATTAGTAGTAGCGCAGAAGAGCACCTGTGTCATAATCACAGAAGACTTTTAAACGTTATTAACCTGGAATGTATTGCAAGCAGCAACATTCTAGCTGGTTGGAAGGAAAAAAAGATATTCGCAATATATAACATAGAGCAGAAGAACAGACACAAAGTTGTAATAATTAAATAGGTACTCACCAAGCCCCGGGACCTCCACTCCTAGCAGGTCCAGCAGGTCCTGCTCACGGTCCAGGATGTCAGACCACCGGTGCGTCAGCTGTGCCTGGGTGCGCCGGACCCCAGAGATGCGCGACACTGCCCGGCGCACCTTCCCCCACCGCTGCCGACGCTCCCGGAGGCCGTACCCGGACCCAGGCCTGCCACCTGCTGCCAGGATTGAGGGGAGGTGGCGCTGCACAAAGAAAATTAGTGCAGCCAACTCCGCCTCCCCAAATAAGGCCCGTGCATGCACCCCTTGTGGGCGCCGCCTTCCGCAAGGAAGGCGGTCGCGGCTCTGGCTGCGCCGGCGAACAGCCCTGCCCTTGGACATGGTTCTGGGGACGGGGCGGGAAAGAAAAGGTAAAATAAATAAAGGAGTAAAGGAAATAAATAGCGGGCAATACAAAGAGAAAAAGTAGATAAAAAACAAAAAAAAAGTACACAAAAACCAAAAATATAGAGGCAGGAAAATAGTTAGAGAAATAATAAGTAATAAAGATCCAAAAAAAGTGGCTATAAACAAAGGATTGAAAAGATTTAGGGAGGATTGAAAATCAGGCCCCAGAACCATGCAATAGAGTGGAAAACAAGATGGCCGCGCCCGTTGCGACCACGTGCGCAAGTTCGCGCGATATTTTCTCCCTGAGCAAGCAAAAAGCAACGCGATCAAGTAAAAGTGATCGCGAACAGGAAATATCGACCGCGAACATGCATTGCGCGACCCGGAACAGGAAGTAAACAACGCCAGAGGGCGGGACAAGTGAAAACAAGATGGCCGCGCCCGTGAGCGACCGCATGGGTAAGTTGGCGACCCGCGAACACGCAAAAAATACCGCGAACAGGCGGCAAAAAAACTTCCGCATCTTCGCGATATTTCCGGCGTGTTTGCGGAGATTTTCTGCATTCTCGCGATAATTTGCGGAGGTTAATTCCGCAAATTCCGCCCACCCCTAGAAAGCGTAAGACCGCTCGCAAGCATGCTAGTGATCTTCTCCTCACGATTAAAAAACTGGAGCATTCTTTCTATACTTCCCATTCGCAGGAAAGTTTGACTACTCTTATTGAAGCTAAGATGCAATTTAACAAACAATCCACTGATGATGCTTCGTTATATTTGTTGAAATCTAGTTCAAAATTTTACGTGGGTAAGAGCAAAGCGGGGAAGGTTTTAGCCAATTATTTAAAAGTCAAGCAACATAAATTGAACATTGAGTCTGTTTATGATGTTAATTCTGTTTTAAAGCACACGGATGTTGATATTTTAGAGGAATTTTCCCGTTTTTACTCCACGCTTTATTCTTCTGAAACTCACCCTACTGCCCAATCCCTCGCTACCTTTTTCTCCAGCATTAAGGCACCTCCCAATTTTCCTGTTGACTTATCCATTCTTGAACTGCCCATTTCTAACTCCGAACTACACACTGCACTTCAGTCACTCAAGAAGGATAAAGCCCCGGGTCCGGACGGATTTACAGTTGAATTTGATCTGCACTTTTCTAAATTACTATTAACCAGATTGCATTCTCTTATTGATTCTTTTATACTTAGTGGCACTTCCTCTGGCACTTTCTCAGACGCCCACATATGCATTATACCCAAAGAAGGAAAAGACACCCAGCATTGCAAGAACTATAGACCAATCTCCTTGGTTAACATTGATTACAAGATATATGCTAAATCCCTTGCCATAAGATTAGACCCCTTTCTTCCTGAACTGTTGGGCCCGGAACAATCTGGATTTGTTAAGGGTCGTTTCATCACAGATAATACTAGACTTCTGTTCAATGTCCTGTCCAAATCCTCACGGTTCCAGGATTCGCTAGCGGCAATTGCTTTGTATGCAGAAAAAGCGTTTGATAGAGTAGAGTGGACTTTCCTTTTTTCCGCCCTCAGATGGTTTGGGTTTGGTCCTAATTTTATTTCCTTTGTTTCTTTCCTGTATTCCAGTCCCAGAGCGGCGGTTTGTGCTAATGGCCTAGTCTCTTCTTTTTTCAGCTTAGGTAGAGGAGTTCGTCAGGGTTGTCCCCTTTCCCCCTTCCTTTTTAATCTGGCCTTAGAACCCTTTCTCTCAAAACTCCGCCAAAATCCTAATTTGCATGGTTTCCAAATCTCCCAAACAAACATCAAACTTGCTGCTTATGCAGATGATATCCTACTCTTTATGTCCAATTCTGCCATTTCTATTCCCGCATTTCTAACTGAAGTTCATGAATACTCCCAAATTTCTGGTTATAAGTTGAACAATGACAAATGTGAAATCTTACCCCTTACAAAATTTACCTTCAAACCTGATTTTGCTGCGTCCAATTTTACTTGGAGTCCCTCACATATCAAATACCTTGGTTTGTACATTACCCCCTCCCTCCCCGATACTGTTTCGTTGTGCCTTAATAAATGTACCCAGAAATTGTCCGACCTCACTTCTAGATGGCACCCGCTTTACCTTTCCTGGTGGGGTCGCCTCAACACGATTAAAATGATGCTCTCCCCAATAGTTCTTTACACTATCTCCAATATTCCAGTTCCTATTCCAGCTAAATTTTTTAGGAAAATCAATACTATTCTCTCTTCTTTCCTCTGGTCCGGCAAAAAAGCGCACATGTTCTTGTTCAGACTACGACTTCCCAAGTCAGAGGGTGGGGTCAACTTTCCAGATTTTCCCACTTATCATAAAGCATTCCTTCTGCAACAAGCTTCCCTTTGGTTGCGGGATCCTGCTGAATCTTCCCCCTTATGGCTTGTTATTGAGCGTCTTTCTTTATCCCCCTTTACTTTCGCTGAGTATCTCTCATTTTCTCGTAAGCCCCAGTTTATTTCCACTCCCATACATAAGTTTACTACCAAACTTCTTCTTTCCACTTCCCCAAGCCCCCCTTCCTCTGTAGCCGAATTTCTCAATACCACCATTTGGTATAATAATAGTATCCTCATTAATCACAAGCCCTTTTATTGGAAATCTTGGAGACAAAAGGGTTTGATCTGGGTGTCCCATCTCTTTTCTGGTTCCGATTTCTTGCCTTTCTCCGTTCTTAGCCAAAAGTTCAATCTCCCTCACTCCTTTACTCGTAAGTATCTCACACTTAAGAACGCAGTTATGTCCACCTATACCCAATTCTCTAACTCTCCCACCCAACCTGACCTTCCCAATCCTACTCTGCACCTCCACTCCTTGCTGCGTACTCATCCCACAGCCTCCTCAATTTACCACTCATTTCACAAGACTCTCACACCTAGGCCAAAATCCATGGTAGAGGAACAATGGGAGTCTGATTTTGACATCTCTTGGCCCACCTCTCTTTGGGATAAAATGTGGACCAAGCTTCGCAAGTCGTCCAGGGCTGCTTCTCTCACACAAACCCTTTTTTTTATCTATAACAGACTTCTCTTCTCACCCCATATGTTGAATAAGAGGTTTCCTTTAATCCCTGACCTTTGTTGGTCCTGCTCGACACCTAAGGCTACTCTTTTTCACATGCTTTTTTCCTGTACTGCTACGCACAATTTTTGGAAACAAGTTTGGGCCCAAATTAATGCCATATTTCATACTGCATTTCCCTTCTTTGTTAATATTCTTTTAGGGAGTCTCTCTCCCTGTTGGGCAGATATTAATTTTAATATGCAAATCGTTGATTTGTTGCTAGCTGTTGCATTCCAGCAAATTACTGTTAATTGGAAAAATGTTGCTAATATTTCTTTTAGAGCATGGTGGTACAATGTATGTCATAATCACTGGCTAGATACTGTCTTTATTTACCCCCTCAGTCTGGCCAAAAAGCGACATGATCTTTGGCTTCCTGTGACCCTGTACCTTGATATCTGTGCTAAGCGCTCATCTCATTTGCCTCCCTTTCAGCAGGAGGTCTCTAAGCCTCCTTGATTGACCTTTTTGTTCCTTTGCATTTTTTATAATTCATTTTACTGCATATTATCTCCAGTACTGCTTTCTGTTGTATAGCCTCAATTATTTGTTATCTCTCAATCTCATGTTTATTTAAACAGTCATGTTCTATTTCATCTCTCATATTGCTGTTATGTTTTAGGTTTTCTTATGTATCGACACCTTTATTTGTCTAATAAAAATCTTTTGAACTAAAAAAAACATACCTCCAGGTGTTTATGTGTACTTTATATATTCACATGAGATGATGTGATATGAGGGGATAATAGTGGTAATCAAGCCAACACTAGAGATAGACTGGAATTATCCAACTTCTATTACTCCCACATCAAATGCAACATTAACTGATTTAAACTTTTAAACTGTGTTTATCCAGGAAGGTCTACACTTACTTAAAAAGGCAGGCATTTGAGTTCTTGTTTTCTTTTCTAGCGCCATTTTATGAATTCTAGTCTCCATAAGAAAGATAAAACTGTATTTCTGATTGCAACAAACTCCCCATACTGATTTGTTCTGACCCTTTAGAATTTTTACAGTAGAGAAATAGATTTAAGATCTGGCACATCTTTCTAATTTTTGTCTCTATATTTCGAGAATGTAATGGTCCTCTCTTCACAAAGCTCTTCTTTCTCTCAAAGTATTTATTCTACCTGATTTGGGGCTCTAGCTACCCAGGCTCACACTCTATAAATACCTGTATATATGTACATAAATCGTGTTTAACAAACTTAAAACATTTAGGGCTGAATTATAAGGACCACCAGACTCGTGGTGGGGTGGCAGTGGTGGTGTTCTGACTGCCACATTACAACCTTGCCTGTCGTGCCACCCTGGGACTGCCGACTCCACCGGGGAACTGCTGATCAAGAGGCATCAATATGCTTGGCAGGACTGCTGCGGTCCCCCTAAGCATATTACGACTTTTCTCACCACCACTGATTTCATGGAGGTCTTTCCTCCACGAAAACAGTGGCAGTGAGGAAAGAAAGTCCCCTTGTGCTTCACTCCATGTGGATGCACAAAGGGGGGGCACAATATGTGCCTCCCTGTGTGCATGCACCCCCAGTTTCAGCACGCCATGGACTTCACAGTTCATGCCATGCTGGAACTTCCTTTGACATTCCCCATGCGGTGCCTATTTTATAGGCACCGCCGTGAGAATGCCAAATAATCGCCCACCAGTGACTAAAAAAGTAATTATACGGCGGGTTTGGCGGTGCAGCAGTGGGGTGTTCCTGCTGCTGCACCGTCAAACTCGTAATCGGGCCATAACTGTGTTTGGGAGCCCAAAGTCTGTAAGTGGATTTCCAAAATGGGGCAAGCTATCCTTTGTGCAAGAGTAGAAAAAAATCACGGCAGTGGTACATTCACCTTTTTATGGGAAGATACATTCTCAAAATATGCCCAGGTGAAACATGGGAAACTTTCACAAAGTTGAAACATCCATTTGAGAACCAGCCTTTTATATTTGGAATGTAAAATCAACATTTTTAAACAAGGCTTAAACATACTCAGAAGTGCCCATGTCAACTACAAGAGACTTTCTCAGCGTTAAAGTTCCTGTTATTTGAAGGCCAAATCATATACAAGAGTCTTACAAATTGTATTCCTGAACTGAGCTGATATGCTCATTGTGTAAGATTAGAGAAAATGATGTACAGCTGTCTCTTTCATGTGAATTAAAACCTGAGAATGTGCCTACTTTAATTATAGGTATCTTTTGCAATGTTAACAAAAACATTTTTGAGGGGTGAGCTTAAATGTTGTACTTAAGTGTGTGGGGGGTATACAACTAGGCTTCAGAAAAAGAGCTGGTGAATCCTTTGCTCAGGAATAGAGAAGGACAATTTGATAGTCATCCACTAGCTGTTTCTGTGCAAAAAGAAACATTAAAACATGCCCCTGTTAAAGATAAGAGTCCTTCACAAAGTTGAAAAACATGTTTTCAGCAGTGGCCATTTTTTACATAGAGTCTTAAGCACAAATTTTTAAATTATGTTTGTGGTCCCTTTGTGCCGGAGTAGAGAAAATCACTTATAGTTGTGTAACTACACTTCCATCCGCTCAAGGGAGTCAATTCTTTGTTAATAAATTATATTTTATAGTGCGGCATGTGGCTATATTAGTCCTATCGTTTCTCACGTATTTTTCTTAATCTCGCTAGATAGATGTCAATGTATTTTAATATATTTTATTGTATTTCTCAGATAGTTTTTGCTATTTTAGTGCTTTTATGACAGTTCGCAGTTGAATAAAGAAGAACTACACTTTTCATGAGTAATGGGATATTTTCAAAATGTGCACATATTGAATATGGTAAATGAAACAAATATTGATTCCCAACTATCATGTGACATAAATATGTTGTCAAAAATATCACCACTGCAAAAATATAGTGGGACAGAATATCAAAAGTAAGAATACAGGTTTTATTGTATACAATATTGTAATGAAGAAAATTGTTGTCATTAATATTGTGTACTTCAATATTGTTGTAATAAACATTGAGGGTCATTCTGATGACTGTCAGACCGCATCCGATGGATCATCGAATGCGGTCTGACCACCATCTGCTTTTGTGGTCTGACCGACTCATTACAATGCTGGCGGTTGGTGTTAGCAGGGGGAAGGACAGACAAGGAGCCCGTCGGACCGTCAAAGGGTCAGTAATCACTACAATAGGGGTGGTGCCTTCACAGGCAGCGCCGTAGGGATTACAATATCCCTTTCTGCCTGCACTTTCATGTTGGTTCGTCCGCCATGAAAAGACAGGCTGAAAGTGAATTTGGGATTCCTAGCAGGCACCCCTTTCTCTCTGGCCCTCCACTATAGGGCCTGGGGGACACCTATGGTGCCCACCTAAACATCATCTAAACAAGAGGAACCGGGAGCGTTTGAGAAGGTCCAGCACACGTGCCCCCTTTCTGTAATAGTTAAATACAAGGGTGTGCAGTTCCTGAAACAGGGGAAGTTGGTCAGGGGAATGGAATAGCCTCCAATTGGAGTAAGTGCCCTCACACACCCTGATAGGTGTCATGCTTCATCATCCGGGCATTCTCTTCGGTGGGGCGGCGCTGCAATGCCCGATGAGCACTCGTGAAGAGGCTCTTTGGTGGAGTTCTTTCTGATAACGCCGTTAGGTGAATGATGGTATGTGGACTGTGATTAGTGTGGTGAAGTGATAGAGGTGGTTAAAATAGGTTTCCTGATGCTCGGTTTTAGTAAACTTTATTGGTGTAGCTCTTGGGGTGTGTGAGGGCACTTACTCCAATTGGAGGCTATTCCACTGACCTGACCACCTTCCCCTGTTTCAGGAACTGCACACCCATGTATTTATCTAAGCCCACCTAAATATCCCTGTACCATGTGGCAGGTACCGCATGGTGCCTGCTACACTGTGCATGGATGTTTTTAAAGTGTATTTTTTCTATTGAGGCATGTGCTATAGCCTGCAGCACAAGCCGCAATCGAAAATATACACTTTGCGACCACCGTGAAGCCTGTTGCATTGTAATAAGGGCAGGCCGACTGCCGAAAGTCCGACCAGCATCGTAATGATGCCCATTGTTTTGAATAAATATATATAAATATATATATATATATCAGAATCCTGTGCTAACGGACGTTATTTTCAGGCTGCCTAACAAAATAAAGAAGTACTCACCGTATGTGGCTCTCCAAGTTGGGTTCTTTGTTTGTGGTATTAATTGCGGCCCACCCATGGTCGCGGACGAGCCCTCCCGCGGATGTGCGGGTCCGGCACAGCTATTGTGACAGTGCAAAAAGGAACACTGAGTCTTTTGTTCAGGACATTACCAGTCTGATTATGGCCTTTGTTGTGACAGGAACCCACTGTGGTAAGGAACTCGTAATGGGCAGCAGGGCGGCTGTTTCTACTCAAGATTTGCACATGAATATGAACTCTCAATACCAGGATGCACTGTGCTGACACGCCCATGGGCGGGACTCATGTTACTGGTTATTTAGAGTTACGGCATGTTGCCTGCCCCCATTTGTCATCACCTGTGAGCAAGGGAGCATGAACTCTCGAAACGCGTAAGGAATATGAAAGATGGCATGCAGAATCCTGTGCTAACGGACGTTATTTTCAGGCTGCCTAACAAAATAAAGAAGTACTCACCGTATGTGGCTCTCCAAGTTGGGTTCTTTGTTTGTGATATGTCTATCTATATATATATATATATATTCACTGAAAAAACCATGGGTTTCACACACGTTATAGTTAGGACTTAGCATTTAAAAAACCTTAGAAATTCAGTGAAAAAACCATAGGTTTCACACACGTTATAGTTAGGAATTAGCATTTAAAAAACCTTAGAAATTCAGTGAAAAAAACCATAGGTTTCACACATGTTATAGTTAGCTGGACATTTTACTCGTAAAAAACCATTGAAATTGCCCCGTTATAGTTAGTTCAGCTAACTATAACTCGCGCGCCCGCAATGCACTGCTGATGACGTCACATATTACATCACTCATGACATGGTCAGTGACATCACTCATGACATCACTGATGACATCTCAAATGACATCACTGATGACACCATCCAGTGAATGTGTGTTTTTCTGAAAATTAAATATGTTTTATATATGTATATCTCAAGGTCGATGAAAGAATAAATGGGTATATTACTGTCTAAATGGATGATTTCTTATTGAAAAATTGATTGTGTAACTGACTGATTAAGTGTATCATAGTGAATACATGGCTTAGTGAGTAATGTTTAAATATATAAATATCTGTATCAGTCTCTCACTTTGTGTATAAGTGGCTGCATGGGTTGGTGAGTATCTACATGGGTGTCTATATAGGATATTAGTTGGTTTTTTGAGTATCAGTATGAGTGTCTGCATGGTTTGGTGGGGGGTATTACGTAGTGCATAGGTGCATGAATGAGTGACTCACTGTTTGTATGTGTTGAACAGAGCATGTGTGCAGGACTGCATGGGTGGATGTGTGTGTGTATGGGTGTGTTAGTGAGTGAATGACTGTCTCAATAGTGTCTTTATGAGTAACTACATATGTTTTAAACTAGTATATGTGACTATTGGTGTAAATAAGTGAGTATATGTGAGAGTGAGACATTGGAAGAGTTCCTGTATGAATAAGTATGTGTTTCTATAAGTGATTGTTTAAAAGACTAAGTATGTGTAAGTTTCCGTAGAAGTAAGTGTGGTGGTGTGTGAATAACTGTATATGCAAGTAAATGTATGTTTTATTCTTTATTAGCATGAGTGACTATGTGTGTGAGTAGCTCTATGGATGAGTTGCATTGTGTTACAGGATGTATAGGTGTAGGAGTACATATGATAAGTGAGTACATGTATGAGTGACTGTATTGAACTGTTGGTGAATGAATGGATGTGTATGTGGATCTTAGAATTACTGAAGAGGTTGTTGTAACTGTTATTGGTATGTCCATTCTTTTGTAAATTTTAGTCTCTATTTTTGTATGTGTGTATCAAAGGTTATATTAGGGTGAGAGGAGGTCTGCCACTCTATCACAAGGATGATGTCATCAGTGATGTCATTTGAGATGTCATCAGTGATGTCATGAGTGATGTCACTGACCATGTCATGAGTGATGTAATATGTGACGTCATCAGCAGTGCATTGCGGGCGCGCGAGTTATAGTTAGCTGAACTAACTATAACGGGGCAATTTCAATGTTTTTTTACGAGTAAAATGTCTAGCTAACTATAACATGTGTGAAACCTATGGTTTTTTTCACTGAATTTCTAAGGTTTTTTAAATGCTAATTCCTAACTATAACGTGTGTGAAACCTATGGTTTTTTCACTGAATTTCTAAGGTTTTTTAAATGCTAAGTCCTAACTATAACGTGTGTGAAACCCATGGTTTTTTCAGTGAATTTGCAAGGTTTTTTAAATGCTAATTTTTTTTATTTCTTTTCACATTAGTCACAAAACGAAATTTCTTTGCCAATTTGAAAGCACACTTACTGCTCTTTTTTTTGGGCAAGTGAAAATCACTTTTACAGACTGACACATTATTAAACCACTTTTTTGATTTTCTTAAATGCACATGTCCAAACTTCTTTTTCAGACCACCACCATGTGTAACCTGGGTGCCTGCCTACACTCCAGCAAGGGCAACCAGCCTTAGTGATGCTGAATGTATTTGCATTACAGACTGAAACCTGAAAACCCCACTCGCTTGTGAATACTGTGCATGATTATACATGGCAAGCAGATGGGTGTGTGCTAAGAGTCTGCTTCTTCCCCCAAAAAATCGCTCCCCCTTTTTCCTACTAATGCAACTGTGAAATCACCAGAAAAAAACGCAATAAATCTCTGCCTATAATTCCTCTTTGCACACAGAGTCATGTTTTCACATTAGTCCCAAAACGAAATTTCTTTGCCAATTTGAAAGCACACTTACTGCTCTTTTTTTCTGGGCAAGTGAAAATCACTTTTACACACTGACACATTATTAAACCACTTTTTTGATTTTCTTAAATGCACATGTCCAAACTGCTTTTTCAGACCACCACCATGTGTAACCTGGGTGGCTGCCTACACTCCAGCAAGGGCAACCAGCCTTAGTGATGCTGAATGTATTTGCATTACAGACTGAAACCTGAAAACCCCACTCGCTTGTAAATACTGTGCATGATTATACATGGCAAGCAGATGGGAGTGTGCTAAGAGTCTGCTTCTTCCCCCAAAAAATCGCTCCCCCTTTCCATCTAATGCAACTGTGAAATCACCAGAGCAATACGCAATAAATCTCTGCCTATAATTCCTCTTTGCACACAGAGTCATGTTTTCACATTAGTCACAAAACGAAATTTCTTTGCCAATTTGAAAGCACACTTACTGCTCTTTTTTTTTGGCAAGTGAAAATCACTTTTACAGACTGACACATTATGAAACCACTTTTTTGATTTTCTTAAATGCACATGTCCAAACTGCTTTTTCAGACCACCACCATGTGTAACCTGGGTGGCTGCCTACATTCCAGCAAGGGCAACCAGCCTTAGTGATGCTGAATGTATTTGCATTACTGAGTCCAACCTCAAACCCTTAAACTATTCTTTTTTTTTCCAGTACACCTTAATTTATTGTGAAAACATAGTCCATATTATTTTACATGTTCCTCACATTTAAATTTCTCCCAAAACAGAAAATGATAAACGCAACTTCAACAAAAAGAATTTCCATTTCTATTATTCATTTCTTAAGTTACCACATACATCCCCTCTCAAACTCATAACTCACCTTTAAAATTAGTTAGTTGTGAAAGAAATGTGGCACTCAAACAGCAGATTATCAGAGCCAGGATCTCTGTTGTGTTCACCTCTCTCCTCTCAGCAGAACCAGATAATGGCAAACTTTCCCTCTATTTTTCCACACATATACATGTAAGTTTCAAATCTCAGTGCTTCCCCCTTTTTTTCAAATGTAATCACACATTTCTATTGGTTGAAAACCAACCCTTTTCCAAAAGTACCCTGCCCCCAACTTGACTTCTGCCTAGTACCCTTCCCCCAACTTGACTTCTGCCTGCTACCATAGCAACAGCTCATGGAACACTGCTGTGTGGAGTTAGGTCAGAAGTTCGCCACACAATGTTTCAATTCCACAGAGCAAGAGTGCTTGACTTTTCAAACCTAACAGCAAATCCATAGTACTGTTCTTTGGTTACACATTTTTTTGTACCAATACAAAACATGCTTCTATTAATTTACACATACAGCCTAGTTTTTATTCTAGAATGGTATGAAACAGCCAATCAGTTCTTTTTGTTTTGAAAAAAATATGTATGCCTCCATTTCCAAACTGTCTTTCTTTTCTTATTGCCATTCTACTGAAAGACACCTCCTGAGTGCATCCAGTTCTCCTTTGAAGATGTTCACAGTGTGGATTGTAGGGCACAGCTATGTCTTCTGGAGTGAAAAGTTTGCAGAGAAAACAGATATGGTGAGAGACCTTGCTTTGCCAAATGTAGACATTAAATGGATTGGTCAGAGAGGGTTAAAGTGGCACCAATTGATGCCATTGGTGAAATCCTTCATGCAAATCCAACACCCTGACCTCATAATAGTGCACTGTGGTGGCAATGACCTAGGCACTTTGACTGGGGTAGGTCTGGAAATGCTTATGAAGGACACCTTTGCACAACTGTTTTCACTTTTCCCTAAAACTGCCTTTGTGTTTTCTAACATATGCCAAAGGCAAAAATGGAACTGGTCCAATCATTTCTGTCCGCAGATTGACAAAGCAAGAAAGCACGTCAACAAATCTGTTTCTGCTTTCCTCCGTGACTATGGTATGGGTGCCATTTACCACAACAACTTGCGTTATGACATGCAAGACATTTATAGAGGAGATGGTGTGCACTTCAATGATGAAGGGAACAGAGTCTTCCTCTTGAACCTTAGACTCTGCATCGGTACTTACTTGTAGGTACCACTAAAAAAATGACTTCATAAACACAACAGCTCTTTTTAGAGCTCCCTAATATCTAAACTCTTAATTCTGCATTTCATTTTATTTTTTTTATTTTTTTTTACCGTACGCTTACCGTACAATGTTAGGGGGTCTGTAACTCTCCTCATTGCCCCCTTTTCTTGTTTTCACTCTTTTTTTTCAGAGTGAAATACACAAAATGGCGGCCGCCGCTTCCTGGTTTCGGCCGATTCGAATGTTTACTAAGATCTAAGTGCCAATCAGAATCTCGCTCGCGCACGCCATTTTTCTTCCGTACGCTTACCGTAAGCTCACCGTACGCGTACCCCGTGATTTTTTTAAAAAACAATAAATGGTTTTTTTGTACTTTACAGTCCTTCTTTGACCCCCTCACAAATGTAAGGGGGTCTGTAACTCTCCTCTTTGCCCCCTTTTCTTGTTTTCACTCTTTTTTTCAGAGTGAAATACACAAAATGGCGGCCGCCGCTTCCTGGTTTCGGCCGATTCGAATGTTTACTAAGATCTAAGAGCCAATCAGAATCGCGCTCGCGCACGCCACCGTACGCGTACGGTAAGCGTACCGTAAGCGGGCTCAGATATATATATTGATTTAAAGGCTATTTTCTCAGAATCTACTGAACAGATTTACACCAAACCTACAAAAGGCACTTCCTTGACCTAGGGACTACCTCTCTGCCAAATTTCGAGTAATTCTGTTCAGCCGTTCGGGCTGTAGCTCGTTCTAAAGGTCCTATGGAAAAATGCATGGGAAAAACGCGTTTTGGGACCCCCCTTTTATCTCAGCCCCCGCTTGACGGATCCCCCCGAGACTTTCAGGGTAGGAGCGGAGCGTAGCGCCCCACCTATTTTGAGAAATTCGCGAGGATTCGTCGACCGGCGCCAAAGTTATTCAAAATAGAATGTTGCGGATTTCCTATGGAAAAGGGGTCCTAACTATAACTACCTACTGGCGACCGCCAGTAGGTAATATATATCTGTATACTAATAATATTAGTATAATTGTCTTTTTTAAATAGATTACAATTTTGAATGTGTAATTTAAGTTTTAAATTTAATTTGTAGTTTATAATTTAGTAGAAGGATATTGGGTTTGTAGGGGAATATGGTGAGAAGTTAATTACATTTCAAAGTAACATAAGGTAAATTAAATATTTAGGGGGCGATTATGATCTCGTCAGGAGGATCTCCAAACGGGAGTTGGAAAAAGCATCTGAATTGGAGCCAATGTTTCTGAACGAATCATCCCCCTTTCCAAACGACCAAGTACGATGCGAGGAAGCTGTCCACGCTGACCAAATTGGTTCCAAACTCGAATCAGGCAGGCCGAGTGGCTCGGAGCTGAATCGTGAAGCTCAATGGGACGGCTTCCGAACGAGCGAGTATGATGACCAATTACAACAGCCCTACCGACAAGGTTTTGCCGAGATGAAATGGCTGTATGAATCGGACTTTAGGGGGCCGTAGCAGGCCCCCCTTCACCCGGGGCCCTCCGATTCGGTCGCAGGGGGAGTACCCATGGGTCCCCCCTTTCCATGCTTGCACAGTGTGGCAGGAACCATGGGGTGCCCACCACAGGATGCATGATTTTCCCCACCTACCCCTTTTTTAATGGGAGCCTGTGTTCACGTTGGGTACACAGGCTCCCATTGAAACAATGGGAGTCTGACCAAACCGAGTCTGTACACACACGGACACATCGTACTCGGTTGGTGGGACTCCCGGAGTGCGATTCGTTCGGAAAGCCGATTTGGTGGGAATGCTTTCCTAGCGAGATCATAATCGGCCCCTTAGTTGGTTATTATGTAAATGTTTAAATTGTTTAATTGTTCTTTCAATTATTTGGGTTTCATTTCAGATTTTTTATTTATATTTTGTATAACATAATTAGTTATCTCTAATTTAGTAGTGTGTTGTTCAGTTTGTAAGGAAATAGGGTAAGACAATATTTAAATTAAATTGTTGTCTTTATTAATTTTTTATTTAAATAATTAAGTATAAATCATTATATAATTTTTTACTTGATTATTTAATATGTTAAATTGTTTTATTTAGACTATGTAAGAAATAATTAGCAATATTTATAAACAAGTGTATATTATATTTATAATTTTTATATGTTTCATTTATTTATTTTTACTATTGTTTTATCTATATTTTAGTTTATCTTCTTGGTGTTTGAAGTAGAAGTGAGAGAAGTGAATTCTATGTATGTTTATTTAAATATTTCATTTATTTATACATTTATTTTGTATATTTATAATACATTGTGCATTTTATTTAACTGTATACAATACATATTATTTAGTTTAAATATGGTTAAACATTTTATTTTATTAGGTAGTTACATTTTTTTTTTTTAAATGACTGTTGGAATGGTATATGTAACTTTTCTGAGGTCCAACACTTTTTCCTACTGTTGCTTAGACTGGAATGGGAATAGTACATCTAGCTCATCCAATTCCAATGCTTTCCTTATTGCTTAATTGGAGTAGGGTTACTTATTAAAACCCTTTCAAATTCCAATGCTTTCCCTAGTGTTGCTTAGAATGGAGTGAGAATAGTATATATAACCCAATACTTTTCCTTCCATTGTTTATATATTGGGGTGGGAATAGTAAATCTAATCCCTCTGAAGTCCAACACTTTTCCAGCTGTTGCTTACATTGCAGTGGGAATCGTAAATCTAACCTCTCCGAAATTCAACACTTTCCCTGCCTTTGCTTAGGGTGGAATGGGAATAGTAAATTTGACCCCTCAGAAGTCAACACCTTCCATACTGTTGCTTAGCAAATTGAACCCCTCTGAAGTCCAACACTTTACCTACTGGAATTAAGATTGGAGATGGAGTAACAAATCTAACCTGTCCAGAGTACAACACTTTACCTACTGTTGCTTAGACTGGAGTGGAAAGGGTAACTTTAATCCCTTGTAAATCCAACCCCTTCCCTTCTGTTGCCTAGATCAGAGTGGGAATAGTAATTTCATCCCTTCTGAAGTCCAATACTTTCCATACTGTTGCTTAGATTGGAGTGGAATAGTAAATGCAGCCTCTCTGAAGTCCAACATTTTTCCTTGGGTTGCTTAAATAAGAGTGGGACTAGTTAATCTAACCCCTCAGAAATCCAATCCTTTCTTTACTGTTCTTTAGACTGAAGTGGGAATAGTTAATCTAACTCGTCAGAAGTCCAATATTTTCCTCTATTTAGTTTCTGTTGGAGTGGGAATAGTAAATGTAACCCCTTTCAGGTGTAATACTTTTCCTACTTTTATTTTCATTGGAGTTAAATAATGTGTTTATGATATTTCTTTTAATTGCTGTAATTTAAAAAAAATTATGTATCTTTATGTTTTTTATTATTTAAAAAAAATCTATTATTTGGAATTTTATTTATTTACCTAACTGTGTTCAGTTTTTAATATATGCTTTTTATAATTATTTTTATTAATGTTAATATTATTCATGTACCTACAAATTATCGCGCTACTTTAAAAAATGTGCAGTTCACCCTAAACTTCTATAAATATATATATAAATTTAAAAAGAAAAATCTCCACCTATTACCACTTAAATAAAGCGGTAATAGATAGTGAACAGCAATAAAACCTTATACTTACCTATAAGTAAGACCCTAACCCAGAACACAGCAAAACGCAGAACACAGCAAAACTGTGAAAAATAGTACATGGCTGCCTTTTACCTTTGGTTAACACAGCCATTAGCCAGTCACATATTCACTGCTCAGCCCCATATCGTTGTATACCACGAGTGTACCAGGATTAAATGTGGCACAATATATAAGTACATGTTTTAATAGTTAAACGTTTAACACTACTTACGCTATTTACAGATATTATAAAAAATTAACATTTACAAATCACAATGTATATTCCTGCCACATGACAATTACATGATAATTACATTAGTTTGCACACTTTCACACTAAGGTGCCGATTACGATCTCGTTAGGAAAGCCTTCCCAATGAGTCGGTTCCGGAAAGGTTTCCGTACGAATCGCACTCTGGAAGTCCCACCGACCGATTATGATGTGTTTGGATGTCTACGGAATTCAATGGGAGGCTGTGTACACAACGTGATCACAGGCTCCCATTAAAAAAAAAGGGGTGGGTGGGAAAAAGCATGCACCCTGTGGTCGGCACCCCATGGTGCCTGCCACACTGTGCATGCATGCAAAGGGGGGAACTCATGGGTACCCCGATGGGACAGAGAGGTCCCCGGGTGAAGGGGGGCCTGCTACGGGCAACTTAAAGCCAATTTCGAAGACTGATCCGTCTAGGAACAACTGAGTCGGTTAGGCTGTCCAATTCGGACATCCTAATCTCTGGGCTAGAAATGCAGTCCATAGACCACTACGCATCGCCCCCCACCAACTCAGTTCCTCCCAATGCCTATGGGAACCGAGTCGGACTTTGCAAAAGCTATCCTTACATCCTAATCGGTCATCCGGAAAGCTATCCGAGTTGGTTGCAAACAAGGGGACCGAATCGGATTCGACCGATTCGGAAGCAGTTAGTAGGCTTACCGAACGACATTGTAATCAACCCCCTATGTCTATTTCAATTAACACACCCCGCTCTACGCCACGCCACGCCACATTATGACACTTCACTTTACGCCATTCCACTCTACACTATTTAACTCTACGCGACTCCACTTTACGTCAGTCTATTACACTTCACTCCACTGTACGCTAATCCACTGTATGCCACTCCACTGTACTCCACCCAACTCCTCTCTAGACCACTCCATGCTACAACACTCTACTTTACGCTATTATACTGTATGCCACTCTATTCTATTACACTCCAGTCTATGCCACTTCACTGTACCACCTTCACTGTACGCCTCCCTACTATACGCTATTCAACTATATGCAACTCCACTCTACAACACTACATTCTACGTTACTCTACTCTGTACGGCTAGGGCGATCGACCTCGAATCTAGGGAACTGGGTTCGAGTCTCTGGAATGACGCTGAACCTCCTGTGATTCTGGGCAAATCACGTAATCTCCCTGTGCCTAACAAAAATGAATGTGTTCTCATGTAATGTAACTGGTTATATGTAAAGTGCTCTGATACCCCATTCGGATCAAGTTTGCGCTATATAAAACTCTGTAAAATAAAATAAAATGAAAAAATATTCATCTATATGGAACTCCGCTCTACAACACTACATTCTATGTTACTCTACTCTGTGCCATTCCACTCTGCACAACTTCATGGTACACCACTGCACTCTACACTATTCCACTGGATACAACTCCACTCTCCGGCACTCCCCTACACTCAACTGCAGTATACGCCACTCCACTCTACCACAATCCACTGTACGCTACTACACTGTACAACACTACATTGTATGCCACTCCACTGTATGTCACTATACTCTATGCTTCTACAGTCTAAGCTATTCCACTGTATTACCCTGTACTCTATGGTACTCCACTATATGCAACCCCGCTGTAAATCACTAGACTTAATGCCACTAAAGTCACTGGTATTCCACTCAACACTAGTCCATTGTATGCTACTCCACTGTATCTCACTGTCACTATACTGTACGACAATATACTTTAGAACACTATTCTCCACTGTTTGGTACCACAATCCATTTATTGACTCCACTCAACAACAGCTCACTGTACGATTATAGACAAAACGTTACTAAAATGTTAACCATTCAAACCCCAAGAAAAAAACAATGGTTAAGGATAAGATATAGTTAGGAAAACGTTATTTTTTCTTTGTTTACAAACCAAACGTAAACTACACAGACAGAAATTCTATAGTTATAGTTATAAATTTAATTTATGATTTACGCGCTACCTTCAATTTACTAGACGTTGTACACCTACCTACACAGACTTGTCGCCTCACTCGCCACACTGAATGGACTATAACTCGTCACTCTACCAATGCATTGTGTTGTGACAAATTATGTGATTTCATATGTCATAAGTGTTGTTATCAATGCTATGATTTCACATGTTATAACTTATGTAATATGCAAGGGTATAGCTAGTGCATAGAAAGGGAGTGAGTTATAGTTCATGTAGCATGGCGAGTGAGGCGACACAACTGTGTACGTAGCTGGACAACTTATAGTAATTTCAAGGAGGTGCGTAAGTATAAATGTGAGTTACAACTATGACACATTACTTTGAACGTGGTGTGTAAATCATAAATTAAAGTCCTAACTTTTGAATTTCTAATATTTGTGTAGTTTAAGTTTGGTTTGCAAACTAAGAAGAACTAAAGTTTTCCTAACTATAACTCATCCTTAATCTCTATTTACACAAAGGATAATGAAGGGTTAAGGTTAGGTCTTCTAAAGAATAAAAAAACTGGAGCTTTAAATGCACTGAAATTCATCAGTTACATTTACTGAGTTAATTATAACGTGATCCACTGCCATGCAGTGCTTATGACTTCTCATATTACTTCACCCATGACATTTTCAGTGACCTCATGGATGAAATTACTGATGACATCTCAGATTACATGATTGATTACATCACTGATGACATCACTAATGGCATCATCAAATGAGTGTAAGTTTGCTACACTCTTAAATGTATTTAGTACGGTACATCTAGAGAAATTCATATATACCTTTACTACTGCTAATGAGTGTATGTTTTTGCAACATGTTTGGTCACCTAAACAGGCTTGGGACTCTGGAGGGAGTTCTTGGCTGTGTGTAGTAGGGGCTTGGCCATCTAGTGGGGCTTGTGTGTCTACAGGGAGTGGACTCTCTTTGAAGAGCTCAGCTTAGGGTGAAGGTTGTGTATTGTAGGAGTTTGGCCACCTAATGGGGCTTGGCTCTCTGGAGGGAGTGGGCTGTCCGTAAGGAGCTGTGCACATGTTGAGGGTTGTACATCGTAGGGGCTTAGCCACGGAATTGGGCTAGGGTGTCTGGAGGGAGTAGGGTGTCCATAAAAAGCTGTCCACAGGACAAAAGCTGTGCATGCTTAATGGTGCCTGGCCACTTAACAAAATCACTTTAACCTTTCCTTTTTGTCAGTGAATTTCTAGTTTTTTTTTTAGATAGATGTTTAAGTAGTTAGATATCATGTCCATACCTAAGTATAGCGTCACTGAGATAAAGTGGATTATTAATTGGGGTGAATGGTAGTCCCCAACAAGTAATAATGGCACTGTTCTTGTTAGGTTCAGTAAAGGTTTCAGTAATTTAAACCTGAGCTCAACCCCTGGTAGTTATGGCATAGAACAGACAGTCTTAACTTAGGAAAATGTGGAAAGCATTTGTGAGTATTAAAACAGTTGAATAGTTGAAATTTGAACATCATAGGCATTCCTCTCTAATTTATAAAAATAGAGAATATTTTAATCAACAAAACGGCATCAAAACGATTAAAATCCAGTAAGGGAACCGGAGAACTGAATTTTGAAACTTGTATATAAAAATCACACCAAAAAGTACAAATAGCCAAACGTGGCCAACTGAGCATGCTCGACTGGGGCAAAGTAAAAAAGTTAAGGTTCACCATGGTCGATCGCCAGTTAGATACAGGGACTGAGTTTGTCCCGGTCAAAGAGTTACCTTCTCGAAGCAGGGCTATATGGCAATGGATTGTTGGAGGATGGGGTCCCAATGCAGTCGTCAATGATGTGGGAAGGATATGAGTGGAAGTTCATGATTCACTCCAAAAATGCCCTCAACGTCAATTGGGTGTCAGTCAGCATTGGTTCTGGTGACGTTTTGGGCAGTCAGTCTTTCACATTTCTCTGCAGATTGGGATTCCTTCAGTAGAGCAAGGCTGCAAGCTGATTGCAGCAAAGGGTTCAACATCATCAAATGTGGCTTGGACGTCGATCCTTGTGGGGTACGCAGTGGGAGCTGCGTGAAGTCTAATCCCATCGGTGATGCACCCTTGGATAAATGGCTGGCAGGCAGGTCCCGGTCCTAAGTTGGTTCTCTTGAAGAAAACTTGCCAGAAAAGTTTCTAAAAGTCTCTACTTTTAGGGTTGGCCAGGAGCAGTGCACTCTGAGACCAGCAATTGGTTACAAGACCTAAGGAAAAGCACTGAGGGTCAGGACGAACTCCAGGGGAAGCCCCCAGCAGGGTCCAGGGAAGGTCCCGTTGAAAGTAGTCAGCTTGGTCTTACAGTGGCATCGTCAAGCATATTACAAGCTTCCTCAATGCCAGTGGTCTCATGGCAGTATTCATTCCATGAAAATGCTGGCGGTGAGGAAACTAAGGGGGCCCTACAGGGCCCCATGGTGCCTCAAGTCATGGCGATACATACACAGGAGAGTGCGCCAGGCTGTTTGCATGCAACAGCCCCCCTCCCCCCCACCCCCACCCCCATCTCTGACAGTCAAGGCCTGGAGGTGTTTTCATCAATGTTGGCTAACTGTTACTTTGTTTATTATTTATTTATTTAAAAAGTTTTATAGAGCGCAAACATGACCCTTGCGGATATTAGAGGGCTGTACATAGAGGCAAAAGCATGAATAAGTTCAATACATTAGAGGTCAGCAAAGTAATACCACACGGAGTAAACAATCCAGATCAGGGACCAGGTAGTGGGCCCTGCTAGTTCAGGTTCACAAAGCGTGGAAAAGATTTCCAGTAACTTTCACCAAGAAAATCATAAAGTGAGGAGTCACAACACAGTAAAAATAGTGACAAGTCTGAAATCGGCCCTGCTAGTAAGGACCCGGAAAGGCCCCGGTGTAAAATAACAATTTACCCACCAATCATAAAATAAATAGAGCACAATAAGTTGGGATGAATGTCAAATCAGTCAACACAGGCACTTGGGAAAAAATGTACAGGTGCTGAAGTTAATGTTCACTCAGAAAAAGCCATTTGGCCTGTTTCTTGAAGGCAGCAGTGGAAGGATTAACTCTAATCTCAAAATGAAGCGCGTTCCAAATTCTAGGAGCAAGGCCGAAGGAAGCACATTTGTACGTACTTTTCTTTTTGAATTTAGGAGGTTTCAAGAGTAGAGTGAACGTACTTCTTAAGTTCCGACCCGAGCCCAAAAGAACAAGCTTGTTCACCAGATAGGCCAGAGTGTTGTAGTGCAAGGCTTTATGTGCGAGGCAAGCTATTTTAAAACGACTCCTCGCTTCATTAGACAGCCAGTTAAGCAGAAGCAGGTCCGGTGTAATCCCATCATGCTTTTTGGAGCCAGTGATGAGCCTGGCCGATGCGTTGAGAGTGGCTCTGAGAGGGGCCAAGCTCGCTTTAGGAAGACCCACGAGGGTCACCAGACCATATTCAAGTCGTGAGATCACTAGGGATTGTATTGCAGGCTGTATGTCTTCAGGCGGAAGGAAAGGCTTAATTTCTTAAGGTTGTTAAAATGAAAGTTGGCACTCCTAATAGTGGCACTGATGTGGGCTTGCTTATTCAGGAATTTGTCCAAGCTAATGCCTAACGATTTAGCGGAATCAACCATGTGAGGGGTGCAGTTAAGGGCTGTGAGTTGTTTTAGCCAGTCAAGAGTAGGAGTAGAGTGCGTGTTGGGGGCAATTAGCAGGATTTCCGTTTTCAGGGTGTTCAACAAAAGATGGTTCTGTGCTATCCATTGTTGAGTTTGCGAGAGAGCCTCATTTAGAATTTTAATGTCATCTAGAGAGGAGATCTTCAAGTAAACTGTGTGTCATCCGCATACATGTGGTAGTGGATGTTAGCATGGTTCAGAATGACAGTAAGAGGTTCCATAAAAAGGTTGAAGAGCGTAAGCGAGTGCGCGGATCATTGCGAAACTCCAATCCTGACCGGGGTACAGGATTCAAGGAACTGGTTGAGTTTAATCCTTTGTGTGCGGTTATGTAAGAAAGAGGTACACCACTTTAGGACCGGACCTGTGAGACCCATCCTAAGTTGAAGAAGATTAATCAAGTTTTCATGTTTGATGGTGTCGAATGCAGAAGACAGGTCAAGAAGGACCAAAAGACAAGGGACATTTTGATCAAGGGATTTCAGGGCCTCAGTCACAATGTGAGTTACTGCAGTTTCAGTACAATGCCCTGCTCTGAAACCAGATTGAAAGAGGTCAAGTAGTTGAAATTGCTCTATATGGTTGCAGAGCTGCTTGTGGATGCATTTCTCGAGTAGTATGGCAACGGTCATGATGCTGGTGATAGCTCGGAAATTGTTGAGATCAGATAAATCCGAGTTGGGCTTCTTAGGGACGGGAGTGACTTGCCCCATTTTGAAGCAGTCAGATATGCTCCCCTGCAGGAGAGATTCATGAATGATCTTCGACCAAAGAGGTAGAATGGCCGAGTTAAGGTCTTTAAAGAATTTAGCAGGTAGTGGATCACTGAAGTGATTGGCCGGTTTTAGAGTTGCCATAATGTGTAGTAGTTCTGTGAGATCTGGCAGGATAAAGGAATTTCAAGAGGCATCATTTTTGGGAGAGCATATTGTTATGTAGATAGGTACATTTTCATATCTTTGTCCGACCATGGAAACGCCCGGCATCCTTTCTTTTTCTTTGCACAGGAACACTAAACAAAGCCTTTGGGTTTCTTCAAACAAGAATCTTAAAAAACACACAATTTTAAACCAAATGTCAGCAGACGTATAACAGAAACAACATAGAGGCACAAGATCAATCATTTACATGAATAATAAATACATTGCAAAAAAGGTCTAGTATTTTTAAGCCTTTTACAATTTGCTCAGTTACAGTTGATAAGTTGTCTACTTTAAGTATGTTTTTGTAGTAGCTGTGTCTTAAATTGCTAAAATTACATTGCCACGCTTGAAATTCTAATAAATACAAAGTCTCATTAAATGATTGGTAATTTTTCCTTTACACTCATTTGTCCGAGGTCAGTGTATCATCGCTTTCACAGCATTATTATTTTTTGTCAGTGCTTTCGAGCAGGTTTTTGTTCCTCTTTTGTGCTGGCTGTTCTTTTGAAGGGGGGGATTAAGGTAGGGAGGAAATGCTGTTGAGTGGTAAACGTATTGGCTGTGCTGTGCAGCAAGGACACAGGTTATATTCTTTTCTGGCCCTGTTCCTATGCAGCCTGGGGATTGGCTGCCTGTAGAGAATCTGCCAGCAGAATTAAGTCCACTACAGTAATCGTATGGCATTGTCATTCTGCAGCTAAATCCACCATCAGCTCAGAATTCTCCAAAGATAGACTTACGACTTACTTTGTGATTTCTAATTACCCAATCTCTAAATACGGGCAGCAACCTAATTGAGTCTAGGTCCTTTATCAGCCAAAATTGGAGAAATAACAATCTGCACCATCTTCATTCACAAAGCTATCTTGACTAGCACCACTGTTTATGTTGCAGTCAATCTCATGATTTCCGGTGGATCTCAGCACATCCGTAGCCAGGACACTATCAGACTAAGAAGTGTAAAAAAGACAAAAACAAGACAGCAGACCCTTTCTAGACGAACCTCTTTAAATAACATAACATCGTAATGAATTAACCATCCACTCCTTAGCTTCTTCTCCTCTCATTGTTGACTTTATTCTTGTATATGACCATGTATAAGCACAGAGGCAACCTTTTGTCTAGATTTGAACTTCAATATACATACATTCATTCATACATGACAAAGACGTTGAAATTCAAGTATTTGAGAAGAGTTCTTCAGTTGAAAATCTGTTGTCAAAATTAAATCTGTCATGCGTATACCTATGATGATGACAACTCTCTGCACAGGCCAAGAATTCTCCAATGAAGATCAAACCACTTACACCTCAACATGGAAGAATTTCCTTTACTACCCATCTTTAAAACTGTCCCTTAATTGAATTATGTCTTCTAGGATATTAAAAGTAGCTTGAAAACAAGATTTTATTTAGAGTTGGGTCATTATGGAAAATCCTCCAATGTTTAGAGGAGGGGCTGAACCTTGATGAGAATCTTCTATAGAATGCTATCCAATATAACTTTAATATGGTTGAAGACCTACCAATGGTAAAGTCCTCTCTAATACTATTAATATTAGGGCTTTCTTTAAATCAAGGATTCCTTGTTCTTACCCAACTACTAGCCTAGTACTAGGGTCCCTATGTCAGCGATAAATGAACAGCCAGACTCTCCATTGGCAGACAATCCACCAAAAGGAAAACTTGGCTTGGTATTGTAACCAGCTATCACTAAATCAGTGTGCATCTAAATCTAACAATGACAAATCAATTCGCTTAACCACACCAATTCTGGACGGTGAATGCTGCTACCAGGAATCCAAATAATACCCCAGAAATGCACTGTGTTTTCTTATGATACTTTGAAGTACCATATTTGGCAGTACCATTTGGAAGTTACCAACAACACCAAGGAACTTTACAACATTAAGGAATTCTCCAATCTGCCTGCCATTGAAAACAACATCACACCCTCAAAGGAGCTGTGAGACAACCTTGTCCACTTCTTCCACAACAAGATCGCAACCATATACAAAAACTTCAACCCACACCTATGGACTTTCCCAACAGATATGCGAACACCATAAGTGACACAAATCACACACTGACCGCCTGGAACATCCTCTCCACCCAGGACACCTCCTCCACCATGAAATCCATTTGCTCAAGAGCTCCCACAGACCCATGCCCTTTCGCTGCGGCGGGAATTCCGCCGCAGCGCTGGGGGGGGGTTTGGGGGCAGCGCGGTGGCGAGGTGACGGAACCGCCGCGGTTGAGCTGTGCTCATGACGGAGTGGTTCCGTCATGACTCCGCCCACTGCGCTAATCGCCCGCACAGGCGGGGAATTAGCGCCGCATGGGCGGCGCGGCCGCCAACGGCCGCAGCATGACGGAACCACTCCGTCATGAGCACACGGCGACCGTGGCTCATGACGGAGTGGTTCCGTCATGAGTGGGGAAGGGGTTAAACAAGTCTTTGTTTCTAATTCAAACCACCCTGCCCTAGGGCTAATTAGGCTTGCCTTAGGGATGACATATATGTATATATTAAAAACAAAGGTTTGGGCTTTGCCACAACTTCAAATGCAGATGTCGAGTTAACAGTTAAAAAAATGCTCTACCAGTCTGCAGTGGTAGGCTGGGAGACATGATTTACTTTGTCTCACTTGTGGTGGCACAATCAGTGCTGTAGCTATGATGGACACTTAGCTTATAGGTCCTGGGTACACCTGGTATCATATACAAAGGATTTATATGTAAGTTAACTTATGTCTTTTGGGGGTAAGTCGATTAAACATATACTTTTAAGGGTTCACGCACATGCACTGAGGCCTGGTAAGCAGGGCCCAGGGCACCTCAGAGTCATTACACCAGAACCTAACAGTAAAAAAACGAATGCATTATAATGGACCTATTTGTGTGATGAATTTTATTGGGAAGTACTGTTGGAATTGGAATGATGTAAGATTATGAGGCATATTTGTGCTTTGTTGTTTAGCTGTGCCAGTAGGTGCCATGTCCCATGGGTAAAACCCCATGAAAGAGGCAGCAGTCCAGAAGAGAAGTGCTTGTAAAGTCCCAGTAAAGGTGGGAAAATCTTGTCCACAAATATCTCAGCCATCATGAGAAGTGCTGGTATCATCAATTATTGTTATGGTAGCCCAGCTGAGAGGTGCAGGAGCTGCCCCTCATATGTAAACGAGTCCTATTGAGTGAGTGTAGTATCAGTAGTTAAACACTGGACTTACTGTTTCTTTTTTAGAGGTAGTAACTTACACTTGTACATTTGGCTCTAACCACTTCTTCAGGAAGTGAAGAGATATAGGTTTATATACATTAGATTAACTTTACACTTTCAGATTTTGTGAATAACCAAAAGTTCTAACTCAAAAGTGAAAGAGTAAATTACATGTGTAAATTAAACGCATGTGTAAGTTACCTTTGTAAATAACCCTGCTAGAGTTTTTGAATACCTAAACTGGTGTGCATGACCGATTGTCATTATGTCAAAATATCTTTGTTTTGTTGTCTGTATCTCCTGTGATAAAGCTGGCAGTGGAATGTTACATGAGGGCAGAGAGTCTGAAATGCATTGTTTGTTCTGGAGTTTGTGCATGTCCGATATATGTGTGTGAGACTGAATGTACGGACATTGTGGGTGGCAGTTGATGGTCAGACGTACCAGAGTGACAGCCTTTCTCTTGCACTCCTCATGTGGTGCTGTAACTTCTTCAATTAGCTCAAGGAAGGTGTTAATGCATACCTCTATCTTTTTTCTGACCTCGTTACATCTCCCTCTTCCACTGCTCTGTCCTAAGGCCATATCTCAAAGTTTATTTCTCCCTGTTAGTGTCCCTGTAATAGCGCTCATTTCTTCCTGTGCCAATATTTGTGTCTCCCTTTATCAGAGCCAATGTAAGCCTGTCTCATTGGCAGTGAATGCCCGTTAGTGTGCTTTCCTGTTTTACCATACCTCGACCATTCTTGTCTTCTGTTTCTATATCTCCCCATGTCACTGTCCCATGACTCTACCTCCCTCAGTCTTCATTCTGTGTATTCCTGTTCAATCCTTGTGGTACTGAGTGCCCGAGTCTGTGTCTTCTTGTGCCTAGGTGATTTTTGTAATAATTTTTTTCCACATTTCTACCCAAATCCCAGCATCCTTTGTTGTCTCTCTTTTTCTTTGTGTTTTTCTGTCTTCCCACATCTGTCCATTTCCATATCCTCCCATGTCTACCTTCCTCTGTCTCTCGTTCTCTATCTTCCCCTCTGTCCATGACTCCACATGTGTCTATTTCCAGTGGCTGATTGGAAAATATCAGCAAAACGAAACTCTGTGATTTGCATTTCTTTTGTGTTCAACATACAGCAGACTTATAATTTCCAGGAACAGCAGGACAATGTACAGGGAAGACTTTTATTTAGAAGGAGTTTCTCGAACACGAGATGCTGTACGTCGAAAAATGTGTGCAGGGCCAGTAGTGAGAATTACAGAAACAAGGATATGATAGGAACTTGCAGAATGTAAAGACTGTCAAGAATGGAGATTAAGCGACTTCCTTAGATTTGCAAAATGTTTCTGTTTAGCGCATAAGACACTGTTAAAACTGGTTTCAAGGTGCAAAACTATTTCCTTAAATTCTATGTCAGGACCGGAGGCGAGGATTATGCTTTACTTTCTGCACTTTATTAGCAAGCAGCCATTTTAAAGAACTGCTAAAAACTAACATTCCCATGAACCATAGGGAATGGAATAGAGTTTTGAACAATAGAGTAAGTAGTCCATGTACAGATTGTCCATGGGAATCCACCAATAACAGGGCTTCTGACACCTCATAGACCTCTGTCAGCCTCTACTCCCCCTCTTTCTTCGCTGCTTGCAGCCAGTTAAGTGCCTTCTTTTTCTCTCAGAGAATGTTTTGGTTTTAACTGATTTTGAGACTGTTTTATTGAATTGCAATCTCGATTTAGCTGGTTGTTTATGTCACTCTTATGACTGTGTGCACTGTCATTCAGATCTGTATTGCCTTCAGTGTCGTTTTTTCCGCTTGTATCCTCAGCGGTGACGGACATTCGCATGAACTCGCTAGCGGTTCTTCAATTTCACCGCTGCGAGTTCGTCTGAAGGTTTTTTCTCACGGCTGGCTCTGTTTCCTGATAGGTTTTGTTTTTAAATGCGCCCGCTACTTGGGCCAGTTTGTTTACGGCCGTGGGAGCATCCACTCCCTAATGGCCGCTGCTGGTGCTGGCTCGCTGTCCGCTCCTACGGCCGCTTCCTGCGGCACGTGCTCTATCGGCATTTTGCGCATTCCGCACATTCCTCAGCCGTTGAGCAGTGCCGCGGTGGAGCCTTGATCTGCCTCTCACGCCCGCTTGGGTCTGTACTCTGCCATTAGGCAGGAATTTTCTCTCTGTGCACGCCCCTTTTCAACGCCAGTGTTCGGGTCTGTAGTCTGCCATTAGGCAGTGGTTATTGTCACAAAGGGGGTCAGTACTAGGCTGTTTTTTTGTCATACGATCCAGGGGAGTCTATAAGGTTGGAATTTTAATTCCAGGGGCCCATTTCTGGTAGGCAGATTGCCCATTAATATATTTCTGGCACCTGGGCTGTTGGGTCCTGGGCAGTAGCCCTATTTCAGCGCAGTCTCTGCTTGCCCAAATAGGCTGACACCCAGCTCCCCATATCTGACCTGCAGGTCTCTGAATTGCCCACTTACCTTTTGAAGGGTTTTTTCTGCCTGGTGTCATGGATTCTTATCAGGAGACTTACCAGGATGACCAGTGGGAGGACCAGTGGGAGGAGGAGCCCCTTAACGCCCTACCTTGGGATGATTCCTTTTATGACGCAGTGGACAATTCCATTCACACTGCGGTCGTGGAAGCAATGGTGCCATTAGAGGATCACCTGAGCCGTAAAATTGATAAGGCTTGAGCTCTTTTGGCGAAAGCTGCGCAATTTGTGCCAAACCCTACACCAGGGAATGCTGTGTCTGATGCTCAGCCCCCACCCTCTAAGCAACCCCGAGACTCGAGCGTCGACGCTGATGCATTCAATCGCCTTAAGCAGGCATTCCTGGCCAGTTCACAGGGGCCCAGAGCCCCTGTTCCAGCATCACCTGTTGCAACCTCACCTGCTACCCAGGGGCGGATGATCAGGGCGACGCGGATGATCAGGGCGACGCGGATGATCAAGGGGACGCTGATGATGACGCCGGCCCCTCTCGTCCCTGGCGCCCTACTCGTCCAACCCCGGACTCTGGTGACCAGGGTCGATGTGCCGATGTGTTGAACCCTGATGACATCCTACACCCTCGGTCATCGGACTGGGCACCTTCAGAGAAGGTAGCCCAATATGTGGCTAGCCGTATTCAGCGACCGTTGGAACCAGGAGCTCGTAATTGCCTACTGGCGGAGTGTCCTCGCTCGTCTCTGGAGGGGAAGGTGGCGGCCACCCCGGATATAGATTCCCGCATGGCCACCTTCTTACAGAAATTTGTGAAGGACCCTAAAAAGGGTATAGACAGGTCTTGGCGGGCTTGCCATGACAAGCTGTTGGATGCTTTGGGCCCAACAAACATTTTGGACATGGCTGAGAAGGGAAAATCCTCAGGTTCCCTTATTTCCCCTGATCACCTCTCCTCTTGGGCACAGAGGGTGGTGGTTTTCGTCAGGGACGCCCACTGCGCCCTGTCTATTGAGTGGCGGAGGTCTCTCTTCATTAAGATCGACCCCAAACTTGGGGACCTCGCCGATTCAGAAGCGGGCCCGGTCGCCCAGGGCGGCTTGTTTGGGGAACCTTTCATCAAGGAGCTGGGCGGTTTGTTTACACTTTAACATCGTTAGACAAAGCCCAGTCTTCGATTAAGAGAGTGTTTCACCCTCGGGTTTTCTGCGGGGCCGGACGAGGTAGGGGCCGCCCTTATAACATGCCTGGGTGTTGCAGACGGTACAAGGGTTCCACATTGAGTTCCAGGGGGTTCCGTTGCAACCGGTCCGCCCACTGCTGCTCTGTTTTTCGTCGGCAGACGCTGCGTTGATAGATCTCGAGGTGAGCTCCCTCTTAGAAAAAGGGGCTATCGCGTAAACTTCTCCTCATCCCAGAGGGTTTATCAGCAACATTTTCCTGGTGGACAAACCAGATGGGAGCCAACGGCCCGTAATCAATCTTCGGGTGTTCAACGAGTGGCTTATATATCGGCACTTCAAGATGGAGGGTATCCATCTTCTCCGCGATATTCTTCGCCCCAATGACTGGATGGCGCGCCTCGATCACAAAGACGCCTACTTGGCAATTCCCATTTTTCTGCCTCACAGGCATTTCCTTCAGTTTTTTTGGAAGGACAAGACCTTCGAGTTCACCACTCTCCTGTTCGGCCTGTCGTCGGCCCCTTGGTGCTTCACCAAGGTCCTCCGGACGGTTATGGAACACCTTCGGGCATCGGGAGTTCACCTCATCGTCTATCTCGACGATAGTCTTCTGATGACACAGTGCCCAGAACTTTGGCGGCTCAGCTCCAATGAGCGATGAACTTCTTGCAGGGCTTGGGCTCCATGATCAATGAAACCAAGTCCACCTTGGTGCCTGCACAGAAGGTCATCTTTTTGGGTTTCCTTATCGACTCGGTGGCATCCTCCCTCAGCCTTCCCTCCCGCAAGTTGACAAAAATTCGTCACGAGATTCGGAGGACTCTGACTCAGTCACAAACCTCCCTCAGGCCACTGGCTCGCATTGTCGGCCTGCTCTCAGCATCGATCCAAGCCATCTTCCCGGGCCCCTTGCACTACCGGGCCCTCCAGCACCTCAAGGCATTGCATCTTCGCCGTGGCGTTTCTTACTCGCAAAACGTTCCGCTGTCCGAGGACGCCATGGAAGAACTTCAATGGTGGCTTGCCAACATGGAGGCTTCGAACAGGAGAGCGATCTTTGGTTCTACGCCGGATATCGTTATTGAATCTGACGCCAGCAGATACGGCTGGGGCGCGAGGTGTGGAGATTTCACCACGGGCGGTGTGTGGTCTCCTTGAGAACAACAATATCACAATAAACTGTCTGGAGCTCTTAGTGGGCTCTTTCGTGATCCAGTGCTGGACCAGGGACTCAATACGATCCAGTGTCCTCCTCAAAATGGACAACGTATCGGCCGTCCGCTACATAAACCATCTTGGCGGCACGAGATCGAAGGCCCTCATGGACCAGGCGACGCACCTTTGGCAATACTGCCTGGTCCATCAGGTTTCTGTCACTGCGGAGTATCTTCCCGGACAGGACAATCAGGTGGCAGACTTCCACTCTCGCCATCTTCACGATGCAAGCCTTTGGAAGCTTCACACAGGGGTGTTCTTGGATCTCCAGAATGTCTCGGGCCCCTTCTCAGTGGATCTGTTTTCGCCTCCCGCCTGGATCACCAGCTTCCTCGCTTCTTCAGCTGGAGACCGGATCCCTTGGAAGAGAAGACGGTTGTGTTCCTGCAGGATTGGCGGAACGAGGCGGGCTACGCCTTTTCCCCGTTTGATGATAACAAGAGTCTCAGCCCAGGTTCGCCGACAAGAGGCGTCCTTGGTGCTGGTCACCCCAATATGGAGGTCGCAAATATGGTTTCCAGTTCTGCTGGAACTTTCTTGGGATTCTCCAATCTCACTCCCCTGCTTTCCAGCCCTCCTGCGCAATCCGGACAAGGATCCTCACCCGCTCACTCTGCAGGGCTCCCTGGCCCTGATGGCATGGAGGATTACCGGGGATGTTGGGCGGTCCCAGGCTTTTCGGGAGCAGCTGAGAAATTCATGTCCAAGGCCTGGGCTGACAGTACAGCTAAGCGGTACTGATCCACTTGGAGAAGGTGGTACCGTTGGTATTTGCGACAGGGTTTCAATCCCGTGGCAAAAGATGTGACTGCCGTTCAGAATTTTTTGGCTGGCCTGGCGGAAGAAGGCTTAGCTTATCGCTCGATCAATACCTTCCGTTCTGCGATCTCGGCAGGGCATACCATGGTGGACGGTTCCCCAGTGGGGGAGCATACTCTGGTTTGTAGGTTATTGCGTGGCATTCCCCTTTCCTTACCACCGGAACCAAGGTACTCTGTCCTTTGGGATAAAATCAAGTCCTGAACTTGTTCTTGTACTGGCAGCCGAATAGATTCCTTTCCCACAAGGAGCTTTCGGCGAAGTTACCCATGCTCCTGTGCTTAGTCTCCTGCAGGCGAGTGTCGGACGTCCGGGCGCTGGACGTGTCTGGGAGAATTTTTTCTCCTTTGGGGGTTACGTTCACAATCCATAGGCGGACTAAAATGGGCACGAAAACTATTTCCTACCCTGCCTTCCCAGATTCTCCTAAGCTCTGCGTGATATCTTGCCTTAAGGTGTATGAGGAAATGTCGGAGGAATTCCGCCCTCCGGGTGAGCAGCAGCTGCTTATCGCCCTTAAGAAGCCACACAAAGCTGTTTCTTCCCCAACAATAGCCCGCTGGGTCCGTTGGGTGATGCAGGAAGCAGGCATCGATCTTCGGGTTTTTGGCGCTCATTCGGCTAGAGGGGCAATGGCCTCTAAAGCATTTACCCTGGGAGCTCGTCTGGAAGACATTCTGAATGCTGCAGATTGGTCTTCAAACTATACCTTCAAGCGGTTTTACTTCAAACCGGTGATTGATATGGCTCACTTGGTGGTGAGTAAGCTTTAAACAAGCATAATCCTCGCCTCCAGTCCTGACATAGATTGAAAAATTTCCTAGCTATCGTGACGGAAAGTTTCAATTCTATTAAGGACGCGGATGCGAGGATTATCCCACCTAGGGTACACCTATGTGTAACTACCCACCCTTCGTATCAATCAGGATGAGTAAAGTGTATCATACTTGGGTTATTCTAGTTGTAGTTTGTGTTGGAATTTGCCTTCGTCTTTCCCCCTACAGGGCTAAACCTTTGCCACGGCGGTTCCCTTATTATTTTTTCTTACTTTCCGCAGGGGACTCCAACAAGCAGGATTCCTGAGGCGTTCAGGCTGGCTGTTCAAGAGCATCGAAAGAGGAGGAGTAGAGGCTGACAGAGGACTATGAGGTGTCGGAAGCCCTGTTATTGGTGATTCCCACGGACACTCTGTACATGGACTACTTACTCTATTGTTCAAAACTCTATTCCATTCCCTATGGTTCATGGGAATGTAAGTTTTTACCAGTTCTTTAAAATGGCTGCTTGCTAATAAAGTGGAAAAAGTAAAGCATTATCCTCGCCCTTAATAAAATGTAAACTTTCCGTTACGATAGCTAGGAACTTTTTCATTCTCCTAACAAAATGTAGAACTCATTCTTCACCAGTTAGACTTCCAGAATTGAATGCTCTTTTGTATGTGGACAATATAGAGAGATATGGTATTGTGAAATAAATCGTTTTTTTTCGCTAAATCTTTAATTACGCTATGCTTATGAACACGCACCTGTCTCATAGTACTCTTTTTTAGTCTAATAATGTTCTTTATTGTGTCATGAACCAGCGAGGTCTTTCTGTTGTAGGGCTGTTAGAATGGGATTTAAATGTATTACCTCACCTATTTGCAGTGTAATATGGATTTTTTCAGTTCAAAAAGATTTTATTAATAAGAGATATAAGGCATCACATCATAGTACATCAAGTTAAATACATGTCGCACAAAAGAAAAGTTACAATTCAGTTAACGAATTGGGTTGAAAAATAAAAATAAAAAAAGAATAACAAAAATAATGATACAAATGCTTAAGTATCAAGTAATGTAGGAACAAGTAGGGATATTTAGGGGGGTTTTGAAACTTCTTGTTGGGCTGGACGAAGTAGAAAAGAACGGGTAGCACTAGCATCTAAATACATTGAAATAGGCGACCATAAATCCAACCTTTTCGACGCCAAGTGTATAGGGTATACAAAAGAAGTATCCAACCTGTGGTTATGGCAAACAGCATACCACCATGCCCTGTAAGAGATCTTAGAAAAGTCCTTCCAGTTTGCTGTGATTTGCTGAAATGCAATTGCTAGCAGTAAATCAACAATTTTAACATTAGACAGACTGTTCTCCCAGCAAGATGACAGACTCCCTAGAAAAACATGAGTGTAGGAAAAAGGAAATGCAGTGCCAAAAATCAAGTTAATTTGAGACCAAATTTGTTTCCAAAAATCAAGTACAATAGGACAAGAAAATAACATATGAAATAATTCAGCTTTTGCAGAAGAACAGGTCCAACAAATATCAGGTACTGTGGTGTAGTTTTTGCTCAAAGCATTAGGTGACAACAAGAGTCTATTATACACAAAAAACAATCTTTGCGTCGTGTTTCCGGCTCTGGAAGACTTACGTAGCTTGATCCATAATTTAGCCTATAGAGACACTGACCAAGAGACCGTAAAGTCTTGTTCCCAAGCCTCTTCAGTTGTAGATTTCTGTCGAACTTTGTCCATGCAGAAAGTTATACAATGTGGAGGCTTTGGGAGTTGTAATTAATAAGGTCCGCAATTGTGATGAGGAGTCTGGGATAATTGAAGCACCGGGTGTCACCGTCAAATGGGTAAATACGTCCAACACAGTTTTTTTGAGAATGAGATACTTATGCATGAATGAGGCAGGTAAGTTAAAAGAGTGACGAAGCAAGGGAAAGGGTAAAAAGTTTGAGTTTGAAAAAAGTTGAGAAATCCAAGTGAGACCTCTTCGATGCCAGGACTTCCAATAGAATGGTTTATCCCGAATGAGCAAACATTTATTATGCCATATTGTAGAACCGAGAAAGGAGTCAATGGTATTGTGGGGAAAAGGGAAAAGGGAATAAAGGCAATAAAAGCTTGGAGGTCATTTTAATAATGGGAGTAGATAGGACTTGAGGTTTGCGCGAGAAGGAAAGGTATTCATTGAAGGAGAAAGGGGATAGAAAAAGACGCTCGATTGTGGTCCACGCAACCATAAAGAGGCTTGACGTATAAGGAATGCCTTTTGGTATGTCGGGAAATCGGGAAAATTGACTCCACCTTCAGTTTTGGGACGAGTTAACCTAAGTATAGACATTCGGGGTTTCTTCTTATTCCAAAGGAAGGAAGAAAGAATGGAGTTAATCTTCCTGAAGAATTTAAGAATTGGGATGTTGGAAATAGTGTATATAATTATGGGTGATAACATCATTTTAATAGTGTCCAGTCGACCCCACCATGATAGATAGAGGGGGTGCCATTTAGTAGTGAGGTCTGAGATATTTTGTATGCATTTATCCATGCGCAATGATACTGTATCTGAAAGTGAAGATGTGATATGTAAACCCAAATATTTGATGTGGTTAGGACTCCAAGTAAAATGAGAAGCCATAAATTCGGGTTTAAAGGTACGTTTTGTTAACGGCAAAATCTCACACTTATCATTATTTAACTTATAACCCGAAATACTGGAATAAGTGAGTATAATTTAGGTATTAAGAGTTTAGAGAAGTGAGAATAGAATTCAACAGTGAAACCATCAGGGCCAGGTGCTTTGTCATGTTTAAGAGACTGCAGGGCGGTCGTCAACTCTTGCTGCGTTAAGTCTAATTCTAATGAAGATAAATCTGGTAGAGTGTCTTGGGGTTTTTGAATGGTAGAGAAAAAATTTGATAAAGCGTGGTCGGTGGGTTGCGTTTCAGAGGCATATAGTGTTTTATAAAAAAGAGAAAATTTGTGTAGAATATCATCTTTAAACTTTAGATCTAAATTTGCATCATAAATAGATTCAATGTTCAGTTTATTGTGCTTAACTTTCAAGTAATTAGCCAAAATTCTCCCAGCCTTATTCTTACCCCCATAAAATTTAGCGCTGGATTTTAACAAATAAAGAGAGGCGTCCTCCGTGGATCTCTTATTAAATTGCATTTTGGCTTTGATAAGAGCAGTTAAACAGTCTTTTGAGTGTGAGGTATACCAAGAGTGCTCCAGTCTCTTAATGTCCTGAAGGAGGATTGCAATCTATTTGCGTGCAACCTTGCGCTTCCTTGCAACAAAGGTTAGTATAAAATCTCTAGCTGAGGCTTTAAAGGCATCCCACAGAGTAGAAAAGGGCATGGAATCGGTTTTATTTATCGTGTAAAATACCTGAAAGAAAGTGGTGAAGGAGGCAGTAAATTTGGGGTCTAAGAGAAGGGAGTTGTTAAAGCGCCACCTCCTTGGGCCTGTGATTTTAGGTAAAATGTCAAGACCAATTGATACTGGGGCATGATCTGATAACAAAATGGGGCCAATTTCTGCACGAGTAAGAGTTTGTGAAATATTATGGGAGACAAAAATATAATCGATTCTTGATTGGAAGTGATGAGATGGGGAGTAGAAAGTGAATTCCTTGATGGTCGGATTACACAGTCGCCACGCATCAAGGAGTTTATGTTGAGTTATGGCGTGAACAAATGATTTGTGAGGTTTATTGGGTACAAAGGGAATCTTTGAATTCCTATCAATGAATGGGTCAAAAACCTGATTACAATCACCAGCCAAGATAAAGTTATCACTAATGCAGTGAGAAATTTGTTTGGCAAGTGTGGGCCAGAAAGAAGGCTCTCCACAAGTAGGGGCATAGACATTTAGAAGAGAGACTGGAACACCCTTTAAAGATAGCTTAACATTTAACCATCTACCATAAGTGTCCGATTCTTGAGACAAGAGTGAGAGCGAAAGAGATTTGCGACAAAGTATCATTACTCCATTACGTTTGCCATCACTTGGGGAAAAGAAAACCTCTCCAACCCAACCCTTCTTTAACTTTAAGGATTCGACATCTGAAAGATGAGTTTCTTGTTAAAAGACAATGTCAGCATTCAATTTGGCTAAGTGAGTCAAAACCCGTTGTCTTTTAATGGGAGAATTCAAACCCCGTACGTTCCAAGTTATCAAATTTAAAGACATAGTTTAATGGAGGCATAGTAAGCTAACAATATAAGATAAGAACCCAATTCAGGCAGAGAAAGATGTAAAATATTAGAAAAAAAGAAAGCGACAATTAATCCATTTTCAAAGGTGAAAAAAGCTATAAAGTAAGAACCAAGGTAAAAGTAAAAAATTAAGGAATGAGTATAGTAGATTGACATCAGAAAAGGTAAATATTGTAACTGAAAAAGAAAAAGAATAAAGCAAAGTGATAAAAAGCAGACAGGCAAGGATGAATTTAGAGAAGAAATAGAGGAAGGAATAGCCAGAGAAAGTATTGAGGACATCAAAAAAGCAAAGGTATACAAATTGTGGAACAAACTGAGTAAATACGATGAGTGTGACACAAAAAACAACAGAAAACAAAATAGAGAACATACCTAAGAAGGGAGGATGTGAAGGAGGGGGAGGTGAGACCACAAGGACATACGGAACATCTGAGCATGGACACACAGGAAACCAGGGAGAAACCACGCCGTGAGAAGGGGGGATCTGTGGGAGTAAGGAACAATCAATTAAACAGATGAATAGCAAGACAAAACACGCATTTTGAACTAAGTCAAGACCATAATGGACCATAACCTACAAACAACCATTTTAAGGGAAGTAAGCCATAGCAATAGAATATAGGACGTATGCAGAACCTTGGAGATAATATCAAGACAATCAATAGTAACAAGACATTAGGTATTAAAGGACGTTGAAGAAGCGGAGGAATCCATGTTGACTGGTCTACAAGAGTTAATGAAGCTCTGTAATCTCATCGGATCTTCATATGTAGTAGTTTTGTTGTTGTAGGTGACCTTGAAGAGGCAAGGATGAAAAAGTCCATAGTGAGCCCCCAGAGAGCGAAGATCGGATCTCATATTAAGGAATGCTTTACGCCTGTTTGCGGTGGCTTTAGCATAATCCTGAGCAAAAAATAAAGTAGAACCAGACCATGTGATTTTCGGGATGGTTTTGGCCGCTGATAATACTTTGATCAAGTCCGTATATTCCAAGAAGTACAAGATTACACCACTCGGCCGCTGCGATTGCGAAGTGTTAGAATCAACTCGGCCCAATCTGCGTGCTCGTTGAATATTAAGTACAGTACTCTCTGGTAGGTGAAGCAATTGAGGAAGGAAAGATCTGAAAAAGGAGACAGCGTCTGATCCTTCAACCAAACCATAAATTCGTAGATCGTTTCGCTGATTCCAGTTTTCAAGGTCCTCGACTTGGCGCTGGGTCTTGTAGTACTCTGATAAAGGTTTATTAAATTCAGATTGCTGTTGTAATTGCCCATTATGAGATCACTACAAATTTTACAACTTAAAGAGATTTAGTGTAAAATTCCAATTTTGACAGCAGCTTGAAGCGTCAAAGCTTTTTGCATATGGAGAAAGAGCACTTACCTTTTAGAAATGTGTTTTACAACTAAACAGAAAACAGGCATCACATGTTTTATACATAGATACACTTGCCTCCCTTTCCTTGCATATTTGAGAGGTTCACTTCTGAAAAAGTTTGTTTTCAGTGAAAAGCATGTTGTAAACGTCTATTCCGTACTTAATTCAAGGGTATTACGTTTAGGTAAAAGTAAGTGCTTTATATGCTAAACTCATGTGCAGACTGCTTCGTGTAACACAACACACCAGCCCCTGATTCCTGTCCCTCATAACTACAACCTGCTCACTGCTGGGGAAGTCAAGCTCTCGGCCCTTTGTTATGCTGAACTTGGGGTAGAGGCATTCACACCTCTCCTCGGCCGTAGTCATGACAACGGAGGCCAGGGCGAGGCTCTAAACTTGCATATCAACAGGTACATTGGGAGGGCTGCAAACCAGAGACAACTGCCTGCATGTTTCAGGTTACAGAGTTAGCCAAGACAGAGCGGAAACTTTAATTACCAGAAAAGCGGAAATGGGTATTTTAGTACCTTAATCGCATGACTTGGAAACCCAATGCAAAAATCGACTATCATCAGATAGACACGTTTATGAATATAATTAAATTCACATTCCAAAATTAATTGCATATCCCTAATGAAAGGAACATCTTTCATATCACGTCTTTAAACAGTTGTTTAAAAACAAATCTATTTCAACTCGTGCACTAAAGGTAGGTTGTTTTTGAAATTCACACAATGTAAACTACTTTGTATAAATTTGAACTTTTTACTTGTGTAGGACTTGGCCCTTTTTCCCTCATTTGTTTTCATTATTCATGTTGCTACAGATTCAGGGAGCCATTTTAGCTACCCCTAAAACTTCTGCCTGAGGGCCTGAAGCACAAGATGGTGGCCACCTGTGACATCACCAGCATCCACTGGAACCTACCAGCACCTTCCAGAACATTCCAGGAGATTCCAGAACTCTGTGACAGTTGGAGACCGTTTAGAATGTTGGGAGGATAAGAGAGGCAGTTGGCAGTTGGAGCTGGCAGTTGGCACCTGACTGGTGAAGGGAGAGGAGCACAGCAGTGAAGGAGGAAGGAGTGAAGCAGCAGGGGTGGAAACTTGTGCCTGGAGTGGGGTCCATAAACCCACCCTTGATACTTGTCCCTACTGATGGATCCCAGCCTATAGCCCTGTGTGGGAAGAAGTCAGAAGAAAACCATCCTAAGGACCTGGACAGCAGGAACAGGCCTTAGAAATAAGAAGACAGCAAGATTCTGACCTGAGAACTGGTTTCCCTGGAGCCTGGCGTCGAGTAGCCGAAGACCTGGAGCCCGAGGTGGAGAAGCGGCGCTGACTGAGGTAGCAGACGTCGTACCCGGAGCCGCCTGAGGTCGTAAGAGGGCGCCGGCGGAGGTCGAGTGGAATACCAAGGGTCGAGAAGGAGGTGAACCGAGGTCGAGTGAGCGGCGTCATCGGAAGGGTGAAGTCCGCCCTCCGGAGTCGTCGGAGACCGAGGTAGAGGAGCACCGGAGGTCGGGAGTGAGGATCGCACTCCGGAGTCGCCCGGAACCTGTAAGGAGGAACACCGGAGGTCGGGGGTGAGGATCGCACCCCGGAGTCGCCGGAAGTCGACAGCGAGGCCAGGCCGGCCGACGTCATCGGAGCCGAGAGCGCCATCGGACCGGAGCCGCCCGAAGTCGACATCGTGTGAAGAGACTGCCCGACGCCGTCGAATCGGAGGTCGAGTTCGAACCGAGGCCACCGACATCGGACCGGAACCGCCTACCGGCGTCGTCAAAGAACTGACACTGTGCCGAGGCCGCCGAGACCGAACCGGAACCGCCTCACGGCGTCGACACGACTCCAGCGGCGTCGGAACATCAGAAAAGGGCAGTAAGTGGAGTAGAGGGCGCCTAAGGCCCTGTGGAGACCTGAGAGACTACTCTAAGGGGCTAGGGAGGTGCTGAAACCCACCTGACTGTGCCTGGGGTGAACTGGGACTAACCTAGAGAGGTTGTGTGGAGAGGGAAGCCAGGGCATTGGAATTTCCCCCCTTTTGATCTACCTCAGTTTAGGCCTCAGCCTTTGCCTCAGCCAGGGAGTAGCCCCCCCTCAAGCCTTCCACACCCTACAAGCTGTACCTGGGCCAAATCAGCCCTTAAGAATTGAAGTGCCATCTGATTCACAAAGTGTACTGTATACTTCTAATTATTTATTGGGGATACTGTATTTATTAAGTGCTTATCTATTTATTGCTGCACTGAATTTATAGGTCCACAGGACTTGTTGGTGTACAGTATTTATTGGGACAGTATTTATTAGTACAGTATTTATTACCTCAAAGTACTTAATTGACTGTATATATTGCACTTGTATTTATGCCCTGTTATTTATAATCACCCCTATTTATTTCAGCAAACAGCCAGTATTTATTTGACCTGCTCTATTTAAAATGTATATACTGTGATTGTTATTTATTTTCCCAATCAGCAACTAAGAGAAGAAAGATAAAGAAAGCATATTTTCATAATTTTTACGGTGTAGAGTCGTTTTTGGAACGGATGCACGCATGGTTATTGTATGGGTATATTGTATGCTTAGCACTGCGCCTGTTTCCTGACCACTCGAGCCAAGCTACCCCGTTGTGTCGGGAAGGTCCACCACCACCCTGTGGAGTGGGGGTGGGCTGTTTCCAACATAAGTTGGTGTTCAGCGGTGGGATAGAGCTGTGCCTACATATACTCAACAATAACTGTGGGTAGTCCATAGGCCTACACCGGGAGTTTTCTCACAGCGGCCTTCCAAATTGTGGGTTTTTGTTTTTTCCAAATTTACTCTGGTGGTGGGAGGAGGTATTATTAAAGGTACCCCCCTGCATTGTTACTGCACAAAACCTGTCCTCTGACCTGAGTGGGCAAGATGGAGTTTGTACTAGAAAATCTAAAAACGTACACTGTGGCCCAAGTCAGGAAGTTAACAGACCGGAGGGAGAAAAGACAGCTCGCATGGGACTTAGCAAGGCTGGAGAAAGAGATGGAGGAGAAAAGGATGGCGCACCAGCTTTGGATGAAGGAGATGAAGCTGCGTGCCCTCCAGATGAGTGTGTCCAGCGAGGACACTGGTGGCAGCATACCAGAAGCTTCACAGGAGCTAGAAGTTTATTTACCCCAGGAAGACATCACCAGGGTGTCTGAGGAGGCATTGGGGTGTGAACCTGAAGGGGGTAGTGCAGGGATCTTCCAACCCAGCGAGGTGAGAGAAGTGGCAGATAGCCCAGCTAGGTCCCAGGGAGAGAGGGTTGTAGGGCCTCACGACCTATCTGTAGGAAGGCGTGAGACGGGGAGGTGTCCCGAGGTGCCCCAACCGAAGTCTCAGGGCCTGGAGAGTTCCGCAAGGGAGCCCCAGGTTGGGAGCCTAGGCTGTCCCGATGTGCCCTCCAGTGCAGGGGAGCCCCTAGTGTCAGGAGGACCCAGGGCGACTGTAACCAGCGCGCCTGAGGTTCTGGGGTTAGCCCAGTTTCAGGGTTTAGGTCCTGGGCTGGGATGCCAGGCTCAGGGGTTGCCTGACCTGGCGGGTGGGGCCTCTGTTAACCGGGTCCCCCCGAAATTGACTTCCAGGGGTACTTTTCCCGTTAGGAGGGTGCAGAAATCTGGAAGGGGGTGCAGAGGGAGGAAGGTCTCGCCTCGGGCACCGACTCAGCCTAAGGGTTTAGACCCTAGGTTGAAGGATCAGTTGAGGGGTCAAGGCCCTAGACGGAGGAGGAAGTGTTGGTCTGAGGGTGCCTCGCAGGGTAGGGTGAGGAATCCCAGAAGGAGAGTTAGGGGGAGGAGAGCCTCGCCCCTGAAGGCTGGTCAGCCTAAGGGTGTGAACCCCAGGAGGAAGGACCAGAGGCAGTTTAGGACTGCAAGGAGGAGGACCGGAGTGGTCAACGGGCACTACAGGCCTGGGGCTACTGCCCCCCACTCCGCGAGATCACCCGGGCCAGAGACATCTGGATGGCCCAGGGGCCGGTCCTGGCCCCAACTAGCTAGGGAGCCCCCGTGGGGTGGTTTTGTTGGTCCAGGGAGGTTTGTTAGGGAACCATTGGGTTCCAGAGCGGAGGAGAACTTGCGGGTGCTCCTGCCGTTGCGGGCCTGCGTCCACCTTTTCTCGCCCCAAGCAGGGAAGACCATCAAGGCATTGATCGGTCTACCCTGGCTTTTGGCTGGAAGGGGGTTGTGTAGGACTTGGCCCTTTTTCCCTCATTTGTTTTCATTATTCATGTTGCTACAGATTCAGGGAGCCATTTTAGCTACCCCTAAAACTTCTGCCTGAGGGCCTGAAGCACAAGATGGTGGCCACCTGTGACATCACCAGCATCCACTGGAACCTACCAGCACCTTCCAGAACATTCCAGGAGATTCCAGAACTCTGTGACAGTTGGAGACCGTCTAGAATGTTGGGAGGATAAGAGAGGCAGTTGGCAGTTGGAGCTGGCAGTTGGCACCTGACTGGTGAAGGGAGAGGAGCACAGCAGTGAAGGAGGAAGGAGTGAAGCAGCAGGGGTGGAAACTTGTGCCTGGAGTGGGGTCCATAAACCCACCCTTGATACTTGTCCCTACTGATGGATCCCAGCCTATAGCCCTGTGTGGGAAGAAGTCAGAAGAAAACCATCCTAAGGACCTGGACAGCAGGAACAGGCCTTAGAAATAAGAAGACAGCAAGATTCTGACCTGAGAACTGGTTTCCCTGGAGCCTGGCGTCGAGTAGCCGAAGACCTGGAGCCCGAGGTGGAGAAGCGGCGCTGACTGAGGTAGCAGACGTCGTACCCGGAGCCGCCTGAGGTCGTAAGAGGGCGCCGGCGGAGGTCGAGTGGAATACCAAGGGTCGAGAAGGAGGTGAACCGAGGTCGAGTGAGCGGCGTCATCGGAAGGGTGAAGTCCGCCCTCCGGAGTCGTCGGAGACCGAGGTAGAGGAGCACCGGAGGTCGGGAGTGAGGATCGCACTCCGGAGTCGCCCGGAACCTGTAAGGAGGAACACCGGAGGTCGGGGGTGAGGATCGCACCCCGGAGTCGCCGGAAGTCGACAGCGAGGCCAGGCCGGCCGACGTCATCGGAGCCGAGAGCGCCATCGGACCGGAGCCGCCCGAAGTCGACATCGTGTGAAGAGACTGCCCGACGCCGTCGAATCGGAGGTCGAGTTCGAACCGAGGCCACCGACATCGGACCGGAACCGCCTACCGGCGTCGTCAAAGAACTGACACTGTGCCGAGGCCGCCGAGACCGAACCGGAACCGCCTCACGGCGTCGACACGACTCCAGCGGCGTCGGAACATCAGAAAAGGGCAGTAAGTGGAGTAGAGGGCGCCTAAGGCCCTGTGGAGACCTGAGAGACTACTCTAAGGGGCTAGGGAGGTGCTGAAACCCACCTGACTGTGCCTGGGGTGAACTGGGACTAACCTAGAGAGGTTGTGTGGAGAGGGAAGCCAGGGCATTGGAATTTCCCCCCTTTTGATCTACCTCAGTTTAGGCCTCAGCCTTTGCCTCAGCCAGGGAGTAGCCCCCCCTCAAGCCTTCCACACCCTACAAGCTGTACCTGGGCCAAATCAGCCCTTAAGAATTGAAGTGCCATCTGATTCACAAAGTGTACTGTATACTTCTAATTATTTATTGGGGATACTGTATTTATTAAGTGCTTATCTATTTATTGCTGCACTGAATTTATAGGTCCACAGGACTTGTTGGTGTACAGTATTTATTGGGACAGTATTTATTAGTACAGTATTTATTACCTCAAAGTACTTAATTGACTGTATATATTGCACTTGTATTTATGCCCTGTTATTTATAATCACCCCTATTTATTTCAGCAAACAGCCAGTATTTATTTGACCTGCTCTATTTAAAATGTATATACTGTGATTGTTATTTATTTTCCCAATCAGCAACTAAGAGAAGAAAGATAAAGAAAGCATATTTTCATAATTTTTACGGTGTAGAGTCGTTTTTGGAACGGATGCACGCATGGTTATTGTATGGGTATATTGTATGCTTAGCACTGCGCCTGTTTCCTGACCACTCGAGCCAAGCTACCCCGTTGTGTCGGGAAGGTCCACCACCACCCTGTGGAGTGGGGGTGGGCTGTTTCCAACAACTTGATTTTAGACCAGCACACAAACGCATCTGTAACTTGTATGTTTCCTTTTTTCTGTACAAATACAGGACCACAAGAGCCAGAATAAAAAAAAAAACAAGCACAAACAAAGCAATAAGTCTCTTCTGCTGTTCATCATGAAAAATAACCAAACTAGTGGTAGTGTGGGTAAGTAATAGCAAAATTTATCAAACTGAAATGAAAGAGGGAAATAATTGAATTAACTGATGTAATAGCAATAACATGGGGCTGATTACGATGGCGATGAACCCGCCACTGGCAGGCTGCCGGTGGGGGGGTTCACCGCTATTGTAAGGCCAATTTCCGCCTCCCACATTGTGATGGCGGGTGGTGTCTGTTGCGGATGGAAAGTCTGTCTACCACGGGTCCGACAACAGCAATCGTTACGATTGCCTGTCAGACCACCCCGCATCCACAGATGGTGGCAGTGCCTAGTAGGCACCTTCTGCCAGATTAGGATGCTGCATCCCCGCCTGCCTTTCCACGGCGGTTCAACCACCATGGAAAGGCTAGCATGGATGTACTTTGGGGGCCTGTTTCGGGCCCCCCTTTTACAGGAACTGGTTGTTTGTGCACTGGGGGGCACCTTTGGTGCCTGCCTACATTCAGTGCAGGGAAATGCAAACAGTGCATTTTTAGCATTGCGGTGGGTGCTGCAGCCAGCAGCACCTTCCACAATGATAAACGTGCAATTTGTGGCCACCGTGGTGGCGGTCGCATTGTAATGTCATTTGCGGGACAACCGCCTTAAAGGCCGCCGGTCCCAATCCCCGGGACGATGGCGGACGGACTGAAGTCCATCGGCCATCGTAATGAGCCCCTATGTGTTTAGAGGAGTTCTGACAACTTTTGGGTCCAGTACCACTGCACCTGCTGCACCACTGAAATCATGCCCCTAATGCCTACAAGATAACTGCATTTTTGACTGCCTGTTTAGTAGTAAAATATAGCAATATTTGATGTTAGGAGAAGTTATGCCAACTTTTGGCCATAGTGCAACTGCACCTGCTGCACAATTCACATCATGACCCTATTGCCTGTAAGGTAACTGCACTTGTGACTGCCTGCTTAGTAGTAAAATATTGCAATATTTCGTGTTTAGAGGGGTTCCTAGAGCTTTGGGCTCCGGTGTCACTGCACCTGCAGCACCATTGAATTCATGACCCTAGTGCCTGCAAGGTAACTGCTCTTATGACTGCTTATTTAGTAGTTATACATAGCAATATTTGGTGTTTAGTGGGGTCCCTAGAGCTTTTGGCACCGGTGCCACTGCACCTGCTGCACCATTTAAAGCAAGCCCCTTTTAACTGCAAGATAACTGCAATTGTAACTGCCTGTTTAGTAGTCAAATATAGCAATATTATGTGTTTAGAGGAGTTATGACAACGTTTGGGCCCGGTGCTACTGCACCTGCTGTACCATTCAAATCATAACGCTGTGGTCTGCACTTGTGGTTGCATGTTTAGGAATAAAATATAGCAATATTAGGTGTTTAGAGGGGTACCTGATGCTTTTGGTCCTAGTGCCACTAAACCTGCTGCACTATTGAAATCATGACCCTAGTGCTTGCTAGATAACTGCACTTAAGCTTCACCCATTTCCAATACAAAGTTAGACTATTGGGTGTCACATAAAAACCTTGACAATATTTGAATATAGCTTCAAAGAAATTCATTAATTTTAGTAAACCAGCCTTTTCTGTTAAAAATAAACTTTACTGTGATTTGGGCATAACAGTGCTTCAGTTTGCTGTCTGCAAGAACGTAGCCCTTAGTGAAATGCAACCCTAATCACTCACTCATCCAGCCATCATCTAAAATAACATATTCCATTGTGCATATTAATATCAAAACAACGGAAAAGCAAAATAAAGACTTTGAAGTCCTGGTACAAGCAGTACAATGTAACAATAGACATTGATGCGTTTAAGTTTTATGCAAAACAGGATCAAATCAGTTTGAATTGATTCACAGGGCAGTGCACCATCATTGTTTTATAGCAGACATGCGTCGAACGGCAATAGTGAAGCATTTTCGGATTTGAAACTGGCCCGAATTGCCTTAGCGATGTTCATAAAACCACTAACAATTTTCAGATACAAAAAGCCCCCCCCACCCACAATAGGAGTCCACACCAGTTTAGCAAAAAAGCCAATATTCATCTGACTAAAACAAGACAAAAACTACAAAGGTCCAACATACAGAGGTAACTATATCACCTAAAAACGATTCAATAAGTCTTAAACCATAGAAACTAATGGATGCTGGTGTTTTTTTTTCTAAACACATTTTTATTGAGTCAGCAAGATATGTTGATGGACCGTCTAAAGGCATGCGGGATCCTCTGGAAGGCCTGGGATCTTTTAAGATCCTTTCTATCAGGTAGAAAACAAGTTGTGGCTCTTGGAGACTATCAGTCTAAACCTTTTGTACTGCCCTGTGGGGTGCCACAGGGCTCCTCCCTTAGCCCCACGCTTTTTAATGTTCATGTTTCCTCGTTGGCACCGATAGTCAGGGCGTTTGGATTTGGCCTGACATCATATGCAGATGACGCCCAAATTGTGGTGTCTTTGCTACCTGGAAACGAGGCAGGACTAGTCAATCGATTCCAGGAATGCATGTTATCAGTGGGGGTTGGATGGCAGAGAACTGCCTAAAACTCAACATGGATAAAACTGAGGTTATGTTGTTCGACAACGATACTAACTTCTGGACTCCAAATTGCTGGCCTGCTTCGATGGGCTCTCTCCCCTTGCCCACAAATAAGGTAAAAAACCTGGGTGTGATAATGGATGAAGGTCTTACCTTTAGTCAACAGGTTAATTCTGTAGTATCAAAAACCTTCTATGTGATAAAAACAATTAGAAAAATAATGCCGTTCCTGCCCCCAAGTAGCCGGCAAACAGTAGTCACAAGTCTCGTAATGTCGCAAATGGACTACTGTAATAGTTTGTACCTTAACGCTCAACAAAGGCTCCTGAATAAACTCCAAATACTAAAGAATGCAGCAGCCAGACTGATCTCAGGCACACCTCGATTTGCACCCATTACCAAGGAAATTAAGAAACTACACTGGCTTCCGGTAAGGAACCGAGTTCACTTCAAAGCCCTTTGTTTAGTTTTCAAAGAACTGCGCGGCTCAGGACCGGATTATTTAAATCAGCACTTTCATTGGTACACACTGGAAAGGCAACTTCGTTCACCAGGAGCTAGGCTTGTCTCAGAACCACGCATAAAAAAAGTTCGATGGGGTGGCAGAAGCTTTACCTACAGTGCGGCTAAAGCCTGGAATAACCGGCCTTTCCAACTAAGATGCATTACGAACCTTCTAGCCTTTAGGAAGAGCCTCAAGACCTGGCTTTTTGTCCAATAAATCCCCCCATTTCCATTTCTTTTGTTACAGGAGATGTAAGTAGCGCCAGTACACCCCAGGGTTACAGCCGCGCTGTATAAATATCCCTAACATAACAATAGAGCGGCATTTACAATATAATAATATGAAAATTTTGGGCCTGTAAACATCAGCCAATAACATTACAACCAAGTGTGCTATGTACTTTGTAATAGTCTGTGTATCTTACCCATCAAGCCAGTTCAAATGCGATGTAGTCCTTTGTATCGTTACCCTCCCTGTTGTTTGTTCTCAGTAGTTTGGGGTGGAGGGGGTTCCAAAACGAGACCTGTGAAGTCTGCCCATCGTTTCCAGATTTTGGGGTGCTTCTGTGAGCAGCCCCGCGCTGTAAATATAGATTGCTCCTGACCCATGCACCAATCAAGACCTGCCTTCCACGCTCCCAGTTTGGGTGGGGCCTGGTCCTTCCATACCTTAACTATATCTCTTTTAGCCAAGGTGAGGCCCAAGAACAGCAAATGCCTTTTATAGATATTGCCCCCTATTTCTTCTGTGATATGTAGTAGGGCGAGCTTTGGAGTCAAAGGTATTTCCCATCCCAATACTTCCGACAAAGAGGCCGTGACACCCCTCCGAAATCTATTGAGCGCAGTGCATTCCCAAATGATGTGTATGAACATGCCTTCCACGCTGCCACATCATAGACACAAAGGGGAATTTATCAGTCCCGCCCTCCACAGCCTATGTCTGGTAAAGTAAGCACGGTGTAGGTATCCGAACTGGATAAGTTTTAGATGAGAAGCTATTGCGGCTCCCCGCGGGGATTCTAGCACCTCTGTCCAGTCGTCATTATCAAGGGGACCAAGGTCTAACTGCCATTTCTCTTGGAGTGAGTCTAGTGTAGTAGAGAGATTCGTCAGCAGGGTTTGGTACATCTTTGCAATCTTGTGGTCCCCCAAGTCACCCATGAATACCTTAGCTTCTATCGGTTTGAACTCTGGGAGAGATTCCAGGCACGCGATGTATGGGGTTAGAGAATGTCACAATTGCACATACTTATAAAATTGTGAATGCGGCATAACAAATTCCTTCCTGAACTCCTGGAAGGACTTCAAGGTGGTGCCTTGCATAACGACTCCCAAAGTAGAAATACCAATGGCATCCCAATCCCGAAACCCCAAAAGGGGGGACACCTGTGGCAGAAGGCCGCTCTGCCAGAGGGGCGTCTCTCCCGTCAGTCGTACCCACCATCCCATTCTGCGCAATGAATCTTTCCATACCTTGAAACCATATGCGTGACAGGCAGAAATCATCGAAGCTCTTTGGGGTATGTAGGAGTAAGTGGGGTAATGTGCCGCCCATGAGCCACTGTTCCACTTGGTACGCCGGGTCATTTCTATTCCTGTATCACCAATCGTTCAAACCCAGGAGCTGAGATGCTGCGTGATATGATTGGATGACAGGGGTCGCTATCCCCCACACTACGTAGATTGAAAGCATGTTTTTAGCGCAACTCTAGTGGCTTGATCATTCCAAAGGAAGCGGCTTAGCCTTGAATTAAGCTGACTGAACAAGACGGGCGGTATCTGAAAGGGATGATTCTACAGCTGATAAAGAAGGCAAGTGATCGTGCCATCTTAAAAATTGTAGACTTTTCCACAATAGATAGGGGCATACGTGCCCAAGACCCATCTCAGCCTGAGTGCGTGCCCAGGTGGGGGTAATATTTTTGTCCCACGATATCGATTGGAAGGACTAGAGGTGGACCCCGAGGTATTTAAACCCGGTTGTGGGTAGCGTTACTTCCCCAACCTAGGCGCCCATCTCTGAGCGCCCCGCAGAGGCCACAGTATAGACTTACGGGCATTCATGTACAATCCCGAGTTCTCTCCAAATATTTGCATTATGCGGAGTAACCGAGGTCCCGTCCGATGCGGCTCCAAAAAAAAGAAAAGGACATCATCTGCATATAGGGCGATCGGATCTGATATCCCTCCCAGGCATTCAAATGCTTTGACCTGTGGGTCAATTCTGACCCACGAGGCCAGCGGTTCCATTGCCAATACAAATAAGTAGGGAGCTAGGGGACATCCCTGGCGAGTGCCACGCCCTATAGAGAAGGGGTCATAGACCGTACCCTCCACTCTAACCGAGGCCGTGAGGTCGGTATATAGCAGTCAAATAGCGGTGTAGGAGGGCAAACAGGTATGTATGCCCCGGAAAATCAAATGCCCTGTTTAAGTCGGCCAGCAGCAGTGCTGCCGGGCCTTCAAGATGTTCAATCGCTGCTACTGCATTGTGAGCCCGCCGGATGTTGTGGCGATTGGCCTGATGAGGCATAAATCCTGCCTGGTCAGGGTGAACCATATCTATCATATAGGGAAGGATATGGTTAGCAAGGACTTCCACATTCAGCAGCGATATAGGACGAAATTATGAATGTTAATCTGGGGGTCGGCTGGGCTTAAGGAATACTGCAATTTCGGCATGCCGCCAGTTTGGCAGGAGTCTTCCCTCCTCGAGGGCTGCACTCACTGCTGAAAGATAGTGGGTAACAAACTGAGACTGAAAAAGCTTGTAAAACTTGCACGGGAAGCCGTTAGGACCCGGAGCTTTGCCAGTGCGCAAGTCTGTGAGGGCTGCACCCAGCTCCTCGGCTGTCAGGGTAACATCTAATTCTGCTTGCGCCTCATCCGATGAGACCTTTGGGGGTAGGTCATCGAGAAAGCGGTGTATCATGGGTTCTGGCCGAGCGTCTTTGGGAGTATATAGATCAGCATAATAGGTCGCAAAGCTGGATGCGATTTGGGCAGAGTCAGTGAGTGTTTGGCTGTCTTTGCCCAGAAAACTGGGTGTTGTTGGCGGGCGGAGTGCTTGTTGGCATAAACGATACAGGAGAGAGCGCGACTTATCCCCCCATTGGTATATTCTGCTGCGGGAGGCCAGCCAAGCTTGTATGGGCTCGCGGCGCAGTGTGTTGGCATGCGTTTATTGCACGGGAAGGAGTTGGCGGTGAATCTGCCTCTCAGCCTCACCCCTACTCTGCTGCTCCAAGTCCAGCAGCTGAGCCTCGGTCTGAAGTAATGCTTCCCGGCGCTTCTTCTGTTGGGCAGTACAGAAAGAAATTTTGGCACCCCTGAGGGTTGGCTTCATGGCCTCCCAAATGGTCTCTGCCGAGTTCACCGTTCATAGATTGTCTGCGAATTAATCTGTAATGGCCTGATACATGTATGTTTTATATTGTGGATAATGGAGGTGCCATGCCGATAGGCACCATCGGAAAGAAGGGCAAGCTACACAGAAACGCAATGTCAGCACCACTGGGGAGTGATCCTACAGGCCCCTGGACAGTATATCCGTTGCCACGATTCGATAATAGTAACTGGCCTGTACAAAAATATAGTCCAAGCCTGAGAATGAATCGTGGACTGTAGAGTAGTATGTATAGCTTTGCGCAGTCGGGTGTAGGTGTCTCCATGTGTCTATCCAGCCCATGTCCTGCACCAATGTCTGCAGATGTGTTTCTCCATGTGGTCTCCATCTGTCCTGGGCTGGAATCATTCCAATCTCCACCTAATGTGGAGAGGCCTTTGGGTACTTCTAGCACAAACTTTGTCAGGCACTCCACAAATGATTCGGACAATGGGGGGGCATAAATACTACCAAGTATAACGAGTTCCCCAATATAACGTGCCAGTCACAATAACATATCTACCCTGGGGATTGGACCATGTTTTAGTGTGTGTAAAGGGAACTCTAATGAATCAAGACCACCACCCCACTTGAACCTCTGGTAAACCCTGCGTGAAAGACCTGTAGCCAAAACGGGGGGACATGGCGCCTTGGTGCCCATAAAGTGGGTTTCCTGTAGTAATATGACATCAGCTGATGCACATTTGGCCTGTCGAAGGACGGCCCCTCTTTTAATCTTGTCTGGCACCCCCTTATATTCCAGCTGACGATCTGAAGCCTGCTATCTGATTCTGTCATAGGGCAGAGTGTGAAGAATGAATGTAGGACTCAGCTTGATGTGGGGCATTAAGACCATATGCATAGTAAAGTAGGATACAGCACATTCAACAAAACTTAACAATCCCATCCCCCCCCCCCCCCCCCCCCACCCAATACCTCAAAACAGCTGAAGCATCGGTCGTGGTTCGGGTCTTACTTCTGCTCCAAAGGGGACAGGGTGCAACACCATACCAATGGATCCCACTGAACTATCCCCAGTCATAGGTAAAGTTCTCAGATACTGAGAAGAGAGTTATGGGGAGAAAGTCTCCAGAACTGTGTCATCAGCCAAATGGAATTCGTCCTTATGGCCCTCAGTCTCCATGTTGTGACGGGGACGAATCGTGTTGATCTTCATCCACTCGGGAGCTGGATGCGCCTCATGTCTTGGAGCGGAACCTCGAACGTGATCTGCGGTTCGGTTTCCCTTTAAGTTTGACGAGTTTCTGTGCAGCTTCTCCAGAGGACGACTTCGAATCAAAGTGCGGCGAGGTGTGCGGCTTGAGCTTCTGCCTTTCATCCGTCCAGGCGAACACTTCTTTGGGAGTATCAGTGAAATGTGTACGCTATTTGTATATAACCCTCAGCCGGGCCGGGAACAGCAGTGCATACTGGATTTTTAAGTCACACAGCCGAGCCTTAGCGGCTGTGAATGATTGTAGGAGTTGTTGCATCATTCTTGTGTAGTCAGGAAAGATTAAAATGTGATGCGTGTCATATTGGAGTTGTCCCGCCAGTCTGGCCTGTGTACGGATAACATTGCGGTCATGAAAATTCAGGAGCCTGGCAATAATGAGTCGTGGCCTGGACCCCGGCAGAGGCTTTTGCATCAAGGCACGGTGTGCACATTCAATAATGAAGCATTAAGACAGGGAAGTAGAGGGATCCATCCTGTTATACACGTGATAAAAAAAAGCTCCATATTATTGCCTTCGCATCCTTCTGGAAAACCCACGAAGCGAAGGTTGTTCCTCCAGGCTCTACCTTCGGTGTCTTCTGCCCTGATTGCAAAGCCTTTTGTGATGGATTCTAGAGAGAACACCATCTGTTGGAGGGGTGTGACTGTCTTCCATGGTTGATATCTGGGTTTCGGCCTCCGTTGTTCTGTCGAGCGCTTTGCGGAGGTCCTGGCTGATCAGCATGACATTTGACCCTACCGCTCCGATCTTGGCCTCCAGCGCATCTCGAGACTGCGTTATTGCCACCATCAATGCAGCGCTGTCCGGGCCAGCAGAGGCCTAGTCCGCCGGATCCACCGACTGTGCCCTGGTACCCGCATATTAATCAAATATGCTTTGTTTGGTGCCCTGCAGCTTGTCCCGAGTCATTTTCAGTGGTAGTTGTTGGGCCCCTACAATGTTGGCGCAGTCCCGCAAGGGCTGGTAAACGGCGAGGTCTTGCCCTAATCTGCAGCCGTAGTAATATTGACAATTGAGGGCAGGAGGGGGGGACTCCCGCATCAGTCGATCCGGATAATGTTCGTCTTCATGGCAGGCAGGAAGGCAGGTGTGAAGGCCCACACACAGGTCGCACCAGGACCTAGTCTGGCCAATTCCGCACGTAGTCACCTTCCCACCCCCCCCAATGGGTGCACTTATTCAGCCACACTCCGCAGTGCCGTGAAGTTTTTATATGGGGCACTTCTCGTTGCTCAATATATAGGTTCAATGCTGCGCCGGGGAGGTCCACCCCAGTTCCCCCATCCTCTCTTGCAGTCCATCCCTTTCAAGCCACATCCAAGGTGCGGGGAGGCAGCCCTCGTGCAGGGTCCTCGTTGTAGGGAGGCAGGGCACGTGTAGGGCACAGAGCGGGCTATGGGCAACCGCTCCGTCAACACCTCCGTGTCTCGAGGGTATGGAGGGCAAGGCCTCACAGAGCTCATGCCAAATCCAGGCCACAGCAAATGCCAGGGGGTTTTGCAGTTGCGATCGGGTTGTGTGGAGAGCACTGTCCAAGCCCAACGTGGTCACAGCTGCTCTGCACCACTACCTCGCCTGTGCCAGGGGCGTGAGAGGAACCTCCACAGGGATCCCAGGTGAGCCTCATCACAGACGCAGAACATGGGCCTAAAAGCAGGGGCGCGGCAGCCCAAGGAAGCGTCCAGGCTTCTGGTACTGCAGCTTGTGATTGGGGGGGTCACGATCACTGACCTGATGACATCCGCTCGTCTCTCAAGCAGCCATGAGGCACGTTCATGGCGCTGCACGCCTGCCCCGGTGGCGTGAGAAAGATTGCGTTGTTTCAGTGCGGCTGGGCCCAGTGCCACTGGCCTCGAAGCCTGTCAGTCGCGGCGTCTCCCGGAGGAACTCTGGCTCGGCTGCGCAGTGCACGGTCGCAGCTTGTCTCCAGGCCGTCTCCGTCGCCCCTGGGATCTGCCGCCGCTGTCGATGGGTCTACCAGGCAGATAGACTTCCGATGACACCAGGGGTGTGCAATATCAGCCTCGGGCCCAAAGCAATTCTTTTCTTCACCGCTCGGGCTGGCAGCGTTTCTCCGCTGCCTCCGGTGCTCTCTCTCAGCTAGTCTCAACTCCCAAACGGCCCCATCCCTGCTTAGGCCTTCGCCGCACAATTCCTTCTCGTCTGTGAGGCTGCTCCCGGGTGTAATCCAGACTCAATTCGTCCAAGCCCCCATAGATGCTGGTGTTTTAGCACAAAGAACCTGAGATGCATCAAAAACAAAGAAAATACGGGCCACAGGGAAGGTGAGACACCGGAAAACACAGTGATGCATCGGTTCCTTACTACAAAGAGGAGGTGATGTGTTGATTCCTTACTGACAGAGAAGCTGATGCACCGGTTCCTTACTGCAGAGGAGGTGATGCACCGGTTCCTTACTGCCAGGCAGGGGAGGTGATGTGTTGATTACTTGCTGACATGGGAGGTGATGCTTCGATTCCTTGCTGGTAGGGAAGGTGATGCGGTGGGGTCCAGATACGCAGCATCAGTTTCTTACTGCAGTGCGGTGTCGAAAAATCGACGCCCAGGGACGATGCATCGAAAATCTGGTGTCACTGCGTCTATACAGCTGCAGCGAAACAGGTTCTGCAGTGTTTCACCAACCCAGGGGCGGCCCCTCCATTAGGGCGGAGGAGCCACACTTCTCCGCTTTCTCGCAGTGTGAGAAGCAGAAACATAAAGTAGTTAAACTACCATTTTATGTTTCTGCTTCACGTACTGCGAGAAAGCAGAAGTGCCTGGTTGTGGGTGTGTGTGTCTGCTTGAAAGCAGGGGAGGAGTGGCTAGCCCAATTCTGGGAGCCCTGACTGTTTGGTCGGCCCACTGGGGCCGACCACACCTCCCTTTTCTCTATGTAGGCTGCATGCATTCTGATTGGCTTAGGCGAGGGGAAGGAGGCTACTTGCTTCCTGTCCTTATTGCAGGACCCGGCCAAGAGCTGCAACAGCGCAGGACCCGGTAAGGTATGTTTATTTATTTTTTTAATTATTAAGCCACACCCACCGCCATGCGTACTCCCTGCACGCCCCCCCCCCCACCCGCGAGTCATGCCGGCCGCAACTGCCACAACCGCAAACAGGGGATGCGTTGGAGTTAGAACAGGTGCCACAGAAGTCAGTGACACGGGGCTCAGGACTAACGCTGCTGTGATTTTTCAGCTGCACCTCAGGTGCTGCATCAAATCTTCGGCGGTACAGAGGCGATATAGTGATCTTGGGCAGCGGTGCATTGAAAAAAAACTGTGCTGGGAGCTGATACATGGAGTTTCTTCTTAGATCACCAGAGTCTACTTCCAAAGACCAATGAACTGGATTTGACACCACTTGGCAAGTCAGGACTCTCAGCAGAAGAGCCCAGGCAGTGGTAGGTCAAATCTTTGATGGCCCTGAGATTTAACAGGAGCCAAGCATACACAAGCCCTTGGAGAACCTTGAAAGCAGGATACAGAAAGCAAAGTACAGTCCTTTTACTCCCAGGGCAGAAGCAGCAGGCCAGCACAACAAAGCAACAGGCATAGTGTTGTATCTATCCCTTGATACAACACAAGTGGCTCCCTTCAACAACTGATCTCCTATCTATTCCAGAGCCCCTGTTAACCAGGAAGAGTAGGTTGCTTGGGAACAGCAGGCATTCTATGAGGAATGCAAACATTACAACAACATTACAATAGTAGATATAACACATCTTCTCCCTTTAAGCAAAACTCTTAAGAAAAAAAACATTAGTAGTAAAAACAAAAATGAAAAAATGGATATCTATGTGCAACTTGAAGCTGTGTTTTCCCTTATGGGACCACAAGCACAGCATTACTATGTGCTTACCCACTGAGAGGGTTCCCAATCTTGAAGACTAACACAGAGCTTTCCAAAGTGTTGTGACACGTTACTGTGTCGATTGCCATGTGTGAGTGTGTCGCGCAAGACAAGACGCGGTCTATTCATCATGCTGGACGGTACTGCGCATATTAGTGATGCAGAACCTGTACCTGCGGAAGGTGGAGAAGAGTAGCATCGCACTGCCGTTCTCCCGCGGATCTGTTGCAGAGGCGGTGAATAATATACTGTGTCGTCTCCAGCTGGCCGCTGTGCAGTCCCGCTCACCTTCCAGCCTATACCAGCAGGGGGAGGCCGCCAGACACATTAGGCTGGGAGGTCGCCATCCAGCTTTCTCTGCTGCTTCCTGCTGAAGGCGGGAGAGGGGGACTCGCCCTAACCGAGCATTGCTCTGCTGTTCTCATGGCCCAGTGAAGCAGCGGCGAGTAACATACTGCGGCGTCTCCAGCTGGCCGCTCTGCAGTTCTCTTCTTTTTCTATAATAATATTGGTGCCTATATCCGTAAATCTTTAGTGTATTTGTTGGCATCTGGGGCAGAGGTCAGTTAACCCAGGACACAACATGGCTATCTTTTGAGAGGACAAATCTGTCTGGTGTACATAGTTTATCTGGGTCTATTTAAAGCAGGGGTTCCTCGTAAAAGTCTTTGGATAGCCTAATAAACCGATCCATGCACCATCGATAATCTCTCTCCCTTTACAGATTTCCCAACTGACCTTTACTGAGGGTACCTCAAGGTAGAAGGCAGGCGCCATTGTTATGTATAGTATGGTCTCAGCAGGTCTACAATTACCTAGTGTGAGAATTCTAATGAGTATTGCATGGTTTTGTCTCTCTGCCACCCATGTTCACCTCGCAGCTTGCACCAAGGTGGCCTATGTTGTGAATTGCCCCGCCAACATGTCAGTATCATCCCTTTTACACATACTTTCATTGAGACACGCTCAGTGCATCCCTTTATCTGTAGCCCTTTGCTTGTCAAATTTCTGCAAACCCAATCCTTTTAAAAAATAAAAAATATTTATTTTATTTTAAGCTTTTTTCAAACATACAAAAGACACGTATAATACGGGTCAACAAACCCCCGCGTGACAACATTATATACGTCATTTTTTCTTTTGCGAGACACAACAAAAATACAAAAATGCAGTGCAATGTTAAAAGTCATTTTACATTTCGAGACAAATTCAGCTACCCCGATTTTCATGTTCAGGAGACCTCATCAGCCATGGACAATAGATATGCCGTGAGAGGAGCCCAGAAGTCCTTGTCCTTGACGATGTAGGCAGTTCCTCAGCATAACACAACAACTGATCTCTGCAGACCACATCCTTCAACCAATCTTTAAATTTGGGTACATTTTTACTATCCCAGTTTTGCGCCACCTTTCTTTTGGCTAATAACAATGCGATCAGAACTAGGCATCTATTCTCCGGTTTCAAATGTTTCACAAGCCCCAGTAAACACAGCTGCGGTGTGCAGGTCACTTCCTCCAGGACCATTTCAGTCGGGTCCTGTGTGACCAAAACCCAGAACCTGTGAACTCTGTCGCACAGCCAAGCCAAGTGGATGAAATCTGCCTCCTGCGCATGACATCTTTTACAACTAGCCCACTCCCTCAGCTCATATCTTTGTAACTGTTACGGGGATATAGTACAATTGTTGCACATATTTGAAGTGTATTATGCGTAATTTGCAGTTGGCGGTCAGCCGTTGTGTCACAGAACAACTGAAGTCCCAGTCCTCATCTTTAAGCGTGATCTCCAGTGTTGTTTCCCACCGCCCTCTTGCTTTGCTAGGTTTGGGTGCAGTTTCTGCTTGCATAGCGTTATAGTCGAGTGACTAATTTAACCCGCAAGGGACCTGCCAATAACAATTGCAGTGGACTCAGCGTTATAGGCTCTGCAGGGTGCCTATCATTAAACGTTTTAAGTGCTTCCCGTAGCCTATAATACATGAAGACTGACATTGGTGAACTGGGATGTCGGGCACGTATGGCAGCCATCATGACAAAGGTGCCTTCCGGGCATGCGTCACCCATTGTAACTATACCCATTCCCACCAGTGTTTCCAAAGCTCGTTTGTCCTGCGCTACAGAAATGCTAGGGTGATACACCAACGGGAGAGCCGGAGCATATATAGGGGATCTGCCTGACCCTCTCGCCATTGCACACCATGCCTGTGCCGTACAGTCACCAGTACACATTCCCTTAGGGGCATAGATTGTGTGAGCCTTCGACAATAATGCCACTAGTTGATCCGGAAACACATCATCGGCTTCCACCGCTACATGTGGAGTAAAAGAGGGAGGGTAAAACCAATAGTGTGCAAACTGTGCCTGTGCACATAAATAGTACACGTATAGGTCTGGAGCCTTAAAGCCCCCCTGTGAGTAAGGCCTTGTGATAGTTCACCAGCTGCACCTGGATTTCCTACCTGTCCAGACCATATGGATTAGTACTGAACGTAGCCTGGCAAAAAAGGACCCAGATAGCTTAATAGGTACATTAGTGAAAAGATACAAAAATCTAGGGAGCAAAACCATCTTTATCACTGCGATTCTGTCAGCCAGAAACAACGGCAGTTTAATCCATCTATTCACTTGCTCTTCTGTTGAGACCAACGCTCTGCCAAAGTTTTCCCTCAGCACTGTCTCTGGATTATGGTGTACCCACACCCCTAGGTATTTGACAGGTTCCACCGTCCATTCCAGCGGGTACTCCAGTGTGAATGGTCTCATGCTAGTGGTTAGCGGGAAAACTGCAGACTTACCACAGTTAATTCTGAGCCCCGACATACGTTCATATTTGATATATACAATGATCAAAGTGTGTAGTTCCTCCTCTGGATTGAGTATGTATAACAGCATATCGTCCGCATACATGGAGATTATGAGCAGCCGCTGCCTGAATTGTAATGCGGCGCCCGCGTGCTTCTGTGCACCATGCACACCAACGGCTCCATCATGATAGTAAATAGGAGCAGGCACACCGGGCAGCCCTGCCTGGTTCCTTTATGTATTTTTATAAGGTTAGAATGAGAGTTGTTGATCCGCACCCTAGCCACAGGGGATGTATACAGAACCTCTATCCATTGTTTTGGAATGTACCCCCATTCAAAAGAATTGACTGCTTTGCAGCATCCAGCATCACCGCCGCAGCTTTAAGGTCCGGATCTAATTGATGCAGCACTGCAAACACTGTTCGTAAGTTGTGCGACATGGACTGAGATGGGACAAATCCCGACTGGTCCGGGAGAACCAATGCTTGTAACAGCGGACGTAGTTTGTTGGCAATGATTTTAGCAATTATTTTTGTATCAATGTTTAATTATGAAAGCGGACGATACGACTCGCAACTGTCTGATCGTTTACCCGGTTTAAGTAACGTGACAATTAACGCCTCCCTAAGCATAGGTGGTAGAATTCGTCAATCATCGGCCTCACTATACATGTTTACCAGGTGCGGGGCTAGCGAATCTACGTACTCTTTGTAAAATTCTCCCAGCAACCCATCAGTGCCAACTGCCTTGCCAGACGGTAGTGTCCCTATTGCCTCTTTCACATCCTCTATCGTGAGTGGTTGTATCAGATACTCCCTTTGCCCATCCGAGAGCCACGCCAGCACGATCTCTTCAAAGAAGGCAATTTGGCATAATACTCCCTAAAGCATTCGACTATTTCCAGTGTGTTGTGGCATTTGGTACCGTCTGTACCCTCTATCTCTGAGACATATTCCTGGTCCTCGGACCTTTCAGTTTTGCTGCTAATGTACGGCCTGGGCGACCTCCCTCCCCGTACGCCCTTGCCGTCCAACGCCTAGACATATGTTTAATCTCTTGATCAGCTGTCTCATTATATTCTGTCCCCAGATCCCTAATTTCTGCCAGCCTTTCCATGTTCAATGTGTTTGCATACTCTTTTTCTAGGCGCGTCTATTCTCCTTCAATGTGTCTCATACGGGAACGTAATGCTTTTAGAACACCTGCCTGTAGCCCTATGCAGGTCCCCCTGACCGTAACTTTGAACACCTCCCAAAGAGTCTCTGCCTCTTCTACTGTGCCCTCCTTCTCACGGAAAAAAAAGAGTTCAATCGCCTGGCACACCTCTTCGTTAAATACTGGATCCAGGAGAGATGACGGCTGCAGACACCACTAAAACGGTTGGCAATGTCTAGTCGGTATATTAATGTCCAGCACCACCGGAGAGTGATCCGAGAGTGTTTGTGGCATGTGCTTGACACGCTTAACCCAGGGAGCTATTGATTCAGAGATAAGCCAATAGTCCAGTCTGGACCATGATTTATAAACTGCTGACAGGTACGTGCCCTCTCATATGGTGGGGTGTCTATCCCTCCAAATGTCCTTCATTCTATATGTATGCTAATGTCATGTATTACATGTGCTGCACGTTTCCCCTGCCAGGGTGTATTTGCACTCCTATCCATCACAGGATCCAGATAAGTATTCAGATCCCCCCCATATCACCAGCTCCGGTTTGATTTGAAATATCTTATTTTAAAGGTATTGATAGAAATCGGGATCATAAACGTTGGGGCCATATGTTGTAATGATCGTAAGCACCGTCCCCGCCAGGATCCCCTGTATAAGTGTGAAGCAGCCTGGGTGATCAGACTCAGTCACAATCAGTTTGAACGGTGTCCCCCTTTTAACCAGAATCATGACCTCCCCTGACGTAGTTAGAGTATGAAGCTGCTGCTCTTACCAGTGCCCATCTTCCCCCCCACCCTACATTCGCCAACTCGTGTCAGGTGCGTCGTCTGTAATAATGCCAGCTGCACCTGTCTGTCAAGCTACGCTAGGACTTGTCTGATTTGTTTGGGATTATTGAATCCCCTCACATTCCATGTCATGAGCCTGAGATCACCCTCTATCGATCAATTTCTCTTTGAAACGTATATTTCGCTTGCCTAGGACCAGATATTTAGTATCCTGCCTCACGATTTCCCGCTGTTTAAGTCTTGTCACGCAACTTAACTTAAATAACAACCCCCCCCCACCCACTTCAGCATCCCAATTATGCCAAAGACATGTCCCGAACAAATAGTCAGTAAACATAACAACCATTGCGGGAATACCCACTCAAGGGCATCTAGGTACCCGTTTCCCACCTGCAGGGTAGGCGTGGTGAAGCTCAATTTACATATGACCAGTCTGCATCCCCATTGTTTCACAGCTATGCAGATGCCATACACAAAGGTGTTATTCCCCCATCCCTAATAATCTTTGTTCTCCAGCACACACTGATATTGAACACAAGTGCTAGGGTTGCAATGAAACAGTACAATAGTATGCTCCGTTGTGCATTTTCTACCACCATCTCGTCACACCTGGCCTAATCCGGAGCTCCCAGGAATGCGGTTGTCATTTGTCCATATTTCTGTAGAGGTTGTACACCCCCATTGTCCCGCAGCCACCCAACATATGCATGTTAGAGACATTTTGTGTGTCCGGATAAACTTACAGTCCGGCGAATCAGTCATCCTTCTCTGGATGAGAGTTTCCCGGATCGCAATCTCACTCTGTTCTGCGCCTCTTATAACACCTAAAGAGACATGCCAAAGTTGTATCGCAAATCTCGTAACAAATCCAGAAAGAGTATAAAAGCCCAGAGTGCAGATATCATTCCACTGTATCTGATCTCTCCGAGTGCGTTGGCGAAGTATTCCTCCTAGCCGCTTTCGTTCCGGCCTGCACTTGTTTCACAAATTATTGCGCTGCTTTCAGGGTCTGGAATATTTTCTCCTTTCCCTCCTCCGTAATCTTCAGCCGGGCGGGATAAAGCATTCTCTGCGAGCCCCCCTGTACTGCAATAGTAAAATAAGGGAAAAACGACACCACATTTCCTTGATAGTTTGTGATTTGCTTCTCTCTCGCCAATATCAGGACTGTATCCCGATCCCTGTATTTAAGGATTTTTGCTATGATGGGGCGCAGCGGCGCAACTGGAGGCGGCTTGGGTGCTAGAGAGCAATGCGCCCGTTCAACAATTAGCACTTGCAAGTGATTCTCCGACCCGAACAGGTCCCGCAGCATCCCCTCTACATAGTCCCCAAGCCGCTTTGTATTCGTGCTCTTTGGGACACCCATTATACGTAGATTATTATGGCGGGAGCGTGCCTCCAGGGCTTCATTTTTGGCCCTTATGACTTCAAGCAGTTTCTTGATTTCTTGACATTTGCCCGCAGTGGAATGTGATTTATCCTCAACTGCTGAGATACAGTGCTCTGCCATCGTTAGACGTTCCCTCTCCTTGTCTAATTTGGCTGCCATATTGTCCATTCTGAGTGACAAGGTATCAATCTTGCTCTGTAGGCTTTGCTACATGGCTTGTAGGGTGGCCTCTAGTGTGGAGGTATGTGGTTGGCCCGTCTCCAGTTCAGTGTCAGAATGTTTGCCCGTCGGCCGAGTCGAGCGTCGCGATTCAAAGGAGAGCTTGGACTGTTGCTGATCAGATTTCCCCATACTGCACTTTTAGTACCTTACATACAAGGGTTTCTGTTTCTCAATCAAATGCGCCCTAATGCCGCTCTCCACACAGACTGCTGCTCACTGTCCCCACCTCTGCAGCACACCCCACAGTGGTTCCACAAGCCTAGTATCTTTGCCAGTTGCAGGCATAGTCGCGGGACTCCCAGCCCCTCTCATTGGCAGTAAAGGCCTCCTTTGTGGATCATAGCTCCTCCCACACATAAATTAATAGGGCCCAGCACGCCACCCAGGCTCCGTTTAATCAGAAATCCCCAATTGTTGCACACAGCGTCCATTACTGCCCAAGCTGCCATGGCCGTTCAGTATCTGGCTACAGTGCTGCCTATTCACTCGTTGATATGTACACTGCCACTGTTGGTGACCGTCTGCCTCCACTCCCTCGCAGGCCTCACATGCATTAATATTTGGGTAACCCCAGCGGCGATATAAAAACTGGTCACCCAAGAAGACTTCGCCGCGCTCGCATATTCACACCGACCTTACTTGGCAAATCTTTGCGTTCCAACATGCCCTTTAGCGCAGCAATCAGCTGTTTCCCCTGTCACTGGTCGTCTGCCGGAGTGTGCGATGCACACAGCCCCTGGGTACTGCGTAGTGAGAGCCACAGGCGGTGTTTGTCAGTTCCTCTCACTCCCTCGTATTTACCGCACAGCTGGAATGGGTGAGGATCCAGCCACCGCTAGGCCGTTTGATGTCACGATTGTCCACCCCCAATTTCTATGCCCGCTGTACCTCACTTTCGTTGCGGCTGCAATCTCACTTCTCAGCCAAACCAGACTTCACAACCGGGCTACCACAGCCCGCCAGTGTGCGCGCGTCTTGTCTCAGGGCCCCGTGCTCCAGTCTTGATGTCCCGGTCAGGATGTATGTCGTTACAACGCACACTTTTACAACGCATGCACTTACAACGCATTTTTTACAACGCACAATCCATTACAACGCATGACACTACAACGCATGACACTACAACGCATGACACTACAACGCATGACACTACAACGCATTTTTAAAAACTACCTTTACAACGCATTCCATTACAACGCATACTACCATTACAACGCATACCATTACAACGCATAATATTAAATTGCATTTAAGGTAAGTATTAGATAGTATAGGGGTATAGGGGTAAAAATTACTATTCTAACTCCAGGGGGTGCAACAGTAGGGTAAGTGTTGGATAGTATAGGGGTAAAAATTACTATTCTAACTCCAGGGGGTGCAACAGTAGGGTAAGTGTTGGATAGTATAGGGGTAAAAATTACTATTTTAACTCCAGGGGGTGCAACAGTAGGGAAAGTGTTGTATAGTATAGGGGTAAAAATTACTATTCTAACTCCAGGGGGTGCAACAGTAGGGTAAGTGTTGGATAGTATAGGGGTAAAAATTACTATTCTAACTCCAGGGGGTGCAACAGTAGGGAAAGTGTTGGATAGTATAGGGGTAAAAATTACTATTCTAACTCCAGGGGGTGCAACAGTAGGGTAAGTGTTGGATAGTATAGGGGCAAAAATTACTATTCTAACTCCAGGGGGTGCAACAGTAGGGAAAGTGTTGGATAGTATAGGGGTAAAAATTACTATTCTAACTCCAGGGGGTGCAACAGTAGGGTAAGTGTTGGATAGTATAGGGGTAAAAATTACTATTCTAACTCCAGGGGGTGCAACAGTAGGGTAAGTGTTGGATAGTGTAGTGTAATATTATGCGTTGTAATGGTAGTATGCGTTGTAATGGAATGCGTTGTAAAGGTAGTTTTTAAAAATGCGTTGTAGTGTCATGCGTTGTAATGTCATGCGTTGTAATGGATTGTGCGTTGTAAAAAAATGTGTTGTAAGTGTAGTGCGTTGTAAAAGTTGCGTTGTAAAGGTTGTTCCCCTCCCGGTCAGCATCTGACAAACCGAGGTGAGTTATCTCCGGTTTCCACATCGATCACATACTCCGTCGCAGCAATCACAGACCGATCCAAACCGCCATATTGTTTGCAGCAGGCCACAAGGCTGCTCTCCCTTCCCCTCAAACCGGTCTTATATTAGGTGTATATCGCTTTTGCCACACTAGGGTGATTCCTTTAATAGTCCGCTACCATTTACCATATTTTTTAGTGCTCAATGTACGCTGGTCCGCAGATTTTTGACGGATTGTTTACCCGGTCAGCAGAGCTGCACTACAGTGTGGCCATCTTGCCGCGGGCTCGCTAGCACCCCTGCAAACCCAATCCTTGAATTTCGTATGTCATGCTTTTACTATCCCTAGATTTCCATATTTCTTCCTTTACACCATTCCTTAATTTTCCTGCACTTGAGTGTTCCCCTTGTTCTCTTCAATTGTCTTCTTCCCCCACCTTAATCATTCATTTTCATTCAAAGTCTTTATTCGGCTAGCAAAAACAGCCATAAAAGTACAAACAAAGTCATCCATCTAAAACAGTTAAAACATTTGGTGCAACATACAGTTATAAACATAAAATTAATTTAATTTGTTGCACTATAGCATGATACTTTTCCTCGCATTAATCGATTTCAAAATAAATAGAGCAACATTATAGCATATAAAAGCATCATCTAATGTTGCCAAATATTTCATTACTACTTTGTGTGACCTAATGTTCTGTGCAACAAACAGTGGTTTAAGATTAAAAAAAACAAACCACCTAACATTCTGATAAAATTTACAAAACAATAGAAAGTGCAATGTGCTTTGGTTGTCATAGGGGCAGGGAGCCATATCAGGTGGGCAGGACTTCATAGTTGGGAAGGCAACTAGATGATGCACAATACTACATCTCATTCTTATCAGCACAAAACATTGCTGTGTGTTGGTCACATATAATAAATAGTTATTTCGGCTCTCCTCCAAATTCAAAGATTTATAAAAGGTGAACGTTGATTTGTGCAGTACGTCCATTGGTCAATCCAGTCTATGCTGGGGAATGGTTTCTTTGATCCTTTTCTTGGTAAGAGACAATACTTTTGTGGGGTACGACCAGATATATTAAACAGCCTTACGAGGGAGAAATTAATCTACAATGGCCAAGGAATACTTAGTACATCATTCAGAGTTAAACAGTCTAAAATAATTGATCTAGTAAAAACTGTTTTTTCCTTGGCCCATAGTGAAGCCCACAATAACAACGGTCTAACCAATAAAAGATCCTTTAAAAACTTTAGTCCCACCTCATGGTGTACAATAGTGTTTGATGCAGAGGAGGGTAGGTATAATAAGCGTTTCAAAAAGCAATTTTGTTCTATTTGCAAGGCTGTGCTGTTTGCGTAACCCCAGAGGCCTGATCCATAAAGGGCTGGGCTCACTCCTTTTGCTTTATAAATGGCTACCATTCCATTAACAGGTCGGTTCCCTAGTTTTGAAGAAAATTAAAAAATCCCTTGTGATGCCCTACTCATTTTAGCTCTAGTGTTTTAAACATGTTGAGACCACCTTAATCAATTCATCCCTCTTCCATTACCTCTTTCTCCCCATTCTTCCTTTCTGTCTCCATAACATTTCTCTACTTTTCTGCATCAGCACTAGCCACAGAAACAGCCACGTTGGACACAGCAGCACCATAGGCTGCAAGAAGCGGATGCAGCAGCACTAGCCACAGAAACAGCCACACTGCAGTCCTCTCTGGTACACCAAAATCTCACCTTGCCCCCCACACCCCTCAAAACAACTCTCAATGCAGCAGCCAAAATGGTCACCGGAGTGGAGAAATTCGACCGCATCACACCTGCACTCAGAGAACTAAAATGGCTCCCAATTGAAATGCGGGTTAGCTTCAGAATAGCCTGCCTCGCGCACAAAGTCCTTCACACAGGAAAACTGGAATACATGGCTTCCAAACTCAAAAATCTTGTCAGTCCAGGAACCTCAGGAGATCCAACACTCTACTACTCATCCCACTGAGAACACGCAAACAAAAAACCACTGACAGGTCCTGCGCTTGTAACGTGCCCAAAATCTGGAACTCTTGCACCCCCCCACATCAGAATTATCCCCTATATTGCAAAACTCAAAAGACTGCTCAAAGACCTTTTCTTCGAGCGTTCCCTAGCGAGCCGATAGGATCCGCCAAAGTGCTTTAGCCAGCATACCGCATGCCTCTGACTCTTTGTCTTATGACCTCGACCTCCTACACCTCCCGGACCCTACCTCGTTCCCTCCTCCCAGAAAGAGGAGCCTATCGGCTACTCGCGTGTGAACTTTTCTCAACACGTATCTTTAAGTTATATTTGTCTATCTTTAGGTCTGAACTCTATGCGTCACGAATCATTATGTTATACTACGGTCACTTCTTTGTTTGATTGCATCTTTGATACATGTTGTAAAGCGCTCTGATACCCTTGGGTCCAGCTAGTGCTATATAAAACTCCTAAATAATAAATACTGCAGATACAGGCACCAGAGACAATAGCATCAGGGGTAGCAGGAATCAGTCACACAGAGGCACGAGGGACAGAAGCTCTGGACACAGCAGCCACTGTCTTTCATAATTATGAATACAAGTTTGCTTTAAGAAACTCATTAGAAATCTTTGAAATAAAAGGGTAACCAACAGTACAATATAATAACAATCTCTAGTTCTAGTAGGTTAACGCAGATCTGGTAACCTATTTCGTGAAAGCCTAAAAAAGGAGACATTTTTGAAGTTCAGGATTTGCTGTGGGACATTCCGGAGATCACTAGGCAAGGGAAAGATAAGGCAAACAAAAAACACAAACTGGATACGTTTGTAATTAAGAAGCAAAAAGCTGGTGAAGATGACATTTGCGATGAATAAAATGTAGCAGCTATTGAGGAAAGTACCCAAAAATCAACTGAACGGTCTTTCTCAGTACGTAAGAAGAGTAAAGGACACATCTCCAATCCTCATTTATATAGTAAAGCTTCTATGAAACTGGGTTTCACATTTTCTGGTAATGAAAACCATCCTTGTCCCCAGTGTTTAGTTTGTGGGGAAATACTTGCAAATGAAAGTATGGTACCAAATAAATTAAAACAACATTTCACAACAAAAAACACAACCATTTGTCAGAAAAACCAGTTGAATACTTTATTGAGCTTTCAAAATATATAAGGAAGCAGTCTGCATCATTCATAAAGAGAATGAAGACATCAGGGAAAGCTCAAAAGGCAGGTTACTTGGTTGCTTAAATAATTTCCAAAAACAAGGAACCACACACTATTGCTGAAACCACCATAAAGCAATCTTGCTGTGCTATTGCTTGAACAATGTTTGGGCCACAATTTGAGATAGAAGTTCATAAAATCCCTTTGGCAGATAACACAATTGGAAGACACATTCAAGATATGTATGCTAACATTAAGCTGAAAATAAAGGATATTTCTCAAGACGATAACACGATCTTTAGATTGCAAGTAGAAGAATCAACAGATGTCAGTGAGTTAGCTCAATTATTGGTTTTTATATGTTTCATTCATACTGATGGAATTATTGAGCAATTCCGGTGTTGCCTAGAACCTCCAATGAGAACTAGAGGCGAGGATATTTTTAAAACTTTAGATTGCTTCATGAAGGAAAATAATTTGCAATGGTTAAATTGTGTCAGAATATGCACGGATGTCACACCCTCAATAGTTACTCAACAAAAGTAAGCTTCCTCGCCAGGCTCAGATCAGACCTTCGCCATTGAGACTCCCGGGGCGGCTGCCTATCGGTGTGAGCCTCTCTTTGGTAGCTCGTAGCCAATTTGCTTCTTTGCACAATTTGCGCGCTGTTTTAAATACCCTTTTAACCTTTTGTGTATTGTGTATTTGTTTACTGTGTCACGGCTGGTATCACACACTGTCTTTCTCTCCTGAGGCAAAAAGCCGGGAGATCTCCTTACTGACCTCTCTTTCTGTTGTGGGGATATCGGTTCTCACCTTTGGGGCAGTTGAGTAGTCTGCTGCTGCTCTAATGGTCTCGCCGCTATTCCCCTGCCTTCCTCCTGTTGCGCTGTCAGGGCGACCCTCTCACTGCCGATTCGAGCAGCGGGTCAGACGCTCGCACCGCGGCCATCTTTGGTGAGGCAGGCTTGCTAGTCGGCGGACTAGGCTTGCTGCCTCACGGGCGGGAAGTATAAAGTAAGACGGGGATGGCTCCGCGCAGCGGACGCGTTCAGCGGAAGCGCCTTTCCCGCGCCAAAGGAGCACCTAAGGAAAGCCCGTCTGCGCCCGTCAGCGTATCGGAAGTGGCCGGTTGCGGACGGGTTGGGGACTTTGTGAGCCACTGCCATGAGAAAATCATAGAGTACACCGCCCTACAGCTACTAGCCCTCAGACAGCGTAGTGATAGCGGCTGCAGTGTCCATGACCCCTCTAATCGGGGTAAACATCTTTGCATGGGTTGTGGTTGGTCATTGGAGGGTGGATTGAGGGAAACAGAAGTCGCAATGCCTAGCCAATATGCATTCGCATCTACGAAGCGGTGCTCTGTCGACCATTATTTCTGTTGTGCCCTTCTGAACACTCGGTCTGTGAGCAAACATGCTCAGGATTTATTTAACTTTCTCTCCGATGTCAAGCCCGCCTGCTTGTTCCTAACGGAAACGTGGCTCGGCGAAGCATCAGGCCCAGATGTAGCAAATGCCCTGCCCGCGAATTACTTCATACTCAGGAAAGATCGGAGCGAAGGCAAAGGGGGAGAAGTGGCACTGGTGGTTGACAGACGCTTCGAGTGCTCCATCATACCTACTGATGACATCCGCGGAGCCGAAGTATTGGGGTTCTGTATTACACTTTCTCCCGGTCAATCTTGTGCGGGTCTGTTGGTTTACAGACCCCCAGGCCCTGTTGGATCCTTTAATGAGGAGCTGGACGCAGTGATCTCGGTCTTGAGCGTTCAATTTAAGCATTTCATTCTTCTGGGCGATTTCAACGTTCACTTTGATAATGCGGGTGCAGCTGACACTATTAGATATTACTACCCCTTTGGGCCTTTCACCATACGTAATGTTGCCCACTCATAACAAAGGGCATACATTGGATCAGATCTTTTCCACTTCCTCTGTGACTGTTGGGCCTCCCCTTCCGGTGTTATGGTCCGATCACCTTTTGGTGACTTTTAATATCCAGTCCCAAATTACTGTGTCTAGTAGAGGTGATGGGTGTCCAGCTTGGTTGTCGCGTCCTTTCCATCAAGTCACTGTGGAAATGATTGATCAGTATCGGCTAACCCACCCCTGCTCCCTTACTGGCGATTTAGAAATGGACCTTACTCGTTTTCAAGCATGGCTTGCGCAGTGCCTGGAGGATTTAGTCCCGCCTAAGCGGGCGTATAAAAAATCCTCGCGAGCATCGGCCCCATGGTTCACGCATTTGCTTAACTCCAGTAGAAGGATCTGCAAAAAAGCCGAAAGAGCTTGGCAAGAAAATTACTTAGATCCTCTGAAGGAGGCTTACAGATGCTGTACCAGGGCCTATCATAAGGAAATTTACCTGGCCAAAAAGCATACTTTGCTCAACGGATTGAGGAGGCCGCTAATACTAGCAAAGAAATCTTCGCAATTGTGAAAGAATTCACATCACCTGTGGCTGCCACGCCTAGGTGCTCTTTTACGGAACCTTGGGTTCTGCAACTTGCCAGTTTTTTTGCCAATAAAATCAAGATCATTCAGGCATCTTTTCCTGCTTTTACGCTGGGGGGAGGGCCTTGTCCTGAAACTAAGGCCATGGTCTCGGTTTCGGGATCGCCCAGTTTGATGAGTTTTCCACCTATTGCACCTCAAGTTTCACTTGAACTTCTCGTTAAAATTAGATCTGGTTCTCCTCTGGACCCCTGTCCTGCGAAGTTTCTAGCTAAAATAGCTCATGCCATTAACCCGATGGTTAACCCAATTTTAAACTGCTCGTTGGTTGCAGGGATAGTGCCGTCTGCCTGGAAACAAGCTATGGTCATTCCTCTGCTGAAGAAACCCTCTTTGGACCGGGCCATCCATGCTAATTACCGACCTATCTCCTTGCTCCCTTCCCTGGCCAAAGTGGCAGAAAAGCATGTTCAGTCTGTCCTCTCTCATTTTGTTGAGTCCCACGGCCTTCTGCACCACACTCAATCCGGCTTCCGCGCGAATATGAGCATGGAGACGGCTTTGCTGGAGGTGGTGGAGGCCATCAAGGAAGTTCAGGACTCCGGGGGTAAGGCACTGCTGGTGCTGCTCGATCTCTCGGCGGCGTTTGACACCGTTCCTCATGATCGCCTATTGGCGCGTCTTGCGGAGATTGGTGTTGGAGGAACGGTGTTCAATTGGTTTAAGTCCTTTCTGACCAACCGCCAACAGACAGTCTGGGCCCCTCCGTATTCCGCGGCAGTGCCGCCTTTGGAAGTGGGAGTTCCTCAAGGATCTATATTAAGTCCGACCCTTTTTAATATCTATATGTCCCCTCTGGCGGCACTGGTCGAGTCTTTTGGAGCCCAGATTGTCTCATATGCTGATGACACCCAGCTTCTTTTCACGTGTGAAAAAGATATCGACTTCAATGGAGATCAGAATAAAAGCTGTCTGGGTGCGGTTTTTGCATGGTTCCAAAGTAATCAGCTTTAATGCAACTCGGACAAATCCGAGGTTCTTTTCTTCGGTTGTCCTCCCGATCCCTGCTGGAGGTCTTGGTGGCCTGCGGATATGTTTCCCCCTTCAGACATGGCCTCGGTGGTTAAAAATCTTGGTATTAAGATGGACAACTGTCTCACTCTTAAACCACAGATTAGGAGCCTAGCTGGTCAATGCTTTGGGATTTTAAAAATGTTAAGAAAATTTCTCCCTTTTCTCTCCATCGCCCATTGGAAAATTACGGTGCAGGCCATGATAGGTTCTAGGCTGGACTATGCCAATGTCTTGTATTTGGGTCTTCCAAAGCTCCTTCTCTCACGCCTTCAGGTTGTACAGAACTCGGCCGCTCGGGCAATCTTTGGCCTTAGCCACCGCTCCCACGCTACGGGACTGTTGCAGTCTCTCCACTGGCTACCTATTCAGAGGCGCATTGAATTCAAGGCACTTATGCTGGCATTCAAGACTCTTCAAGGCACTGGTCCCCTCTATATGAGGAAGAGGATCGGTTTTTACCTGCCTGCCAGAGCCTTGCGTTCCGCGTCATTGTCCCTTACCACGGTCCCGGCAATCAGTCGCGCCCGGATCGGAGGGCGGTCTTTTACATACCTTGCGCCCCGGGCCTGGAATGCCCTCCCATTGGCTTTAGGAAAGAGTGAGAGTTTGACGACCTTCAGAAAGATGCTCAAAACATGGTTGTTTAGCCTATAGGCTTTTTTCCCCTGCCGGAGCTTTATGGTCTCGGGTCTGACAGCGCCGGGACACTCTGCTTGAGTAGCTGTGCGCTTAACAAAACCCTTGATAACATAACATAATATAACATAACAAAAGGTTTTAGAGCTTTAGCATAGAAAGAGAATGAAAATATAATTCTCACTGCTTTTTACATCGCGAAGCACTAGTTGCCCAAACCACTGGAAATGAATTAAGAAGTTATGGAAAAAGTGGTTCAAATGGTTACATTAAAAGCAGACCTCCTAAATCAAGATTAGTTGCTCATATTTGTGAACTAATGGGGGCAAGGTTTAACAAGCATTTACAATGCAATGGTCTCGGCATTGTTAAAGTTAGAGCTATTGGCATTGCTCATGACATTATTTTTGTTTATGTTTTTGTTTTTAAAACATTTAAAGAAACGGCATTGTTATTTACAATGTCAATAGCTTAATCTCTCTCAAATGCGAGACCTATTGCATTTGCACCCACTCACAGAGCCACCCACACAGAGCCACCTACACAGAGCTATTCACATAGAGCAACCCACACACAAATAGAGCAACCCACACACAAATAGAGCCACCTACACACACACACACACACACACACACACACACACACACACACACACACACACACACACACACACACACACACACAGTAACCCACACACACAGTAACCCACACACAGACAGATCCACTAACGCATAGAGCCACCTACAAACTATAAAATGGTTGGGGGCAGAACCCCAAGAAATGTTGACTGGCTCAGAGGTTTCCAAATGGGCAATAGCTTAAGAAACACAAATGAAACATGTCCGCAGGGATGAAAAGCAAGAAGAGGACTTGGGGACGTGGGCAACCATGCTTACTGATCAAAGAGAACCATAAAAGGTGTCCACTGGGGAGCCAACATTATGATGTGCCCGACATGCGCTAGAAGATTAGGACAGAGGATGGTAGATTGGGACCCGACGACAGTTGACACAGGGGCATGGTAACTTGCCTACACCCCTTACAAAGTTAAAATTGTCTCCTCTTCTAGGAAACTATGCCCTAGCAGGGTAAGAAAGGGTGAGGAGTTGTTCAAAGGATCACATTATAATGTCAGGAGGAGAAGAATCCTTTCTTAATTATGTCACATTGTTACACTCTCTAGGTCGTAAAATTAAAGTCAAAGGGACTCGATAGTTCGGATCGCATGGAGGGAGGTGTGTGTACTTGACGCAGATGTTCACAGTTCCGTACAGGGAAAAACCTGTATGGCAGAGTCGTGCACTTAAGAACCAACCGCGGGATGTTCGTTGAAAAGGCCACTAAACTCTTAACCAGTCGCGACCATGCATGGGAAGTGAGCATAGCCTTGTCTGTCGGAATGAGAAGCAACTATACAGACTGAACGGGCCTTTGCGTAAAAATCATGCTGCAGAGAGTTCATGAGCACTGTCAGCTGCTTCGAGTAGTGACATAAAGAGCAGCGGAGAACTACTGCGCAATCCAAATTAAGGTACGGGCAGGTCAGCAAGAGGCACACAAACACACCCTTTTCCTATATACAACCAATGGCAAAGATTAAAAACACCATCTGTTTAAATAATGCGAAAAACCAACGTGCAACACACACTATTTATGGTCAACAATAACGTACCGCTCACCTCCATCAGATCGATACTCCCAGCACAGTGTATTATAGACCCCAGAAAAAATAAATAATAAAATCACGGCCAGTGTCCTAGTGTAATCAAGCAAGATCATTAATACAGATGTATAAAAGTCAGAACTGCCTTTTAATATGAGTTGTTTAATTTGATATTCCATTGACACTAAGAACGTATAGACACAGAGCAGCAATGATCGCCCATTGACATTCGAAACAATATGCCCGTACTGCTCTAGCGATGTCAGGAAGGGGCGTTTAGCAGTGCGTGCAGTTAAGGTATGGATGTAGGGAACTGGGTTGGGAGCCTGAGTCGTGTGTATGGGGAGAGACACGGGACCATAGGGTGGCTTAATTAATTAATGCCCCTTGGTTCACACGCCCCTTTCACACTTGCCAGGGGTAACCCCCTCAATCAGCACTTACCTGAATTTACCGCCAAGGAGGTCGCCATCTTGGTAAGAATGCAGCGCCAAAGAGAAACTAAAGAGGGACTAATTACATTACACCCAGACACAGAAGACAGACTACAGTGCTTTGCTAACCAAAAAATGAAAGACAGACCGGAAGTACGCGTCTGGAGTTTCATCGAGACAAGTAAATGACGGAGTTGCTGAAGTGAAACATCAAGGTTCTAACAAATGGGCTAATAAACGACTACCTGTCAGCTGTGAAAGTAGACAGGGAAAAAAAGTTTTGCACTTATGCTTTCTCGTTTGCCTGCATCTACTAGATGCCAGTTCATAACGCACCGAGGTATATTAGAACGATTATAACTAGTGAACTGCAGATTACATCACCTCTTTTGCAAAAGGAGTTACGGTAACTTGGATGAGGCGCCTGTTGACCGGAATGACGAGGTAGCGGGCGCCCGGAGGGAGAGACATCAAGGGGCAGGTGAGGAGAGGCGCTGGCTCGGTCGAGTGGTTGGTTCTGTTGTAGTACGAATCGAGGGGTCCAAGGTTCGATCCTCGGTCGGGGTAGATGCGCGTCATTGTGTGTGCATTAAATAACAAGCACACCACTGCCTTTCTCCGAGGTGAAGCAGAAATGCCTCGGAGAAAGGCAGCGGCATTTTCGGATTCGGGGGCGTGTTTTTGGATTCGGGGCGTGTTTTTTTTTTCTCTCCTCTTGCCATTGGCTGGAGGAGAGAAAAACACGCCCGGGCTAAATGGCACAAAAAAAAAACGCCCCCGAATCCGTAAAGGACGGGGCCTGTTCGGAGTGACAAACCTCTTCTCCAATGGCTGGCCAGCATTCAAGAGGCCAGCCAATGGAGAAGAGGGGCGGGTTCAAGCCCCTCTTCTCCAAGTCAATAAATCTCGCGAGCGAGCCTTCGCTAGCCGAGACCTAAAAAGCTTGTTCTGCACACAGACGTTAGTTGGCTTTCAAGAGGTCGCGTGCTTTGTCATGTGGGAAATGATGCTTAAACTTTGAGGTAAATCAGCAACACGAATTCTGCGATCCAATTCAAAACAAACTTTGGTGCACAAAATTAGCAGACATATTTGAACATTTGAATAAAATTAACACCAGTATGCAAGAAAATGGAGAAAATATTTTAGCAGTAGATAAAATTTGTGCTACGAGATAAAATAGCAATTTAGAAAAGAAATGTGAAAGAAGGCAATTTTGAAATGTTTTCCAAAACAGCTGAGTGTGAGCTGAAATGTGATATCTGCTCACTGATTGTTGACCATTTAACCTTGCTCGGAGAGAAAGTTCATCATTACTTCCCAAATGTTGAAATCCAAGACTATGATTGGATCAGAATCCCATTTCTTTCTACTACAACTGAGAACTTTTCACTTATTGAAGAAGAATTAGATTAAATAAACAATGATCGAAGTCTGTTAATGATGCATTAAGAGGGTGATTTAGACAGCTTTTGGATTGCTGTTTTAAAAATGCATCCAAACATAGGTAAAATAGCGTTAAAAATTCTCCTGCAGTTTTCTACTACATACATTTGTGAAGTATCCTTTTCAACGATGACAAACTTAAAGACACTGAAACGTAGAAGCTGGAAAATGCTCGATTACGAAATGCACGTGTCTATCTAATATTCCACCAAATATTGACCAGCTGTGTTCATCCTATCAACCTCATACATCTCATTAAAATAGTAAGTGTTGTTGGTTTTTTCAAATTGTTAAATTCTTGCACATATTTACATATTGTTGCTCATCAAGGACATGTTTTGGAAAAGTATGTGCGTTATCTTACAAATCATTTTTAAAAAGATCAATGAAAGGTTTTCGTGAGATATATTGCGTCCCCATACATTTAGTTATTTACAATTTCTATGACATATGCATTTGTCCTTATCTATTATATGCAGTTAAATCCGGTCTGCTAGAAAAACTGAATTACTGTGTCGCGAAATGATGCATGTCTAAAAAGTGTGTCACCAACATGAAAAATTTGGAAAGCACTGGCTTAGGGGATATGTGGCCATGATATTGGACATGGAATTAAAATAGTGATCAGTGAGGTCCTGGGCATTGGTAATGGCGGGAACAGAGTCTTGTTACTGATAGTTGACATAGTGTGCAAGTTAATGTTTCGGGTGTCACAGATCCAATGTTTGGCTTTCTTTGGCGGTGATAGCCTTTATATTTAGGGAGGTGACACACTGATGGTCGGTCCAGTCACATGGGAGAATATAATCAACTTGTATGGTGTTCTCTTTAATAATGATTAGGTCAAGGATGGCTCCTTTTTTATGTCGGGCTATTGCAGGCTTGTATGAGGTTGAGCTTACAAAGGAAGGATTTGAAGCAGTTCATGAGTGGGTCATTGGAATTGTTCCAGTGAATGTTGAAGTCACCCAGGAAGACCTGATTGGTATGATAGTCAACGTTGCAGGAGATAATCTCCCTGACCCGTTCAGTGAACATGCAATTACCGACTGGAGGGTGATAAAATGTGAGGAGGGAGCACTTTGAGTTGCTAGTTGTGCAGAGGTCAATGAAGAGGTATTGACTGGTGGGCAGAGATGTGGCGTGTGCCTGTTTCATAGAGCGTGAGGCTCTGTTTAAACAGGCTAGGTCACCACCGCACGTCCTGGGCGGATTAGTTTAATAATGTCATAACTAGGGGAGCCCAGGGTTTGCAAAGTATGCCCAAAGGAATAGTTTACCCAGGATTCCGTTAGCATGAGAATATCAAGGTCCTGGTTGAGGATAAGAGCAGCTATGTGAGCTGCATGTTGCACGGCCGAGCGGCAGTTTAGTAATGCGCATTTCAGAAATGTGTTAGAAGTGGTCCTATCGGAAGGAGTATGAGAGAGGGGACTTGAGTTTGTTTTGATTTGTTCATTGACCTAGTATTGGGGTGGGAAGACCTAATGGGGTGGGAGACCAATTGTCGATTTTTGCGCCGGGTTGGGCGAGAGCAGCCAAGGTAAGGTTATAGGAGTCTAGGAGGTCAAGTAGGTCATCATTTGATAGCGGACTGACTAGTCTATTGGGTCAGGGGGGAGTGATTATGGATGGGTGCGGTCATGTAGCCAGGCTGGGTGCTCCCTGTGTAGGCAGGTAGTGTTTGGAGATTCTGGGGTGTCGTTAGATAGGTGTTGAGCAAAATGTGGGGACCAATTGTGTTCAAAGTGATGTATAATAGTTTGAGAACTTCTGCACAAATCCGATGCAGGTCTGAGTTTACAGAGTCATGCAACAGATATCTGAGGGCTCTCAGTTTGGGGGAAGCGTTGGAGTGTGTGTGTGTGGGGGGGGGGGGGTGACAAAGCAATAGGGGGAGCTGGCATTGGTAAGGTTCACCAATGGAGCCTTGGAAGTGGGTGGTTGAGCGGAAGCAGTGTCAGGGTGGAACTTGTTAATGAGAGTGTGGATGTGGGGGGTGCTGAGGGAATGGTGGTGTCTGACAGGTATTGAGGGGGGGTTGATGTTGGGGGTGAAGTCAGTGGAGAGGGTTGCAAAGGGCAGCAATGGAACCCATGGACAGCTGGGTGACCACCCGGTGGGAGGGGTGGGATTGGTGGACTGGCAGGGTAATTGGGGAGAGGGGGTTAAGGGGTGGGGGAGTCAGGGAAATAGGCAAGGGAGTAGAAAGGAGACTGGCAGTTTCTAGTTTGCTTTTGAGGTAGGAGAAGGGTTGTGGATGAGTTCCAGGTTGTGATCAGAAGATTGAATGAGTACGGTGCCGTTGTTGTACATGGAAATTATGGCATTGCTGTGGTAAGGTGCGGAGGTCACGATAGTGAGTGTGACCATGAGGAATTTTCTTGGTTATGGTGGTGTTGAGTGAGGAAGAGTGAACATTCCTCCATTTGGAATGCCGGTTGGTGGAGAAAGGAACGCGTTACTTACCTGTAACTGCGGTTATCTAGTATTGATATCTTTCATAGATTCACATGCCTGAATCATTCCCCGTCGTCGGGATGGGAGTCCCCGCTACATAAATAAAGTAATGTGTCAGTAGACATATAGAGTAATAGGCCAAAGGCCTCACCTTAGTAACATATCCACGTCCTTTTATAAAACAAAAGGGACCAAACTTTGGAGAGTAGCCAATCAGCTATCACCGCCCTGTAGAACCTTCCTGGAAGGAGCTCTAGTCCCTCAGATTTTCGTAAGCACAGTGCTAAGAAGTTGTACACTGAGAGACCCAAGGGAGTCCTTCCAGGGGAGGTGGGTGGGTTGCATGTGAATCTATGAAAGATACCAATACTGGATAACCGCAGTTACAGGTAAGTAACACGTTCCTTATCCAGTATTAGGGTATCTTTCATAGATTCTCATGCCTGAATCAGAATAGTAAGCAATGAGAAGCACATTTCAAAAGGTACCGTATATATAAATTCACAGATATCTCAATGTGAAAAAAGAAAGTACCAAAAAGCAATGACATAGCAGAGGCATAAAACACAATAGAGAAATGTGCGTATAGAGAAAAGGATAGTGGGATGAAAGGAAGGGCTCACCTCTAATGAAATAGATGACGGAGCACCGCTTGACCCACTGCAGCGTCTTTCATGAGTTCAGTATCCAGGCAGGAATGCTTGGTAAATGTATGCGGAGTCTTCCATGTTGCCGCTCTGCAAATGTCCACAATGGGCACTCCTGCAAAAAGTGCCATGGAAGTAGAGATTGCCCTTGTGGAATGGGCTCGAACTGTGGAGAGCAAGGATTGCCCCGCTTGCTGGTGACAAAAAGTAATGGCTGCGGAGATCCAGCGAGAGATACTTTGCTTAGTGAGTGGAAGACCTTACCTAGGTCAACTGTAAGCCACAAAGAGTTGGTTGGATTTGCAAAATGTCTTTGTTCTGTCAATGTAGAATTTCAGGCAGCGTTTAAGGTCTAAAGAATGCAGAGTTTTTTCTGCCACTGTTTGAGGATTTGGAAAGAAAGAACGCAACACAATAGGCTCATTGAGATGGAAGTTTGAGGGAACTTTAGGGATAAACTTCGGATTTGTACGAAGTATGACCCTGTCGTGTTTGAATTGAAGGAAAGGGTCTTGGATTGAGAATGCATGAAGTTCACTCACTCGCCTTGCTGAGGTCAGGGCTAGAAGGAGCGCTGTTTTCCAGGAGAGATACTTGAGATCCGCTCTGTGGATTGGCTCAAAAGGGTGTTTCATAAGTTGAGCCAGAACCGTGTTGAGTTGCCAGGCGGGAGGTAAAGTTTTTACCGAAGGGAATGTTCTAAACTGGCCTTTAAGGAATTGTTTAATTAGCCGATGAGACCACAGAGAAAGACCTGCAGAGGATCTCCTGAAATGTGAAATTGCTGCCAGGTGGACTTTAATGGAGGCTGAGCGAGACCAGATTTTGCCAGGTGAAGAAGGTAAGGCAGTATTTGCTCTGGAGAGGATAAAAGAGGGTGTATTTTGTTTGACTTGCACCAGATACAGAACCTCTTCCATTTTAAGGAGTATGTTTTGGTGGTACTATCTGCTCGGGCCCGGGCCAGAACTTCTCTACAGTCCGGAGGGATGTCTAGGCCCTGGAACTCTCTGAACTCAGGAGCCAAGCTGATAATTTGAGAGATGCCGGATCCGGATGCTGGACTTGTTGGTGGTTCATTGTGAGGAGAGAGGGAAAGGGGTTTAACCTGATCGGTGGTTCCAGGGAGAGAAGGTGAAGCTCTGTGAAGCAGTGTTGGCGTGGCCAAGCTGGAGCTATCAGGATGAGCGTGCAAGGGTCCGCTTTCAATTTCCGGAGCACCCTGGGAATCAGGGGAATTGGTGGAAAAGCGTATGCAAAGACGTTGCACTATGTGATCGAAAACGCATTCCCTAGAGACCCTTTCTGGGGATGCCAGCTTGCAAAGTGTTGGCATTTGGCGTTCTGCTGGGTGGCGAAGAGGTCCAGAAGAGGGGTGCCCCATCGACAGAATATGCGGTTGAGGGTCCGCTGATTCAACTCCCACTCGTGACATGCTGCCTGCTGTCTGCTCAAAGAGTCGGCACGTTGTGGGTCCCTGGAACATACTCTGCTTGAAGAGAAATGTTGTGAAGGAACAACCAGTTCCAGATTTTTTGCGACTCGTGAGAGAGTGTCAGAGAATGAGTCCCCCCCTGCTTGTTCAAATAGTGCATTGTCGTGGTATTGTTGGTTCGTACAAGCACTAGAGAGTTCCTGATTCGCAGAAGGAATGCCAAAAGAGCGAGATACACTGCTCGGAGCTCCAGAAGATTTATGTGAAGTTTCCTTTCGGAAAGGGACCATTTGCCGCTTATCTGGAGTTCTTGGAGAAAAGCTCCCCAGCCCTCCAGAGATGCATCCGTAGTGATGGTATGTGGAGAAGCAGGAAGCAAGAAAGGCAAGCCTTGAGAAAGGTTCTGAGGGCAAATCCCCCACCGTAGAGCTGTTTTCATCAGAGGGGTCACCTGGATGACATCGTCGAATGACCCCGTACATTGGACCCATTGAGCTGAAAGCGCTTCTTGAAGAGGTCGCATGTGAAGGAGACAGTGTGGAGCTAGCAGGATGCAGGAAGACATCATCCTGAGCAGGGACTTGAAGAGGCGCAGAAAGAGTCTTTTTGGAGCGTATGCGAAGCGCCAAGGAAAGAAGTTAGTCTTTGCGCTCCTGTGACAGAAACGCCTTCTTTTGTAGCGTGTTAGGAGAGTAGCACCCAGGAAAGTGATACACTGGGAAGGCTGAAGGACGGACTTGTCCTGATTGAGTGTAAGCCCCAAACAATTGAAAAGCCTTAGACAGGCGCTGGAAGACCTGGACGCGCCTTCTAGAGAGGGTGCTTTGACGAGCCAGTCGTCCAGATACGGGAAGACTTGATGGTGTTGCTGTCGGAGATATGCAGCCACCGGAGAAAGGCATTTTGTAAAAATACGTGGCACCAATTTGAGTCCGAATGGCAGGACACGAAATTGGTAATGCCTGCCCACCACTGCGAATCTCAGAAATTTTTTGTGGTTGCGGTGGATCGGGATGTGAAAGTAGGCGTCCTGAAGGTCTAAAAGACAGCATGTAGTCGTCCGCATTGAGGAGCAGTAGCACTTCCTGGATAGTGACCATACGAAACGACTTTTTTCAGGAATTTGTTTAGATTTCTCACGTCCAATATCGGTCTCCATTTTTTCTCCTTTTTGCGTATGAGGAAAAAAATCGGGAGTAAAATCCCTTTCCTCTTTGACGTGGAGGAACTCTCTCTATAGCTCCCTTCTGGAGCATAAGTGCAACCTCCAGGAGGAGAGCGCGCAAATTTTTGTGAAGCATAGGTCGGGGAGGGGTTTGGGGAGGAATTTGGATGAATTCTAGTGAATGTCCGAATTTAACTAATTGTAGGACCCAACGGTCCGTTATTTGCTTCCAATTTTTCAGAAAGTGGGAAATTCTTCCTCCAACGTTGGAGGGCAGAGAGGAGTTGGAGACCGGCGGTAGTGGGAAGTCAGTCTCCGAGCAGCGTCTTTCTGTCGCCCTCCTTTGCCACAAAAGAAAGATTTAGTGTAGGTGGTTTGTTGACGTTGCTGGTATTGTGGCTCATAGTGCTGAGTGGAAGAGAAGGAAGATCGGTGTTGGAAATCACCTCTGGTAGATGTTTGACCTCTCCCTCTTGAGCCTCGAAAAGAGGGGTTCCTGAATTGGAGGGTACCCAAAGCCCTAGCCGCGTCGGTATCCTTTTTAATACCTTGCAGAGCTTCATCTATGTGCGTCCCAAAAAGAAGCTGGCTATCGTATGGCATGTCCAAGACTGGTTTGTACCTCCGGTCTGAAGGAAGTCGCCTTCAACCATCCCTGGCGCCGAGGTACAGCCACGCCCGTGAGTTGGCGAAATCCAGTAGAGGCGATATCCATCGCACAGGCTATAATTTCGGATGCAGATCTCTCGGCCTCCAGTAAGATTTTCTTCGCCTCTTCCTTTGACTCCTCTGGCAAGGCCGCAAGGTATGGAGCAATATCTGCCCACATCTGCCGGTTATAGTGTCCTAACAGTGCCAAGGAATTGGATGCACGCACTGTCAATGCAGACATGGACGAGAAGCGTTTGCCAATATTGTCCAACCGCCTACCCTCTTTGTCCGGAGGAGCAGTTAGCAGAGCGGAAGGATTTTTTGATTTCTGCTGAGCAGCTTGTGTAATGACTGAGTCCGGTTTAGGATGCCTGTCAGGCAAGCCGGAGCAGTATCTGGAGCTCTATATTTCTTATCCAGACTAGGTAATACTGGAGGCACCGAGGAAGGGTTCTGCATGATCTTAACGCCCTGTTCCCATATATAGTCTAATAGGGATCTAACGGACTTCTTAAAAGGCTCTTTAAAATCGTAAAGGAAACAATCCTGTTGGTGTGAGGGCATAGGTATTTGGAAGTGCTGCGCCGCTCTTTCTACGATATTGTGAAAACCTCCAATGTCCTCCGGAGAGTCAGCTGTGGTAGGCACTGGAGAAGCTGGACAGGGAAGTATGTAATCATCCCATTCGTCCCAATTAGATTGGGAATCTTGAAGTTCCCCTTCTTCATGGTCTCCCTCCTCTTCATCGTCTGTAGAAAGTGGAGGTGGTGATGTGACAGGCTCAGACTGTAAGCTCAATGGAGGTGGTCGTGGCCTTGGTGTTGGAGGCACAGCCGGAAGCGGAGATGGTGCAGACGTTGGAAACCTCTGCTTATAGTCCGAAATGAGGAACTGTAAGTCAGAGACCAGGGAAGCAGGCAAACAAACCATGGGAGGCGGATGGTATTCCTCAGGAGAAACCGCCTGATCTTCCTGCCCTTGATCCTCATAATCGGAACTGTCTTGGTATTTAACGTGCAGTTGCGATGGACTGGTCGCTGTTCTGAACATACTGCCATCATCAGTCTTCTTCCTCTAAAAGATGTGCTGGAGGCAAGAGCTGGACTTTACATGGGGAGGTCAGGGCCGGTGTCCGAGCACGTTTGGTGATTTTTAGGTGCACGTACGTACTTTGTATGTCAGAATCTGCTGTCGTCGACGGTCCCATCGATGGCATAGTCGTCGACGATGAAGTGTGGACGGGCACCATAGTAGATTGAGGTCCCGTCGTCAGAGCCGTCGTCGACGGTGTCGTCGACGATGAAGGCTTCGCCGACGGAGCCGTCGTCGACGATGATGTAGATATCGATGGGACAGTCTTCGTCGACAATGTCGTCGGCAGCGATCGCAGCGTAGACTGCAGCTTGGACATCGACGATGTCTTCTTGATTTTCAGCGTCGACAAGACAGACCTACCGGCCGACAACGAGTTGTCGTCGTCGATGTTGATAGGGAATGAGACGTGACAGAAGTGGAAACTCTCGTCGTCGACGAGGTGACATGCAATGCCGTCGATGGAGATTTCCTTGTCGTCGAAGCCACCATCGACAAAGCAGTCGTCGACGGGGTGGAAGAAGGCTTTTTGAAGGCATGAAGAACTTCCTGAGGAGAAACCTTCGCTGGAAGAGTTTTAGGAAGGACCTCTCAAGACTTTTTATGTGCCTTCTTTTGAGGTGGAAGCGACGAAGGGCCTGGAGAAGCCACCCTTGGTCTTTTCTGAGAGGACTGTGAAGAGATGGACGAGCCCTCACTTTCCTCAGAAGACAATACTGAGTCCTTGTCTTTAAGCCTCTGCAGCCAAATTAAGAGGCACCCCTCACGATCTTTAAGGGTCTTGGAGGAAAAGGTACGACATACCTTACAATCCTTCGAAGAGTGGTTCGGATAAAGGCAGTAGAGACAGCCTTTGTGTGGATCGTCCACATGAAGCCTCTTTTTACCACAGGAAGCACAAGACCTGAAAAGGCCCTTCTTCGGATTATCTGCCATGAGGAACTGAAAAACTTCACCCAGAAACTCGAAGCGAGAAACAAGGAATGCTGAGCAGAGCTCAGTGGAGACTCCCTTAGCACGACGTGCGTTAGAAAATCTGAGGGACTAGAGCTCCTTCCAGGAAGGTTCTAGAGGGCGGTGATAGCTGATTGGCTACTCTCCAAAGTTTGGTACTTTTTTTTTTTTATAACAGAACGTGGATATGTTACTAAGGTGAGGCCTTTGGCCTATTACTCCATATGTCTACTGAGACATTACTTTATTTATGTACCGGGAGTCCCATCCCGACCAACGGGGAATGATTCAGGCATGTGAATCTATGAAAGATACCCTAATACTGGATAAATTAGGTTGTTCATTAGGGTGCCCTTGTGACAAAACTAGGGGTCAGTAAAAAGAATTTCTTTTTTGAGATTAAGTATTTTATTTTGAGATTTCTCTTGACATTTTTAGATATGTTGGGGGGAGGGTGGGGTAGTTTATTACAATAAAGTCATTTCCAGAGGGGTAATAGCAAGGCGCTCGGCATTCTGGCCTCCGTTAGGTCGATGATGGGGGTGGGACTAGGAGATCTAAGGGAGGAGAAGGAAGGGGCCTATAAGGGGGGGGGGGGGGGGGGAAGAGATATCCGAGCAAGCAGGAGCGTATGCTAAGCTGAGACGGTGGAGAATAATTACTGTGGTTGTATGATGGCCAAGTAAGTGCGTTGGGGTGCCCGAAGGCAGATTGACAGATAATTACATGTAGGGATAGAAATGAGCAGAGGGTGGATACAATAAATGATCAGGAGGTGGCCCTCCTGACAAGGGCAGCCGCAGAATCTAGGAGGGGGGAGAGAAGCAGGTCATGTACCAAAAAACATGATGACATATTATCCAACCAGAGGGTGATAGGAAACATTATTTTGTGGATACGACATAGCAAAATACTGTCGGGACTAAGGAAAAACAAATTCAGATAGTGCATTAGAGTGAAATCCGTTGTCTGTGGTCACTGGAGTACTTAGGACAAGATCCTCATTTATGTTGGTTATCTGCTTCCTTTTGAAGTTCCCTCTCCTCTGCCCGGTCCTTCCTCCAGAAAACAGCCTGTCACAGCAGGAGCGACTACCAAAGTGATATCAATAGGAAACCCCAGGGGCGCAGCCCTGGTCTTTATGATTCTCTTTATCAGCCACATTTCCTTTCTGAGAAGTGCCTAGGCCCCTTCCCAGTGACCCCCCTCTGAATCAAAGAGCAACCTTTGAAGTGTACTAAAGAGCCTGGCTCTCCCTTTCTCTAGAGTGTCCCACCCAGCCCACAGGAATTCAGCAATCCATAAATCAGTCTGGGGGGATTCCTCTACCTTCCAATGTTCCTCCAATTAGCCCCAGGTGTCCCAAAATAGAACCGTGAATTTTCCATGTATTGTACCATTCACATGCATACATACACCTGCACATGAATAATAAACATGCGCAGGACTACACACCAAATTGATGTAGGCCAAGGGTGGGTTAGGCACACAGCAGCAGACAGAACTTTAAATAAGTAAGTCTTTAGGCCTTACTCCAGTGACATAGGTAAAAAGACCTGTTCACTCCTACTGATCACTACACAGTATACGGCCACCACCGCGCCTGTGCTACTTAACTCCTGGCAGAGGCAGTAGCGTTTAACCACTATGAAGGTAGCGCATAGGGCGCCTTCCCGGTCCAAAATTCCACAATCCATGAGACAAGTATATATCATGGGGCACACCCTTGACACTTGTTCAACAACAACAAAAATCAGCATCAAGGATCCGGGTCTCATTACAGTTGGGGCACTCCGGGCTGGGGGGTACATCCATCACCACGCGAGGGGCTGTCACAACCGAGAGGCTTACCCTGTACCAAACTGTTCCCAAGTCAGCGTGCGCACACAATAGATTTTCCTCTGGGTTTACCATACTCTAACCTATTGTAGAAAATATGGATCAGAATAGTTGTGAACATAATGCAAATACTAGCAAAGGGAACAAAACTAGAGAAGATTATATATATTTAAAAAAAAACAAAAAAAAAAAAAACACATGGTTGGTTAGGAATCCACTAGGTATCAATTCCTATCCAGAGTTTGCTCCTATTTGGATGTCGCAGGGGCCCGACCTGACCTCATGGGAAGCGATGAGGGCTTTGATGAGTGCTCGACCATCCAGATTTAAGGTCTATCAGCTACAATCATGGTGGGAGATACAACAATGGTCGTGAAAAGACCCATCAGGAAAGATTACAGGACTCTGCCCCACTCTCCAAAGAAGTTGCACTATGCTATTGAGAACTGGTGAATACAGAGGATTTGAAAAATGCAAGATTGGAGCACGCATGGGCGGGACATCTGTCAACGCCAGAGCAAAGGAATTTATGGCAAGTATCTTTGAATCTTTTGTATACAAGTGTGAAGTCTGCCACACTAAAAAAAGAACCACTTTCTAAATTCTACACACAATTTACTGGAAGACAGACAAGATATCACGAAAAATCCCAGAAGACGTTTCTAGGTGTCAGAGGTTTGGGGAGCCCAGTGCCAATGACATCCATAAGTTTATGGTTTTTCTTGTGCTTCAGGACTTTTGGAAGGTAATAATGTAATATCACAAATCTCGAGGAGGTGTGTGGAGGTAAGCTCACATTTGTTTTTCTTTGGTATCGACTGCCAACTGAAAAAAATCCATATCAACCAACTTGAAGCAGTTGGTTTTCTACAGATTGCCTTTAGGGAGAAGAGAGATTTGCATCTAATGGTTATGTAATCTACCTTCAGCAAATGAATGACTGGCCTCTGTGGATAAATTGTGCAAGTTGGACATAGAGTCGACCAAGTGAGAAATGTAAAGCCTTGTGGAGTAAATATTCGAAATGGAGGGTAATAGCAGTCCAATTATTTCCAGAGACAAGCAGGTATAGCTATGGAGAGGATAGGAGCTGCTTAGCAGGATCCAGCAGAAGTGTATTAAGATGATGTGGGCTCGCTGGTACTGTAATTGCATCTAATGGTGAAGGAGGAGCAAAAAAAAAAATTGTTAGTTAGCAAGAACCTAGCCTACATTTGTACTCCGAACGGCTGAGCTATGTAAAACTTCTCTGCGTTTATTTATATATTCCACAGGAATGGGCTTCTGTCTTATCTGCAGAAAAAAGTCCTCAGGATGGGAACTATTTCCAGGCATACAAAGTTGGTCCTTAGGGCCAGATGTATGAAAGGGTTTTGCTCATTCCGTGTCTATGGGGAAATGTGTTGGTACATATGGCCCTTAGTTTCTTTATGAAAAAAGGTCTAGATTATATAGCTTAGTGCCCAATTACCACAGTTGCCTATCAGTTGCCTATGACACGGCAGTCCACTGCTGTGTGCAGCTCATAACACTTGTGGTGAGGTGGGTTGGGGGGGGGCACCTATAAATCAATAACTGGATTTAATTACTTAGGGGCCTGAAGCGAAGCAAAGTAAATGGCAACCACATGGCAGCACTACTTATTACTCTGGTTAAGTGCAATTTGTCCAAGCGTTTCACAAAACAAAAACACATTGATTTAGCAACAGCATGTCATTAGGAAACTACAAAAAACCTCTAAAGGCTTATATCAGAAAGACCGTTAGTAAGGGGAGATAGGGAGTAGAAAGTAGATCATGTTGCATCATTAACCTTATAGAACGTTGACACATTAACGCAACTCCAAAACACCTCCCCTGGGGATGAACAGCACGCCACTGCCGAATCTGAACCACACAGATTGGCAGAAAAGGGAGACTTGTTAAAGTGCACACTCCACAAATGGAATGGATATGCTAATGTCATACACCTTTGTATGTGGCACTGGGATTGTAAAGCTTTAAATATGTACAGAAACAGTTTCTGGTCCTGCCACTACGTGGACCATAGGTTGAGAATGTAGGAGACAGGCCACGAGTAAAACAGTTAGGGTGCATTTCACAAAGGAATTTAGTTGTGAAGTAATTTCTTCATTATCTAAAGTTGATGCATAGATTAGTGCAAGTTTTGTGGTTAGTACTGCCCATTTTCACTTGGCGGAGGATCATGTATAGACATCACTGGCCCTCTCCAGGAGGAGCAATCTCTGGCATTGCTGTTTTGCCAATGTTGCAGAACAACTGGTCACAAAATGCAAGACCCGTAACCCCTCCATTTTGTATTAAGACCAAGAGGTCTTTGAATAGATGTCCAATTTAATCTTAAAATGTATACTAGAGTACTTACTTCTTTTATTCAGATACTAAAACTTTTATTTCGTAAATACAAGAAAGTACATTTTGGAAGAAAGCAGTTTTATTCAGAAATGATATTAGAGTTTGCACTTTCTACATCAGATGATAAATACACCATTATATACTTAACAGCTGTAAGAGTTCCGTTTTTAAAGAAGTGCTACATTTTAGGTTCCTTATTGAAACCGTGCATCCGCATAAACAAGCTGTGCAAACCAAGCAAGGACAGTATGGCTCACATGACAGCATATGAGGTTTGGAATAATAAACCTCTCCGTTGCACATTGCGGGTCGGGTATGACAAAGAAACATGTGGCCAAAACAACTGAAGATAAACCTAATAACTAACAGTGCCTCTTTTACGAACGATGAAGTGAGGGATGTTTGGTGAATAATGTGTACTCTATACGTGAAAGTGCCTATGCAAAGTCTTCACCAACAATTAACATTGTAAGAAAATCCATGACAGTTCACTGAAATTGGGACTCCTGACCCTTCCTTTCTCATCTTACCCGAGGATTCCTTGCCTTTCTGGGCAAAGAAACTGACAGTTTGTTTCTCAAGTACCACATGATAAACGGAGCTCTGCACCCAATAATTTCCCGATCCTTGCACTGATGAAGTTAGAACGGTTTTTGCAGTAGATAGATGTTGCTATAGTGCTTTAATTAACTGTTGACATGGTAGTAGCTGTAAAAAACATTTACACAAACTTTAAGTTGCAGAGATGGGCTGCAATCATTTTATTCAATAGCATTTTTTTACGCACAGACATACATAATTGGACAGTAAATGATCTCAGTCTTTCTGGTTGCGATACATTAGAATTGTTGCACAAAAGACTAAAACTGTTGTTTCAAAGTATAAGAAAGCAGCTTAAGTTGCTTTTTGCAAAAGCTGGGTTTGGGTACACATATATGGCCAGAGGATGTAGGAGGAGATGAAAGGGCTGTATTGGAAGTTTCAGTGCGAGCACTCAGACAGAGGAGAAACATCGGTCACTACATGCCTCTGAACCGTTTCTGGAAAGGACCTTCTGGAGGTTTTACTGCATATCCACCATTTAGGAAAGGAAGCAACCTCGAGTGATACTGAATTCATACTTGTGTGAAGAATCCCATGGCATTGGTCACTCCTTTAAAGATATAGTCCGGAGTAACAGGAAGATGTACTACAGCACTGGACCGAACAAAACACTCCCTGGCAGATAATTTATGTGACATGAAGTGCCCCTCGGTCATGAAAAATTCTGATTTCCGTAACATTAGGTCACGCTCTTTGCACATTGAACAATGCTCCAATTTAACTCCATTAGTTTAATGAACGTTTTACTCATTGGTAGAGAGAAAATCATAATCCTAATCTTGAACAGTGGCTCAGAGCCAGCTCAAAATAGAGACTCAATGACAACATAGGGATATATTCCTACCTATTAGTAATGTGCATAGTCTCCCATGAACGTTGAAGATCAGAGTAAGTAGGTCCAAAACGGGGGGGGGGGGGGGGGGGAGGGGGGGGGGGCAAAAAAAAAAAAAAATAAAATAAAAAAAAACAATCGCCAATATATTTTACACGGAGAACTAGACTTCCCAACCTCCTCCCCATTTACCCTATTCTTGCTCCCACCCCAAAACTGTTTTTGGGCCATTGACTGGGAGCTGAAAATAGGTTGGCAGTATGCAGGATCACAAGCTGGGGAATGTGCCACTTTTTGCTTCTTCTTTACAAACAGCGGGAAAGCAAGTATGTTACAGTACCCAACCGCATGAGATAACCGAGTCTTGCAGTCTGATTAAATATGGGTCTTAATTTACAAGCATCAGCACAGGATGAGCTTTCCATTTGTAGGTTAGGATGTGGGCAAGCACTATTAATACATTCCTCACACACTTTTATATGTGCCGTATTTACTGCTTAGACACTATGCTAGCTCCTAGCAGGCAAAGAAACGTTTTATAGACTGCAATGGCAATAAAGTCCAACAGGTTTTCATTGAATTTGGGAGTCTGGTTTTCTGCATGTTACAATAACCAAAAGCACAGCATGTATTCTTTAAAAAAAATATATATAACCATAGAAGTCCATTTAACAGTGAAGATAGTCTGGTTGAAGCGGTAGTCTAGAAGAACATCAATACAAGATTCAGCAGAACATACATCTCGCAGAGAATATGTCCAAATAAAGTTTTCCAATGTCTTCTTATGTTAAACTAAAAAGAAAAGAAAATATATATTTTTTAAGATTGCAGGTTTCATTCTCACTTTTTTTTTAAATACATTTTGAGATATAAACAGACCTTAACTAGTGAGATGAACAACGTACAAAAAATATTCAATTAACCTTTTACATATTTAAACTGTTAAATTGAGGGTCCTCTAAACAACCCCCTTTCCTCACCTATTCATTCAACAAACTAATCAAACTAGTTAAATTTATATTTGGAACACAGAAATCTCCTTGGAAAGGTAGTAAATTACACTCTGTCAAATGTAAAACATATCTAAAAATAAATATATATGCAACGCCATTGAACATAAATGAGGCCAAATAACACGTGTACACGGTCTTATTTATTACACTGCAGTGCAAAGGTTAAATTCATTACAGCGTTATTAAATTTTAAAAAAACTGCTTATTTTCTTACAGATTCAACTTTTTATAACCCGACTGAAAAAGAGATATGAATTTAACTTCAGGTGTGTTTCATCTTGCGTGAGGCAAGTTTTGAAGACACTCACTGAATACCAGGATTCAAAATACTAACAACTCTCTATGATGAGATGCTGACCACACTTACCTGTCAATCAGGGAATCCCTCATACTGGTGGCAATAGCACTCGGCTGAGCATCATTTAGTTTAAAGACGCTCTCAATTACAGAAAGCTCTGTGCTGGTTGTGTCCAGTCCACAAAAGGCACACCAATCGTTAACAACCATCCCTGCAGCAATCACCTCACTGCCACGATTTACTGTACCAGCCTGAAAGATTTAAGCGGTAGAGTTGGTGCAACAGTACAACACTATCAAATGATTTGAACTAGTACAGCATGTTTTACAGAAACTTTGGTGTTTATCAAAATTCTTTAACTTTTACTATAAATGCCAAGCAATTTATCAGACACAATGGAACAATTCAAATGATTTGTAAACCTCTTTCAATTACAATCCACATTTCAGTAGATTGTTTTTTTAAAAGAATCTTTATTGGCATTTAAACACATCAACATATCCTTATCCTACACAGACCCCCACGCCCCCATTAACCCGTTGTGATACTTTAAGAGTAGACAAACTCCACATGTACTTGTAGATTAACTGAATTCCCATAGATATAAAACATTCCCAATATCTAGTCTCGTTACATGCAGTCTGCAATTATCATTATAAACTAAGTTTCAAACATTAAAAGTGGACATAGAGCCCCTTTCCTTTTTAATCTATACATTAACGGGCTGACTGAGGCACTCCTAAAGAGTGGACAAGATTTTCCTCAAGCAGGTGGGAGACCTATACCGGCTCTCTTATACGTAGACGATGCCGCTTTAATGGCACGTACACAAAATGGCTTATAGAGGGTTCTGGACAGTTTTAACACTTTTATGCTTGACTTGGGTCTAAGTATTAATCTTTCCAAGATATTTATAATGAGCTGTGGCACAGGGACTCCTAGGGACATGGGTAGGGACATTTGCCTGGATGGTAGGAAGTTAGCATCGACAAGTACTTTCTCGTATTTCGGCGTCCTTTTTAACCAGAATGATACATGGTCCCGTTCAATTGAGCTGAAAAAAACTGGGCTTCAGAAGATGGCAGGGGTGTGGGGCATCGCCAATTCTTCCCTTTTACAAACTGTGGAAAATGCCTTCCTCCAGGACATTCTGTCCATCCCTCCTGGTACGTCTTCATTTGTGTGCCATGAGGAGTTGGGTCTCCCGTATTTAGCGGATCTCAAACTGGAGCCAATACTCCTCTGGCACAGGATATGGGTTAGTGATCAGACACACTTAAATAGAATTATCCTGCGCGATTGTATTAGGTTGGACGGGGCGCTGAATATTCCCTGGCTCAAGTATGTTTACAGGTTCATGAATGATCTTGGACACCCAGATTTTTATTCAAACCCCAGCAATATGGCCCGAATCTCGAGAAAAACATTGAAGATAGAGGGCCTTGAAGTGTTGGGTTCTCTGAGAATAGCAGATGAAGCCTCCAAACCTACAGTTATTCAACATCAGCTAAGGCTTACTTCTCTGGGTATGGAACCGTATCTATATTTTGTCCCAAGCGGCTATGATAGAATACTAGTGATACGATTTAGACTGGGTACAGTACATAGACTAGTGACTACTCCTAAAATGAATGACTGGTCAAGATTGTTACCTCCCCGTCTGTGTGATTCCCATTCAGAGCAGTCAACTATCCACCTAGCTTTCTTTTGCAAATTGTTTTCAGAACTAAGGAAAATCTGGCTATTGCCTCTTAAGACAGCAGGGCCTTAGGCAATGCCGACCAGCGCTTGTGCGTTTACAATTCCTAGAGAATGAGCACGTGGCCTGGAGGGTATCCAAATTCTTGAAAAAGGTCCTGTGGCAGAGGAAAAGCAAGTCATTTGAGCCTTCTTCTTAGGTGGTGTAGTGGGATTTGAAATGTTTCTGGATTTTACATGATGTACATTTTTAATGCTATATGTGTTTGGGATTTCTCCTTTTTAACTTGTAAATTTTAGTAATTTTTTAATTCTAATATTTAAGAATTGTGATTGTGCTTTTAGGACTGTAATTATCATGGTCGAATAAAGCTAAATTGATTGATTGACTTTCAACATCACATGTATTAAGGACATGATAGAATTGGCAACATGCGATATAACTTTCTACAAATGAAACATGGCTCATTAACGTCACTTAATCTATGCCAGGATTCTTAATTGTTACAAAGTATTATTTTCAAATTGCCCCTCTATGACAGCAGGAAGGTGCTTTTGTCTATCAGAGGTTTTTTTTCAGTTTCATACACCAAGCACTCTTCCCTGGTTGCTAGTGCCAGTATCAGGATTCATGAAGTACTGTGGGCAAATTCCTGGCCATTAAACATCGAATTCTAATCTCAACTCCCAAAATATGGTGGTACATCATGGGCCAACACTTACTCGTTTCTATTCAGCAGTGAGATGAATATCTGGCTGATCAGGCCATTACGTGATGGCAAAGAGTCTTCCCAGAACCATAGGCTTTTCTCAACTCACATCCAAGAGTGATTTCTTGGGAAAGTAAGTAGCAAGAATGGATGTTAGCAGTGAGAGTCCAGGTCTCATTGTAGACAGATTCCTGTCAGCCAAGATCCGGTGCCATCAGGTGGTGGTATATGTTTTGCACTTTCACTTGATCTGAGATGCAAAGAAGACCATCTGTCGTTTAGAAAGGGCCTATATTGTTCGCTACACAACCATATGCAAAGATCATACAGAACTATTTAAAGACTGAATTTCCGAGCCAACATGAAAGGCATTGTAAAAAGGACAATGAACATTTACAATACTGTAAGACCCTTCCAGCTACAAAAATAAGCAGATGTTTTATCTATTGGTCATTGCATCAATGAAAAAGGTTTTTGTAGGAACATCAGATGAGATCGCATTTTGTTCTGCGCCATAGGAATGGTATTAAAGTCTCTCTTAAAAAGCAAGCCTCACCAAATCAAATAATGTGGGCTTTTATATGGGGAAAAGATTTTTTCAGTCTGGACACACACAACAGCCTTATCAAGGCCAACTTTAAGTGCAAGCATCTATCCTTTTTAGTCTGCTGTGGTTCCTGCTTGGTTATCTCTGGCATTCAAGCCTTAGAATATCTTTTTTTTTAGGTGGGTTTCAGGTCCAGGCTCTACCAGTATCTTTCTATTAAACATGGACTTAGTGCCTGGCCCTGTCTAACTTCCGAGATTACACTGAGTCGAGAGATTATGTATGCCCTCTGGTTTTTCATCTTTACTTAGTGGCCCACAAGAAAGAAACTTATTTGATTCACTTTAGTACAGTTTTTTCTTTTTAATTGGCTCCATCGCTACCAAGAGGAGACTCCACTTTCTCAGCACACCTGTAAAAAGAGTAAGGTGGGGAAACAACAAAACAAGACAAAATAAAGCACACAAAAAGGTGTGACAGTTGCATGTTCCCCTTATTAGCTGCAAGGCACAAATACAATTGGACAAAGACGCTCCAATAGAAACTCGAGCATCACTTGAGCCCCATGCTGGAACCTGAAAGTTACTTGTGAACCATGAATTTTGTACTACACACCAGTGCTGGTCTTTCTGCCACCGCTTCAGTTTAAGCAATCCTGCTTTTTGTTAACTTTGCAAGTGGTTCCTCGCTGAAATGCTTCTGCGGCCAATAAACTAAAAAGCACTCGACAGACACTCGTACATCATCACTCACCCCACCACAAGTGCCTCTGCAATATGTTTCGCAAGGAAGGCACAAATTGGACCTGCCCTTAAAGATTTCTCTTTACCAACATACTGTACTCTTCACAAGCAATCCTACTGAACACATCTGCCACTTATGTCACAACTACAAACCCCACAATGTTTTGTTTGGGCATCATATGCACAGCCATTTCCTGGTTTACCATCTACTTACACTACTACTTCAATGCCAGTTTAGGAAAATAAATTAGTTACAATTAGCACTAATGTATGTTCAAAAGGATCAAAGACCAAATCGCTTTAAGGACCACATTCCCAATCCTCTCTGGGCTGCTGCAGACTTTATTTCCATTCCGATAGTACAATCTGGACACAATCTGGACTGACCATTTGTAGATCAGCATCACTGCAAAAATAACAGATAATTTACCGAAGTCTCTAAAAATCAGTATTCTGCCACCGCAGTTAGTCAAAAACGTTTTTGCATGTCTAAGGATAATTTAAACTAGTTTATTTATTCAGACCAGGATGTTTCATTGACTAGATCTGTTATTGTGAAAGGACTATAAGTACGCTAACACACGGTGTCCAGTTCATGTGAACACCACAACCAACCAGATTAAGCTAGTGCCCAGGTTGAACTTCGAAAAAGCTTTGATAAGAAAGAATGTCCAGCAAGGTGAACGTCACTGTTGTTAAAATGATAACTTGCCTTCCAATGCTGGCTCCCACAGGCACATCATACTAACGGTAAGCACGATCAATACTAAGGAAATTGTCTTCAATACCATTTGAAAACTTAAAAAGACCCTTGGCAATGTCTTCCATTCAGAATTCTATTATTTCTACTTACAGGCACCCACCACCTCCTTCAGTCATAAACGTTTTACTTGCCTTGAAGCCTGCAGTGAGGTCTTAACTCATGTGCTTCCTACTAATTTGAACCTCATCAAATCTAGATCTTCTATGGGCCTTAGTGCCTCATTTAAAGAAAGCAATTTTCCAGTCATTCATTTCATACCAATATTGTTAATTCTGCACTTAGACAAGGCGTTTTCTGTGACCAATTTAAATAGGCCCAGTTCATGTAGATTTACAAACCAGCTTAGTCCAAGTTAATTATGAAACCATGGCCCTAACTCACTACGGCCTCCTGCAGCCAAATTGCCTGAGGTGCAAGGGAGCTTAGCAATTTTCTGGAGCCTTGTTTCAGTATCCTGACCTCCCAAAAGGCAAGACTTCATGCTTGCCACAGGACTCTGTACTTGCCTCTCCTGGTGGCCCTGGACAACATTAAGCAGGAGAGGAAGCTGGTGTCTTGGTCATGATTCTTTTGGACTATCAGTTGGTATGACACTGGCACGCATCCCAACATGCTCCGTTACCCCTGGTCTACAGTGATTACTAGCTGAGTGCTAGCACAGTTAAATATTTTCTTCAAAAACCACAATCTTTCAAGCAGGCTTTTTTTTTTTTTATCTCTCCACACTGGAGTTCTTCAAAATACAACCATGCCCCCCCTCCTCTTCAAGGTGCATGTCGAGCCACTTGCCAAACCCATCCCTCTAGCATCTTTCGGCTATAAATGTATAGTGATGAAACCCAATTTATCATCCAGTTGGATGGCTTGGTGTCATTAGCTGCACATTCTCTAAACTATTTGAAGAACATCACAGAGTGGATGATAGAGGAGCTGGGGTCACTGGCACAAAATTAAAACCAAAAAGACCAAGATTATTGCGATGAGCAGCAGATTCTCTTTGGAGAGACTATAGTGGCTCTTGTGCCTCCCTGCTAGCGCCAATCCATTACCTGGGTGGTAAATTTGATTTTGGCTTGATCCTATCGTCCCCGATATCTTTACAGGTTTCTTCATGTCTATTCCACCAGAGACTGTTCAGGAAGGGCAAGATCTTCTTCAGCCCCAAGGGCTGAATATTAGTCATAACAGCCATTTCTGACAGGCACCTCAATTTTTTCAATGCCCTTTATTAATAGTTGCCAAATTCTATTTTTCAACGCCCTGACCATCTCTGGGGCTTCTGAACCTCATAACTCCATACTTCAGACCAACTGCTGTGTTACTGCTGCAATTCCCTCATCCTCAATGCGGTTGCTTATAGATTTTATCACCCGGATGACGCACCTGATATATCATTCCAAGGAACTGAGACTCTGGAGGTGGACTGGACCAGAAAATATTCTCGCACTTTCACACAGTTCAGTCTGTCATTAGCCTTGGATTTATCATCCTTCATTGTGGCGCCTAGGCACTGTATATAAAACAGCTGTAAAGATGTTTTATGCTAGTCTCAGAAAGGGTACCACACTTGGAGACACTGGTGCATGTAAACATTCTGCAAGCCCCTCCACAGGCATTCAATACTACACAGTGACCGTGGATACCCTTCCAGTCACAATACTGTGTTTAATCAATCAGCTTACGCAATTACAAAACACCAAAGTAACATTTATAAAAACAAAATTCAAAAACAAATTCTTCAAGCAGATGCACAGGTTATAAAATTTACTTACAACAAGTGGAACTTGTAAAAGTGAAGAAAGTTCATCTTGGTCTTCAATGGAGGTTTTTGGATGCACCAGTCCACCCTGGTTGCTGAAGGCACAATAACTTCCCACTAGCACCTGGTCAGCCACAGACTGTCTGAAGACTTCTACTTTTAGAACGTCGGATAAAATGTCTTCAGTCTCCTGAAAGCAGAACAGTTTTGGTTCAGAATCTGCAGCATGCATGAAACCAGCACAATCCAAAGACAACAAATTGGTGCACACTTATGGCGATGTCAATGTAACTAAATTATTCGCCAAATCACATAGCTTAAATACATCCAACGAAAAAAGCCAACGCTAATCTAAAACACATTGCATATCTCAGGTTTCAGAATGAGCTTAAAAGTCTGTCTTAGCAAACAGAACCATACACAAAACCACCCATTAGAAATTGTCTGGTTAACTCCTCAGAGACCATGTTATGCAAGCGGTTCACTGTTTTTATATACACTCTTGAATAGAATTACCTCCTATCCACATAAATAATATCAAGAGCTACCAAATTAATTTGGTCAATCCCATCCCAATATATTTGTTGGATGAAGATAGGCCCAATGATGAAGCATGCCACAAATTGTGTGTGAAGGCTCTTTTTCCCTTCCGAGAGCCATTCTGACCCATCTACATAGAAATTCTGGTTATATTCTCCTAATGATACCTTTTGTGCGATGGTCGTAGCTACGAGAGTATTAACCAAATCTCTCATCTCAATGCTTCTGTTATTGTTACATCCCACAGCAGTCAGTAGGACTGCAGTTTCTTTTGTAAAGGATTCGAATCAGGTCCCTGCTGGGGCTTCAGTTCCTCTACCTAAGCTTTACACAGGAGAAGATGCAGGAGCAGCAATTTTTATTATCTGAGCTGTAATGAAGTGGCCAAGTCCATGGTTTTCATTTGCCAAGTGGCATCTCCTCACATCCTGGATCTGCTAAAACATGCTCATACCAGTATGATTAAACACAAAGATGTAGTCTATGGTCCACTGTAGCTTTTGTGGATCCAACCAACGTTCTACACCAATTTACACTAGTTTGTGCAGAGAAGGGGTGGAGGAGGGCTGGCCTGAAGTTCTACAACTGTTCTAAGAGGCAACTGCACTATCTTTGAGTTATAAACACAGGGATGCCCCCTGAAAGAGGGATACAACTAAACTCCTTGTCTACAGAGACTACATGCCCTCAATGAATATAACAATTGACAGAAAGAGACTTCCAATCCTAAGGACAGTGTAGACTGTAAACATGAAGGGAGTGTAGGCAGATGTTCCACCAGGAAACTAGATAAAAAGAGTGTTAGTGTCCCCTTGCAAGGGCGAGTTTGCACTTGGGTTGTACACCTTTCTTCAACAGATCCTAAAACTCTACTGCAGAGCAGCAACCAAAAGATTTCCCATCCAGGGGCCTGCATGAAACTGGGATATTTAAGCAAAGCTTCCTTGCAAAATATATGGATATCCTGAAAATGTAGACAACCAGATCCTACTGCATGCTCTCTGAAATGCCAAAGCCTTCCTTTAAAGGTTTCAACTTTCAGATGGTAGCAAGGTTGAACTGTCAATGATTACACTTGAAGGTTGGTGAGAGGGAAAGACTGTATCATCCTTATAAAAAGTGTCACTTAGATTGTCCAAAAGTGTTATTCTTTTTAGAGAAAGGAATAAGGCTTAGTCGCTTCAGTGCTGAGGACAAGAGGTGCATGTCATCCAAGACTACCATTGCAATGCAGAGGACGTGAACGTCTCATCCAGTCATTGAAGCGAAAATGTACATTGTCATCACACAGACAGAAAGTGAAAGAACCGGGACCCTTTCCAATTGTACGACTCCCTAGTTGATCCCTGCTTGGGGATCACAGCAGAAGTTTTTTTTTTTTTTAATGGGGTGGGTGGAGGTGGGGGAGAGAAAGGGGGCGAAAACCTTCTGAATGCTAGGTGTAGCTTTTAAAACTTTTTTTTTTTTTTTTTTTTTTTTTTAAATGGAGTGGAGTAGGCATAGCCCATCCTGGCATCAGGCCACCCCCAGCACCCCTTAAGCCCTAACTGATTTAGAACCTATATACTCCAGCCATCTCCTTGCCAAGCAAGAGGGAATGTATACTAATTTGGCTGTTATTTGGGCATATGGGTCAGCAAAGAGGGTGTTAACCACCACTCCACCTCTATTTTGCCTCTCCCAGGCTGCAGAACGACTGTCTGGCATATGTGGATAATAATAATCCACATTTGTAAAGCACGAACAATCACCCGTAAGGGTCTCTAGGCGCAGGGGGCAGTCGAGAAGATCAAGCAAGCTATTGCCCAGTCACATGGTGCTGGGCTAATCTGCTGTCGGTGCCGGGGATCGAATCGTGATCCCCAGATTCCGGAGTCAGTCGACCTGGCCGCGGCGCCACACCTCTTCCATGGGATGGGATGGGAGCTACAGTGCAGTGCCAGGACAGACAAGCGTGTCACTCTATTCCGTTTCTCACTCTTTTTTTCCCAAAAGGCCTTGTGGGTCGTCTCTCATACACCCATGCCCTCTCCACAATAGCCTGATTAATTGGGTAATCAAGGTGTTTACCACCAGTCAGAAAGTCCACCAGATCTCCAGGGGAAAATTAATGAGGTAGGATAATCTGTCATCTTGACATCAGGGTCCACCTCAGGGTAGCAGACAACACTACCACACGCAGGGGTGGCAGAAGTGGAGATATTTTGCCCCCCATCTGCCTACATTCAAAAACGACACCCAAAGAAATCCCAATTTCCTCTCACTTGCCATGATGAATGGCTGCACTTTTTACATTCCAGGTCAGCTGTGAACCAGTGAAACCTAACAACCCAAGTCACTGCTGAAACCAAGAAACCCAGAGTGGAGTGGACCGCATAGATTCCAGCAAGTTTTCCAACCTAGAATGTCCTATGAAAGTAAAAGTATAAGCTTAAAAAACATTTTTTAAATATTTATGCGAAAGACAACTTGAACACTTTCTGCCAGAGACCAAAGGCCTTCTGATTAAAAAGCAGTGTTATTTTGACCAGTTTCTGTAGCAGGCGATAGGTCCACCTAACAAGCGGTGCGTTGCTTTCAATTGGTAGAAGTGTGGGAGCGCTGGGTGGAAGGAGTTTTGCAGATACTGATAAATTCCGGAACCTTTTCTTACAGAAATGTTGGAGAAACAATGATTTTAGCCGAAGGGTGAAATCTGCAAGGCATTCTAGGTAAGGGCACGTGGTGGGACCAATGCAAGTCACACCATCCTGGACTCTCGTGGGAAGTCTAGTTTTCAGTAATTTCTACGGTTGGTAGGCTTCACTTGGGTGACTGCTGCGCCTGGCTTAAATACTGCAGCCACCCACTTTACCAAAATGAGGTACTTTGAAAGGAAAAATCTTGTTGCGTTTTAGGAACTTTCCTGTCATGGGCGACAGGCCCACCCATTTGGGTGTCAGGCTCACAACAATTATGGGTCAACGTTATTGAGTGCCGGTCACTAGGCCACACATTGACATAACTATGCAAAGGACAGTGGCTCACAGCTCGAAAGGGTACCTCAAAGTGTGCCTCACCAGCCTTTGGCCTGTACTGCTTCAACAAATGTGCTGCTTCGGGTGGAGCTGTGCTGTTGTGTAGTGTCTCATTTTTGTCAGATTTGTTGCATAGGAACGTGGGATCTGGAGCTATAGCCATGCAAGTGAAGTACATAAGGCAGTCTTACTCTTCCCTAGTAAAGCTAAGCAGGATAGATTTTTTCCGCAGACTGGTCTCTGGCCCAGCCTTTTCTACATAGGTGTTCAGAGTTGCAATCGGTTGTTCAAGCGTTTCAATCAGTCAAGAGGTAAACAATGATAAAGTGAGAGGAGGTCACTGCATCCGGTCTTGCAGAGTGGTGTCACATCCCAATGTCCAGACATACTTCAGGTTTCCGCAAATCTTTTTTTTGGGGGTGGGAGGGGGCAATCCTAGAGGACTGCACTTCTCTCACCTGTAGCCAAATCTCTGTGGCAATAATTTGGGGATGAAACCATCAACTTGCCATTTGCGCATTTCACAGGCACAACTCACAGGGAATGGAGTTGGAGGAAAGGTATGCATCCAGTATATGGCTATTAATTATGGCACGACCAAAAAATCAAAAATGACAACTGGGCAAAGTTTCAAAATTACAGGTACATACAACTGTAGAGGGGCAAATCTGCATTCTTACAATCATACATACCTTCATCACCTAATTCGAGATAATGACTAATTCATGGGCATGACCACGTTACTTGTCAGAAGGTAAACATTTTTTTTTTTTTTTTTTTTTAAATTGTGTGTAATTCTCGTTATTCACCATCCGAATCTTCATTGAATCATAATGCTATGGATTCCAGAAACAATACCATAATTCAGTCGAAAAACAAACAATAGAAAGCAGTCCATATAAGACAACAGTCTTATACATTTTCAACAAGAATGAAAAAGAACAATAAGTCTTCATGGTATTCCAACGGGCTGCATGTTCTCTCCAATTCATAGCATTGACGTGCTTCCCTTTTTCACTCCTCATGCTGTGTAGCACTCCAGCTGAGGCTTCATTAACATCCAATGTTGTGTCCCATCCAAACTACTAACCCAACCCCAACACAACACTATGCCCCTCCTCATGATGCAACACGTCCGTTTTGATCCCCCTGTCACCACTGTGTGGTTTCCTGTCCAGAGACGACATTCTTTATGGATAGAAGCACACCATACACCTTCATTAAAGAAATCTCATAGGCACTCCTCACAGAAAGAGAGCCCTTGTCCCATCCCTGCATCTTGGATGGGGCTGTAGCCTAATGATAAGATCATTAAGTGGTAAATCGAGCCAAAGCATCTGACCTACATTTTGCCATAAAACACATTTCAGATCAAAAGAGCTTCTCATGGGAACAAAAGATAGAACTCTTTTGAAGCATGTATCCAGACATGCGAATCTGATATTGATGACAACTTTCATTTGTTATTTAGCATGAAGGCAACTATTCAGACCTACCCGGTCAAGATCTGGGTGAACAAGAGCTACGTAGTCATTGCATGCTATGACATTTCCCAAGGCAGACAGCCTTTCCTCCACTCTCTGAATCTTGACTGAATCAGGCAGACTGTTTCTCATGTGCTGCAATTCCTGATCTGTTGTGTTATTTGGGACCAATAATCCATGACGGTTCCCTAGATAAAACCAAAAGCAAAGCAAAAGTTGCTGTAAATGAGTTGTATCTGGGGTCATTCTGCAATAACAAATGCTTTTTTTACAAGGAGCATTATTACGAAGATTTTCCCATGCACAACTTGGTCAAGTGATTAATAACTGAGACAGCATGCTTAAACAACTCTTTTTGACAGTATTAGAAAAGTAATGTGAAGTAACATTAAACTATGGCCACTGGTAAATTTTGGACAGTCCCATAGTAAGTTCTATATCAAACAGACAACTTACTTTGACAATAGAAATGTTTGTGTGTTGGACAAGTCAAGCTGGTCCCAAAAGAAAGGTCAATTTATTTTGAACTGATGATGATCAACTAAGCACAAGACAACAAATTAATCTCAAACTCCTAGCTGTATGATGACCACAGCAATCATTCCACACTCTGAAAGCTGAGGCAATTATATGCACATGTTAGACAAGCACTAGTAAAGCCAATAGGCCTCACATATGTGAGAGGTATTGGCTTTACTACACAAAAGGTACTGTGGACTCCCTATGAAAACGGATTTCTTTTCCTACTCAATTGAAGAATCTGGGGGCTCAAAAATGCCAATTCATTGTTATTGAATCGGGGAGCCTCATCCCCACGTAATGTGGAATGCTTCATTACTGGCCACCTCACCCCCACCTTGGAGAGAAGGTACTAGCAGGGCAGACTCAACTTCACCTGTGAGGTTATCTAAATTCATAGCAATTGCAGGGATCCACATCAAATAAAAAATAGCTTTAAGTATACCACAGGAATGTCCTTCAACGGGTGGTACCTTAATGTATGATTGCTAGAAAGGTCAACTATGGATGTTCTATGGGTATAATGTCCCTATCACCCTTCAAAGTGTGGACGTGTTTCTGCCCACTCCTACTCTTTGGGTCTGGTCAGGGACATTCTTCAGGGCTGCAAGAGGATCCCAAATTAATAATATTTACATAAATGTGCAGAGATACACCAGGTGAGGAAGTGAGATCTTACCTTCACCTCACATTTTGCGCCAACCTGGGAAAACCAAAGACATTCTTCTCATGGTTTTTCATTTCGATAGCATACTATTGTTGATAAATGTACATGTGTTACACAACTTGCACACTCGTGACAGGGAGGTGACATTACACAAGCCACAAACATACATGCTTGGGGGTTAGTCATACAATCTTTGTAAATACTGAATTGCTTTCCCAACAGAGACTTGGAACTTACTGAGTGGTCTGACTAGTGGTGGAGACTCCTGTAGTCACACACTTTCTTTTTTTTTTTTTTTTTTAAACATGGACAGTAAATAATATTGCAGGTTATATGTTGGTCGCAGCATTCTTCATGCAGGTTACTAATTTATTCTGAAATTGGCATTTTGAAGGCTATTCTGAACCCAGTTGTACACAATTAAAAAGTGGAAAAGATTCCCACTGGCCCACACGCCACTAATGAAGGTACAATAGATATCAAAATAATTGGTATCAGTATAAGTATTCCTGCAGTTGTTCAGTCACCTCTAGAGTGGATTCCTGGGGTATACTAGTATACAATGATTGGACATCTAGAGTGATCAAGATAGGTTTCTCTGGGTCGAACTCATTATTACTGGGTCGAACTCATTATTACTAAGGAGATTCAACATATCTTTAGTATCCTTTAGAAATGAGGGTATATTATGCACTAGAGGTCTAAGAAAGAAATCACAGAACTGTGATATGGGTTTGAGAGCCGAACCTTTTCCCGACACAATATGGCAGCCCAGTGGTGGGTGGTGTTTCTTGTCAACCTTTGGAAGAATGTAAAAGGGAGGGGTTGTTTTTTTATGAGGTCATCAGCCTCAGTTTTTGTAATCCATCCGTTCTCCAACCCTCCACCTACAAAGAATGGCATCTCATCAGCTTTGGGGTCCCTGGTCTGTTATTTTGTTCACCATTTAGCAGCTTAAGGGACTCATTGTGATACATTGGTCTGGGTAACAACTACAGCCCCACCCTGGTCTGGCATTATCATAGACTGATCCAAGGATAATTCCTGGGTTGCTTCTCTAGCTCCACTTTTATAATCAATCTCAAGGTTCACAGAAAGAGGTGTACGGGGTGCGTGTGTGTGGGGGGGGGGGGGTGGGGGGGGAACGAATGTAGACCTGTTATGGATAACTGTATTCACCTCTACCGCAAACAATACTTGCCCTTATTTTGGTTAGGGAATTCACATGGTCTTCATGATAAAATTCCTTGGGTATTGCTGAAAAGACAGGCATGATAACCTGGCTTTTATGGGTTTTTTTTAATTTATTTTTTTATTCTTTTTAAACAGTGACTATATGGTCAACAATATTATAGCCGAGTTACCTTGGTTTGACAGATTTTTTCTCTTAAAAGAGCCTTTCCACACTTCTACTCCTCGCCCTGGAGTAAGAATCACTGACTAATATGAACAATTGTTCCCCTCTAAATGTGTTCATTGGCAAGCCAGGTAGCGTCCTGTCTAAATTTGTATAAAAATGCTGGTGATAATTCAGTTGATGGATGGCCAGGCACCAGTAAAAATCGGGAACTACATTTCCCAGTAACCCCAAGTAATATTAGTGAGGGGAACATATGAACAGGGCCATGTAACATGCTCCGTTATCATGTGGTGACTCAGCTCACCACACCAAACAATGGTGCCTTTTAGGTTCCTGGTTAAATGTGGCAACAGGATCGCGCCAAAGATTTCAGCCGATGGCAAAAGGAAATGGCTTGGCGCACCTCTTTGACGAAGTAAGTAATTTGGCACATTACCTGTTGACATAAAAATTATGAACTTTATCCATGGGACCAAATGAAAAGTCTTTCTCCTAAACCATGCGGGGCATTTACTACAGGTCTCTATATACTGATACCAACTATTTCAATATTTAGAACACTTCCCTGGTGGTGTCTGGGCCAGTAGGAATCTTTTCCAATTTTAAATTGTGTACAACTGAGTTCAGAGTATGCTTCCTAATACCCATTACAGAATAAACTAATAATCTACAGGAGGAATGATGTGACCAACATATAACCTGTGGTATTATTAACCGCCCCTGTTTTTTTTTTTTTGTTTTTTTTGGTTTTTTTTTTTAAGTGTGTAACTACAGGAATTGCCACCCCGGATCAGACCATGCAGCAGTTTATAACCCTCTGTGGGTAAACGATTCAGTATTTGAAATGACAGCATGACTTTCTCCCAGCAAGCCTGCATCTTGTTTGTGTCTTATGTAATGTCACCTCCCTGTCATTATATATTTATTATCTACTAGCGGTCGCCAGTAGATAGTTATAGTTACAACCTAGTTTCCATAGGAAATCTCAAAATTCTATTTTGAATAACTTTGGCGCCGGTTGACGAATCCTCGCGAAATTTTCAAAACTAATGGGGCGCTCCGTTCAGCTCCTACCCTGAAAGTCTCGGGGTGATTCGTCAAGCGGGGGCCGAGAAAAAAGGGGGGTCCCAAAACGCGTTTTCCCCATGCATTTTTCCATAGGACCTTTAGACACAGCTACAGCCCGAACGGCTGAACAGAGTTACTTGAAATTTGGCAGAGAGGTAGCCATAAGGCCAAGGAAGTGCCTTTTGCAGATCTGGTGTAAATCTGTTCAGTATTTCCTGAGAAAATAGCATTTAAAAGCATATCAATATCTATACGCGCGCACCATGCGCGCACTCTGCCGTGCGCAATTCTGATTGGTTGTTAGATGTCGGTAAACATTCGAATCGGTCGAAACCAGGAAGTGTCGGCCGCCATTTCGTCTCTCGCAGTCTGAGGGGGAGAGAAAAAAAAAAAAAGGTGGAGAACGTGAAAAGGGGGCAGAGTAGACAGTTCCTGACCCCCTAGCCTTGGTCATGGGGTCACAGAAGGACCCCCAAGGGAAAAAAAAAACAATTTTTTTTTTTTTTAACCCCTTGCATGCCCGCCCCTTTCCCCGCCCAGTGCCGCGCTTTGCATTAGCGGGCGGAGTCCATGACGAGCTGGACTCGTCATGGGCACAGCGCCACCGCAGCCCATGACGAGTCCAGCTCGTCATGGGCACTGAAGGGGTTAATCGCGAGGTGCGCGCACGGCACGGTCTATGACCCGTGTGCGCTCGGTGTGCGAGGCGCACCGAGCGCCCACAGAGCGCGCACATCGCGATTTAAAAAAAAAATAAAAAAAAATAAAAAATCACGGTGCGCGCACGGTGAAAAACCTGAAAAAATAATATATATATATATAAATAAATAACTTAGCATTTAAAAAACCGTACAAATTCACTGAAAAAACCATAGGTTTCACACACGTTATAGTTACGAATTAGCATTTAAAAAACCTTGCAAATTCACTTAAAAAACCATAGGTTTCACACATGTTATAGTTAGCTGGACATTTCACTCGTAAAAAACCAATGAAATTCCCCGGTTATAGTTAGTGCAGGCAACTATAACTCACGCGACCGCAATCCTCTGCTGAGGACGTCAGATATTACATCACTGATGACATATGTGTCTTTATGAAAAATAAATATTTGTAATATATGTATAGCCAAAGATTAATGGAAGAAGACATGGGTAAATAAGTGTCTAAATACAGTGATGTAATATCTGACGTCATCAGCAGAGGATTGCGGTCGCGTGAGTTATAGTTGCCTGCACTAACTATAACGGGGGAATTTCATTGGTTTTTTACGAGTGAAATGTCCAGCTAACTATAACATGTGTGAAACCTATGGTTTTTTAAGTGAATTTGCAAGGTTTTTTAAATGCTAATTCGTAACTATAACGTGTGTGAAACCTATGGTTTTTTCAGTGAATATATATATATTATATATATATACACACATATACACACACACATATATACATATACACACACACACACACTATTAATTCAAGATTTACTCACAGCCCTGAGAAATGCCTCAACCAGATCCATAGCACATAAGTGGGCAGAAACACGTAGGCACTTTGATGGATTATAGGGTCTTTATACCCAAAGAACATTCATAGTTAACCTTTCTACTAATGATACCTAAGGTGCCACCCATTTAAAGAAAATTCCTATGCTATACCTTAAGGTAGTGGTCTTCAAATGTTATAATGCCATGCCCTACCCAGTGAGAAAAAAAAAAACAAAAGAAAAAAAAACAAATCACAGGACCCCCTCCAAACTTTCGCAATTACTCTATTCAACTGCCACTGTTTAAATACGTCTAAACTTATTTAAATATTGCACGTAAAGTTCCTTTACCGTTTTAAAAATGCGATCAAATACATGAATGCCAAACATACTATTCTGGTCAGGCAGGCCTTACTAACTGTAAAAGTGTCCAGTATGGGGGGCTTTGAAGAATATTTGGAGTCCCTTCCCTTTTGACGCCTTCTGCTAGCCGGGATATAAAAGAGAAAAGATAGATGCTAATGGTGGCCGATTACTGAGTGGCTTATTGCCACTCATTTTGTTTCTGCAGAAAACAAAGCACTGTTATAAGCATAATGCTTCCCGCGCCCACCAGTTTGAAGATCCCTGACTTAAGGTATTTTTAATGTAATCTGGATCCCTGCAATATCCAGGAATTTAGTGAATCTCAAGAACTCCCTCACAGGCGAGGTTGAGTCTGCCATGGTGGTACCATCTTACCAGGGTGGGGTGAGTGGCTAAGCGTGCCACATTACGTGGGGGAGGCCTCCTCATCCACTAATAATGAATTGGCATTTTTGAGCTCCTAGTTTCTTTGACTCAGAAGAAAAATAAATCTGTTCTTCATAGGGAGTCTGCTGTACCTTTTGCATAATGAAATTGAATGTCGAGTGGGACTACAGTGGTCTATGTTTTTCTCCTTTTCTCTCCATGTGATAAAATAGAAGTACTGGCTTCGCCAATATCTTTTAGCATTATTGTGTAGCGGCGTGGCAGCTGTTCAGGTCTAAAAGTTAGTGGAGTGGCAGAGGGACGTGGCTTTGAGGAGCATAGAGAAGCTTTGGCACCACTGTAAATCCGAGATGGATGAGAGGCTTGCACGGTGCAGACCTGCTCTAAAGGTCTGAGTCAAATTATTGGTTCGCTACTTTCTATATAATTTTATCCTTTTACCTTGATGGTGCCAATAATGCATATGTAGCCATGGACGACTGACTATGGGATTGTTAGCACTTTTATCACTGCTACCAGAGAGGTCGTTTTCTGACACTTAAAACTCTGTGTGTTTCTGATGTGGATATTCCTCTTAACACCACATGACCATGGACAAAGGCCCATGGTTAAAAAAAAAACTCTATAGAGGCACACATTCTCTTTAGATTAGGAGTATATATTTTAGGTACTTCAAGCTTATTTTTCATCAGTCAGCAGGGACATTAGCTATAAAAATTATTATGGAGGCCTCACTCTATTACCCATCTTTATTACAAATATGCCTGTTTAATACTTCCTAGTGGTGAATATTTCTTTCCACCAATGTGATCTCCTGTAGCCCTTCGATTCTTTCTATGTCACATCAGAGTACAAGTAAATATTGGAGTTTAGCACATTTTCAAGTACTCTTGTTTGGGGGCGAGAAGACAGAAGCACATGGGACAAACCAGTTTGCACACAGTGTACTTGAGTGGGAGGGTATCTGGATCAGGAAATTTTGGTTTCACAGCACACAAATCGCTTTTGGACCACACACATTACTGAGATAAGATGTCTAGACTTGCTTTCACCTTCTCAGGATGCATAATAGAAAGCAAAAGGATTAAACAGCGCCACTGACATGCCTTAATTACCATCACATTTTAATTAGTAAGCATCTAACATTGGAAATAGGCAACCAATTTCGGAATTCAAAATTTACCAATAGTATTCGGCAAACATATACAGATATGTATAGTTACTTTGAATAAAACAAGAGACTCTTCAGTACTCACCAACACACATTCGGCCAATGATTCTGCAGCCTGCAATAGATGCATGAACAACGGGTATGGTCTCAGAAAGTTCACCTTCAAAGACACTAAAGAAAACAATATTTGACTGTGAAAAGCATTGCTTTAACAGTAGTAGCATTTAATCAGAATCCAAAGAGCGACAGTCCGATCTCATTAATCCCAATCCTAGAACCATATTGTCAGACTAGGAGAATAACCCACTTACCCAAGTACAAAAACATAGTTAATGCACCCATCATAAACATAGGAGCCCCATAATCCTAAACAAGTAAAAAACAAGGCAAAACAAAATTAGCAGAAAATGCAAAAAACGCTATTTACTTACAATTCTGAAGCAAACCTTTCTTTATGGTCTATAAAAGAGGCCACGGCTGCCTTCTCCATTGCAGTCACAAAGCACTGAATATAGCCCAAGATGCCTTTATGATCTTTCAGCAATAAGGTCCTACTGAATGCAAACTCTGCAGTCAAGTTTGCTTTAAATGCCCAAGCAATCCTTACTGACAACACATTTGAAGCCATGTAATTTGCGAATAGCCTTACTGTTACTCCTTTATGGCCCTTTGTCACACATTTACATAATGCCTTGTTGTATACAAATTCCAAAGATGCAGTAAAATTACTACAATAATCGCAACTGTCATTCTTGAAAAGGAACGTAGTCGAGATACTTGACCTAGCCTTCCAATTGTCCCTGCCCTCTAATTGTGTGCATGCCATCAAAGAAACACTCGTCATTGAAAGTGCCGAGATCATCTCACATTAACTGAAAGCTGACTGCAAACTCTGATCCCTTAGCATGTGGAGGGCAGTGGTTAACCTGAGCAGAGACCTTCCACGATCTTAGGCATAGAGGGCAATAAGACGGCAAGCCTTTCTTATACCTGGAGTGGTCTCAAAATCTTTATTGGACACGCCTATAGGAAGATAGTGGCCTTGTATTATAATGGTGTTTATCCATAGCGAGTCCAGAAACCATAATTGGGCTTACTTATCTCACAAGACAAATGCAGTGAAGTGAAAGAGCAGAAACGTCCCTCTACAACATGTGTATTTGTACGTGAAATATGTACACTATTGGCAAAGACTTGTGTTCCGATGCAAGCAGCTGCTAAACCTTAGCCCCTGCAGTACAAACTTATTGAAAATGTTGAGCCTCTGCACAAATTAGTGAAAAAACTGGGAGAAACTGTAAGAATTTGGCCAGTAATGTCTGATCAGGTACTGCATATGGGCACAATGTCTGTTTGGAACACGGCACACCTGTCCCTGTGTGCACCGGGCCCACACAGGGACAGTGCACCCCATCAGATAATGCATCAAGCTCAAGGCAGGGTCTGCGCGTTAGTGATAGGCAGAGTGCTTGCTTCAAGCAGACACTGTGTTCCACAGCGGAGGCAGCACAAGGAGCGAGGTGGTCAGGCATGTGACAAAGATCCCTCTGCAGGATGGCTGGGGGGTGCATGGGACCCCTTTCTGCAGGTACCCTTGTGGCATACAGTCAGTGCACCTTCTGACGCCTCTTTGCCCGTGTCCATAATACACTGCAGGGGACAGGCAAAGTGTTTCTCCTCACTTGCATGGGAATGCCCATCTCAGGTTCGTCCTGATGTTATTTGTTATCTGGCATGATCTGTACACCCCTGAGGCACATTATGTAATAAAAGTCCAATCAATGGATGAACCTCCCTCACCTGTAGAAGTTCTCAGAGCCACCAATGGCAACAAGACAGTAGGTGTTGGTGAGTTTAGCAAAGCAGCCGATCTCGTTGTTGTTCTCAAAGGAGGCACGGACTGCCATGATTTAGAGGCAAGAGAGCTGGAAAAGAAGGGAGAGAAAGTTACGAAGTGGGACTAACCGGTTTTATTCAATACTACTAGACGCAGATAGGCAATTGCATGCTATAGAGAAAAAAAAAAGGTCTATCCAATCATATAAAATGACCATATTAATCTACAAAGTCATTATCTGGCGCTCTCTTATGTATACACATAAATACACACAAGTGTTGTTGAGCCGTGGAAATTAGAAAAATGTGTCCAAATAACATTTACTTAACTGTACTAATAAACACACATTTGTTCAAGCATTTATTATTATAGAGGAAATTACAAATTCCAGAGTACACCACAGTTTCCATGAGAAAAACGGTTTAGTGCCTCATAGATTTCACATTATGATGCCTGTACAGGGAACAGTCAGGAAGCCTCTTTGATGTGATTTTACCTCAACCCACAAATTTATGCAACTTCTTTCATCTCAATTGTGGTTAAGTAATTGGTTTTAAAACAACTATACATAAAAATGTCTTAGCTTAACCAAGTATGCAGATGTACAGATTAAAATATGACATTGTTGTTGATGGAGGGGCATCATAACCACTCGAAGCTTCACCTCTCGAGTGATGGCCCCTTCCCACACAACAATGGTAAGAAATAGTATATTACACTCTGCATACATTCTATTTACACACATTATGTGCACAGTGCACATCCAACACATCATAAACTTACAAAACACCTAGTTTTCCAATTTCATGAAAGAACCACTTTAAAAATATCCCTATGACTGTCAAATGTTTTCCCACATTCACGTAACAAAGTGAAATGACTAACAAAAAATATTTTTTGGGAAGGAAATAATGAATCTGTTGGGAAGAGAGCCCAACAGTGACCCTGCACAATAAGCTCAGCACCTCTAAAAGTATTTTATATATGTTAGTTTAAATTCCAGTGGAATCATTCTACTTCTCAACAGATTCAAAGAAGAAGGGGTAATATCTTCCAAATTAAGGGTTTTCGACCATTAAATGGCTTTTTACTAAGTACTAAGCCCATTTTGTGATTTGACAAATAGTTACTGAATCACAAAATGTATTTAGAAATGCATAATGAATCACAGTTTGCAAAAGGCATGCTTAGGACTTCCCTTCCAAACAGCAATTTGCAATGCATCAATTGTTTGCATCCACAGTTTTGTTTGCAGATGACAAACGTTTTCAAATCCTCAAAGGAGATGGCAACGTGTTCGTTCACTTTATTTCGGTCATAAACCATAAAAAACAATATCCACAAAGATACAGTACAAATACATTACTTCTATCCTGTCCAAAAGCAATACAAAAAAGTAGCATAACATCAGCATAGCAATATGAAACACTGGTCTAGACTATAAAGTCATACAGCGTTGTTCTAGAGATGTACTTAGTTAACCTCAGCTGATGTGTTGAATTTTATTGTGGGGTTGGTAGATGTAAAAAAACCTTTGCTGCAAATTGGCAAAAATACTCTCTAAAAATTTAGGGATTTAAAAAACTTTGACTGGGAACGTATCGGCTGTACAGAATCTCATAGCTATCCTGTAGTGGCGGACACCAAGCGAACGGCATAATGGAATTATACAGCGCCTGCTCGGTTTAGTGTATTTAAACAAAAGAACAATGTATATTATGCCGTTTCCTCATTTTCGCTGCATGCAGGGCATACATTCGAATCCTCATGATTGGCTTTACATTTACAAGTAACAGGTGCTAATGGTAGAGTGTCCAACCTAAAGCTGGTATATAATGATTTTGTGAAGGGGAGGGGGCAATTTCGTCGATGTATTTCTCAAAGAGAGAAGGTGGTTTAAAAATCTAGAAAAGATTTGGTCAGTTTCCCCGGGTCTGGCCAGCTAATTAGTTCTGACCCCACCTGACCTCAGTATATTGCCTTCAGGTTTTTAATTTCATAAGAGATTGAGGACATGTCCAATACTTTTCTAGGCCTGATGAGAAACATATCTGTTTCACAAAGGCCAACCACAGGAGCTTTCTCCCACCTTGGAACCTATCAAACAGGTGTTGAAGGCCCTCTCTGTAGTATGCCAATTAAGTGTTTATCCAGACTCAAAATCAGTATGTAATTGGTCTGAGTTGTTATAGGCGGACAATGGGTCGGATGCCTAGATCAAATTTAAATACTAGAGGGGTGTTTTGGGGGATTTTAAGAACCTTTCTCAAAAAGCTATTGGCAGCCACTTACAGTGCATCCAAGTTAACGCAACTCCACAATTCCGCAACATAGATACCCACAGCTACAACTTGAGAGCTCCAGACTTCCAAGGAATGGAGAGAGTGGATTGATGGAGGAATTATTCGTGAATTTTAATAATGTTGCTGCCCGGTGTTTTAAGATAAGGGCGCTTTCTGTGAGTTGATTTACTCAGGAGTTGGTACTGTACAGACTTATTCCGAAATAGTCAAATTCATTCACTTCCTCGGTTTCCCCTCTAGCAATATTGTTCCCTTGAAACTTCTACGCAGGTGTATGGCATAGATTTGGTTTTCGTTTCGTTTATCACTAGGCCATGATCTGAGCAGAAGAGACTAAACTTGCTCAAAAGGGTCTCTAAGCCCTTAGGGGTCTATGATATTAGCAGCATGTCGCCTGTGAATAACAAAGCTGGAATCTTGGACTGGCCGACCCCCCCCCCCCCCAGAGCCAGTGAGTCATTGTCACAGGCCTGTAAGTAGATAATGCATCCATCTATGAACAGCAGGAATAGTGTGGGTGGCTGCCAAACTCCTTTTTCGACAACAAATGGGCCAGTTGATTACCCATTTGGTCCCCATATGACCCAAGCAAAGTTATCGCAGAGGAGACATGTAATGATGGTAAGGCCGGGGTCCAGGATCCCCATATTACTAAGGGTTCTCCACAATCTATCCCTGAAGACCATGCCAAACGCCGCTTTAAGGTCTACAAAAGCAGCATATAGACTACCATTACCCAAATCCACCTATTTCCACCTTAACAAATGGAACCCTAAGACCTGGTCAACTGTGCTGGTCTTGGGGTGAAAACTGGCCTGGAATTGGGTCAGGATTTTACTCTCTTCAATCCAGGACAGCAACCAATCAAGGATAATCTTACAAACTTTTTTGGGGCTAGAGTCAATGAGACCGACTGGCCGGTAGTTTGCAGGGTCCGGTTTTGTTCCTTTTTTGTGAATAAGGATCATCTCCACCCCCTTCCATGACTTGGGGATATCCGCTCCTGACAGTATAGCATTAAAGATACAGGTGAGATATGATACAGGGGTGTGGAATTTAATCAAATATCTACTTGTGCATGGGGAAGGTTGCTTCATAAATCTACTTGTCCTGTAACAAAATCCACTTGTCACTTTGGTGCCATGTAGTGCGGCGACAAATTATGGCAGCAATCTCATTATACAAGGGCTCCGATAAAGCCTCTCTGATTATGCCAGGGCTCATACCATAGTAGTGTTTGAATACTTGCAGTTCTCTTATGTTGCCATGTTTCCACAGATCTACATACTGGGGCTGAAGGTAGTGATAAGCAATAGTTCCCGGGTTAGAATTCCCTTTTGGGTCTGTGCAAACCTACTAACTTGTATGATTTAAGGGTTTTCAACAACTCTTATCTAATTTTTCATCACACTGAGAAACGTTGGAAATTTACTCCTGACAATGGCAGACGTAAACCTTCTTCCAAAGTTGGAAAAAAAAAGTGGTTGGAGGGAAAGTGAACTTGCAAACACTCAGATTTTCGCATGAGGATTTTACATATGAATTTTTGCTCATGCTAAAATACAGTTCACAAATATTTTATAGGAGTACTATTTCTTATCCTACTTCCGTAAACTTGAGAATTCACGAAAGCCGTATAGCTGCACTTCAAGCAAGGACATATACCAAGGGTGCACTTTAGAGACTTTCTTTAATAATTGGCCCTTAATTTGGTCTGGCGTTGACCAGGACCATTGCATTTATTAAACTTCTGTCTGTCTCTCTCTCGGCTGGCTTCAATGTGAGTGACAGCATTCTGCTCTTTCACAAGGAGGATATCGGCACACAAAGTAGTTTTGTTCAGTGCCAGTAACTACTGTGGCAGTGTGTGCTTTTTGAGACCAAAAACTATTTTAGCTTTTGCCGATGTTTGTTATAATGGTGAGGGCTTGGCAGCTCCCACACCAATAAGGTTTTACAAAAACCAAGCCAAAACAAGTCATACATTGACAAAACTAAAAGGCTAACCACCAATTTCAGACTTACTGGCTTTGCCAATGTTTGTGTTTTCCATATTCTTATTGAAACGGGTTACACCCATTTTCCATTATGAATATTTTGGGGAAATACTAGCATGCATCAACACATGCTACTAAATGATGCTGTAAAGAATTTATACTTTCAATTTTACAGTATTTTATAAAAACGTTTCCCCCCCCCCTTTCATTTTTTTAGGAACATTTTATTTTGAAAGCAAAGAATCATCAATCTTGCTTTCAAGCTTCTGCAAATATTTGTATCAAATCAGAGAGCATTTTGGGAGCATTATACATAGCCTCATATTGCTAAACTTTGAATAAGTGTGCACACATTTTTATACTGGAACTACTGTCAGTAGTGCAGTCAGAGCTTACAACATTTACTTAGAGCGCTCACCTTAATAAAGGTTTTCAATTAAATGAACCATAAATACAAGTTTGAAAAGAATTAACATATGGACAAAGATATGACCTTAACTGAAGACAGTGCCCTTCCCTGATCCATAATGTGGTACTGCAAACTGGCAGCCAAAGGGTTTACGCTGCAGGGTGTTGGGCCTACTTTTCCCATGGTCAAAATACACATAAAAACATGTTTCCCTAGACCCCAAACAATATGTCCTGGGCATTGGGCTATAGAAATTCCACATCCCTTCTGTCTGATATGGAAACCAGATGGCTTGTACCCCACTTGCACATAATACGGGATCCCTTACGGACCCCATCCACTTGGTGGATATTTAAAGAAAAAAAATTATTATTAGGGAGTAGGCTCTGGTTCAGGGGACCAATGCCAGCTCACACACAAGCGTATCTTTTCGCACAGCCTCATTTCCTTTAGGACAAAGAGATGCATTTTTTTTTAACAAACATACATTATTTAAATACAATCACAGACATGGGGGTTCTACCGACTCCTGCAGGCCACCATCCTAGTGACACCATCCAATTTGAGTAAGTCACAATTTCCAAACTATTGCATTAATATTCATAATGTAGGTCAAATCGTGAATGTTGATTTTGCAAAGTGACATAATAGTACATAGACTGTTTTTCAAAATGTTTCTGGATTTGTAAAAACTCAGCGTGAAATTTGCAACTGCTTTTGCAGAATCCAATGTCAGTACATCTACATCCCAAGCTCTCTGAGAAGGTTGCCTGTAGACTTCAAAGAGCATACTCTTAACCTTAGTTTTATAAGCTTTTTTCCTGCATTTAAGATGCCATTGAAGCAAGCAGAGCTGGATTTGTTGAAGTTCTCCAGATTGTACCAAACACCTTCCTCAAACTTTTTCTGCATGGATACAGTTTCACTTCCAACAAAGGCAATGTCTCTTGAAACAGAGGGGAAAGAAACCTGCATAAATCACTCATCATAAGCCTTCTTAAGTTAGATTCAAGTACCTTTTCTGTGATTTTGAGAGATTAGTTACCTTGGCAATTGGGATGGATTCAATGCACATTTTGGCATTATTGCCTGAAAACCGGAATCGAAGAAGCAGTTGCTATTTAAGTAGTTTATTTACTACACCCATAAGTCCCCATGCGATGAATTATTGTTACACTAGATCAGAAATTTTAATAAAATTACTGATTTTAAGCAGCTCATCAAAAAGTACTCCTCTGTGGAAAGACTAATTTTCCCACCTCTCTAACTTTACAGATGAGACTCTAACAAGGGCCACTGAAATTATGCGGTTCTGCCACTGCAGCATTTTCCGCATAATTATGGCTTTGCCCCATCTGTCAGAGTCCATCACTTGCTGCATAATATACAGATTTTACCAAAAGCAAAATTCTAGTTCAAACGGTTCAAAAGTTACTTAAAAACCTAGAGACTTGTGTCCCCTCAAAGCGCAAAGCCCTCAGAAAAAAGTTGACTAGTCTTCTTTCACTTGCTTATTGCTGTATTTGGTTATTAAGCATGAATTAACGAGGTGAAATCTTTTCCCAGACGGTGCTGCCAAGAGTGAAGGTGACAAAATAATGTAGTAATACCATCAAAAAGTGTGACGCATTATGCGGCATAATTCAACCATACTGGGAACATGTATGGGCTTCACGTCTGAACCTATCCTAAATAATAAGTCGATAACTTAAGCTCTATTCATCAGAGCTGCTGAATAAAGGCAAAACTTCGTTAAAGTCCAATTGGAGTAACACTGCCTCATATGAAGTTAAATCAGCGATGCACCGCATGGGACATACGTTTACTATAGCACACACTTGCTAGGGCAAGCTATCACGAAACATGGCTATCAAATGCCCACATGGTGCACACATGAAAGTAAAGTCAGAAAACCACTGGGCCTCTTGTACTGAAGCCCTACCACGGAACTTTACGAAGCACCGAAGACGGACATTGCCCCACGCCGCATACTCTACAGCCCTCCCGCAAAGCTAACGTCATAACTGGTCCACTACTTACACGGATTGTCTGTGAAATCAGCCTAAAGTCTGCTGTCTGCCGCAAAACTCCTAACTTTTGCACTTCCGGGTCGTGTAACAACCAATCGCACAGCTAAACATATTCCAGGAGCGTCTGGGAGAGGGATGTACCGGAAATGTGTAATATGGCCTGCTATTGGAACATATGAGTCACGTTAGCCAATAATCTGCGCCGCAAAAATTCCGATGTGCTGGTTGGCTATAGATTCTCTATGCCCGTACTTCCGACTTGACGATGCGACCGCGTTTTGAGCTGGACGAGTTTTACAGAAACTCAAGCTTAGGTGTGCCAGCAAGGTCCAGTGGGCGGTGACAGTCTGTCTCACTCGACGGGTCAGTCGAGGTTAGCCGCTGCCGCTGTAATTGTGTGGGTGGAATAGGAAGCGTAACAGGAGTGACCACTGGTAATCAGATGGAGCGATAAATAGTCTGAGTCAGCCACGGTGCCCATTATAGAAGGCCCTTAACAATTTGAACAGTCACAACTGCGGATTGTACAGCGCCTGGTGCGCGTACAGTGACTTTTTTCCAACTGATTGGAACTAGTCTAGCAGATATATGATACAAGTAATATCATACCTACAACAAGTCAGTTCTATTGGCTTTGTCAATGGTTGTTAGTTGCATAAGATAAATAAGCAGCAACTCTGGCTTGTATATAATATTGAAAAAGCTTCCACTTAAAAGCTCTGGTGGCACCACCACAATTTTTTTGCTCCTGAGTTTCAAAAAGAGAAGGGGAATCCAGAGAGAAAATTACTCTGTAAAGTATTTCCCTTCCCTTACAACGGTCACCTGGCATGACGTCATGCCGTAACTTCTCCACTAGTGAGAAGTGAGCAGCGCACATCGATTTGTCTGCTGTCACTGCAGTCCAGCAAAAAATGGACCGCCTGTGCCAGGGCACAATACAGAGCCTGATAGGGATCCGTTTCGAGGCCCCTTTTTAGGTCTAGGAGGGCCTTAAGCCATCGGTCTGCTCCTTTTCAAGCACACTCGTGCTTGTGCTGGTATCCACCTTGTGGGAGCGAGCAGCGGCGCTGGAGGTAATTGAAAACATGGCTCTCGCGCCGCCGCTACTCGCTCCTGCAAGGCGGATGCCAGCACAAGGACGAGTGCACTTGCCTGCTCTTTCGCAGCCGCGCTCCCTTACCCCATTCCTTTCTTTGATGCATTTTTTTAACTTTCTAGCTCTTAGCAGCGCACACATGCGCACCGTTTTGTCATTTCTCCTTTCTATTACTGTTCTGCTGCAATCTGCTGTGGTACATCTTGTGTTAGTGTCTTACCGGCTCTTGGAGGAATCCATCTTCAGAGATCAGTCTGGGCCTGCCCGTTACCTCAAGGCAAGCCCATGCGCTCTGAGTAACAGCATTCTGCAACCAGTGCTCGAGTGGGGGACACTGGGCTGCGTTTGGCGTTGTGCCCACTCAGAGTCATTTTGTTTACAGGGGGCTGTGTGCCTTTGAGCTACTCTATTAGCCCCCCCCCCGCCTAGCGGCTGCCACGTTCTCACAATAAAAATATGATTCCTAACGGAATGTTGGCAGTTTTCTTTTTTTTACTACAATCTCGTCATGACTCGCTGTCTCTATAAAGGGCCAGGTTGAATGCTAATTATATTAATTTGCCTACTCTTTTAAATATGAAAACATATTTTCAGTACCGAACTCATGTTTTAGTGACAATTATTTTTGCGTGAACGCTCGTAGTTAACGAAACATTAAATTCAGCGGTTTTGCGCCCAATCTTAGGCTCCTTCGCACTTCATTTTTTCCATTGCATGCTATATTCTTCAACATTGACAAGGACGTTGGTATTTTTCGTTTTAATGTCTGGCCCCTTGGTAAATAGACATTTGAAAGTGCGTGCGTTTTGAAATGCGTCATTAAACTGAGAGCAGTTTCTATACCAGTGACCCGTCCTACTGACTGCAGGCAGGGACAGAAGGAGGCAGCTGAGAATTGATTGCATTCAGCAGCTAACAACACCATAGCTGCTTTTGCAAATTCCGAGAACGTGCCTTTTGCTCTACCAGCTCGCCTGACGAAGTTCCACGACCTGGGTGTGGCTTGCGGTGACGCGTTGGATATACTCAAGAACTGTACAGAACAGAACTTGGATGTGTTTAAAAACACAACATTGTGACCAATGGTGTTCTGATAGTTAGCTAATTGGTCTTTACAATCTTAACAGAAAAAAAACTTACAGAATCACTTTTTAGATCTAGGTGAAATGAGCCCTCGCTTTTTGTCCTACAGATTTACAGATAATTCAAATAATATATAAATATTGCTGCAGCAATTATTTATTTTTTCCCCTTAGTTTTATAGAACGCAAACTTGACTCGAATTTATCTGAGCACCAGTTGCGTTAAACAAGGAGACATTCATTCTTTGTAGGCACCGGGATAGTAAGCGATTTGCCTTGAATCACAGGATGTTGCGCGTCATTGCCTAGACTCGAACCCGGTTCCCTAGATTAGAGATCGACCGCCCTAGCCATTTGGAAGAATTCCTTCCATCACCTTGTGTGTGCTTGATAATCTTTTTTTGCCAACAAATGTTGGAGATTGCATAGTATGGCTCCTGGTCCAGTTTGTTAATTAGCGATATTTTATTAATGCTCCCCTCCGTGTCACGCAGACTTCAATCTGCCTCTTTGATAACTATTTTAACTGTTATATCATCTGTTTAAGAGTCGCGCTGAGCCAGAGAACCAAAATAAAAATGTGGCCCCCATTTGTGAATAAGATAGCTTTAAAAAAACAAGCATTGGCATAGCCATTAGGTCTCGCTTTTTGGACGTTATAAGTATTTAGTTATGCAGCACAATATCCTTGGTGCAACAACATCAACCGTTGCATGGCTAAACTCTTATAAGGTCCCAAAGGCGAGACCTATTGACTATGCCAATGCTTGTTAAAAAACTGCCAGTGCTCAGCACTGGTGAGACCCGGCCCACTTAAAGCCCTGTCTAAAGCACAGTTAACTAATCTGTGGCTCAGCTGCTCCAAGTAACAGTCACCTTGACCTACTAGATAACGGGAGAGGACAGACACTTCTCTGTTTTCAGTTAAAGCACTAATATCACCAAAGTAAGATTGGGGTCAACTCAGATATACACTCACGCATCCACCTACATACCCTTTTCTGAGTTGAGCACCTGCTGCAGAGATCTGTTGGTAACCTCTATGTCACTAATACCGTAACTAAACATGTTCTGGGAACAGTGAAAGATTTCATTGTTCTGCATCACGGAATATGTTCTGCAGGAAGTGGAAGACTGCACTTGCTATCTTTTGGGAGAGAGGAAGTCTTGCTTTGGTGTATCAGTTCTGTGTTGAAACAAAGTTTGTAACGATGCAGCTCAATTTATATGGGGAACGTTTGCACTGTTTCTCTCCAAGGTGTGCCTGTTCTATGGAGGAGTAATGCTTCCACTGCCATTGCCCCATTTTATCACAAAGGAAAGTATATATGAAATACTATTATCAATCAACTTTTTTATTAAAATTGCAAATGCCTACAGATCGGTAAAATATAAGGTGAGTACAATAGAGCATTACAATTCTGTTATAAAACAAACTCATTAAAAGCTCCTAAAACTGGGGACCTATATCAAACAAAGGTCTCCCACATGGTCCACCAAATTGTCACAATAATACAAGTATCACAACTGGTCGAGATATATTGGGGGTCTCTAATACCCATTGCAGGCCCCCAGGGTGTCGGGGGGGTGGGGGTTGCACATGGGGGGTACGCATGGCATCCCCCTCATTGCAATGCACTACGTGGCAGGCACCACGTGGTGCTTGCCATGTAGTGCATGGCAATGATGTGCGCACTCCTATTGTACTGCAGGCCGGTCTGCAGCCAGCAGATCCACCTGCAATGTAATAGGCCCGGGATGCGCCCACCAGTGTGGCGGGCGCATCTTAATATGCATTGCGGGACCGCCCAACTTCGGCGGTCGGTCCCTGGCTCCGTTGCGATGGTGGGCAGACTTTGTCCGCCCTCCATCATAATTGACTCCTTAGCTACTGCACAGGCTGCCCGCCATCGTAATGGACCCCTTAGCTACTGCACAGGCTATCAGTAAACTTGTGCCATATTTTAAAATGCGCAGTGCTTCTCGGTGACAGCGGGTGCCAAGGCGCTTGCAAAGGGGAGCTAGCCATGTGGCTCTTGGGGACCGATATAATGGACTAAACAAAAAATATGTAGAGGTAGCAGACTTTCTGCAAGAGGCTGTAAGGAAATTCGCTGGGATGGAGCCAAATCTTAATTGCATGTACATTACATGTAGCAAGATGGTTTGATAGCGAGTGCTCCAAAACCCATATGGACCTTTGCAACCCTATGCATGCAAAGCCCTGGTGCCAAGAAAAGGTCAAAAGGGCCACAGCAGCATACAAAATGGCATGTAATGAACGCAAATCCAACTTATAGTGGAAGCCTGGGACAAGCTTTTAATTGCCAGCCGGCTGCTCAACAGTTCTGCTTTTTGAAGTGTGTTAATATGCCTTTTTCAGCAAAGATCACCTCACTAATCAGGCCTGTACTATTTCTTTCCAGGCCTGGGTTGATCATTTTAAGGCTATCTACAGCCTAGATGAGAAGCCGGAGTCGTTGGAAGTCGTTAGGACTGCCCATCATATAATTGTTAACTTTTCAGAGGTCAGAGCTGCTATTTTTCGGCTGCCATTAAATAAAGCTCCAGGGCCTGATGGGGTACCAGGGGACCTCTTTAAAACTGTTATAGATTTATAGGCTCTAATATTATTACCACAGTTGCATAACTATCAGGAAGATCTGCTAAAGAGGCAAATTAATTCATCAATCTCAGTTGAAACTGCTCATTCCGTGTGGATGTAGTTGTGAACACTAACCTTCCTCCAGGTCTAATACTCTGAACAATTTGAGATGGACTCCAAACAATTACCTGGAAGTTCTGAGACGTAGGAGTAAGCTTGGATGTGAGCACTCCTTCTAATGACCCTAGAGTGGTGGGCATCTGAGCACTAACCAACAATGCAGTTGTTGTCGAAACTACGGCAGGGTGTGCGGGAAATGTAGGTCGTAGCAATCCAAAAACAGGTACGTGGCCCAAAGGCACCTGGGATAGTTCCAGTAGCAACAGATCGGGCACAGCAGCTACTTGAAGGGTTGGAGAGGGTCCTCCAGTTTGTGCGACATTGGGGTCAACAGAGAGCGTAGCAATAGTACCGCTATTAGTGACACCATCACTATTAGAAGGTAGGGCAGCATTATAAGGTGAAGGAGGACATTGTAACGGCCCTTCTTTCCCTGTGATGTTATGCCCCTGGCACCCGTAGAGCAGATCCTGAATACCTACAAAGAAGAAGAACACTGAAGAGCAGATAAAAGCAGAAGATAGAAGAACAGCAACTAACTTGGCACCAGCCCTGCCAGCCTGTCTGCTGTTTCCCGTCGAGCCTGATCCAAAGACGTCTCGTCCTGCAGCTGTTGTGCCTACTACGCCTGGAGGAAGGCCTGCCTTCAATGAAGACTCAAGAACTCCAGTGGAGTAGCGGAGCTGCTCTCCTGCATCCTACAGGCACCCCAAGAAGAACTGTGAGGACTCTGGAATCGCCAAAACCTGACACCGCCAAGCACCACTGTACCGAAGCCCCCCAGCCCATGTTGAAGTGGGCCAACAGTATCAGTGTGTTCCCCAAGCCCTCAAGAGACCGAGTCCACTTAGGGTTCACCCCTCATGAACTCCCTGATGTCACCTGCAGCCCTTGTTTGCAGGTCCCGGATGAAGAAACCAGACACCACAAGGACCCTCTGCACCCGGCCGACCTGGCCCAAGTCGAAGAGGGTTCACTGACATAATATCGACCCCCAAAATATCCCCATACACAAATATCGAGTTTTTAATATCGATGTCAAAAATATCGTCATCTGATATTTATTATTGTAAGTACAAAAATATCGAAAAAAAATATTGATGTAAAAAATATAGTTGTACAAAATATCGATTTTACTATATATATATAAAATAATATTAAATATATAAAAAAAAATTAACTTAAAAAAACAAATTAGATTTAATATACATTTTAATAAATATACCAAATACCTTTAATTGAAAAAATGTAAACATACGTATATAAAATGTAATATATAAAAATATACTTTAAAACAATGAATCAACTATTTATTTTAATTGATTTTATAATTGTATTTATAAAAATGTACAAATATATATATATATATATATATATATATATATATATATATATATATATATATATATATATATATATATATATATATATATATATATATATATATATATATATATATATATATATATATATATATATATATATATATATATATATATATATATATATATATATATATATACCCAGGACTCTTCAGGGCGGCCTCATCAAGGGCACGGAACATCCCACAAAAGCACTTGCCATGCAAAACAAAGTTATGAGGCCCAATACTGCAGCTCAAGCTTCCGCACAGTTCAGCAAAGTTCACAAAAAAAAAACATAGGTTTCAGGGGCGTTGTAGTTAGAAATTACACGGGACTTTTTATGGGACTTTGGGAACAGGAACATGCCTGGGGCAGATATGCCTCCCCTTGGATGGAAAATATCCTTTTCTGGGGGAGGTATATCGATGATATCATTGTGATTTGGAAAGGCACTAAGGTTGAACTTGATGGTTATTTCATGTTCCTAAATGATAATTCATGCAATGTGACCTTAACTATGTCATACTCTATTGACAGGATTGATTTCTTGGATATAACATTTGTGGCTTGCGACAACAAGATTCAAAGTACTTTGTATCGCAAACCGACTCATAGTAACAGCACTCTACATGCCACCAGTGCACATCCTAAGGCTACTATTAATAGTATCCCATACGGGGAAATGATTAGGATACGCAGAAATTGTAGTGACAGGACATCTTTCTTGGAGAATCTGAAAGACACCAAACTTAGGTTCAAACAAAGGGGATATAAACAATCAACTCTGGATAATGCAGAAAAACGTACCCTAGCAAAATCACGGGAGAGTACGTTATTATGTACCAATCATATTGACCCCATTGGAAATAAGAACAAGAATCGATCAGCCCCTATCAGTTTTGTGACTAGGTTTAATAAGCAGAGTCAGGATGTATATAGAATTTTCTGTAGACATTGGTCCCTGCTCCATGAAATACCTGGGGTCAAGGAGGTGATCACCCCAAAACCAAAAATCATATACAGACGGGGTAGAACTTTGAGGGAAATGATATGTCCCAGTTATGTATCCTACAAGGAAAAGACAGGAGCAACTTGGCTACCTGAACCATTGAATGGCTTTTTCACTTGTACAAATTGCAATGTCTGTCAATTCGGAAAGAACAAACTAAAGGAGTTTAGTTATAACACACAACGGACCTTTACCATTAGACATACTATTACGTGTAGAACAACATATGTGACATATGTAATAGGTTGCAGTTGTGATATGATTTATGTGGGAAGCACTATTAGACCCCTTAAAAGTAGAATCCAGGAACATGTACGGGCCATTCGCAATATGGACACAAGATACCCTATGACATCACATATGAACGAACAACATGGAGGGAGACCTGAAATCTGGTTTCATGGTATAGATCATGTCCCAATGAGACCACGGGGGGGGGGTGATAGAGAGACTGCATTAAGACATAATGAAGCGGGTTGGATCTGTAGATTGCGGAGCACTGACAAGGGACACAATAGTGATGATGAATTTGTAACGCCCTGAACGTCTCAGGATCGTTTAACAGACACGATAATGAGGCCGCAACCACTTGTGAAGGGTTAGTTATTTTAATGAAGGCAAAAACAATACAACGAATAAACAAAAGTTATAGTCACTGGAATCCTCCAGGCTAAGTACGTTACCAGCCCACAGCACGGATGGTCCTAACCGTCCTCTGCATATACGCCGATCCCGGCGTATGCCAACAGAGGGCAGAAATGAAATGGCCGACAATGCCAATCGGTAGGCTGTGAGGGGCACGAAGAGTGTTGGGGAGAATCGAGGAGTCAGGGAAACACCCAGCCGGGGTCTCTACCTGAAGGGAGCAGCCGCTCAACCTCTTCCTCAGACTGCACCGGGACACGGAGTCACCTCCTGGTGATGCGTCACCGATACCCCAATCAAAAGCAAGAAGACTGAACCGAGAGCAGCCGCTCGATCGATCCTGTGGACTTCCGAGTCTGTAACGCGGCAAACACCTCCTGGTGTGCGTTACAGCTGGCAGTCCCTGTATCTCTGGTTGGGCTGGGAGTTACGACTCCAACCAGCAAAAGCGCCACTGCGCTTTGACTCAGCCGAGTCAAAAAGCGAAGCTCAATGGTTGACCGGTAGAGCTTCCGGGTCCTTCACAGGTGACGATGGGGCAAGACACGGCCCAGGGAGTAACGACTCGACCTACCTCCGTTCTTGCCTTACTGGAGCACCTCTCCGGAACACTGCTCTTCACGAAGCAGGTACGTCGGTGTAAACACAATATCCGACAGCGTTGTACCTCCCGGTTCCTCCCTTTATAGGGCGTGTTTTCCTTGAGTTATGTAACAGCTCTCCTGTTTACATAAGGGCGTGTTTTCCCTTGAGTTATGTAACAGCTCTCCTGTTTACATAAGGGCGTGTTTTCCCTTGAGTTATGTAACAGCTCTCCTGTTTACATAAGGGCGTGTTTTCCTTGAGTTATGTAACAGCTCTCCTGTTTACATAACCTCTCAACCGCTAAGCATCCTGGGAGATGTAGTCCGTTTACGCTGGTTACCGTTTTCCTCCCCTCGCATGACAGGAATTCTTGACAGAATTACACTATTTCTTATGAAAGCATTCTGGGATCCTATTGAATTAATAAGCAGGATGATATTGTGGTAATATATTATTCTGTTGTGGGAGTCCTCCGCAGGTTTGAAGTTTCCTAGCAAGATTAGGAACTATACTATTTCTTATGAAAACAATCTGGGACCCCTTGAAAACAACAAGTTGGAAGATATGGTAGTAAAAAGGTTTTTGAGGTGGGAGGCCCCACTTAAGTTTGGAATCTTCCCGCAAGAATAGGAACATCAAATATGATACCTGGATATAATGATTATGATATCTAGATATTGTGAATATAACATTATTTGATCATTGGCTGTTGGCTGGTCGTATCTTACAAATACCAGGAGGTAAGCGTTTTAGGGGCTTGTGTGTAGGGCCTCTGGAATTTATGATATTGTGGTAATATATTATTCTGCTGTGGGGGTCCTCCGTAGCTTTGGAGTTTCCTTGCAAGATCAGGAACTACACTATTTCTTATGAAAACAATCTGAGACCCCATGGAAATAACAAGCTGGAAGATATTGTGTTAATTAGGTATTTGAGGTGGGAGTCCCCCTCAAGTTTGGAATTTTCTCGCAAGATCAGGAATATCAGATATGAAACCTGGATATAATTATTATGCTATCTAGACATTGTGAATATAACAGTATTTGATCATTGGCTGATGGCTGGGTGTATTTCATAAAAGCCAGGAGGCAAGTGCTTTAGGGGCTTGTGTGTAGGGCCTCTGGAATTCATTACAAAGAGTTTCTACATTCATATTGTTTATAAAGAACTGTTATTCAAAATGCGATAGGCACGTGGATTTCGGCGCCTGGCGTTCGTGAGATTGTCCCTAGTAAACTGTTAACATAAATAAAGGCATGTGATTCACGAGGCTCAATGAATATAAAACTAAAAAGATGCGCGTGTGACCTTAGGATGAACTTTTGTAACCTTACAGGATAGGTGAAATATGGTATTTGGATATGAGTGTGGCATAATAATGTTTGTTATAATAGCAGTATTCTTGTCGAGCATGGCTTTTACTGAACGTTTTTTCTAGTATCCGGCATTTAGAGACTGCCCCTAGCAAATTGCTAACACACGCAAGGTCATGTGACTTACGTGGCTCTGAACTTAAAAAACTGAAAGATGTTCGCGCGTTTTTGTTGGAGACCCGACAGGAACATCTAGTCGACTGGCAGCGTACATGGCTCTTGAGGTGAGAGAGATTAAACAAATGCATCTCAAAATACCGTCATATGTTTAATTCTGAGCTTCTGTTGTGTAGGGACGGTGTAATTTTTAGTTATAAAGCATGAAGCTTTCGTTGCTTTGTATTTCTATTTTGCGTATTTTTCAACAGTTGGCGTTTATATACTGGCAATAGCTAATTACAAACAAACGTAAGGTTAGGAGACACACGTGGCTTTCCGAATACAACAAAACGGAAAGTTCTTTGCACGTTTGTGTGTGAATTATAATTGAACTGTTGGCTGATCGGCAAATTCGTTATAATATATTGGAGGAGAGAGAGGCTTAACACACGCTTTCAAATGTGGTGATGCATTGTCTTAAAATTGAGTCTTTATATAAGGACGCGCATGTTTTAGTTATAAGATGTGTAGGGCTTGTTAAATTGTGGCTTTTTCATCTGATATGCGTAGCAAGGTAATAATTAGTGTTTGGTTAAATATTGGAGGACACAATATTGGTTATTATCTATATGGTGTTATTACATTACAGGCACACTAGCCCTGAAACAATCGATGGGAATTAGACTTGTGACTCATAACGCCTGATTCTAGAAAAATGCAATATTGAAGGATTATAATACCCAACAATATGGAATGTCCAGAAAAACAAATGGCTGTGCTTTGCACAGTGTATAATTAATGCTGTTTAAAAGCCAAGAAAACATTGGTAGGTGCATTTAATCTTCTTTTGAACTGCATATTTGAACAGAGCACAACTATTGATTAGACCAAACCAATGTTCTATAAATGATATCGGATGTATACATTCAGTAGAAGCCATGTTGAGTCAATGGAGGATGCACCTTTAATGAGTGCATTTTCAATGATGTATTCACATCATATACTATAGTGTTTTCTACATGACTTGCCCTATCAGGAATATGGATATGAAATACAATTTGTTTTTTAATTTAATATTCATATAAACTGTTTTGTACAATCATTGGACATGCAAAGTTTCTAGTATGGTGCTAATCGTAACTTCTGTCGAATGGTCTTTGCGATTCATATACAATTTAATTGTATCAAGTTAGCTATACAATCTGTATTACTTTTTGCATTACATATGTATTTTAAATGTTGTTTACAGCCCTGACGAAGTTCTTTTTCAAGAACGAAACGCGTTGGCTGCTTATGAACTATCAAACTGTAAGAAGAATAAAGAGAAAGATTTGAAAATATATACATCACTGGATGGACACTTTTGTTTGGACTTATTAGAGTGGTGCGACCTGCAGTGGGCCTAAAAGTTTTGGATCAAGTTGATCACCCCCGTGAAACGGTGGGGGTAGCAAGGTTGCACACCACGTTAGCTAAACAGCTTTCTTTTTCTTTCAATATTTAGGAGGGCAGGTGAGAGATCTGTCAGGAGAGGTGCGACCTGAACCTTAGGGTACAGTAATTGAACCGTTTCTTTTTTGGGTTAGTATTTAAAAAACCTTTGAAATTCACTGAAAAAAAACATAGGTTTTAAGGAAAGTTATAGTTAGTTGGACATTTCACTCGTACAAAACCAGAGAAATTCCCCCGTTATAGTTAGTTCAGCTAACTATAACTCGCGCCCCCGCAATGCACTGCTGATGACGTCACATATTACATCACTCATGACATGGTCAGTGACATCACTGATGAGATCACTGATGACATCTCAAATGACATCACTGATGGCATCACTGATGACATCATCCATGTGATAAATTGATGCTTCTTCTCACACCCTAATATAACCTTTCATACACCCACTCTATTCTCAAAACCATAGACACTCCATCATGAAAAAATACATACCCACTCACTGATTCTTAGGGTTACAGACACATCCACTCACTCACCTGTACAGTCACTCATACTTATGGTCACTCAGTACAGGACTATCATATGCACTCATACACCTATATAGACACTCACACACCGCCACTCATCCATAGAGGTACTCACACACCTAGTCAGTCATGCAAATAATTAATCACACTGCCATTTACTCACCTATACAGTTATACACACACCAGCTCAATTACTCATATAAATACTAGCACATTCTTACGCTCTTATACAATCAATGATACAATCACACACTCATCCATACAGCCACTCTCACAATCACACACTCTCACTTATATCCATCTATGTACTCCAAAACACATATATACTGCTTTTCACATATGTAGTTACTCACACATGTACCACTGAGATATACATTCACTCACTAACACACCATACACACACTCACCCACCCATACAGACCATCACAGATGCACTCTTGAAAACATGCACCCATTGAATCACCCACTCACACATCTATGCACAGAGCCAAACAAACACTCAGGCACCCATACAGATACTCAGACAACAAATCAAAAACCCATATAGACAGTCATGTAGCTATTCGTAAACCCATGCAGCCGCTTACTCACCAACAGACAGACGGATGCAGACATTCACACGGTTTAGTCACTAAGCCATGCATTCAGTAAGATACGTTTAAACATTCACTTATAGAGTCAGTCACGCACCTACTAAATAATCAATTCAGACACTTATACACCCACTCATTCTTCAATACGCCTTTCCCTATATATATTAAACATTTTTAAACTTGACAGAAACATACAGTCACTGGATGATGTCATCAGTGATGTCATTTGAGATGTCATCAGTGATGTCACTGACCATGTCATGAGTGATGTAATATGTGACATCATCAGCAGTGCATTGCGGGGGCGCGAGCTATAGTTAGCTGAACTAACTATAACGGGGGAATTTCTCTGGTTTTGTATGAGTGAAATGTCCAACTAACTATAACTTTCCCTAAAACCTATGGTTTTTTCAGTGAATTTCAAAGGTTTTTTAAATGCTAATTTCTAACTATAACGTCCCTGAAACCTACGTTTTTTTCAGTGTATTTCTAAGGTTTTTTAAATGCTAATTTCTAACTATAACGTACCTGAAACCTATGGATTTTACAGTAAATTTCAAAGGTTTTTTAAATGCTAATTTCTAACTATAACGTGCCAGAAACCTATGGTTTTTTCAGTGAATTTCAAAGGTTTTTTAAATGAAAATATGTAAAGTCAAATATGCCTCAATTCTATAATTTTTTTAATTTTCTCTCTCTATATAAATATATATATATTTAAAAAAAGTTGTAAATAATTTTTAGTTTTTAGTTTATTTTAATTTAAAGTATATAGACGTTGCGCACCCTTCGCGATCGCTACGCGTAATCTGGTAGCCATTTTAAAAAGTCACGCAGGGGTCGCGATTTCAGCGTAATTTCTGAAAAATTAAGTATTTTACAAATATCATATAAATAATAGTTTTCCTTTAAGTGTTTCTCGAAATTTAATTATAAAGGTATTTTTAAACTATTATTTTCAGTATAATATTGACGAAAGGAAAGTTAGGAAATGCGCTGTGTAGTCGCTTACTTTGTGCGACCTCTCTCCGCACGTATTTCCGGGGTCGTAATGTAATCGCGCCAAGATCACTCCGAAGTCGCGACTTTGGCGTATTTTAAAAGTTGAAAAAATTACTATAGAAAGTTTGAATATGATAATAGAATGAACAGTTTTCGTAATAAACTTATTCAAAGTTTATAGAAATGTCTATTTTACTGAATAATGATATATATGTGTTTCGTTAGTGCGCGATGTGTGCATGACGATTGCGCGCACCCTCCGCGATGTCCTATTAGCAAAAGAAAAAAGTAATCTGATTGGTTGAAATCATTTTTATAATAGAAAAGGGAGGGTCCATCTTTCAGATATTTCCCTTTCTTTTTGATGTTAACAGAGAGAAGACCTGTTTGTTCCTTCTCTTCAAAAATACATCTTTTTTTGTGTGTAATTTTATTTTAAAATTAGAATGGCTTCCTGCTTAGCTGAAGTGGATCCTGTTGCTGTGGAAGAAGAAGAGATGATGGGGCAGTCGAAGAGACAAAGGAGAGAGAGCATTGTTTAGGCCTTTTTTACGGTGCCAGAAGGGGAGAAGAAAGTGAATGCAACCAAAGTTACTTGCAATATATGTAAGAGAGTACTCTCAAGAGGATCGGACAAGAAATACTCATGTGGGACGAGCTCAATGAAAAAGCATATGGAGACTATCCACCCTGTCTACCTTGCGAGAGAAGAGACGAGTAGACAATTAAATTCAGATGCTCTTCAAGACCCCAACAGTCCATCTACCTCTGCAGGAACTCCATCAATACCAAGGCCACATATTATGCCTGAGTTTCTAAATGCTTCCATCAGTTGCGTTAAGTGCGCCACTGAACTTATTTTTGGGGAGCAATGTATCGACGTAATTTCAGCTGTCCTTAAAGCGCATAAATGTTTTTGTTTTTTATAATGCGCTTTTTTTTGGTCCAACAGTTCATTTCCTTTTCTTCATTTTTTGTTGTCCTTTTTAAAAATAAAAAACACAAAAAAGTAAAAAACGTTTAAAAAATAAAAAAAATTTAAAAAACTGGTCCGAAAAAACAAATACTGTTCTTACGGAACCACATATACTGGTTAAAAAAAGAAAAATTACCTTAATGATTGTATGAGTGTATGGATACTATGTGAGTGATTGGAAGAATGCAAGTGTAGTGCATGGTTGTTTTATGAATGTTTGAGAAGTGGCAACGTGATTAAATGAGTTTATAGATAATAGCAGGATAATTATAGGAGTGCATGAGTACTGTGTAAGTGATTAGATGAGTGCAAGTGTAGTGCACAAGTTATTGTAGTTGTACCTAGTTACTGTCTGAGTTATTGCATGAGTACATGTCTACTAACTGAATGATTACAGTATTGAAATGAAAGCGCATGGTGAATTTATAAGTGCTTGCATATTTGCCCACTGATTGGTTAAGTACATGGTGCATGATGGGTGATTAGACGAGTGCTTGGAAGTGATAGGGGGGTTGCAGGAGTGCATAGGTACTAGGTGAGTAATTTGAGGAGTAAATCAGTAGTGTATAGGGGGTTAGAGGTCTGAATGAGTAGTGTATGGAATATTGTTATAGTGCATGAGTTAGTGCCTGGGTCATTGTATGAGTACATGGGTAGTGGCTGGATTATTAGAGTACTGCAAAGAGAATGCATGGTGAATGTGAGGCGGCGCATATGGGGAACAGCGGGGTACCTGTACATCGCGGGCACCAGCGTGGAAATCGTCCGCGGTCTCTACCAAACCCGGGGGAATGTCGTCCGACCGCGACCCCGATAACCCCCCCCCCTGTATCATGTGTCCTTGCAGGAACCAACCCCGAGTCGAGAGACAGCGGAAGGCGTCACGGCTGACCCCAGAACTGAAAGCCCCAGACTGGAGAAAACACCCAGACCTCCCCAGGAACAGCGCGCAACCGCAGGAGACCAGGAGAAGGAGAAAGAACAGGTGAGCCAGAGCAAAGGAGAATCGGAGGAGAAGACGAGTCGAGGAGAAGAAGCAGACGGGCCCGAAGGCGAAGACGAGTGGAGCGAAGATTGGTGGAGCCCATCGGAGCACGCTGGAGAGCAGGTTGCGGCAGAGCCGGTGAGTCCACAAATACTGGAAACAGCGGGAGAAGGGGTGGTGGGTGGTAACGCAGTACCAGGGGTGGGATAGGGAGGGCGGCGGTGTGTAGCACAAGGGTTACACCTCCTGACAACACTGAACCTCACGCTCCGTCTTGTTGCACGAACCCCCCCTTTGTCACCAAAACTACCCATACCCGTGTCTTGTGACCTTCAGGCCTCACGTATCTCCCCCCCTCCTCCGTCTTGCTCACAGCTTTGCACGTTTCCCCATATTCACCAACCGGGTGTGGTGACAGGTATCACTGAACGCTCAACAAATTACATAGGAAGCAACACCTGACGGCTCCTCTTCTTGTCTCTCCCCTCTGTATGAGCCTCCGCAAGCCCACCTTATTGACAAGAGCCACCACCGGAGAAGACCACCACCTCGAAGAGAGACCCCAAAGGCCCAGAAGGAAGAGTGAAACTACCAAGAGAAGAAAGGACTCCTCTTTATCGAAACCACCCCACCAACCTGTTGTTCTTAATAAAAATCCTTAAAGATTGCACACTATATCCAGCCTCCGCGTCTGTGTATCCGGCCCGCACTCCCCCCACGCTTACAGGGAATTTATAAAGATTTGTGTATTGACAGAGTGATTGGAAAACTACATGGTGGTAGATAGGTAATTAGAGAAGTGTACGGGAAATTACAGTGTGATTGCTGCACTGTATTGGTACTACCTGAATAAATGAAGGTGTGAATGAGTAGTGTGTACATAGTTACAGGACTACATGTCTAGTATATGGTACTGGCTGGATGAGTGGAGGTGTGTACAGAGAGCGACAGTATGATTGGGGCACTGCGTGAATACTACCTGGGTTATTGCAAGAGTGAATCAGTAGTCTGCAGAGGGTTAGGGGCCTGCATAGGTTGTGCACTTTTGACTGTAGCACTGCGTGTCTTAATGCCTGAGTCATTGTACAAGTGCATGGATAGTGACTGGATAGTTAGAGTGCTGGTAGTTAAGAGCAGGGAGAGTTTATAAGTGCTTGTGTTTTGTCACGGACATTAGATAAGGACATGGTTCTGTCAGGATGATTGCAGGAGTGGACAGAGAGTGACAGTCTGATTGGGGCACTGCATGAATTCTACCTGGGTTATTGCAATAGTGAATCAGTAGTCTGCAGAGGGTTAGGGGCCTGCATAGATTGTGCATGTTTGACTGTAGCACTGCGTGTCTTAATGTCTGTGTCATTGTACAAGTGCTTGAATAGTGACTGGATAGTTAGAGTGGTGGTAGTTAAGAGCAGGGAGAGTTTATAAGTGCTTGTGTTTTGTCACAGAGATTAGATAAGGACATGGTTCTGTCAGAATGATTGCAGGAGTGGACAGAGACTGACAGTCTGATTGGGGCACTGCATTAATACTACCTGGGTTATTGCAAGAGTGAATCAGTAGTCTGCAGAGGGTTAGGGGCCTGCATAGATTGTGCACGTTTGACTGTAGCACTGCTTGTCTTAATGTCTGAGTCATTGTACAAGTGCATGGATAGTGACTGGATAGTTAGAGTGGTGGTAGTTGAGAGCAGGGATAGTTTATAAGTGCTTGTGTTTTGTCATAGAATAGATAAGGACATGGTTCTGTCAGGATGATTGCAGGAGTGTACAGAGAGTAACAGTCTGAGTGGGGCGCTGCATGAATACTACCTGGGTTATTACAAGAGTGAATCAGTAATCTGCAGAGGGTTAGGGACCAGCATAGATTATGCACGTTTGAGTGTAGCACTGCGTGTCTTAATGCCTGACTCACTTTACAAGTGCATGGATAGTGACTGGATAGTTAGAGTGCTGGTAGTTGAGAGCAGGGAGAGTTTATAAGTGCTAGTGTTTTGTCACAGAGATTAGATAAGGACATGGTTCTGTCAGAATGATTGCAGGAGTGGTAAGGTAATTGTTTATTTGTACATGATTAATTAAAATCTTCACAAATATCGTATAACATTGAGAAAATGAAAATAAAAGAGAAAAATTGTTTAAAAGTCATTAATGCATTACTTTAAAAAAGAATTATTTAAGATCAGTTGGAAAAGGTTTTTTAGTTGTCATCAAGTCTCTTTAGTCTTTTTCCTGTTAGATCAAAAAACTTTACAACCTGGCAGTTCAGTTTGGTATATTTCGGATTAAAACACAGTTTTACAGCTTGTCTACAAGTCCGTGTGCCATACTGCTTGAAGAATGGACATAGTAGGTGCCGCCTTAAATCATTCAGTTTGGTGCAAATGCAGATTACATGGACAATGTCCTCCTTGCCGCTTTTGCACAGTCGGCACTGCTCTAAGGAGTTCTTCCTCTCCCAAGGTGGCAGATGTGGGAGTATAGGAATTACTCCAAGACGTAGTTTCAGGAACCTTTCTTTAATTTTTATTTTCATGCCAGTGCTAAGGTATACTTGTGGTTGTACTGGCCCATAGTCACCCAGCGTTGTCCAGCCATGGGCTCTTTTAGCTAGATCATTCTTGTCTTCAATTGCTGAAATGATTTGCGCTGATTTTTTTGCGATTTTGCAGGAGTGGACAGAGAGTGACAGTCTGATTGGGGCACTGCATTAATACTACCTGGGTTATTGCAAGAGTGAATCAGTAGTGTGCAGAGGGTTAGGGACCTGCATAGATTGTGCACATTTGACTGTAGCACTATGACTCTTCATGCTTGAATCATTGTATAAGTGCATACACAGTGACTGAGTAGATAGAGTGCTAGTAGTTGACACCAGGGTGAGTTTATAAGTGCTTGTGTTTCGACACAGAGATTAGAAGAGGGCATGTTTCTATGAGGATGATTGCAACAGTGAACAGAGAGTGAGAGTGTGATTGGAGCACTGCATGAGTACTACCTAGATTATTGCAAAAGAGAATCAGTAGTCTACAAGAGGATAGGGGCCTGCATATATTGTGCAGATTTGACTGTAGCATGGTGTCTCTTCATGCCTGAATTATTGTACAAGTGCATAGACAGTGACTGAGTAGATAGAGTGCTGGTAGTTGACAGCAGGGTGAGTTTATAAGTGCATGTGTTTTGGTACAGCGATTAGATAAGGACACCGTTCTACTGATTGATTAGAGTATTGCAAGGAGATCATCTGAGAAAATGTATAACTGCTTGGGTACTGACAGAGGTATTGAATTAGTACATGCTAGTAGTAAATAACTTAAACACTGCATTACCAGTAACATACTGATTAGTGGACTGTATGGTTAGTACCTGAGGTATTTGTAACCTTACTAAGCAGTGAGTAGGTGTTTAAAGGTGTGTATGAATAGTGCCTGGGTGAATGTAGTAGTGGATGGATAGTGTTTGGATTACTTAACCTTCCCTTTACAGTAGTAGATATCAAAATATTGTAAAAAAGTTTTGCAGTTGTTTGTTATATTTTAAAGTTTAAAAACTTTTTAACTTTAGAATTTGGATCTGTAAAAGAGAAGAAAAAATACAGTTATAATATATAATATTATCATTTTATAAATACAACATAATGTAAGCATAGTAAAAATTATTTTATGTGCCTTTTTTGGCAGTTCTCAGAATATATTAAATTTCACTATAAATAGTGATTTCAATATTGCTCATCACATAACAGCAACAAAAAAACAATCAAGATTGTTTAAAAAAAAAATCTGTGTCAAAAATATTTTCAACATAGTGAACTATGTCTGCACATTGTATAAAAATAACATCCTCAATAACATAGCATATAATACAAATCACACATATATAAAATGCTTCTTTATAAGAGAATTTTCTTACTACAAGATAAAAGAATCAAAACAATAATTCAATCAATAATTCTTCATAATTTACATATACTCTAAATGATATTCTTTAAAATATGTGCTGTCAGAATATCCCAGAAAAAGTGCTTATTTCACATTAATATCGTTCCTCTAGGCCAAATGATATTCCTGAAATCCTTTACATTGAAATTGTCCAAAGTAATTGTATTAATAGAGTTTAACATATACCCAATAGGTCGAATTATGTTCTTAGAACGTTGGCTTTAAGAATATTAGGTATGAATTTGCTAATTCGTTTGGCAAGCGATATCTGAAAACTAAATGAGCATCATTACAATATGTCCATCCTTGATTGCATTTTAAATAGTGTAATGTCCAGATGTTGTAGAAGGTCCATCGTGGAAAATAATTGCTACTGCTACAAAAGTTCTTCCTGATATTGATAGTTGACTTGCTACAAAATGTTTAATTAAAGTTTCCAATTTTCTTCCATCAGATGTACAAAGTTGTATCATTAAAATTATATATTGTCCAAATGTTTGCATAAATAGTGTTGATAACATTTCTGATTTGCATTGGCTACACTCCATGTTTTGATTTGCTGCTTTAACTAATTTGTTGAAAGACACTGTTTTACTGTCTGGTATTGTTAAATATAGAAATCTCTCAATGTCTATGTTTGTGGTAGAAGTAAACGTACAATTTGCACATTCATGTTCCCATCTATAACAAAGTCCAAATAGATTTTCAATTTGTATTCCTCCTTCTTCTAATACTGCAAGCATATACATTAGAAATTCCTGAGCATCCTGTTGCACATTCTGTGTAAATTGTGTAGAACCAGAACATATATCCAAAAGCTTCCTAATATCACAAACAGTTTGGATTTTACTTTTATCAGTTATCAATTTTTCAAAAATAGAATAGAACAAGGTACAAAACCTTTTTTCTCGATTTTCTATAATTTGCTGTAGCAGATTTTCGAGAAAGAAATACATTTACCACTACATTAGCATAGCAGTTGATACCTGAACTGTTTTCTAACTGATATCCGACAATCTCTTCAATAGTATCCTTTGTCTTTTTCCTTAGATTTTCAACTTCATCTTGTTTTTTTTCTTCTCTTTAACTTCACTACAGATATTCTCACACCTTCTTTTTCGACCTACTACACGCTTTTCATATACTGGATATTCACCTAAATTGGGAGCATACAGTCGCCTTAACCGATTATACTCTCTTACACAATTTACATCTGCACTAATCTTTCTCTCATCAAAATCAATCAAATACAATCCAGATAAAGTTCTGACTCGGGACAAAGCACTGTCTACACTTAAACCTTGAGATTTATGAATAGTCACCGCATATGCCAAAGAAAGAGGAAACTGTTTTCTATGAACATACAAATCTTTATCAAGCAAAAAACTAGCAGAACAATGAGCAATTTGTTTTACTTCTTCAATCTGATCAAATTTGATTTTCAGATATTCAGTTCCATCTTTTTTTTGATAATTAACATAATCAACAACTTTTCCCATTGCTCCATTTACTAAACCTTTTTCTACATCCAAATTACGCCGTAAAATAACCCTCCAGTTTACACATACATATACATTCTTTTCTAAACCAGCAGTTTTAGATATAGATGTTTTCAGTTTTTCTGTCAAAATAATAGTAATTCCTTCATGCTCTATTTTATCTATGGCTTCCATTTTTATTATTTCTCCATTTTCCAGCTGTAAAAGTTCTTCATTAAATGTACAACACTCTTGCAGTGTTGGCATGAGGCAGATTATAGATTTATTTTCTGCAATTTTTTTGAATATTTTTACAGGATCTATATTTTCATTTGGAAACAAGTTGGTAAGTATCCGACTTTGCAAAGCTTCTTTGCCATGTTCCGTCAACACTCCAATTCTTATATTTTGAAGAATGGTTCCATAAACTTCATCATTTGCTTGGCGCCTATTTTTAATGAGTTCCTTGTACTAAAAATTTGACCAAATGTTAACGTTTCCAACACTTCCCAAAGACTTTCTGGTATCTTCGTGCACAAGTGTTTTAAATACTGGTTGCCCTTTTACAGGAGTAAGTTGCAGTAGATCACCAAAAACGATCACATGTTTTCCTCCAAATAACACATCATATTCTGTTTTAAAAATTTGCTGCATTCTTAAATGCAAAAAGGCAAGCATTAAGTTTGAGACCATGCTCACCTCATCAATAATCAGAAGTTTCATTTTCTTTAGCATCTTGAAACTTCATAACAAGCTTCTCCAGATAGCTTGTGATATTCCAATTTATTTTCATGTTCCACAGGTAGCATTAGTAAACAATGTAATGTAATTCCTTTAATGTTGTGTGCTGCCAATCCAGTTGGAGCAGTTACCACGCAAGACAAGTGTGAATCAGTTATTTTATGTAGATAAGTGGTCAAAACTTTAATCAAGAAACCTTTTCCTGTACCAGCTTGACCACTGATATACATTCGGATAGGTTTAAATGATGTGCATGTGCATTCTTTCTGTTCATGGAGAAAACCATGGTCGATCTGTTGTCTAACTTGCTGATATATTTCTTTCTGCTCATTATTTAGTTGTTCTTCCAAGTTTTCTAAGTCCATAATATCTTTTTGAGCTTGATGCATTGCTGTTTCCACTTCATTCATGGCGATTGCTGCTTCATTTTCAAGAATTGGTTGTCCTAGTGGATCTTGACTCAGATGTCCAGAACTTTGACTGTCTTGAGAACTATCTCTAGCAATCTCAGCTGCAATAGTAGCCTCTTGATCAATTTATTCATTTAACATTTTCAGATAATTTGCAAAAACTGGGCATTCAATGCTATCTTTACATGCATTGAAAGAATCTTCATAGCACTGAAAATCTCCAAGTAATTCCAATTCTGTACGCCAAGGCTTGAACAGTTGTAAAAGTGCTAAATAGTAAAATTCTCTTTTATCAGCAGTATCACAACTCAGTTTCCTGTGATTAATTAGATTTCCTTTAGAATGTTTCACCAAACATCCTTCTGAACCAATCACTGTATATTTTCCTTCATTTATGTTTTCTGTAGTATTTTTCTTAAAACTGTCAAATTGCAGCACTTCATGGAGACATATGTTCTCAAGATGACAACTTCTATTTGGATAGTATGTATCCAACATGTTTATTTTGACAATATCTGTACTTCCCGGTTTGTTTACTGCTAAATATTCAATTTCTTGTATAGGTTTAAGTACTCGATTTCACGTTGCAGCAAGACCTAGACTCACCCAAGTGATCCCTCTTGACTTTGAATATAAACTTGTAGACAACAACCGATCCGAGCATTCATACGCTCCAATCTCTCGATGGGATAACATCTTCCAACTATAACTGTACAATTTCTTACCAAGAATCTTCTCATGGGAAATTTCTTCCCACATTTCTTTCAACTCCGACTTTTCTGATTTTGTTATGTATGGTGTTACATACCGAGCAACAGCAATGGAATTGTACGCAACATACTGAATATCCATATTAGCATTCCACATTGAGAGAATAACTGGATTATAATCATTGATATACTTTGATTCTTCACTTCTTCTCAAATTGTATGTATTTTTGGGAGATTTTCTAGTGATGGTATGTCTCACTGCTGACATCAAACTGTTTACTTTTCCTTTGGATATTACTGGACGTGGAAATCCAAAACGACATTTGGTATGAAACCTTTCCTTCGACTTGTATTTCCGTCTACAGTATTTGCCACCTCGATGACTTTGGAATCGTAACACTTGTTGCCTTAAGGTGTCTCATCCGAATCAGTTCCAAATTTGGGTGCATCCTTTTATCCATAAAGGCATATGTATATGAGGAGCACCTCCAGCTTGACACTCCTTTCTCCAAAAGAAATCAATAACTTCTCCAAGAGGAAGATTCTTTTTATTGCAGATAAAAGACATCATAGCTTCAAACCTATGGTTGAAATATCTGCATACATTTACAGGATCCAAAGAGCACAATTCTCCAGGTGTCTTGTGTTCAATATTTGTAATATTTGAATTTGCCTCTCGAAGAAATTCAAGTAAATCATCCCAAGCGTATTCAGCACAGCTTAGGGTAACAAACCACGTAGGAGTTCCTAAGTTCCTAATCATGCATTTAAGTTCTCCATGACGACGATACCAATACTCATTAATACCGCGCTGACATGCCATCAAATTAATCAGTTGAGATTCTAAATGATCGGCTCTCTGATGTACTTTATCCATGAATTCCTTTGCAGAAACATTTTGAAGATGTACTCCTGTTTTTAAGATGTGGTTGACTGCATATGAAAGTCCAGACAAGTCACTCTCAAACAAAAGGTGAAATATATATGGAATACATTGTCAAAATCTTGGATCTTCTGATACAATCTTGTTGTCCGATATTCTGATGCAGGAATCTGTACTGATCGTTCATCAGAGCGTCCACCTTTTCCAGTTGGGAACAGCTGGGGAAAACAACAAGCTTCCAAACTTTTTTCCCATACACTCATGGGAGTCCCCTTAGCTTCCTTCATTTGGAATAATTCAATACTATTCCCCATCACTTCTTTTGAATGGAGTGGTTGTACACTATAATGTTCATAAATTTCTTCACCTTTGGACATGTCAACTTTTTCAATTTTTCCACTTGACGTTTCACTACCATCTCCTAAAACTATTTCTTCTTCTTCTACATAAACATTCTTGTAGTAATCATTGTTTTTGATAAGATATAATGTTGCCTTTTGCACTTTCGTAACATCAACTAATTCCTGCCAAATTTTCTAACTCTTAGTTTAGAATAACTAGTGGTTCACTTTCTACATTTTCTACACCAATAGTTTCAATATTTTTCTTTAAATCTAGAGGTAAATATACAACTCTACCTTTTAATCCTCGTTGTAAATCTGTAGGAGTCAATTTACCTATTTTAGGCTCCATGCGAACAATAGCCTGAAAAGGGTGCACACATTGAATCAGAATAGACTCATACGTGTTTAAATCTACCAGTTCTGGAGGAATACTTACTAACTATAGATTATTATGGACAGCTCTAGCAGGCATTTTATTATAGATTAATTTGTTATAACAATATTTACAAATATGCTGATCAGTAACCAAATCAATGCAATCCTCTACCGACAAATAAGTTACAAATTCCTTCCATTTATCAGTATTTTCTCTTTCACTTTTTAAATACAGATCAACAGTCCTCGACTGATTTCTATAGTGACTTTGTCGGCAACAAATACAAGTGTAATTTGGCCTCTCACACGAAATTAACTGAATCTTTGTAATTTGTTCTTCAAACTTGTCTGTACCACTGTTTTCCACATTTTCTTCAACATCTACTTCTATCAATGTCTCACTTTGTCCACTCTCTTCTTCAGGACCAAAGTAACGAAACTCTATTTCATCACAAACTTTTATAACATCTGATACTGTTACATGCAAAAGAGCACTGTGTAAGTCATTTAAAATTAGTGCTGGACTTTTAGCATAATACAATCTCACAAACTTCCGCATTTGAGAATGATGTACTGCTAACATTCTAAAATGATGAAAAACACTTTGATATAATTTTCTTGAAAGACAAGCCAGAGAATGACCTTGCAAACCAGTATTTGTTCTTACTCTGCAAGGATCTAGTCCTTGCAACATCTTAATCTTTTGTTTAACACCTTTTTTTACTATAGTCTCGTAGGAAATTGCGTAAAATTTCAATAGATTCTTGTCGTATACTACAAATACTACTACAATCCCAAGTATACACAGAAGCTTTAGGACGTCTCCCTAGAACTTCATCAGCTACCACTTCTTCTACATCTCTGGGAACCATCTTCTTTTTCTCAATTGGACAACCATTTTTAACCTCATAAGCTCGACCACTGGTATCAACTGCAAGCAACAATTAATTAGTTTGAAAATAACTCTCTTCATTAAAAAAAGGCTCTGACATTGAACTGTGTTTCCATTCACCCAAAAAAATATCACAAAAGTTACTTCTGTTAATAACTTTCTTCTTCTTACTTTTGGACTTCTTAACATTTATTGGCTTATCAAGTGATCAAATTCTGTTTAAAACTAAGATGAATAATTTCCTTTTTAATTCAAAAGCCTTGTCAACAATAGTTTCAATCTGTTTCTTCTTTTTATAAAATGCTGATCTTCTTTTATATTTCTTCACATCTTTCAACAAATTAAAAACAACTCTATTGTAAAGCATTCTCTTTCTAATTTCTGCAAACTGATTCTTTCTCCTTTTACCATACGTTGATTCTTCAGAATGTATTTTTCTATTAACTTCTTTTTTCTTTTTATTCTCCTTTTTTGTTGGGGCATTCTTTATACGTTCCACATTGTGCACACTGTTTTTAGCCTTTGAAACTTTTTAAACAAATTCTTTTGTTCTCTTACCAGTAGACCTTTTTTTTCCCCACATGTTGTAGTTCATCTAATTTTTGCTGTTCTGTTTTCTTCAAACAATACTCCTTTTGTTGTTGTTTCTTCTTTTGTGTTATTCTAGTCATGGTCATTTTTTAAAAAAAAATGATGAACAATATCTGTAAAATAAAAAATTTATATATGACATTATTAAAATAAATGTATAAAATATACTATTGTATTCCTAAATAAACACGTTGTATATAATGTTGTACATGGCTACTACTTCGGTAATTGCAGAAGTGAATCAGTACTTTGAATGGGGTTAGGGGACTGGATAGATTGTGGAAATTTGACTGTAGCACTGCATGTGTTAATGCCTGAGTCATTCTACAAGTGCATATAGAGTGACTGGGTAGATAGAGTGCTGGTATTTGACAGCAGGGTGAGGTTATAAGTGCTTCTCTTTTGGCAGAGAGATTTGATAAGGGCATGGTTCTGTCAACATGACTGCAAGAGTGGACAGATAGTGACAGTATGATAGGGGCACTGCATGAGTACTACCTAGATTATCTCAGGAGTGAATCAGTAGTCTATAGGGGATTAGAGGCCTGCATACATTGTGCTCATTTGTCTGTAGCACTATATCTCTTAATGCCACAGTCATTCTACAAGTGCATACACAGTGACTGGGTAGATAGCGTGCTGGTACTTGAGAGTGGGATGAGATTAGAAGTGCTTTTCTTTTGGCAGAGAGATTAGATAAGGACATGGTTCTGTGACGATGATTGCAAGAGTGGACAAAGAGTGACAGTATTATTGGGGCACTGCATTAGTACTATCAGGATTATAACAGGACTGAATCATGAGCTCATAATCAATTTAGCTATAGGATTGAGTAGCACTGTCTCACTTTAATAGAACTGTATGAAGGATCATTGATGAGCATTAGTAACAACAAGATAATGCATTGTATTACTTGTAATGACTGGAACGATTATGCATGAATTTTCAGAAACTGATTATGGCTAACTAAGGAAGGCTATAGAGAAATGAAATGTGGATTCTATTTTTTTTATATATTCTGTAATGATTAAGTGAGAGGAATAATCAGAGAAATATTAGTTTTGTCTCAGTATAAGTAGGTCCATGGTTTTGAGGGACTTAAGCCGATTCACGGCGAGATTTGTTTTTTGAGAAAATATGAGAACACCAGATGGGGCCAATTTATGGCGTGTTATTTGGTGGCTAGCGATAACATGAGCATCACTCATGGTATGTTACTCACATATTTGGATGCTTATAAGAATTGAAAAGAAAAGATTCATGATTAAGTTTAACATTATCGTTAAGCATTCTCGGTAATTTTCTCAAAATTTGCATTGCAATTCTGTATAAAGTGGATTCAAAACAGTTAAAATTGCACTTTTATAAATGGCGCACTCTGTGAGGATGTTTTGCGCAGTCCCCTTTTCCATGTCTACATACTGACGTTATGCCTGTACAAATAATGGCGGCTTCTCGGCAAGTTGACAAACACCGAGGAAGGCAGTTCGCCGAAACGCGTTTGTTTGCATCGGAATAAAGATCTCCTCCGAGTGTCTCCTGTGAGTGCTTATTTCTCTGAATGAAGAGGATTGGAGCGTTGATATATATATATATATATATATTCACTGAAAAAACCATAGGTTTCACACATGTTATAGTTAGCGGAAATTTTACTGATAAAAAACCAATGAAATTCCCCCGTTATAGTTAGTGCAGGCAACTATAACTCACGCGACCGCAATCCTCTGCTGATGCTAATACTGTATTTAGACACTTATTTGCCCATGTCTTCTTCCATACATTTTTAGCTATACATATATTACACATTTTTTTTTTTCATAAAGACACATATGTCATCAGCAGAAGATTGCGGTCGCGTGAGTTATAGTTGCCTGCAGTTCGCCGAAACGCGTTTGTTTGCATCGGAATAAAGATCTCCTCCGAGTGTCTCCTGTGAGTGCTTATTTCTCTGAATGAAGAGGATTGGAGCGTTGATATATATATATATATATATATTCACTGAAAAAACCATAGGTTTCACACATGTTATAGTTAGCGGAAATTTTACTGATAAAAAACCAATGAAATTCCCCCGTTATAGTTAGTGCAGGCAACTATAACTCACGCGACCGCAATCTTCTGCTGATGCTAATACTGTATTTAGACACTTATTTGCCCATGTCTTCTTCCATACATTTTTAGCTATACATATATTACAAATATTTTTTTTTCATAAAGACACATATGTCATCAGCAGAAGATTGCGGTCGCGTGAGTTATAGTTGCCTGCACTAACTATAACGGGGGAATTTCATTGGTTTTTTATCAGTAAAATTTCCGCTAACTATAACATGTGTGAAACCTATGGTTTTTTCAGTGAATTTGCAAGGTTTTTTAAATGCTAATTCCTAACTATAACGTGTGTGAAACTTATGGTTTTTTCAGTGAATTTGTACGGTTTTTTAAATGCTAAGTTACTTTACGCCATTCGTGGCGTGCGCGCCCACTTAACGCAGTTCGTTCCGTGCGCGCACGGTGCGCTTCGCGCACCGTGCGCCCACTTTACGCAGTTAGTGCCGTGCACGCACGGTGGGCACGCGGTGCGCTACGCGCACCGCGTGCCCACGTTACGCTAGATGGGCCATGTACGCAGGATGCGCTTTGCGCTCCGTGCGCACATGGAGGACATATGATGCACTTCGTTTTGAAAGGTAATATTTTAATTTTTCGTATATGTTATAAGCCATGCACAAATGGTGCCCTTCGGGCACCATTTGCACACGGGGTGGAGAGAGTGTGGATAATTTTTTTTTTATTATTATTATTTTTTTAATTTTAGTTTATCTCATCTCTACTAAGCCAAGCACAATTGGTGCCCTTCGGGCACCAATTGCACACGGGGTGGGGAGAGTGTGGATAATTTTTTTTTTTTTATAATTTTTTACCGTACGCGTACGGTAAGCGTAATCGGCAAGAGTACCGAAAAAATAAAAATTCCGTTTTTGGCCTTGGGGGATCTTTGGGGACTCCCTCAACATGGCTATGTGTGTGGGAGCTGTCTAAACAGCCCCTTTACATGTTTTTGTGCTTTATATTTTAAACATCACTCTCAGTGCGAGAGAGAAAATGGCGGCCGCCGCTTCCTGGTTTCGGCCGATTCGAATGTTTACTAAGATCTAAGAGCCAATCAGAATCGCGCTCGCGCACGCCACCGTACGCGTACGGTAAGCGTACCGTAAGCGCACCGTAAGCTGGCTCAGATATATATATTGATTTAAAGGCTATTTTCTCAGAATCTACTGAACAGATTTACACCAAACCTACAAAAGGCACTTCCTTGACCTGAGGACTACCTCTCTGCCAAATTTCTAGTAATTCTGTTCAGCCGTTCGGGCTGTAGCCCTGTCTAAAGGTCCTATGGAAAAATGCATGGGAAAAACGCGTTTTGGGACCCCCCTTTTATCTCAGCCCCCGCTTGACGAATCCCCCCGAGACTTTCAGGGTAGGAGCGGAGCGTAGCGCCCCACCTATTTTGAAAAATTCGCGAGGATTCGTCGACCGGCGCCAAAGTTATTCAAAATAGAATGTTGCGGATTTCCTATGGAAACGTGGTCCTAACTATAACTACCTACTGGCGACCGCCAGTAGGTAATATATATATATATATATATATATATATATATTACCTACTGGCGGTCGCCAGTAGGTAGTTATAGTTTGGACCCTGTTTCCATAGGAAATCCGCAACATTCTATTTGGAATAACTTTGGCGCCGGTCGACGAATCCTCGCGAAATTTTCAAACCTAATGGGGCGCTACGCTCCGCTCCTACCGTGAAAGTCTCGGGTGGATTCGTCAAGCGGGGGCTGAGAAAAAAGGGGGGTCCCAAAACGCGTTTTCCCCATGCATTTTTCCATAGGACCTTTAGACACAGCTACAGCCCGAACGGCTGAACAGAATTACTTGTAATTTGGCAGAGAGGTAGCCATAAGGTCAAGGAAGTGCCTTTTGTAGGTCTGGTGTAAATCTGTTCAGTAGTTCCTGAGAAAATAGCATTTAAATCAATATATATATATCTGTGGCAGCGCTCCGTGCGCTTACCGTGCGCTTACGGTAAGCTTACCGTACGCGTACGGTGCCGTGCGCGAGCGCGTTTCTGATTGGTTGTTAGATCAAAGTAAACATTCGAATCGGTCGAAACCAGGAAGTATCGGCCGCCATTTTCTGTCTCTCGCACTGAGAAAAAAAGGTTGATAACACGAAAAGGGGGCCATGAAGAGAGTTGCAGACCCCCTAGCGTTCGTCAGGGGGTTCACGAAGGACCAAAAAGTATGAAAAATGAATTTAATAATTTTTTTAAAAAATCGCGGGGTGCGCGTACGGTAAGCTTACTGTACGCGTACGGTAAAAAAAAATTACAAAAAAAAAAAGAATTAACAATCACATTTAATATATAAATCTAAGGAAAAATTAAAAATAAATACATAACTTAGCATTTAAAAAACCGTACAAATTCACTGAAAAAACCATAGGTTTCACACACGTTATAGTTAGGAATTAGCATTTAAAAAACCTTGCAAATTCACTGAAAAAAACATAGGTTTCACACATGTTATAGTTAGCTGTACATTTTACTCGTAAAAAACCAATGAAATTCCACGTTATAGTTAGATCAGGTAACTATAACTTGCGCGCCCGCAATCCACTGCTGATGACGTCACATAATACATCACTCATGACATGGTCAGTGGCATCACTCATGACATTACTGATGACATCATCCTTGTGATAGAGTGGCGGTCGCGCGAGTTATAGTTACCTGATCTAACTATAACGTGGAATTTCATTGGTTTTTTATGAGTAAAATGTACAGCTAACTATAACATGTGTGAAACCTATGGTTTTTTCAGTGAATTTGCAAGGTTTTTTAAATGCTAATTCCTAACTATAACGTGTGTGAAACCTATGGTTTTTTCAGTGAATATATATATATTTACACCGATAACATAAAATCTTATAAAAAACATTATATTATAATTTAAAACATTAAACTATTTAAAAGTCTTTAAAATTAAATTTTCAACTTCAGTGAATGCAACAGTAGATAAAGTGTTAGATAACGGAGGGGTAAAAATTATTATTCCCACTCCAGTGAGTGCAACAGTAGGGAAAGTGCTGGATAGCGAAGGGGGGAAAATTACTATTCCCACTCCAAAGAATGCAACAGTAGGGAAAGTGTTGGATAGTGGAGGGGCAAACATTACTATTCCCATCCAGTGAGTGCAACAGTAGGTAAAGTGTTTCATAGCAGAGGGGTAAAATTTACTATTCCCACTCCAGAGAGTGCAACAGTAGGGAAAGTGGTGGATAACGGAGGGGTAAAAATTACTACTCCCACTCCAAAGAATGCCACAGTAGGGAAAGTGTTGGCTAGCGGAGGGGTAAAGCTTACTATTCCCACTCCAGTGAGTGCAACAGTAGGGGAAGTGTTTGATAGGGGAGGGGTAAAAATTACTATTCTCACTCCAGAGAGTGCAACAGTAGAGAAGTGTTGGATAGCGGAGGGGTAAAAATTACTATTCCTACTCCAAAGAATGCAACAGTAGGGAAAGTGTTGGATAGTGGAGGGGTAAAAATTACTATTCCCACTCCAGTGTGTACAACAGTAGGGAACGTCCTGGATAGTGGAGGAGTAAAAATTACTATTCCCACTCCAGTGAGTGCAACAGTAGGGAAAGTGCTGGATAGCGGAGGGGTACAAATTACTATTCCCACTCCAAAGAATGCAATAGTAAGGAAAGTGTTGGATAGCTGAGGGGTAAAAATTACTATTCCCATTCCGGTGAGTGCAACAGTAGGGAACGTGTTTGATAGCGGAAGGGTAAAAATTACTCTTCCCACTCCAGTGAGTGCAACAGTATGGAAAGTGCTGGATACCGTTGTAAAAAGAAATACTATTCACATTGAAACACTTAAAAAGTAAATACAGATATATATATATATATTAACAAATCAAAAAGATAATAAAAATGAATACTCAATATTTTAAAAATTAGTATTAAATGTTTAAAACATATAAAAAAAGAACATATAACAATAGTAATTACACATAACAGAAACTTTAAAATACTATATATAATAAAATAATAAATACATTTACCAATACAAATTTATTTTAAAATGCAAAATATTTACAAAAGAAATTAATGACAAAATACATGTATTTATTTAATTTCCTAACCTACAACACCACACCAATAATAAAACACTTCATACTTCTTAATTGAATGTATTTACATATTTTACATAATTAATAAACAATAGAAAAATTCTTACTAATAATTAAATTTAAAACATTAATCTTCTACACACACTTTAACACTATAATTTGCACAACACAAACTAAATTAAACTATCAAATAATAAAACACATTTAAAATGTATCCTAAAATTACAATCAATTACTATTAACGACTAATAATTAAATGATTAAAATGTATTTAATACCCACCCTTTACCCCTTTTCATAATAAATATAACAAAAATGTATTTACAAATGACCCCAAATATTTATCTATTACTTAACATTAATTAATAACTATATATTTATTAAACACTAATTACTTCCCACCATTTACACCTATAAACACCACAACACACACCTAAAATTATTTACACAATTACCATAATTAATTAACAAGTAATTCATTAAAATTAATTAACAACCAAATATTAATTCATAAATTAAAGATATATTACTTCCAACCATTTACACCTAAAAACACCACAACACACACCTAAAATTAATTACATAATTACCATTAAAATCCCTTAACAACCAAATATTAATTAATGAATAATAAATTAGGTTACAGATTTAACACTATAAAATATCAATAAAACAAATATTAATAAATAAAAATGAATCAATACATTTAATATAATTAAATTACTTCCCACCCTATTCCCCTATAAACCCACAACCCACTATGGAACTAAATGCGCAAAATTAATAATAATGTTTTAAAAATAAATTTTATATAATTAAAAGACTTCCCACCCTAATCCCCTATAAACCCACAACCCGCTACAGAACTAAAAGCGCAAAATGGAAAGATTTTTTTTATAACTACTAAAAATGTGACACATATTAAAATTACAAACAATTCTTATACACAAAAACATACATCACATGCATATAAAATATACACTAAAATACATAACAATAATAAAAAACGATATTTTTAACAACTATATTTTTGGAAACAATATTAAACAGTTCGATATTTTTAAAATTTATATTATGTACCTGAATTCGATATTCTGAACCTCGATATTCTTGCTGTCAATATTTCTGACCCACGATATTTCCAACTCGATATTTGTGCACCTCGACATTTTATACTCAATATTCTGTCTCTACACCGTTGAAGAGGTCCACTGGTGTCACCACATCCCTTAGCATCGCAAGATTTGAGCCCTTTGCGTGGTTCAACCTGACCGGCCTCCCAGTCAAAACTTGCAGCCTCTTTTCAAGAAGACTGACCCCTGTTGACTCACATAGGGCACCCAATGCTGTCTTGCACCACTGCACCAGCCCGCTGTAGTGCCACTGGAGGTGACCTGCTGGTGTTGCCTTTGACCTGGCCTGATACTCACCTTATGCCCCAGAGATTGGTCTCTTAAGTTGCTGTACTGTACAGGAATGCCATATTTGTTTTTCCTCTCATAGGATGACATTGCAGCTTCTCAAAAATGCACTGTTGACTTTTTAAAATGCTAAGTATTTCTCTTGCAAAACGTACATACCTAATTGTATTTATTCTGGTGCCTAAACATATTTTGAGAAACTTGTTATTTTTATAAATTGGTGTGGATCTCCTTATTGAGTTGTGTGCATCATTTATTGACTATTGTGTGTATTTGCAGATGTCTAACACTCCTCTCTGATAAACTTAAGGCTGCTCGACCACAGTACCCTCTGGTAGAGCATCTTGGAATTGCTAGAGCAAGCTCCTGTTCACTCATAAGGGAACCCCTGGACTCTTTGGACGATATACTTCATTTGGTATTTCATATAATGAGCCAGCTGCCTACAGTATCAAATCACAATTGACTATTTTTCAGCACCAGTATCCAATCTCTGTGCAACTCTCCTTATTCTGACATTACAGCACACTGCTTTATGACGTAACAACCAATACCAATGCAGCACCTGTCCCACCAACCAATCCAGTGCACCACACTGTGATGCAACTCTTGCTTCTTGCAATGGTTCACACTCCTTTATAATATCTCTGTACATACACACAGACATTCTCTAAAAGCATTAAAACAAGTACCTTTAATACAAAATCATTCTCTGCTCCCATAAAGAAACTCAAACACTCATGCAAGGGGACAATAGATATAATGTTTTCTGACTTTAATATGCACACAGATGAGATATCGGCCAGCAGGTATTCACCTTAACTAATGTAGTTTCTCTTTTGGGCAACAGAATTTACCAGCGTCAATCATTGTTAGTACTCTCAAAAAAAGTTACTGTTTCCTATCGTGTGGTCGATCGTACCTCACGAACCAGCATTACAAACCCTAGCAGACAAGTCAACAACAATATACTCTTATCTATCCCGGGATCCTGGACTGCGATGAGCTCTATAATAACTTCAACTGCTCAACATTCCGTGCATGTGCATTTATACGATAAGTCAAAAAGCATCATCACACTGCAGGACACACTTCTCTGACATAACTCCGCAAGCTTAGCATACACAATCACTAAAAACAAACTTATTAATACTCACTCCTCAGCTAATGCAAACTCCTTCCAACCTGTTGGAGCACCGTCGATCTTCCGAACTGGGCTATTGATTGTAAGGACATTGACTGGGCTTCGGCAACTCCAGATTTCTTCTTGATTACTCTAGCTCCCTAAATGTCAATGAGAAACTATCCTCTGATCGCTGCCACCTGATGGAGTGCGGTTTTTGAACCTCTGTCTCTTGGTGAAATCATCAAACAGAATACCCCACTGGTCGTATAGACCTTTGGTTGTCAACTTGAAGCTTTGAAAAGGAGCTAACATCAAAAATACATCACAATTACTGTGAACTCAAAAAGGCTTCCCAATGACGACAGAGATAGGATAGTATTACAACCACAAAGGTTTATTTTTTAATGAATTAGTCAATCCTTAATCAACAAATTTGTCAATGGTTAAGAAAGTTTATTAATTCAGCCATAATATTCAGATGCTCAAGTATTCTAAATTTAAGTATTGTAAGGTATAGAACATTAAATATTAATATATAAAGAACGCAAATTATCCTAATAATGTGTTCCATAAAGAAACCCAAACCGTCTAAAGATAAAGAATAATAGAGATTCTGGATTTCTATAGAGGAAGGGAAGAAGGTGTTCAAAGTTTGTGATCCTTGGTGGAAGTTCAGGAGAAACTAAAGAGTGCCTAGCATAAAGCTTTGCACTCAGGGAAAAACCCAACAGACATGTATGCCCTCTTATAAGTCCAGAGTAAAGTCTGCCCAAAACTAACTATGGAACACTAATTAAAAGCACAGTCAAAGGTTCCAGAACATCCATATCTCGCTCCCACAGTCCAAGACCAATCTAGTGGCGGCATTTGCTGAGAGGTATGCTCCCCAAATTCCCACTCACACACAATTTGCTACACATCTGCTCGTCCTTGAGAGTTTCATTTTCCTAGCACACCAGATACAGTAGGCTCTTTCACTATCATCTCTTCACATCTACTGTCAGCTTTCTCTTCCCAGGCCTCACTATCAGTCTAATACATAGCAATAAATGTTTTCATGGCTAACAAAGAACCCGATAACACACCTGCAGAGGAAAGAGAAGCTGCACAACGGCAAATGCACAATGTGAAATAGCTAAGGCCCAGAGTCAGGCTAACTCAAGAGTCAAACATGAACGCTCATTACAATATTATTAATCCGGAGCAATCAAATAATAATTATTATTATGTGTAAATACATTCAGTAAATACGATCAAATTGGTTATCTTTCAGTATAGTACAGTAACATATGATCTTCTCAACAGCTAAATGATGCCCTACTAAAATTCCTGTTAAAACAGAACACAGATTAAGGAATGTTAGACAAATATTTTAGATATATGAATCACACGTAAATGCATATAAATGATATATATAAGGTGAAGCCTAAAATTACGCTGCTCCATTATACAGGTGCACACTTTAGGAGTGTTTATGATGGATCTCTAAATTGCATGACAACATATTTCTGTGCACTATTGTTGTAAAAGTGACTCATTTGCATTAATCTACCACATGATGAGTGACACTTGGTGAGTGATAAAATGAAATCCCACAGAATGTTTTGAGGTCAGGAGGTACTTATAAAGTGTATTCCTTTTGAATGTGACTTCTTTCCTATCACTAGGCTATGAGAGGCTAGCATTGGTGGCAGCATGTGTCTATCGTGGAAGATCAGTTCCTTTTTGCCTACACAGGGTGTGCCTTTTTGTCCTCCTCTTCTGCTAAAAGTATTGCTTCGCCTTCCTCAAGTCTATCTTTTGCTACTTTCCTGTGGGACATAGACAGCAATGCTTGCTTTGGATGTACGTGTGTGCTTGGCACTAAGGGGACAGTAGAGACTTAGAAAATGGACACTAGATTTGAGCCTACTCAGGGCTTTTGTTTGTTTAAGGAAGGTATGAAAATTCCATACACTGCCTTTGAAGTCAGTCAGCCCCCATCCTTGAAGAGTTTGATTTGACTGCCCATGAAAGTGCAAGTGCGGGTCAGTGGTGTCTTTCTGCTTCTTATTCAGGAGTCTAACTACAGAGAGAATTGTGCAGTGCCATGATAGAGGTCAGCTCTCCCAGTTTTGTGTCTGTTCTCATGCCCTCCCAGAATATGATAGCTTGCATCTCTACCTGCTGATTCTGACGCTCAAACATTATGACTGTCAGCTTTTGTGGACTCCCACCGACACCCAAAATCACATGTAACACAGAACACAACGCAAACACAAGGAGATTATGGAAGGAGCGATACAACATTTCAGACACTCACCCTCAGTCACAGATCTGGGTTGAATCCATCATCATTCTTTAGCTTACTTCGCCACCTTAGTTAAGACCCAGCTACATGCAAATCAGTCTTGACCCTTTGCCTCATGGGAACAGTCCAGCCCGAACTGCCAAGCCAGGTCTTCCCTGGATGGGAAACAAGCTTCCTGGGACCAGTTTCTGGGTAACACCCTTCATCAGCCAGGCTAGCTTGAATCCAGTGGCAAAGTGAGCAAGGGACCCATGTCTGGGCATACCCTGCCAACTAAGTGCGAACAAAGCAAACAGAAGGAGATGATGGACAGAGCGCTGAAACTTTTCAGACACTCACCCCCTGTCACAGATCTGAGTTGAATCCATCATCATTCTTTAGCTTACTTTGCCACCTTAGTTCAGACCCAGCTACATGCAAATCAGTCTTGACCCTGTGCCTCATGGGAACAGTCCAGCCCGAACTGCCAAGCCAGGTCTTCCCTGAACCGGAAACAAGCATCCTGGGACCGGTTTCGGGGTAACACCCTTCATCAGCCAGGCTAGCTTGACTCCAGTGGCAAAGCGAGCAAGGGACCCATGTCTGGGCATACCCTGCCAACTTAGGGCGAACAAAGCAAAAACAAGGAGATGATAGACGAAGCTCTGAAACTTTTCAGACACTCACCCCCAGTCACAGATCTGGGTTGAATCTATCATCATTCTTTAGCTTACTTTGCCACCTTAGTTCAGACCCAGCTATATGCAAATCAGTCTTGATCCTGTACCTCATGGGAACAGCCGAACCCGAACTGCCAAGCCAGGTCTTCCCTGAACCGGAAACAAGCATACTGGAACCGGTTTCTGAGTAACACCCTTCATCAGCCAGGCTAGCTTGAATCCAGTCGCAAAGTAAGCAAGGGACCCACGTCTGGGCATACCCAGCCAACTTAGGGCGAACAAAGCAAAAACAAGGAGTTGATGAATGGAGCGCTGAAACTTTTCAGACACTCACCCCAGTCACAGATCTGGGTTGAATCCATCATCATTCTTTAGCTCACTTCGCCACCTCAGTTCAGACCCAGCTATATGCAAATCAGTCTTAAACCTGTGCCTCATGGGAACAGTCCTGCCCGAACTGCCAAGCCAGGTCTTCCCTGAACCGGAAACAAGCATCCTGGGACTGGTTTCTGGGTAACACCCTTCATCAGCCATGCTAGCTTGAATCCAGTGGCAAAGTGAGCAAGGGACCCATGTCTGTGCATACCCTGCCAACTAAGGGTGAACAAAGCAAACACAAGGAGATGATGGACGGAGCGCTGAAACATTTCAGACACTCACCCCCAGTCACAGATCTGGGTTGAATCCATCATCATTCTTAAGCTCACTTCGCCACCTCAGTTCAGACCCAGCTATATGCAAATCAGTCTTGACCCTGTGCCTCATGGGAACAGTCCAGCCCGAACTGCCAAGCTAGGTCTTCCCTGAACCAGAAACAAGCATCCTGGGACCGGTTTCGGGATAACACCCTTCATCAGCCAGGCTAACTTGAATCCAGTGGCAAAGCAAGGAAGGGACCCAGGTCTGGGCATACCCTGCCAACTTAGGGCAAACAAAGCAAACACAGGGAGATGATGGATGGAGCGCTGAAACTTTTCAGACACTCACCCCCAGTCACAGATCTGGGTTGAATCCATCATCATTCTTTTGCTCACTTTGCCACCTCAGTTCAGACCCATCTACATGCAAATCAGTCTTGACCCTGTGCCTCATGGGAACAGTCCAGCCTGAACTGCCAAGCCAGGTCTTCCCTGAACTGGAAAGAAGCATCCTTTTTCTGGGTAACACCGTTCATCAGCCAGGCTAGCTTGAATCCAGTGGCAAAGTGAGCAAAGGACCCACGTCTGGGCATACCCTGCCAACTAAGGGCGAACAAAGCAAACACAAGGAGATGATGGACAGAGCGCTGAAACTTTTCAGACACTCACCCCCAGTCACAGATCTGGGTTGAATCCATCATCATTCTTTAGTTCACTTCGTCACCTCAGTTCAGACCCAGCTATATGCAAATCAGTCTTGACCCTGTGCCTCATGGGAACAGTCCTGCCCGAACTGCCAAGCCAGGTCTTCCCTGAACCGGAAACAAGCCCCCTAGGACCGGTTTCTGGGTAACACCCTTCATTAGCCAGGCTAGCTTGAATCTAGTGGCAAAGTGAGCAAAGGACCCTTGTCTGGGCATACCCTGCCAACTTAGGGCGAACAAAGCAAAAACATCGAGATGATGGATGGAGCGCTCAAACCTTTCAGACACTCACCCCCAGTCACAGATCTGGGTTGAATCAATCATCGTTCTTTAGCTCACTTCCCCACTTCAGTTCAGACACAGCTATATGCAAATCAGTCTTGACCCTGTGCCTCATGGGAACAGTCCTGCCCGAACTGCCAAGCCAGGTCTTCCCTGAACCGGAAACAAGCTCCCTAGGACCGGTTTCTGGGTAACACCCTTCATTAGCCAGGCTAGCTTGAATCCAGTGGCAAAGTGAGCAAAGGACCCTCGTCTGGGCATACCCTGCCAACTTAGGGTGAACAAAGCAAAAACAACGAGATGATGGATGGAGCACTCAAACCTTTCAGACACTCACCCCCAGTCACAGATCTGGGTTGAATCAAGCATCGTTCTTTAGCTCACTTCACCACTTCAGTTCAGACACAGCTATATGCAAATCAGTCTTGACCCTATGCCTCATGGGAACAGTCCAGCCCGAACTCCCAAGCCAGGTCTTCCCTGAACCGGAAACAAGACCCCTAGGACCGGGTTCTGGGTAACACCCTTCATCAACCAGGCTAGCTTGACTCCAGTGGCAAAGCGAGCAAGGGACCCACGTCTGGGCATACCCTGCCAACTAAGGGCGAACAAAGCAAACACAAGGAGATGATGGACGGAGTGCTGAAACATTTCAGACACTCACCCCGTCACAGATCTGGGTTGAATCCATCATCATTCTTTAGCTCACTTTGCCACCTCAGTTCAGACCCAGCCATATGCAAATCAGTCTTGACCCTGTGCCTCATGGGAACAGTCCAGCCTGAACTGCCAAGCCAGGTCTTCCCTGAACTGGAAACAACCATCCTGGGACCGGTTTCTGGGTCACACCCTTCATCAGCTAGGCTAGCTTGAATCCAGTGACAAAGTGAGCAAGGGACCCAGGTCTGGGCTTACCCTGCCAACTTAGGGCGAACAAAGCAAACACAGGGAGATGATGGACTGAGCGCTGAAACTTTTCAGACACTCACCCCCAGTCACAGATGTGGGTTAAATCCATCATCATTCTTTTGCTCACTTTGCCACCTCAGTTCAGACCCAGCTATATGCAAATCAGTCTTGACCCTGTGCCTCTTGGGAACAGTCCAGCCTGAACTGCCAAGCCAGGTCTTCCCTGAACTGGAAAGAAGCATCCTGGGACCTTTTTCTGGGTAACACCCTTCATCAGCCAGGCTAGCTTGAATCCAGTGGCAAAGTGAGCAAAGGACCCACGTCTGGGCATACCCTGCCAACTTAGGGCGAACAAAGTAAACACAAGGAGATGATGGACGGAGCGCTGAAACTTTTCATACACTCACCCCTGTCACAGATCTGGGTTGAATCCATCATCAATCTTTAGCTCCTTTTGTCACCTCAGTTCAGACCCACCTATATGCAAATCAGTCTTGACCCTGTGCCTCATGGTAACAGTCCAGCCCGAACTGCCAAGCCAGGTCTTCCCTGAACCGAAAACAAGCCCCCTAGGACCGTTTTCTGGGTAACACCCTTCATCAGCCAGGCTAGCTTGAATCCAGTGGCAAAGTGAGCAAAGGACCCACGTCTGGGCATACCCTGCCAACTTAGGGTGAACAAAGCAAAAACAAGGAGATGATGGATGGAGCGCTGAAACCTTTCAGACACTCACCCCTGTCATAGATCTGGGTTGAATCAATCATCGTTCTTTAGCTCACCTCGCCACTTCAGTTCAGACCCAGCTATATGCAAATCAGTCTTGACCCTGTGCCTCATGGGAACAGTCCAGCCCGAACTGCCAAGCCAGGTCTTCCCTGAACCGGAAACAAGCATCCTGGGCCCGGTTTCGGGGTAACACCCTTCATCAGCCAGGCTAGCTTGACTCCAGTGGCAAAGCGAGCAAGGGACCCACGTCTGGCCATACCCTGCCAACTTAGGGCGAACAAAGCAAATACAAGGAGATGATGGACGAGGCGCTGAAACTTTTCAGACACTCACCCTCAGTCACAGATCTTGGTTGAATCCATCATCATTCTTTAGCTCACTTCGCCACCTCAGTTCAGACCCAGCTATATATATATATATATATTTTTTTTTTTTTACAGAGTTTTATATAGCGCAAACTTGACCCGAATCAGGTATCAGATCGCTTTACATAGCACCAGTTGCATTACATTATACCACATTTATTTTTGTTAGGCACGGGGAGATTAAGTGATTTGCCCAGAATCTCAGGATGTTCAGTGTCGTTGCCGAGACTCGAATCCAGTTCCCCAGATTCAAGGTCGACCACCCTGGCCGTTAGACCAACTCCTCTCTCCGTATGCAAATGAGTCTTGACCCTGTGCCTCATGGGAACAGTCCAGCCCAAACTGCCAAGCGAGGTCTTCCCTGAAACAGAAACAGGCATCCTGGGACCGGTTTCTGGGTAACACACTTCATCAGCCAGGCTAGCTTGAATCCAGTGTCAAAGTGAGCAAGGAACCCATGTCTGGGCATACCCTGCCAACCTAGGGCGAACAAAGCAAACACAAGGAGATTCAACAAATTGGGAAAACAGTTATTTCAAGCGCTCAGCAGATGTAGGTCAAACAGTCAACAATGCCCAAGTCCAAAAATGGTGCTCAGGAGGAAGGGATTGGTTCCCACAACCCCAAAAGGACAACCAAGGTGGTCCAGAACTATACTCAAACACCTCCGAGCACTCAAAAATCCATGTTGAAAAAGTTCCAAAAATTAGAATCATCAGTTGATAAGATTCATCCACTGTTTATTCATCAGGACAGCAGTTCAATACAAGCGCAGCCGACACGTGTTTCGTAAAGTCATATCAGACTCACAACTTCTTCAGGGCTGCAATTCAAAGGCCAAATAATACATATAAGTACTCCACTCTAGGTGTATAGCATTCTAACAACACAGTTCAATTACAGTGGAAACACCTTCAACACTCCCAAGTCCCAGTAATGTGGTGTAAAGTAAAGATGACATAGACCCCTCCAAGGACATGAATGAGTCACCCAAAAGAGTGTAATATGTCCAAATGGCAGGCAAAATATCTGCATGCCAAATGTATTCTCATTTCGTACCAAATTAACATAACATTTATTGCCCATATTGATGTCAAATAGGCCCCAAGTAAAGAAACCAGAAATTAAAAGTGATGTGACTCAAGTGGATTCCACGTCATACCTGAAATAGCAATTCTTAGCGCGCCTTCAAAGAGGAAGAAATATTATCCATCCAATCCGGTCTCCAGTAAATGAACCCTTATACACTCTATAATAACACAATGAACGTAGTAAATGTCACCCTAATAATTCCATATTAGTGTCTTCAAAAACGATTTATCCATAATGGCAACTCACCCTCATTTGCTTAAGGAGTTCCCAAGTTTCTTCCTTCTTATTTCATTCCACTTAAGTAAATCAGCAAATAATTCTCAAGAAAAATCTAAGGAAACAGTATACAAATAATACTTACCACCTTGACCATTATCTTATTTGAGCGCACATATATCAAGTACATTCAATTCAGCGTACTCCATTGGGTACGAGTTGTCATTTGCATAATCTCACCAAAAACATAACTCAGTTTCCACGTGGATTTCCTCCGGTCCAGTCTTAACATAGGCCAACTGTACTACTTCTCACCGTAATAAAAGCTCTCCAAATTTCCATGCAAAATCGGAACACGAGTACGTGCCCTGTAAGAAGAGTCAAAAGCGCACTATAAGTCACCAAATTCACTATTCAATACTGTTAATTATACTCACAGCTTCCAGCCTACTCACTCACCCACGGTAACTCCAATCTTCGTTCAAACTGGTGGCGTCCACACCGGGCGCCATCTTAGAGTGGCTTTTTATGTGCAACAAAAGTATATGCCATCTTGGAACGGGCAATATTCACCTACCCCCGTTCTTATCTCAATTAATGCCAAAAGTCCAACACTTCGCGCAGGATTCCAATCGTACACGATTCAATTTTAAATCAGATATCGCGCGCAGTGGTCTTGTTATCCAGAAAGTCATCTCTGACCACACAATCGCTAATGATAATCTTGCTCAGTACCCCGCTTCATACCTTATCTTCAATATGAATGTCCATATTTCCGCAATACCGCGATGTTGAGACGGCTGGAGATCACGTGACTATCCTTCAAGATGCTACACAAAGTCCATATGCCACCGCACCTTTGGAATACAAAATAATTAGTTTGCTATAAATGGTATGACGCGGTCCCCACCCCAAGACCACATCTCTGAACAAAAGTATATCTAGTCCCCTCCACCAGTCCATGAGAGAGATGATATAGAGGTAGGAGTTCACAGTTCTTAATTCAATTTGTCCCAGTTAAAGTATAATATCTGTAACTTGTGACAATTTTTTCAAAACTATTGAAAATCATACAACATCACATTCCTTCCACGGGCATTGAACTAAACATCTGCCCATATATGTCAAAATTCATAACGCAACTTTACATATTCATCATCCTGCAAAAAATTAAAGACAGTTCAGTTTTAAAAAAAATTATTAACACCGAAAATTTTCCATCCCATTCAAAAGTCAGCTATTAGTAGTACTGCATTCCTATACTGATAATCAAGAATGTAGCATGTACCAAAATTCCAATCAGTAAAAATTGACACTCTCATTTAATTCATCTACCTTATTCCTGTCCTAGAAAGAATTCATATTCGTGATCACGATTAAGGCCGCACTCTACCGCCCTTAATCTGATCAACCATAGTACCTCCCTCCTTCTCAGTGCAAGCAGTCTATTACCCCCACGGGGATCCCGCGGTACATGATCGATACCATGGTATGTAAAAGTATGTTCATCTTTTTAATCAAAATTCTGTACCATATGGGCTGCAATCGGGTATCTTGTGTCGCCATTCTTCAAGACCCTATAGTGTTCCACCATCCTGTCTTTTAGTCTCCTAATAGTGCTCCCCACATAAATCTTGCCACAGGAGCAAACAATAACGTACACCACAAAAGTGGTGTCATAGTTTATAAAGTCTTCAATCACAAAGTCACCAGTTGCATTGTAGTTGAATTGCAGCACCTTTGGTTTCGCCCATCTGCAAGAACTACACCTTCCACATTTGTAAAACCCTTTGTATTTTAGTGAAAAGTCTCGTTTGTCCACTTTTTTAGGGTAGCTCGGACTAACCATGTTTGCCAATGTCAGGCCCTTCCTAAATGTCAAGCTAGGTTTTGACGTCAAAAAGGATTGTAGGTCACAATCTAACATTAATAAATGCCAATGTTTACGCAAAATGTTGTATAACTTAGCACTATCTGTACCAAAATTGGTGATTAGTCTAATCTTGTTATCCCTTTCCAGTTTTTTCTCCATTTTTCTCCATCTAATCAAAGTAGTCTCACGTTTCATATTCCTTGTTTTTCTTTTTTTTTTAATGCCGCTAACTCAATTATATGCTTGTTATAACCACTGTTCAAAAATCTCCCCTCCATATCCTGGATATTCCTCTCAAAATCTACGTCCAGAGCACAGTTCTGTCGCGCCCTGATCATCTCGCCATGGGGTATTGAGTTTATTTGACTGCTGGGGTGGCAACTCCCAGCATGCAAAATAGCATTACAGCTAGTTGGTTTCCTGAACATCCTACTCTTGAGTCTACCCCATCCACAAATAGTTCAACGTCCAAAAATGTGATGCTGTGAGTATCATATTGTGTTGTAAACCTAAGGTTGACAGTATTGTCATTAAGATAGTCAAAAAACCTTTCATCAAGTCATCAATAAAGCGGCCCCAATAATGTATATGGGACACCCACTCCCTGCCATCTGGTCCCCAGATTCGCTCTGCCTCGAACCGCCCCATGAAGAGGTTCGCGAAAGACGGAGCGAATCTGGATCCCATAGCAGTCCCAGTCCGTTGTCTAAACCAATGCCCATCGAATAAGAAGACATTGTTAGTAAGGATCAGCTCAGTCATCTGCAAAATCATTTGTGTGTGGTCATAAATTTTGGCCACCCTGCGACTAAGAAATAAATCAAGTGCCTTAATGCCTAGTCCATGGTCTATATACGTGTGTAAAGAAACTACGTCAAGAGTAGCCAATAGCATCCCATTGTGCCATACAATATCCGCCAAAAGATTCAAAACATGTTTAGTGTCTTCTATGAAAGACGGGAGATTATAAACATACTGTCTCAGATAGGTGTCTACAAACTGGGACAGTTTATTTGGTACGAAATGAGAATACATTTGGCATGCGGATATTTTGCCTGCCGTTTGGACATATTACACTCTTTTGGGTGACTCATTCATGTCCTTGGAGGGGTCTGTGTCATCTTTAATTTACTTTACACCACATTTCTGGGACTTGGGAGTGTTGAAGGTGTTTCCACTGTAATTGAACTGTGTTGTTAGAATGCTATACTCCTAGAGTGGAGTACTTATATGTATTATTTGGCCTTTGAATTGCAGCCCTGAAGAAGTTGTGAGTCTGATATGACTTTACGAAACACGTGTCGGCTGCGCTTGTATTGAACTGCTGTCCTGATGAATAAACAGTGGATGAATCTTATCAACTGATGATTCTAATTTTTGGAACAAACACAAGGAGATGATGGACGGAGCGCTGAAACTTTTCATACACTCACCCCAGTCACAGATCTGGGTTGAATCCATCATCATTCTTTAGCTCACTTCGTCACCTCAGTTCAGACCCAGCTATATGCAAATTAGTCTTGACCCTGTGCCTCATGGCAACAGTCCAGCCCGAACTGCCAAGCCAGGTCTTCCCTGAACCGGAAACAAGACCCCTAGGACCGGTTTCTGGGTAACACCCTTCATCAGCCAGGCTAGCTTGACTCCAGTGGCAAAGCGAGCAAGGGACCCACATATGGGCATACCCTGCCAACTTAGGGCGAACAAAGCAAACACAAGGAGAAACCCAAAATCACATGTAACCCAGAACACAACAGCATTGGAATTCACAATTGAGTGCATACTCAGAGTTTTGGTGCAGAGTGTCAGGAATCGTTCCCGGTTGCGCGCTGGCTGTACCGCTAGCGCGAACCAGGAAGTAAAGAACTAAGAACTACAACCCCCGGCATGCTCCGCGGGTCGCACCCCACATGACCGCGAGGTGACGTTGGAAGCAAGGTAAAGGCGGCGGTCCGGGAAGCAAACGCTGCCGATTATTCTGGTCGCTCGCTGGAAATAGACTTCTCCTGAGGACTTCCATGCCAGGTGGTAAGAGTGCTGTTTAGCACATTCCCGGTACCGCTTTGCTCTGGAGCAAGAAGCCGAGACTTGGGCTTTGTTGCTCTACTAGACCCTCCTCTTCTGTTGGACGAGTCCTGGGCTGGGCTCATGCAGACGAGGCTATAGGCTCCCACGAAAGGGTCCTTTCCTAGGGCTTTTCGTTTGTGGATGAGACCAGTATTCAGCAGTCTCTTGTTTGAGGAATGCTCACGGTCATTTGGTGAAATATTGGGGGAAACACTATTTCTATCTATTGGCAGAAACCAGGCAGGTTTCAGCCAGGACCCGGATAGAAGAACAGTCTATTGAACTTCATTGTAGAGGCAATGCGGGGCAGAATGCATGCTTAGCGACACCCTGCCCTAACATTCTGGCCGCTATTGATGATTCATCAGAGGGGTTATGCTGGCGCCACGTAATTTTCATGTACATGTAATACTGCCACAGCGTATTGAGGAGTATCAATGTGCCTGGGCTGCTTTCTTTTCTCAAAGACTGTGTGTGCACTGCTACCCTTCAGGATACTCAACAACTTGGTTGTCCCATGTTTTGTTCCTTTTGTTTTCATCCAGAAGAGAGAGAGAGTATAGGGCGAAGCTCGCAGTGTTCGTCTAAGGCCATACTGACTTATAACTGTGGTACGTGTTATATGGGTTTCTGTAAAGTGAACATTCTACTAAGGTGTCATGGGAACAAGGTGACGCTCAACGTGTATGTTCTTCTTTGTCTTCTCTAGTGCCAGGTTGAGGAATATGCAACCACCCTACTCTCTTCTGGTGTCCGCTGTTCAGGTTTTTTTCATTTACAGGTAGGGGGATGAGAACTGCTCTAGAGTCGATTTAAAATCGTGCCTGTTTTGAAACTGTGTAGGGAGGTTGCAATACACATACTTATATTATTTTCCTGTGTCATTCCCAGGTCTCCCTCCCTGCTGTACCTACCCTTTCCTTCCCCCGCTTGATAGCTCCAACAGTCTGTGAGTATCTCATTCCAGACTTGGTGTTATCGGGAGGTGGGCCCCCATAGAGCATCAACACCACTCCAAGGATCTGGGAAGGAGGAGCCTGACAGAATAATCGGCCCACGTATTTTATATCCTCCTGGTGGTGTGAAAGCTAGAGATGGCCACACCAGAAGACATTATGGCCGCTCTTGTGTTGGTCCAAACCGAGCTCGCGGCCTCACGTCAGGAAACGGCTGCGTTACAGAGCAGAGTAGACAGGATGCAAAGGAATCAGTTTGACGCAGGGGGACCCACACACCCAACATTGGTGGTAGCAGAAGTGACATCACAAATACCATTAGCCCCCCCTGAGAGGTTCCATTGGGACATAAAAAAGGTACAGGTGTTCATGACTCAGGTACTTTTGCACTTCACCTGCAAACCCAAAATGTTCACGTCCAATCAGACTCGGGTGGCTTTCCTGATCTCTTACCTGGGTGGTGAAGCAGCACAGTGGGCGGTTCCCATAGTACGAAGAGACGATCCCTTGCTTTATGACTGGGAGCAATTCAGGGTTCAATTCGAGAAAACGTTCGACCATCGAGCCGATACCTTCTCCGCTAACAGGGATCTTCTTGAGCTGCGGCAAGGCTCCTCGGATCTGGTCAGCTACCTTAATAACTTCCGCAGACTGGTAGCTGAAACCGATTGGCCTGAGGCCAAATAGTCAGCCATCTTCTATCAAGGACTCACGGACGAGCTGAAAGACGTCCTCGCCCAAATAGATCCCCAACCCCGTACCTGTGCCGCTCTGGTTGAACTCACCTTACGTCTCGACCACCGACTGATAGAAAGAAAAGGGGACCACAGACGGAGGGATAGAACCCTGAATGATCGCGGGTTTACCCCAGAAAAGGGCCCAACAAAAGCAGAACCTATGGAGATAGGGGCCATGAGGGCTTCCTTGACGCTCAGCGAGAGGTACCACCGACGCAAGCAAGGGTTATGCTTGTATTGCGGCAAAAAAGGACACTACCTTCATGATTTCCCTGTAAAACCCAAATAAAACCGTCCTCGCTTTAGTCAAGTAGCGGCAGTAACGGCTGAACAGGGGATGGAAGACCGCAACGCTTGAGGCAACCAGAAGGGAAGCCCTCAAGCACAAGTTCTATCCCTTCAGTGAATTTCTTCACCGTGTCTGAAGCTGATTATTATTTTGTATCCTTGAGCCTGCTTGTAAACCAAGAGCAGAAAAACATCAGGGCCATGGTGGATTCAGGCGCCACAGGCTGTTTTATGGACCGGGACAAAGCTGATTGGCTAGGGTTACATCTGGTTGGCAAACCGAGTCCCGAACCTGTGTATGCGGTTGACGGCAAGGAGTTAGAAGCTGGACCCATTAGGCACAACACAACAGAGTATGTGGTCACATATGAAGGGTACCACCAAGAATGCCTCTCTTTTAATATCATTCAGGCTCCACAGTATGTGGTGATACTGGGCCTCCCGTGGCTGCAAAAACATGAACCGACCATAAACTGGACCAAGAAGACCTTGCGCCTGAATTCTCCCTACTGTCAAAACCATTGTCACCACCCTCTACAGAGACCCTCCCAAACCTTAGCAGCTCGGCATCACATCGCCACAGCTGCGGAAAAGAACGTAGAGCAACTTGCATGCTATGAGAGGTATAGCGGCGTGTTCAGCGATAGCCAGGCCGAGGTGCTTCTGCCTCATAGGGATTATGATTGTCGGATCGACCTTGTCCCCGGATCCGTGATTCCTTGTGGTCGTCTGTATGCGCTTACTCTACCCGACAATGAGTACCTCCGCAGTTATTTGGACAAACACCTGGCGATGGGGTTCATACACCCCTCCAGATCTCCGGCTGCATCACCTCTCTTTTTCATACCGAAAGCCAATGGGGATTTACGTTGCTGCATAGACTATCAAGCATTGAGCGCTATAACCATAAAGAATCAGTACCCGCTACTGTTGATTCCTGTTCTGTTGGAGCAGGTGAGAGCTGCAGGCATATACACGAAGCTAGACCTCAGAGGGGCGTATCACCTGGTGCGGATGCGCCATGGTGATGAATGGAAAACCGCCTTTAAAACACGGTACAGCCTTTTTGAATACCTCGTTATGCCCTTCGGACTATGCAACGCACCGGCGGCGTTCCAGTTCTTCCTCAACGAGGTCCTCAGAGATTTCTTGGACCGTTTTGTCGTAGTTTATATTGATGACATCTTGATATATTCAGCTAATGAGGAAGAACACGTCATCAGCGTGGGTCAAGTACTACAGGCGCTACAAAATCATTCGTTATTTTGCAAGATCACCAAATTTGAATTCCACGTCACCACGGTTGAGTTTTTAGGGGTTATGCTTACCCCCTCAGGACAGATCATGGCAGAAAGGAAGATCCGGGCGATCATAGAGTGGCCATGTCCGACTACAGTAAAGGAAATACAAAGCCTGTTGGGTTTCGCTAACTTCTATAGGAGGTTTATCCAACACTTTTCAGACCTAGTGGCACCCTTGACCCGCTTAACCCGAAAAAAGACACCCTTTCTTTGGACCACAGAAACACAAGATGCATTTGATTGTTTGAAGGAGGCCTTTACATCAGCCCCAGTCCTTACGCATGCCAATCCACGGTTGCCATTTATAGTGGAAGCAGACACATCTGACATAGCGGTGGGGGCTGTGTTATCCCAAAGGCACGAAACAACCGGGTACCTACATCCCATCGCTTACATGTCCAGAAAGCTAAATTCGGCTGAACACAACTACACTATTGCCGAAAAGGAGCTTTTGGCATTAAGGGACGCCTTTCTAGAATGGAGACACTGGTTGATGGGAGCGGTCCACCAGGTAACGGTCTATTCTGACCATCGCAATCTTCAATTTATGTGAGCCGCACGGCATCTCACTCCCCATCAACTCCGGTAGACTTTGTTTTTTGCAGAATACCATTTTATTGTCACCTTCCGGCCAGGCACAGACAACAGTAAGGCCGACGCTTTGTCTAGGCAAGAAAACCTTGCTCAACAAACCTCTGTTCCTGAACAACCCATCATTGAACCAAGCAAAGTACTATGTGCCGTGCAGACGGACAGCTTTCTGCAGAAAACCAGAAGAGGGATACGATCATTTCCTTGGAGAACCTGGCTTAAGCACCATCCTAAATGGCACCTAAAACAAGGGCTCCCCATGAAAGGCTCGCAGTTACTAATCCCTACCCAGGAACTACGCAAGACGGTATTCTCATGGTGTCATAGTCTCCCATGTGCAGGACACACTGGTGGAAGCAAAACCCTGGAAAAGGTTTTGAGACACTGTTGGTGGCCCACCGTCCGTCCAGACATCCTGCAGTGGGTTCGAGAATGTCCCATCTGTGCCCAGATGAAGACAGACAAACCCAAGGGCTACTACAACCCTTGCCCACTCCTGAGATGCCATGGGAATGTTTCTCTGTCGATTTTATAGTTGGATTACCCCAGGATCAAGGCAACACAGCTATCGTTGTGGTCGTAGACTATCTCACCAAAATGGGACAGTTTATTGCGTGCAAACAAGCACCCTCGGCAGGACAATTGGCTCGCATCTTGCTAACACACATATTCAGGTTACATGGCCTTCCCAAAGTCATAGTCTCAGATAGAGGGGTCCAGTTCACGGCTCTTTTCTGGAAAACCTGGTGCTCTGAGCTACAGATTTCCTCTTCCCTTTCCACAAGCTACCACCCACAAACAGATGGGCAGACAGAGAAGCTTAATCAAACCCTCAAACAATACCTTAGGTGTTACGTAAAGAGCAACACGGAAGCTTGGGTGGAGTGGTTATGGGTGGCGGAAATAGCATACAACAGTGCCACACATTCCTCAACACAACACTCCCCTTTCCTCAGCAACTATGGCTTTCATCCTCGGTTTCACCCCTTAATACTCCCCAGCAAGAAAACAAAACACCTGCAGTGGGGGTGAGGCTATCACACATCCGCAAGACATTGCTTGCAACACGTTCCAATCTGCTGAAGGCAAAGGTGGCATACAAGGCACAGGTAGACAAACACCGAAGACCAGGTCCGAGATCTAAAAAGGGCGATAGGGTGTTGCTGTCAACTAGATATATTAGATTCAGGATATACAGTGTTTTTAACCCGAAGTACATCGGTCCCTATCGGGTGGTTAAACACATCAATCCTGTGGCGGTAAAGCTTCAGTTGCCGGCCCATTTCCGAATCCACCCTGTTTTTCATGTTTCGCTATTGAAACCTTCCCACTGCCCAATGCAAACAAGGCCTGACCCCATATCGGTGCGCCAGGAGCAGGAGTATGAGGTTAAGGCGGTCTTGGACGCCAAAAGAGTACGGGGAGGCTCTAGTATTTACTCGCATGGAAGGGATATGGGCCAGAGGAGAACACATGGGAGCCTGCCAGGGCGGTACAAGTACCTCGGTTGGTGGCCCGGTTCCATCGCCTACATCCAGACAAACCCTCGGTCAGCCAGCGTTCTCCGAAGGAGGGATGTTCTGTCAGGAATCGTTCCCGGTTGCGCGCTGGCTGTACCGCTAGCGCGAACCAGGAAGTAAAGAACTAAGAACTACAACCCCCGGGATGCTCCGCGGGTCACACCCCACGTGACTGCGAGGTGACGTTGGAAGCAAGGTAAAGGCGGCGGTCCGGGAAGAAGACGCTGCTGATTATTCTGGTCGCTCGCTGGAAATAGACTTCTCCTGAGGACTTCCATGCCAGGTGGTAAGAGTGCTGTTTAGCACATTCCCGGTACCGCTTTGCTCTGGAGCAAGAAGCCGAGACTTGGGCTTTGTTGCTCTACTAGACCCTCCTCTTCTGTTGGACGAGTCCTGGGCTGGGCTCATGCAGACGAGGCTATAGGCTCCCACGAAAGGGTCCTTTCCTAGGGCTTTTCGTTTGTGGATGAGACCAGTATTCAGCGGTCTCTTGTTTGAGGAATGCTCACGGTCATCTGGTGAAATATTGGGGGAAACACTATTTCTATCTATTGGCAGAAACCAGGCAGGTTTCAGCCAGGACCCGGATAGAAGAACAGTCTATTGAACTTCATTGTAGAGGCAATGCGGGGCAGAATGCATGCTTAGCGACACCCTGCCCTGACATTCTGGTCGCTATTGATGATTCATCAGAGGGGTTATGCTGGCGCCACGTAATTTTCATGTACATGTAATACTGCCACAGCGTATTGAGGAGTATCAATGTGTCTGGGCTGCTTTCTTTTCTCAAAGACTGTGTGTGCACTGCTACCCTTCAGGATACTCAACAACTTGGTTGTCCCATGTTTTGTTCCTTTTGTTTTCATCCAGAAGAGAGAGAGAGTATAGGGCGAAGCTCGCAGTGTTCGTCTAAGGCCATACTGACTTATAACTGTGGTACGTGTTATATGGGTTTCTGTAAAGTGAACGTTCTACTAAGGTGTCATGGGAACAAGGTGACGCTCAACGTGTATGTTCTTCTTTGTCTTCTCTAGTGTCAGGTTGAGGAATATGCAACCACCCTACTCTCTTCTGGTGTCCGTTGTTCAGGTTCTTTTCATTTACAGGTAGGGGGATGAGAACTGCTCTAGAGTCGATTTAAAATCGTGCCTGTTTTGAAACTGTGTAGGGAGGTTGCAATACACATACTTATATTATTTTCCTGTGTCATTCCCAGGTCTCCCTCCCTGCTGTACCTACCCTTTCCTTCCCCCGCTTGATAGCTCCAACAGTCTGTGAGTATCTCATTCCAGACTTGGTGTTATCGGGAGGTGGGCCCCCATAGAGCATCGACACCACCAGTGTAATTGAGTTATTTCTTGTGCTTCAGAGCTGGTGCCTCAGACTTTCAGCTCTCTTGCCAAGTCAGGAAGAGTCTTGGGGACCTAGAAACTCTGGATAAAGTGTTGTTCGACTCTGTCCTTGAGGGAGGAAGGTCAACTGCAGTGAAAAAGAGTGCTGGATGTGCCCTCTTGGAGTAGAAAGCTGTGATAAAAAACAGAATCATAGCCCAGTGACATGCAAACTGAGGAAGCTGTGTAGAGCGACTCAGGAAAGTAACATACAACAACATTTTGGCTTATAGGGAGGATCTGCTTTATGCTTAGTGTGCTGAGGCCACTTCTGTCTCTGTTACCACCCACGTGTGGGCCGAGTTGGCCCCACTGGACATTAAGCTTGCTCGGTTTACCCATTTAGCTTGGGAGTGAGGGAAATAATTTAAAAAAACGAATTTCCACTTAGAAACCCGATTAGAATTGCACTTTAGAATGCTTTTAAACTGCTGATGAAATGCTTTCACATAGAAAATGACAGAAGGAAAACGGGTTGCTTTGTAACGTGAAAGAATTTTTCTGAAAATGCATTATTAACGTCACATAATAATTCAGCTGTTACTCATACGTAGAAGTGTGCTTTCTTACTTAAATACATGTGAAGTAACATTTAGAGAAAACGTTTGCACAAAGCTATCATTCTTAAATGTGTTCCTTTAGTAGGCCCAAAAGCCATTTCTTTCAACTCTTGCTCATAGCTTAATAGATGTTCATTTAGACATTTTGCCTAGCATCAGCATCACACTTAAGAATGTGAGGACTTACATTTTTATTTGTTTTTAGCTTCATCATGCGATATTAGCTCATCTATGTTGAACGAAGAACCCTTCTGTAACTGTTAGAATAAATAATGATTTAGATATATTTATGTATACATTTAGACAAAAAATTGGGCACTGTTCCTGTGGCAAGGTGCAAAAAGTCACCTGTATGCCTGAAAAAGAGGAATTTATGTATGCCTTACTAGAACATTATTGCTAGTTTTGTCTCGCTTTTGTACTCACAATAAACATAGAGTGCATCTTTTAGCTTAGGAAAGAAGGTTCTCATGAGAACTTTACTGCATGTTGCCAATGCACAATACATTGTTTTAGTATACACCAGCGTGAATGTTTACCATTGGAATCGAGAGGAGAAGCGTTGGAAGTTGACGACAACATCAGATGACCGTTTTTATTGGAGGAGGGCTATTAACAATTATTTCGCTTTATTGTGTGACTTTATATTAATGAGTGTTCCTAGCTAGTAAGGGGCAGATGTATACAGACTTACCCAGACTCTTTTAGACATTCCCTTTTTCAGACTCTGAGAATCACTTGGAGGAGACTTTCTCCCGTTACCAACAGCTATTGCTAAAGGTGACTTATTCTTTATCTTTCCTAAATCCTTTTTCTGATCAATGGTACTGCAACGATCATTCCTCCTTTACTGATATTTTAACAGTTGCTACTGCCGCTGTAGGGAACTTGGCTGAGTTTCCAGAACTTCTCTTTATGGAAATTTCAAATTGCTTATCCTTTTTTAAAAAGACCACAATACTAGTCGTATTCCAACTGTCTGGAATAGTTCCTTCAGTCCAAATGAATTGTACAACATGACAAAATTCTGCACTCAGTATTTCTCTAAATATTTTATAAACTCTATAGGGACTGTATCGTCCCCAGCAGCCTGATGGCCTGAATTCTGCCCTTCATTTGTTGTTGTGCAATTTGATATGCTAATACCCTCTACCCATATTCATACTGAAGTTTCTTGTACTTGACAAATCTAGCTGCAACCTGTTCTTTTAATCTGCGTCCAGCACAAGATCACATTCCCATCAGTTGCCCAAACACTTGGCACTCATTGTCAGCCCCATGTATAATTTTAGTAGCATGCAAAAGCTTGAGCCGGCAAACATTTTGCCATAAGGTATACGCTTCTTCAGTAGCAGCGCTATTTGCTTAATCAGGTGTTGAAGCATTGTACCATGAAGATATGCTTTCATATCATCGCATACTGTTGTAGGGAGAATTGATCCTCTATTAATAATAAAAAATTCCCTAAGGAGGCCCGAGGTAGACTGTATATACTCACTATTGTTTAGTAAATGGCGAGGGTAGGATAAACCTGCAGGACGACTTGGGTTCTTATAGACCCATCTCATTGATCAATACAGATTCCAAATGGTTTGCTAAAATTCTAGCCTGCCGCCTTGCTCCCTTGATCTCGGCATGGGGCTGTCCCCGGTAGGGACACTACGGAGCATATCAATACAGCAATTACTTTATTTGATATTGCAGGGAAACGTAACTTGAAGATGAGCATGATATTACTTGACGCGGAGACGGTATTCGACCATGTCGCCTGGGATTGCCTGCGAGTCTTTTTGTCCGCCTTTGGCATAGGGTAGGGTTTTGTTAAACTAATTCAGGCACTTTACTAGAGCCCTTGTGCACGACTTGCATACGCTGGGAGTTATTCAGAATCTTTTCATATTCAGAGTGGGACAAGGTAGGGATGCGACAAAGAATAGGCAGAGGATGCGCACTCAAAACAAGTTGATAAAGTGATCAAATTATTAAGTTTATGGGTGCAACCGAGTAGATCCCCCTGAGTAGGGATATATTCAGGATGAAGCACGTTCTGACTAAGAGCGCGTCGCTCGCTCGTGTTGCACTCCGATGCGAAAATAAATCGTCCAATGGTAAATCAAAACAGTTTGGAGTTTATTCCTTAGAGTAATCGGTGTAAACTTAATCCAGTTTTAAAGCATTACAAACTTTCATTCCATATATTACAAAAATAGCTCAGGGTGCCCAATGCATTTCGGGCCCGTGGCCCTTCGTCAGGGGCAGCACTATAAAAGAGAGAAAACCAGGAATCAGCCTTCATCCAGGCATCATTTATAAGCATTTGTGATGAAACAAATGGTGCAACGTAGACATTGGGTGTAAAAATTAAAACCATTAGATACCATGTGTACGTGAGTGTTTGTGGTTAAGAAGAACTTAATCTGTATGTTAATCGGCGAAGTGCATGAGAAATTTGAACAGAAAAAGAAACCGGAGAAAAACGTGATGGTTTAACATGTGTGTTATAGTATCCTATTTAGCGCAAAAGTCCGTGATGTACACGAAAGAAAAGAGAAACAAAATTAAGTTAAACAAAAAGCCATAAGCCCGTAAGAAAGAACAATTGAAAAAATAGTGATTAAAAGACTTATGAATAGTGGAAAATGCGAGTAGCCCAGTCGTTTAAGAACAAATGCGTCTGTAGGCGATGTTACGGCAAATCAGGACGTACAAGTCCATGTTAATCCAAAGTGGATTTGAATACTCCCGGTAGTCACACGAACCAATCAAAGGAAATGTGAGCGTATAGACGAATCATGTGAGATTACGATCAAAGAAAGAAACCAATCATTGTGGGCGTTAGTAGAATGTGAAATAAAGCACAGGTAAAGGTACACCTCGTGATCATGCGAACAAATCGCATTGGGAAAGTAGAAGACGCGCGTAGGTAGAAGTATTCTCATTGTTGTTTCGTAATCAATGGTAAACATCATGGAGGGTTGACACGTTCGGAAAACAGAACTACAGTGAAAACAGACTCGTAGTTTCATAAGAGGGTAATGTGAAAGGATACATGAAGTGTCATAATCGTGTATAGAAAAGATAATAAAGGTGTGTAAACAATGTAAGAGAGAACAGAGTGTATAGATGTCACATAAATAATAAAATCCAGCGATATTACAGGCATATCAATGTGCAAGTGTACAAAATATTATTAAGAAATGTGTGTAATAAATATATATGTGCTACGGGTAAAAAGGAGAAGAAGAGAGAGAAAGAAAAAAATAGAAAAAATGATATAAAGAATTGTGTATGAAATAGAATGACAAAGATGGAGAGTTATGAATATGAAGAGTACAATACTAACGGTAGGTCATGAGGTAAGTAGGAAACAAGATGAGAAACAGGATTTGTGATCATCAGGGTACACTCAGTAACGTCAGCCAATGTCTGTGAAAATCAAGACTGTGACAATTTTCACGACCATAATAAAGTACAGAGTTATGTTAACAATACTGTAGTCGAGACAGGAGATTGTACTACAAAAAGCAGCCAAGATGATAGCGTTCATTAAACCCTTTCGGGTGAATCGAATCCAATTTGTTCATCCAGAATATTTCTCGTTGTAGTAGAAATTGAGTATTGTTGCGTCCTCTAGTGAATGGAATTTGTTCAAGAATTAGAAAACGCAGTTGACAAATGTTGTGTTGAAGAAGATGAAAATGATTGGCAATTGGAGATTTTGTCTGTCGGGTGCGTATGTTACTCTTGTGTTCATTCAGTCTGATACGCATTTTTCTCTCGGTTTTACCAACATAAACGAGTCCGCATGGACATTTAAGTATGTAAATCACATTCTGACTGTTACAAGTGGCTGTTACCATCAATTTTATTGGGTAGCCTTTGTGTGGATGTGGAATGGTATTACCTTTAATGATTGAATTACAATTGCCACAGTTTAGACAAGGAATAGTTCCCTTGAAATCCGTACCAATATGGGTCTTAGAGGTAGACAAGACTTGTTTGAGGTTCCGTGATCTTTGGTAAGCAAATCTGGGCTGTGTGTCAAAAATGTGTTTAAAATCCACTTCATTGCTTAGCATTGGCCAATACCTGAGAATAATCTTTTTAATTTGATAACTTTGTGTGGAGAATTTTGAGACAAATACATTTCTGGATTCAGACTTTTCCAAGGATTTTGGTTGTAATAGCTTTTGTCGTGTCGGTTTATCTGCTTTGACAATAGCGTTTTCCAAGATTTTTGTTGGATAGTCTCGTTGTCTGAATTTCTCAATGCATTCATTTTTACTGCATTCATAAAGGTCATTAGTGCTTGAAATTCTTTTCAGTCTGAGTAGTTGAGAATATGGTAAATGTTTTTTGAGTGAGGGTTGATGGAAGCTGCCAAAGTGTAATAGATTGTTGCGGTCCATCGGTTTGGTAAAGACTTGTGTGATTAGATGGTCACGTTTGTTGGTGACAAGAGTATCTAGAAATGTTACAGCGTCATGACTTATGGAGTGAGTAAATTCAATCCGGTGATCAACTGAGTTGAGCTTTTCTATAAGAAGTTCTAAAAGTTGAACAGGACCCTTCCAGATAACAAAAATGTCATCGATATATCTTTTGTATAGGATCAGATTGTCAATCCAGTCAGGTTTTGTTAGGATGTTATCAAGTTCAAAACGGTACATGTACAGGTTGGCATATGTTGGCGCAGCGCAGTTGCCCATAGAAGTGCCAGAGCATTGAATGTAATATGTTCCAGACCATTCAAAGTAACTGTGATAGAGTGTAAAAGGAAAATCTTCAAATCATTGGGTTTGTCAGTGGTCAGTAAAAATGATTCTATAGCCTCGATTCCTTTATCATGGGGAATTGATGTGTATAATGACTTGACGTCAATGGTACACAGTACTGTGTTTGGAGTAATTTGATTCTGGATTAATTCAAGAATGTTGAGAAAATTTGTGGTGTCTTTAATGTAGGTTGTCATGGATTGTACTAACAGTTGTAGATGTTTGTCCAAATATCGTCCCACGGGTTCATGAAGTGAATTGACGGTAGAGACAATGGGTCTGAATGGAGGTTTGGTGGCGTGTTTGTGATTTTTTGGTAGCATGTAAATGTAGGGTGTTGCCGGGTTATCCTTAATTAGGTACTTTTTGTCATCATCTTTGATTGTTCCGTTTTCCAAGGCGGTGTTAACAATGGTCTTAAGAATGTCAATGAATTCTTTAGTTGGATCTGATGATACCGACATGTATATTTCTGAGTTTTGTACATGTGCGTTGACACTTTCTTGGTAAAAAGTGGAATCCATTATAACCAATGCTCCTCCTTTGTCTGCTTCTATGAAGGTTATTTCGGGTTTGCTCGCTAGTTGTTTGAGTGTGTCTTGTTCTTTTTGCGTGATATTGTTAAAAACTGTTTTGGTGTGACAGGTAATGTTTTTCAGTTCCTTCTTGACAATTGTCTCAAACGCATCTAGTACCTTGTGGCTCATGGGGGCCATAAATGTACTTTTATTTCGCAATCCTAGTAGTGTATTATCACGTGGGATATCCGGCGTACTTATGATGTTGTGAAAAAAGTGTTTCCATCTCAAAGACCTCATAAATTTGAAAAAACTGACTTCTGTTTCTAGTTGGTTGGAATGGTAGGTGGGTACAAATGAAGTTCCTTTTTGTAAAGTTTGTATCTGAAATTGTGTAAGATTGTAACTGGAAATGTTAATTACGAGGTTTTCTGACTGTGTGTACTTTTTGCAACGGTTTTTGGTGTGATTTTTCCTCCAGGATCTCCTAGTGGCTTTGTGTCTGATCCTAAAAAATGTTGTCTGTTATTGCTTGTTGAAGGGTCATCACTGGCTGGTTGTAGTGTGTCTACTGTTTCTGGGATTGCCGTAGTTGACTTGGAAAATGAAGTGTAGATGGTCTGGTGTTAGTAGAAGAATCTGCAGAAGATGTTGCGTCTGAATCAAAGGTTCGGCCCGTCTGTTTACGTTGTTGTCTTCTGCAGGCGTACACTTCGGCCCAGGTATAAACTTCTCCCAATTTGTAGTCCACTGTGTCGCGATTGAATTTTCTGGTCTTTCTTTCATTAATTTCATTGGTGTAAGAATCAAGTTGTTTGTTAAGATCTGCTAAAGTAGCATTCCAATCAGTGTCTGACAATTTTGTGGAGATATCCTGCCGTAGGGATGCCCACTTTCACTCCTCCTTTTCGCTCTATATATAGAGCCATATTTGCAGTCCCTCCACCAGAATATGGATATCCAGCCATGGGCATTTGAGGGTTGTCAACTCAAATTGAATGCATATGCCGATGACGTTGCAATTTTTTCTACCAACCCGGCAACAGCCAGTACCCAGATATTGCAGGAAGCATGTCTTTTTGGGAAATTCTCGAGGTACGAACTAAATCTTGGTAAAACACAGGTTCTTTTGAACTATACTCCCAGTGTTCCAATACAGCGGGCTAATACATCAACGGTTTATCTAGGTATTAGTCTATGCTCCGCTGTTTCTAACATCGTAAAATGAAACTATGATACTATACTAGCAGCTACAGTTACCAAACTGAAATCTTGAAATAAGCTTCCACTCACTATAATCGGTAGAGTGAATATCATTAAGATAAATATTTTGCCCACATTTCTTTATTTGTTTAGGGCAATAACATTGAGGGTCCCTAATTCATTTTTTAAGTGATTGGAAGGCGCTATTTGCAGCTTTATTTGGGGGTATAAACGAGCTAGGCATTCCAGACAACATTTAAAATCTTCCTATAGAATGGGGGGCCTCTCACTCCTGGATTTTAATATGTATTTCTGGGCCGCTTTTACTGGTCGCTTGTGTAGCCTATTGATATATGATGAAACAAATAAAATACCGCTTTGCTATTAGCTTGCCTTGGGAGCAGAAGCCGGCCTTTTTTTTATCGTTTAGATGATCCCAACTATTTCAAGAGGATTCACTTCAAGGTACTCAAGGATATCATTTATACTTGGAGAGGGATCTGCAAGAAATATTCTATTGAGTTTATTAATAAGGAGACCACTATATAGGTTAATCCTGATTTTTCTTGTATCTTTCAAGATCTAACATGTAGGGTCTGGGCGGACTGTGGGATCACGAAAATCGGTCAACTCTTTGATCTTTTCCGATCTACGGGCAGCATATCAACTGCCTCATCACTCCTTCTTTAAATATCTCCAGCTGGTAAAGAAATGAGAGTAGTTAGGCTTCAACGTGGATAACGCAGAGGTTTAAAACAAGCTGGAACTGACAATCTAAAGGAGATCTAGCCTCCTGCGAGGGGCCTACATAGGGAATGTGATCCATTTGATTGTGTGTCATGAATCAACTGCTACATAAAAAGTAGTTTTAAAAAAGTTTCTCCAGCTGGGGCACTATTTGCGGACGGCTCACTGACATGTGGAGGGCATTGACAGTTCAGAGGCTTCCCTATATTACTTTAAACCTGGTATTAAACCTACTATAAGCATGATGTATCAACTATTTTCACAGTATGCTATAGATGACACCCCGCTATTAGCTGTAAAATAGAGTAGACTGCTTTCATAAGAGGATTCTTCCGGAGAGATTCAGATGGCTTTAGACCTATTGGATCGCTCGGTATACTCCATTAATCTTAAACTGCAGCAGTGGCATATGCTGTGCGTTTTTGTATTTACACTCCAGATGTAATTCTAAAGTGGAGCGTATCCCCCTCTGTAGACGGGATGGACAGAACATGATGCCCTAAATGTAGGCTTCCGACTGCAGATGTCCTCCAAATGTTTGTGCTTTGCACCTGCTTACAAACATTCTGGGATGGGGTGACTAATGATATGTCACTTAGCCTCGGCTCTCCGGTACAATTATCTGCTAAAGAGAAAATTATAGGCATTAAAAAAATTAATTAGTAGGAGGTTTGCAGAAATTAGATATGATTATGCTGGTATCTGCCCGACTCTGCATAGCCCGAGCTTGGGTCTGAGAGGAAGATCTTAAAGTCGCAGAATGGGGTTACCGTCTCAAGCAAATTTATGAATTAGAATTTGCCTTGGCCAAATTAATAGGCTCCCTCTCATTGTTAAAGTTTGATAGGGTCTGGAATAATTTTAGATGGGATGTTATTAATGCTGGTAGTGAATATTTGGATTCATCAAATGACATTAAAATCATTAGGAAATCAAGCCTCTGTTATTTATTTTAATCCCTAATGTCACACATTGATGAATCTGTGTTCTGCAATCTGATCATGTTGGGACTTAATTGATGTTATCTACCCCATGTAAATGCATTCTTTTAATGTTTAATTTGGTACAGTTTGATCCTGCCTATGTACTTATCAATTTTGTACTATGACCTAAGAAAATCTTAATAAAAAATATTTTAAGAGAAAGGGAATTTCAAATTGCTCTTTTCTGCAAAGGAATTGTTCCTGGGTTCTATTAGGGTAGAGTAGGTTCTAAGCTAATCCAAGCAATTTGTACAATTTAATTTTCAAACATTAAAACAATAATTAGTGAAAAATACACAAACAAGTGCACACCAAACAAATACTGTAATAGCTAAAGATTTTATTATTTTATATTGAAAAAACTTGCAAAAATCTAAAGATTTTAATGGGAAGGTTGGTGCTGCACCTCAGCGACTAACTTTTCAATGATTGCTTTTATTTTGCGGTACAAGGCACCTGCTCCTGCCAGGGCCGTACTGGAAACCCAAAGCAGCCCTGGCAAATGTTATCAGATCAGTCCCTGTACGGTGCACACCAAGTGCAGTTAGTGAGCCTGACCACTACAAAGGGAGCTTTGGGGGGTCTCTCACCCCCCCACCAAGAAAATTAGGGAAAATGGTGTAGTCCACATACATTTGTCATTATATATTGAATTGTATTAGCTTTAAAACCATAGTTTCTGTGTACCAGGATACAACATTCTTTGTTGGGGTCTTCAATGATTCACTCACTATCACCCTCCAACAGTGCCTCTTATCTCTCCATAGCCCCTCTGTTACATGTCTTGCATTTGTTTTATAGCATCTCCCATACCAGCGTAGGGCAGAGACAATGAATCACACGTGTAAATCAGTGTATAGAAAATGTTACATAAGGCAACGGGGACTTCAAGGTGTAGGATTCACATGTCATCTATACTGGTAGGCATTTTTTAAGAGTGCTTGGTGTGGAGAAGCACAAACGCAGGATTCAGAACATAACAGAGTGGTTAGCATTGACGTTAATAATAAGAATGTATTTCTATCCAAATAAACCTTTATTGGCAGCACCAGGATAATGAAAGACTAAGAGAAAACATAACTTACTCACTTGAACCATGCAGTTTGAATGCAGCTCTTTGATGGCAGTTCATAGCTCACTGTGCTAGTTTACAATTGTAACTTAGGAACTGCACAGTAACAACAGAAGCTCTGTGACAAAAGCTGTAACCCACGAAGATATGCACATAAAATATTGTTTTTTTAAATGCATGTTGCACATTCTTTTCAGCAGGCATATTAAACCTCCGCGCTTCCTCAGAGGAGTCAAAGCTGCCAATAGACAAAACTCCCATATCTCTCTCCAGCAGGTACATTAATCACCGGAGTTATCTTGACACTTTTATTGTGGCTCTGCAAACTGCTGATTATACAAGGAACTTTGCAGTGCTTTTAAAACTGCTGCCTGTGGACCCCCTGAGAATGTGTCATGGACCCCAGTTTGGAACCACTGATTTATGCTGTCCCTAATCAATTCATTTGGCATTTCTGTAAACTGGACTAAACTGAATAAAGGTGGCAAATCACACTAATCCTCTAAGATAAATAAAGGTTTTGAAAATTCTCAACCTCTTACCTTTGACTGAACCTTAAGAACCTGACAGTTGATGATTTGCATTTCTCGTTCCAGCTCCATTTAACCTCGGTGGCAAAGGTCCATTCACCTGTGAGGAATCCATCAGGATTTCCAAAGGATGAAATCTATAAGTTGGGGTGTTTGGTCTAACTCTAAAGTGATCCTTTGTGAATCCTCTTAGGAAATAACTTCCCACAGGAGTGGTCAGGGGTTGCTAGCACAGCCTAACCATTGCGAGCCTGCACATCACGCCCAAAACTGTGTAGCAGTTGCAGAAATATTCACCTAAGTCCTGCCTTGTGGCTTCTTGGCATGGCTGGCCACGTCCTCTGTGAATTCTTTATTTTTTGTATTTTCTTTATTGATTTTTCCAATAACATATCCCTCCCATTCAACATGGTCACATTGGTCCCAGCACATTGTATCAGTGTATACATCATAAGTGATGTATGACAATATACCCAGACCACCCAGTGCAAGTTAGTAACACCGTTAACCCATGTTGATAGACAGCGCTCCCAGCTTTCCCAAATGTCTGGGCCCGGCTAGATGCAGTGCAGCTGTTAATGGTTGGGATTGGCACGTCCCTCCCGCTGCTTTCTAGGAGGGTGGCCTGTAGTCAGTGTGTGTCCCCCGCCTATGTTGTCCTGTCTGAGGTAAGCCACAAAAGGTTCCCAAATATCCTTGGGTCATGCAGCTAGAGGCATCATGTCCCAGTATGTCGTTAACCACTCCTGACAATAGGAAATGTCTGCAATCCAAGCCCTTGTCATCGGTGTCAGTTGTCTACCCTAATGTATCGCCACCGTGCGGTTTGCTAGTAGAAGCAGCATAGCTGTAAGCCTTCTACAACTTACTGGAACATCTCCAACGAAGCCCAGTAAACAAGTGATAGGATCTGGTAGTAGCGTCTCTTCAATGATAGCACTCACGATGTCGCAAACCTTTGTCCAAAAAGCCGCAATCCTAGGACAGGACCATGCTAAGTGCAGGAAAGTGGCATCAGACCTCCGGCAGCGCAGGCTGCGCATGTCTTCCGTTAGGCCCATATTGTGTAGCTGAGTTGGTGACAGTAGATTCTATGTAGGTAATTAAAGTGTATCAATCATAGTCCATACTTGGGATATATTTCTCTATTTGGGCACAGCAATAGGACCATTGTGGCTCGGTTATTGCTAAAACCAATCTTTTTCCCATGCCGTCTGGGCCCCTAAGGTGTCAGTTGGCTAAGCACTTTGTGTCAGTAGATATAATCTAGTAATAATTTTACGTAGCTATGCTGTTGTATGTATGCATTCTAGCGCAGGAAGTATGGGTGGGGGATGCGAAAACATGTCAGAGGTTTCCCGACAGAGCGCTCTGATTTTATAGTTCAGCAGCGTGTCTGAAAGAGTCTGGGGACTCGTACTTGTGGTGGCCAGGCTGGAAAAAAACTCACCCCCAGGGTATGAGTCTGCAAACCTCTTAATACCACGAGCCTCCGCGCGTCGTGTGGCTCCTGTGTCCCGTAGTGGTGGCAGTAAGGGATTGCATGCTACGGCCATAAAGGACGGGTATAGGGATGGTTGCCCAGCTTGTTTGTGGAGTCCATTCCATGCCCAACACAGAAGTTCTACGGTGTTGACCTCTCCTCTAGGGGCTTTGTATCTCTGAAACGCCGCTGTTGACAGTGGCAGCAGCATCGCTTGAATGTGCTCGTTCACTACATGGGGCTGAAAGAGGGTAGGGTGTAGCCAGTAGTGCAAGAACTGCACTTGAGCGCATAGCGCATATAACTGCATGTCTAGTGCCCCCAGGCTCCTAATCGGAATGGCAGAGCGAGTCTTTCATATGCCCCCCTCGGGCGTTTACCCGCCCATACAAGAGAAAGCGCGCTGTGAGGGGATCAGAATTTTACAAAAAGGTAAAGGAACTTCGCAGATCATTTTGGCAATGGCTATACAGTCCGCCAATAACAGTGGGAGTTTAGTCCATAATGGGATTCAGGCCTCTAGTCAATCTATGGCACTGCTGTAGTTTGCTCTCCACATCTCCTCTAGGTCGCTGCTAAGCCATATGCCCATGTATTTAACTGGTTCCACTGTCCATTTTAGAGGGTATTCAGTGGCGTTCGGTTTGGTGGTGTCTGTCAGTGGGAATAGGACTGACTTGGACCAGTTAATCTGGATGCCAGAGTGTCCACCATAGCGCATCACCTCGCGTATAACCGGTTCCAGATTGGCTGTGGGCTCGCAGACATAGAGTGCCACGTCATCCGAATACATGGATACTATGAGGCCTCGGGACGTGAAGCTAATGCCCCGCTCTGCATGGTGTTGCCTCAGCTTGCTGCCAGCGGTTCCATGGCTATAGCAAACAGGAGTGAGGGCAATGGACATCTCTGTCTTGTGACCCGGGTGATGTTGATTGGTTCTGAAATCCTGCCAGTTAGACGTATGCGTGCCGTTGAGAGGGTGTACGAGAGGTGAATTTTCCAGATGAATTCATAGCTTAGTCCCAACCGACCAAGTAGCGAGAAAAGGAAGGACCACTCCAGAGTATCGAAGGCTTTGGTGGCGTCCAATAAGGCAGCCACCACTTGCAGACCCAGGTGTAAATAATGCATGACTGTGAAAATGGTACGGAGGTTATGTGATGTGGTGTGCCCCGGAACAAAACCCGACTGGTACAACCGAACAATCTTTGGTAAGAGAGGCAGCAGGCGGTTCGCCAGCACCGTCGCGTAAATCTTGTTATCAATATTTCTGAATGATAGGGGGCGGTACAAATCACAAAGCTCAGCAGGTTTATCAGGCTTTAGGATTGTCACAATTATCACCTCCCTGAGTGAGGGCGGAAGTTGACCCACAGATAGTGACTCGTGATACATTTCAATGAGATGTGGAATGAGCAAAGGGGCATATTCTTTATAAAAGGCTGGCGTGAGTCCATTGAGTCTGGGTGCCTTGCCGGCAGGCAGGCCCAGATAAACTTGAGCAATCTCCTCTGGGGTGATTGGAGTGTCCAGGTAATCTCTATGCACCTGGTCCAGCCACAACAGCTGTACACAGTCAAAAAACTCACAAAGTGCCTCAGGATCCTCCTCTATTCCTGCTGTGTATAGTCAGCTGTAGAAGGAGGACATCACCTCCGGCAGCTCCGCTGGGGAGATCAGCTGGGAGTCAGGCCCTCGTAGCTTGGCCACATATGTTGATGCGTGGGACTTGCGCATAAGTCAGCTAGGGTCTTCCCGGGGCGGTCTCCCTCCCCATATCTGCGTGCTCTAGCCTCCCTACCAAGGTAGTTCACTTCCCTCTCTGCTTCCTCCTCAAAGATTGTCAGTTTCACCCTGATGTCAGCCAATATAGTGGGGTCTGGGTTGATGCAGTAGTCCTGTTCCAAATTGCTTATCTCATTTTCTAGTCTACTGAGAGTGCCTCGTAGTGACCACAGTACCCCCGCTTGCTTCGCTATGCACTCGCCGTGTTTGACCACTTTGAATGCCTAATACAACAACAAAGACCTGGCAACAAAACAGGCACTATCTGAACAATATTTTTATATATATGAATACGTGGGATTACTTGTAGGGTAATGTATAAATCTATTTCTCCTACGTTAGTAGTTCTTATCATGAACTATCATTGAATCCCCAAAACAATACAAAGAGACCTGTGAAGTCTCAAATAAAATTAGGTCTAACTCACGTATTTACTTCCAACTTCTTTATTTCATTGCGTGAGTTATCCCAAGGTTAAAAACACAGTCATGTCGTGTAACCACATTCAGGAATGGCCAACATGTTTCATTGCCTTTTTAGAGTAACGGCAAATTCATCAGGGCATATAAGATCTGCATTCACTTTCCCTGGACTTTTCTGTTTAAGAAAGAGTGACTAATGAGAGCCACGGGCCCGCATACCAGCTCTCAATTAGTTATGGGAGTATGTGCCTTTTGCACTGTTCTTCCCCCTTTGTATTGTTTTGGGGTTTGCTTCTTTTTTCACAACATTTTTTTTCACACTTTCTTAATTTGGACACACACATTTTTTTTTTTTAGGAGAAAGATATCAATGATGATAAAATCGTGAGCAAACTGGTGAGAACCTGCCAGCAGCTCCTCTGGTGTTGCACACGTGAGATACTTTCTAATTTCTTCACAATTTTTTATATTTGTTTTATAAATTTCCTGCACCTTATCACTTTTATGAGTTATCTTTTTGGTGCTGGTTGAGTGACTCTAATCTGGGGCTGGTTTTTCACATATTGGGAATTATTAAATATTAAGTTGTATGGCACAGGGGATTCAAGGATAGTTCATGATAAGAACTACTGACCTAGGAGAAACAGATTTATACATTACCCTACAAGAAATCCCACGTATTCACATATATAAAAATATTGTTCAGATAGTGCCTGTTTTGTTGCCAGGTCTTTGTTGCTGTATTATGAATTGAGTGGAGGGTGGCCTGGCATATATTTTCCCTCTATAACTCCTTGTTGAATTACACTTTGAATGCCTCCCATAATGTGGAGGGTGATTCGACCGTTCCAGCATTATGGGCGAAGCAGTCCATGATCGTAGAGCGGATACCTTCCTTGAAGGCTACATCTCGTAATGCATTAAGGGGGAGCCGCAAAGTGAAAGCACAGGGGTGGTCTGTGGGATTTGGAGCATCAGCATCGCCGGTGAGTGATCAGAGAGCATGCGTGGGAGATTGTTGATCACAATCATCTCTGCAAGTGTATCTTTAGAGATGAGCCAGTGGTCAAGACGTGACCACGAGTAATGGTAGGAGGAGAAGCATGTTCCCTCACATGCGTGCGGGTGAGTGTGCCGCCGGGCGTCAGTGAGTAAATTGTCCCATCATTATTGTATTCAGCATCCTGGGCACCCGTGGACTTGTGCGTTGTGTGCTAGACCGGTCTAGTGTTCCCTCCAATGCCACATTGAAGTCACCTTCCCACAGCATCATTCTCGGGCCATAGTTTGATGCCTGTCTCCACAGATTCAAAAAGAAATCTGGGTGATCCACATTTGGCCCATATACAGCTAATAGTGTCATAGGTTGTTTGTATAGGGTGCCTACTGCTATTATGTACCTGTCCTCTTGATCTATGTTCAAATGTGTAGTGTGCCACGGTACGTCTTTCTTAATCAGCAGAGAGACTCCCCTACTATAGTTTGAGTACAAAAAGGAGTGTGTCTCCCCCCACCATTTGGCACGCAACTAAGTGGCGGTGCCAGCAGTCAAGTTCGTCTCTTGCAGGAGACATATATCAATGTTATGTCTTACCAGGTAGGCATGCACCAGTCGAGATTTGCAGTAGTTATTCAGGCCTCTTATGAATCCAAGTGAGACATCTGACACTAACCATTTATGGTTTGTCTCCTTCCGGGGAGTCCTGGCCGTTCACGTCAAGGTTGATGTTAGTGCTAGTGTGATCTGAGCAGTCTGTACTGGGGTCTGTCTCAAAGTCTGTGTAGGGTCTCAAGTATCTGGGATGTTGTGACCATACCTCCCTCATTGTACCCTCCCGAACATCCCTCCTGATTAGAAACTTGGCAATGGCCAAACTCGCCCCCTCCCAATCCAACCCCCCAATCAGGTTGAGACATCGTTCCTTCCCGCCTCCCAATTCCCAATTAAACCAATAACAGAGTAAATATGGATTACCCCATGGGGCCATGGAGCTCCTGGCGTACGCCCCTGTCACAAGCACTAGGGTGGTCGAGCCATGAAGCGAGGGAATAAGCTTCATCATATTACAAGCTACGCTGTCTGTGCTGGCCGTGCCTCACCTGCCAGTGACATACAGATTATATCCCCGCCACAGTTTAGTTTCTCTTCTGCCCATTGGTGGCTGTCTTGCAAAGTGCAGTTGCCGCCATTCTCAGTCATTATCACTAGTATGGCCTTCCTCTGACGAGCGGGGGGACTTAGATGAGGCACGCCTGCCTTGCCAATCTACTTGGCTACTTTAATTGCGACCACTGGATCTGTAAATATTTGTTTTTTCCCTTCATGCGTAATTCTAAGTCTGGCAGGGTAAAGCAAGGCATACTTGACTCCTGGTTGCTGGAGTGCTCGTGTGGCGGGCAGTAATTCTCATCTTGCCGCCTGCACCGCTAACGTGAAGTCAGGGACGAAGGAGAGGGTATTACACATCACCTCTTTCTCTACCACGGCTGAGGATGATGTTGCGGTGCCGGTAGTTTAATAGGGGGGCTATTATGGGGCGGGCCGGGGTCCCCAGTGGCGGTCTTGGTCCGGGAGCTCTTTGTGCTTTCGCAACGATGAAGACAGCTGAGAGGTCACTGCCGAACAGTTCCAGCAGTAGGGTTTCCAGGTAGTTTTCCATTCTAGTGATCGCTGTGCTTTCCGGGATATCTGAATGTTATTTCTGCAGGAGTGTGATTCAAAATCCTCATTTTTAGCCCTTAATATCGCCAGTACTTTGTACATTTAGAACAGTTTCTGCTGGTCTTCTGCGTGCCGGTCCTCCAGGTCTGATATTCGCATTTCAGTATGCGTGATGCGCTCATCAAGGGTGTCTACCCGCTGTTTCACTTGATCTAGACGGGCAGTGTGGAGGTCTAATTTGTTATCAATCGTTTTTAGGCTAGTCTTAAAGTCAATGAGCAGACTGGATGTCCTCATCAGGGATTGCCATGCCCTCTGTCTGTGTACTCTGCCCCTCTCCCTCCTGAGAGGTGTCGCCCAGCCGTGTGTGGCGGCGGCCTTAAAATGTGATTTTGGGTTGTTTTGCATCAGATTTACCCATTTTCCGTCTCAGCCGTGCTCTGTGGCTTTATGGCAGCGCTGTGGTGCTGCCTCTTCAACAGTGCCTATGCGGCGCTATCGGTTGCTCAGAGCGACTGTTTACAAGGCCAGCGTCGCCAACCAAGCACAACTCCTGCAGGGGTTCAGGGCTCCCTTGGCGTGCGCATGGGGCAGAGCCAGGGGGCAGATGGGGAGCTAACCAGCTCGCCACTGTGGTTGTCCTCTTGGCAGTGATTTCCCCCTCATGTGCAGGCTGTGCCTCTGGCTGGTATAATTCAGCCTAACATCAGTATCTGCCCCTATGATGTCACGGTCTCCGTGTCCTCTCTTGCTGGCACACTCAGTGCATGGGCTGCCTGTCTCTTATTTTTTCAGTGGCTCCCAGTCAGCAGTGGGCGGTCTGGCCCTCCCAAATCATGCAGTCCTCGGATTGCAATGGGCCTGGACCCCCGCCGAGGTTTCACAAGGAGTCCCAGCTGGCTCCCTCTAGGGCTTTGGGGGGTTGGCTGACCAACGGGAGGCCTGCCTCCCCCGGGGGGTTTGGGCCAGGGGGTGCAGCCAGAGCCCAATTGGGCTTGTTGGGCTACACTTGGGCTGGTCTTGGGCTGGGGGAATATGTAACCAGCCATTTTGTGGCACCAGCCACCATTTCGGTGGGGTGACACGACAGCCGGGAGGTGGGGGGGCCTGGGGGGAGGATTTCAGGGTGCCTAGTGCACTTGAGGTTTCCGGTTAGGGTTTCACGGGAGGTGTGTGGGGGGGGCAGAGGAGACGTCAGGCCAGAGGAGGCACAGCGACAGGTCGGGTAGCGGGGAGGGGGGGGGTCCGTGGTGGAGACCTATGCTGCACCTGGAGATGGGGAGCTGGCTGGAGAGAGCCCCGGCGGGGCTCCGTCAGCGGTGGTCAGTTGCGGAGGGGTGGGCAAGGGGGGAGCCCAGGGGCAGGGAGGAGTGCAGGGGGGCGCAGGGGAGGGGGAGCGCAGCTACCAACAGCCAGGCTTGGGACGGCCGCGCGGGTAAACGGGTGGTGGACTCTTTGGAGTGGAGTGATGGTGAGGAGGGGGGATGCGAGGGGCAGGGGGAGGGGGGTTGAGACCTACCGAGTGACGGGGCTGGTCAAAGGGGCAGGGGGCACTCCAGCGTGGCGGGGGGGACACTCGTCCGGTGCTCCGGGACTGGGGAGGGTAGCGAGCGACTGTCAGTGGTATCCAGGGGTGTTAGGGTCAGAAGTAAGGACTAACCCCGGCATGTCAGACTCCACTTTTCTTTGGCAGGGGCGGCAGGTGATGTGCTCGGGTGAGTTACATGCGGCTCCACCCTACCGAGAGGATGGGTAGGCTATGCCTCATGCGGGCAGCCGGGCTCCAACGAGAGACCCGGAGAGGTGGTACGCAGAAGGGGGGACGTCCGATCTCCCATGTCACAACCCCGGTGGGTCGATGCGGCCTCTGGTGCGCAGGCACGGGATTCATGGATAACAACGTGGGATACACAGGACAGGCGCACAGGGCAGCAGCAAGGGAACATTGATTTAGGGAACTACTACGTACTTGCAGGAAACGAGCAGGATTTAGCAGGCTGGAGTTCACGGTGGGTGGCCCTTTGCCAATCCGCAATGATAGGGAGCGAGCGGTTTCATGCGGACTGGAGTCCGCGGACGACCGCCCATTGCTATTGGATTATGATGAAGAGAGTGTGGAAGAAGGAGAGATCAGAGAAGAGGTGGGGGCAGGCTGAGGGGAGGGGGATGTCCCTAATGAAATGTCTAGTCTTTTAGAGAAGAGTCGGACAGTCAGCGCAAAGTGGAGACCGTGGCGGCCCCCCCCATACAACTGGTTAGGCGGCGGGATCCGGTCAGGACGCCGACCTTGATGCCAGGTAAGGCACGGGAGCGCACGCAGGGGGATGGAGGCTGGAGGCTGGTGGAGCACAGCGAAAAGGGGGAGGACGCCAGGTATTGCACCGGGAAGTAGGGTGTCGGTGGGTACGGATGCTCGGGGGGAGGAGGAAGGGGAGGTGCGACTGCAGAAGGTTGCATACGTGAAGGACACAGGGATAGGGACCGAGTCGCCGCACAAGGGGGGGAGTGCGAGCCCTTGGGGACCCACCTTATGTTGGCCACCAAAGAGAAGATCTGGAAGGGCGAAAATGTGGACATGCTGAAGCTAATGCATAGGGAGCTTACAGCAAAAGAGGGGTCCAAGGAAGAGGAGCTGGAGCTTGCCAAGAGACCGCGGGTGGTCATGAACATAGAGAATTGGTCGGCGGCATTTCTGATTTTCGCCAGTGTGTTCTGTGAAACGTACCTTGACAGGTCTGTCGCATTGTTTAAATACATGGACGTGATTAGACGGACACAGGTGACGTACGGGGGTTATATATGGTCCCATTACGACGAGGAGTTCAGGGCGAGGTTGGCCTGGGATCTGGAGGCTAAGCGGGGGGAGATAGATGCGAACCTCTACCAGCAGACTATAGCGGGGCGAAGTTCGGGAAGACGATATACATGGCTAGCGGCCTACCTCTTGTCCCGTGCCCCTTTCAGAACCGCCACACCCGAGGGGGGGGTGGGGGCCACAGGAAACAGCGCGGGGGCACAGTGGGAGCGTGCTGGAATTTCAACAAAGGCACGTGCGCCAGACAGTATTGCAAGTTTCGGCACGAATGCTCGAAATGTGCCAGTAAACACCCCGTCGTGCAATGCTGGGGGACAGGGGCTAGTGGGCAAGGACAGCAGTCTCTCCCGGCCACACAGCATACAGCAGGGGGTAGAGGTGGACGGGGAGGACAAGGGGCTGTGGGCAAAGGCTTGTACGCCCATTAAACTGAGCTGTCTGGAGGAATTTTTAGCGTCCTATCCACGGAACGAGGATGCAAAGCTTTTGCGGTGGGGTTTTCAGGCGGGTTTCAGGCTGAGCTATGAGGGTCCGAGGGCTGCAAGGTGGGCTGAGAATTTGAAGTCCGCAAAAACACACGGTCCAGTAGTGCAGGCGAAATTGTTAAAAGAAGTGCAGGAGGGGCGTATGGCAGATCTGTTCTCGGGTAGCCCCATTCGGTACATGATTATTTCCCCAATTGGCGTGGTACCAAAGAAGGAACCGGGGCAATACAGGTTGATACAACACCTTTCGTGGCCAGAAGGGGCGACGGTGAATGATTTCATAGCGGCTGAGCTGTCTTCAGTGTTTTACTCATCAGTAATTGTCACATGACATCTAGTTGCCACGGTAGGGGAGGGCGCCCTCATGGCAAAATGTGACAAAAAGTCGGCCTTAAGGTTGCTACCCGTACTTCCTGATGATTACCAGTTGTTGGGCATACAGTTTGAGGGGTCCATTTTTGTGGACAAGGCACTGCCAATGGGATGTTCCATATCCTGGGCCTTATTTGAGCACTTTACTACATTCCTGCAGAGGGTTTTCTCCTGGCAAACTGGTAAAGAGTCAGTGATACACTACCTGGATGACTTTTTCCTGGTGGGACTGCCCGGTTCTGTGGACTGTCAGCGGCAGCTGGCAAGTTTTAAAGAGCTCATGGGCAACCTGGGTGTGCCCCTGGCGCCAGAGAAGACACAAGGTCCCAGTACAGTGTTGTCCTTCCTTGGTATTGAACTGGATTCAGGGGCGATGGAAGCCCCATTGTCGCTGAACAAAAAATTGCACATGCTGATGTTGCTTGACGGTTTTCTGGCCAAAAAGAAGGTCACAGTCAGGGACGTACAGGTCTTGCTAGGACACCTAAACTTTGCGTGCAGGGTGGTGAGAGCGGGGCAAACTTTCGGCAGGAGGCTGGGTATGTCTTTGGCGGGTCTGACTATGCCTCACCATCATATGCGCCTGTTGGCCGGCACAAAGGAGGACTGGCGCACCTTTCTGGACTATTTCAACAGCATCCCTATGGCAACCCAGGACGAATGGGAATGGGATGTCACGATCTCGTCAGACGCTTCAGGGGCATGAGGCTTTGGACTCTACTAGCAAAGGAGGTGGTGCGCAGAAGAATAGCCGCCACACTGGAAGAATGGGGAGAGGAGTATTGCCTTTCTAGAGCTCTTTCCACTGGTAGTGTCCGTGACAGTATGGGCGCGGGAATTGGCGAACAAGAAAGTGATTTTCAAAGTGGACAATATGGCAGTAGTTCAGGTGGTGAACAGACAATTGGCCAGGGACGCTCAGGTGCTCAAGTTGGTTTTTGTGCTGAGATGTTTGGAGCATGATATCTTGTTTCAGGCTAAACATGTGCCGGGAGTGGACAATGACATTGCGGACTCTTTATCTCATTCACATTGGCAGAGGTTCCATGGGCTAGTCACGAAAGAGGACAAGGGCAGGACGCCGGTTCCAGCAGGGATGTGGTATGTAGGAGACAAAGGGTCATAATGTTGGTGAAAGGGTCCCTGGTGCCATCTACGTGGAAGGCATACGCGCAGGTCTGGAAGGAATTTCTTGACACTGGCACAGAGCGCTGTGGACAACCCTGGGTAAGGGAAGAGCAGGTGGTACAGTTTATTTTGTCCATGATTGACAAAGGTTTGTCTAGGGTAACGATAGCAGGCAAGTTGTCGGCCATAGCTTTCATAGGCAAGTTGTGGTGGGGGTTGTGCGCCGTCGGCCGGTGAATTAGGCTGCCGATTACTGGAAGGTTGGGCGCGTGAGAAGAGTGTCAGACCTCAACCGAGAAGGCCTTTGTCCGTCGGGTTACTGGCCGGCTTGATACGGGTCCTACCTCTAATAGGCCGCAATTCGGAAGAGGTGGTTTTGTTTTCCACGATCATGTCTTGGATGTACTTCGGGGCTTTCCGGGTTTCGGAGCTGCTGGGGGTGAGGGGGGCACCAGGGGTTAAGTGGGGGGATGTGGATCTGAGGGTCGACGAAGTGGCAGTGCGGCTCAACCGATCCAAAATTAACCAGCAGGGAGTAGGGAAGTGGGTGGTCATTGTGCCGGTGGTGGACAAGACGGTGTGTCCAGCGGCTTGTGGAGGATCCTTGCCAGGAGTTGGGTTCGGGGTGACAGGGAGGTTTTCCAGCGGCAAGAGGGCGACAGGGTGTCAGCGTCGCAGTTGCTTTGTGTCTTGAGGTGCGCCCTCCAATGCCTGGGGGAAGAGCCTAGCCAGTTTGGGAAACATTCATTCCACATAGGGGCAACCACAGACGCAGCTAAGAGAGGTTGGGGAGGGAAGAGATCATACGCCTAGGGCGTTGGAAGTCAGATTGTTTTAAAACCTACATCCGGCTGCAGGGCTTTGGAGAAGGGGACGCATGATGATCATTTCCTTCCTCGTATATGTGTCTTTTCAAGTGCGGTGGCGGGGCCTGCTGCGGAGGAATTATCCATCTGCATCGTAGGATCCTCTTTTGTCAAATGGGCAGAGCGTTATAAGTTTACAAAAGGAAACGGGTTGAATTTGGGTTTGGATCAACAGTTGTTTCAGTGTTCTTGGAACGGAAAGGGGGGTATGAAGTGGCACGAGTTGTTCCCAGCATTAAACAGGAAGATTAGAGGTGGGGTAGTCCGGATGTGTTAATTATTCATTTGGGGGAGAATGATCTGGTTTGGTGCAAAGGTTTGGCCCTGTTAAAGCAAATGAAGAGGGATCCTTTGGAGATTAAGCAGCAGTGGTCAGGTTGTTACATTATCTGGTCGGAGTTCATACCCAGGAGGCATTGGAGGGGGGCGGAGAGACCAGCAGCGATAGATAAGGCCAGAAGAAACATCAACCGGGACATGTGAATTATTTGTGACAGGGAGGGCATAGGGAGAGTGGTACATACAGAGCTTAGGTATTCAGCGGTCTACTTTTTTAGAGAAGATGGGGTGCATTTGTCCCGCTATGGTTTGGAGTTGTATATAATACAGATTAAGGAGGTTTTGGACAGGGCTTTGGACATACGCAGGTATCCGAGACAACAGGGTCCCTAGTGGGGGGGTCAAAAACGTCTGAGGCCAGAACTTTCTGAGTGGTGTTTTTCCTGGGTAATAGTTGGTAGATCTGTTTACAGTTACAGTTTATTGGTTGGAAAATGTCACTCTGGGAGCACGCAGGAAGGGGAAGTAGCATAGGAAGGTTACATAGATAGTTATGTTAGGAAATTATAAGAAGTTACAAGTTTATCGGGGCAGCAAGGAGGACAGATTTGGGGGTTTAGAAACGGTTGCAAAGGGGAAACTTTAGGGGAGGGGGTGGGGGGTTAAGGCAGGAGAAAAATATTTAGTGATTTTTAGTTTTGTACGGCACAGACCAAGGAAACTGATTGTAAGATGAACCTGTCTTCAATAAAGCTGCCTTTTTCACACCTAACAAACTGGTTGGTGGTCTGTGCTGTACCCCCTTTTTTGGCCCAATGCTGCAGGCGGGGACGGGGGTGCCACGTGGGAGGCCTTGCGGTCTCTGCAGCCATTCGCACGATCTGCTCTAGATGCTAACTGGGGCCTCCTCTGCCTCCGGTCACCCACCTGTATTTCGCTGCTGCGCTGTACTTCACCAGTGTTTCAGGTTGCGCTGCGACATCAGGGGCAGCTCCTCCGCTCTCTTTGTCCCTCTGCCTCTGGAAGAGTGCATAGTCGCCTGTCCCGTAGGCCTCCATGCTGTCACCTCTACATTCAGGTAGCCCCGCAATCAGCAGTCCTGTCCACAGCACCTCTGGATTCCGCAAGTCTACTTCTCCTGCAGCAAGGTGATCTACTGGCGGGCTTGTCCCCACGCGGCAGAGTCTGTGTAATCGTGGCCCTCCTGATCAGGCAACAAGCTAGGGGCAATGTTTCTTTCAGCGCTGAGTGGAGGCGCATAGCATGATCCGTGCCTTGCCCCTGGTCTAGCCTTAGAGATACTCCTCACTTCCTTGACTCTCCTAGTGGTAATCCCCTGCTATACACCTCTTGATGATGTCTTTCCAAATCACCTGGGTGCAGTTTAGGTAAACAGGGTGCTAGCCCCTCCGATGTAGCTGAGGGTAGCTGCTGGGAACCCATTGTCCAATGATCTCAAATTCCTTCATGATGATGTTGGCGGCCCTCTTAATTCTTTTCATAGTCAGTTTGAGGCTTGTAAATGGAGGTGGATAACAGTCTGTCCTGTGGACGGTTTTGCACTTTTGCTGTGTTATTTCTGGTTAACTCTGATTGGTGGATTTTTCCACTCCGGTGTGTAAACAAATGTGGTGTTGGCTATGAAAACTGCAATGAGATGTGACAGAGATAGGAAGGGGAAAAACAGTCCCTGTTGCATAACTGATGCACAATACATGTCTCAAAACCACTGGTTGTATCATTGTTTCAAATATGGTGGATATTTGAAACATGCAGGTGAATAAATATGTGTACCAGGTGTATTATTTCACACAACATGCAGGGCATATAAATCTTTACATAAATGTTATCCGTCACATTTCTAGGTGTGACACCACTGTAACTACCCGAGTGGCATCTACTGATGCTTGGTTTATGTCATCAAGACATGTTTGGCATTGTGGGGGCAACAATGAAGTCTCAAGATTTCAGTGTGGACAGTGAGATGATTCACCTTTCCTAAATGACTTAACCTCTTCCAGTCTCTCATCGTGGCAGATAAAGGTGTAAAGGAGAACCCCAAGAGGGAAATGCGTATTTGCAAGCTGCCTCGATATCTGTGTATGTGAAAGCGGTGGCAGACTGACCCGTGCAGCCAAGGTGCTTGAACAACTTACTGGCAAGACACCAGTATTCTCCAAAGCCCGCTACACAGTGCGGGTCTTCGTAGAAATTAAAAGATTGCAGCGCACTGCACAGTGTGAGGGACCAAGGCTGAGGACATTTTGGAGAAAGGCATTAAGGTGAGAGAACATGAGTTGAGGAGAAACAATTTCTCAGCCACCGGCAACTTTGGTTTTCGAACCCAGGAACACATTGATCTGGGAATTAAGTATGATCCTACCATCGGTATCTATGGCCTGGATTTTTACGTGGTCTTGGGCAGACACAACTTAATCATTGCAGACAAAAACACAGGACTGTAGTCATTGGCTCAAAGCATTTATTAGCAAGGATGAAGCCATGCGCTGGTTCCAGCAGAAGTACGACGTAACACTACCCATCCAATACACTGCAAAAACAGATTTGCACCTTGGATACAGAGCGAAGCCACAAATTAGTCACACACATGCATATCCTCGTCTTTGGTCACTGTTTAAGCTCAGGTTCCTGGATGGGGTTATAATGCAAGCTGTTGCAAGGTATTGTTGTGTAATAAGCAACAGGCTAGAATAAACTTGCATAATACTTCTGGGAGTATCTGAATCACGACTTGATTAGGCTGAATGTATGCTATATGATGTTGGCATCCCCGCCACAGATCCTCCTTCTCAGGATTGGCTGATTTGGCCAAGAAATAGCGGCGTCCCACGACAAATAATCCACATGAGGAAGGAAGAGACCTTTTTGATGACATACACAGAGTCCACAATCCCCAGATATTTGGCAGAGGTTAAGGTTAGATATAACCTTACTCTCTAAAGTGGTAGCTTGGTCGAGCAGTAAGGCAATATCAGAGGACAGTGTAAAGCATTTGTTGTACAAAGTCAGCAAATGGTCTAACACACTCAAGAATTGAACTCTAGGCCAATTGTTTTGTATATAAAAATATATAGTTGTTTTATTTTAGAACCACAAGTAGGTATCAAAATACTTTCTCAGTATGAGATGCTTTAGTTAAATACGTTCAATAAGCAATAGAGTTCTAAAGGCAATAGATACAGTTGTTGTAATAGGCAACACAAGTTAAACACAATTATAACATTGAGCTCAATGGGATTTTAAAGTAAACACAATATCAATTACTTTGCATAGGTTTTTCTTACTCAAGCCTGGATCCTGGATTCAGACCTGGTGCATCTCCTGTAAACAGTTGAAAGAAATCGTTTTTGTTACACAGGCAATTTTTAAGGAATATTTGTATGTTTCCAAAATCGACACTTGGAAAAATTTCTGGCAAAAACCAGGCAATGTTATCCTATGGAGGAAAGTTTGGTTATCGGAAAATCAGTTGTAATTGCTTTGTAGGGTCAGTGCTGGGCACAAAGATCCAGCACTGGGATCTCTCCTGATAACAGGTGAGTGATTTTGTTTTTGTTGATCGGGTGATTTTTTGTGAATATTTTAAAGTTTCAAAACTCGACACTTAGAAGAATTTCCAAGTGAAACCAGTCAATGTTACCCTATGGAGAAAATGTAGGTTATCGGCTTTCAGGTAAGTACTCGACTGGCAGAGTTAAGGTTCTGGGCATAGACTCAGGGGTCTCCCAGGGTCAGGTAGGTACAGTTGTTACACCTTCAGCGGCACAGGAGCAGGGCCGGACTGGGAATCAAAACTGGCCCTTGCAAAGTGCTCTGCCGGCCCCCGGGACTTGGGGGTGCCACCGAGCTCCTTGCCAGGGCCGGTTTTCGGCCGATTTTGTTACAGGGACGATTTTGCAGTTATGCTGCAAAAACGGCCCTGTAACAAAAACGGCCCCCTGGGGTCCAAAACCGGCTCCCACCCGTGCGGCGCACCGGGGGATTGCCCGGTGCCCGCTACGGCCAGTCCGGCCCTGCACAGGGGCAGCCGGGTGCAGGGAGAGTAGGGCCAATGTTAGCCTATGGCGGGTAGGGGCCCTTTGGTTGGTGGCTGCTGGCAGGCCACGTGGGAGCTGAGCTCCTGGTCACTTACTCAGGGCAGGTGGGGAAGCACTCGGGCGGTTGGGTGCAGGGTGCTTTTGAGCCTTTGGGCGCTCAATGTATTTCAATGGAGAAGCTACAAGATGAACAAAGGCTGCAAGCTCGGGGACGAAGATTCTTCAGGTGCGACCACCACTTCGAGGGGTAAGTTGGGAAGCTGTAAGTTAGGTAGGCACCCAGGAGTTGGGCACAAGGGGCCGCAGGGCGCCGGGTGCAGGGGTGTCTTTTGGCGTCGGGAAATCTTACCCTCTGCTGGTCGCGGTTAGGGGGGTCCCTTGATTTGAGGCTGCAGGCGTCGTCAGAAGCATCGAGGAGGGTCCTTGGGTGCTGGAATCTTGGTCACAGTCACCGGGGGAACGTCCTCGTGGTCTTGGTTCACTCAGGCACAGGCCGGGCTCGGCGGGTGCAGAGTGTGCAGGAGTCGCGCTTCCTGGCTGGCACTAGGGGTTGTTGCTTGTTTGAGCAGAACTACTGCTCATGGGAGTCCCAGTCTTTTAGAGGAGCAAGGCAATCAGGTCCTCCGGGGTTTTCGAGGTTGCTGACCACTGGAGACGCCGGGGTTTATCAGGAGCAGGTTCGAGGGTCGACAGGCCTGTAGGGCTGGGGCCAGGTCAGTTGGTGTCTTCCTCTTGTTAGCAGCTGCACGGCAGGTCAGCTTTCTTCTTGTTCCAGATTCGGGATCTGAGGAAGGAGGAATTTAGTATTTAGGGGCACCCTGAACCTTCCGTTCAGGGTGCCCCTAAATACTAAATTTGGGGGCGTTACAGGTAGGTAAAGGTCAGGGACCAATGGGTCCCTTCCTTGGGGTGGGTCACCCCCTATCCTGACACTCTCCAGTGGGAGGTGGGCAACAGCCTAGTCCTGATTAGGTAGGGCACCCCATCCTCAAGATGGCGAGAGCCCAGAGTTGTGCTTCACCTCACTTCCCCCACCTGAGGGGTGGGGTTGGCAGAGGCTGGCACACCCCCTTGCCTCACTTTGGTTTTCCTGCCGATCTTCCTGCCAGAGTGGGGGTCAGAACCGGTGGGGGCCAGTTGCTAAGTACAGCAAGTGGCCTGGAGAAGCTCACAACGGCAGCATGCCTTTGAAGTTTCCCCTGCTCATCCTGGGGGAGGAGACCTAGCACCTCGCCCAGGATGTGCATTGTTGCAGACCCACGAGAGCGGATGGCTCTCTACTCAGGGGTCCAGCAACATGTCTGCTGGGTGGTAGCCTAGGCAGCCTCTCAGTCAGGATGCTGGTTGTTGGTAGGTTTCAGGGGGCATCTCTAAGATGCCCTCTGTCGTGCAATGTACATTAAATCCCACACTGGCATCAGTTTGTGTTTAATGAGCTGAGAAGTTTGATACCAAACTTCTCAGTCTTCAGTGCAGCCATCATGGTGCTGTGGAGTTCGTAACGTCGACCTCCCAGCACCATATACTCTTAATGGCAACACTGCACTTCACGGGGCCCAGGAATGGACCTGGGCACTGTAGGGGTACAGGGCACATGCACCTGTACCCTCACCACTGGCATAGGGCACCCAGCTAGAGGGGTGACTGATGTATGCCAGGGCAGTGGTTTGTGGGCATGGCACACAGGAATGTGTGTGTCGTCTTGGTGTTTTGTTCTACACCCAGACACTCAGCCTGCAGAGGCAGTGTGTGTGTGTCAGGGTACAGGGCCTCTAAGGGTGGCACAATAAGTGCTGCAGCCCTTAGGGGCCTTCTCAGGTCACAGTGCCCTGGGTACCTATGGTACCATTTACCAGGGGCTGACATCTGGCCAGAGATGCCAATTGGGTTTAGGTTTCAATACAGTTTTAGGGAAGGAACACAGGCCCTGGGCACCTGATTGGCAGCAGCCCAGGGCACACTCAGTCAAAGTAAATCAACAATTCGGCAAAAAGTGGGGGCATACCATGCAAGGGAGATGGCACTTTCTCACACACTTTTTCAACTATTTCTTCTTTGGTAGAAGTATCAGGCTGTAACCATTGTCTGCCGAGATCTTGGATATGGAAGAACAGTGCTCTTGGGTTGTTGCTAGAGGACCATTTTTCTTTACGAAACTTGGCTCTGTAGTATTCTGCATCACATCCGAGGGTCTCCAGGATAGCTCTTTTTACTCCTCCATATGAGGTAGTTCCTGAAGGGTTGGCCGCTTGGTATGCTGATTGTAATCCCCCAGACAAAAGGGGGATGATATATTGGCCCAACCATTCCTGGGGCCAGGAGTCTATAGATGCCATGTTCTCAAAATTGGTAAAGAAATAGTCAGGATCCTCACCGGGTTGGGATTTCTGGAGCACATAGCTAGGCACATTTAGAATGTATAAGGGCATCCGTGAGCTTTAGGAATGCCGTGTCTTGGACTTGCTGGTTTTCAGAAAAAATGTGTGGCCTGCTCTTTTATGGCCTTCTGTATGATTTCTCTGGCCTGTTGGGGCGACTGGGCTTGCTGCTCTATTGCCAGAAGCAGATGTTGTTGCCCTTCAGCCAACTGTTTCATCATATCCCTAATAGTGATCTGATGTGACATGCTCGAGGCTGTCGGATTCCATTTCTGACACCACTTTCAGAAAGCAGTGATGCTAATTTGACACCACACTGGGTGTAAGGGAAGATTTTTTGTTTTTATTTTCGCAGTATCATGCAATTAAGTTTTCTGTCAAATGTCCGCGCCAAGAAGAACTTCTTTGTTTCTTTCTTTAGATAACTTGTCTAAGGGTTTGGAGGTCGTCTTCTCTCCTGCATTTATTGGCGGTGACCTTCGGGAGAATAATAAAGGAGTCAGAGAGAGCAATTCTCATCCCTCTATTTTAATCCATCACCAACGCCCTTATGTTTCGCTCGGTGTTCGTTTGAATGGTTGTGCCCTCTTGTGCGCTCTCACCTCCCTCCCTCCCTCCCTCCCTCTAACAGACAGTGACACCCATGATAGGATAGGACTCTACAGCCCTCTTACTCTGTTCACTTTACCACCCTTATGAGCAGGCAAAACAGATGACCTCCACCCTTGCCTTAAGCCGCAACCCGGGGTAAAGTTGCAGCGTTCAGGTCCCCATGGCTTCTCTCCTGGTCACTGTTAGAAATGAGGGGGCTCTGGTTGACGCAGGTGTGAACCCACAACAAGCAGGGACCCTTTACTTCTTGTCAGGGCGAAGGATGACTCCCCAGAATAACCCCTGCTCACCCTCTAGGTGCGTGGCGCGAGCAGTCTAGGCTAAGTCTCAGGCGTACACGGTTAAGCAAATGCAATTACACATACAGTAAACCCCTTGCATGCACCACAAACGGACACCAATCAGGTAATATGTAAAAATAAGCTTTTATGTAGATTCAGCAGATTCAAATACAAGGCCCAGTATCGATGAACTGAGGGGGCCACAATTCTTAGGAATACGGTAAAGTCTCTTTGTTACGGAAAGTTCTTTAGGCGGGCACAAGGTAACTGTAGGCCTCGGCACACTTCGTGCTGAGGCAGCGCCCGGGAAGCACACAGCAGATGACAGGGAAATAAGAACGTTGTGGACCCTGGATCCGATGCGAGCTCGCGGTCGAGTTCGTGAGTACAGTACCTTGTTTCTTGACGCCAAGGCGGGTGCGGGATTTCAGCGGCCCTTCGACAGAAGGGCGAGGCGGCGTCCGAGGCTCCCACACTTCACGATGGGTGTCTGATCTTCAGGCTCACGGCAAGAGCGGGGTGTTGCAGGTGGCGGGTGAACAAAGCGGGGCAGCCGGGCACGCAGATACGTCCGGGCCGTCCGAGGCTTGGAGATGCTCACAAACGCCGATTCCGGCGGGAGGGTGAAGGTGCACAGCGAGCCTCCAACGAGCGAGGTGACAGGGGCAGCCCAGCACAGCGTAGGGGGAGCGGCTCCGATCGAGCGAGGCTCTTCCCAAGGCGGGGGCGGCTAAGCAGTCCTGGTCACGGCTCAGGGAGGGACTGGGGCACGAGGGTCACAGCTCCGGCGAGGGAAAGGACACCACAGTCCAGCAGCAGGCGAGTGAAGATCATGTAGAGCCCAATGGTCCTGGGGCTCAGTTCAGGGGGCAAGCTCAGTTCCAAGCCCTTGGAGATCGTTTTGGAAAAGCACAAGTCTTGAAAGTAAAAGTAAAGTAAAAAGTCTTCAGCAACAGTTTCTCTTCTCTCCTTTGGCAGCAAGGTCACCACTGCAGGCCAATCCCCCAGGATAGGGACAGTCTTCCTCCTACAGCTTTCCCGGTGCCTCCTCCTCAGGCAGAGATTCTTCTTGGTCAAAAGCGGATCTAGTTTCTTAGGAGCAGGGCTCCTCCATTTATACAGCAAATCTTTTGTTCTCCCAGGCCAGGGGGGCCCTTGCCTAGTTCAGTCCGGTTTCTGAGCACTTTGTTTACGTGATGCAGGCTTCTCCTTTCAGAGTGCAGGGCAGAGTCCTCAGACGCTCCACAGGGGGCGGAGCCGGCATTGAGGTGGCAGAGTACTATCCTATTCAGAGCCTAGGAGCACTCCTCCCACCCATCTACCTGTCGATCGTCCTATTCACCACCAGGCTACCTAGCCCTGCCCTTCTGGGTTCCCCCAGCCCTGTCACTCACACCAGCCAGACATCAGATACACATCACGCAGAGGCGGGCTGAAATGTTTAGGCAAGCAAAGGCCAGCTTTCTAAAAGCGGCATTTGCAAACCCGGAATATTAAAATAAACCTTACGAAAAGATGTACCTTATTATTCCGAGTTCAGGCATACTAAACTCGATCTTCTACCATGTTCCCTGGGTCGGTTAGGATCATAGGGTGTAATAATCCAGGCCGCCCATACTGGCCTATGAGAACAGGATAGCCTTGCAGTAGTGAACAACAAAATGGCGGTCATTCACTACCAGGACATGCCACGCATCCAGGCTTGTCCTACCTTAGGCTCACAACGCACCCTGCCCGTGGGCCTACCAGAGGGGTGACTAACATGCAGCTAAGGGAAGGTTTCAGGGACCGGCGAGTGTGGGCACTTGCCAGTCAGCATGTCAGTACCAGACTGCACGCAGGTTCTGCGATGGCAGACCTTAGACATATTTTACCGGCCGCTTCTGTGGGTGGCACAATCCGTGCTGCAAGCCCACCAGCGGTGTTTGCATTTACATGCCCTGGCGCTCCTGGCGCACTTTACTGGGGTCTGATAGTAAACCAAACAATCCAATCATGGAATCCAACCAACATATACAATTTACAAGGGAGCACTCGCACCGCGACACTGGTTGGCAGTGGCACAGCGCGCTGAGCGGCCAACACCATAAAAACACATGAGGCACAGCGACAAAAAGAGGAAGGGAGACTCACGCCAAGGTGCCAGGTCTAACACGTGTCCCCTCCAGCTGAAAAGTGGGGAGAACTACCCTACCCCAGGGAGTTCCTCATCACTAAGGCGGAAAAATCTGGACAGACCATCAGCATTGGCGTGATCTGTACCAGGGCGGTGTTCCACCGTGAAATCCATACCCTGTAGGGAAATGGACCACCTCAACAGCTTTGGATTCTCACCCCTCATATGCATCAACCATCTGAGGGGCCTGTGGTCCGTCTGAACCCGGAAGTGAGACCCAAACAAGTAGGGTCTTAGCTTCTTCAGCGCCCAGACCACAGCAAATGCCTCACGCTCAATAGCACTCCACCTCTGTTCCCGTGGAAGTAACCTCCTGCTAAGAAAGGCTACGGGTTGATCTAGGCTCTCCTCATTAATCTGTGAAAGAACAGCCCCCACACCATGCTCTGAAGCGTCTGTCTGAACGATAAACTCTTTGGAGAAGTTGGGAGCCAAGAGCACGGGCGCCGTGCACATAGCAGTTTTCAAGGCCTCAAAAGCTTTCTGACAGGTGTCAGTCCAAATCACTTTCCTGGGCTGCTTCTTCGAAGTCAGCGCTGTCAAGGGGGCAACCATGTTGCCATACCCCTTGACAAACCTCCTGTAGTACCCGGTGAGACCTAGGAAGGCTCTCACCTCCGTCTGGGTTTTGGGCGCCTCCCAATTCAGGATGGTTTCTATCTTGGGCTGAAGGGGTGCCACCTGGCCACTCCCAACTTGGTGTCCCAAGTACACCACGGAACCCTGCCCGATCTGGCACTTACTCGCCTTGATCGTGAGGCCTGCCTTGCGCAGCGCCATCAACACTTCCCAGAGGTGACGCAAGTGTTCCTCCCAAGTGGAGCTGAACACTGCGATGTCATCCAGGTAGGCTGCACTGAACGAATCCAGCCCAGCCAACACCTGGTTGACCAATCTCTGGAAGGTGGCAGGGGCATTCTTCATCCCAAATGGCATAACCCGGAACTGGTAGTGCCCATCTGGGGTGGAAAATGCTGACCTCTCTTTGGCCCCCTCGGTCAAGGCGATCTGCCAATACCCAGACGTTAAATCAAACGTGCTGAGGTAGTTGGCAGCCCCTAGCCGATCGATGAGCTCATCAGCTCTGGGGATCGGGTGTGCGTCGGTCCTAGTGACCGAATTGAGTCCTCTGTAGTCCACACAGAACCGGAGTTCGCGTGTGGCTCCCGGCGCTGCAGCCTTTGGGACCAAGACCACGGGGCTGGCCCAAGGACTGCTAGAAGACTCAATTACCCCGAGTGCAAACATCTTGGAGACCTCCTCCTTGATGCATGTCCTCACCCTGTCAGTCACCCTGTAGGCCTTGTGCCGCACAGGTGGACTATCCCCAGTGTCCACATCATGGACGCACCAATCAGTGACACCAGGGACCAGGGAAAACAGGTCAGAAAATTGTCCCAGCAACTGGCGACAATCATTCTGTTGCTCAGGGGTCAGGGTGGAAGAGAGGATGACACCATCCACTGACCCATCTTGCTCCTTGGCTGACAGGAGGTCAGGAAGAGGTTCTGTCTCCTCTTCCATTCCAGCATCTGTTGCCAAGAGCATGCCCACTTGGGACCTCTCCAAGTGGGGCTTGAGGCGGTTGACGTGTAGGACCCTTAAGGGGTTCCTAGGAGACTTCAGGTCCACCACGTAGGTAACAGGACTCTTGCGCTCCACCACCTCAAAGGGACCGGTCCACTTATCCTGGAGCGCACACGGCTCCACGGGGGCCAAGACCCATACTTTCTGTCCAGGCTGAAGCTCTACCAGAGTGGCATTCTGGTCGTACCACCGCTTCATCTCCTCCTGGCTGGCTTCCAGATTTGCCTCAGCAAGTTGCCTGAATCGCCTAGTCTGATTCCTGAAGGCCAGCATGTAACTATATACATTCTGGGGAGGTTTCCTGGGAGATTGCTCCCAGCCTTCCTTGACCAGACTTAGAGGTCCTCTGACTGGGTGACCATACAGAAGCTCAAAGGGACTGAACCCCAGAGACTTCTGTGGCACCTCACGGTAAGCGAAGAGAAGGCATGGTAAGAGGACGTCCCACTTAGGCCTCATGGGTCCTTCTAGGCCCATTATCATGCCTTTGAGGGTTCGGTTGAATCTCTCAACCAACCCGTTTCCTTGGGGGTGGTAAGGTGTGGTGAACTTGTAGGTTACACCACACTCTTGCCAAAGAGATTTCATGTACTTGGACATGAAATTGGTACCTCGGTCAGACACCACCTCTAGAGGGAATCCCACTCGGGAGAAAATTCCCATCAGTGCACGTCCCACCACGGGGGCCGTCACTGTCCTCAGAGGAATGGCTTCCGGGTACCGGGTGGCATGGTCCACCAGGACCAGGATGAACCTATTGCCCATCGCTGTCCTGGGGTCCAGTGGCCCTACAATGTCAATCCCCACTCGCTGGAATAGAGTACCGACCACAGGGAATGGCTGGAGTGGAGCCTTCTGCTTCCTTCCACTCTTTCCACTTGCCTGGCAAGTCTGGCATGTCCTGCAGTTAGTATCTGAACTCCTGCGCATTTGAGGCCAATAAAAGTGGGTGACAAGCCTTTCAAAGGTCTTGTCCTGCCCCAAATGCCCTGCCAATGGCACATCGTGAGCCAGCCCCAGTAGGAAGGCTCTGAAGTCCTGGGGTACCACCAGCGCACGGGCTGACCAAGGCTCAGCAACCTTAGGCTCTGTATATAGGAGGTCGTTCTCCCAGTAAACAAAATGTGATCCTGACTGATCACCTGCGGCCTGGTCTGCAGCCTGATGCCGCATACCTATGAGAGAAGGGCACTCCTTCTGCGCTTTACAAAAGTCCTCCCTGGTGGGACCCCCTTCCTGCTGCCAATGGGTCAGTTCCGGCAGGTCTCCCAGTTCAGCTATTTGTTCCCCTGTAGGTTCCAGGGCATCCCCCTCAAGGTCTGCTTCCTCCTGGACCGTAGGAACTTCAGGGGCCGGCTTCCCGCGCCCCTTGCGCCTTCTCTCTGAGGCCGGTTCCTGGGCCTCCCTCTCAGGCTCCAGGACCTCTTGAGTACCTCTACTGGCTGCCATGGACCGTGTGGTGACACACGCCCAATCCGGCATACCCAACATCTCCAGGTGAGCACTCCGCACCACCTTAGCCCAAGGTGAGCTCTCCAAATCGTTCCCTAACAAACAGTCTACAGGCATGGCGGGCCTCACAGCTACCTGAAGAGTACCAGAGACCCCCCCCCCACTCGAAGGGAACCTGAGCCACCTTGCAGTGCCTCTCTGTGTTGTCAGCGGCAACAACGGGATAGAATGCATTGGGGACCACCTGCTCCTGAGACACCAGGTGACACCTGACAGCTGTCACGCTGGCTCCTGTATCTCTAAGAGCTTCCACCCTATGGCCATTTATGGTCACCCACTGCCTGTACTTCTTAGTGTTCTCAGGCAGCTGGGTTGGAGGGACCACTTCACGGTCTCCTAGCGAGACCAGGAACATCTCTGCGGGACCCCACCCACCTTGGACATCCCTCTCCTCCCCCAAGGCTACACTAGTCACCTGCCGGGGTGGAGCACCAGTGGGCGCTGGTTTACCAAACAAAGGACACTTTACATCAGAGGCAAAATGCCCCAAATTGTTACACCTGTAACATCTTACGGGCCCCTTTTGAACAGGAGGACCTGTCGGGGCCCCGGTCGGTTTCTGGGGTGGGGGAGGCTGAGAACCCTTCCCTTGGTTCCCTTGGGGACTATTTTGGGGCCCTTTTTGGAACTGCTTCTGTTTACCCCTGTCCCCCCCACTCTTCTGCTGGGGACCCTGCCCACCTTTGGCGGAATCTCCCACGGTACCCTTGTGGACCCTGGTACTGACCCAGCGGTCCGCCTCCTCAGCAAGCTTCCTTGGGTTAGTCAGCCTACTATCTATCAGGTGCTGGCGTAGCTCAGGAAAACAATTACTGGACAAGTGCTCCCATGCCATTAAATCAAGAAGCCCTTGATAATCATTTACCTTACTACCCTTTACCCAACCATCCAGCGCTCTGCAAAAGAAAGTCACATACTCCACATACGTACTATTGGGAATCTTAGTGCAACCCCTGAACCTCTGTCTATATAACTCAGGGGTCAACCCATACCTAGCCATCAATGCTTCCTTCATATGGGCATAAGAATTACGAACATCAGCAGGTAAATCTAACAGCGTGTCCCGCCCTTCACTCAGGAACCGTCCCCACAACCCCGCTCCCCAATCTTTCTCAGGGACCCGGTGGGAAGACATGGCTACCTCGTAGGCTCTGAACCACTGCCCGATGTCGTCATTCTTGAAGAACTCCTTCACTACATCCTTGGGAATATAAACTCTTGGTTCCGCCGGTACTGGCGGTGTGCTGCCACCAGAGGGATTAAGCTCCAAACTTTTTGCTTTCAGCTCCAGCTCCCTCAGCTTCATGTCATGCTCTAATTGTAGTTTCTTTTCTTCCATGGCTAATCTTTGTTTTTCCATATCCATCTGCCCATGAAGTTTCGCCATCGCCACCTCGTGTGCCCGGGTTGCTGCCCTGTCTGCCAACTCTTCTGGCGACAGGCCTCTGCCAAACTCATGGACACTTTCTGGTGGAACCACTTCCACCTGATTCTCTGGTGCCTTTGACTCATACCAGGCCCTCAGTGCCTTCACGAATTGGGCCTTGTTTTTTAATCCAGTTTGGGCAATCCTGAACTTGGAGCAAAAACCTTTCAATTCTTCATTGGTACGATTCAGAAGCGCGTCTTCTTCCCAATCTACGTCCTCAAATCCAGAGATTATAGAAGCTGCCCTTCCGGCGGAAAGTGAACCAGGCATGGCTCTAACAATGGAGATTCTTGGCAAAACAAAAACAAATGCTAGCCTTGTGGCTGTGTTAATGGTCTGCTCTCACTACGTGGTGATCAGTGATTCACTATACGCAAACCACAAAGGCAAATTCGTAAATCCCACCGCTGCCACCAATGTTAGAAATGAGGGGGCTCTGGTTGACGCAGGTGTGAACCCACAACAAGCAGGGACCCTTTACTTCTTGTCAGGGCGAAGGATGACTCCCCAGAATAACCCCTGCTCACCCTCTAGGTGCGTGGCGCGAGCAGTCTAGGCTAAGTCTCAGGCGTACACGGTTAAGCAAATGCAATTACACATACAGTAAACCCCTTGCATGCACCACAAACGGACACCAATCAGGTAATATGTAAAAATAAGCTTTTATGTAGATTCAGCAGATTCAAATACAAGGCCCAGTATCGATGAACTGAGGGGGCCACAATTCTTAGGAATACGGTAAAGTCTCTTGGTTACGGAAAGTTCTTTAGGCGGGCACAAGGTAACTGTAGGCCTCGGCACACTTCGTGCTGAGGCAGCGCCCGGGAAGCACACAGCAGATGACAGGGAAATAAGAACGTTGCGGACCCTGGATCCGATGCGAGCTCGCGGTCGAGTTCGTGAGTACAGTACCTTGTTTCTTGACTCCAAGGCGGGTGCGGGATTTCAGCGGCCCTTCGACAGAAGGGCGAGGCGGCGTCCGAGGCTCCCACACTTCACGATGGGTGTCTGATCTTCAGGCTCACGGCAAGAGTGGGGTGTTGCAGGTGGCGGGTGAACAAAGCGGGGCAGCCGGGCACGCAGATACGTCCGGGCCGTCCGAGGCTTGGAGATGCTCACAAACGCCGATTCCGGCGGGAGGGTGAAGGTGCACAGCGAGCCTCCAACGAGCGAGGTGACAGGGGCAGCCCAGCACAGCGTAGGGGGAGCGGCTCCGATCGAGCGAGGCTCTTCCCAAGGCGGGGGCGGCTAAGCAGTCCTGGTCACAGCTCAGGGAGGGACTGGGGCACGAGGGTCACAGCTCCGGCGAGGGAAAGGACACCACAGTCCAGCGGCAGGCGAGTGAAGATCAGGTAGAGCCCAATGGTCCTGGGGCTCAGTTCAGGGGGCAAGCTCAGTTCCAAGCCCTTGGAGATCGTTTTGGAAAAGCACAAGTCTTGAAAGTAAAAGTAAAGTAAAAAGTCTTCAGCAACAGTTTCTCTTCTCTCCTTTGGCAGCAAGGTCACCACTGCAGGCCAATCCCCCAGGATAGGGACAGTCTTCCTCCTACAGCTTTCCCGGTGCCTCCTCCTCAGGCAGAGATTCTTCTTGGTCAAAAGCGGATCTAGTTTCTTAGGAGCAGGGCTCCTCCATTTATACAGCAAATCTTTTGTTCTCCCAGGCCAGGGGGGCCCTTGCCTAGTTCAGTCCGGTTTCTGAGCACTTTGTTTACGTGATGCAGGCTTCTCCTTTCAGAGTGCAGGGCAGAGTCCTCAGACGCTCCACAGGGGGCGGAGCCGGCATTGAGGTGGCAGAGTACTGTCCTATTCAGAGCCTAGGAGCACTCCTCCCACCCATCTACCTGTCGATCGTCCTATTCACCACCAGGCTACCTAGCCCTGCCCTTCTGGGTTCCCCCAGCCCTGTCACTCACACCAGCCAGACATCAGATACACATCACGCAGAGGCGGGCTGAAATGTTTAGGCAAGCAAAGGCCAGCTTTCTAAAAGCGGCATTTGCAAACCCGGAATATTAAAATAAACCTTACGAAAAGATGTACCTTATTATTCCGAGTTCAGGCATACTAAACTCGATCTTCTACCATGTTCCCTGGGTCGGTTAGGATCATAGGGTGTAATAATCCAGGCCGCCCATACTGGCCTATGAGAACAGGATAGCCTTGCAGTAGTGAACAACAAAATGGCGGTCATTCACTACCAGGACATGCCACGCATCCAGGCTTGTCCTACCTTAGGCTCACAACGCACCCTGCCCGTGGGCCTACCAGAGGGGTGACTAACATGCAGCTAAGGGAAGGTTTCAGGGACCGGCGAGTGTGGGCACTTGCCAGTCAGCATGTCAGTACCAGACTGCACGCAGGTTCTGCGATGGCAGACCTTAGACATATTTTACCGGCCGCTTCTGTGGGTGGCACAATCCGTGCTGCAAGCCCACCAGCGGTGTTTGCATTTACATGCCCTGGCGCTCCTGGCGCACTTTACTGGGGTCTGATAGTAAACCAAACAATCCAATCATGGAATCCAACCAACATATACAATTTACAAGGGAGCACTCGCACCGCAACACTGGTTGGCAGTGGCACAGCGCGCTGAGCGGCCAACACCATAAAAACACATGAGGCACAGCGACAAAAAGAGGAAGGGAGACTCACGCCAAGGTGCCAGGTCTAACAGTCACAGATCCGGGTTTCAGCTCAAATTGTTTTTTCCCCGCTTAGCTGACTGTCGGCGGTCCCGGCCTCCAGCTCCTTGTTCTCTGACTTCTGTGATTCCCTCACTCTCTTGTGATTCTGTTGGTCTCGACCTCCCTTTCCGGGTGCTGTAGCCTTGCTTTCTCCTTTTTGTTTTCCGAACGTTTGCGCCGACACCGCCGTACCGCCTAAACTTCAGGGGGCGTATTTCAAGCCCCTTGCGCCTCCGGTGCGTCACTTTTAGCATAGGAAAAAGTGATGTTCCGGCGGCGCAAGGGGCTTGTAAATAAGCACCCAGGTGTCTCACTCCTCCCCGTAACTCCTGATTCTCTGAGTAGGCCGATGGTATCTCTGCAGTTTGATGCAGCGCGTCCCTGTTCTGACAGACTTCCCATGGTCATAATGTTGGAATCCCCGTCACACACTGGAATCGGTTTTAATAACCCTGCTGAGTCCAAATGGGAACTTTTCCCCTGAGCACAGATTCCACAAGCGGATATGTACTTTGTTGCATCACGTGCTAGGCTTGACCACCAGAATAATGCTGGATCAGTTGCAAGGATTTTTTCCTGCCTGGATGTCCATGCAAAGGAGAAGAGTGGCACTTATTCAAGCCTTGTTCCTGTAGAGCAGAGGTCTTCAAACATTTGTAGGTTGAGCCCCCCCAGCTGAATTTTTTTGGATGTTGCCCCCCCCCCCCCACCACCACCACCTGACAGAAATTTCTGGAATCGACCGCCTCGCGCATATTCGGGGCATATCCAACAAATAATGTTCAATACATTAAGAGTGTTTGGTAAACTGCAGGTATGTGAGTGGGTGTGGTGAAATGACAGGCTTATTACACAGCTCAAAACATCACTTTCCAAGATAAAATTTGCGCAAATTGTTTTTACTAGGATGCTTTGTTTTACACATGGCATAGATTGATAATAACACCACCAACATAAATGTGACAGGTGTGCCTGTTTTTCAGAGACGATCAATCTGTGGATGGATTTTTGCTACTGCCATCCTCAGGTTGAGCTCCACATCCAGTCGTGAACTGTACTTAGTCTTTAATACCGCAAGTGCTGAGAACCCAATCTCACATAAATAGGACGAGCTGAAAGGCAAGAGAGTTTTGATAGCAGTTTCTCCCAAAGCTGAATATTCTGCAGACATTTTCAGCCAACACAGGGACTGTAAGGGAGACAGTGTTAGCAGATTTTTCGAGCACTCCCTAGCTCAGAGCTGGTACAAGAGAAACAAATCTTCTCTAGAAATCATTAACAAATGTTTTAGGCAGCATCATAATGGGATAATTGCCCACCAACCAGTTAAGGATCCGAAGACAGTTGAAAGTAAACAGAGGGGGGGCACTGAACAAACACCTAATTGAGAATTCCTTAGTGGTACGATAAGTTGCTTGCCTGAAGCAGTGCAGGTTTAGGACACGTCAGGCTTATGTTTAAAAAAAAATAGAACTAATAATAAATTCATGATGTTGTCTATTTTACTTCAGAGTAATGTTGTCTGACAGACTTTGTGATGGCAGGGACATGTTAGGGATTTTGGGTGCCCTGGGCCAAAACTAATTTGGGGGCTCCTGTTCAGTACAGCTTTGAGTTTAAATGATTTACTTTCAGCTCTGCGATACCCTATTTAGCCAGGCTTCTAACGGTGCACAGGCACTGTAGTCGAAATTCTAAAAGCGTTTACATCTAATATTCAGAGATAGTGATGTGTTTTCACTGTTGTAACAAAGCAGCAGCCCACTCATTTTACAGTGCATAATATCTGTGATATCCTCCAATTTCTCATATGTGAGGACCCGTTTGGATCTAACTATTTTATGGTTAACTTTTTTATGGTTGTTGCATGAAACAAACACATTTCTCTGCAAATAGTAATAGACTCCCTCACACCAATCACTTTAAAAAGAAATTAAACAAAACGGTGTTTGCAAGAATCTGTTTAGTAATTATTCCAGGCCATCTGGGCAAAAACAGAACTGTCTCCATCAAGGGCCCCCTGGAAGACTGAATTGCAGTGCATTTAGATGTCTCCTTTTGTAATTTAGGACGAAAACCTTGATGGGGCAGGACATGCCCATACTTGTATACAGGGGTGAGTGAGGTGACATATGAATTTGGATGCACATGTTAGTGCAGAGTGGGATGAATGAATGTAGTGGTGGGCTTATTTGAGTGAGATTGCAAATTGAGCAGTGAGAGGGACAGGTGAGTGAAGTGTCACATGAGTGCAGAGTGAGTAGTGTGCTCGTGTGACTGCAGGGGGAGGTACAGGCTGAACTGCGCAAGTGCATTGTGAGTGCAGAGTGATCACTGGGAGTGGAGGGTGAGCGGGTGAATGGTGTGAGTGCATGGTGATCAGTGTGAGTGCAGGGTGAGCGGGTGAATGGTGTGAGTACATGGTGATCAGTGTGAGTGCAGGGTGAGTGGGTGAATGGTGTGAGTGCATGTGATCAGTGTGAGTGCAGGGTGAATGGTGTGAGTGCATGTGATCAGTGTGAGCGCATTGTGATCGCTGTGAGTGCAGAGTGATCACTGTGAGTGCAGAGTGATCACTGTGAGTGGAGGGTAAGCGGGTGAATGGTGTGAGTGCATCGGGATCAGGGTGAGGGTGAAAGTGAAGGGCGAGAATGAGGAGCCAGATGTCTGAATGCAAGGTGCAATCCCAGACACTTGAAGTAACTCAGCATGTTATTGACGGCAGGGTAGGGTTTCAAATGTTTTAAACTATTGCTATTATGGCAGTAACCAGGGATCTGGGTGGAGGAAATAAATAATGTGCTGATCCCTCAACAAACTTCCAGTCTTATGATTAGGGTTGCCAGCTCATTATTTTGATGTCACAGATGGTATAAAATAAGCAGTCACCTAAAGCTGTATGTTCAGCACTTGTCTCTGTATACTTTGAACAGCAAATATAAATAGAGAGTACTTTTCATTGTTTTCTAGAGCTGCCTGAATGATCAATGACTGATAAAAAAGGGAACAAAGACAAAAAAGTCACAATACAAATGAATACATACATCTTTATTTATAATCATATTTAGTGTCAAGACAAGCACTTTGCAGGCTTTTTAAACAACACATGGCTGGCTGGCTGGCATTTTGCGCGTCTACCTGTGTAATTTTAAAATAAACTTTCAGGGACGTTTTAGGATTTTGGGGGGCCTGGGCCAAATGGATTTTGGGGGCCCCTGTTCAGACCATCTTGGATTTTATGATCCAGTCTCAGCTCTTTCATGCCTTCTTTGGTCAAATACTAAATGTGTGTACATCTGATATTCAGTGATAGTGATGTGTGTTTTTAGTATGTAACACAACTGCAGCTCACTAATATTACTGCAAATAATCTCTGTCACACCCTCCCATTTCTCATAAGTGAGGTCCTATATTGAGCTAAAATAAACTTTTTATATGCATGACGCATAAACACATTTTGTCTACAAAATGTCTGTAATAGACTCTTACACATTAAAAATGAATAGAAAAACGCTATTTACAACATTGTGTTTAAAGATTATTCAAGGTCATGAGGGCAAGACTCCATAGAACAGAGCTGGCTCTTTCAGCCACCTCCACCCCACCCCCTTTGAAAGTCTGGGGCCCTGGGCCAGAGCCCACTTTGCCCATGCCTGAAAAGGTCTCTGGAAACTCTGTCTCCTTTCTGGGAAGAGCTAACTCTCCCAGGAGGGGGTTAATTCATAAAGCTGAAATGCTTCAGCTGCAGTGGGAGGCAGGGGTCTCCTCCGCGATGATATCGAAAGCAAATGAACAGGACTGTATTGGCTGGCTTTTGGTTTTCGCAAAGGAGAAGTCCTGCCTCCCACTGCAGCTGAAGCATTTTTTCAGCTCTATCAATTAACCCCCTCTTGGGAGAGTTAACAAGACAAAAGCATGGGCACGTAGTGCCCCATCGATTTCGCCTCCCTCGGGAAAGAAAGTAAGATTAGAGTGGAGTGCGCGCCCCCCCTGAGATGGTGTCGCGCCCCCCTAGGGGGGCGCGCCCCACAGATTGAAGAACTCTGCTGTAGAGCTTTGGAGGGCAGAACTAGGGTGTTATTGACATAGTACAGATCCTCACGAGATTCTCTTCCCAAGTCGAACACTTTTTGAATCAATTGCATTTCTAGACTTGCCTACCTGATTCTTGAATTCAGTTGATGTTTATGGTCACGTTATTTTTTCTAGTTCCACTATAGTCGGTATTTTTTCTGGTTCTTCCAAAATGGAATACCTGTAGCTTGATCGAAATTGAATAACGAAGTTAGATTCACTGAATATTTGAGACCATCTGAACTGTATAGGTGATATAAGCTTGGCAGTTTTAAGTTACGATGGTCAGTGAGGATTGTGACTGTGTGCCGAGCTCCCAAAAGATAATGCCTCCATTCTTCAAAGGCCAATTTGAAGGCTAACAGCTCCCTGTCAGCCATGATGTAATTTCTTTTCGCTTAATTCAACCTCTGTGAGAAATAGGCCACAGTGTGAAGTTGCCCTGTGATAACTTGCCATTTAGAGAGGACTCCCCCCACAGCAACTTAGGAGCCACCAGCTTCTACCAAAAACTGTTGACTTGAATCAGGATGAAAAAAAGATTCGAGCTGAGATAAATTTTGTCTTCAACTCGTGGAAAGCTTGCTTAGCTTCTAATGACCAATTAAAATGAGCCCCTTTTTAGTCTAGTGATTGGAATGACAGTTTCAGAGAAATTATCAATGAACCTCTTATAGAAGAATGAAAATCCTAGAAAGCTCTGGAATCTCCCTTAAGAAACAGGGGTTCTCCACTTTGAATTGTCTCAACCTTCTTTTGAACCATCTTAATCCATGCTGGTGTGATTATATAACCAAGAAGTTCCACATTTTGTGTATGGAATATGTACTTTTCTAGTTTGGCATACAGTTGCTTTTTCAATAGACATTGTAAAATAGCTTCTACATGCTGAACATGTTCCTCAGGGGTTTTAGAATAAATGAAAATGTAGTCTATATTTATGACAGTGCACAAATTTAGGTATTCACGTAATGCTTCATTAATGAAACATTAGAAGGCTGCGGGTGATTGCATAGTCCGAAAGACATGACGAAGTTCTTATACAAACCAAATTTTGTTTGGAATGCAGTTTTCCACTCGCCACTCTTCTGGACTCTTACCAGATACTATGCCCCTGCAAATCCAATTTGATAAAAATAGTTGCCTGATTAACGTGATCTAGTAGGGGTGGGAGTAATGCTAGGGGATACTTTTTTTGGTTGTTGCCTTGTTTAAAGCCCTGCAATTAATTCAAGTTCATAACTCTCCTACCTTCTTTGGGTGAAGAAGAAAGGGGTCTTTCTGGAGCTATTGGTTGGTCCATGGTCTAGGTAGGGTGAGTTTGGGCACAGGGGATGATGTCCCTCAAAGTCCTCTTTTGTCCAGCAAAAGTCCACTTGCCACTGGACTACTGGTCTCCACTCACAGAGAACCCAACGGTTCCCTCTGGTGAAGGCTAGTGTCCGTTTTGGGTGACCAAATTGCACTCCAGCAGCTCTCCCAGGTCCGGCAGACTCAAGTGCAACTTTTGAGCATTGGTACTTGTTAATTTTGGCTGCACATCAGCAGTCAGTGGCAATCAGGTGATTATGGCTACTGACTGGCCAGAATGGGCCTGGTGTTGTAACAGGAAGTCAGCCAACTTACTCCTGGAGTTCACTTCTTCTGTCTGGGGCACAGGAGCAACTTTTCCAAGTGCCAGGCAACATAGGCAAAATCCTCTCTTTGCTAGCCCATGGATCAGCATGTGCAGTATAGTCTTAGGTGCAGTCTTTCTTTCAAAGGTCCAGGGATCGGCAGGGCAGTCCTTCTTCGGTCATCTCTCCAGTTCAGATGTGATCTGAGATCTGGGTTCCAAGGGGTGGCAATATCTATGCCCAGAAAGTATCCTCAGAGGAGACAGCAGTAATAGTCTTTGGGCTACTTGGATCCTCCCGTCTTCCTGCGATGTGTGCCATCTAGCTGTCCCAGAGTGCACTATTCTGCCCACTCCCAAGATGACAGGACCCCTCTAGAGGTGTGACTACCGATGAGCTACACTCCCACAGAAAAGCCGGTTTGATAACTGGTCGTCCCTCTCTGTCCCCGACACCAGCCTATCTACCTCAACAAAAGAGCATCCCCTCTCATGAGTGTTCACCATTCGCTCTTCGAAAGGCTGCTTACCCTTTGAATCTTTACAATTGGGCTCACACTCTACATGTCTTCCTTCTAGAGGTTCTTCCAAGAGGGCAACTCTAGTGTCCCCTGCTGCTGCACTGCACTGCCAAAATAAGGAGACTTTCCTCCAAAGTAACCGTATTTCTCTCAGTAATCCGTAGTACTCCATAGTAATCCAAAAAAATAATCCATGTACTCCCAGTTTATTGAATCACTCCAGAGACAGCCTGATGGTGCTAGAATGTTTATTTGCACTCAATTCGACTTGGGCATAAAGTCAGGTTGAAGTATCAACTTGAAGTACTCCAACTCAGAAATTGAGTTGTCAACGTGTAACCCTGTACTCACCAATGAGGTTACTAACGTTTACGCAGTGAACTTTGGGTTTTTACTATTAGGACATATAAAAATACATATCTCACTCTTTAGTATACAGCACCCTGCCTTAGGACTCGATATGCCTGCTGTAGGGGTGACATACATATTAAAGACAGAAGTTAGGGCTATGCCATTAGTTTAAATGGCAACGTCGAGTTTGAAGTTTGAAACTGCTCTGCCAGTCTGCAGTGGCAGACATATTTTCATGTGGCCATATTATCAGGATGGCACAATAGGTGCTGCAGCCTTGGTAGGACACTTCAACTTACAAACCCTGGGTACCACTAGTACCATATACTAGAGGCCTATAAATAAGTAAAGTTATCCTAGTTGGGTGTAAGCCAATCAACTATAGACTTTATAGGGTCAGAACACTGGCACTGAGGTCTGGTTAACAGGCCTTAGTGCACTCTCAGAGTAGCAACATCAGTCCAACACTTTGGGGGTGATCATGCAAACAGAAGCATTTTCTTACAAGGGTTATATATGAGATCAAATATTACCTTCTCATGATGAGAGCTCTGAAGAATTAAGTTTAAAGAGCATGTGTTTTTACTAACGGGCCTGGGAGTTAATTCCCTCCCATCAGTGGAATACGCTACATCCTGACTCACCTTTGACTCAGTGGAAACCCTTAAACTGTTGGCATAGGTAGGGTCAATGAAGTTCCCCTGTAGCCCCAGAGTCCGAGAGTATGCAAAGAGATCAACACACCCGGAGAGTACTGTTAATGTGACTGATATGTGGAAGTGTGAATAAGTGTTACCTTGAATGATGTTTGCTAGGTGGAACATTGAGACCATGAAGGGGGATGATGACATATCATGTTTCAGATTGATTGAGTACTCTTGGCCCTTATGGATCACAGCTTCTGCTTTGGGGTTGTTCTTTGGTTTCACTGTGCAATCTTTCAGAATATGCCCTCCTTTGCCACAGTAAAGACAGAATGTCTGAGAACATTGTCTTTCTCGTTCTTCGTTGGTAAGAAGGCCCTTGACTCTGCTAATTCACATTTTGCAACAGTCTTAACATTTCTGTTGGTCTTTCTTTCTCTAATTACGATTACATTCCCCTCATTTTTACCTCTTTCTGAACGACTTTCAGACAACCTATGGTTGATCACTAAGCGCATGAGGTCTTCACTGGGGTCGTGGTGAGCCGCACAAGATGGCGGCAGCACCTTTGGTGAGCTCTGCAGTTGGCCCAGGGAGAAACAACCTGCCGTCTGGACTTGGAACTTTCAGAGGACCCTGATGTACTCAAGACCCTCTGTGTACTCCCCTAGGCACCTCATGTTTCAGGAGGGAGATGGGCAGTGGCACCAAATTGGCCTTATAGGGCAGGTATCACATGTTGCAGCAGCACAATGCACCACACAGGGCAAGCGGGACGGCAGTGCAGCATAACGGACAATGGAAAGCAATAGAGAGGGGACAGGGCCATTCATATGGACAACAGAGAGCAGAGAGGAAAGAGGCAAGGGCAGAAACGGACCATACCGTACAGAAGTGCTGTGTTGCCTTACTCTACGTCAAGAAGGCGTTCCATGAGCGTTGCTGTGGGTGTTCCCACGCAACACCCATGGGTTTTCACACGTTTCCAGATTAACAAGGATCTGTAAACCTGGGAATGCGTCAAGACTTTGTGCCTCCCCAGGGGAGGCGTTTTGAGGAGAAATATATTTATGTCTCTGCGTTGTTTCCTTTTTTCTATGTCTGCTGCATTCTTACGGTGATGCCCTATGCCAATATTTTTCAAATGAGGCCCTCAGAGTAGATGGGAGGCGCAGTGGCAGGTCCATGGAATATGGTGGGCAAAAAGGAGGGAGCAGGGGCATGGACACAGACATTGGAGGGTTGGGGAAAGGAGAGTAGGGGCATCAAGCTAAGCACAGAGGCTAAGCAGCAGGGCAATGATGGGGCATAGAATTGGGCAACGAAGGGCAGGAGGAGTGAACAGGGACATCAAGCTAAATGGAGGGCAGTAGCAGCATATCGGACCATGCAGGACAGTAGGCAGGGGGCTGGTGCATAGACTGGACAACAGTGAGTAGGGAGAAGGTGGATGGGGCAGCAAGCCAAATGTTTAGGGCAGGCAGGAAGGGCAGTGGCAGAACAACATCTGAACGCTGCTGTAACAAGGGAGCATGGTCGTGGACTTGGACAATGGATGGCAAGGAGGAGGGGGGCAGGAGCAGCAAGCTTGGGTGGGGGCAGTACAATGCCAGGTCTGGTCCTGTGTTAACCCCCCCGACCAAGCATTGAGATGGCCATCTTACTTAACGTTAAAGAAACCTTCAGAAATTCACTGAAAAAACCAAAGGTTACAGGCATGTTATAGTTAAGCTCAGATTTCACTCGTACTAAACCAGTGAAATTGAGCAGTTATTGTTACATGAGTTAATTATAGCTTACGCCTCACAATGCACTGCTTTTGACCTCACATATTACATTACTCATGACATGATCGGTGACATCACTCATGACATCACTGATGACATCTCATATGAGTGGGAAGTTCAGTTCTGTGATGACCTGCTGGAAGCAGCAAAAGAGAAGGATTCTAGATGGTTCTGGCACTTAGTCACCCATGATGGACATAGGGATTATGCTCGCCCAGAATGCCATACCCCCGCAAAAGAGTAGATTAAACATTTTTCTGACCTTTATGCAGACTCGCCCCGCATAGAGAAGCATAACAGTTATAAGACCTCCACTATCTCATAAGGCATTGAAAGTGTACCGGTAGTATTCACATTGGAAGAAACTTTGAATGCAATTGAGACTCAGAAAGCAGGGAAAGCTCCTGGGCCTGAAAAAATCCCTTGTAATTTATATTGCTTTCAACCCTTGATCTCTGTCTCTCCAGTGCGCTAGCAGCAGGCTTCCTAAATTTTTGTTAAAAAATATTTGTATATCTGGACGTTTGGGTTCGAGGGACTCTCGCCAGAGTCCCTCAAACCCAGTTTTAAAAAATAAAGCTCCAGTGAGTTTTTTTCCCCAATTCGCTCCCACCGAAATCAGGCTCTGGTGGGAGCAAGCATGCAGATTGACTGAGAAAAATATTACTGCCAACCATTACAGGACCCAGGGACCCGGTGAGCCGACCCCCTTATTACAAATTTGCTAAATTGGTTTTGCTGGGCCGCCCGCTCTGCAAGCACACTGCTGACCTCTAGGGTCACGGTTGGGGGAAGGCAACTTCTATTGGGCGGTACAGAGGCGCAACACCTCCGTCCATGTTACGAGTTGACTTCCCGACAAGCCGACGGTTGGATCGCCGCCTAAAGGTCAGCGGAAACAAAGGATTTGGGGTGCATACTCACCCCTTTCCAGTTCTTCCCAGCAGATGTCGACGTGGATCCCTTTCTCCAGGTCCCCTCCACACTGGAGCATCTTCACCCCAAGGAATACAACCCCATCTTCGGCGAAATACAGGTAAGGGCTTTGATACTATGTACCCATTACCGGGACTGCCAGCATATGGGTCGGACTCTGCAATGGATAGGTTGTATTTTTTCACATATTTCATGCATATGTGTGTATTTGACACATGTGCAGTTCAAATGTACACACAGGCATCGATATGTATGTAAATACATTGCCCACTGCCAGAAGACTGCTGCAGCCACACTGCCAGCCCCTCAAGAAACTTGTAATATATTGGTCGGAAGGCCACAGGCACAGCGGTCTCCTAGCGGTCGCGGTCCTTCGGCGGTTGGACCACCAAACTCCAAATAAGGCCAATAGTCTCCTGTCCTGAATTTTGAAACACAAAATGATATAAAGGGACAGGGTAGGGATATCCTACCCCCTGCCTTTCCTTGGCCCAATTTTGTTTTTTAAATCTACATTTTTTGTCCCAATCCAGCAGGTCTCCCATGGGATCATAGTGGCAAAAAAATTAAATGTCTGCCCGCAATGATTTTCTAAAATATTTAGGGAGGAGGATGTGAGTGGGGCCCCCCTCTCCGAACCCATTTTGGGCCTCAGGGATTGCCATGACCCTCTTCCCGAGGCAATTGTAGCTTTGGAGACCCCAAACCTGGGGCTGAAATGTGGTAAAAAGGGGAGAGGGACTGCATTGCTCCTGCACCCGAGCATTTGTAGGCCCTGGGGACCCCATCCCCCAGGGCCTAAGTCAAGTTTAAAGGAAAGGGGCCACACAGCCCCCGTCCATTAACCTTAAACGACCCTGAGGACCCCACCCCCTTGCTCCTGTCATCAGGGAAACAGTAATTGCTTCAGTCGGAGGGAACATACAAAGAAAGCTGCTTCCTATGGGTAGGAGCAATGCTGGCTCCTGCACTATCCGATGAGCCAGCTCAGGCCGCGGGGTCCTGGGGCTCACCCCGTAGCCCCTAACTAGTGGTTTGTGGATGCTCTGGGTAGGCACCGGGGCACACATCTGTGGCCCCGTGTGATGCAGCACCCGGGGCCCAAGAAGACTTGGGCAGTGGGTCCAAACGTCCCCTCCCCTTAATTAAGCAATTCAGCCCAGGGGGATGGGGTTCCTGGTGCCTAATAAGGCTCAGTGAGGGGGACCACCTCCCCTTTTTTTATTGTATTTGGCCCTGGGGGCCTTTATAAGGCTCTGGAAGGGGAGCCACACTCCCCTCCCTTCCCCTAGAATTTGTCCCCGGACATACGGTCTCTGAGGCCCAAGAATGCTCTGGGAGGTGAGCTGCATGCCCCCTCCCCTTAATTATGCAATTCGGGCACGTAGGATGGGGTCCCTGGGCCTAATAAGGCTTACAGAGGGGACCGTGCAGGTCCCTTCCTTTTTTATTGCTTTTGGCCCCGGGGGATTGGGTCACTGGGGCATGTAAAGGCTTGGGGAGGGGGCCGTATGCCCCTCCCCTTAATTATGCAATTTGGCCATGTTCTGATGGAGTCACTGGGGCCTAATAAGGCTTGGTGAAAGGGCTGCATTCCCCCTCCCCATAAAAATTGAGTATGGCCTTGGGGGCTGGGGTCCCCAGGGCCTATTAAGAATCAGAGAGCGGGCCACACAACCCTTCCCCTTTAATTAAAATATGGCCCGGGAGATGGGGTCCCTGGGGCCCACTTGGGCTCGGGGACGGGGCCTACTTGCCTAGCAACTTTACAGCTCCCTGTACGGAGGTGTGCGAGTTATTGTAAGTTTTGTGCTGGCTTGAAATTATAACTTTAAGTTATAACTGTAACTTTAGAATTTACAGTGTTTGTTTAGTTCAAGATTGTTTAGTATCCAAAATTATTAATAACGTTTTCCTAAGTAAGGTTTGAGTAGTTTCTGTTCATTTTGCATGCAAATAATCCATTTTGTTTTCATAACTATAACTTATCTTCAATCTTTGTTTTTTTCTTTGAATCTGTATTTTTTTAAAATTGTTTTTAAATCAAATGATGTTTTTTTCCTTTTGCCATGTAGTGGGGTACAGTGAAGTGGGGTTGAGTAAAGTGGGGATGAGTAAAGTGTTGTAGAGTAGAGTGACATACAGTGAAGTAGAGTAGTGTAAATTAGCGTGGAGTGAAGTGGGGTAGAGTGAAGTTTGGTAGAGTGAAGTGGGGTACATTAGAGTTATGTTGAGTAGAGTGGCGTACAGTGGAGTGGCATGCAGTGTCATCACGCAGAGTGGAGTGGCATACAGTGGAGTGACGTTGAGTGGAACAGCGTAAAGTGGAGTGGAATACAGTTGAGTGGTGTACAGTGGAATAGCGTAGAGTGGGTGGCGTAGACTGGTGTGATGTAGACTGGAGTGGTGTAGAGTGGAATAGAGTAGAATGGAGAGAAGTTTGGTAGAGTGAAGTGGGGTACAGTAAAGTTATGTTGAGTAGAGTGACGTGCAGTGGAGTGCAATGTCATCACGCAGAGTGGATTGGCGTACAGGGAAGTGACGTAGAGTGGTGTGGGGTACAGTGGGGTGGCATTGAGTGGAACAGCGTAGAGTGGAGTGGCGTATAGTGGCATACAGTTGAGTGGTATACAGTGGAATAGCGTAGAGTGGGTGGCGTAGACTGGTGTGGTGGAGACTGGAGTGGCGTAGAGTGGAATAGCATAGAGTGGTGTGGCGCAGAGTGATGAACTCTCTTGCTCCACCATCTCCGCAATGCATGGCGCCTCTTCATCAGTTCCAGCTGCTGCTGAAACTGTAGCTGATTCTATAGCTGTTCCTGCCACGTCTGGCTGGGTTTTGTAACCGTTAGTGTTTGATTTCAGCAGTCTCCCTTGCAGAGTTCGGGCCTCTTGTTCTTTTCAAAAAGGTGGTAGAGTCTCCTGTTGGCAGGGAAAAGGAACATGGGTTCTAAACCAATGAGAAGTTCAGAATGGTCTTTAAAATATAGATTTGCCTACAAACTATACAGGATCTACAGCCTTAGTTGCTATTTACGACAGGTTTGTGGTCTTGCAGGAGAGAGCTCAGATTCCGCACTACCAAAAAAGTTCATGCATAACGACCAACTAAAATTTCTAGGTGATATCAGGGAACCAGTTAGTGGACATTTATATGTACATAAAGGGAAGTCTTAATTTTAAATGACCCCCAAATGTGTAAATTACTCTGAGGAATAGTTTTCAAGGCAGCAGACTCGATACGCCCAAGATGGCGCCGGTAGTCTGCAACCGCAATAACTAAGCCAATCGATGCAGATAGGATGGCGCCCATAGGTTTTGGTCTAGTTGTTAAGGCTGCAGATTAAAGGTGCCATCTTGGATGTAATGAGCCTGCTGCCTAGTTTTCAAGCTGTGGACTGTCAGCAGCAATTTAGGTGTGTTGAGTCAGTGGCCTCGGGAAATCGTTTATGGACTTTGCTCAAAAAACACATTAGGTTAATTTCAGCATGTGGGGGCCTATTAAGGGCCCTCCACACTCTGCCCATGTGTCAAGGTGTACTCACCCTTTATGTAGTACGTGTATCAGGATGTGGTTGGGACAGCCCAAGATTGCACAGCCCTAGCAAGTACATGTAATAACCAGAAAAAGCGGTCTGCCAAGAGAGATAGGAGTTTTAATGATTTGGGCAAATATTTATTTTTCTGCTAGAAACTGAATTTTGGAGAACATCAAGAAGTATTTCCATCACTAGATGGTGCCCCAATGTAATTTACCATCTCTGTACTTTAGAGTGATAAATATGAATGCACAAATAACAAATCGTAAACAAATATGTGCTTTGTCTTCCATTCATCTGTTTTTGCATAACCTTGATGTGGCAATGCCATATTGCCTTAAATAAGCAAAGATCTATTTATTTAATTGCTACCACCTGGCATATTCTTGTGACTGCACCATTCTTTGAGACTTTATAGGTTCAGCGCAATTCCATACTTCTGCATTTGGACACTTGTATATTACAATAAAACCTCATTGTCGCAGACAAAGATGGGAGAAAAGCTAGTTGCACAAAGCACAGGTGCCAGTTGGCATCTGAAGGCACAGAATTTGAAGTTATTTCACAGGTGTTGTACCAGGACAATTCAGGGGATAGGGTTCCCAGCCCCAATTGTTTTGCTGAAGATGGTGTTATCGAAACTTGAGGAGTTCAGCAGAATAAAGATTCATGAGCACAGAGTTGTTACAGTGTGGCAAGGAGAGGTTAGGGTCCGAAAGTTTTGTTGGGACTTGGGGACTTTTCTTGAAAGGCAGGTAATAGAGAGTTTTTCTTTTTAAGAAACATATTTTATTGCGTCAATGCAGAGCTCTGTAACCCAGGGGTTATCTGCTACAGTGTAAAGTACAAAGAATTTGCATTGACATTTAAAATATAAATTTTTCAACAAAAAAAACATTATACATAACCAGTATAACCCCCCATTGCACTGTCTTTGCACTGCATCTCCAGCATCGCCTCCAATCCCACCGCATCAATAACAGTTTCCGCTTAACCATTGGTCCCTTGCTCCTCCATCCTGCGCACTCATCCCAAAACGGTAGCATCTCCAGAAGACATGGGCTCCAGGTAGAGGCCTCTATAGTCCACCCATCGCTTCCAGATCTTGGAATGCTTTTGCGGGCACCCGCATGCTTTATAGATAGGAACCTCCAATCCCATGATAAAATCAAGACAATTTTTCCATGCTGACAATAAAGGCGGGACCTCTGCCTTCCACTTACGTGCAATGTCTCGTTTAGGTAGTGTAAATCCCAATAGCATTAGGTGGCGTCTATAAATATTTCCCCCCACACCCTCCATGATATGTAAAAGCACTAATTTAGGCGAGAAGGGGAGCTCCCACCCCAACACCTCTGCAAGACAGGCCAAAACCCCATGCCAGAACTTTGCAATCACTGTACACTGCCAGACCGTGTGAAATAAGGTGCCCTCCTCCTGACCTCATCGTAGGCAAGTTATAGATGCCACCAAGCCTGCCCTCCACAACCTGACCCTAGTATAACATACCCGGTGTGGGTAATTAAATTGGATTAGGCGGAGCCGCATTGCGATCGCCGCCTCCCGAGGGGTGGCCAGCGCCTCCGTCCAATCATCTTCATCCAATGGGCCAAGGTCCTCCTCCCACGCCTCCCTAAGTTTATCTAGTGTGGTGGGACAATTTGTTACTAGAGACTGATACATTTTGGAGATTTTATGGTCCTTTAGGTCTCCCATAAACTGTATGGCTTCAATGGGGCTAAAATCCGGGAGGGACTTGAGTCCCGTAACACTGGGGAGGAGGGCATGCCGAAACTGAAGGTATTTAAAAAATTAGGTCTTTGGCATCTGATATTCTTGCTGGAGATCCTGAAAAGACTTCAGAACAGTGCCCCTCAACACATCTCCTAGAGTAGAAATCCCTATATTGTCCCAAGCCCGGAAGCCCACTAGAGCAGCTAATTGAGGCAATATCCCATTAGACCAGAGGGGAGTCTACTTCGTCAATCTACCCGACCACCCCATCCTCCACAGAGCCTGTTTCCACACTTGGAATACCACTCTGGTGGACGACGGCAGGGTATTACGCACAGAAGCCGAGTATTAGATAGTATGTAGAGTGGTTGTTCCTCTGGATCTTCGTTCCTTCACATATGCAGGGTCCGTCCTGTCCCCATACCACCAGTCATTTAATATCAGTAGGTGCGAGGCCATATAGTATGAGTGGACATCCGAGGTGGCCAACCCACCACAGTATGTGGACTGGAAACATGTCCGCAAGGCCACTCTGGGTGTCTTTCCTGCCCACAAAAACGGACCAAAGGCCGAGTTGCCTTGGCGAAACCACGAAGGGGGGATGGGGAAGGGATAGTTCTGCAATTGACAGAGCAGCCATGGCAGCGAAACCATCTTGAAGATGGCCGATCAACCAGGAATGGAAAGGGGCATAGGAGCCCAGGCTCTTAGCTCTTTGCACACCCGCACCCACACCGGCACAATGTTACGATCCCAGGACACACTTGATATGTCTGATAGGAAGACACCCAGGTACTTTACTCGCACTGTAGTAACCTGCACCGCCGAAGCCCAAGTACCCAGTTCTATTTGATTACCCAGAATCCCCAGAGTGGACTAGGGATTCATGAACAAACCCGAAGATTCCCCAAAGATTTGCATGATACGAAGCAGCCTTGGCCCTGTTCTGTTAATGTCCGTCAAGAAGAATAGCTCATCATCGGCATATAATGCGATGCGGTCCGACAGTCCCTGGGCCCACTCAAAACCTGCCACCTGCGCATCCATCCAGACCCAAGCTGCCAAGGGCTCCATTGCTAAGGTAAACAGAAATGGTGACAATGGTCAACCCTGCCGGACACCCCGTCCAATAGAGAAAGTGAAGGAGGCAGACCCTGCGATACGGACCGAGGCCGTGAGATCCGTATATAACAATTTCAAATAGGACAAGAAGCGTGGACCCATATTCAGGCGATCTAGAAGGGCGAATATATACATCCAGCTAAGGGAATCAAATGCCCGATCCATCTCTGCCAACAGGAGTGCTGCTGGCACATCCAGCCCCCGAATAGTGGCAATGGCAATGTGTGCTCGACGAATGTTGTGCCGCGTCGCTCTCTGAGGCATGACGCCGGCCTGGTCTGGATGGACCAAGGAAGTGATATGGGATTGGAGTCGGTTGGCCAGTGCTTTAGCCAAGATTTTAGCCTCTATATTCAGTAATGAGATAGGGCGATATGAAGAGTACTGGTCTGGGGGTCGACCCGGTTTATGAAACACGACCACCTCAGCATGCCTCCAGTCACGCGGGAGGCATCCGCGTTCCTGTGCCTCCTCTACCACTCCAAGGAGATGGGGTCCCAATTTCGTGGAATATCTCTTAAAAACTCACATGGGTACCCATTAGGTCCCGGGGCTTTCATAGAGTTAAGGTCTCCTAGAGCTGAGCCTAGATCCTCCTCCATAAGCAGAAGGGCTAGTTCTGCCCGAGCCTCATCAGAGAGGGTCAGGGGTGGAATGTCCCCTATGAAGCGGTGTACCAGTTCTACTGGTAGGGATTCCTGCGAGGTGTATAGTTCCACGTAGTAATGTGTTAAACTTTCCGCAATCGAAGAGGGATCCCTGAGAATCTTCCCATCAGGTCCTGAGATACCAGGAAGGACCAGGGGGCGCAGGGCCCCCTGGCACAGACGATGGAGTAGTTTGCTACATTTGTCCCCACCACTGGTAAATCCAACTATGGGACGCCAACCATGTCAATCGAGCCTCATCCATCAACAGATCCGCATGCGTTTGTCTCGCCATCAGCAACCCCCTTCCTCCCTACTGTCCCACTTAAGTTCTATAAATGGGCCTCAGACCTCGGGAGCAACTCCTTTCGGGCCCGACGTGCCGCGGAGCAATATGAGATATCAATGCCTTGTATGGTCGACTTCATTGTCTGCCACAGGGGTTCAGATGCTGCCATCAACCCTATGTTAATCTTCAAATATTGATCTATTGCCTGCCCTTAATGTTCTCTATACTTCTCAGCCTGCAAATTCCAGGGGGAGAGTCGCCATCGAAAGAGTGACTTCGCAGGGCCAAGTTGCATCATAAGCGCAACTGGAGAATGATCCGATAGTCCCCTCGAGAGAATTTCTGCTTGCCTCACTCTACCAGCTGCACCTGATGGCACAAATATATAGTCCAATCTTGAAAATGATTTGTGTCCTGCAGAGAAATATGTGTAGCCCTGTTCCTCCCTATGCAACCTACACCAAGAATCCACCCAGCCCAACCCTGACACCAGGGAATATAATTTGGTGGGTTTAAAAACAGTGGGCTGGCCTCCCTGTCTCCATCTATCCCTAGCCATATCCATCACATCATTCCAATCCCCCTATAATTGCCAACCCAACCGGCATGTCCGCCCATAGGGTCGTGAAGCGCTCAACCAACGTCCAGGACAATGGTGGGGGGGCATAGACACTACCCAATATCACCTGTTCCTCATAGATAGTACCCTGAATGAAGACGTACCTCCCTTGAGTATCTACCCACGTGTTTATATGGGACCCTCCGATGGATAAGAATGGCAACCATCCGGGATCCCTTCGTGAACCCAGAGTGGAACACCTTCAAATACCCATATCTATGAAGGCATAGGGCCTTTGTTCCCAATAGGTGCGGATCCTGCAGCATCAGGACAGCAGCCCAATAGTGTTTGGCCTGCTGGAGGATGGCCCCCCTCTTCACCTTGTTCAACACACCCCTAACATTCCAGCTCACAATCCGGAGGTCTCCTGCATGGGCCTACAACCTAGCTGTGGGGGCTGCCATCTATAGAACCAGTAACATTAATGGTCAGGACCGGAAACAACCAGTAAGCAAGCCGTGGTTCAAAGTATCGGTGGTGCAGTCCAGTTAAGTAATAAAAACAGCCCAGGTTGTGGTATATGAAACAATCATCATCTATAGTGCAAGTAGTAACCCTACATAGCAATGTTCCAGTGCAAATACACAATGCAAACAGCCCTACTACCCCCCACCCCCCTCCCCAATGCCTCAAAACTGCTGAAGTATCTGTCACGACGGAGGTGGCATGCAGACCCCAACGGGAGCCCACCACCCGCCCCCACCAATGGATCCCCTGAAACCCACCCATAGTCAACGGGCTTTCCCCCGGACTATAGAAAGTCAAGCGAGGGTACTAGCCCCTACTCTCGCTTCGTCAGTCAGTGCGGATGATCTCGAGAGTTCCCCATTCAAGAGAGTTCCACTATATTCACGTGGCCAAATTTCCCAGTCGAGGCGCCGAGGCAGATCTGCTGGTGTCACCATGGGACAGAGAGCGTCGTCTGGATCTTGATCTTCTGGTCCCCTTGGGTTTAGGTTTGGGTGGTTTACGAACCAATTCACCAGTCAAAGAGTCCGGCAATAGAGAGCTTTGATGATAGTTCAAATATGTTCTTGAAGGTCTGCATTGGAAACAAGTCAAGCAGTAGAGGTCAGAAGGGCCAGAGATTAGTGTGGGTGTGAATAAAGTTCACACACTGCAGCCTGGTATCTACTGCAAGTTGACATATAGTATTGGTTCCTCACCTTTGGTGGAGAGGGACTGTCAGTGCTACCTGATTACTCTTGGGGTCAATTGCGTCTTTTGAGAAGGTAAATTACTTTCTTATGTGCTAAGTGGCCAGGGCAATCTCAAACATTCACACTTATCAACAGGATGGTAGGACTATTAATGCTGTCATTTTGACCCTCCCACATTTCTAGGATTTCTAGTTTTCAATGTAAATCAGAAAACTACATTTTAACCCACAAAACTGTGAATATCTGATTTAAACCATAAACCATTTTCTTGTAGTGCCGGACCCATTCTATGATGACACCTTCACATGGCCACTCTAATAGGGGCTCTGAACAAGACCAGGAGGTGGTTCCCAGGTCGGGCCAGTGAAAATCCTGACTGAAGAGGGAAGTCTGGAGAAAAAGAATATCCCTAGGTAACCAAAGGCCCCAAGAGCCGACAGCCGATTGGTAGCAGATCAGGGTACTGCTGCCCAAAGGCACCTGTTAACCTGCTGCTCAGCCAGTATGAGTGTGCTGTGTGGAATGTTGGTGCAAGGTGATGCGTTAGAATGTTGGGGTGGTTGAGAGGTGCTGAGTGTCAGTTGGAGTATGGGCTCAGCAGCAGGGAGGCTTAACATCTGGGCTATCATTGAAGCTTACTATTGGAATCTTTACTTACCAGCAACTAAGACTAATAAACCATCTTTATACAATATACACATTGGCCACTGGACCTCTGATTATTACCTTTTGGTGACGATTTGAACTAAGAACTACACGTGAGAACATATATGGAGTAAATATTTAAGAAGGTAGCAAAAGATACTAATGAAGGAATCTTTTCACAAACCTGTGAGAAGCAACTTGACACCTGGCAGCCTCACCAGTGTCTGTTTCATCGATAGCCCAGCCAGGATTAACGTGTTGGATTAAAGACTCCTTGTGTTCACTTCTACACCCTGCTGGTGTGGTTCATACTAGGGGGAAGTGCTCAGCTACTTAAATTGATTTACAAGGGAGAATCACTGACTCAGTGTTTCGGTGTTCATCCTGAATTTCGTAATGTGGTTCAGTAGTTACATTGTTTATTGAGGAAAGTGTGACCTCTGAGTACGTGGGGAGAATGCAGCGGTCAAAGAGCCCCGACTGTTAGATTTGGCAAAGCTCCGTTTGAAGTGCATTGGTGCACGAGGGTTTAACGACCTGTGCTGTTGCCTTATTGTGAGTACTTTGCATAAATTACTTTACTTTGTCATTATTGATGTAATTTAGGAAGCAAACAAAAACGTGCACTGTTGCTGCAGCGAGTCAATTGCGCAAGCCTTACCTGATTGCTGTTGCATTCATTCCTGGCGCGAGAGAAAATGGAAATGCTCCAGCAGACGTCAGCATCGAAAGGAAGGTCTAGTTTCCATCGATAACTGATGCAAAACGACGCATTGGTGGCCATCTTTGGTCGTTAGGAAGAGTTACATGTACTCTCTTGTTGGTTACGTCTTTCCAGGAAGTCTTCAGTGTTGATTGTAGATTGTTCATGTGAGGAAAACGTAACTTCTTCATGACCGAAGCAGACTTGGGGCGCGCACTGAGGTCTGCCATTGTGAACTCCATCACCAACACAGCGATCAGTGAGGCTATTGTTGGAAGACTGGGAAGTCTGGGGAATCGAAGACTTCCGTATGCTGTGAAAATGATGTGTTTCCTGGTTTTCACTTTCTGGAGGGACGTTGGGCAGGGCCGAACTGGGAACTGAAACCGGCCCTGGCAAACTTCTCGTCCGCCACCCCTTGTGGGGCCGGGCGGTGCAGCTGAGCTGTTTGCTATGGCAGGCTTCAACCGATTTTGTTACAGGGGCCGATATTGCTGGCCCCTGGTAACAAAACCGGCCCCCACCCTGGCGGCCCACTGGGGAAAGGCCCGGTGCCTACTAGGGCCACTCTGGCCCGATGTTGGGTGAGAGATTGCTCACCGGTGGAGGAAAGACGTCATCTGTTTTGAAAATATAGTTTTGCTGCTTAATTGGGCAAGTCTGTGCCGTTCGCACCTCAGTATGAATATAGAGAGTCTTTTGGTGTGTTTTGTTTTTCAGTTAGTTTTGGGCATGGCTGTGTACCCGGTTTTGTGCAGAAACGGGAGAGAAGAAGGTGAGACTGGGTAGTTCACTTGGAGGATGTAGTCATCCGTTTCTGCTTCAAGTGTTATGTTAGTGGGATGACTGCGAGACTATTATGGCGTTAGTCCCCCGCAGTTTTTCCTTACTGTTGATGTTTGTGATTGGGATGACTGTAATGGTGTAAGTCACCCATACTTTCCCTTACTGTTGATGTTTTTGAGTGGATGACTGTTATTGTGTAAGTCACTTGTTGCTTGCTGAACTTGTTATCTTGTGTGAGTGGGTTGACTGTGAGTGAGTAAGTCACCCATTTCTTGCTGTTTACACTAGATCCACTTATGTTAGGGATGGCGTGTGGGTGTGGGGTGTGAGTCACCCGTTCATTGTTGGTTACACTAGATGCCTTGGTGGAGGGATGATTGTGTGGGGTGTATGTCACCCATTCGATTGCTATTGTTTGGGATGGCTGTGAGCAATTAAGTCCATCTATTCTTTGCTGATGTTTGGGATGGCTGTGTGTGTTATTCCATCCATTTGTTGCTGTTGTTTGGGATGGCTGTGAGTAAGTCCACCCATATACTGCTGTTGTGTGGGATGGCTGTGTGTTAGTAAGCCCACCCATTTCTTAGGCAGATATTTTCTTTGGAATGGCTGTGAGTGAGTAAGTCCACCCACTTCTGATGCAGATGTTTTGTTGCGATTAAGTCAATCATTTCATACTGTTCACATTATATGCCCTTGTTTTGGGTATGATGTGTGGAATGTGGTTCACTCGTTCGTTGCTGGCTTTTTGTGTGGGATGCCTGCGTGAGGTTACCCTTTCTTTTAGGCATGAAGTGTGGGGTGTATCTCGCCCATTCTTTGCTGTTGTACACTTTATGTTTTGGTGTATGAGTTATTTGATGGGTGTTTGAGTGTGGTACTGTTTTGATGGTGTTTGGGTTGTGTTCATATTTTGATTTGTGTTTATGCCCTGTGTTGTGGTCTGCCGCACCACTTTGGTGTTGGTTTTCATAGTGGGCTGCCTTTCATGTTAGTCTGGCCAACTGGTGTGTTTTGTGGCTTGTGGGGTTCGGTATGAGATGTGGGGCGTGGTAGAGTGTGTGGTTTTCCACTTTTGTTTTCATGCATGTCCTCTTTATGAAATTGCAATGGTTCATCTGGTATTTGCAACTTTGTATTCTTTTATTTATTTATTTACATGCATAGTTTACGTACATGCGATAACATATCGCTTTATGTTTCATAAGTTTAATTTATTTCTCTTTTGTCACTGTATGAAATTGCGACATCTCATCCTCTATTTGCAATATTGTTGCTCTTTTATCTTTGGTTTGTACAAGCATGGTCGTTTATCTATAGGCAATACCATTTCATTGTCACATTCAAGATGTTTCCATGCATGTTTCTTTTGTCTTTATGAAAGTGCAACATGTTCATCTGTTATTCCCAACATGGTTGTTGTGTTCTGTAAAAGGGGGAGATGTGTTATAACATGTTCAGGGCTCAAAAAAATCATAAAAATGCTACTAGACCTGCAGGTCTAGCAACTAGAATAATCTACTCCACATCACTGTAATGTACTTAACCCGTGAACTGGTCTCAAATTGTTTGATCCTTGGCAAATATTTTGTCTTATGGAGATGCCTTTTTCTTTATTATCACATAAGAGAGCACCTTTAAATGTGCAATTTCACTATTTCTGCTGTACAAAAAAACTTTTTATTTACTAGAGTAAATGTTTGCTCCATTTATCGAGACCATATCTAGGGTACACATGATCCCTGGCTTGCCTCTTTGGGCCAGATGTACACAGTTTTTTGTGGTGGCAAATAGGAAATTGGCCCGTTTGCGACCGCAGAAAACGCTGGTGGTATGTACAAACTTTATTTTGCGAGTAGGTGACTTGCTGTAGGAAAGTGGCTCTGTATATACTGTTCCCAAATAGGTACAGTGTTCACAGTCCCCAGAGGTTTGGCAGAGGCTAAAGTTAGATATAACCTTACTCTCTAAAGTGGTAGCTTGGTCGAGCAGTAAGGCAGTATCAGAGGACAGTGTAAAGCATTTGTTGTACACACTCAGTCAGCAAATGGTCTCACACACTCAAGAACTGAACTCTAGGCCAATGGTTTGTATATAAAAATATATGGTTGTTTTATTTTAGAACCAACAATAGGTATCAAAATATACTTTCTCAGAATGAGATGCTTTAGTTAAATACTTTGCAATAGGCAATTGACTTTTGAATGCAATAGTTACAGTTTGTTGCAATAGGCAACACAATTTCAAACACAATAATACAGCTCAATGGGAATATTAAGTTAAATGCAATTGATTACTTTCAGGATTACTTTTCTAACTCCAGGACTGGATCCTAGATTCAGTCTTGGGACAGTTCTTGGAAACAAGTGAGTAAATACGTTTTAGTTACTATTGTGATTTTTAAGCAATATTTTGGTATTTTAAAAGTTGACACTTGGAAACTTTTTCTAATCAAATTACCAATGTTATCCTATGGAAGGAAAATCACTTAGCAGGTAAGTGGGGTTATGGTTACTTTTTCGGGTTCAGTGTTGGATCCTGGATCCAGCACTAGTATACCACCTGTAAGCAGTTGATAGAATGCGTTTAGGTTATACAGGAGATTTTTAACGAATATTTGTAAGTTTGCAAAATCGACACTTAGAAGAAACTTCACAGAAAAACAGTCAATGGTTTCCTATGGGAGAAAGTTCAAGTTACCGGTAATGTATGTTCTTGTTACTTTTGTAATCCAGTGCTGGGGTCCTAGGCTCAGTACTGGGACATCTGTCTAAAACAGGTAAGTAATTACGTTTTCACAGTTGGTACGATTTTTAAAGAATATTTGTAGTTTGCAAAAATCGACACAGAAGAAATTTCACAGAAAAACAGTCAATGGTTTCCTATGGAAGAAAATTGAGTTAGCGGTTAGTATGGTTTGTAATTACTTTTCAGGGTCAGTGCTGGGCACCAAGATCCAGCACTGGGTTCTCTCCTAATAGCAGGTGAGTATTTCCATTTTCGTTACTCGGTTGATTTTAGGTGACTATTTTAAAGTTTAGAAACTCCACACACAGAAGAAATTTCAATGTTACCCTATGGAAGAAAAGTGAGTTATCGGCTTTTGGGTAAGTACTCGACTGGCAGAGTTAAGGTTCTGGGCATAGACTCAGGGGTCTTCCAGGGTCAGGTAAGTACAGTTGTTACACCCTCAGCGGCACAGGGGCAGCCGGGTGCAGAGTGAGTTAGGCCCAATGTTATCCTATGGAAGGCAGGGGGCCCTTGGTTGGTGGCTGCTGGCTAGCAGGCCACGCGGCTGTGGGAGCTGGGCTCCTGGTCACTTGCTCAGGGCAAATGGGGAAGTAGGTAGGAGTAGAGGTTGCACAGCCAGGGGCACTCGGGCGGCTGGGTGCAGGGTGCTTTTGAGCCGTCGGGCGCTCAATGGATTGCAATAGAGAAGCTCAAGAATGAACAAAGGCTGCAAGCTCGGGGGAGAAGATTCTTCAGGTGCGACCACTACTTCGAGAGGTAAGTTGGGTAGTTGGAGGATAGGTAGGTACCCAGGAGTTGGGCACCGGGGGACGCAGGGCGCCGGGTGCAGAGGTGCCTTTTGGTTCAGGAAATCTTACCCTCTGTTGATCGCGGTTGAGGGGGTCCCTGGTTCTGAGGCTGCAGGCGTCGTCAGGAGTGTCGAGGTGGGTCCTTGGGTGCCGGACTCGGGGTCACAGTCGCCGGGGGGACGTCCTCATGGTCTTGGTCAACTCCAGCATAGGCCAGGCTTGGCAGGTGCAGAGTGTGCAGGGTTTGCGGTTCCTGGCTGATGCCAGGTGTCAGTTACTTGCTTTGAGCAGTGCCACGGTTCGTGGGAGTCCCAGATGCTCAGAGTAACAAGGTAGCCAGGTTCTCCGGGGTTTGTGAGGTTGCTGGCCATGGGAGATGCCGGGATTTAGCAGGAGCAGGTTCGAGGGTCGACAGGCTGGTACCGCTGGGGCCAAAGCAGTTGGTGTCTTCCTCTTGTTACCAGCTGCACGGCAGGTGTTCTTTCTTGTTGATCTTCTTTGCTGTTTCGGAATCTGGATCTAAGGAAAGAAGGTTCAGGGTGCCCCTAAATATTAAATTTAGGGGTGTTACAGGTAGGTAAAGTGCACTGTTCACAAGTGTGTAACCACCACTGTTTAAACGTGTATGTACAGGTCGCTATTTGTGACCCGTTGGGAATGGCCTGCAAACACAGGGATGGTGGCATGCTGGGAACAGCAGACCCGCATGTCTGTAGCCTGTTTTGCTTAAAGGGAAACAAGAAGCGTTTAAAAAACAAAAACATTTTTCTTTACATTTTTTAATAGCAGGCAGTGGTCCCTGAGACCACTGCCTGCTCTTAAAAATATTTTCACACCCATTCACAAAGGGGAAGGGGTCCCCTGGGGACTCCTTCCTGTTCTACTTGAAGTTGGCGGTAAACTGCAAGTGTTTTACGATGGCAAATGCGGTCGCACATACCATTGTGACTCACTAGTAGGAAGGAACGCCCTTGGCAGGCCCCTTCTTAATAGAGACTCGCAAACACTAATTTGCAAGTGTGAGAAAGTGCCATCTTTCTTGCATGGTATGCCCCCACTTTTTCCTGAATTGCTGAAAGTACTTTGACTGAGTGTGCCCTGGGCTCCTGCCACTATGGTGCCCAGGGCCTATGTTCCTTCCCTAAAAACTGTGCTGAAACCTAAAACCCAATTTGGCAAACCCTGGCCACATGTCAGCCCCTGGTAAATGGTACACTAGGTACCCAGGGCCATGTGACCAGGGTAGGCCCCTAAGGGCTGCAGAACTTATTGTGCCACCCTTAGAGGCCCTGTACCCTGACACAAACACACTGCCCTTGCAGGCTGAGTGTCTGGGTATAGAATAAAAGAGAGAGTCGACATGGCACACATCCCTGTGTGCCATGCCCACAACATACACTGCCCTGGCATACATCAGCCACCCCTCTAGCTGGGTGCCCTATGCCAGTGGTGTGGGTACAGGAGCATGAGCCCTGTGCCCCTACAGTGCCCAGGTCCATTACTGGCACTGTAAGTGCAGTGCTGTCATTTAAGAGTATATGGTGCTGGGAGATCGTCAACACGAACTCCACAGCACCATGATGGCTTCACTGAAGACTGAGAAGTTTGGTATCAAACTTCTCAGCACATTAAACCCGCACTGATGCCAGTGCAGGATTTAATGTACAATGCACGACAGAGGGCATCTTAGAGATGCCCCCTGAACCTAACCTACAATCCACGTCTGGTTTGAGGGGCTGCCTAGGCTGCCACCCAGCAGACATGTTGCTGGACCACTGGGTAGAGAGCCATCCGCTCTCCTGAGCCTGCAACAATGCACATCCTGGGCGAGGTGCTAGATCTCCTCCCCCAGGATGGGCTTCAGAGGCATGCCGCCTTTGTGAGCTTCTCGAGGCCACTTGCTGTACTCAGCAACTGGCCCCTATCGGTTCTAAACCCCCACTCTGGCGGGAAGACTGGCCGTAAACCCCAAGAAAGGACAGGGGGTGTACCAGCCTCTGCCAACCCCACCCCTCAGGTGGGGGAGGCGAGGCAAAGCACATGTCCGGGCTCTCGCCATCTTGAAGATGGGGAGCCCTGCCCAATCAGGACTAGGCCACTGCCCCCCTCCCACAGGAGAGTGGCAGGATAGGGGGTGTACCCACCCCAGGGCAGGGACCCAGTGGTCCCTGCCCTTTACCTACCTGTGTGAGTTATGGGGTAGGGGGTGCACTCCACTGTTTCTCAAGTTTATTTAAGGAATCAATCGGTGCTACAGCAAGCAAGAGCTGTCATCACTTGCTGATAAAAATGCCAAATAGATCACAAGTATGGGGGCTTGTGTTTGCTGCGCACTGTTCACAGGTGTGTAACCACCACTGTCTAAACGTGTATGTACATTTTTTTCATTTATTTGCTTATTGAAAAATCATTTCAAACCTTAATTGCAGGATTTTGCATACATTTATATTAGATAACATAAAACTCAATTGTTTGTTGAGAATTACAATGTTCATGTGCTTCAACAGAAATCATCAATACAATTGCAAATTTACAAAATTATACATTCATGGGTGCTCATGCCCAATGCATTTCGGAACATACAAGTTCCTTCCTCAGGAGCAATTCTGAAATGAAAGAATAAAAAGATAAGGAATAATTTTATTGTATGCCTGTCCAAATGGAGGCTCAAAAAGCTGTATAAATCACAAATTGTTCAAGTGTGTGATTACTAAGAGTGTTTTCAGAGCGTATTGTTAAGTCATACCTTTAATGGCCAGTGTGTGTCTGCGTAAACCGTTAGTCCTTACAGGATGTAATCTAAAATGCCAAATAACAATGATGATAGCTTAATGCCACTAGAGGTTTAGAATCGTGAAACAAACATTTTTATAAAGGCTTACCTCATAGAGGTTTACCGAACACGTTGTCTGAAATACAGAGCCAGAAGAAACCTGAAGTGAGACCCATGAAACTAAAGCAATCCAATCAGCAAGGTAGCATTAAGGCGTTTGAACGACATATCTACTAAGTGAACTGCCTTACCTAAGTGGCACCCATTTCTTCTGATATCTGAACGTAAAAACAACAAAAATCGAGGTTAGGTCTTAGCCATTCCTCAATAGATCATACAAAAGCCGTGTGTGATTATGACAAGAAACCGGTTGAAAAAATGCCTCATACCTAGGAATGATGTGATCGCGTTCAACGAAATAGCTTCCGTGATGCTAGTATGGTATCTCCTTACGTACACATTTTAAATCGCGCGATCAAGGTGCGGACTGTAAACAGTGAAGACGGACCAGTGGCGTGAAACCAATCTTACTATAGTGCGTGCGCGGGCGCCATATTTCAATGTTTAATGTTACCTCGGCCAAGATGATTCTAACAACGAACTCTTTTGATCCTAGAATACAATTCACCCATAAAATTCACAACAATAAGATTGAATATCTGGATGTTACCATCACTAAAAAATCCTGTTGATGCACGTCTTGAAACTTGTATCTATATTAAACCTACGGATCGCAACAATGCTCTGGATCACACAAGCTTTCATCCAAGAAGCCTCTTAAAAAATGTACCGTATTCTCAGTTTATAAGGATCAAACGTATATGTTCTGACCCCCAAGTATGTTTGGACAAAAAAGAAGAGTACAGACAAAGATACATCCAAAGGGGATATCCGGACACTATTCTTCAAGACTGCATACAGAGAGTCTCTACTAAACAACGAAGTGATTTGTTTGATAAGCATAAACCAGCAAAGAGCAATAACATTGTATTTGTATCTAAATACACAACCAGCTCTTCAGCAATTAAAAGAATCATTAATAAAAGATGGGAGTTATTGGCCGGATTTCAAGGACATATTCAAAGAACCTCCCTTACATCCTTACACAAGGGGAAAGAACTTGAGAGAATTATTATCTCAAACTCATGTTGTTGACACCCCTACTATACCTAAAGGCACCCTTAGATGCTTCAACTGTTCTCACTGCAACAACGTAATCCTTGGCAACCACATTACTCATCCTACCACTGGAAAAGCAATTCCATTAAAACACACAAGTGATTGCAACACTAGCAATGTGATATATGGAATAAAATGTCCGTGCGGGAAAACTTATATTGGCAAAACAGAACGTAAAATCAAAATCAGACTGACAGAACACAAACGCCGAATAAGAACCAAGAATTTGAATTCATCATTGGCTGCTCATTGGATAGAGGCAAATGATTCTATTTCCCAACTACGTTTTCAAATTATAGAGAGAGTTAAAATCCTACCAGGGGTAGATAACAATAACAAACTACTTCAACGTGAGGTTTACTAGATTAAGACCTTGGATACTATGGTTCCAACAAGAATGAATGATAGATTGGATATGTCATGCTTCATATAGTTTTACAGACACGGTGTACCTACAACATAGATTATCTTTTCACATTATTTTCTCTCTTCACCTAGTACCATATGCCATATCATTGCTTAGCTATGACTAGTACCAACATGAATATTCTGCTTATTTTAGTCATTCTTTACACTCCTTCACTATACCACCACTTGGTTTCCACTATATTAATACCAGGTCTCCATGCGTTGACCATTAGCATCATTATAATTATCACACATCATCATCGTTTCGCCTATAGAATAGCGCTATTTACGTAAACTTTAGGCACTTCATTAGATCTATTTTTTATTTCCACATTATTTTCAGGCATGGTACGTTTTACGTATAAGCCTCGGTCAAACAGGTTCTCTTTATTATCAATTCATAGAGACGTTGTGCCGCCTTTTTCAAATATGCATCGTGTTTGAGCTTGACGAGCGATTATGTTATCATGTCGTCATGTCTTCTACATCGTTTTCCTTTTTGAACACCAGTTTCATTAGAAGGAGCCATAGATTTCTTTCATTTTCTTCCGTTATTCCTGTCTATTTTTAAAAAAACACCACTATGGTAGCGGCCACATCTTGGCCGAGGTAACATTAAACATTGAAATATGGCGCCCGCGCACGCACTATAGTAAGATTAGTTTCACGCCACTGGTCCGTCTTCACTGTTTACAGTCCGCGCCTTGATCGCGCGATTTAAAATGTGAACGTAAGGAGATACCATACTAGCATCACGGAAGCTATTTCGTTGAACGCGATCACATCATTCCTAGGTATGAGGCATTTTTTCAACCGGTTTCTTGTCATAATCACACGCGGCTTTTGTATGATCTATTGAGGAATGGCTAAGACCTAACCTCGATTTTTGTTGTTTTTCCGTTCAGATATCAGAAGAAATGGTTGCCACTTAGGTAAGGCAGTTCACTTAGTAGATATGTCGTTCAAACGCCTTAATGCTACCTTGCTGAATGGATTGCTTTAGTTTCATGGCTCTCGCTTCAGGTTTCTTCTGGCTCTGTATTTCAGACAACGTGTTCGGTAAACCTCTATGAGGTAAGCCTTTATAAAAATGTTTGTTTCACGATTCTAAACCTCTAGTGGCATTAAGCTATCATCATTGTTATTTGGCATTTTAGATTACATCCTGTAAGGACTACCGGTTTACGCAGACACATACTGGCCATTAAAGGTATGACTTAACAATACGCTCTGAAAACACTCTTAGTAATCACACACTTGAACAATTTGTGATTTATACAGCTTTTTGAGCCTCCATTTGGACAGACATACAATAAAATTATTCCTTATCTTTTTATTCTTTCATTTCAGAATTTCCCCTGAGGAAGGAACTTGTATGTTCCGAAATGCATTGGGCATGAGCACCCATGAATGTATAATTTTGTAAATTTGCAATTGTATTGATGATTTCTGTTGAAGCACATGAACATTGTAATTCTCAACAAACAATTGAGTTTTATGTTATCTAATATAAATGTATGCAAAATCCTGCAATTAAGGTTTGAAATGATTTTTCAATAAGCAAATAAATGAAAAAAATGTACATACACGTTTAGATAGTGGTGGTTACACACCTGTGAACTGTGCGCAGCAAACACAAGCCCCCATACTTGTGATCTATTTGGCATTTTTATCAGCAAGTGATGACAGCTCTTGCTTGCTGTAGCACCGATTGATTCCTTAAATAAGCTTGAGAAACAGTGGAGTGCACCCCCTACCCCATAACTCACACAGGTAGGTAAAGGGCAGGGCCCCCTGGTCCCTGCCCTGGGGTGGGTACACCCCCTATCCTGCCACTCTCCTGTGGGAGGGGGACAGTGGCCTAGTCCTGATTGGGTAGGGCTCCACATCTTCAAGATGGCGAGAGCCCGGAGATGTGCTTTGCCTGGCCTCCCCCACCTGAGGGGTGGGGTTGGCAGAGGCTGGCACACCCCCTGTCCTTTCTTGGGGTTTCCGGCCAGTCTTCCCGCCAGAGTGGGGGTTTAGAACCGATAGGGGCCAGTTGCTGAGTACAGCAAGTGGCCTGGAGAAGCTCACAAAAGCGGCATGCCTCTGAAGCCCATCCTGGGGGAGGAGACTCTAGCACCTCGCCCAGGATGTGCATTGTTGCAGGCTCAGACGAGCGAATGGCTCTCTACCCAGTGGTCCAGCAACATGTCTGCTGGGTGGCAGCCTAGGCAGCCCCTCAGACCAGACGTGGATTGTAGGTTAGGTTCAGGGGGCATCTCTAAGATGCCCTCTGTCATGCATTGTACATTAAATCCTGCACTGGCATCAGTGCGGGTTTAATGTGCTGAGAAGTTTGATACCAAACTTCTCAGTCTTCAGTGAAGCCATCATGGTGCTGTGGAGTTCGTGTTGACGATCTCCCAGCACCATATACTCTTAAATGACAGCACTGCACTTACAGTGCCCAGTAATGGACCTGGGCACTGTAGGGGCACAGGGCTCATGCTCCTGTACCCACACCACTGGCATAGGGCACCCAGCTAGAGGGGTGGCTGATATATGCCAGGGCAGTGTATGTTGTGGGCATGGCACACAGGGACGTGTGCCATGTCGACTCTATCTTTTGTTCTATACCCAGACACTCAGCCTGCAAGGGCAGTGTGTTTGTGTCAGGGCACAGGGCCTCTAAGGGTGGCACAATAAGTTCTGCAGCCCTTAGGGGCCTACCCTGGTCACATGCCCCTGGGTACCTAGTGTACTATTTACCAGGGGCTGACATGTGGCCAGGGTTTGCCAAATTGGGTTTTAGGTTTCAGCACAGTTTTTAGGGAAGGAACATAGGCCCTGGGCACCTGATTGGCAGGAGCCCAGGGCACAGTCAAAGTACTTTCAGCAATTCAGGAAAAAGTGGGGGCATACCATGCAAGAAAGATGACACTTTCTCACACTTGCAAATTAGTGCTTGCGAGTCTCTATTAGGAAGGGGCCTGCCAAGGGCGTTCCTTCCTAATAGTGAGTCAGAATGGTATGTGCGACCGCATTTGCCATCGTAAAACACTTGCAGTTTACCGCCAACTTCAAGTAGAACAGGAAGGAGTCCCTAGGGGACCCCTTCCCCTTTGTGAATGGGTGTGAAAATATTTTTAAGAGCAGGCAGTGGTCTCAGGGACCCCTGCCTGCTATTAAAAAATGTAAAGAAAAACGTTTTTTTTTTTTAAACGCCTCTTGTTTCCCTTTAAGCAAAACACGCTACAGACATGCGGGTCTGCTGTTCCCAGCATGCCGCCATCCCTGTGTTTGCAGGCCATTCCCAACGGGTCACAAATAGCGACCTGCCTCATGAATTTTCATGAGGCAGGTCCCTTGCGACCCATTTGAGAATCGCAAACAGTGTCTCAGACAATGTTGTACATTCCATTTTGTGAATCGCAAATTGCGAGTCGCAAAATGTCATCATTTGCGTCTCGCAAAATAGTTTACTAATAGCACTGTCATCTGGGCAGGAGCAGTAATAATTCCCAGTTCATGTTTAAAAACTCACTTTTCATAAAGATATGACTAAAGCATGATGTGGTAGTGCACTGTCCTTTACAGATAGCATATTTTACATTGAAATGGGCACAAAACCTTCCCACTAACATGCAGTTTTACTGATACTAGTGTATAAACAATGTTTGGAAATTGGGTTTCAGCAACAATTTTTAACATTTGCACATCACCAAGTAAAGTGTTCTAATTTGTTTTGAGTCTATAAAAATATTTTTTTCACCACGGAATTACAAACATGTGTCTTCATAGCTAGTGAAATATATTTGAACAGTTCACTTAGCTATTTCTGTGTTGTTAGAAAAAAGTTTGACATCTTACAGCCTTTCATTTCACATGATTTGCACAGTTCAATTGTAACATAGTTCACTTTACAAAATCCTAACTTCAGTCACAGAAAGAAAAATAAATGTAGAAAGACAAACTGACTTTTGACGTCTGTCTCTGAAACCCAGCAAATATGACAAAATAACAAGATTTAAAGTAATCTTCATGCTTTTCACTATGTGAGCAATAAAGATGCCTTCAAATCTTGTTATATTGTCATGTTTGTTGCTTTCAGAGACAGAAGTCAAAAGTCAGTTTGTCTTCCATGGAAGTTAGTGGATTTTCAGCTCCCCAGAAAGGATGAGTAGTCCCTAAAAATAGCTCATTCTGTTTAAATTTTGCTCGACAATGCGAGTGGGCAAGTGGATTTTTCGAGCCCTGCTGCTGATCAGCCAGTATGAGTGTGCTTTGTGGAATGTTGATGCATGGTGGTGGGGTACAATGTTGGGGTGGTTGAGAGGTGCTGAGTGTCAGTTGGAGTATGGGCTGAGCAGCAGCTCCTGGTGGGGCTTACATTAGAGCTTAACATCTGGCGATCATTGAAGCTCACTATTGGAACTTGTACTTACCAGCAACTAAGACTAATAAAGCATCTTAATACAATATACACCTCGGCTACTGGACCTCTGATTATTACAGCACCCCTTCCACCATCTTTAAATAATGACACCAACAGTGACTCCTCCTTTGTATCTCGCTTCTACCGTGAATTCTTCACTGTTCCCTTCTCATCCTCCGGTCGTGGACTGGGATTGTCTCAGTAAAGCTATTGTTGTCAGCTTTACTGTTGTCCATTGGCCCTACCACGTGGCTGTACTGCTGCTCATGCTCTGCTGACAGTTTGTCTACGTGGTGAAAGAAGGAGTCCAGTGGCTGGCTTGCTCGCAGCTCTCAATCTGAAAACCTGATCTTTCAATTCATGCAGGCCTTGATGATACCCCAGTGATACAAGCCAAAGGTTTTTTGTCTTCAATGTTAGACCTCCCTTGGCAATGAAACCCATGTAGAGAACCTTTGGGTCTGCAGAGCAGGGATAAAGACAAAGGGTCTCACTGACTCTCTGTGTAATAAGTCATAGAGGCCAGGTGAGTTTTGAGAATACTACAGGTCTGCAATAAATACCACAAGAATGTAGTTACAAATCTTTATTAGATGCCAACCAAGAGCATAGAAAATGACTAGAAATTATGATAATAATAATAATAAGTAAAGCTTTAGCAAAGGCTATTAATAGGAAAGTATGGAGATATGTAGAACTGTACCCCAACTTCAATATTTTTCCTAAGTCTAGCTGCAGAGACCTCAGTCGATATGTTCCCAGTGTTCCAAGTTCATGGGCAGGGAGCTTGTAAGTACAATATGTAGTGTCTTCCGGAATCCAATGTTTACAACCATAACAGCTAAAAATCCCTAGATTTTATACAGTAACAGTGAGTGGAGGCTGAGAGGAGGAGAAAGAGGCTGAGAGGAGGTGATGGAGGCTGAGAGGAGGAGACGCTGTTCAGGCTGATATGCTGTTCATCGCAGAGGCTGCTGGGAAAACGTGTGGATCGAGGATGCCACTTGAGTTTGCCACGGAGGATGCTGCGGTTGGGCTGCTGGCTGTTGGAGCACGCCGGCCAACCAGATCGGACATTACGGACGGCCCCCATTGGTTCCGGGGTTCTGTTAGCTGAACTGATCGGTTATAGGGCCGGGTTGAGACACCTGTAGTCTTAAGTCCGTAGTCTTGAGCCCAGGAAGCTGAAGAGGCTGGTGGTTAAATAGGAGTGGACTAGTCGCTTGGAGGCAAATTCAGGTCTGTGTTTGGCAGGGGTAGACGTGTGGGGGGTAGTCTTATGATTTCGTCCTAGTCCCACCTGCCCTCCCCAACCCCCCACCCCCCAAAAAAACAGCCTGCAAAAAGGGGCTAACATAAGCGGTCGAAAGCGATAGTAACAGAAACAGTGCATTTCCTCGAGTATCGAATTCTGAACTCTGAAATTCAGGAGCCAAATCAAACTAAGCTCAGTTTGTTTCTTTTTTCTTCTCGCCCTGTCCCTTGCCTCATCCTTTCCAGGGAACGAAAAATGGGCATGGAGGCGGTGTGATGGTGGTGTGATGCGATGAGAAAAACTGAATCTAGTGACAGCAGGTCCTAAAGAGGAGGGGGGACACACTAGATGACTACAGCCCTTGGTGCGGAGGCGGCCATTCTAGCGAGCTGGTACGGCCTGTGCCCTGTGGCTCCACCTGTATTTCCCCCCATGGCTCCCACTATCTGCCCGTGCTCTTCTCGGGCGTATATGCAAGACCGGTAAACCCTGATCACTTGGGACCAATTTCTCAGTGCCTCAGAGTTTTTAAATGGGCTATGAGGGAGAGAGAGGAAAGAAGGAAAGTAGAGAAGAATGTGGTGCTTGCCACACAATTACCATATAATTTTCAATAAAATCTACAAACCTGTGGAAAAAGCAGGTCTACCATGGCGGAGCGTGCACTGAGGTCTAGAGGTAAAGGTAATGAGAGTACAAGCCGGGCAGATGGTTCCAAGAGAGGGGAAGAAAGTGCAGCTAAAGAGCGGTTGGGAGCTGAGCAAAAAACTCCACTCAGTGCAAGGGAACCTAGTGTCACAGAATTTACTTCCTATTCCCTTTCAGGCCAAGGAGGCATTTACCAGTTGGACTGACCCAATTTGGACAGCCCTAAGAAAGGTGCAGGAGAGGTGAATGCCACTAGTCTACGTCTTGAATCTACCTCCTGGAATAGTGGTGGTATACTGGAATGTTCCATCATAAGTGGGGTTGTTGTTGAAGGTTACCAAAAGGGAGTGGATGCCTATACCTTTGCAGCTCAGTTATCTCTTCAGGAGGTACTTAACGATGGCTCTTCTTCTTCGATAACCCATCATCATGTGGGCAGGTCAACTGTTTCTGTGATGGATTCAGGATTGCAAATGACTCAGGGTTCATCAGCAAGTACTCCCCCATCTGAACCCGGGCCTACTATGTCTACTACTATTTTTGATATTCCTCCTTAGAATCAAAGAAGACACAGGCCTCAGGGAAAAGGTAGAAGTCTGAACGGCCAGTTGCTGGCATGCCATCTTCATTATGTGACTTCGTAACCAAACATTTTCAAATCAGAAGTCCAAATATAGGATGTGGTCCAAATGAGGAGGAGAGAAATATGGTTAAAAGTAAAAGTAAAACTGAGGTTGATGGTGATGGTGAAAATGAGGACTATAGAATCATTAGAGCGAAGAGGCGCACACCTTAGGAGAGAAAGAAGGTGGTGTCAGGGGGTATGTTTCACCCTCCTTTGAGTCTCCACTCTTAGGTGCTTTGGTAAAGAAATTATCTTTGGGGGATGTTTGTTCGCTTTGCCATCTTGATTTTGCCAAAGGTTAAGAAGATCAATGTAGATCATTTAAGCCCTTTGTGTGAATGTTCTGACCAAGGATTTGTCAGGTCACTTCAGTCTGATTGAGGGGGGTTCAAAACCTGAGGGGGAGGGGGAGAGTGCCGGGAACTAGACCCCCTAGATCTTCCTTGTCCTCAATTTCTATGAAGAAAGCCCGGATAGGTATAACATTGAATGAATCAGTAAGTAATTTGCAGCATGAATGTATATCTTTTCATGAGTGAGAAGAGTTTGAGGAATCCACTGTTCGTCCCGCGAGTGGGACTGATGAAAACAAACAAGATAACCATGAATTTACAAACGAGATTAACTACCTGGGAAATGTTTCAGATTTTACCCAACGGCTATCAATGTTGAATCTTCTTTCATTAATTAGGTAACTTTTCAGGGAATGTTGAAAGCTCTGGTTTTGAATAATACGCGAAATGTTAAGATTATCCAACTGCTCGAATCTATCAATAAATCATTAAAGGATGAAGACAAAGATATTCTATGGGAGAAGGGCCTAAGGGTGTTATCTTCGAATTTGGCCCTCAGTCCATTCTCCAAGATTAGGTTCACCCCGCCGCTGACAGTATTAATGGTAGGATCATTGCATCAAGATCTTTCTAGTTTTGAGGAGAGGAAGTAATTGGGGGGAAAAGGACTCTATTCAGATGTGGTGTTGTCTCACTGTGGGCAGAAGGGAAAATGAGAGATCAAGAAATTAGGGGTGGTTGAAATTGCACGAACCGTTTGAGATTAGGTGATGTAACCCCTCCCAGCCAAGCTGTTAGGTCACCAACCATAAGGGCTTCTGCTAATTGGGGAAAAAAGCAAAAGTTAAAGACACGTGCCACTGAGGGGCAATTTGGCAAGAAAGACTGGAAGTCCCAAGAAAAGAGTTTGAGGAATGGGAGAAGGAAAAACAAGGAATATACAACAGTGGTGAAGGAGTGTGTTTGGGGTAACACAAATACATTTTTTATGAATAATAGGAACGCCAAACCACCAAAGGCCCTAGGGGGACATCCAACTTGGTAGGTCGGTGTACTGAGTCTGTGAAAAAGAAACCCTTAGTAGGTCAAAATAGTGTTGCCCTAGGTTAGGTTGGTGACGATTGTAAACAATGAGACCTTCGATACTATGCCTAAAAATGCAATCTAGAATGAGCAAAAGGCAGACAGCTAGTCAATCCATTAATAGGTCTAAACTGCTAAAGGTATTTGCCAACAGTAGTGGATGGGGTGAAAAGATTTGAGCGTATGTTTAGAAGCCATACCTCTTTACCCCCCCCCCACATTCACATAGAGCACAGAATAAGACTACAGTAGTCAAACAAACCCAAGAATTACATCCTTTGTAGCACAGTGAGTGTAGGAGAGTAGGATCTGCCTCTTATGTTGCCCCCACTTTTTTCTTGATGTTTACACTGGTTTCTGGCTATAGTCTGGCTGGGGCCCTGCTAATCAGGGCCCCAGCCTCTCTGTTCTCTCTAAACAACATGGAGTGCATATTAGGTGCACTAGTGATTGGATACTGTTGTGCCTTATGAGTCCCTAGTATATGGTACCTTAGGTACCAAGGGCATAGGTACTTCACAGGCCTCCAGGGGCTGAAGCATGTATTATGCCACCCCTGGGAAGCAGACTAAATCTGACACCACAGGCCTGCTACTGCAGTCTGGGTAAGGTGGTGCTAGCACACCTCACTGAGATATAGGTTCACTATATCTCTCCTGCACACACATTTAAACCTATCAGTCACCCCTAAGGCAGGCCCTATCAACCCTGAGGGCAGGGTGCTTGGTTTCCATGTGAGGGGGTGCCTCTGCCTGAGCAGGGCCCCTCTGCAGCTCTCAGAGTCCATTCTCTGGGGCTGTTTGTGAATGCGGTCAAACCATATACTCTTAAGTGCATTATAACCTGGCGGTAAATGCTAACTTTGGAATGGCTGCATCAAAACATGTCGTGGAATCATACCCCCACACCAGTAACTGCTGTGGGAGTATGATCCCACCCTTCTAGAGGGATAGACATGTACCTACTGTGGGAACGCGGTAGATTCCTGAAGAGCCCTGGCATCACAAAATGGATGCCACCAGTCACAGACACTGGGCTGCCCTCCGGCTGATGACCGAAACTCACAGTGGAGGAGGCCCAACAATAGGTATCCTGTCACAGGGAGGTGTGACCACCACCCAGACAGGGTTTAGTGTATTGGGGCTGGGCGGGTGCACTCCTAGAGTGCTTTGAAGTCCTGCACTGGGGGAGCAGTAGGCTCCTCTGTGCGTACACCAGTTCTAACCGGCTCAGGGGCTACCTGCCCCTGCTCTGGCACGAAACTGGACAAAGGGAAGTGGGTGTAGCCACCCACTCCCCTGATCCTCCCATAGGTGGGGTCATAGAGCTAGTCCCTCCCTTCCTTCTAGTATAAGTTAGGGAACCCTTGCCATTGCAAACTAGATACCCCTGGATGATGCTCTGAAGACGAATCTCGGACCTTCGATGTTCCACTACCTCTGGAAGATGGAAGAATCTCCCCTGGAGTCAAGGAGTGACTCCCCTGCTTGGCAGGCACCAAAAACTGCAATCAATGGTCGCAAACTCCATCGCTCTTGCCGGAGCCCGAAGTCCCTGCAGCCCAGGAAGAGGATTTCCTGACTTCTCCAAGGCCATCGTGAGTCCCCAGCGACGCTGAGGCAAGTGGACCCCACGAGTGACGCGGAACCGCAATCTCTGGGTACTGTGCACTATTTTCAAGTGCAACCCTTTCACGACGTTCTATGAACCTGTGCTTTGGGCCACGTGTGGTCCAAGCCTCTAGCAGGAATCCCTCCGAAGATCAGAGGCCTACCTTGTCCCGAGTGCCCGTGGGCCCCTGTTGAGTGGATCCTCCTGAGGCGTCTTCACGATCCCTTGCCGGTTGGCTTGTGGGTCCCCTGAAGACTTTTCTACAGTTCCAAAGGGCTCTCCTGGTTGCTCCAGGTCTGCCCTGACTTACCCTTGCTGGGTGAGTCCCTCAGATTTTGCTGGTCTGCACCGCTGACTTTTTATCCTTTCCACGAGACTTGCTGTTACCAAGGCTTGTTGGTTCCAATCTGGTCACCGACACTGCAGTAAGCTGCAGACTTTGTGGGACACGCCAAATCCAGCTCCTGGTTGTCATCGATTCCTCCTGGACCTCGTGGCTGAAGAGTCAAGACACCTGTGGATCACCTGAAATCACCCGACGACTGTGGGCATCCATCTTCCTTGCCCCGGGTCACTGCCAAGTGACTTTGAATACTGTCCCCTCTGCTTTCAGGTCTTCCTTCTTCTGAATCCAGCCTTGGATTCCACCGGACACTTCTCCTGTCTTCACAAGCAGCAAGTCTTCATTGGCTCCCATTGAAAACGATGCCGCGACCCGACACCAAAAGACACCTATGCACCCGGCTTCCCTGGGTGAGGTAACTCCAGCACTACGGTGCTCCTGTGGGTGTTGGCTCTAGAACTACTTGCCCTGTAAGTGACTTGCTTGTAGACTCTCCCGAAGTATCCTAAACTCTTAATTTCCAATCGTGACTTGCTCTATTGAAGTCAATAGGGATTCGTGGCTGTGTTCTCACACTGCATGCGTCTCCCGTGGGTCCTTTACTTACATGCCTTGGGTGGTTTTGTGAGGCCCCAGCGCTTCTGAAGGCCCTAGGCCTTGTCCCTTTGCATTTCGTTGTTCTTAAGTCTCTTTTTTAGTATATGGTCTGGTACGTCCCTAGGGCCCCAGCCATATTTGGGCTTAACTTGTTGTGAAACATTGATTGTGCATATGTTCCTGCCTTCTAATCTCATAAAGCGATTAGTAGAGAGTTGTTTAGTAATAAATACATATATATTTGATATATATACCTGTGTGGTGTCCTTTCATTTGATAATTCAAGAGATTATAAGGTAAAACAAGCTTCTATATTCTTGTTTTTTGTCTACTTTTTATTTCCTTTACTTCTTTAATTTTATTACCTTTTCTTTCCCGCCCCGTCCCAGAACCATATCTAAGGGTAGGGCTGTTCGTCGTCGCAGCCAGAGCCGCGACCGCCTTCCTTGCGGAAGGCGGCGCCCACAAGGGGTGCAGGCACGTGCCTTATGTGTGGAGGTGGAGTTGACTGCACTCATTTTCTTTGTGCAGCGCCACCTCCCCTCAACCCTGGCAGCAGGTGGCAGGCCTGGGTCCGAGTACGGCCTCCGGGAGCGTCGGCAGCGGTGGGGAAAGGTGTGCCGGGCAGTGTCGCGCTTCTCTGGGGTCCGGCGCACCCAGGCGCAGCTGACGCACCGATGGTCCGACATCCTGGACCGTGAGCAGGATCTGCTGGACCTGCTAGGAGTGGAGGACCCAGGGCTTGGTGAGTCCCTATTTAATTATTACTACTTTGTGTCTGTTCTTCTGCTCTGTGTTATATATTGCGAATATCTTTTTTTTCTTCCAACCAGCTAGAATGTTGCTGCTTACATTCCAGGTTAATTACGTTTAAAAGTCTTCTGTGATTATGACACAGGTGCTCTTCTGTGCGACTACTAATCTTACTTGTTTGCAACTTTGCATTTGCACTAGCTTAGCGTGATTCTGTAAGAGTTTATTTTAGAGAAATTAAGTTACGTAATGCTACAGTGACTCTAGTCCACTCCTTACTTTGTCCTGTCACTAATAGATAGGGGCGGATTGATACTTAGGTTTAGGTACTTTATATGAGTTTCTAATTTGTTAGAGGTATGCGTGATGCCCCCTCAGTTACGTGACGTGCTGCTAGTACGGCAGTCTTTATTAGAACCTTTTCTAGTTTGTTCAATGGTGGTAATTGGCTTAGCACTAGCAGAACATCAGCATCAATCAATCAATCCAAAATTTGGTGTATACAAAAAATGTAGTCATGTGTCCTCCATTTGACCATATGCATTGTTGAGGAATAAAAGAAGTGTAAATGCATACTTAATGTACAATTGGCATGCCTGGAATAGGTGGGCTAGGTCGGGTGGTACGTCGTACTTAGGCTTAGTTGTAATTTAGTATTCTGGAATCAGAATGGAAGACTGGATTACTGTTGATAAATAGTAACTTAAGTAGTCGATCCGCGAATCACCCAATACTACTTGTTGACTAGATGAGATCGGTCAATTTAGTTATTGCAATTGTTGTTTACATAAGTGTTTTTTGACCGTTGTTGAAAAATATTGTATTTGTTTGACACCATCCATCAATGTTTGTCTCTTTCTTATATCTTTCCTGTTCATCAGCACCCAGGGGCAGACAGACAGGGAGTGGGGAGTCGGCGGGACAACAGTCTGAACAGCACCACCAGGAGGACACCAATGAGGGCTCCTCTGCTGGCCCAGTAAGTCTTCTTGTTTTTAATAATATTTCTTATTCCATAAGTTTTACTGCACCATATTTTTCACGAACTATTGTTTCAGTTTCCAAATGCTATTTTTTTACCAAAAATTATCCCTCGATCTGTACGGTTTCAAAAATCTTGTTATCCCTGCCTCTGCTATGATGACTCTCAGTACTACTACTACTATCAGTCTGTCTGTACTGTAGTAGCTAAGCTTGCCCAGTTGGCCAGTGCCACTCTTTATGTGAAAGGTTGTAATAAAAACTCAGATTCACCAGTAGCTCTAGCCATTGAGTCCAATCCTTTGGGTCGTCCTCTTGTACTACTTCTAGTCTTATTGATCTTGAGTCTTTGTTAATCTTGAGGCTTTGAAAATTCACAGCAACAAATGCCCAACCAGGTTTATTACTATTTTGATAGGATAGCCTATAGGACATACTACTACTGTTGTAGGGATCTTGCACATACAGACCTTTGCACAAGAAAATAGGATGTTGGTGATGGTAAGTTGGACCTTCCTCACACACCTCAATCAGAAATTCAAAACCCACCACAATCCCCTGCTCGACTATAGTACTGTCTTGTCATAACTATTAGGTCTCCGAACCCTCCCCCCAAGATACCCAACAAGTAGACAACCCAGAACTTAACACACCCAACCTCTCAGTCGTGCAAGCAATGCACATGCACACCCTTACTTTAATTTGCTCACTCGTGTAAGTTAGTCCACACCAAATACCACCAAGTCTATGTAAGTTCAAAATGTTTATTTTGAATTGAGAAGCTCTGTACATTGTCCTATTATAAAATGCAGCACCAACCGGGAAATCAATAACATTAAAACAATAAACATTGTTACACTTACTTACAGTTGGGAATTAAATCATGATAACTGAACAGTGCTGGAAGGCAGCAGCACCATCCCCTAGGAATTTAGTTTATATACATTTATAAATGAAGATGTGAGTGAAGGGACCCCTCACCTTAGAAGAACCTAGTACTGGTAGTTGTTGCATCATTCAGAAGCTCTGCAAAGCTCTGGTTCGTAGAAAGGAATCTTCCGTCTGTAATGCGAAAAATGAAATGGTGCGCGTTAGTATATTGCAACTTGCAAGCATTTCTCAGCCGTGCCAAAAAGTGTAGCATTTATGGATAAGCAATATGGACTAACAGTACACCAGTACTTCCTAAAAAAGTGGCTTGTTAATGGTTTTGTTGACCGCTTGTACGCAGCGCGTAGACAGTAACAGTGTGAGGCAGGTCATGTCTTATACAAAAACTGCAAGGTAACGTCACATGTGCAAAATAAAAGACACAAAGGTAAAATGGTTGCATGGCTCGGGCTAACTAAGCAAAGGCTAGAATGACCATTTATAACTATTAGTGTCTACTCTACTACTACCTGATTTGTACTAGTGATGTATGTTAGTATTAACTCATTTTTCAACCTTGCTACTGATCAATAGGGGGGAGGTGTATATGACGCCTAATAAATGTGTAATGTTTTCTAGGCGCACTACCGACCACCATTGCCGGGGCCAGCGAAGGCGACGCGGAGGGAGAGGATGCGGCAGTTGCTGCAGATACCGACGGAGCGGTAGGGGGAGTGGCAGCACCAGTGGCGGGCGGTGGTAAGTTAGATTCATAATCCTTAACTATTGTTGAACTTGACAGTTCACTCACTGCAAGGGTGTACTGTATGTATACTGTACTGTTGAGACTTAGGGCCCCATTAGGATGGCGGGCGTATTGCCCCCGCCGGGCCGGCGGTATTCACCGCCGACACCGCAGGGGCAAACCTCCCGCCATCCCTGTAGAAAAGAGTCAGACCCCCCACATGTCGACAAGGCAGAAAAGGGTTCAATATGGCGGTGGTGTCTCTCTGAACACACCGCCAGCCATATAATCTGCATTTTGGAATGCCTTTGCGTGGCGGCATTGCCGTCCGCCATGGAAAGGCATGGAGACATTGCAGAGTATGCTTGGGGGGCCTCCATGGAGGGTACCTACCTATGCTATGGTACCCCCCCTGCCTTTCAAAGCAAAACGTGACAGGCTCCGTGCGGGGCCTGTCATGTTGTGCTTGGAAAAGCAGCACAACATGTATTTTTAGCATTGCTTTCGGCACCGCCAACCAGAATGTAAAAAAAAAACAGGATGCGCCCGCCACTGTGCCCGGCGCATCATCCTAATTAATTGTCCCCACGGGACCCCCACCCTTTTTAGCATGAGGATGGCGGGCGGACAAAGTCCGCCCTTCATCCGATGTCGTAAGTAAGTATGAGTTGTTGTGATCGTTTGAAGAGTGAACTAGAAGACTAGAATCCCTTTAATTGGCATAGGAGTGGAAGTATTGAGTAACCAATGGCCTCATCTTTCTGATTTCAACTCCGCTTTGAAAGTTTTATGGAGAAGAGCACCTGGTGCACTGTTCAACTAAAAAGTGAAAGACGGGTGGAAGGAAGAAGGACGGGCAAGATTTAAAATGTTATGTACTACTGTGCTTTATAGTGCTACTCTACCATGCCACTATGTGTATAAATAATTAACTTGTCTTACTGTTTTTCTAAGAGTATATTTTACAATTGTCTTGTTTTTTTCTTTTTGATACACAGCTACTGACTTCATCATGATCTCCGATACTTTTACTGACTGACTGTGAAGATCGGCCTGCAGTAGAAGTAAAATTGTTATTACACAACAAGAGTAGAAATATTATTGACTTGAGTCAGTGTTTAGTGTGTACAGAAAGATAGATTACTAGTACACTTTGACTTCACTTTGTGCACAACAAACAAACAACGAAAACACAAACACCAATCGCTCAGAGTCAGGTGTCCAATGCATGCCATTAATTGTCATTACCTGTTCCTTCTCATCTTAAGTTAACGGGCCGTCTATTTCGCCATCATCATGGACGGTGCTGTTGTGTCAATCATACTCATTGCGCAGATCGAGTGAGTCCCCTTCCTGTATTTAATTAAAAGCAATGTATCACCAAGCTGCAGGAGAAGTAAAAATTTCTTTTGTGCAAGAAGGGGAAAATTGAATTCACCTTGAGTTAAGTTTAGTGTGTTCTGTAGAAAGATGATTAGTGGCAGTGCACAATTACATAACTTCATGCACAACAAACACAACAAAATCATTCAGTCTGCGACTCTGCGTCCAATGCATAGCATCAATCATTACCTGTTCCATCTTATTTTCAGTTAATGAGCAGTCTCTCTCGGCTCTGAAAGGAGGATAGCTATAGTAGTCATCTGATTCATGCTCCACTTCTTTTGGCAGGACTAGGAAAGTTTGAATTTGTTCTTCTAGTATTTTTACCATCATCCAATCATCATTCATGAGGGCAATGGATTTGGGCGGGAGATTCAGTATGATGGAGTGGAGGAGCTGGATTCGGAGGACTGTACTGTCAAATTGCAGACACCTGAAACTTGTATATTAAATAAGAAGAGTAGAAGACGGTGGTAATGGATTTGCTGTGATTCACAAGTTTGTAACCGGAACAACAGACACACAAATAAAGGGGGGGGAAAAGGGAGGAAGACAGTAAGTGCAAGCCTAGTTGTCAGGGAAGTATAGCTCGTCCTCAAACTCTGGGTGGTCAGCCAGTAGTAGGTAATCATCATGTGACACACTACTTCCGTCACCTGAGCCGCTGTCCTCATCTTCCTCCATTGCTTCATGTATTGTGTAATTCGGTGGTATGAAGTGCTGATTCATTTTAATCATTGTTAACTTCTCCACGTTTTTGGGCGAGAGACTGGTCCTTCTCAATGTTACAATGGAACCAGCAGCACTGAAAACACGTTCGGAAGAGACACTTGCGACAGGGCAAGCCAGATAGCTTATCGCCAGCCTGCTGAGCAGTGGCCATTGTGACCTTTTCCTATACCAATACTGCAATGGGTTTTGATCAATGTACACCTGTGACGGGGCGGAGGACACAGGGGAAGCATTTACCACTGTTGGTCAAAGGACGCCTCTATGCCCCTTTCTCTCCCCCTGCAGCAACCAGAGGTACTCGGACTGCGGGAAGAATGGTACCCGTATCAGCCGCAGGACTGGCCGGTGGAAACTGGACAGGGTGCCTTTAATTCTGCCTTTCAAGATGACGAGACTCCTCCCGCCGATGACGTCGCGTTGGTGGGCTGCACAAAAACTGGAGAAACCCGGAAGGAGTCGGACGGCGTTTCCCTGGAGGTTGGCGGTGCATTGGAGTGGAGGCGAAGGCAGATTCGGAAGGACTGGAGCGGAGGAGATATCAGCGCGTTGAGAGGAGGGAAGGAAGGAGACGACTACGACAAGCCAGGAGGCCAACGACTTCTCGAGTCGCCCTGGCACGTCCCCAGGGGAGGGGCGTGGCTAGAGCAGGTACGTGGACGGGTAGCAGGCTGGTTGGGGAGAAGCTCACAACCCCCCCTGTAAACTACGTACTAGACCGATCCTCGTACTGCCCTGCTTCCTACATAATACTCTACCCTGTTTCCCCCCACTGAGCACGTAAGCACTTCCAACAGCAAACGAGACCACGCACTGAAGCACTGGGTTTCCCTCACTCCCGGCCCCGTATTGTTGAGTATCGGACCGTGGTCCTAACCCCTGGCTCTCTTTCTGTTTTCCTTGTCGGTGGGTCGTATTCCGGAGGGCGTCCTACACGAGTGTCAAGACACAACGAGGAGCAACACAGGACTGATACGGAAGGTGGGATAGACCGGACCCAGAGGGACACGACCCTGCTTAAAGAACCCCATCTCGGAGGAGGGCAAGCGGGGATAAAGAGGACTTATCGTACCATAGGAGTACAGTAAAATCTTATGGACGCTACTCCTTCAATTGTAAATAAAGTCTCAGTAAACTCATCCCACTTGGCTGTCGTCTCTGTCTTACTTACCCCACCACACTGGTGTCAGAAGTGGGATCTATCATCACAGTCCATCTGTATGCAAAGATGGACGCCCTCATCCAACACCTTATAAAGGGCCAAGAAAAATTGGAGTGGGCAGTGCAGAGACAGATGACATCGGCACAAGCAGACAGGGATCTGTTTCAAAACACCATTACGGCCCACATGGAGAGCCTGCAGAAGACCGGCCCGGTTGCGATGGTCCCAACACCCATGGAGAGTTGGCCCCTTACCGTACCCAATCCCTCAGGGATAGCATTGCAGAAATATGTACCGGGGAAGATCCTGACGTATTCTTGATGTATTTCGAGAGGGCTGCGAGGGCCTTGGGGTGGCCTGACGAAAAGTGGCCCTTCTTTTTGGCGCCGCTTTTGTCTGGGGAGGCCCAGTTTGCCTATAAGGTAGCCAATCCGACGGGCAATACTCCCTATCAGACAATTAAAGAGGTCATTTTGGACCATCTAGGGCTCGATGGAGAGGCCTACCATCTCCGCTTTCGGAGAGAGAGAGGTACACCCGGCGAGAACCCCAAAACTCTATTTTTTCGATTGAAGATGTCCGCGGATAAATGGCTACGACCGGCCACCAGCACCAAGGAGGAGGTGATGACCAAAATTTACTTAGAGCAATTCATGGAGGCTTTGTCGTATGCCTCACAACGATGGCTCAAGCAACATCCGGGACTGTCGCTGGAACAAGCCATCGAAATGGCGGCTAACTATGCCCGAGCACAACCAAAGACCTTGGGGTGGGACACTGAGAAGGGAGTAAAGGTACACACCCCTATCAAAACTGAAAAAAAAACGAAGACGACAATGCCTGACATACCCAAATCTAGGCCTATAAGGATCGACGGACCCCCTGTCCGCGGACCCCAATGTTTCGAATGTGGCGAATGGGGCCACATTGCTCGGCTGTGTCCCAAGAAAAGAATAACAGAAGAGCCCATGGAGGTTGGATATCTCCCCAAGACCATAATGTATTCAGCCGAAATGGGAACATCATTTTACGTGAGTGTGTGGTTGAACGGCATAACGGCAAAGGCCCTGTTAGATTCAGGATGTAGGCAATCCGTTGTCCAAAAAAGGCTAGTCCTGCCCCATCAATATGTCCAGGACGCAGTGGTTCATATAAAGTGTGTACATGAGGACGTTAGACCATACCCTCTTGCACAGGTAACGATGAGGCCCCTGGATAAGGAACCTTGTACAGTAAAGGTGGGGGCGGTAGACTCCCTGCCTGAGGATGTGATTTTAGGGGTGGATAATCCCGGGTTTCTATCCCTATTAAAAAAGTCGATGACCTCAACCCCCTTGACACCCTCCCAGACAGTAACAACCCTTCTCTCTCCTGAACCCTGGGTCATGGACCGCAGTTTCCGTTTTGCGCAGGCCAATGACTCCACATTGTTTAACGCCTGGGAAAGTGCCCACACGTCCCTGGATCAAGTGTCCAATAGCTATCCGAGATTTATCATAAAGAAAGATCTGCTATATCGGGAGGGGGTGGAAGGGGGGAACCCTCAGTTATTGATCCCCGTATCATTCCGCGACCAGGTTCTCTTCTTCGCACATACCCATCTCACCGCCGGACACAGCGGTAAAGAGAAAACTACGGATAGCATAGTGCGTTATTTCTATTGGGCCGGGATCTATAAAGACGTTAAGGACTATTGTTCGAAGTGCAAGGTGTGCCAACGACAGAACATACGCCGTCCCCCGGCAGCTCCTCTGGTCCCCCTGCCCACCATCGGACGGCCCTTCGAAAGAATCGGTATGGATTTAATCGGACCCCTACCGAGGTCCTCAAGAGGACATGTATACGCGCTAGTAATAGTTGACTACGCAACACGATTTATCGAGGCTTTCCCTCTGAGGACACCAACAACGGCACATATAGCCGAAAAATTGATCGAGCTGTGTTCCAGGGTCGGATTTACAAAGGAGGTTTTAACCGACCAAGGTACCCCGTTTACGTCAAAGTTAATGAGGGAAGTCTGTAAAACACTGGACATACGCCACCTGCGGACATCGGTCTACCACCCGCAAACGGATGGCCTCGTCGAGAGGTATAACCAGACACTAAAATCCACCCTGAGGAAAATGCTTTCCGCCGAAGGATCCGATTGGGATCGTCTCCTACCATTGGCCCTATACGTCATAAGGGCCCAGAAGCAGAGCAGCTTGGGTTATTCGGCCTTCGAACTTCTATATGGAAGAGTGCTAAGGTCCTTATTAGAGATGACCAAAGACGCATGGGAAACTGAAGGGGAACAAGAGCAAACGTCGCTCCTCGAGTATACGCACCAACTCCGGTCCAAACTGGGAAAATTGCGAACCCTGGCCCATTAAAACCTGGAGCCACAGAAACAGAAGCAAAAAAAGCATTACGATGTGGGGAAGAAGCTCCGAAAGGTCAATGTCGGTGATTGGGCATTACTCCTACTCCTGGAGCACGCCAGCAAAGGCAAGAACGAGTGGAAGGGACCTTACAAGGTGATTGAAACGATCGGCGATACCACTTACCGACTACAAATCTCACCCTCAAAAGTACAAACATACCATATTAACTTATTAAAAAAATGGATAGGACCAGCCCCAAAAAGTACCAACCTCCTCATACCCCTCCCCCAAAAAATCCCTCCACGTTGAACGAACTAGTTATCAGCGACGATCTCTCAGAATCGAGAAAACAACAATTGACGAAGACGTTACTCCCGTTTCAGGATATCTATTCAAACCTACCAGGGAAAACATCATTAGTTGAACATAACATCGAGACACATCCTGGAAAGAAGGTTAAACAAAAACCCTACCGAATCCCGGCAGCCCGACGAGAAGTCAAGGAAATGCTGCAACTCGGGGTTATTCGACCCTCCAAAAGCGACTGGGCATCACCCATTGTTATGGTCCCAAAACCAGACGGGTCACGGCGTTTTTGCATGGACTTCCGGGCACTAAACGCCATCTCCACATTCGACGCCTATCCCATCCCTCGTGTAGACGAGCTAATAGAAAGACTTGGAGAAGCCACATTCATCACGACGCTGGATCTGACAAAGGGATACTGGCAGGTGCCCCTCAGAGAAGCTGATCGGAAGAAAACTGCGTTCATCACCGACGAAGGGTTGTTTGAATTCACAGTACTTCCCTTCGGTCTTCACGGGGCCCCTGCCACGTTTCAAAGAGTCATGAACGCTATTCTACAAACCTTCCCTTCGTTCAGTTCAGCTTATCTGGACGACATAGTCATATACAGTAACACCTGGGAGGAGCATCTGGGGCATCTACAGACGATACTCATGGCATTACAACGAGCGGGGTTACACATAAACGCAAAAAAATCAAGGGCGGCATTCCAACGGGTTAACTATCTGGGCTTTGTATTAGGGGATGGCACAATCACACCCCAAGCATCCAAGATACGGGCCATTAAGGAGACCCCCTTTCCCAGTACCAAAAGAGATCTAAGGGCATTTCTGGGGCTTATTGGCTACTACCGTAGATTCATTCCGAACTTCGCAGACATAGCTGCCCCGCACACCGACCTTCTCCGTAAGGGCGTTAAACCCAGGGAGTTCCTGCAACCTAACCCTGAGGTTTTTCGAGCATCCTCGGAACTGAAAAACACGATCACAACACAACCAGTCTTATTGTCACCTAACTTCTCCAAACCCTTTATCCTTGCCACAGACGCCTCTGACCTGGGTTTAGGGGCGGTCTTATCACAGGAGGGTGAGGATGGACTGGAGCACCCCATTCTTTTTGTTAGTAGAAAACTGTTCCCAAGGGAGGCCAAATATCCGACTATTGAACGGGAATGTCTGGCCATCAAGTGGGCCGTAGATAAACTGCAATATTACCTGGAAGGTAAACCGTTCATATTGTATACCGATCACGCACCCTTGCAATGGATGTACAATAATAGGAGCCGGAACCCCAGAATCCTGCGCTGGTTCCTGTCATTGCAGCCATATGCTTTCACGGTACGACACAAGAAGGGGAGAGAGAACGGAAACGCTGATTATTTGTCTAGGGTCTTCCCTCTCCCCGAACGGGAGAATCCAGGGGAGGAGGAGTGTGACGGGGCGGAGGACACAGGGGAAGCATTTACCACTGCATGGAACTGTTGGTCAAAGGACGCCTCTATGCCCCCTTCTCTCCCCCTGCAGCAACCAGAGGTACTCAGACTGCGGGAAGAATGGTACCCGTATCAGCCGCAGGACTGGCCGATGGAAACTGGACAGGGTGCCTTTAATTCTGCCTTTCAAGATGACGAGACTCCTCCCGCCGATGACGTCGCGTTGGTGGGCTGCACAAAAACTGGAGAAACCCGGAAGGAGTCGGACGGCGTTTCCCTGGAGGTTGGCGGTGCATTGGAGTGGAGGCGAAGGCAGATTCGGAAGGACTGGAGCGGAGGAGATATCAGCGCGTTGAGAGGAGGGAAGGAAGGAGACGACTACGACAAGCCAGGAGGCCAACGACTTCTCGAGTCGCCCTGCCACGTCCCCAGGGGAGGGGCGTGGCTAGAGCAGGTACGTGGACGGGTAGCGGGCTGGTTGGGGAGAAGCTCACAACCCCCCCTGTAAACTACGTACTAGACCGATCCTCGTACTGCCCTGCTTCCTGCATAATACCCTACCCTGTTTCCCCCCACTGAGCACGTAAGCACTTCCAACAGCAAACGAGACCACGCACTGAAGCACTGGGTTTCCCTAACCCCTGGCTCTCTTTCTGTTTTCCTTGTCGGTGAGTTGTATTCCGGAGGGAGTCCTACACGAGTGTCAAGACACCACGAGGAGCAAGACAGGACTGATACGGAAGGCGGGATAGACCGGACCCAGAGGGACACGACCCTGCTTAAAGAACCCCATCTCGGAGGAGGGCAAGCGGGGATAAAGAGGACTTATCGTACCATAGGAGTACAGTAAAATCTTACGGACGCTACTCCTTCAATTGTAAATAAAGTCTCAGTCAACTCATCCCACTTGGCTGTCGTCTCTGTCTCACTTACCCCACCACAACACCTCTGTTGGGTCGTCCAGATAGGCCTGTACCATCCGCTCAATGTTCAGGGGTGCTGCTGGTAAGCTTTCGTGCTCTTTTCTCTGTGCACCAGCACTGTGCTTATTAATGCCTAACTGTACATACCAATCGTCTAATGATTGGACTGGGCCTAATGATCCAGTTATTGTTGCTGTTGTCGATAGTGATGGTGAGTGTTGTGATCCAAACGCACTGCCCTCAGCCTACGAAGTTGCACTTGATCCTGCATGGCCTGCTGCAGTACTTCTTGTGGGTTGATCTTGCGGGCTTTTATTTAGCAGCCGTTCGTTTTCCAACTTACTGGCTGTTTTAGCTATACAAGTTTTGTAGCGGGCAACATCAATCTCGGAAAAAGCAAAGAATGTCTTCAGTCCAAATTTTGCACGTGGATCCAGAATTGTGGCACACATGTAATGTTCTTGTGACAACATTTTATTTTGTATCCTTACATTTTCAGCTTAGCGACGGGCTAAGCTCTCCACCAAGTGACAGGCTTCCCTTTTGTCCTCTACACCTTTGTATGATTCAGACACATTCTTCAGCTGATGCTCTAGCATTTGCAATAATGGGATAGCTTGGCCCATTGTACAGTCCTCCTTCCTGACTTCACGCGTGAAGACCTAAAAAGGACAAAGCATCTCAGTCAGGCATTTAATTAGGCTCCATTGCTCCATCTCAAGGTTCATGCCTTTAACAGTAGCATCCCCTCTTCTTTTCCAGACATATTCATGGAGTGATCTGTACTGCTCATACAGACGATCAAGCATGTAATACGTTGAGTTCCAACGTGTTGCCACCTCCTGGATGAGTGCCTTGACTGGCATCCTATGTTCACGTTGGATGATCCTCAGCTGCTTCCGAGCTTTAAAAGAATGGCTGAAGTGAGTGCATATTCTTCGGCAGATGGCCAGTAAATTGCTGACTATGGGTCTTGAACTATAATGTTTATGCAGTGCGCCAAACACGGAACCCTGAAATAGGAACCAAGTTCCATGGCCTTAAGTACATTACTGCAATTGTCTGTGGCAACAAAACCAATACTAAGCCCTCTTTGCCGCAGCCACTCCAAAACCTTGCTGTAAAAGTCGTGTAAAATGTTTTCAGCCGTATGAGATTTCTCCATGGCGAACAAGTTGCATGTTTCCGAGTACCTTTAAAAATCGCAGCTGTGTCAACAGCACCTCGTGCAGATAGCTTATCTCTAACCCCCACAAAAGAGACCCAGTGTGCAGTGATGCACATTTAATCTGTGGCTTGGCAACTGGTCCACATGTCTGTTGTCAGGTGGATATTGTGAACAGCACTCTGCTATAAAGCTTGTCCAACCAATGGAAACCCACCCCTTCCACCTATGAAAAAGGAAGAAGGTCCAGCGCAAAAATTTTAGCCAGCTTCGCATTGTACAACCGTGCCGTTGGGTGGTTGCGTTGGAACTGCCCCTCCAACCTAAACATGCTCTCAATGGTAGGCTGGATTACTTTCCTTTGTGGTGCTGTTTTCATTAACCCACTTAGGCTCAACGACACAGTTTGTCTCATTGCGGTACTCGGTCGCCTTGGTGTCTCAGCCTGACTCTGAGTATGGCTCTTACTGCGGTGCCACTCAGATGTTACTGAGGAGGATGTGGGCGGTACCACTGCACTACTGGGGACAGGGCTAGAAATGCCTCCCTCTTCTTCACCTTCCACCGCAATAATATCGCTCTCTGATTCTTCCTGACCAACTTCAATGGGTTGAGTTTTTCTACTTTCTTTTAACTGAAGTAGGTGATTCTCCCACACAATAGTGTGGTGTATTCTGAGATGACTTGCTTGGCCTCCGGTACCATAGTTTGTACCAAGCTTACCCCGCCGAACACCTTGCTGACAAATTGAGCATATAACAACGTTCTCCTCCGTGGTGCTAACAGAAAAGAAGTCCCAAACTGGGGAGGAGAACTTTCTGGCACTGCTGGATGTGCCACTTTCAATACCAGATGAACTGGAGGGTGTGCTTGAAATGTGACCCTGTGCACCTAGACTGTGACTTTTACTACCACTACTTACTGAGATGGTTGAGCTGGATGTAGGTCCCTGCCGGGCCTTGGAAAATATGGCAGCTGGAGGTAGTGGTGGTGTAACCTGTGTTGGTGATATCCGTGCTACATCCCGCTCAGTAGCAGCCTTTCTGGATAGGGTGAGAATGTTGGCCTCCAATCCCTTTGGGGCGGGAGTAATGTGCGTGATGACTGGCTCGTCTTCATCAACATCAGCATCACCCCACTCTTCTACATTCTACCTCCATAACTCTAAGTTTTTCTGCGACCTTCCTTTTCAGAAGCATTGTCTTGTGGCGTCTATCACTCTCAGACTGAGCTGGTGGCTGCTAAGTGGCATCACGATCATCAGAAGCGGAGCTTAAAGAAGAAGATGATGGACTAAGCCTCCTTTTCCTTGCTGGTGGTCTGGAAGACAATAGATCTTCTGAAACAGTGGTTTGACTTTGCTCCACTTTGTCTGCAGGAAGCTCGATTTCCTGAAATGCCCCTACGTCAGGAGCAACAACTACTATGGTGGGCTGTTGCGGCTGCTGCTGTTCTTGTTGCGGCTGCTGCTGTTCTTGTTGCGGCTGCTGCTGTTCTTGTTGTGGCTGCTGCTGTTCTTGTTGCGGCTGCTGCTGTTCTTGTTGAGGCTGCTGCTGTTCTTGTTGCGGCTGCTGCTGTTCTTGTTGCGTCTGCTGCTGTTCTTGTTGCGGCTGCACACTTACCTGCTGAGTTTGCGCCTGCGTTGATTGTGTACTACTTTGCGATAATGACATTTCTTCAACATCGCTGCTCGTTAGTAGACTGGCTACATCTGCGACACTAAAGCCATTGGGCCTCGGTTGGTGGGGTTGGACCGCTGTGCGGCTCCCAGCTTGGTTCCCGGACAACGCTGCTGCAGGCGTAACTTTTTTGGTGCCAAAAAAAAACATTGGCCGGCACACCACCAGTCGTGGTTAATGGCACTTCCTTTTTCTGTTCCTTCTTCTCACCGGCAACTTTCTTGGTACTGGACCTGGTACCTTTCTTTGGGGCCATCTTCTTCAGATGTCAGGCAGGATGCAGATGCACAACAAGTTCTGGTCACACGTGGACGTGATGCGCAGCAGGACTTCTGTCTGGCAGGCAGTACAACGGGTAGCCGGGTGATGCTGATGACACCTCCTCCTCTGTCTTTTGTGCACCTAAAAGCAAATAAGTCAGGAGAAGAACATCAGTGAAATGTTGCATTTATTTGTTGTGGTTCAGTTACTTAGTACTGTACTAGTGCAAACAAAAGATATAGTCTAGCCATTTATGACTTTTTTTGAACAAGGGCTATGTTATACTACTGTGTACAGTCAGTCACACACTACACTCTCAGGAAGGATAGGAAATTTAATAATAACCACCAAAATAAAAATTTAATGGAAGTGGGGTAGACCCTATTTGCCATTAAATTATTTGAACATCTCAGCATCCATGGAGCTGCTGCTGGCAAAGGGGGTGGATGGATGGAAGCAGTAAGCCAAATAGCCAATAGGAAAACCATACAGGCCTGTGGCAAAAGCAGGACACTAATAACTCCCAGTCCAAACACAAAAAAAGGCCACCAGCCACATGGACACTCACAAATCACAAACAAGCAGGGGGCCTGGGAAACACCAGGAGCTGACAAAAGGCCTATAAAAGCCAGGTAAAGGATGCATGCTAAAGCACACTGCTCTGCCTTTTTAATGCAACAAAATGCAAATACGAACATTCACAGGCCCCAAAAAGGTCTGCAGGGTGCATGCATGGCACACCAACACACCAGACACATACAACAAAAGCATGTCTTTAAGACAACCAACATCAGAAAGCCCACCCCAAAAAAACACACTTCCCCAACTCAATCTAATGCCATCCATGCCCTAAATGATGTCTAAATTCAACAGACCACACAGAAAACACTTGATTAATAAAGCTCTGGCTACCTGCTCTGATCCTAGTGGATGAAAGCAGGCCTGTTGGCAGACAAGGCCAGGCAAGCTTGCAGGCCTAGGCTTGAAAATGGCCACCAGCCACATGGCCAGGCCCAACAACATCAGAAAGCCCACCCCAAAAAAACTTGCCCAACTCAATCTAATGCCACCCATGCCCTAAATGATGTCTAAATTCAACAGACCACACAGAAAACACTTGATTAATAAAGCTGTGGCTACCTGCTCTGATCCTAGTGGATGAAAGCATGCCTGTTGGCAGACAAGGCTAGGCAAGCTTGCAGGCCTAGGCTTCAAAATGGCCACCAGCCACATGGCCAGGCCCAACAACATCAGAAAGCCCACCCCAAAAAAACACACTTCCCCAACTCAATCTAATGCCATCCATGCCCTAAATGATGTCTAAATTCAACAGACCACACAGAAAAAACTTGATTAATAAAGCTGTGGCTACCTGCTCTGATCCTAGTGGATGAAAGCAGGCCTGTTGGCAGACAAGGCTAGGCAAGCTTGCAGGCCTAGGCTTCAAAATGGCCACCAGCCACATGGCCAGGCCCAACAACATCAGAAAGCCCACCCCAAAAAAACACACTTCCCCAACTCAATCTAATGCCATCCATGCCCTAAATGATGTCTAAATTCAACAGACCACACAGAAAAAACTTGATTAATAAAGCTGTGGCTACCTGCTCTGATCCTAGTGGATGAAAGCAGGCCTGTTGGCAGACAAGGCCAGGCAAGCATGCAGGCCTAGGCTTCAAAATGGCCACCAGCCACATGGCCAGGCCCAACAACATCAGAAAGCCCACCCCAAAAAAACACACTTCCCCAACTCAATCTAATGCCATCCATGCCCTAAATGATGTCTAAATTCAACAGACCACAAGAAAACACTTGATTAATAAAGCTGTGGCTACCTGCTCTGATCCTAGTGGATGAAAGCAGGCCTGTTGGCAGAAAAGGCGAGGCAAGCTTGCAGGCCTAGGCTTCAAAATGGCCACCAGCCACATGGCCAGGCTCAACAACATCAGAAAGCCCACCCCAAAAAAACACACTTCCCCAACTCAATCTAATGCCATCCATGCCCTAAATGATGTCTAAATTCAACAGACCACACAGAAAACACTTGATTAATAAAGCTGTGGCTACCTGCTCTGATCCTAGTGGATGAAAGCAGGCCTGTTGGCAGACAAGGCCAGGCAAGCTTGCAGGCCTAGGCTTCAAAATGGCCACCAGCCACATGGCCAGGTCCAACAACATCAGAAAGCCCACCTCAAAATAACACTTCCCCAACTCAATCTAATGCCATCCATGCGCTAAATGATGTCTAAATTCAACAGACCACACAGAAAACACTTGATTAATAAAGCTGTGGCTACCTGCTCTGATCCTAGTGGATGAAAGCAGGCCTGTTGGCAGACAAGGCCAGGCAAGCTTGCAGGCCTAGGCTTCAAAATGGCCACCAGCCACATGGCCAGGCCCAACAACATCAGAAAGCCCACCCCAAAAAAACACACTTCCCCAACTCAATCCAATGCCATCCATGCCCTAAATGATGCTTGAAAATGAAATACATTCAAAAAACACCAAAGGAACAGTTGCTTCATCATGCACACACCCATAAGGCCATGCCCATGACTAGCTCGGGCCTACTACTGACTACTACTACCCACAACATTTTTAAAAAAATGCCCCCAATCAAACAGACACAACAACCACGTACTTGTAAAATATCCAAATCAAAAAATCCTCAAATCCAATTACAATGATGCAGCAGACAAAAAGAGTGATCTTTTCAGCTCAAAATCCAAAGGCAGAATGAGCAGGAGATGGACAAAGCACTGGGAGGAGCCTGCTGGACAGGAACAGGAAGTTGGAGATTCTGTGTCACTTCCTCCCTCTCCCCACCTTTTTAAAAAAGGACTCCTTGCACAAAAAAGGACAGCCAAATGTCAATCTGAGGAGTTGTTTTCATCCAAAATCATCATTTGCAGAAGGTTTCATGCTGCTAGAGCTGATATTCTTCTCCAAATTGAAAATTTTACATGTTCGAGTTCTTGAGCTTCACATTACTTCCGCCGACGTGATCGCGCGACAAATGACGTGATCGCGCGACAAGTGACGTTAATGCGGGCACGAACTGTTGCGAGACAGCGCAAAATGGCTACCAACAATCCAATATCTCGTGGAGAACGCGACCGGGTCGGGAAAACTTGTCGGCGAACGCGGGTATTCAGGTAAGGCGATCGCGCGCACGCGAGAATGTATTTTTTTACAGGGCGAGCAAGAAAATAATTACCGCTAAGATGCGGATTGCGGAAATTTTGACATTTTCGCGCTTTCCGCGGAACGCGAAAATGTCAAATTATCGCAATTTTCGCGAACGGAATGGAATTTTGGCCCAGGCCTACTCTTGAGGGAGGAGAAGCAGATCCTGAAGAAGGAACTGCCCCAGAGGGACTTGAGCCTGATCAGGTTGAGTTCTTGGGGGCAGGGGGCCCTTCTAGGGAAGATCTGAGTAAGGAGTAACAGTGCTGCCCCTCTCTTGAACCCCTCAGACAGCAGGCTGCTGAGGCTGCTGGGAATGCTAGTGTGTCCCATAAGGTTTATTGGGATGAGGGACTCCTATATTCTGAGGGTAGCGATCCAACCCCTGGAGCCACCAGGAGGTTGGTAATACCTCAGAAGTTTAGGGGGTTCCTCTTGACCCTAGCACATGACCTTGGCAGGTCACTTGGGCCAAAACAAGACCTGGGACAGGCTTGTTCCACATTTTCATTGGTCACATATGTCAGAAGACACCAAGGAGTTTTGTCGCTCCTGTGTCACTTGCCAAGCCAGTGGCAAATCTGGTGGCACAACAAAGGCCCCCCTGAAACCACTACCTGTGGTGGGGATACCCTTTGAAAGGGTAGGGATTGACATTGTTGGTCCCCTTGACCCTCCAACTGCATCTGGGCACAGATTTATCCTGGTGGTAGTGGATCATGCCACCAGGTACCCAGAGGCAATTCCCCTGAGGACCACCACAGCCCCTGTGGTGGCAAGAGCCCTCATTGGAGTTTTCTCCAGGGTGGGTTTCCCAAAGGAGGTTATCTCTGACAGAGGTACCCTCTTCATGTCAGGATATTTGAAAGAAATGTGGAAGGAGTCTGGTGTAACTTATAAATTCACCACCCCCTATAACCCACAATGCAATGGGTTGGTTGAACGTTTCAACCAAACCCTTAAGAGAATGATTAAAGGACTCCCAGAGAAGCTTAGGCGGAAATGGGACCTTCTTCTTTCCTGCCTTTTGTTTGCATACAGAGAGGTTCCACAGAAGGGGGTTGGCTACAGCCCATTTGAGCTTCTGTTTGGACACCCTGTAAGAGGTCCATTATGTTTAGTAAAAGAGGGCTGGGAGTTATCTCTCAAGCCCCCCAAACAGGATGTGATGGACTATGTACTTGGTCTCCGCTCCAGGATGGCCGAATACATGAAGAAGGCAACCAAAAACCTGGAGGCCAGCCAAGAATTACAAAAAACTTGGCATGACCAAAAGGCTGTGCTGACTGTGTACAAGCCAGAACAGAAAGTGTGGGTGTTGGAGCCTGTGGCCCCAGCAGCCCTCCAAGACAAATTGAGTGGCCCCCATACCATTGTTGAGCAAAAGGGAGAAGTCACCTACCTGGTGAATCTTGGTACTCCCAGGAGCCCCCTGTGGGTGCTCCATGTCAACAGATTGAACCCATATGTTGACAGGGCTGACATGGGCTTGCTCATGGCAACTGATGAGGAACAGGAGGAGGAGAGTGACCCTCTCCCTGACCTGCTCTCACAGAACCCTGATGCTGGGTCAGTAGATGGTGTTGCTTTGGGAAGCAGCCTCACTGACCATCATCAAACTGAATGAAACAGTACAGACATATGTTTAGCCTGACCCTTAGTTAGACTACTTGGTGCACCCATGAGGTGGACACTGGGGACGGTCTGCCTGTCAAGAGTAAAATCTACAGGCAACCTGACCATGTCAGGGACTGTATCGGGACTGAAGTCCAGAAAATGTTGGAATTAGGTGTGATTGAGCCTTCAGATAGCCCTTGGGCTAGCCCAGTAGTCCTAGTACCCAAGCCTCATACCCAGGGTAGTAAGAAAGAAATGAGGATTTGTGTAGACTACAGAGGCCTCAATGCAGTCACCAGGACTGATGCCTATCCCATCCCAAGGGCAGATGAGCTGATTGATACTTTGGCCTCAGCCAAGTATCTGAGTACATTTGCCCTGACAGCTGGCTTCTGGCAGATCAGGTTAGGTGATGATGCAAAAGCCAAAATAGCATTTTCGACCCCTAGTGGGCACTACCACTTTGTGGTGATGCCCTTTGGATTGAAAAATGCACCTGACACTTTTCAGAGGTTGGTGAACAAAGTTCACCTCAGAAATATTTTGGAGGCCCTGCAGAAAGCAGGCCTCACTATCAAGGCCACTAAGTGCCAGATAGGGCAGAGTTAGGTTGTGTACCTGGGCCACCTTGTAGGTGGGGGCCAGGTTCAGCCTTTACAGAGCAAAATCCAAACCATCATGGAATGGGTTGCTCCAACCACCCAGACACAGGTGAGAGCCTTTTTAGGCCTGACTGGGTATTACAGGAGGTTTGTAAAGGGATATGGATCTATAGTGACCCCCTTGAATGATCTTACCTCAAAGAAAATGCCAAAAAAGGTTCAGTGGACAGCTAGCTGTCAGAAGGCATTTGAAGACCTAAAGCAGGCCATGTGCACTGCTCCCATCTTACAGAGTCCAGACTACACCAAAAAGTTCATTGTCCAAACAGATGCTTCTGAGCTGGGTGTGGGAGCTGTACTGTCTCAACTGAATGATGAAGGTCAAGACCAGCCAGTAGCTTTCATTAGCAGAAGGCTGACCCCTAGAGAGAAAAGTTGGTCAGCTATAGAGAGGGAGGCCTTTGCTGTGGTGTGGGCCCTGAAGAAGCTGAGGCCATACTTGTTTGGCACTCACTTCATAGTTCAGGCTGACCACAAGCCCCTCCTATGGCTTAAACAGATGAAAGGTGAAAACTCAAAACTTTTAAGGTGGTCCATTTCCCTACAGGGGATGGACTATACAGTGGAACATAGACCTGGGACCCAACATGCCAATGCAGATGGACTCTCAAGGTATTTCCACTTAGAACACGAAGACTCAACTGGTCAAGGTTAGTTTAGTGTCCCTGCGTTTGGGGGGGGGGGGGGGGTTGTGTAGGAGAGTAGGATCTACCTCTTATGTTGACCCACTTTTTTCTGATGTTTACACTGGTTTCTGGCTATAGTCTGGCTGGGACTCTGCTAATCAGGGCCCCCGCCTCTCTGTTCTCTCTAAACAACATGGAGTGCATATAAGGTGCACTAGTGATTGGATACTGTGGTGCCTTATGAGTCCCTAGTATATGGTACCTTAGGTACCAAGGGCATAGGTACTTCACAGGCCTACCAGGGGCTAAAGAATGTATTATGCCACCCCTGGGAAGCAGACTAAATCTGACACCACAGGCCTGCTACTGCAGCCTGGGTGAGGGGGTGCTAGCACTCCTCACTGAGATATAGGTTCACTATATCTCTCCTGCACACACATGTAAACTTATCAGTCACCCCAAAGGCAGGCCCTATCAATCCTGAGGGCAGGGTGCCTGGTTTCCATGTGAGGGGGTGCCTCTGCCTGAGCAGGGCCCCTCTGCAGCTCTTAGAGTCCATTCTCCGGGGCTGTTTGTGAATGCGGTCAAACCATATACTCTTAAGTGCATTGTAACCTCGCGGTAAATGCTAACTTTGGAATGGCTGCATCAAAACATGTCGTGTTTGGTGTCAAATGCTTTGGAATCATACCCCCACACCAGTAACTGCTGTGGGAGTATGATCCCACCCTTCTAGAGGGATAGATATGTACCTACTGTGGAAACGCAGTAGATTCCTGAAGAGCCCTGGCATCACAAAATGGATGCCACCAGTCACAGACACTGGGCTGCCCTCCTGCTGATGACCGAAACTAAAAGTGGAGGAGGCCTAACAATAGGTATCCTGTCACAGGGAGGTGTGACCACCTCCCAGACAGGGTTTAGTGTATTGGGGTTGGGTGGGTGCACTCTTAGAGTGCTTTGAAGTCCTGCACTTGGGGAGCAGTAGGCTCCTCTGTGCTTACACCAGTTTAAACCGGCTCAGGGGCTACCTGCCCCTGCTCTGGCGCGAAACTGGACAAAGGAAAGTGGGTGTAGCCACCCACTCCCCTGACCCTCCCATAGGTGGGGTCCTAGAGCTAGTCCCTCCCTTCCTTCTAGTATAAGTTAGGGAACCCTTGCCATTGCAAACTAGATACCCCTGGACGACGCTCTGAAGACGAATCCCGGACCTTCGACGTTCCACTACCTCTGGAAGATGGAAGAATCTCCCTTGGAGTCAAGGAGGGACTCCCCTGCTTGGAAGGCACCAAAAACTGCAATCAACGGTCAGAAACTCCATCGCTCCTGCCAGAGCCTGAAGTCCCTGCAGGCCAGGAAGAGGATTTCCTGACATCTCCAAGGCCATCGTGAGTCCCCAGCGATGCTGAGGCAAGTGGACCCCACGAGTGACGAGGAACCGCAATCCCTGGGTACCGTGCACTATTTTCGAGTGCAACCCCTTCACGACGTTCTACAAACCTGTGCTTTCGCCCACGTGTGGTCCAAGCCTCTAGCAGGAATCCCTCCGAAGATCAGAGGCCTAACCTGTCCCGAGTGACCGTGGGCCCCTGTTGAGTGGATCCTTCTGAGGCGTCTTCGCGATCCCTTGCTGGTTGGCTTGTGGGTCCCCTGAAGACTTTTCTACAGTTCCAAAGGGCTCCCCTGGTTGCTCCAGGTCCGCCCTGACTTACCCTTGCTGGGTGAGTCCCTCAGACCTTGCTGGTCTGCCCCGCTGACTTTTCATCCTTTCCACGAGACTTGCTGTTACCAAGGCTTGTTGGCTCCAATCTGGTCACCGACACGACAGTAAGCTGCAGACTTTGTGGGACACGCCGAATCCAGCTCCTGGTTGTCGTCGACGCCTCCTGGACCTCGTGGCTGAAGAGTCAAGACACCCGTGGATCACCTGAAATCACCCGACGACTGTGGGCATCCATCTTCCTTGCCCCGGGTCACTGCCAAGTGACTTTGAACACTGTCCCCTCTGCTTTCAGGTCTTCCTTCTTCTGAATCCATACTTGGATTCCACTGGATATTTCTCCTGTCTTCACAAGCAGCAAGTCTTCATTGGCTCCCATTGAAAACGACGCCACGACCCGACACCAAAAGACACCTATGCACCCGGCTTCCCTGGGTGAGGTAACTCCAGCACTACGGTGCTCCTGTGGGTGTTGGCTCTAGAACTACTTACCCTGTAAGTGACTTGCTTGTAGACTCTCCCGAAGTATCCTTAAACTCTTAATTTCCAATCGCGACTTGCTCCATTGAAGTCAATAGGGATTCGCGGCTGTGTTCTCATGCTGCATGCGTCTCCCGTGGGTCCTTTACTTACCTGCCCTGGGTGGTTTCGTGAGGCCCCAGCGCTTCTGAAGGCCCTAGGCTGTGTCCCTTTGCAAGTCGTTGTTCTTAAATCTCTTTTTTAGTATATGGTCTGGTACGCCCCTAGGGCCCCAGCCATATTTGGGCTTAACTTGTTGTGAAACATTGATTGTGCATATGTTCCTGCCTTCTAATCTCATAAAGCGATTAGAAGAGATTTGTTTATTAATAAATACATATATATTTGATATATATACCTGTGTGGTGTCCTTTCATTTGGTAATTTAAGAGACTAACAGTTAAAACAAGCTGCTTTACATTCCTCTAAAGACTTATTCTGAAGGCTGCTCTCCACAGCTACCACTAGGATAGCTTTCTTGAAAGGTTGTCTTAAACCTACTACCATAAGAGTCGAATTGTACTGGTGCAAGGTGTCCACTTTAAATAGTGAACAGCATATACCAGGCCAACTTCTCACAGTGAGGCATTATAATGATAGGTATATATCACTTTTACATAACAATTCAACATATCATTAAAAGCTTTTTCAAATTTACTGTCACGTAATCCACTCAATTTGGTGGAGCCCATATCCGATTTCCTCTTTTCTAAGCTTTCTTCCCCTTGCAAGAATATAACGCTATAGCAAGGTTGTAAATTGCCAGGAGTTGCGTAAGCCATTGCTGGAAAGGAGTGGGGGGGGATTTATCGAGCCAAGCAGATGCTGCACATAATCGGTACACCGCTATGGAGACAAACATAAACAGTCCAACAAAATAAGTTGGTGGGTAAGGAATATTTTAATTTTCAGATTTTTCTTAAGGAATTTATTTATGTCTGCTTTATTCTTATCTAATGCAGGGCAAGTCCCAAACATATGTACCAGATCTGCCCCAAACACTGGCATTTAGGGCAACTAATAACCTGTATTGCCCTCCCATTTAGCGATCTTGCTGGGGGTGTAATATAGGTCAAAAATGGTTTTCTAGTGTTGAGCCGCTAAATTGGCGGACAGCAATATAGAGTGACCTAGTTCGAGAGACTAAGAATGAGTTATCTGAAGCCCCCTGTAATATAGAGTGCCCGACAGCCGAGAACTCCAAGATGGCCCCCTGTCCTCGACCACCAAGTGAGAAAGTCGGCGGTCGAGAAGGCAGTCCGAGAGAAAATGAGGTCAGGGAAAAGCAGATAGGACGAACCCGAAGGTGAAGACTGGCAAAGAGGAGAACCGACCGAAGAGAAAACGTGGGAGAGCCAACCAAGTAAACTGGAGGGAGGAGGAACAACCAGGGAGATCGAGGCTTGCTCAGGACAGAACGCCGCCAGTGTATCCGGACATCCCGGAGGAAGCCAGGATGCAGTGGTACACCTTGCTGTGGTCTAGGAGGACCGTGGCACCAGGCAAGTGCCTTTCCTTCAAGAAACTGACAGGGGGGTGAAGGGGAACACAGCATGACTGGGGCACTGTCATTGTTTAATTCCTCACCCCTTTTTCCCTCACATACTGGTGACGGTGCAGCACAGGTGAAGGGTAGTGTACCACTGAGACGTTAAGCAGGAGACTGAGCCGTTCTTTGTTCTTGTTTCTTTTGGCTTTCCCTATTCTGGACAACATGAGTGTCTTGTGAGGATGGACATGTCCTAAGAAGCTACCTACCTGAAGGGGACCTGACGTGGAGGATCATCCAGCAGGAGCTGGAACCCCAGAGACTCTTGTGTTCCCCTTCCCACCCATCAGGAGCTGGGCCCCAGAAATATTTGTGTTTCCCCTTTCCACCCAGAAGGATATGAGCCCCATAGACATTTGTGTTTCCCCCTTCTCACCCAGCAGGAGCTGGGCCCCAGAGACATTTGTGTTTTCCCTTTTCACCCAGCGGGAACTGGATCCCGGAGACGTATGAGATTTACCTTACACGGTTTGTAGAATTGGGAACTGTTAATTACCTTAATTATAACCAGCAGAATAAATCCTACTAGGTGTGACCAAGCGCCTCATCCTTAGCCACGGGCTTTCTGGTGTCTTGCTTTTATAGGGCCTGAAAGTCCCTTATCACCCCTTTTCTAGGGTAGGAACTTACGTCACCCCCATTTGCCATTTCAAAGATTGTTTCTCCAAATCATCTTTCGAGAGAGAGTTTAAATCCCCATACAGCCGACCAATCGTGAAAGGATGAATGTATATGTTTTCATAAGTGTGAAGATCTATAAGGTCTATTCTACTAATGCCTAGTTGTCTCCCCCCTTTTTGGTTAGAAAGTCCCTGGCTTGCAGCTATTTAAAAAAATCCTTTTGACTAAGCTCGAACTTCAAGCTTAATTCCCCATTCAGTGTAGAAGTCCCCAAGCTTACGCAAGCCCTTACCTTTTCATCCAACCATATATGAGTCCCTGAAGATCCCCAGGAGACAGAGGTTTACATGTACTGGGTATAGAAATTAAATCAAAACCCAGTCCCAGTTTTTTTACAAAGCTGCCCAGATCTTATAGGCTCCCTGAATGGTCTTCAATCATGTTTTTTTAAAGTAACTGGGTTCTGTCTGGTGTAGAAGACAACCTCTAGCTTCGGTTTCGAGCAGCAGTGCGAATCCCAAGGGGATTTCTAACCTTCCGCTCCCATCCCCCTCTCCAATTAAGGTGGTCAGGTATTGCAACAATGAAGCCCAATAGTACTATCGGAGTGAGGGTTGGAAACAGAAGCGAGGAGGCCGTATAGGATGAATATTGCAGGGTTTTTATTGATCGGAATTAATAACCCGCAGTGATAGGTAGGATGTAGTTGTAAACCAGATCGAACAAAGTCTATAACACAAATGTTCTTGCTGGGATAGCACAGAAAGTTCGCTGGAGTTGTCTTCCAAGGGTTCTCTTTCAGCTAGGTTGTCAGGTGGTCGGTGTAGCTCTTGACACTCTTTTGGTATGGGTTCCCCGGAGTACACTCAAACAAAGAAAGAAAACAGCGGTTACTGACCATATCCTGTATACACACTTTTTAGCAAGACCGTCACCACACCACGTGCGAGATTGAGGTATCACAGGTGAAGTTAAAGTAAGAAAAAAACACGTGCGAGGGCTTTTACCTGTGGGCACTAAAAAAAATAAATCAAGAATAGGAGCTATTACTCTGATGGCAAACACAGGACTCCTTGCATTTACCGCCTACGATAGTTCTAACCAGGCAGGGTGGTATATAGGCTGACTTCTGGGGATAATGCGGTAAGGCGAGAGGAAAGGCATTACTCTGCTTCCCCCAAATTACCGACCCCACTCCCTTGTTATCCCCGCGGCTCCCGTTACATACCGCTGTCTGCCACAACTCTCCTGAGTTTTGGCGGCTCGTACGTGTCCTCCAGGCTCCACCACTCCTCGGTCCAGGTATCGGGACCCTCCGGATCTTCGTCTGGATTCTCCTTGGCGGTGCCTCGGTGTAAGTCGGCGTCCTCGGTTCCTTCGGCGTCTGCTCCTGTCTCTGTAGACTTCCTTTCATCTAGCGCACAAGTTTATCCAACTTCCGTCTTTTTCTGCTGTTCTCGACCTCTTTGGCTGGTTTCCCATTGGTTAGGCTGCTGAGTCCCGCCGCTTCCGGGAGGAACGACTTCCAGGTCACGTTCGGCATACTGTGGGGCGGGGAAAAGATTCTTCGTTATCGGGCACTCAGTTCTATCTGCTTCATCGCCCTCATCATACGGACGGTAAGGAATCCAGCTGGGTGTAATAACATCGGGTTGTTCACCCCTATGCTCCTGATCCTCCTCACATCTACATTTAAAGATTTGGGATGGCCTAGGCCTCCCTTTTTTAGGAAGAGCCAAGAACTTGAGGGCGCTCCTGGTTTCGGTATAGGCCCAAATAAAACTAGTTACCATTTTATCCATCAGTGTAAACCAGTGGTTCCCAAATTTGAATGGTATAGCACGGAAAAGCTATAGCACTTTGTGCAAAAATATAATTTTAACGACATTACTCCTGCCAATCGGATAAAAATGCAAGTTGTCCATTCTCAAGAAGTCTTACTTTGCTTTTCCAATTGCAAGGGCCAAATTATTCTCAACAATTTGATCAATTTTGGTAGAGATACTAACACCTAAGTACACTGCTTTTCCTATCACTCGGACACTCGGATATCATTAAACCAAGCTTTGCTATTAACAACCACTTCAGTAATTTTAATAGCCAAATTATTTGATGATTGGTGATAATGTAGCATTGGTGACTCCTGAGGTCATCAGCATTTGTGGAGTACTGACGCTCTGAATGGTGTCAGGACTCAACAAATGCATAGGAATAAGAGGTAAGCAAGTTCCAAAGGAGTATGTTCCATGAGAAATACATATAACAACCCTATCTTTCATGTACTCTTCCTGGTCATCCTGTATACTTACTCACTAGTGACTATTGTAAGTCACAGAGCGCAGCTTTTGAGTCTGCGGGTCTGTATTTTGTTTTCCTCAATAATTCCTCAACAATTGCACACTGGAGTACTGAGAATGCAATGTTGGGAAGAGGCAGCTTTTAACTACAAGCAAAGCAATGGCAAACACTTGAGAATTCTGATTTTTTTTATTAGCTCATTTCTTTATTGAAATTCTGATACAATCTGTCAAAGGGGGGGGGATCTGGCGGGTTTACCAACATTACAGAAACCCTATAAAGTGAGGTATCATGGGTTGATGCATTTAGCGAAAACAATGGTTCAGATGTGGCCAACAATTGGTCCAAGAGAGATGCAAAAGTAGCGTCAGACTAGGAATTACTGCAATGTAGTTATTGGAGAAGCAGTACTTTTTACAGGGATCGAGAAAAATATGTAAGCTGGGACAAAATTCAATTTTCTTTTATTTTTTTAAATAAATGCATTAAGCGTGGGGGTGTCTTGGCGCTGAGCAGTGGATTGAGCCAGTATCTGTAAGATGAAAGTGGCTATTTCTCAAATAGCCAGGTTTTCAAGGCCTTCCTAAAGGCAAATAGAGTTGGGAGTGTTCTGATGGAGAGAGGGAGTGCTTTCCAGAGTTTGGGGCAGCTGCCCTAAAGCTACTACCACCCCATCTAGCCTTGAAGACTCTTGAAATTGCTAGCAGTTTAGCTCCTTCAGAGGGCAAATGCCTTTTTAGAACCTGCCAGTAGAGTAGGAGTCTCAGAAACACGGGGCCAGTATTCTGAAGTGCTCTATAGGCGATGCAAAAGGCTTTGAAGATGATGCGGTTCCTAACTGGGAGACAGTGCAGCTTATACAAATGATTTCGGACTGACGAGTACCTAGGGATACCTAACAGGAGACGTGCAGCCTCATTTTGGATCATTTGCAAATTATTGAGTTGTTTTTCAAGTAGGGCAATATAGAGACCATCACAATAGTCGAGTTTTTCCAGGATCAGAGAAGGAATCACTGTTTTTCTGCTGTCATTGGAGATAAAAGGTAGTATTTTTTTGATGGTTTTCAGCAAGAAAAAGCTTGATGAGAAGACAGCATTTACCTGTGGTTTAAAATTCATTTTGTAATCGATGATCACACCAAGGTTCTTTCCCTTGGTGACTAGAATAGGTGCCGATCCCAGTTCTTCCGACCACCAGTTCTGTGACCAGTTAGGCAAAAAGTTGCCAAAAGTGATTACTTCTGTTTTGTCTGAGTTTAATCTCAGGCAATGAGAGTTCATCCAGGAACTGGCTGCCAACATTCAATCCTTAACATTTTGCATTGGTTATGCAGAGTTTTTTGATAAAGACAATACAATTTGTGTATCATCTGCGTAGGATGTCAGCACTAAACCAAAAGATCTTATGAGTTTAGGCCATTCTGATACATAAATGTTAAATAGTGTGGGGCTCAAGGATGAGCCCTGAGGAACTCCACACGGGAGGACGAAAGGCGGAGACTCGTAGCTTCCCAAGGCTACTGATTGTATTCTGCCTGACAAAAAGGATTAAAACAGTGTAAGTGTTTTGTCAGAATCGCTGATGGAAATTAGACGACTTAGCAGAAGCTCATGGTCGACAGTGTCAAATGCTGCCAATAGGTCGAGCAGAATCAGGGCGGCAGCTTCCCCCGAGTCCAAAATTGCTCTGATTTCGTCTGTGGCTTTGATTAAAGCAGATTCTGTGCTGTGTTCTGTTCTGAAACCGAACTGTGTTTCATCTAGATAGGTATGTTTTAGTAAATAGTCTGTCAACTGTTCGTTCATGACTTTCTCAACTAATTTGGCATGTAGAGGAAGACGAGAAATTGGCCTATAATTATTGAGATAACAATAATTGGGATAACATTAGTTATTTATTTTCAAGTAATAGGTAAATAGATATTAGAGATCAAAACTAATAGAACAGGTGCTCATATAAAAAAGAGACAACAAGCGTGCGGTGCTCAGTGAGGGTGACTTTAAAATATATACATCACATTGACAACACATAGGTAAACTCCTTGTGAGAATTTTTTTATATAGAATGCATGGAGTTCAGGTTGTGGGGCGGTTGACGGCGTTTCAATCTCAGTTATTAGAGATCATCTTCAGGACATAGCAAATGTGAGCAATGCAGATTATAGCCAGACAATGCTGGTGGAAAAATGAAAGAGAAGGCGGTGGCGAGAAGGGATGCCTCTTAATCGGGAGCGCTGGGGCTGGCGTCTGCCTGATTGTGGTCCCAAGTGGTGATTGGTTGCAAGAGCGCGCGACTAGCGAAATTTACTTGGTGCCAGTTCGATGTAGGTGGAGCAGAATTAATTCCCACCTGGTTATGGATACGTTAGGTGAGAAGTGCGCAGGTGACCTTTGCGTCATTGTGTCAACTGTCTATAATGCCATTCTTCAGTGGATGTAAATCCGTTAACTTACTTAACGCCAGCAAAGGTTTTCCAGGATTCTTGTGTGAGCATGACCTCTATGTATCTTATCTTGTAACAAAAGCTGATTCTAATCTTGTTACAAGAAGCAGCTATCATGGTTTAAATGGAGAAGTAAATGTGAAGCTATCTTCTACACAATGCTGTTGGCTTGGTACTGCATCCATTATGTACAGCTATGTTTTCCATGTGATATGAAATGTCAGTCTGCAATGAAGCTATTGGTTGAACACGTAGAGCCTGATTTAGAGTGCAGTGGATGCCTTACTCCATCGAAAATGTGACAGTTATCTCGTCCACCTTATTACAAGTGCATTATATCCTATGGCACTTGTAATAAGGTGGACAGGATATCCGTCACATTTGTGACAGTGTGCCAAACTCTAACAAAAGAGATTTAAATTCTTGTCCTAGTGACTTATTTTGAGATTTTTATAGGGATCAGACTTTATAGTTTCTATGTTATTGAAACTGTATATAGACTGGAAGCCCTATTTGCAGAGATATAATTTTCCATAATGAAGTTGAATTAATCTTGAGTGTGATTTGGAACTAGTATTTCTGAAGCTGTTGAGCTTACATATTGAAAAGTAAATATGCTTCACATTCCTCAAGCAGCTTCCATTTGTATTATGGTAAATTTTAAGTTAGCCTGTTATTTGAGATTGTTATAATAGCCTCTTACGTTGTCCCATTCCCCTTTTCACATCATCCATCTATGTAGATAATTCAGCACTAAGTTGATTGGTCAGACACAGGGGATTTGGTGGCACATGCTACTCCTACCAAGGACCTGGACACATGACAGATGGTCTTGCAGGAACTAGAGATTGAACTGGATATCAAAATGGAGATTTCAGTGAATACGCAATGACATAGGTGCCCAACAACAAAGGCATTTGAACATGTGTTGGAAAGACCATTTTAAATGAAAGCCCCACTGTCATCAAGCTGAACTTCTAGAGGAGACACCAGCAGATATTGATTGACATGCAAAGCTACATTGTCATTCCAAAGAACTAGAAGCCTGACCCGAGTTAGAGTTTGTGCAATTGGCTTGTAGCTTGTAGAAAACTAATATCTAACATTAAAACCTTTCAATGAGGTTGGCAGTAATGTTCAGTTGGACATGAACCGCGAATTTTTGTAAAATATAGCTACAAACAACACACAACATGTCTCAATGGAAAATGTGTGTTTACTGAGAAAACGGCTGCTTGTATTTGTCAAACATATTCAAATGACATAACTGAACACAGGTGTAAAATCATGAGCAAGTCGAGTTCCAAGTCTATTAGAAGTTGTAGCTGTCCAATAGTGTTGGACAAATCAAAAATATTATGAAGCTAATCTGCAAAGTGCTTAGGGTACACAGTTTTGCATATGAGCGTGACTTCTGTAGATGTAGTTCAGCACTACTTGGAGTAATACGTTACAGAGGAAAAAAAACAATATTTTATTTCGTTAACAAATCCAACAGTGTCATAAGCCTATCAAAGTGCTTTTTAACTAACTCAAAGTGTAGCGATCCCAGTTTAATAATTTTATCAACAGTTAGTGGGAAGAACTTCACAATATCATACAGGAGTAGAACGACTTAACACACAGGGTGTGCCAGCATGAAGGCCACAATATGATTAATTTGAATAGACAAGAATAAAACCATTCCCTTGTAGTAGAGTATATTGCTGTATGAGATCATGGGAAGAAGCTTTGAGAAACAAATTGACCTGGCTTGTTACTTGAATACGATTCAAAGTATACCATAGGTTCTTCATAATTATTAGTGTTAACTAAAGTAGGTTCATCTTCAAATAAAAGTTAATGCACTAAAAATAGATTTGGAGGTATGGATCATGATTCTGCTCATATCATCTTAAAGATTCCATTTGGTACATCTGCATACTTGTATACAAAAATTGGAAAGGAGATCCTACCTTGTATGAGCTATACTCTTTGTGGTAATTCCTTAGGCATATACGCATTTGAATGCCATTGTTGTACTGTCAATAAAGTGCCACACACGTCTCTGTGCACCATGGCACGTTGATTACCCTTAAGAGTGTATGTTGGAAACAAGGAGACATTTTTCATCAGATTAGAAGGAATCCTTTTAATCTTGTTGGATTATATAATTCAATTCCTTAATGGCATTGCTGTGTAACTGTTCATCCTGAGGGATTGTGTGTCCTTTTCTACAACATTACGTGAACAGGAAGCTACCTCAGAGACAATATACAAAGTATCTTTTAAGTGAGAAACAGCATGTCATTATCTATAACAGCAAACAAGCTTTGTAAAATGTATCTGTCAATTTCCCTATTTCCCGGTGCTTGTTTCTGTAAATATGTGTTTTTAGCAGTGAGTAGAATAAGTAGGGTGGCAGCTCACTTTTACATCTCATTTATGCATATGTAGACCCTAAAAAAAACTGTATTAATTAAGGGTGTTGATATGTATGAGCTATTGTATATTTGTTATAATAGCTGTAACGGAATATGTTTGTGTCCATGTTTGGGAGAGCTTCCATAGAGAAATCATGTCGATATTGGCAGTTTTATACCATGTATCCAGTGTACTCGCTAATGAGCAAGAAACTTGATTAAAAGCGTCTAAAACATACATTTATTTGTGTAAGCTAAATACCATACCTTATGTAGACTAATCAGAGAATAAAAAGTCCATTAATGACTAATTCCACAAATTCTATATCTGGCATGGTCTAGTCAGCAGAATAAGAGTAGTTCTTTTGAGGAGCAAATACTGTCCACATGCCTGTCAGTATAGAAAAACCTAAGCATGTAGTCTACTCAATGGTATACTTTAGAAATAGAAATCTCCTGGTGATTACAAGCAGGGAAAAGTATATTTGAGCTCTTAATTTGCCAAGGGTATTTTCGCCAGATGCTGATAAGAGAAACCAAAGTATTCTAAAATTCATTACTTGATTTTATTTCTGACTCAATAAAGGCAGGTGAGTAAATTGCTCTATGTTTTGTAACAAAACAGTAGGCAATATGTCAGATTATTGTAAAAAATGCCAAGCCATATCATTATAGATAAAACCACTGTAGACATACCCAAACCTCTCTATACATGAAGTTGCACTGTTCTCACATGGTGTTCACCGATGCTCCCTTTGGCTGTAATTGAAAATTTCACAGGCAGCTTATGAAACATGAATCTACCAGTCACCATAGTAGTGAAAGCAAGCACATCTCTGTAATCCGCTCAGGCCCATAAACGAGGAGATTGAGTTGTGACCTTTGACCTTTTGGCGCCGATTATGGGCGACTCCCGAACTAGCAGTTCACCAGTCGGAAGTCAAGGCGATCCTGGGGCTCCTGGGGAAAATATCCTGGCTCGCACATATAAAAGACCTGTGCTTTAGACTAGGCAGGCCAAACTTATGGACGCACCCCGAGGAAGCGTCCCCGACTAATTCACGCCTCGAGTTAGTTCAATCTTACAGACTTCTTAGACTGGGTGAACTTCAATGGAGTATAAAACCTGGCTGCTTAACTTCTGATTTTTTTACTTCAAAGACCAATATTTATTTGAGGCTCTCATTGATGACGGCTATCCACTCATGGCAAGGAAACTTTATGTTCAGTTTAGGTGGGGTTGCCTGCCAGTCCATGCATTTACGAATAAATGTACAAAAGCCTCCCCAGCCGGCTGTCCTGCCTGTGAGAGCCAGGAAGAGTCCCTTACACACGTTTTCTTCTTCTGTCCTGGCTATATTGCACCTAGACGGTACTGGCTCCTACCAATATGCAGGAACATGGGATTCAGACAGATACGGAAGGCTTTCAGAGTTATGTGAACTGGAACGCACCCCCTGATTGTTTTTGCCGTGTCTCGTTGCCTTAATTCCATGTGGCTCAGGCGTCGCAAGTTTTTAACTCCCTCTAGTGCAGACGAAATACTTTCCTTCGGTTATCTACTGCTTTGATTCTATTAAATTATGAACTCATTGTTTCAAATGCTTTTTACATTTTAATAATTTTTTTAATTGTCATCAAGGTTGTACAACTAATTGCTGTTGGCTATATTCTGTGATGTTTTAAAAATTATGTGATGAATCTTTTTATCTTTTGCTTTTATGGTCTGCAATGATCGAAATAAAGCTTGGAAATGGAAAATGGAAAATTGTAAAGCAAGTGTTTGTCCATGGTGGACAAAGATGCATATTAAGTTGTTCTACGAAGACTCCAATTGATGTATGCCACTATGATGGCACCTTTGTACTTAAAAGTGAGGAAGTACTTGCAGTCTTCAGGTTGCTGAAATATAGTCAAGCACTTTTGGAACAAACGCTAGTAGAGTCATTCCAATGACTTTCACAGTTGGTTCTGCTCCAGAGCAGCTATTGATACAGTGTAATCCCCTCCATCATTCAGTTCCGACAAGGAAGCTGCTGTTTTCTCAATGTCAGTTTATATACAGGAGAGTTTGCTTGCGCAGTGAATTTGGTCACACAATGGCATGGGTCTAGCTGATGAGAAGTGACCACGTGATGAGACTTAACACAGTTGTTATCCTGGCAGATCTTGGATCCAGGCTTTATGAGTTATTTATGCCTATCAAAGGAATAGGGGGTGGTACAGGTTTCAAAATGCTTTCTCCTCATTGATTTTTTTATGCTTGAACTCACCTGGCTTTGGAGTACACTCAGTGCTTTTACTAATAGTGAGGGCCTCCAGTAGAGTTTATTATGGTGCTGATAATAGTTCTTTTTCTTTGGTCTCTTGCAAAGTCAGGAAAAAAACAAGGCTTGAATGTCCTTAAGATCTGTGGCCCACTCAAGAAATCAGAATCATACATTGGAATGTGAAAGATGACTTGATAGGGGATTATTATATTGGAGTGCATTTTTTGGATGATGTTTGTGGGCATGCTGAACATTATAATGAGCACTATACCACAACATGCCCACGTTTAGCACCCACAATTCCAAATCTTAATGGGAGTACTGAGAGAGTGGATTGGATCAGATCCCCAAACTATTTTAAGGACAGAAGGTATGTAAGAATCACAGTTGCACCCCTGTAGCATAAATAGCAAAAACAAGAGCTTTAGCAGGAAACACTGGCCCACTATCTGGTGAAGATCATGAACATCACCACCTCTACTGCAAAGATTTTACAATGCTACAAGCAGGCACCATGCATTATAGGCACAACCAACTAAATCTGAGACAGGGAACAATATGATCTACATAGATCACCTTGAAGGTCTGTGAAGGCATATGTTTAGTTCTGACTATTGACTGCTGAAGAGAGTTTTATTAACTGGCAAACATGGCTTCGTCAAATAAAATATAGGTTTTATTCTGCTTTGGTAGCACCGTCCACCAGTACCTTTGTTGAAGCAAAATTGGCTTGAGTTTAAGTCAATTCCTCATGTGTTGCCTTAATTAGTACCACAATCTCAACCTCATTGAGATTGTATGAATCACCAATCCCAGCTGTTTGCCTTCAGGTCCCAAAATGTATTGAAACATGACTTGGAAAGCTTTTGGCACATTCTCTTTTGTTAGTTTTGCGAAGGTGTTTTCTAGGTCAATTTTAGTTTGTGACATAGTTACAACAGCTAATTTATAGGTGGTTACTGTCACCTCTGCAGCCAAAACAGCTGTGCCTTTCCCTAACCATAGTAAACCTTCTCTCTTATGTACCGTAGTATACAGCATCTGTGTAAGAGGCAGACTATTTTATAATAGTGCTATCTTTCCCCAAAGCTGATTTTTTATCAGTCTTCCCTTTAAATCTCTGAAACAATTTTGTATCAATGTATTAAAGTTACAATGAATCCCTGAAGAAGACAGGTGAACGTGAAACAATTAGAATGGGAACTTTCAGGTCTTCTTTTTGCAAGGTTAATAATACCTGTATTTCCACAGTAGTGAAATCACCTAGTATTTTAGTATTGGTAGGTGGTGGCTTAAATTCACAACCTTCAAATTTACATTCAACTGTTGCACAAGCAGCAGAGCACTTAGGCCTTTTACCTGTAGCTGTTTAAGTCGACCCGTCAGTATAAAGCACTCTATGATAGGTTTCTAAGGGGATATATTTGGAGTCTTCCCTATAGTTTGTTGGTATGATAAGAACTTTCGATTCCTAAGTAAAGCTTAGTATTGAAACTCTATGTCTAATGCTGAGTACATGGATGGCCATTACACCTAGTGTATGAGTAATGATTTAGAGTTAGGGACGCATGCCCTTCTGGCACCTTTTAAAATGGGTTTTGGGATTTACAAAATATTTTTTTTCCTTGAAGTGTAAATCTCTCAGTTATAATACTTGTCTGTATCCGTGTTAGTATTTTTTCTACAAGTGCAAAGATTTTTCTGCAGCTGAATAAACATTTGTAGAAAACAGCACACTGGCAATGTAGGCTTGAAATGGCGCACTGGTGTGTGATTACTTAGGGTTCTGTTTCCTCCAATGCTCGACTTTTGTCAACCCACTGCCAAGGGGCCACTCAGAGACAAGGTGAGAACATGAATTGAAAATGAGCATCAAATTATATAAAAGACTGTCCATTCAGAAATCACAGATGAATATACTCTTCTCCAGCAATGGATCAAATAATCATGATTTGGTATACAGTAGTTATTCAGGAGACTTGCAAGTTTCTTAGTATCCAACACGTTTCGTCCCATTTGGGACTTCATCAGGGTTGATCAATATTTCAGTGTTGTATGCCACACTGATTTATATCCTGTTCTTATTTCAAAATATTACATAGATGCAATTTTGTACCACAAGACGGCGTGTAGTATTACTATATTTTCTTCATCACTCTAGTTCCTCGGTCCAAATGATCCATTGCTGGAGAAGTGTATATTCATCCGTGATTTATGAATAGACAATCTTTTATATCATTTGACACTCCTTTTCAATTAATGTTCTGAATAAACATTTGATTTATATGCAGTCTTTCCCCATTATAAACAACTTAAGTGAAGCCTAAGAGGCTAGAAACGAACATTATTTTTAAATTAGGTGTGTTATTTCATAATTTCAGGTATTTCGTTTCTAGAATGCCTGTAATTATTTTAGTAATCATGTATGTTCTTCTGACCAGTTTATTTCCAAAAAGAGGTGAAATTAGCTGGTTTAGTGATTCAACACTTTATATATAATGTAATATAGATATGCACTGCAAAATTTAAGAATTCCTTTAAGGCTTGAAGTTTACAAAGGTTACAAGCCCTGTTCGGGTGGCCACCGGGCAAGAAGGAGCCTCAGGTATCCTGGGGTCCATCCTATCTGGCTTTATAGATTCCTATAAGAAAGTAGATTATGCTCAAACAGCATGTCTTGTCCATAGACCTTGTTACAAAGCCGGGCCTTGCTTTCTTTCTGGCACAGTTATTCCCTAACATCCCCAATATTCAAAAGTGGTGAGGCTTCTGCAATCAAGTAGATGCCCCTCTTCTTAGGTACCTACAAGCAAAAAGGAACATGCAAGAGGGAGGTTCTTTTAGTCACTTAGGGCTCATGTAGGTAGCTAAATACCGGTCGGTAACGGCCGAAATTCGGTAAATATCCCGTTACCGACCGGTATTTAGGCTTGTGCTATGTAGGGGGATCATTTCTGTATTCGGTAATTTACCGAATCGGTAAAATTACCGAATCGGTAATTTTACCGATTCGGTAAATACCGAATACAGAAATGAGATGTAGGGGGAGTGTGTCGTGGGTGTGGGGATTCGTTATTTACCACCAACTAAAAGTTGGTGGTAAATGACGAATAGGTGTAAAAATGCATTTTTGTGCACTGTGAAGTGTGAAATGTGGCAGACATACATGCCCCTAGGGCATGTATGTGCGCCACATGTGCACACATGGACGAATCAGGGGTGCAACAGGGTGTCAATGTGACACCCTGCCACCCATGATGATGCCTCCCCCCATTACCGAATCGGTATTTACCGATTCGGTAATGGTAACTGGCTTCCCATTGATTCCTATAGGCCTCCTGGCCCATAGGAATCAATGGGAAACAAGTTACCATTACCGAATCGGTAAATACCGATTCTAAAATACCGACACTTACCAAATCTGTATTTTTTTACCTACATTACATTTACCGATTCATAAATAAAGAATCGGTAAAATTCGGTATTTAAGAATCGGTAAATGTAATTTACCTACATATGGCCCTTAGACACAAGCGGTGGAATGGACTGCCTCTTGAGATCCATGTTGTTCAGAACTTTTCCACATTCAAAAAGGTACTATGGTCTCACCTTTGGGCTCACTTTTCAGACGTTTTAGACTCCACTGGTGCTGTCGATGATTGTGTAGTTTGTCTTTTTGTCCATTCTATATTCTTTGGGATTTTTTTGTGGTTGTTCCTAGTGCCAAGATTGCGGCAGACATGCGCTTAATAAAATAATAATAATATTACTAGCACTACTTATACTAACAGTAATAATAATATGGCTCTTCAACCCGAGCCAAATACACCCCTTCTGCATATTACTCTCACTGTAGCGAGGGAGAGCAGTGAAAGGCTTCTCAGGGAGGTAGTGTGGGGGGTAGAGACTCAGACTTCAGTCAAACAGTGGGTCCAATAATTCATTGTGCAGCATAGTGCTTCTTTTTGTAAAAAGAGAAGTATCACCAAACAAGATAATACACACAAGGAAGGATACTAAATGCTAATTGCCATGAGGGTTATTTCCACAGAGATCAGTAGACTAGATCAAAGCCCAGGTGTGGCTTACAATGGGTGCAGGTGAACAGGTTCCCTGGTGTCTTTGACTAGTAGGTCAGTCTGTATTTCCTTCACTGGACAGTTCTCTTTAAGCAAAGTTATTGTTAAAGCTTGAATCCCACATACATCTGTAGTAAAGTTATCGTCAGTGTTCAGTTTCGGTGATGGTTTTAGCTGAGATACATGTGTGCAAGTCACAGCCACAAAGAGAAGCAAATGCATGTGCAGGTGCAGGCACTACTACCATGATGCCCAGCAGCTGGACCTCTCCTTCCTCGACCACTCAGCCCCTGTGTGGCCAGACACGCTTCGCCCCATCCTCAGCAAATCAGGCAGGCTCCCAGATCACAGGCAGACCCACAGCTCTTCTAACAAGATGCGTAGATTTCAGGTCATGCCCTCTCAATTCTGAAAGATTTACTATTCTAAGGGCACCTGCTCTAATCTCAGCTGTGCCTTGAGGACTCTGAGCAGCACTCTCTTCCAAGGTCTTGAAGAATGTGGAGCTGAAAACAAGTGCCATAGTTTGGGTCCGGCTTTTATACAGACTTGCCTGACAGGTGATGCTGATTCCACTGTGAGTGCCCAGGTACAGGTTTGGGGCGGGTCCCTTTAATATTTTATTCTCTTGCTGCAAAGCAGACACAATCTTTTCCAAAGGTCATAGCTAGCAAAGCAGGTAGTGACGATGCTGGCTCCACACAGGAGCACACAGTAAAGGACCACATTAGCATGCAAAACGTCTGTGCCTGGTTTTCATCCACCTTCCTGAAGTAGCCCTTTCAGAGAAGCCCCCTCCCTGTAACAACAGGATCTGCTGATTCAAAGGCACCCCCCCACCATTAACTAAAATAACAGTGCTTAGGAAGGACTAATCAGTAATCCTCTGCCAAAAAGGTTACCATAGCATTTCTAAAGGCAGTCCTGTCTCCATTCTCCCACACTTAGTTGTCTAGAGGGTAAGCCCTTCAACTCCGTAATGTATGCAAGGCACTTCCACAATTTGGAGAGGTTGTACCACAATTTCCATTTGGTGCCATGTAAAACGAAGGGCAATCCAAAATGTTTCCCGAAAGTCTAAGCAATCTAACACTTTTATCTGCACGGAGTCATGCTACCATGCATGCTTTGCACAACACACACTCAACATGCACTTGGGATGTCAGCACAAGGGTGTCGTAGTGTCATACAAGCCGAACCTCAAACAATATGGGTGATTAGGTTCCACACTCTTTCAGATTCAAAGACAAAAGTCTGTTCAATGCTAGAGTCATAACAACCATATGCTGCTACCACTGCTTAATTCAGGGGCCCAGGACATGGAGCCAGGAGGTATGCTTAGTGTGGCCCTCCAGGTCGCAGAACCAGACCCTGGACTTCAGAGACAATGGACAAGCCCACGCTGGATCAGCGTGGGGACCGGGCCACAGAAGGTCTGAATCCGGGATATCATATCAATCTTGCGCACTCAGTGCAGGTGTACAAATCAGATTCCCATCCAGAGGACATTCCCAACCCAAATGAATGGTATTCGGAGATTATAATGTAGCACAATTTTCCAGGACCTGAAGCGAAAGCCCATTGCCTTTACTGGATGAATCAACTCCTAAGAGAATGAAATTGGGAAATGTAATTTTGGATTTGCTTCAATGGATTTTATATCCTACTTCAGCAAGAATGGTAACTATTCCGTATATCCTAGACGGGTACTATTGTAAGTCATTCTCTATTATGTAAAGTTCATCACCATATGAGGCCATTAGTGGATCCTTTTGCAAGAGTTCCATAATTCTGGATGTGAACAAACCTACGTTATTCAAATAACCTTGAGGCAAATGGGTGAACACAAATTTTGAGCCCACAAATGTATATGCAGTCAGTTGTTGTGATTCTGAGGTGTTAATTCGGTTAAAGAAATCATTTGTCTGCCAGGCATAATTTTATATCATTTTTGTATTCCTTATGAGTAAGATTAGTCAAAAGACGAGCGCTTAGCCACAAGGCTAGTGCTTTGTGCATTCTGCAAAGCGTGAGATTCTGTGTGATTACTAAGGTTCCTAAAGTCTGGAACTAAATTATAGGTTAATCAGGCTTAACTACCGGAATCACCTCTGTCTTCAAGCTGAGTGGTACTTTTGGCATTGAAACTCAGTAAGTACATTTTTATATGCAGCCTAGCGTCTAGCTTAAGTGAACATTGTAGCAACCCCTGTGGTTTTTCTCTTTAGGGGACTTTTATGGAGTTGCCTCTTTATCCCAAACTGGTTGATTTTTTTAAAGAGTTGGGGCTGGTTTTGGAGCCCACTCACTATCATATTAATCTCTGAGTGCTGTAGAAACTATAATAAAGACACATTATCCACTAGGCCCATTAAGAATGAGTTGTAGTGGACAATCCTCCTTAGTTAATGTTAAACCATTAAGCATTTGGTAATGGAACTTTTTTATACCTCCATCTGTTTGAATCTGCGGTACATAAACCTGATCAGGTGTATTTATGTGACCATCGGGTATCTCGACCTGAAAGTACTCAGTGACTGGACTCATTTCCTGAAGCTAAATATTGCTGAAGGCATGCACTCTTCACTAAACCAGTTCACTGTAAATATAGCACAAATAATTGGTCCTTGACATAAGTCCTTCAAATGTATGCTTCCATTTTATTCCAAATATTCACAGATTACAAAGAGAGATTGGCCAACGCGTGCTCTCTCATTCTTGAACCCTTGTTTAAGACTGAAACAAATCAAATGTAAAAGAAGGATATGAAAAATACATAGAAAAATATACAGGAAAAAATATACAATTAATAACATGTAAATCTAAACTACCATGCATATTTATAGACATGCTATTCTACAAACTACATTGTGCACAAAAATGTACCAATATATAAATTGAAATATTTTGCAAACCAAAAAATATATCCATTGCCAGCATACTTGTATGTGTAATTCAAAAGGATAGAGTGATAATTCTATGGGCATGAAACAAGGAGTTGTTTTTTTCGAGCATAAGACGGAATGCCATGTTTCAATGCCCAAAATATACATCATGGTGAAACGACTAAAGCTGCATAGAAAACATCAGAGGGGTAAATCTTGACTGGAATGCTGTAATCTTCTTAGTTAGGTCCTGTTGCATAGCTGCCGTCGTTTTGCAGCTGTGCCCCCTATGCTTGATACAAAGCCACAGGTCTCTTCGTAATTGCTAACACAGTTAGATAGAGCTCTATTAATGTTACCTAGAATGATCGCTGAAACGGTTTCATAACTCCCGAATTGAATAACAAGAGCCACATGTTGTATACTCTACTGCCATCTAGTGTTCGGTTTGGAAAATTACAAGCTGTTTTTTTCCCGAGTATTGCTTTTGTGCGATTAATAACTCTTAATCATGTTACTGAAAACCACAATGCAGAAGGAGACAGACTCCACATTAAGTTACTAGTATTTATTTTCACATCAGCAAGACAGCCTGTGTGCGAGTGCACAAAGTAGTGATGCAAAAATAAAGTGCACTAACAGTGAAACATCAGTACCCCTTCTGTGATTTCCTTTGCAATTGTGGAAGCGGGAGAGTAGAAGTGAACAAGTCAACAGCACTAAAATATTCTGTGTGGGACTGCATCACTAGAGTATTGACACATAAACGATCATATACCACAATATTTAATTATACGTTTGCACATTACAATCTTTCTACATTTATTACTTAAAAAGCAAACATGATGTTACATTAAAAACATATCACATTGAAATCCCTCAATTGGGCTCTTAAAAATGAATCCACAAAATCACAAAAAAAGTAAATTATTGCACAAATGATAATAATACGCCGATATGGCCAGCATAACAGAGAAAACGACATACAAGACAATACACTTTGTCATAAATTGCACATCAAATTAGACCCCACATCAGAAAACACAGATTGTGATATATCTAGCACACTTCTATCTCCAAATCTGTGACGGTCCCTTTGATTGTGCTCTCAAATGCGTCGACGCGTTTCGATGGGTTTTCTTTATATTACCATATTACCATCTTTCTCAAGACAAATAATGGACGTTTTCTCAATTGAAATGTCTGTTTCGTTTAATCCTATTCAAAATAAATGTATGTATTCAACACCACTTGTATTTAAAATTTAAAAAGCATTATCATCAGATTTATGGTTCTATGGTCTATAACATTTGTTATAGTATACCATTGCATTGTCTCTAACCATTCGATATTTTCATCTGCTATGACATCCTACTACGTATATAACTATACACATTATTCCTTTAGATGTCATGGTTATACCCCTATTCCTTGTCATTTTAAACCAATAATTGTTTTTACTTAATGGTGTCACCCACTTTGTCTTGTATCGGGGTTCATCCTTATCATTATAGATCTCTCTCCCATCATATCCACTTTGGCGATTGTGTCAATACATTCATACATTTTATTATATTTTTTATATATGCACATGATTAATATTACTCCCCTTCATATATGCATTGCTGTAAATAGTAATTTATGTAATCTTCTCTGTTGTCACTATCATAATCTGTCCGATCAGAGATGGGAGAAACCCCAATATACCAGACCTGTGTATTCAAGAGGTGGTAACAAACGTGTCACCTTTTCTGAAACATCAGGTTCGAGTAGTGAAGAGGAGCAGGAAGGAGAACACAACAGTAGAGCGGTACCATCATTTGAACGGGAGCCTTTTTTAGGCAGGCGCCAGAACCGTGGGCAAAGGGGCTACAGGAATTACAACCGGCAGGAACCTTTGAGGAACCAACAACCTCAGAACAAAGGATAGGATTATTTAACGACTCGAAGCAGACAATATTGGAGATAGAAGAACTTCCCATAATGAACCTGTCACATAGGGTTCTAACAAAAGATGAACAAGAGATTTTGAAGAAAGGTTTCAGTTTTGCACCTACAGCCCCTCACAATTTGTATGAATTGGAAAGCGACCTAAAAAGTTTTTTTAGAAAAATCAGGCTGAATAGATTTTTTGAAGATAAACTATATGTGCCGCCACCTAATGTATCAGGTTTCAAACCTAAATCCACATTTACTCCTAATTTAGGTCAAGTAGATAAAAATGTAGAACTATTTTGAGGGTTGTGGAGATGGAGATCAAAAGTATGAGACATGCGGTCTCGAAGCATCACCACAATAATCTCTCTGTGGATCAGAAAAAGCACTAAAATCCCTGCAGGAGTGTGACCTGATAACTATCAAACCTGCTGATAAAGGCGGAGGGGTGGTGATTTTCGATTCTATAGATTATGATAGAAGAATGAGGGATCTCCTCAATGTCAAGGAACATTATCAATCTATTCACCTGATGGCTACAGAAGTTTTAAAAAAAAGACGTTGCATCTCTTTTGAATCTAGGAAAAGAAGAGGGCTGGATTTGTGACAATGAATATAAATTTTTATTGAACACACATCCTGTGATACCAGCCATTTATGGATTACCCAAAATCCACAAAAACATCAATAATCCACCAATGAGGCCAATTGTGAGCAGTGTGGGATCAATTTTGGAGCCCCTCAGTAGATATGTAGATCATTTTTTAAGACCAATTGTACAGAAACAAAGATCCTACCTTAAGGACACAGCTCACGCAATTTCCATCTTTGAAGGACAGGGCTTCAACAGGGTGACTCAAATTTTGGCCACTCTGGACATTGAAGCCCTGTACACTAATATTCCCCAAGATGACACCATTGGGGTCATATCTACCATTCTTGATGGTGAGGACCTAGATGGAGCCAATAAAGGGTTAATCATGTCCTGCATAGAAATGGTACTTAAAAACAATATCTTTCTATTCAAAGATGAAGCTTATATCCAAATCAAAGGGACCAGCATGGGGGCCACTTGTGCTCCAAGCCTAGCATGTCGTACGTAGGCGATTTCGAGCAGAGACATATTTTTAATGAGATGGCCCCATATTTTGAAAATATCACCTACTGGCACCGTTACATAGACAATATTATCTTTGTCTGGAACGGTGCCAGTCAGGTTTTGGAGTCCTTTTTGGAATGGATCAACCTAGGGGATCCTAATCTAAAGTTTACAGCCTATTATAGCAATTCGCATGTTGAGTTTCTTGATATAAGAATTAAAAATGTGATAGATGTTTTACAAGTAGAGCTTTTTTCTAAGCCCACCGATAAGAACACTCTACTCTCATATGGCAGTAACCATCCGCGATCCCAGAAAGATAATATTCCCTTCGGGGAATTTTTAAGATTACGGCGCAACTGTACTACATTAACGGATTTTTATTATCATGCAGAGTTTTTAAAGAAGAAATTGAAGGCCAGAGGGTACCCAGGCAAATTGATCAAACATTCATTCATTCAAAAGAGCAAGATTCTATAATCGCGAATGTCTATTGGAGAGAAATAAAGAAAAGAATAACAAAGCAATAGGAAGAATTGTCTTTGTTTCCCAGTTTTCCAACATGAGCAATCGGATAAAAAACATAGTCAATAGGAATTGGAAAATCTTAAACTATGGATCAGATATTTCATTAGAAAAACCCCTGTTCTCCTTCAGGCGAAATAAAACTATTCGCAATTCACTAGTGAGAACATATAAACACATACATGAGACCCAAACCACGTGGCAAGTGGTAATTACAAATGTGGGATGTGTTCAATGTGCCCACAGTGTTTTGAAGCGAAAAGCCTGGTATATAACAACAAAAAAATATGGGCTAAAAGTCTAAACAACTGTCGAAGTAAAAATGTTATTTACTTGCTGATTTGCCCATGTGGACTTGGGTACGTAGGAGAAAAAAGTAGGGAATTGCGTATCCGTCTGCTAGAACATAAATCAGCTATCAAGACAAAGAAAGAAAATGCTCCACTAACAGACCATTTTCTTAAATCCAACCATGATTGTAATCAATTTCAATGGTTAATTCTGGAGAAAGTGGTAATAGACAGAAGAGGTGGAGATTTAAATGTGAAAAGAAAGAAGAGAGAACAATGGTTTATGTGTCATTTGAATACTGTAGATATGGGGCTTAATTCAAAAGAAGACTGGATGAGCATTATATCTTCATGAGCTAAATTAGGATTTCATCCTTATGACCATAGGAAATATCACATTCAGAGACTAAGGTATATGAATATATATATTGGACTCCGACAGGTCATAAGGATGTGATTTAATTAGGATCTCACTATATACAGTCTCATTAAATTCTTGCTGCAACTGTTGGAAACCTAGCCTGATATAATCCAGGTAGATAGATAGTATAGAATCTAACTAGGAAGTTTGGCAATATTTATTGGTATGTGCACAATGATGGTATATGACACTCCAAACAATATGGGGGACAGTGTAATAATTATATAATCTTAGTAACGAGAATATACATTCATAAACATTTTACGTAGTATAGGGTAATCATCATACTATCTTATTAACGAGAATAGATATCGTTATATGATTGATGAAATAATAATAAAGCTGGCAATTAGTTTTTTTAACGAATAGGCAAAATTCAGCTAGATGCAATTCGGGTGCAAGTAGCAACACATAGACTGGGCAAATTACATGAAGTACAGCACTTAGGAGTATAATTATACCAACTAGAACGGGCATTACGGTAATGATTTCGGAAACAACAACAATGTGGGTTTTTCGTTTATAGCAATGAACAGATACAATGTAGATAAACATGGGATACATGATACCGGGCACACGATAGATATATGTTGTCTTATCTTGAATGGATGCAATGTAATTGTATTTATGGTAAATCAGAAATGTGAACAATAAAGTTGGCAAATGTTTGAAGCAGTGGCATAGAGAGACACAGATAGAGACATCGCAAGTCACAAGGGGGGCAGGACTTGTTCGTCACTTCCGCATATGAGCAGAAAGTGGCAGTGTCTGTACATACTAAAATTCGATAAAATACGTCATTAAAATCGCCAGTGGCCATGAGTAAGAAACTATCTTTTAAGGATGGTGACCCTCAAAGCAGGGGATTTAATCATTAAATATTGTATTTAAACGAGTACCCCCATACAGAGAAATTTGAAACCTATCGGCAAAATTATGTGACTTATATCACGTGCATAAAAGAACCAATCAGGTATAAGAATAGTGGGATCAAATAGGAAGACACGGCAGGAACAACTACGAAAGACGCCGTAGAAGCACTTCCGCGTTGATGCCGTATAACACACGCTGAAAGGTGAGGTTAGAGGGACACTATTTTATGAGTGAAAGATAGCATTAGGTGAGCTTAGAACCACATTTTTGAGTAGTTGTAAATCCAATAACAGAAAATATATAGCCACTATGGTCATTCTATTTTTGGTATCAGGTGGCGCGATAAGTGGGGAGGATTACTACGGACCTCCACTTCCCTTTGAAAATTGAAAATCGAGTGAATGACGCTTTTACCAAGGGGGCCGTATTAACATAACGATAAGGTAGGCACATATGAGTCCACTTTATTGAAATCATAGCGATAGTTGTGAGTTGGCAACATCATGTCGCTCTCATTTACAGATTGAACGGACGTACGGAAATTTTTAATACTGTCCAAATCGTAAGCATTAAGGAGATTTGAGACGACCTTAATAAAAACTGAGCGAGGTTGGGATAGTAGATATCAAGGTAAGAATGATATAAATAGTAATGAAACTCGGACAGATTATGATAGTGACAACAGAGAAGATTACATAAATCGCTATTTACAGCTTATATGAAGGGGAGTAATATTAAACATGTGCATATATAAAAAATATAATACAATTTATGAATGTATTGACACAATCGCCAAAGTGGATATGATGGGAGAGAGATCTATAATGATAAGGATGAACCCCGATACAAGAAAAAGTGGGTGACACCATTAAGTAAAAACAATTATTGGTTTAAAATGACAAGGAATAGTGGTATAACCATGACATCTAAAGGAATAATGTGTATAGTTATATACGTAGTAGGATGTCATAGCAGATGAAAATATCGAATGGTTAGAGACAATGCAATGGTATACTATAACAAATGTACTAGACCATAGAACCATAAATCTGATGATAATGCTTTTTAAATTTTAAATACAAGTGGTGTTGAATACATACATTTATTTTGAATAGGATTAAACGAAACGGACATTTCAATTGAGAAAACGTCCATTATTTGTCTTGAGAAAGATGGTAATATAAAGAAAACCCATAGAAACGCGTTGACGCATTTGAGAGCACAATCAAAGGGACTGTCACAGATTTGGAGATAGAAGTGTGCTAGATATATCACAATCTGTGTTTTCTGATGTGGGGTCTAATTTGATGTGCAATTTATGACAAAGTGTATTGTCTTGTATGTCGTTTTCTCTGTTATGCTGGCCATAACGGCGTATTATTATCATTTGTGTAATAACTTACTTTTTTGTGATTTTGTGGATTCATTTTTAAGAGCCCAATTGAGGGATTTCATGATCGTTTATGTGTTGGTTCAGTCAAGGGACTGTTATTTTATACTTGTGAAGAGTACTCAATTCCCTTGAGCTTTTCAAGGGATCTCTCTCAGTTTTATATAATTACTAGAGTATTGAACAGTCTTTGAAAAAAAGCAGTGAAGTACTTTCCACTGGTGGAGTTGTCACATCCCTCTTTCCCCAGGCCTTCATTCACCATGCACCTTTCTCCAGAGCTTTCCATTCAAAACTCTGCTTGCACCATCTATTTATCCAGCAAGCCTCTGCCCCCCCTCTGTCCCAGCCCCAGGGTATAGGAGAATTAGACATAGAAACAACAACAAAATGCTCCCATTTGTCAGGGTGAGGGGAACTAATGAATACACAGGGGCAGCATGGGCATCACTTAATCTCAGTGCACCTAAAAACACAAAAATTAACCTGACCTTGTGTACGGTATAAGGCGCTTTTGTAAAGTGCTCCAATAACTTCGGGTCAGTCAAGTTTGCACGCTATAAAAATGGCCCCAAAAATATATCTGACCTTGTCTAATGTAACTAGCACTCATGTAAAGCACTCCAACACCTTTGGTTGCTAGAGATCACATGATATGTTAAAAATTGTCTCACAGTCCCTGGGGAGCTGTCATTACAGTGCTTTGAAATGAGAGATCTAAGTGGAGGACGACGACAGGAAGAGGCAGCGGAGCGGGCATTCAGCAACATGGGAGGAGGTGGGAGGGGTGAATGCAGCTCCCATTTGTCAGGTGGAGGGGAACTAATGAATGAACAAGGGCGGCGTTGGCATCACTTAATCCCTGCGCACCTAAAAACAAAAGAATCAACCTGGTGCTTTTGTAATGCGCTTCAATACCTTTGGGACAGTTGACTTTGCGCTCTTTAAAAATGCCCCCAAAATGTATCTGACATTGTGTAAGGTAACTAACGCTCATTCAAAATGCTCCAACACCTTCGGGTCGCTCGATTTCACATTATATAACAAGTATCTGCAATGCAATAGGTCTCACATTTGTGAGAGTTAGAGCTATTGGCGTTGTAAATAACAATGTCTATTACCCATGTTTTTTAGTTTGGTGGTTGCTTGAAGCGGCACGGACAGGAGATGAGAAGGGAGATGGTAAAATGGACACAGGAGTGGGAGTTAAAAAGCCACAGATACCTGATGCAGTTAAAAGTTGAAATGTGTACATAACTTCATATTAGCATGAGCCACAAGAGGTCAGCAAAGAACATCAAATAGTTTCCTCACTCCAGTTTTCTAGTGCACACGAGGATAAGAGACAGCAAAACAGTAACAAGAGTAATATGCTGCCCGATAGAAAATTTAACACATATTGCGTGACTTATAAATAAACCCTGCTATGGGGGCTCTGTTTTAATGACAAAAACAAGGGGAGAGCAAGGGAAGGGAAGGTGGGGGGACGTCGGTATCCCTTGTGTATTATATGGTAAACAATGATGGACGAACCCAAATATGTGTGGTACAATGACTACTAGGCAGTGTTTTGGAACCCACTGGGTTTGTTAAAAGACCCCTCACACACCAACCTGGTTGGTCTCATGCTTCATCATTGGGGTCCCAACCGGGTGTCCGAATGCCCCCCGGTTGTGCTACGACGCCTGATTACAGTGGAGCTGGTGTGGTGTAAAGATGTGATGTGATGTGGATTAAAAATATCTCTGAGAATCCTTGCCTTTCTAATTTTATAAAAATTGTATTATTATCGGGGCTCGGGAGGAGTGCACTCCTCTATCAGACTTTGGTGTCAGAGCGTCACCCGCCATAAACCTGTTCTGGTCTCCCGTCGTCCCATCTGATCAGCTACTTTAGCTCGGCCATAGTGTCTTTTTTCGCTTAAGTGTCCGTAAGTACGTTGACACGAAGTCCACACACCTTAGCGCGTGTGCAGGTACTAAAAAAATCTTTTTCATTATTTTCACTTTCCACGTGGCACTACTCACTTTGCCACTCACCACTTTCATCGGTCCTGAAGAAAGCCCCACCTACATTCCCATGCGGGCTGAAACATGTAGACCCATCACATAGACAACTATAAGATAATCATTTCTTTTTTTAGTTGCATCACAAATAACTTTTAAACATATCCTGAGCCCCCATTAATAAAATTAGAAAGGCAAGGATTCTCAGAGATATTTTTAATCCACATCACATCACATCTTTGCACCACACCAGCTCCGCTGTAATCAGGCGTCGTAGCACAACCGGGGGGCATTCGGCTACCCGGTTGGGACCCCAATGATGAAGCATGACACCAACCAGGTTGGTGTGTGAGGGGTCTTTTAACAAACCCAGTGGGTTCCAAAACACTGCCTAGTAGTGATTGTACCACACATATTTGGACTCTGTTTTAATGCCATGCATACAGAGATCTTGCAGGGGTACGCACAAATTCTATATGCCATCCCTTAAAACACACAGCAACTGGAGGAGCCGCCCTGAAAGGTACATTGATACTTGACACCTGATAGATACACACCTTGAGTGAATTTTGCTGTAAAAAACACAAACTTTCATGCAAGTACGCTAGCTACATTTCCTGAAAACACACAGATAATAGCATATCAATCAAGGTGTGGTAAGTGAAGCACTCACACGGTGTGAACTTCCTCTGGATCATGCACACAGACAATGGATATTCTTCCTCTGTAGGCGAACTGTGTTAAAAGAGAATGCGTCCCTGGTCCACCATGTGACACAAACAGAAGTGCATTGATTTTGAAATGCAAGTCCTACTATTGTTCTCTTCTTTTTAAAAACAAATTTTATTGAGTTTTTATAGTACCACGTGGGCGATTGCCCGACATAAACCATTTTTAGACAGGATAATGACATATTACCAAGTATGTAAATATCACCGGGTACATTTTGTATACATAACAAAAGTAAAAACCAAACCTTTACGCAGACTTTCCCACCCCACCCACACTGGCGAGCATTTTTAGATCTAAATACTTGTTCAAAGAAAGACAACATATTGTCATATAATATGCCCTCCAATATCCAGTGGAAACTGCTGTTTAGGGGGTTTGCGAAGGAAGAGGAGGAAGATCTATGTAGCCCATCGAGACCAGATTTTCCTGTGCTTTTGAGGGCAACCCCCTGCTTGGAATACTGCTATTTCCGCACACATGCAGTTGTCTGGTTCCTTTCGCCATTTCCCGATTGTCGGTGGCTATTGTTCTCTTCTAGTGACAAGACACTCCTTTGTGCTCTGAGAAGGAATAATAGCACTAACTGTTTGAAAAGTGACAGTAAGGAGTCCACACAAACTTCCAGGATTGTAAATGAGCCACCACAGGAAACTACTTAAATATTGTCCTATGGATTATGGCAAAGCAATGATATGTGAGGTATTCTGCTAGGTTCAGGTGGCCCTCTTCTAGTAATACTACTTCCATATGTTTCTGCTAAGGAGTTCAAAAAGCACCCCATAAAAATGTAAAAAGGCATGTATTACATAATCAGAAAAGGAAACTGAGCTAAAGTATGTTTCCGCACAGTCTTATTGCATGGGAAGCAATTACACTCACAAAGATCAGTTAAAATAATAACAGGGTGGGAACACAGATATGTCTTCAGTCTCACCGGCACACTCCGGTTCTGTCTACTAAATGACGGTGCAAACAAAGGCTGGGTAAGAACATACAACGACTATCAGAGCATGAAATCTAAATCTGAACATATCCCATCCATCGAGAAAACTCGGTTCTTGTACACTCAAAAACATCAGTGCTAACATGAGTAATTATCACCTACTGGAATCCGGTTTAAAGCAAACAAATACATTCATAAATGCCTGCAGAGTGCATGGTTTCCTGGCACTGTCAACTTACTGATAAGCAGGAGAAATACTTTTTAACAGCAATGGTCAAAAGCGCAGAAATGCCAGTACAGACAGCATTCCTCCAAAAAAGACAACCTGAGTTTTAGGGCACTTCAACCATATGATCCTTTGTACCCCATTTAAATGACAGTAGTCAAAACATTTGTAGTCAATGACTAATGAAGCACCTACCAGACTCTAGGTGTGGCATGAACAGGCAACATCTGCAGTAAGAAGGTTTTTCCAACATGTCTCTGCAAGACAGGCGGCAGTCAAGACCTACCCTGCCCTAGAATACGATGTCTATAGCTCATATGCATGACATTAGTCAGCTGTTGCCTCCTTCTGTAACATACAGAGAAAGAGGAGTTTTAAAATAAAAATGAAATAATGCATGAAAACAATCCATGCGCCACTGAAAAGACTTTACAAACACACACTAGTTCACAACAGTGACCTTTCTACATTAAATTACACTGTATTTGGTTAGGCAGGCCACAAGATGTTGGTATGACCGGGCTGCAGTATATTGAGACTCCCCTGTTCGTGCACTTATTTAAAACTAGACACAGCCGCTGTACAATAGCTGAAAATACTGTGAGCCGGATCAAACTGAGTGAAATGGACAGCTTGGACTCGCATCACCACACTAAATCATGCATTTGAATTCCTGACCGATGTGAAAAAGAACATATATGTGGGGCACAGGACAGGCATGTACACACATAAAGGAGTAGAGAGTAAAAAAACAGGAAAAAGTCTCGGAGGAGGCACATGCACTGTGTGGAAAATACTGCCCTCACTCACAAAGTTGTGACATGCTTCATCAGGTGGGTCAAAGTAGAGTTTCAAGCCCCTCTCCCCTTTTTTAGGTGTATGAAGCACAGGAAAGGCAGCCATACTAGGAAAAACAGGAAAAGGTCAAGGCTCGCATTACTATGCTATATAACCCATTACTAAACAACAAACATATTAGTCTATTTCAGCATTACCAGGCAATACTCCTGCACCGCCTCCTGTTGTAGCTGAGCCATCTGTGTGCGCCGATCACAGCGGTCCGATGTGAAACGACTGCATGCACGCTTTGGTTCCCAGCACCAACTCTATGATTTCCAGGCAGAAGCAATGACATCTCTATAGAAATAGAAAGAGGACTATGGGGTGCTCAGGATCCATACCGCAGTGATGTGTGCTGCGGGCTGGCTGCTCCGGTGCAGAGGCTGATTTTCAGAGCTGGTACAGATTCAGCTGTTGCTTTAATGTTTAGATAAGCTGTGAAAAACACTGGGCAGTGTGAGGGAGGAGTGAGGGGGTGGGTAAGATGGCATGGGGAGAGTAAGTGGATGGGTCAAAACACAAACAGGCAAAAAAATTGGAGACTCCTTCTGACAACATAAACAATGAAAGCGTAAGAAGACAGCACTTAGCCAGTTCTCTGTGTCAGAAGAGCGGAAACACAAGGGAGGGGAAAAAAAGGAAGGACTGACCAGTCACAAGCAAGGATTTCTCAAGAAAACAGGCATAGACAAATAAAAAGCAATGGCAAGCAATAGGAGGAGTTTAACTCCACAAACCATATACAACAGGTCGCTAAGCGACAGTGCAAGTGCTGTCTATGCTTGAGCTAATAAAAAATGCCTCATAGTACCTGAGAAACTGCCATGAATGTGCTTTGAAATTAGAGCTCTATGAGGATAAAGGCGACAGGAAGAGGCAGCGGGGTGGGCATGCAGCGACATGGGAAGAAGTGGAAGGTGTGAATGCTGCTCCCTTTCGTCTGGTTGAGAGGAAAGAATTAATAAACAGGGGTGGGGTTGGCCTCACTTAATCTCCACGCACTGAAAACCAAACAAATTAACCTGAACTTGTGTAATATAACTGGCACTTTTGTAAAGCACTTAAATACCTTTGGGTCAGTCAAGTTTGCGCTCTATAAAAATGCCCCCAAAAACTAATCTGACATTGTGTAATGTAACTAGCACTCATGTAAAGCACTCCAACACCTTCAGGTTGCTCAAATTCACATTATATAAACAAGTGTCAGACAAAAGTCAACAGGAGTTGCCCAAGCCTTGCCCATAACTGTGCTGCAAGGTTGGGCTGCTGAAGGTCCCGTGACCGAGGCTCGCTAAAGCAACAAGCAGTGGTGGGAGGGGTTATGGTTAAATCCTTGCACTTTGAAGTCAGAGAAACTTAAAGAGGCGAATTTTGAAAATAGCATCTGAAGAATCTGACATTTCATCTCATTTTTTTAAATAGACAGGGAGATTAAGTGACAGGTGTCAAAGCTGAACCACTGAAGATGGGCAAACAGTGAGATGAGCAGGAATCAAAGAAAAAATAGTCTTCCACATGAACACATGTCTATGGATATTTATGGAAACGGGAGATGGTTAGTCCCCGGATATAGGTTTAGCAAACAAAAGGGTATTGTCCCAAATCTCCGTTTTTAAAACCACTTAACTAGTTGCATCTAGCCGTAGAAGATTGCTTGGGCATCACAATTCTATTGTGATTAAGGCACGTATAGCGTGGGCTTGAATTTGGTGTATTTTGGAGATTGTATCACAGTTGTGATGATCCAAATTTCACCTTTGTGTGTTTAGATACGTTTTAATGAACACACTGTGTGGAGTGAGAACGAGCCTTCCCTCCTATTGATGTGCGAGAGAGACGGAACTAGCCTGGACTTTTTTATAATTAAACAGGTAACCATCTTGGGAGTCAGAAATATTCAATGACCTAAGCTTGACAGTAGTACGTAAGGTTTATTTCTGAAACATTTTTCTGCATATTGTTTTTATACAGATTGGGATTTTATCCACTTTGTTAATAAATCACTGGAATAAGGAAGGTAACCGTTGAAAAGGAGCCCGTCTGCTTAAAACAAGAGTGTAAGGGTTCTCTGTCTCTCACTAAGGTAAATGCCTAAGAAGTGTAGTACACTGTGACATAGAGCCCAGAGGAAGTAGGATGAGAACCTGATGGTGTCCTATCCCTTGTGTATTCTTTGCAGCTTTGTACGGAGAGGAACGTTGCCCGCATTTCTGAACTATGCCCTAGTCGGGCAGTATTTTTATTTGGAGGTATGTTTGCCCTTTGTCGTTGAGCAAATGAGTGAATGAAGTACGGTTGAGACTGGTGGCAGGTCCAATGGTATTTGGAAGTATGCTTGTTTGTTTGAATGTTTGATGGTGTCCTACCCTTTGGATATTTTCTGCAGTTGTATGCCAAAGGCAAGACGTTCCAACCAAGAGCCGCCTTCCGAACAAGGGAGCAGCCGCCCAACCTTTGGCGGATGAAACGAGGGGCCTGAACCAGCAATTTGGATGCAGAGCGCAGTTGTCTTGACGGTAGGTAAAAAGAGAACATCTTCTGCAAATAGATGGGTCCCCGACCATACAGGGCGGAATGGGCAATAGACAAAACCTTGAATTTAATCCGCATTTAATTTGCACCTCTGTGTTTGGTTGACCCTGGGTGACTGATACTAAGTTTGGTGGTGGATGTGAGAATCAGTTGTTGTGGTTGAATATTTGTTCCCAAGGGGATTGTTCTTTTGGCTTTGGTCTACTGGCACCCTACCCCTGTGGTGATAAAGGGTCCCTCTCTCTTTTTCTAAAAGCTCACAGAGTGAATACAGCAGGTGTCGAAGAGACATCGCATGCACTGCCAAGACATGACCTAAAAATAAAGTATTCTGTTTGCTGCATGTATTGTTTTATAGCACTTATACCCCCATAGATTTAAAGTACTTCTTTTTCTAAGGGTGTTCTCAAAGCGGGCTGAATATCAAGCAATTATTATTAAAGAAAGTGGGCTCCAACTTAATCTCAGAACCACCACTCTTTTTACCTTAAATGTGCCCTATATATTGCTTCTGCTACCGAAGAATCTCCTTCATGCATACCAGATGGGGCTCATAACCATATCATATTTCTATTCATTATTTTTTGAAAATATTTTTGTCCTCTTTCATCATTAAAACTCCTCAATATACAATATGTATACTTATATACAAAATCATCCAATTAAGGACCCCTATTTAAAAAATCCTTGTTCTGTGTCTCTAGGTACAATACCAACAATTGTACTGTGTATATTCATTGGAGGTTATAGGTCTCATTTTACATAGGAGAATTTTGAATTTTCTACTTATATTTACATCACCAATATTATTTATCCAATTCATTCTTCGTCATGTGTAAACTTTCGAGAGTGTCAACAAATATTGGCCATCGCATCTTATTCAGGGCTCCTCATCAAAAAATTCAGTATTACAGTGTAAACTAATGAATACATATTTTTTTTACAAAAGTATACAAAAATAATGTCTAGTTTGACATATTGTTAGACACTATTGTACATTTTTTTACCTATTCCCCTTGCAGACATTTTTATGTATTTAAACAATCTTACCCAAAACCATATCTTCATGCAAAAGCCATATATCATAATATGGCTTTCAAGGACCAGGCCTCTAACGGATTTCTCTGTTCCCATGCATACAAAACATATTTACTGATTGCTACTCCAGAGAGGCTGCCTGCCCATTAGGTCAGGGATAGGCAACAAAATGCTTGTTTTATATGGCTCATCTTCGCTGTTATAACTGTGAACAGGTTACTTAGCGCTCCTGGGGATTTCCCTACAGGGCCAAAGCAAATGTAACATTTCAGGTGGGGAAATCTTACTGTTTGAAAACGTACTCTCCTCAGTCTCCACAACTTGCTTCTCTGTCACGCTCTTCATGTGCAGGTTGTGAGAGTATGATAAAGATAGATTTATCCTTTTCTCCCCCACAGAAGAATCCATCTCCTCATGCTCCAAAACACAGAGATGTAGGATAACACCTCTGTTCTTGTGCCCACGTGTAAAGTTAGACAAACTTTGAGCTGACCCCTTGATGACCACATCATTCCCAACGCTATTGAATTTCACCGGTCCATTTGAGTACCAGACGTCTAGTGAAGTAATTCTTAGTTGTAAGTAATTCCCCAGGCACAAAACTTCCACACTGTTAAATGACCATACTTGTACTTTCTATGTGCCACCAAAGCACCAATCTTTGCAGAACCACACCGCTCCTGTGTGGCACCTGTGAATAACATTCACTGAGTTAGTCCATAACTCACATCTGTGCAGCCACAAATACATTACACATTTGAAACATCCTAGTGACATACACGATAGGATGTGGAAGCTGATAGACTTAATCCAGACATTCACTATCAAAACAGTTCATACCTGCAGAAAATTTCATGGAGCACGTACAGGCTGGGCAAACACGGTGGTAGGTCCGTCCAATGACATGGACACTGGTGGGGCTGGCTTGCCTGTTGCTCCAAACAAGACGCTCTTTACTTTGTCACGGTTAATTTCATCTGTCTTGATTCTCAAGTCCCTTTTAATCTCTTTGTTTCTGTAATCTCTTTTAGTTTCTCTTGGTTTCTGTAATCCTTAAAGACGCTTGAGTCCAGGCCCGCTCTTCGCCAAAATAATGCTGTAACCTGTACACAGAGACACTGGTAGCCATGCAGTATATTTCAAGTCTTCTTTATTGGTTCCATGTCAAGGTAGCATCAATCATAGTCCAGCCAGGTCTGGTCAAGTACTAGTCATGTACCAGCCCACCAGGAGCAGCCTGCCTAGCTGCTCAGCCCATCTCCAACTGTCACCACTCATCCACACAGTCACCCAGGCATTCCATTCATCACAGTCCAAAAGGATATCACATTAATTAGCTCAGTCTCTCATATCACAGCCCAGACTGGCTCCCTACTTCAACTGCTGCCTCTCATCTCTCCTCTCTGAAGGTACCAGAAAGAGCTTTTGGTGCTGCAGCAGGTCCGGATTACTGACAAACGTGTGACTACAAGGCCGGCCCCTCCCTGTATTCCTATGGGCACTGACGAAGGATGAAATGAAGAATTAAACTGGGAAAGTCCCGGAGGTGAGAACTAAGCTGACGAAGTACCTCAAAAGGGTTTGTTAAGAATGTTAGAATGAATGAATGTGCTGATGAGAGTGATGTGGCACTATATGTCATGCACATAATAAACAAATCCAAATAGGATTTTGAAAATCGATCTTGAGTATTGGTCCTGATGAAAGCCAACTGACCAGTTATGGCGAACTCTGGCTGAAACATGTTGACCCTAGATGCAGGAGTAGATAATTTTATCCAACAGCATCGAACCTTGGATTTAACCTTGCTAGGGAGACCATGAATGAATACAAACACCTGTTGGCAATTTAGGGTACCTTGAGGCAATTCTAGACACAGATTCCTCTAATGACAACAAGATTTCCCTTGATTTACAAGGTTGAGCCTGCCCAGATACCTCTTATAGCTGGGTGAGGATTGATAAGCATGCCACTAAATAAACAACATTGGATGAGTCCCTTAAAAATCTAAAAGAAATGCCTGGGAGGGTGTGTGTGTATATATATATATATATATATATATTATCTACTGGCGGTCACCAGTAGATAGTTATAGTTAGGACCGTGTTTCCATAGGAAATCCGCAACATTCTATTTGGAATAACTTTGGCGCCGGTTGACGAATCCTCGCAACCGGCAAAATAGGTGGGGCGCTCCGCTCCGCTCCTACCCTGAAAGTCTCGGGGGGATTCGTCAAGCGGGGGCTGAGAAAAAAGGGGGGTCCCAAAATGCGTTTTCCCCATGCAATTTTCCATAGGGACCTTTAGTCCAAGGTACAGCCCGAACGGCTGAACAGAATTACTTGAAATTTGGCAAAGAGGTAGTCCTCAGGTCAGGCATGTGCCTTTTGCATATATGGTGTCAATCTGTTCAGTAGTTCCTGAGAAAATCAAAAGTAAAATCACATACATATCTGGGCGGAGCCTAACCACACATCTCATCGTGAGATCTGATTGGCTGTCAGTACTTCATCCAAGAAGTGTTGGCAGCCATCTTGGGACCAATATACATGATAGCACCTCATTAAAAAGCATTGCAGTTAATAGAAGGTTTTAAGACTTTAGTTACATTATAAATCATTTGTTGATGGTATCATACTCATTTTAGGAATTGCGGTGTGTTCTAAGGTGATCTTACCATGTGAAAAAGCCTTCTGCTGTGATATCACGAACCATGTTTGAGAGAAAACTATTTTCTCATACTTTTCCCACAGAGGTTTGGAAGGTGATCAATAAGCTAAACTGAGAGCATATTTTCTGTAAATTCACATTATCTTTCTCAGTCATTTAAGAATGAAGTCTGACATTCTCAGCAAAACATGTACATCCAACAAGGGCAGAGACTGTCAGTTGATTCCTTTGTGTTCTACTGCAGCTTCCCAGAGTGCTCTAAAGAACAACTAGAGCTCTAATAGTCTTACTTATGACAAAAGTATGGCACACTTGAAGCCATCTTGATTGGAATAAAGTGGTAACACTTAAAACATTTAATTTACAAAGGAACAAAATGAGGGGGTTCATTTTGCCATATAAATTATGATTAGTGCTGCAGAAAGAAAAACTAGGGCACATTTTGACTTCTGAAATCCTCTTTTATTTCATAAAAACATTCTGACATGCAGACTGAAACATGCACTTTGAATACCAGCAGCAGACTTGCCTGGTGAGGAGTAGCTTTACTACAGTGATCTAATGAGCAACTAGAGTGCTAACATTCAGAATTTATGGAAAATGTGTGACACATCTGAATGCCTTCTTGATGGAATCAAAGTAAAAAACTGAAAGTATTTCCTACTGAGGAGACTGCAGTAAATGAGGAAATTAGGAAATTTCATAACAAATAAATCTCCCAAGATGGCCACCAGAGACAAAAGAGCCCAAATGTAGCCCAAATATCACCCAGATGTAGCCCAAGTATAGCCCAATGACAGAATGTCCCAGAGTGTTCTTAAGAACAACTAGAGCGCTTACTGTCTTACTTATGACAAAAGTATGGCACACCTGAAGCCATCTTGATTGGAATAAACTGGTAACACTTAAAACATTTAATTTAAAAAGGAACACAATGAGGGGGTTCATTTTACCATAGAAATTATGATTAGTGCCGAGGAAAGAAAAATTAGGGCACATTTTGAGTGACTTCTCAAATCCTATTCTATTTCATTAAAAAATTCTGATATGCAGACTGAAACATGCACTTCTAATACTAGCAGCAGACTTCCGTGGTGAGCAGTAGCTTTACTACAGTGATCTAATGAGCAACTAGAGTGCTAACATTCAGAATTTATGGCAAATGTGTGACATATCTGAATACCTTCTTGATGGAATCAAAGTAAAAAACTGAAAGCATTTCCTACTGAGGAGACTGCAGTAAATGAGGAAATTAGGAAACTTCATAACAAATAAATCTCCTAAAATGGCCACCAGAGACAAAAGAGCCCAAATGTAGCCCAAATATCACCCAGATGTAGCCCAAATGTAGCCCAATGACAGAAGGGTGCAAAACACTTATTTTTTGTGTATTTGCAGTTTTATATAGTGCAGACTTGTCAGGTATTGGAGTGCTTTACATGAACATTGGTTACATCACACAAGATCAAATTCATTTTGGTTGTAGACATGGGGAGATTAAGTGATTTGACCAGAATCACAGAATGTTGAGCTGAAGCAGAAACTCCAACCTGGTTCCCCAGTTGCAAAGTCTGCAGCTCTGGAAGTAACACCACACCCTCTCCCCTTGGATGCAACATTTAATCAAGTGGTCAACTGGATAAAAAAACTAAGATTACAAATAATTTAAAAGTTCTTTGTCGCTATTTGAAAACTCGGAAAATATGTCCTCATTTTAGTTTTTTAGAGCACTAACCATAATTTTGATGCAAATAAGACCCTCTCATATATGTAATTTCTAAAGGAAATGCTCTAGACATTACAGTTTTGATTACATCAAGATGACGTCAGGCATTCCACACTTTTGTAATAAATATAGAATGTTAGCAATCTAGTTGTTCATTGGGATACTGTTGAGAGGCAGAGGCCAGGGGCACGGACTCTGAAAATTGAAGGCAGGTAGGAGAGTGCAGAGGCAACAATTTGACCACACTAGGCAGGCAGGAAGGGCAGTGGCAGCACAGCAGACTATGGAGGGCAGTGGAAAGGGGGGCAGGGGCAACAAACCAACAATACAGGACTGGCAAGAGAGGCTGTGGCAATATAATAGACCATTGTGGGCAGAAGGAAGAGGCAGTGGTCATACAACCATACATGCCAACAGAACCGTTTCAGCCAGGAAACGTCCAATGTTTTTAAGCTCAAATGGGCTTTACTTGATGTTTCCTGTCTACAATCTTCTCTTTTTCAATGTAACTCAAAGGGGAAAATCAATACCCCAGTTTTATTTCAAAATCACCCTCTTACCAACTTCAAAATGTTCGCAAGTATGGTACATTGGATCATGGTAGGCAGGAGGAATTGGGGTAGGGACATGGACTCGGATAACAGAGGACAGGAGGGACATTGAGAGGTGCACCAAACTGACCCTACAGGGCAGGCATCAGGGTTTGCAGCAGCACAATACACCACACAGGGCATGCGGGACGGGAGTGCAGCACAACAATCCATAGAAAGCAATAGGGAGGGGACAGGACCATGCACATGGACAACAGACAACAGAGGGAAAGAGGCAATGGTAGCTAGCTGACCATAATGGACAGACAGGAGAGAAAGCTGCAGCATAACAGACCATAAAGGGCAGGAGGGACGGATCAGGGGCATTACAATTGAACCGACAAGCCAGGAGGGAGGGAATAGGGGTCTGCACATGGAAACAGAGGGCTGGGGGCAAGGGGGCAGGGCAGGAGCAGCAAGATGACCATGGAGGTCAGGCAGGACGGGCACTAGAAACAAGACACACCATGGAGAGCAACAGTGAGACTATGATGGCATACACACAGACCATGGAGGGAAGGTGGGAGGGGGTCAGGAGCAGCTAGCTGACCACACAGGGAAGGTGGGAGGGGCCATGGCAGCACAGAAGACCATGCATGGCAAGCGGGAGGGTTAGTGGCAGCACAATGGCTATGATGGGCAAACAGGAGGGTGCAGGGGCATGCACAAAGGACCATGGAGGATAGAAGGGAGGGTCAGGACCTGGGCACAGACAAGAGAGTTCAGGGGAAGGGGATTCACAACAGACCGCGCGGGGCAGGCAGGAGGAGCAGTTGCAGCACAACAGACCAGGGAGGGCAGAAGGGTGTGGCAGTAAAATGGACAATGGAGGACAGGAGGAAGGGGATAGGGGCATGGCATGTGGACAGGCAGGGTGGAGGTGACAGGGACAGGTTACAGTCATCTGACAATGCTATGCAGGTGGGAGGGGAGTGGCAGCTCAACAGAACACTCAAAGTAGATAGGAGTGGCAGGTCCATGGAACATGGTGGTCAAAAAGGATGGAGCAGGGGCATGCACAAAGACATCGGAGGGCAGGGAGAAGGAGAATAGGGGCAGCAAGCAAAGTACAGAGGCTAAGCAGGAGGTCAATGATGGGCCATAGAATTGGGCAATGGAGGGCAGGATGAGTGGACTGGTACATCATGCTAAATGCAGGGCAGTGGCAGCACATCAGACCATGCATGGCAGGAGGGAGGAGGCTAGTCCATGGATTCAGACAATAGAGGATAGGGAGGAGGTGGATGGGGCAGCAAGCTAACTGTTCATAGAAGGTGGGTATTAGGAACTTTATTGTTTTTAAAATGTGTGTCTGTGCGAACTACTTAAAATATGAACAAGTATGCAGCATAATCTCACTTTTATTCAGGAAGAAGAGGACGTTTGGGACTGTGACTCCGGGCTCACTTGGCAGAAACATCCCCTGACCCTCCACTCCCCATCGCAAAATGTAATGCCCGTGAAAAGGGTAGGTGGACGCAGTGTTATATAGAACATAGTCCTGAGAGCACGATTGAAAATGAAAACTAGATATAGTATATGGTATAAACTATGCACCAAAAAGTGTGATATAAGATGAACCGGGCGTGAAATATAATATGCAATACATTGTGCGCAATTACAGATTCATTGGAGAGCGCGAGATAGCACAGGCACTAGCGCTTGCTATGTGATATGCGCCTTGGAGTGTAATATGCACAGGGCAGTGTTGTGTAACCTAAGTAGTCTCTAAAGTTGTAATATAAAATATGTGCTGGGTAGTGTAACATTGCATATGCACTGTGACAAAGATATGGATCCCAGATTGTAATATGTATGGCATAGCGCTGTCCTTTATAACATAGGCATCGAGGAAGGCACGTTAGATGGGGCAATATAACCCGTGCGAAGGCAAGTGTGGCATGACATATTCACGGGGTGGTGTTACAGTGCACATGGGCTAGAGAGTGTCATAGCATACGCACTAGCTGGTGGAATACAACACAGAGGTGTGTGGCACTCGGCGGGCACTGGTGGGTGTAACACAGCATTGGGCTCAGCCAGGAGCACGCTGTGACTCTCAAGTGAGGTTTGTCTCCTTTCCAGAGAGTAAAATAAAAAGTATTACACATCCGGCGGTGGATGTGTGTTTTATTAACTGTGAGGGGGTTTCTTGCATAGTTTGGTCGAATTTTTTTTGAATCCCCTTTGAATGGCTTGGTGTGCATGTGTATTAAATGTGCCCGTCAATAGCTACCCATGTTTGTATAAATAAACGACAAGGGTGTCTACTTGGAGAGTACCCACCAGCGGGGGCGCCGGGATTAGGCACGGTGGGGTGTCAGACATGTCAGAGCTTCACTAGCGGTGTGAATACATTCTACGTGGATTCATTGTATGCATAGTCGCCTTTTAATGAATATCACGCAAATCGTCATGGTGATAGGTACATACGGTTTGTCCAGCATGTTCTAGGTGTTTCTATAAATATATATATATTTTTTTAAATAAAAAACTAAGGCCGGCCCCGGGGGATGGGGTACCCGGGGCCATAAGTGGCCTGAGGAGGGGGGCAACACAGCCCCCTCCTAAAGAATAAAAAAATTAAAAAAAGGCCATGACCTGGGGGTTGGGGTCCCCGGGGCCGATTAAGGCCTTGGGAGGGCCAAATTAATTTTTTTCAACAAAAAAAATTAGGGTGCAGGCCCTGGGGGATGGGGTCCCCAGGGCTAATAAATTAGAAAAAGAAAGGGGGCCACACAGCCCTCCTTCTTAAAAATAAATAAATAAAAGACCGGCATCGCGCCGGAGGCCATGCCCCCTCCTTGCAGCACTCTGCAAACGCGCCCCCTGGCCAGTTGTAAGTTGAGGAATTAATTCCCCTTCAATACTGAGGGTCCCTGAGGGCCAACTAGCCCAACAGGTATCTCCAGTATGCGCCAGGGAGCTGCGTTGCTGACAGGTGTTCTGAGGCCATGCCCCTTTTTACACCTCCATGCAACGCAGCTCTGTGGCGCTTACTGGAGGTACCTAGTGGGCTAGTTTGACCCTAGGGACCCTTAGGATTCAAGGGGAGTTAATCTCTCAACTCAGAATGCCCACAGGCCCTGTGGCGCGTTTTTAAGTTGGGGAAATAATTCCCTTTCAATCCTGAGGGACCCTGGGGTCCAACTAGCCCACCAGGTGCTTCTAGTAGGCACCACTGCTCTGCGTTGCAGAGAGGTGGTGCAGGCCGTGCCACTTTTTACACCTCTCTGCAACGCAGCTCTGTGGCGCTTACTGGAGGTACCTAGTGGTCTAGTTGGACCCTAGGGACCCTCAGGATTCAAGGGGACTTAATCTCCCAACTTAAAACGGCTACAGGGCGTGTTTACACAGTGGGGAAGGGAGGGGACGGGGCATGAGGTGGCGTGTTCAAACACGCCCTGTGGTGCGTTTTAAGAGGTAGTTTTAATCCCCTGCCCTATTATATACTATGGGCTTACAGATTAGGTCATGCTAATCACAGGGGGACCCCAACACATAGTGTGCCCTAGTGTATGTAGGTGTTTTCACTGTATTCTGAGTGTCTTTTAACATAGCACTGGCTCTAGGACTGGTTAGTCAGACTCATTTACCACCAGTATCCGTCTGAAAAAGTTGAGGGTACAGGATGATTTTGCAACAAGGCTTGTTTCTGCTCTTCTGTTTGTTCTTTCTGCACGTTATACTTCTTCCTGCACTTTTCTTCGTCTTTGAGGACTTCTATTGCTTCTTTCTGCATTTCTTTTTTTTCTTTCTGTGCTTTTTTCCTTCTTTCTTCACATGTCCTATCTCTGTAGGCATAGCTAGAAATTAACATTTAAAAAACCTTTGAAATTCACTGAAAAAACATAGGTTTCAGGCACGTTATAGCTAGGAATTAGCATTTAAAAAACCTTAGAAATTCACTGAAAAAACCATAGGTTTCAGGGGCGTTCTAGTTAGCTGGACTTTTCACTCGTACAAAACCATAGAAATTCCCCCGTTATAGTTAGTTCAGCTAACTATAACTCGCGCGCCCGCAATGCACTGCTGATGACGTCACATATTACATCACTCATGACATGGTCAGTGACATCACTCATGACATCACTGATGACATCTCAAATGACATCACTGATGACATCACTGATGACATCATCCAGTGAATGTGTGTTTTTCTGAAAATTAAATATGTTTTATATATGTATATCTCAAGGTCGATGGAAGAATAAATGGGTATATAAGTGTCTAAATGGATGATTTGTTTTTGAAAAATTGATTGTGTAACTGACTGATTAAGTGTATCATAGTGAATACATGGCTTAGTGAGTAATGTTTAAATATGTAAATATCTGTATCAGTCTCTCACTTTGTGTATAAGTGGCTGCATGGGTTGGTGAGTAGCTACATGGGTGTCTATATAGGTTATTAGTTGGTTTTTTGAGTATCAGTCTGAGTGTCTGCATGGTTCGGTGGGGGGTATTACGTAGTGCATAGGTGCATGAATGAGTGACTCACTGTTTGTATGGGTTGAACACAGCATGTGTGCAGGACTGTATGGGTGGATGAGTGTGTGTATGGGTGTGTTAGTGAGTGAATGACTGTCTCAATAGTGTCTTTATGAGTAACTACATATGTTTTAAACTAGTATATGTGACTATTGGTGTATATATGTGAGTATATGTGAGAGTGAGAGATTGAAAGAGTTCCTGTATGAATAAGTATGTGTTTCTTTAAGTGATTGTTTAAAAGACTAAGTATGTGTAAGTTTCCGTAGAAGTAAGTATGGTGGTGTGTGTATAACTGTATATGCAAGTAAATGTATGTTTGATTCTTTATTAGCATGAGTGACTATGTGTGTGAGTAACTCTATGGATGAGTGGCATTGTGTAACAGGATGTATAGGTGTATGAGTACATATGATGAGTGAGTACATGTATGAGTGACTGTATAGGACTGTTGGTGAATGAGTGGATGTGTATGTGGATCTTAGAATTACTGAAGAGGTTGTTGTAACTGGTATTGGTATGTCCATTGTTTTGAAAATTTTAGTCTCTATTTTTGAATGTGTGTATCAAAGGTTATATTAGGGTGAGAGGAGGTCTGCCACTCTATCACAAGGATGATGTCATCAGTGATGTCATCAGTGATGTCATTTGAGATGTCATCAGTGATGTCATGAGTGATGTCACTGACCATGTCATGAGTGATGTAATATGTGACGTCATCAGCAGTGCATTGCGGGCGCGCGAGTTATAGTTAGCTGAACTAACTATAACGGGGGAATTTCAATGGTTTTGTACAAGTGAAAAGTCCAGCTAACTATAACACCCCTGAAACCTATGGTTTTTTCAGTGAATTTCTGAGGTTTTTTAAATGCTAATTCCTAACTATAACGTGCCTGAAACCTATGGTTTTTTCTGTGAATTTCAAAGGTTTTTTAAATGCTAATTTCTAACTATGCCTACAGAGATAGGACATGTGAAGAAAGAAGAAAAAATGCACAGAAAGAAACAAAAGAAGTGCAGAAAGAAGCAACAGAAGTCCTCAAATACGAAGATAAGTGCAGGAAGAAGGATAACGTGCAGAAAGAACAAAAAGAAGAGCAGAAAGAAGCCTTGTTGCAAAATCATCCTGTACCCTCAACTTTTTCAGACGGATACTGGTGGTAACTGAGTCTGACTAACCAGTCCTAGAGCCAGTGCTATGTTAAAAGACACTTAGAATACAGTGAAAACACCTACATACACTAGGGAACATTATGCGTTGGGGTCCCCCTGTGATTAGCATGACCTCCTCTGTAAGCCCCTAGTATATAATAGGGCATGGGGATTAAAACTACCTCTTAAAACAGGCCACAGGGCGTTTTTGCACACGTTAACTCAGGCCCCGTCCCCTCCATTCACCACTGTGTAAACACGCCCTGTGTCCAGTTGGGAGATTAAGTTCATTTGAATCCTGAGGGTCCCTAGGGTCCAACTAGCCCACTAGGTACCTCCAGTAAGTGCCACAGAGCTGCGTTGCAGAGAGGTGTAAAAAGTGGCACGGCCTGGACCACCTCTCTGCAATGCAGCTCAGTGGCGCTTACTGGAAGCACTTGCTGGGCTAGTTAGCCCCCAGGGGCCCTCAGTATTGAAGGGAAATTATATCCCCAATTTAAAACGTGCCATAGTGCGTGTTTGCACACGTCACCTCAGGCCCCGTCCCCTCCCTTCACCACTGTGTAAACGCGCCCTGTGGCTGTTCTAAGTTGAGAGATTAAGTCCCCTTGAATCCTAAGGGTCCCTAGGGTCAAACTAGACCACTAGGTACCTCCAGTAAGCGCCACAGAGCTGCGTTGCAGAGAGGTGTAAAAAGGGGCTTGGCCTCAGAACACCTGGCTGCAGCGCAGCTCCCTGGCGCATACTGGAGATGCCAGGGGGGCGCGTTTGCAGAGTGCTGCACGGAGGGGGCATGGCCTCCGGCACGATGCCAGTCTTTTATTTATTTTAGTTTTTTAAGAAGGGGGGCTGTTTGGTTCCCCTTCTTATTCTAATTTATTGGCCCTGATGACCCCATCCCCCAGGGCCAGTCTCCTAATTATATTTTTTTGACCCCAATCCCCAGGGCCGGCCACTGTTTTTTATTATTTTTAAAAAATATATATTTATAGACACACCTAGGACATGCTGGACAAACCGTACGTACCTATCACCATGACGATTTGCGTGATATTCATTAAAAGGCGACTAAGCATGCAATGAATCCACGTGGAATGTATTTACACCACTAGTGAAGCTCTGACATGTCTGATGCCCTACCGTGCCTAATCCTGGTAGACACCCTTGTCGTTTATTTATACAAACATGGGTAGCTATTGACGGGCACATTTAATACACATGCACACCAAGCCATTCAAAGGGGATTCGACAAAAATTCGACCAAAACTATGCAAGAAACCCCCCTCACGGTTAATAAAACACACATCCACTGCCGGATGTGTAATACTTTTTATTTTACTCTCTGGAAAGGGGACGAACATCACTTGAGAGTCACAGCGTGCTCCTGACAGAGCCCAATGCTGTGTTACACCCACCATTGCCTGCCGAGTGCCACACACCTCTGTGTTGTATTCCACTAGCTAGTGCATATGCTATGACACTCTCTAGCCCATGTGCACTGTAACACCACCCCGTGAATATGTCATGCCACACTTGTCTTTGCACGGGTTATATTGCCCCATCTAACGTGCCTTTCTCGATGCCTATGTTATAACGCACAGTGCTATGCCATACATATTACAATCTGGGATCCATATCTTTGTCACAGTGCATATGCAACGTTACACTCCCCAGCACATATTTTATATTACAACTTTAGAGACTAGTTAGGTTACACAACACTGCCCTGTGCATATTACACTCCAAGGCGCATATCGCATAGCACACGCTAGTGCCTGTGCTATCTCGCGCTCTCCAATGAATCTGTCATTGCGCACAATGTATTGCATATTATATTTCACGCCCGGTTCATCTTATATCACACTTTTTGGTGCATAGTTTATACCATACACTATATCTAGTTTTCATTTTCAATCGTGCTCTCAGGACTATGTTCTATATAACACTGTGTTCACCTACCCTTTTCACGGGCATTACATTTTGCGATAGGGGGTGGAGGGTCAGGGGGTGTTTCTGCCAAGTGAGCCCGGAGTCACAGTCACAAACGTCCTCTTCTTCCTGAATAAAAGTGAGATTATGCTGCATACTTGTTCATATTTTAAGTAGTTCGCACAGACACAATGTTTTAAAAACAATAAAGTTCCTAATACCTGCCTTCTCTGAACAGTTAGCTTGCTGCCCCATCCCCTTCCTCCCTATCCTCTGTTGTGTGAATCCATGGACTAGCCTCCTCCCTCCTGCCATGCATGGTCTGATGTGCTGCCACTGCCCTCAATTTAGTATGATGTACCAGTCCACTCCTCCTGCCCTCCATTGCCCAATTCTATGCCCCATCATTGACCTCCTGCTTAAACTCTGTGCTTAGCTTGCTGCCCCTATTCTCCTTCCCCCTGCCCTCCGATGTCTTTGTGCATGCCCCTGCTCCATCCTTTTTGCCCACCATGTCCCATGGACCTGCCACTCCTATCTACTCTGAGTGTTCTGTTGAGCTGCCACTCCCCTCCCACCTGCCTAGCATTGTCAGATGACTGTAACCTGTCCCTGCCACCTCCACCCTGCCTGTCCACATGCCATGCCCCTATCCTCTTCCTCCTGTCCTACATGGTCCATTGTACTGCCACACCCTTCTGCCCTCCCTGGTCTGTTGTGCTGCAACTGCTCCTCCTGCCTGCCCCGTGTGGTCTGTTGTGAGGTCCCTTCCCCTGAACTTTCTTGTCTGTGCACAGGTCCTGACCCTCCCTTCTATCCTCCATCGTCCTTTGTGCATGCCCCTCCACCCTCCTTCTTGCCCATCATAGCCATTGTGCTGCCACTAACCCTCCCACTTGCCATGCATGGTCTTCTGTGCTGCCATGGACCCTCCCACCTTCCCTGTGTGGTCAGTTAGCTGCCCCTGACCCCCTCCCACCTTCCCTCCATGGTCTGTGTGTATGCCATCACAGTCTCACTGTTGCTCTTCATGGTGTGTCTTGCTTCTAGTGCCCATCCTGCCTGACCTCCATGGCTATCTTGCTGCTCCTGCCCTGCCCCCTTGCCCCCAGCCCTACTCCCTCCCTCCTGGCTTGTCTGTTCCATTGTAATGCCCCTGATCCGTCCCTCCTGCCCTTTATGGTCTGTTATGCTGCAGCTTTCTCTCCTGTCTGTCCATTATGGTCAGCTAGCTACCATTGCCTCTTGCCCCTGTTGTCCATGTGCATGGTCCTGTCCCCTCCCTCTTGCTTTCTATGGATTGTTGTGCTGCACTCCCGTCCTGCATGCCCTGTGTGGTGTATTGTGCTGCTGCAAACCCTGATGCCTGCCCTGCAGGGTCAGTTTGGTGCACCTCTCCATGTCCCTCCTGTCCTCTGTTATCCAAGTCCATGTCCCTATCCCATTTCCTTCCATGATCCAATGTACCATACTTGCGAACATTTTGAACTTGGTAAGAGGGAGATTTTGAAAAAAAACTGGGGTATTGATTTTCCCCTTTGAGTTACATTGAAAAAGAGGATATTGTAGACAGGAGACAGATCAAATAAAGCCCATTTGAGCTTAAAAACATTGGACGTTTCCTGGCTGAATCGGGTCTGTTGGCATGTATGGTTGTACTACCATTGCCTCTTCCTTCTGCCCACAAAGGTCTATTACATTGCCACAGCCTTGAAGGAGGGTAGATTTTGTATCACAGGGGGCCCCTGGCCCGTTCTGTCCACACCTGAAGTATGAGACCCTTGTCCTTGCCCTGCCAGCTGCATTTGTAGGCCGTATTAAATTGACCAGCGGGTCCTGTGTTGCTATATAATTATCCTGAGACATCCTTACCACTCAGCCAGCATAAAACCCCTGTGTAGGCCCTTCTGTTCAATATGTAGGCCTCTTTGTTAAATTGACCATAGCTCTGCAATTTTAGTGTATAGCAGTCTGAAGGCAGGTCTGCGAGGCCTTCTGATCCAAACTAGTAGCCCCCACCCTACCCGAGTGCTCCGTGCTCGGTATCAAAGTTCAACATCCCCCTGAAGCTGTCGACATACAGTAGGCTGCATCCTGGACTGGTACTTGCTTCCTGGGCAGGTTTCCCGCTTTTAAGGAAGTGGCAACCGCAGAGCGTCAAGTTAGGAGAACTGAGGAGATTTTATACATGAATATATTGAATTCCCGTACAATACCCATTATTTTCTGCTTGCTCTATGGAACTTACGATAAGCGATTGGCCTGAGAGACTGACCTTTTCACCCAGTCCATTGTCAGCATTAAGTGGGTAAATGACGAAATGTCTGGTAAAATCTGCAGACGAAGCTTTTGGGTAGCATACGTAGGTAGATGTAGCGTGCAAAGGAGCCCACAAAATGATATAAAAAGGGAGCACCCACAGATATCGACGGACTACCTCGCCGTCTGTATGTAGGTTAACAGGCAGTGCAGGTTTTCCCCAAGAGCTGGGAGCTCTTGTCTTCCTTTGCTTAAAATGTCTTGCTCTGCTTTGCTTGAAGTATCTTATTCTATTTTACCTATATGAAATGTCATGTTATGTTTAACCATTGTTCTCTTTACTTTTGCATTTAAAAGATTTTGTATTGTAATTGCAGGAATGCTTGCTCTAAGAGTAAACGTGAGTGTTCCTAGGTAACATTTTCCTTGGTGTAACTTGTTTCTCATGATGCATTTATAGATGTGTTTTCTCTCTCTCTCTGTCAGTACATTAATTGAGATACAGAGAATATTATGACAGCTGTATGATTATCTGGATTCTGTATTTTGTACTTTATGTCTCTATTCTGCGGTTTCTTTGAAGTTGCATCTTCTCATTAAACTGCCATTGTATTCTGCCTCCAATTCCATGTCTCATATGTCTGTTTTCTTCATTTTTGGAGCAAGCGTTCCTAGGCACCCCGGCTCAAATTAAGGTGCCCCTTTTGTCCCTGACTCACTCTCCTGCTCAGTTCTGTGGTGGCTCCCGGGGATCTGGGGACCGCCCCTAGCTTCCTTGACCCGTAATAGATCTTCCCTCCAACAGCCTCTCTTGCAAGTCCTGTATTGTTGGTTTGTTGCCCCTGCCCCCCTTTCCACTGCCCTCCATAGTCTGTTGTGCTTCCACGGCCCTTCCTGCCTGCTCAGTGTGGTTAAATTGTTGCCTTTGCACCCTCCTACCTGCCTTCAATTTTCAGAGTCCGTGCCCCTGGCCTCTGCCTCTCAACAGTATCCTAATGAACAACTAGATTGCTAACATTCTATATTTATTACAAAAGTGTGGAACGCCTGACATCATCTTGATGTAATCAAAACTGTAATACCTAGAGCATTTCCTTTAGAAATTACATATATGAGAGGGTCTTATTGGCATCAAAATTATGGTTAGTGCTCTAAAAGACTAAAATAAGGACATATTTTCTGAGTTTTCAAATAGCGACAAAGCACTTTTAAATTATTTGTTATCTTTATGTTTTTTTATCCAGTTGACCACTTGATTAAATGTTGCACTTAGGGGAGAGGATGTGGTGTTACTTCCAGAACTGCAGACTTTGCAACTGGGGAACCAGGTTGAAGTTTCTGCTTCAGCTCGACATTCTGTGATTCTGGTCAAATCACTTAGTCTCCCCATGTCTACAACCAAAATGAATTTGTTCTTGTGTGATGTAACCAATGCTCATGTAAAGCACTCCAATACCTGACAAGTCTGCACTATATAACACTGCAAAAACACAAAATAATAAGTGTTTTGCACACTTCTGTCATTGGGCTATATTTGGGCTACATCTGGGTGATTTTGGGCTACATTTGGGCTCTTTTGTCTCCGGTGGCCATCTTGGGAGATTTATTTGTTATGAAGTTTCCTAATTTCCTCATGTACTGCAGTCTCCTCAGTAGGAAATGCTTTCAGTTTTTTACTTTGATTCCATCATGAAGGTATCCAGATATGTCACACATTTGCCATAAATTCTGAATGTTAGCACTCTAGTTGCTCATTAGATCACTGTAGTAAAACTACTGCACCATGGAAGTCTGCTCCTGGTATTAAAAGTGCATGTTTCAGTCTGCATGTCAGAATGTTTTAATGAAATAGAAGAGGATTTGAGAAGTCACTCAAAATGTGCCCTCATTTTCTTTCTTCAGCATTAATCATAATTTCTATGGCAAAATGAACCTCCTCATTGTGTTCCTTTTTAAATTAAATGTTTTAAGTGTTACCAGTTTATTCCAATCAAGATGGCTTCAGGTGTGCCATACTTTTGTCATAATGAAGACAGTAAGCGCTCTAGTTGTTTTTAAGAACATTCTGGGACATTCTGTCATTGGGCTATACTTGGGCTACATCTGGGTGATATTTGGGCTACATTTGGGCTCTTTTGTCTCTGGTGGCCATCTTGGGAGACTTATTTGTTATGAAGTTTCCTAATTTCCTTATTTACTGCAGTCTCCTCAGTAGGAAATACTTTCAGTTTTTTACTTTGATTCCATCAAGAAGGCATTCAGATGTGTCACACATTTGCCATAAATTCAGAATGTTAGCACTCTTTTTGCTCATTAGATCACTGTAGTAAAGCTACTGCTCACCAGGGAAAACTGCTGCTGGTATTGAAAGTGCATGTTTCAGTCTGCATGTCAGAATGTTTTAATGAAATAGAAGAGGATTTGAGAAGTCACTCAAAATGTGCCCTAATTTTTCTTTCTGCAGCACTAATCATACTTTTTATGGAAAAATGAACCCCCTCATTTTGTTCCTTTTTAAATTAAATGTTTTAAGAGTTACCACTTTAATCCAAGCAAGATGGCTTCAGGTGTGCCATCCGTTTATCATAAGTAGGACTGTTAGCGCTCTAGTAGTTCTTTGGAACACTCTGGGAAGCTGCAGTAGAACACAAAGGAATCAACTGACAGTCTCTGCCCTTGTTGGATGTACATGTTTTACTGAGAATGTCAGACTTCATTCTCACATGACTGAGAAAGATAATGTGAATTTACAGAAAATAAGCTCTCAGTTTAGCCTATAGATCACCTTCCAAACCTCTGTGGTAAAAGCATGAGAAAATATTTTTCTCTCAATCATGATATCCCAGCAGAAGGCTTTTTCACATGGTGAAATCACCTTAGAACATACCACAATTCCTAAAATGAGTATGGTACCATCAACAAATGATTTATAATGTAACTAAAGTCTTAAAACCTTCTATTAACTGCAATGCTTTTTAATGAGGTGCTATCATGTATATTGGTCCCAAGATGGCTGCCAACACTTCTTGGATGAAGTGCTGACAGCCAATCAGATCTCAGGATGAGATGTGTGGTTAGGCTCCGCCCACATATATATATGCTTTTAAATGCTATTTTCTCAGGAAATACTGAACAGATTTACACCAGACCTGCAAAAGGCACGTCCTTGACCTTATGGCTACCTCTCTGCCAAATTTCAAGTAATTCTGTTCAGCCGTTCGGGCTGTAGCTGTGTCTAAAGGTCCTATGGAAAAATGCATGGGGAAAACGCGTTTTGGGACCCCCCTTTTTTCTCAGCCCCAGCTTGACGAATCCCCCCGAGACTTTCAGGGTAGGAGCGGAGCGTAGCGCCCCACCTATTTTGAAAATTTCGCGAGGATTCGTCGACCGGCGCCAAAGTTATTCCAAATAGAATGTTGCGGATTTCCTATGGAAACAGGGTCCTAACTATAACTACCTACTGGCGACCGCCAGTAGGTAATATATATATATATATATATATATCCCACACTGAAGTGCATTCACTCCCTTTGATTCTTGTGATTGTGATGCAGATACATAGCTAGCCAAATACTGTTGTGAGATAGCTGTTGAGTCCTCCTCCTAATCAGCCAGTTATCCAGATATGTACAGACATGTACGGCATAGTGATGTTGGTGTGCAATCACCACTTCTTCCTGAATACTCTAGGTGCATCGCTTAGAATGGAATTTTTTTGAATTGTTAGTGCTTTTCAATTACCATAAACCATAGGTACTTTCAAGAGCCAGCTGCATAATAATGTGGAAATATGCAACTTTGAGTTCTAACCTGTACGTGAGATCCCCCTGTTATGAAATACTACCAAAGTGCATATGTATCACTTTGTGCTTCTGAGTAATACATAGAATGGTGGCTTCCCCAAACGGATGTAAGAGGGTTGCTTATTGTTTTATAAAGAGTCCCACAGTCGACTCTGCATAAAATTACTATTGACCCTGGGCCCCGTGGCCATTGAAGGGATTGTACTTGTGAGAATATACACACCCATTTTTGGGGTTGGCCGCACGCCCAGCAGGCAATGTTTGACCGAGGACTCGATCTGGACTCTTGTGACCTCCTGCAGCTCACGTAATATCCTATCCCAAAAAATCTGTAGCCTCGCGAAGTACGAAGTCATATGAAGGAACGTCGCTGGTTCCAGCTGCACCAAGGGCATGCTGGGGAGCATACCACAGTAAGTCTATGCAGTTGCTGAGGCATCAGATAGGTACGGTGCAAGTAGTGGAACTGTGTGAGTTTGAAGCGGGCGTTGCTGGCAACCTCTCGGACCTGTGCAAACACAGCCCCCACTCACGATCCATGAGGGGCAGCGGTAGGTATGTCGATCATCTGTCACAAATCCTCGTCCCGTCCACCGTACAGCTTTCAGGGCCTTGTATATGTGTTAGATAATCTCCCTGGCAGCACCTGGGTCCAGCAGAAGCTGTAGTGTCTGTGGCTCCTACGGCTCCACCAGAAACGTAACCCATATCTCACGGGCCATTTGTGATATCTTAGTATACTGTAGGAATTGACCAGGCTGTCGCTTATCGCTGTCCCGGGCCAATTCCATCATGAGGAAGGTGCCATTTAGGTATAGGTTTCCAACTGTGTTGCACTACCTAGCGTACCATTGTGTGAGATCTATCACTGTTGTATCTCCAAAATAAGGTAACCACCTAAGGGGCAACAGTCTACCATATGGGGCCCTGCGAAGCACCAGAGTGACCACCTGTTCCCATACCTCTGCAATCTGATGGACTATAAAGGGGCAGTCAGACGTGACCACCAACCCTCACCCCACTCCACTAGTAAGGCCTTCTCACCATTCGAGCCCTCTGAGCACCAGTGCACTGCGTACTATAGTAATACCGCAAAGTAGTAGGCTCGCAAGCCCGAAAGACCCAGGCCCCGAGCTCCACATCCTGCTTAAGCACCTCCAACTGCGTTACTTTTTTTTACTTTGTTTTTATTGGATTTAGGACTCTGAGGGGCATATGCATCAACCAAACGAATACCGATTCCTTAATAGCGAAAAATAAGGAATCGCCATTAAGGAATCGGTAAATGGCATGCATCAACAGATTCGGTAAAATTTAGCGATTCCTTAAAAATCGCTAAATTTACCGATTCCTACATAGCGGGGCACGCAAACTCCCCCTAGCAAATAGCGAGTTCGGTAATACCGAATTAGCTAATAGCGAGTTCGGTAATACCGAGTTAGCTATTACCGAATCGGTATTAGCGAAATCGCAATTTGCCGCGTCGCTCCGGGAACGTGCAGATGACATCACCAACCAGGAAATACTGCTGCCCCACCCACATTGCCTCGACAGAGGAGCAGACAGGAGCTGGGAAGGAGGACTGCCTGTGCAGAGTGAGGCCACACCGACTCTGCAAATCCAAAGCCACACACATCATGGCGCAGGAAGTGCCATCCAGCGCAGAGTCTGCACGCAAACGAAAGCGTAAATTTTCAGACAGGGAGCTCGAGTACCTAATCGAGGGAGTCTCCAGCAAACACGACCGCCTCTTTGGCAAGCTGTCCCTCAAGGTGCCTGAGCAGGAGAAGCGGCGCATATGGCTGCGCATCCGTGAGAGGGTGAATGCAGTTGGCGTCACGACCCGCAGCATCGACGACCTCAAAAAAAGGTGGTACGACCTGCGGAAGCGTGCCAAAGAGAGGATTGCGGAGAGGCTCCGGGAGGCGAGCAGGACTGGAGGCGGAGCATCCACAGCACCAGCCAACACAGCCCTGGAGGACCTTGTGGAAGGGACGATAGAGCGGGAAGCCGTCGTGGGGGTGACCCAGATGGACACGTCCAGCGCAGCCACAAGTGCCCAAGGTAAGATGCATGCCTGTGCCCACACCCAGCATTGCGTAAATCCATTTCCATGCCCCCAGCCCGATCTCAGTGTGTCTGCAGCTCTGGCACAGACAGCTTAACACATGACACCAGTGCATCTTGGGAGTTGTAGTCTAGTCAGCCCAGTGTGCATGTACAGGCGTAAATCCAATGACCATACACCACATCAGTTGAACATGGATGGAGACTGTTCATGTAGTGGACCACAGAGGGAGGTTAATGTGTACAACACTATGTAGTTGTAATTATCCCACTAACCATGCACTGTTTCACACACAGATGCATCACCTGGGGATTCGGATGACAGCAGCCAGCTGATCATATCGGAAACACCCGTCGAGTCAGACCAGGACACAGCGCAGGACGCGCATGCATCGCCAACACCTGCCACCCCAACAGCACCACCTCCACCAGCGCCACTAGCTACGGCACCTCCACCAGCGCCACAAGCAACGGCACCAGCACCAGCGCCACAAGCAACGGCACCAGCCAAACAGGCTGTAGCTACTACAGCCACAATAGCGCAGAGGAGCAGGTCCCAAGTTGCGCCCTTGCAGGAGATGGAAACACCCACCTCGCAATTGGCACCCAGGCAGAGCACATACACACCACCTGATGCACCACCTGGAGGTGCTAGACGCGCACGGCGGCACAGGGCTCGTCGCAGTTCCGTCTCCTCAGCCGAACAGGATGTCCCAACAACCTCTGCAATTGAGGAGAGGATGCTGCGTACACAGCGCATGCAGGGGCGACATGTAACTAACATTAGCTGCAATATTGTGCGCCTTGCTAGGGAGATGCGCGCCATGACTGCAGCAGTCACGGACATGAGCAAGGCGGTCAGGGACATGACCACAGCGGTTGCAGAGGGCAATGCTCAGCTCAGGGAGGAGGTACATGAGCTCACCCGTGCCACGAGGGAGGGCCATGAGTGCCATAAGAGGAGTCACCGGCAGCAAATGTTGCGTACCGCCGCCGCTACCAAGGCCATCACACGGCACAGCAACAGCACCGCTGTGTTGGCACGCCGCTCAGTCGCCCTGCAGGTGGACCTTGGGCACTTCTGCGGGGATGTGGCAAAGTCACTAGGACACATCACCACTGCTGAGGAACACCTTCAGAGCAGCACATGCAGTGCTGCTGCATTGGGAGGGGATGACACAAGTGAGGCTGCCTCCAGTGTCAGCAGCGTGTCACTGGCAGAGGCCAGCACCAGGCGCCGCAGTTCGCGTGCCTCCGCGGGGACAGGCCGTGGTGAGGCATTGGATACACCTGAGCGGAGGCTTGGGGTACGTGGGAAGCACCACTAGACAGTTGGACATGCATGCAGGACCATGGTGGGGCAACCATGGCCATCCAATCACTGTGTATGCACAGGCGTGACTTTAAGGCACCTTTTATTTACAATGATGCAATTGGAGCATGATTTACAATGCTAGTTTTGTTGCACAATCCTCAGTGCTACTGTGCATTAAACAGTTGCACCCCAAACCAACTTGTAATGTCTCATTTCCCCATGTTTCAAAAATTATGTTGCATAATGTATGTCCGCCTCCTATGGCCCTCTGCTGTGTTTGGGATGTGTGCCTGTCGTTGTTGGGCGGGTGGTTGGTCAGCCCGGTGGTCGTCATCCCTGTCCACCTCTATGGGTATCCCCCTTCTGGTGGCAATGTTGTGCAGTATTGCACATACAGCAATTATCCGACAGCATGTTTCTGGTTGGTATAACATGGCGCCGCCAGTCTTGTGGAGGATACGGAAGCGGCTCTTGAGAATCCCAAAAGTCCTCTCTATCACATTCCTCGTGCTGATGTGTGCAGCGTTGTAGCGATGTTCCTGCGGGGTTGCTGGATTTAAGTATGGGGTGAGTAAGTATTCCCGCAGGGCGTAGGCACTGTCACCTAGAAGATAGAAGCATAGACTTAGCATTGGTGATGTACATACATGTGTGGTGTTGTTGTGGGGAAGCGTATTTCTACGTACCTAGCAGGAGTCCCTCTCCAAATTCTCCGTTGATTAGTCGCCTGTGCATTCCACTGTTGCGGAAGATGTATGAGTCGTGTGTGCTCCCCGGGAATTGTGCCACTAGGTCCGTTATGATGTTATTGGCATCGCACACAACCTGCACGTTGATCGAGTGGTATGACTTGCGGTTCCGGAATATGTACTCATTTGCAGCTGGAGGGCATATGGGGATATGCGTGCAGTCGATGCATCCAATCACATGTGGGAATTGTGCCACCTGGTAGAAAGCCTGTTTGGTGCGGTCCAACTGCTGTGGGGTTGTGGGGAAGCTGATGTGTGTGTGGAGCATTGTCAGCATGGCATCTAGGAATTTCTTGAAGAAGCGTGACAGTGCGCTTTGCGAAACACCTCCGGCCACCGCAATTACACCCTGGAAACTCCCTGAGGCCAGTAGGTGCAGGCTGCATAGGACCTGAACGTGCGCAGGGATTGCATTTGTCTGGTGTGTCTGGTGCTGCAGTAATGGTTCCAGGTCTGCAATCAGGCGCATGATCATAGCGCGATTGAGGCGATACTTCTGGTACACCTCGTCCTCATTCTGCCCGAGCAAGGTTATGCGCAGTCTGAAAACTCGCTCCTGGACCCTTCTCCTGCGCTGTCCTGCTGCATTGATCCGCATCCTCCTTGCAAGCACGTAGAGGGCAGCCATTTTGTGGGAGCCAACAGGGTCTCCTGGGCCACCTTTAAGGGATTAGTGATTGCCTCAATCATTTGCACATGTAGGAAAAATTTTTGCATTGTCTTTTTTTTTTTTTTGTAACTTTACCTCCAGGTTTTGATTCCCCTTATTTAGCTCTTGCAAAATAGCGATTTTTGGGATTTTCGTTATTAGCGAGTTTTGTTGCATTGGGGTGCGATTCGTTATTTGCTATTGGCACTTTCCGGGAGCTAATAGTGATTTCGGTAACTGCTAATTCGGTATTTAGCGATTCGGTAACTTAGCATTTTTGGTATTACCGATTCGGTATGTTAGCGGATATTTATTTAGCGATTCGTTATTTGCTCACGTTTTGGGTTGATGCATTGGGATTGGGTATTTGGGACGCGCTACCGGGAGCTAATAAGGAATCGGTATTTTACCGACTGGATTTTGGCTTGATGCATGAGGCTGTGAGTACTTTATCACTGCTAACCTTGCTAAAGTGCATGTGCTTTTTCCTCTAAACATGGTAATATTGGCTCATACCCAATTTTCATATTTAATTTACTTACAAGTCCCTGTGCACTACACGTGCCCAGGGCATGTAAATTAAATGCTACTAGTAGGCTTGCAGCACTGCATGTGCCACCCACTTAAGGAGCCTTTATGTGCCATGCTGACCTGGCAAAAGAAAGCTTTTTGCCAGGCCCAAACCGTCCCATTTTAAACATATAAGCCACCCCTAAGGTAGGCCCAGAACAACCCAGAGGCAGGATGCACTGTATTTAAAAGGTAGGACATGTACCTTGAAGTTTTACATGTCCTGGTGGTGACAACTCAAAGACGTTTTTCCCTACAGAGAGGCCTATCTCTCCTTTAGGATAACATTGGGATTATCTTATTAAATTTTATAAGTGTAACTTCCAATTGGGAAGAGATAAACCTCCAAGTCTGGTGTATTTGGAATCCTAATTTAAAATCCTAACTTATGGTTAAGATTTTAAATTACAATTCTGAAAAGTTCACTTTTAGAAAGTTGGCAATTTCTTACTTTAGCCATTTGGTGGCTGCTACTTTTCTCTGATCACATGTCTGGGGTGGGTAACAGCAGGGCTCTTTGTGTACTTCAAAGGCCTGTTTTTGAAGTCTCCCCCACTTCAAAGGCTAAATTGGGTCTCTTCCACCACTACAACAGTACACCTTTTGACTTGTGAAGACTCTGCCAGGAAGAAGGACTGCTATGCTGCTGAAAGGACTGCCACTCTGCTTGACTGCTATTTTGCTTAACTGCTGCCTTTTAGTGCTGACCTGGTGCCTGCTGCCCTCTTGCCTGGATGGAGGGACTGAACCTGCATCACTTGAACCCAGAGTGACTCCAAGGGCTAACTCGCTGGCCTCCTCACCTGAAGTTTCAGGGACATAAAAACTTCCAACCAACCTGCTTTTATACCTGGGCTCTGCCATCTGTGAGTTTGCCCTGCTAAGTGGTGCTACCCCAGTCCTAAACCCTAGGAAGTGGGCCTAAGATGTTTCTCTTGCGGAACTGACGCATCCTCGCTGAGCAACGCATCCCTGAGCGGAACCGAGGCATTTCCTTGGCTGAGTGGCGCATCTTTGGGTAGAACCGACGTATCACTGCTGTTGAGTGTATTTGAACCATTGCAAAAGACTCGCATCACCGCTGCTTCCTGCATCTTGGGACCGACATATTGCATTCAAAACTGCTACTGCGCAACGTTTTTCCCGGGCTCAAGTTCCTTGCATCCCTAGTTGATGTCAGCTTCGAGGATGATGATGAACCTCCGTATCGCAGCTTCACCACTCATGGGAACTGAGGCATCATCTCAGCTACGCCTCGCATTCTCTACAGCAGCCTTTGCATCGCAAGCCCCGTCGACAGGATCCTTGGCATCGACGCATCAGGATCGCGCAGCACAGCCACGTCGCATCTCGGAACCAGCGCTTTGTCTCTGCTGCGCAACACATCTCCGACGCGGATCCAAGCAACGCGCTGCAACCAGGATTTAAGGTTTTTTGATCAGTGGACCTAACTGGGTCCCTGTAGCCAGCCTGTGCACCACTGTGGTCAGCCTGAACCTTTGACTTCGTCCCGGTCTGGTGCGACCAGATATCCCTCAATAGCGCATTGTGCTTTTTGGCGCTATCTCTTACTTTAAACTTTAAAATTCCATATCTCTAGTTCTACTGGTTGTATTTTTGTCATTTTGGTCTTGTTTTATTTATTAAATCAAAGTCTATTTTTCTGAACAGGTGTGGAATCTTTTTGTGTGGTGTATTCACTGTTTTACTGTTTGAAATGTTGCACAAATACGTTACACATTGCCTCCAAAGTTAAGCATGACTGCTCTGTGCCATGCTACCAGAGGGTGAGCACAGGTTAATTTAGGGGGTTGCTTGTGCCTTAACCTGGGTAGGATTGTGTTTACTGTTTGACCAGGGCATATAACCTAGTCAACCAGGAACCCAGTTTCTAACATTGGTTATCAGTTGTGAGGATAGCAATTGTGTTTGTGCCCTGCCATACAGAGATTTTGTGTACACTAATATTCCGCATACATGACTAATGTGAATTTTTAATTCTCCCTAATTGGCATTTGTTAGAAATGGGGGTCTCTAGTTGACGGTGGCTTGCACCCTGTTTAATAGGGACCCTTTTTTCTAGTCAGGGTAAGGGAGTTACACACCCAAGATAACCCCTGCTCACCCCCTTGGTAGCTTGACACGAGCAGTCAGGCCTCTCTCAGAGTCAATGTGTAAAGTATTTGCACCTAAACACACGGTAACACAGTGGAAACGCTATGAATGGACACCACACCTGTTTAGAAAAATAACTAACCTTTATCTAAACCAAACAAGACCAAAACAACAAAAATCCACCATACATATATCTAGATGTCACTTAAAAAAGGTTAAAAACAGTTCAGTACAAATAAAACTATGGATGTATCACTTTTTGTACAAAGTTACCTGAGATCGGTCAAAATCACTCATGAAAACAGGTGCAGGGGAGGTGAGGCGCCAGAAAGCAAGGCGATGTGTCGGTTCCTTACATGCAGGCAAGGTGATATGTCTGTTGCTTGCTCCCAGGGGAGGTGATGCGTCGGGTCCCTGCGGCTACACAGGGGAGGTGATGCGTCAGTTCCTTACTGTGAGAGGGCGTGATGCGTCGGTTTCTTACTGCCGGGGGAGGTGATGCGTCGACTTTCCAGACACGCAGCCTTGGTTCCTTACTGAAGCCTAGCGTCGATGTAGATTTGGCACAGAGGTGTGATGCGTGGAAATCCAGACACACTGGAGCTTGATGTGTTGACAGCAAACAGGGGCTTTGCCGATTTCTTCAGCCGCAGTCCTCGATGCATCGATATTCTCAGCCACACAGATGAGCCTGCAGAGGAGCCAGAGTGGTGGTCTTGGACTTTGGAGACATGGTGTGCGGAACTCGGGCTGCAGCGGTTTCCTTGGCTGCTGGTAGGTGCCGCACAGCGGTGTTGAATGAAAAATTCTCCCGCACAGTGGTGCTGCATCAGAAAAAAACAGGGGCTGGAAGGGTGATGCATGGATTTTCAAGTCCAGGAGCAGCAGAACCTCCTCCAAGGGCCCAGAACTGGAATTGGCACCACTTGGCAGGTTAGAACTCCCAGTAGTGGAATTTAGGGATGCTGTAGATGAAGTCTTTGATGTCCCTGAGACTTCTTAAGCACACACAAGCCCATAGAGAATCTTCATACTCATGATACCAAAGTAAAGTCCAGTCTTTATCCTCTCCAAGACAGAACCAGACCCTGCAGGTCAACCCAGCAAAGCAACACAGCAAAGTGGCAGTACTCCTCCTGACAGCACTCCAGCTCTTTCTCTTGGTAGAGTATCCTCTTGATCCAGAAGTGTTCTAAAGGTCTCAGGGTTTTATGACCAATACTTATTATACCCCTTTTGACCTTTGAAGTAGGCATTCTTCAAATGATTGGCTTCAGACACACTCCATGGGGGCAGAGACAACATTGTGAGAGGCCAGGCACAGGCCTATTCAGGGTACGGTAACAGCCACTCCCACCACTCTAGCTCAAGAAGGGCCATCAGCCTGGTGATGGGCCATCAGGATATGCAGGGCACACCTCAACTCCCTTTGTGTGACTGTTTCGAGTGAATGCACTAACAGGCCCCTGTCAGTCTAAACCAGACGTTGATTCCACAGGCAGGCAGAGGCACAGGATGGCAAAGCAAGAAAATGCTCAATTTCCAATAAGTGGCATTTTCAACCACACAATTTAAATCCACCTTTACTAAAAGATAAATTTTTAAATTCTGAGCTCTGAGAACCCAAACTCCAAAACTCTAGCTGTTCCCAATAAAAAGTTACACTTATAAAATGTTACATGGCAGCTCCAATTATAGCCTTTGGGAGAGCTAGTCCTTGCAATAGTGAACAAACAAAATGGCAGTATTTTATTATCAGGACACGTAAAACACACCGGTACATGTCCTACCTTTCACATACACTGCAGCCTGCCCTTGGGGGTACCTTAGACCTACCTTAGGGGTGTCTTACATGTAGTAAGAGGGAAGGTTAGGACCTGACAAGTGGGTGCCCTTGACAGGTCGACATGGCAGTTTATGACTGCACTCACAGACACTGCAATGGCAGGTCTGGGACAGGTTTACAGAGCCACTCATGTGAGTTACAAAACTAGTGCTGTGGGCCAATAGTAGCATTTGATTTACAGGCCCTGGGCACACACTGTGCACTTTACTAGGAACTTGCCAGTAGGTCAAATATGCCAATCATGGAGACTCAATCAGAATCACAATGTATACAGAGAGTACAGGCACTTTAGCACTGATTAGCAGTGGTAAATTGCCCGAGTCCTAAAGGCAACAAAATCAGGTCAGAAAAATAGGAGGCAAAAGGCAAAAAGGCAGGGGATAAACCTTCAAAAAGGGCCAGGTCCAACAGCTTTTTTTAATGTTTCCTCAAAATCATGCCTCTGGCTGCTGGATCTACAGCCACAAGCATGGAATTTGAGCTGGCCAACATAGAGGTCAGAGACTTCTGCATGGTGGCTGGCTTCACACAAAAAGCACCACCAGGAAGATGGAGTTGCAAAAAACGATGAGAGCCTGGGCAGAAGCGCACTCCTTTCTAAGTTAAACCACAGCTGAAGGTGATGGTCTGGATGATGGCCCCAATGAGGAACCACCTACATCAGATGAGGAGGGGATGATCCATGAATTGGACTTCCTGTAAGGGCAGGGAACAGTGTCTATTCACACAGCCTGTTCCCAGAAGAACTGTCAGAGAGGAGGGAGGAGAGGGAAATCAAGTTGCAGATGGCTAAATTAAAAATGGAGGAGAAGAAGGCTGAAAGGGTCTTAAAAGGAGATGTTACTGGCTCATGAGAGGAGCCTAAAGGAGCTGCACATCAAAGCCAAACAGGCAGAGTCCAGCAGTGATGGTGGCAGCATACCCGCAGTACCTGAAGGAGAAAAAGGGGTTCACAAACCTGAGGATTTGGGGCCAATGTACAAAGATTAGGAATAGCAATTTCCAAATAGTGATTTTATTTGAATCGCTATTTGGAAATTGCTATCCCTTATGTATGAAACATTTTGTTTGATACTTGTGTTTCCTAGTGGGTCACAAAGAGACTTAACTCATGAATATTAATGAGGTAGGTCGCAGTTTGCGACCCATCAGGAATGCCTGCCATCAGAGGGATGGTGGTCTGGTGAATTAACCCGGAAATTCGTTGGAGCAGGGAGGCCGTAGGAGTTCTGACTGTATCCGAAAGCGACCTTCGTCAACCCAAGTACCAGAGCGCTAATTGATAGAGCGCATACATACACAAGTCCAAGGGGGAAATTAAAGAGAAGAACCAAGTTTGGGCCATCAAATCTGAGTTCATGAAGTTATGAAGAGAACAATTCAATAAACTCCAATCCACCGGTTTAGAAGAAACTGCAACGGTGGCTCTAACGAATTAAAGTACACATTACTAGTGCAAAAGACCAAGATATATATGGTGACTGGAAATATCAGAAACAGCACACATATTCTGATTCAAATAAGAAAGAACCTTTAAAGATAGAAAGATTTAAGTATAAAGTTGTTTGTCCCGAAGAAGGTGCTAAATGTAAGAAGTCACCGAAACGCTGCGTCTACCGTTTTTTTAACAACTCTACTGACAAGATTAAAAATATCTTCATAATTGTATTGTTTTTAACATGTACATTGATGTAATATTGCATTGATTTTATGGTTTTAATAATTGCATTGGCTATATTATATATAGCATAGCTCTTTTTTCATTTTTACTGAGAATGATTAAAAGTCAATGATACTCAGATTGTAACCTATTATAGGAGGGAGAGAAAGGCTTTTACCTAAATACACAGTGGCTGAGAGTGAATTTGTTGACCTTTTAATAAATTGTATTGTGATACTTTTCATATATATGTAGTTTCTTGCTTATGCGGTTCTTATTAATTAGGACTATATTGTGGTGCCTTAACGTAAGGGAGAGTTGTTTTCTGGAGAGTATCTTTCCTCCTTTGTGTTAGAAAACGATAGGGACTTCACTTCTCTTAGTAGTATTACTCTTACCCTGTCCCTTTGCTCAGCAATAGGGTTACTCCCTCTTTGTTTGGAAGGTCTGTTGAGGTCAGCAGAGCCCCCTGTCTGTGATTGCTTTTGAATAACGATTTCTTGTTTGTTTTTGTTTTGTTGAAATGCACCACGTTTTATGGTTTAAATCTTTTATTGACATTTCAAAACACACATAGAAACACCAACAAAGGAAATTATCAGCACCCCGTGGATCTAAAATGAGTGACAGGGCCCATTACCACGAAGATTTGGGTTCAATACTGGACTTTGCCCTTACTGAAAATACCATAAAGAGTTCCAACAAGGGTGCCGTCAAACAGAAAATTCTAAACCCCCCCCCTCCCTCCCCTCCTTAACCCCTACCCACCCCCTCCCCTTGTTCCACGTCCATCAGCCCCGCCCACCCGCTGTCTTTACAGGTCTTGATCCCTACTCTTCCTTCTGCTCATCGGATAAGCGCAGCAAGCGCAAATAGCGAGGGCAGGTGACCTCCCGAAATTCGGAGGACAACAGCGCCAGAAAGGGTTTCCACAATTACCCATATTTGGAACCCTCCCCCGCCAGCGTTAGCGTAAGTTTCTCCATGCCAAGGACATGCCACAACCAGTATTGCCAGCCCGTGAAGGTCGGAGTGGTGGGAGTGCGCCAGTGAATAAGTATGTTCTGCATCGCTGAGCCCAGTGCAATGGCTATCTGTCGACCCCTACGCGATTTAAGCGGGTAAGTCAGAGGATTTGGGAGGCCCAACAGTGTGTACGCCGGGAAGCGCAGTATAGCTGTGTTAAAATGCTTGTCCACCTCATCTAGCACCTGGGACCAATATGGCTGGACGTGCTCACATTCCCAGAGTAAATGAATCAGGGTGCCTATCTGATCACAACCCCTCCAATACTTCGCATCCCTCGTCCGGTCCATAGTGTGTAGACGTTCCGGGGTGTAGTACCAATATGTCGGAACCTTTGTGAGGGTGTCGGTAAGCCCCATGTGGTAAGCTGAATGTCGGGCCCTATAATAAATTCCCAACTCCCTCTCTCAACGCGTCCTACCAGAGTTATAAGTGTGTGTGAATCGAACCTGCAACATCCTGTACAGATTGAAGATTAGCTGTTTGTCCGATGTGCGCGTTACAAGCCATCGCTCATACTGGGAAAGTCTTCGATCTGCAAATAGACGGACCCGCTTGTCAAGCGCCCAGTGGCGAACCTGTAGGTACCAGAGCCTTTCCGCTTCAGGTAGCCCATATTCCTGCTTGAATTGCTGAAACGGGAGCACTCCGTCCGCATCATACATTTGATATAGAAAACGCCATCCGGCCGGTTTCCACCCACCGAAGGCCACCGAATCCATCCCAGGGGCAAACTCCGGATTATCGAACAGAGGAGTAAGCGGGGAGGGAAAGGTAGTGAATTCATGGGGAACGTTGGTGCGGGTCTCATACTCCCAGAGGGACACGGGTGATATAGGAAGCGTAGAGATTAGGGGGCCTATGCTGTTTACGTAGAAAGGGAATTTCCTGCAGAGGTCGTGCTGCTACCGCTTGATCTTGAAACAGCCAATGTTTCTCTGAGTCCCAGCGGCTCCATTCCACCAAGTGACATAACTGGGTAGCCTGGAAATAGAGCTGGAAGTCAGGAATCCCCAGTCCCCCGCTTTCAGGTGGGAGAGTGGACAACGACCACTTCATGCGTGGCTTCCGCCCATTCCAAATAAACTGGGCAAGCTCTGCTTGTGTCTGCTGTATCCAACTGATAGGCGGATGCAAGGGGATAGTGGGGAAGAGGTTTAGGATCTGCGGCAGTATGGTCATCTTGACCGCTGCAATTTTGCCCAGCCAAGAGAGGGGATAATACTTCCACTGACCGAGTTCCCTGCGGATCTTCCAGTGCAAGGCTGCGTAATTGAGAGCAACCACCTGTGGAAGTGTGGAGGCCAACTGAATCCCCAAGTATGGAACCGAGTCTCCCGCCCACTGGACGAGGAGTGAGCTCTGCAAGTACTCCTGGGTGGGTTGAGACAGGGAGAGACTAAGGACTAACAACTTGTCGGCATTCACCTTGAACCCCGCTACCTGCGCGAAGGTATCCAGGTCTGCCAGGAAGGCCGGCCGGCAGTGCCTCACGCGGGTTGGATAAGGATAACAACACATCATCCACGTAAAGGCTGATGGTATGAACATACCCCCCAAATTTGATTCCAGAAATCGCCGGGTTTTGCCTAATCCTCTGGGCGAGAGGTTCCATATAGGCGGCAAAAAGCAGAGGCGACAACGGACACCCCTGCCTCATGCTCCACTCTATAGGGAAGCTAGAGGACGTGTTGCCATTCACCCGAACCGAGGCCGACGGGAACTTGTAGCAGTTAAAAATGTGGGTGCGAAACTTCTCTCCCAGTCCCATCCGTATCAACACCCGCTCCAGGTAGGGCCAGTGGACGCGGTCGAACGCCTTTTCAGCATCGATCGTGAGCAGCATATATTCTCCCGTCGTACGTGAGGCCTTTTCAACCAGATGCAAAACACATTTCGTGTTGTCAGGTGCTTGAAGCTCTGAGATGAACCCCGCCTGGTCCGGGTCGATGAGACCAGGCATATAGGGTGCTAGCCGTATATATCTTAAGATCGACGTTCAACAGCGAAATGGGACGGTATGCCCCACAGTGGATCTGATCTTTCCCTGACTTGGGGATAACTGCTATAAAAGCCCCCAAAATGTCTGGGGGAATCGCTCCCGCGGCCGAGAAGGAATTGTATAGTTGGGTGAGGAGAGGCGCTAACAGATTGCAAAACTTCTTATAAAAAATGGTTGAAAAGCCATCCGTCCCAGGGCCTTTCGCCAGTTTCAACCGGGAGATGGCAGCGATTACCTCCTCCGGACGAATGTCTCCGTCGAGCTGGTCTGCCTGATGCTTGGTCAAAGCTGAGAGTGTGACAAAATCAAGAAAGGCGGCTCCATTATCAGCATCCAACTGGGAGCTAGCGTACAGGTTAGCGTAAAAGTCACGGAATGCTTCAGCTATGTCCCTATCTTCCGAAACTCGCGTGCCATCCTCTTTACAGATCTCACGTCCCCCCTGGCATTGTCGGACCTCCCGGAGCTTATGGGCACGAAGGCGCCCGCAACTATCCCCCCCCGGTGTAGTAGGCATGCCGCAATCACAGGGCAGCGAACTCCGCTCTATCTTGATCGAGAGCCGCAAGTTGCTGCCATACTGCTTTGAGCTAGTGCCACACTCTGGGGGCTCCCGTCCTCTGATGTATTTGCTCCAATTCCCTAGTTTTTTGGGTGAGGTCCTCCCGCTTACTTCTGCATTCTAAATTGTCAACGGCCGAAATAGCAATAAACTCTACCCTGAGGACTGCCTTCAGCGCCGCCCACTGTGTCGCTAGTGTTGTGTCAGTATTGGCATTGTGAGAAAGAAAATCAGTGATTGATCATTGGATCTGCACTATTACATCTTCACGGTGTAGAAGAGTGTCCCTAAGGTGCCACACCCTGTCGGGCCACACTACCGGTGGTAGGGTCAGAGTAGTAATCACCGGAGCGTGGTCGGAAAGGGAAGCCACCCCTATCTCAGCCCCTGATGCCATCGCCTTGACCGAAGAAGAGGCCAAGAGGTAATCCAGTCGGGCATATGTCTTGTGTGCATGAGAATAATAAGAAAATTCCCGGCTATGCGGATGGAAGCTACGCCACAAATCACACAATCCCAAATCGTGTAGACGGTCGAGCCCCGCCGCCGAGAGCGCGCCAGTCTGGTGTGTGCGTTGGCAAGATCTGTCCTGTATGTTGTCAAAAACAAGATTCAAATCCCCACCTAGGAGAATGTTGCGGTCATTTGTGGCCGTAACCTCCGTGAGAGCGGAATGCAAAAATCGTTCCTGACCCTCGTTAGGGGTGTAGAGAGAGCCAATGGTGAAGGTCAAGGCACCCAGGGCAAATATATAAGCTAATAACCAGCCCCTAATTTCCGCCTCTTTCTGCAGGACTTCCCCCCTAAACCCCCGCAGACTTGGTAGGGACAGAAGAGAAGAGCTGTGTCGGAAACTTTCGGGATCGGAGCCGGTGACAATCTTGAGCCAGGAGGTGGGTTTCTTGGAGAAGACAGATGTCAGCCTGTGTGTTCTCCAAGCAAGACAGTATGGCTCTGTGCTTTACAGGGTTATTGGGACCCCGAACATTGAGAGTTAATACTTTAAGCGTGTGCGGGGGCATTCACGTTATCCAGGAGACCCAGGGAGCACAAGGAAAGCAGCGCATCACGTGGAGAGGGGGCGAACAGTGAGTGAGCTGTGTGCGCTCCCAGCGCCATTGGAGCCGCAGCGACCCCTTACAATGGTGGACGTGGAACCCCATAACCCCCCCTAACAAAATCCCCCAAACCATACCCAAAAATCTCAACATCCGAGCAATGAAAATCAAAAACAAGTGTCCTCCACCTTCCGGTGAATGGTAATTCAGCGTCGTGGGGTTGATTACCACAATAGAAAGGCCACCCTCTCGCCGACGGCCGGCATAGGAACCAAGGAACCAAACAGTCTGTGAGCTCAGCCGAAATCAGCCGGATGGGGATTTGGTCAGTCGCGCGGAGACGGTCTCTAGAGCTGCTTGTTGGCCTCTGAGGATCTCCACCACTGGAGGTTTCCTGGCGCGTCGACGGCGTCCCTGTTGGTGCCACCCGGGCCTGGAATCATTTGCTTCTGCCGGGGAACCATCATCTCCGCTGTCCTCCGCCGGTAGCTCCACCCCTAACAGTTTGGCCGCCTCTGACAAAGAGCGTAGTTGGTAGAGCATGTTATCCATGCGGAACACCAGGCGAAAGGGATGGCCCCAGCTGTATGGAATGTTGCGCTGCTGAAGATGCACGTGATAGGCTTGAAGATTCTACGTTTGTGGAGCGTGAGCGCAGATAGGTCCTGATAAAGGTCGCGGAACACCACAGGATGTTTTTGACGGGCCTTGCGAAGTATATCCTCCTTGGTGCGGTAGTCTTGTATGCACACTAAAATGTCGGACGGGGAGGCGGACGAGGGCCTCGGGGGTCCCACTCATGAAGCTAAACAGATCTTTCGAGTCCTCAGCTATCTTTACTCCGCGAATCCGTATGTTATGGCGCCGAGACCAATTTTCCAGGTCCTCGACTTAAGTCTGGAGGTCAACCTGCTGATCATGAATCCGAATGATCTCCTGTTGCAACGCCGCCAGCTCCGTGTCGCGCCCATCCCTTTTGTCTTCTAGCGCGGCGACCCTCTCCCGAATGCTGTCCACATCCCTGCGAACTTCTTTAAGCTCCGCTGTGAACTCCTTCTGGAGGTTTTGAATGTCCGCCCTCTGGGCTGTGAACATGGATTCCAGAAAGGACTTGGTGATCTGCTCAGCTCCTTCCGTCTGCACGGGCGGAGGACGGGCCGTACTCGCCACCATGCCATCTGGCGAGGGGCTAACCTGTACCTTTGCAAACAGTTCCTTCAAGGTCTTGTCCTTACGACCCTTAGTGGGGACCATAACTTGCCACAGGCCAGTCCAGCGGGAACCCCAGTGAGCGATGTCCTCTGTTCCCCTGCTCCTTCCTTCGTCACCAGCCCGTCAGAAGAGGAACCCCACCCCACCTGGGCAGCCGTCCAACGCAGGTGTCCCGCCGGACCCAGCCAGCATCAAAACCCCTGGCCCCCGGCTCTTTGTGATTACCGGCCCTTCTCCAGTTCACATGCAACCAGGGCCAAGAGTAGGGAAGCCCCCTCTCGAGCGACAGCGCGTCCTCCGCCTCAGCTCGGTAAGGCTTGACGGTCCCCCTGCAGGTACTCCGGTGTCAGGCCGCGTGCTTGTCTCCCTGGGCCCTTAGCCCGCCGCTCTCCTCTGCAACCATTGTCACAGCATCCCCCAGAGTGCATCCCCGCTCCGCCCGGGGGGTCCCACTCGCCCCCTGGCGCTCACCGATGCCTCTCCGCAGGCAAAAGTCCCACAGGGTAGTCCTCCTCGGAGGCGGTCTAGGCGCTTATCAAGAAGGCCGCGCAGGAGTGTTGTCCAGACTCACCACGCGCCAACAGGCAGGGAGTATCCACGGAGGCCGCTCCCCACGTGCTAGGGCCCGTGGCACGGCACAGGGACAGTCACAGAGACCCAAGCTCCTCAACTAGCCACAACCGGTGCTGCCCCTCACCAATCCTCCGGCCACCCTCGGGCCTCCAGTTCCCGACAGGTTTCAATTAACCTCTGCCGCAAGCAAGCTTCAGCCTTCCAGCCAGTCTCTAAAATGGCGGCCGTCCCCTCTAATGGCTCGGGAACCAGCCACCTCCGTCTCCACTGACCCCGCTCACCGCCGAGCCCTGGGTGTCAAACTGTCTGCCAAGGGAATCCTGGGTAGCACCCCTACTATCCTGGCTGGCAGCCTCGGCAGGCCTCCCCCGGCTTGGCGCCAGTCAGTCTCTGCTGCCCTGGGAACTCGTCCACCCCCACTGCTCCTTGGCTCCGAACCCCGCTGTGAAGATCCGCCGGACCGGCCCCAAGACCCGCCGGCAGAGCCACTTTAACCAGCAAAGGGCGGAGGTCGCAAGGCCCGCTGCGCTCTGGCTCACCCATTCTTCCCGGGACCATCGGGCGTCGCCAGGTCCATCGGGCGTCGCCAGGTCTCTTCTCCTCCAACTGAAGGACTCGGTCTCCGCTGCTCAGCCCTCGGAGCCACCAATGCCGCCACACCGCACTTCTTGGCCCTACGGCCCTCCGATCACTGCGGCTGGAGCGTCTCAGATGTACCACTGCAAGGCGCTTCCAAGGTCCGGGACACCCACCGCGCTGCAGGCCCCGCCTCGGCAGCCGCGATATCTGCGTGGCATCCGGCCGCACTTCGGAGCCCTCACTCTCCCCTCTTGACGACCTGGTGCCGCCGCTCCGGATCCTCCGGGTCACCGCAGGCCTCCACAAAGCTCAAGGGGAGCGCTGTCACCGTAATCGGCCGCCACTTCTGCGAGACCGTTCCTGCCGCCACTCCAACTCCAGGGCCCCTTAGACTAGGCCTCACTGGGCGCCCTCGCCGGCGCCGCGTGCCAGAGCCACTCCGCTATATAGCTCGGGAGGTGAGCTCCCCGGCCCCCACCACCACTCCGGCCGGCCTCTTGTCCGTGTCGGCCCTCCGTCGGCTCCCTGGCAGAGGTCGGTAGACGCTAATGCAGCCCAGGGGCCGATGCTACAACAGGCCGCCGGCGGGAGCTCAGAGGCAGCACGTCCGCTCACCCCGCCATCTTGGCCACGCCCCTCATGCAACACGTTTTAAAGGAAAACAGGTTGCGTTTCAAAAAACTAAAATGAAATGTTTTGTTTTCATTTAGTCCACGGGACCACTGCCTGCTCTTAGAAAAATATATTTTCAACACTCACAAAGGGGGAGGTGCCCTCTGGGGATCCCTTCCCATTTCTGAATGCATTATCACCAACTTTGAGTTGGTGATAACATATCAAGTTTTGCCACTGCATTTCATTCACTAAACATTGATACATAACACTAGAAATTGCTATTTGGAAGGGATGCCCTGCACACGCTCCTTCCATATAGTGATTTCTACACCCAAACTGCGAGTCTGGAGAACTGCAGTTTGGATGTTTGTACATCAGGAAAAGCATTTTTTTCTGTAGTAAATGGCCCAATTTTCAAAATTGGAACAATTGCGATGGCTAAAACATTTCATACATATGGCCCTTGGCTCACAGTTATGTGGTGGGAGATGACATAAATAAATAGTTTTCTGCCTATAAAGTTGCACTGAAGGTTCACAAGGTTCCTAAAGAGCACCGGGGGGATGGTCTACGGAAACACATGCCTACTGTGGGGAGGGACACACTTCTGACACTGGAGTTTGGTGACCACACCAAGTACACCCCCATGAAGGCCGTTATACTTGACAAATTTGGTCTGACCTCTGAGAAGTGCTGCCAAAGGTTCAGGGAGAGCCAGAAGCTCCCCAACCAATCCTGGATAGATTTTGTGGCCTATCCCAGCAAGGCACCGAATGGTTGGGTACGGGGCAGCAAAGTAAATGATTTTGTTTGTTGTACAATCTGGTTATAAGAGAGCACATGCTCTGTATTTGCTTTGCAGAAATGCTAACGCACCTAGTTGACAGTAAGCTGACTGACCCCAGGAAGCTTGCTGAAGAGGCTGACCTCTGGGCTAGCACCAGAGTGTCCAAAAAGGTATTTGGTCAGTGTTCCAACTAGAAGAATGAGGGGGGAGAAAAACTTAAAAGTAAAGAGTTCTCTAAAGACCCCCCCAAAAAATCTCAATGTGTGTAGTGGTAATCAGTCCCAGTCTGATACTAAGAAGAAGGGGTTCTATGAACAGAATACAGGGAGGTTTGTACCCCAATGTACTGAGTGCTACAAATATGGGCACTCCAAGGGTGACTCCAAATGTCCCAAGAGGGCACAGCCCCGCACTTGCGGGCAGACACCTGTGTTGGTGAGTGTAGCGCTCAGGGAAGAGATAGTCTCAATTAGCTTTGGAGAACAGATAGAGGTGACCCCTGTGTCCCTGGGGGATAAGGCGATGGTGACAAAAGCCTATATGCCAGCTAATGCTTCCAAGTATAGGCAGTGGGTCACCATCAATGGGCAACGAGTGGAGGCTTTATGAGACAGAGGAGCCAGCACAGCTGCCAAGAATGAAAGGGGCAAAGGGCATGGGGAACCAGCCCCTGAAGTTCCCATGGTCAAGGTTGACAGGTCCTCCAGAGGAAGCCCCCCGAACCAACCGGGGAGGACATTGTCACCCTGGGTGACCTGCCTGAGCTTGCTGATTGGCAAGTTGAGAGTGGGCCTACCCGGGAAGAATTCTGCAGGATGCATTAAGAGTGTCCCACTCTAGAGGGCTTGAGGTGGCAAGCCACAGCCCAGGCAGCAGATGATGCATCTGGAGATCACCTACTGCGAAATCTTCAATATAGTGCGCCTAAGGGTCTGTTAGACATCAGGCCACCTGCATAGTCCCTTGGGGTTGTGGGGAGGACTGAGTGCTTGCTTTGTAACAGTATACACTTTAGAGCAGGTCCCTTGCTGCCCTAACAGAGGTGGAGTTTGTAGACACTCCCTTCCTTTAAATACCTTGATTCCCCAAAGAGCCGTTGCTTGGCTTTCGGTTTCGTGAACCTGGCTCCACGCCCCTTTCATTCTGTATCCTTGTGTGATGTCTCTACCTGACTCGGTGTTCCCCCGAGTTCTATTCCTAATTGCTGAAACCTACCTTACCCTCCTGCTTCCTAGACAGCGTCATTTTTTGCTGCCCGCCTTACTTTCAAATCACGCCCGAGTTCAGGATTACCGCGGGCATTTCCTTTTTTACCCGCGGGCGAGCCTTTGTTTTCGGTGCAAGACGCTGCCGCGTTTGAAGTTCCCGGGTTGCAAGACGGGCCAGCTATGCGGGACGCGCGCGGGGCGTGCCCGGGCTCGGCCCGGGCGAAGACCGTGGGAAGACGGGCTCGTCCTAGACCGACCGTGGCCGGGCTGGGCCACAACTCTTTCACCCACTGTATGTAAGGTACTGTGCCTAGGGTTCGATCAGAGCACTTTTGCACTGGGTCTATATTGGGACTATACTGCAGAGTTGTTATTGACTGAGCATATTGTTGAACTTGTCCCATTACGTGCCACCCTTCTTTGAGTAGGAAGGAAGGAAGGAACTAAGTTTGAAGTAAGGCACTGTCCATTGACTGATCGTCACCTTACGACCATCAGATTAAGCATACTGATACCGAGGGCGCATATAACTTATTTAATTATTTATCTATTTCTTGTTTTGTTTCGTTTTGCCATTTACTCGATTGAACATGGGGGAAGAAAAAACTGGTGACCAATCAGCACAAAAAATCAGCTAAGCCAGGAGAGCATTCTCACCAGTCCCTATTAAATTATTTAACGGGTGCTGTGGGGGTCATCGAACGACAGATCATAACTGTCGAAGAGGCTTTGAACCCAGTTATGGAGGGGGGTGTATCAGGGGATGCTAGTTCTTTTAGCCCAACAGACGCTCATTGAAGTGATTCGATTTTAAACAGCTGCGTGGTAAACATCTCTGATCAAATATCTGGTTGTGAACACAATAGTGAACATGATCATGAAACACAGCCGCCGACCAAGCGCCCTAGAAATCCCGAAACGTGTCCTCCCATCCCTGAGATATCATGTTCAAAGCCAAGTAAACCCCCATCTAAATTATGTAAAAAGGCCTCCATAAAAGTTAAGCCCCAGAAACCTGAAAACTGGGAAAAATCACTACTCAGCTCTAATGCGCGCACACAGAGCGAGGTTGGTAAGTTAAAAGCTAAGCTGGAGGCCCTGCAAACATACTTTAGAGATAAGTTTAAGCAACCTGATGTCGAGATTTGGCCAAATGGAAGCAAGCTTGACTAAATGCTTGGATAAACTTGAGTCCCTCGGACAGGGGTGTGTTCCCACTCAAGCGAGTTCATTGGGTAACAAAGCAAATAGATTGAGATCTAACACAAATACTTCCGCCCCAGGCACCTCTAATGATATAGGACTTGGCCTACCTAACACACTGCCTCAGCCCCCCACTGTAAACACATGGAATTCCCCGCCAGCTATATCACCAGTTATTATTCCACCTACACGCGCTGTTATTGTTAAAAACCCTAATATCCTATATGAGAGGTAGAAGGAACAGCATATGACATATCTTGATCTACCCCCAGCCGCCACGCCCTACATCGTGGTGTTGGCAAATGTTCCTAAATTAGATCGTGGGACAGAAGAATCATTGGAAACGTTAAAAAATAGGTCGCTGCATTGGCTTGGCATTAGGACGGGCCTTGCGGGGGAACTATTTGATTAATTCAAAATGGCAAGGAGAATAGGATGGTTTGGCAGAGGACGGAAAACATTCCCAGGGGATTGTGTAGTTTTGACATTTAGGACTCCTCGCCTAGTAAACCTGATTATGAGCAGAACAGGAAACCATACTACACTTATACAAGGTATTAATGTACTTCCTCTAGGTTATTTCTACCTACCCCTATATAGCAGTTGTGCAAGGCCAGATTGGGAACCTCATACGTCAACTCATAGCAATCATTTCAACATTCAAACATATAACTGCTTCGATGCATTTAATAATCTCGAAGCAGTTGACTGACTGAGACAAGAGGAGCCCACTCAGGTAATAACATCTAGAACCACGGTTAACAGAGCCACTTTGGGTACGTCACTAACTATCCTTAATACCAAAATGAGTGACATACAAGGAAAAGACATAATGAGATATATACAGGCAAGTGTGGGCATAGCAACAGAGATTCCGGCCGTGACAACTCGATCTTCCCCTCTACAAACTGGGCCCACCAACCTGCAGGGGAAGGATGGGCAAGGAAGGAGTAGGGTCACAGACAGGCAAGATAAATGTCAGTTTCTATTTTGGAATGTGGCTGGCCTAAAAAGTAAGACTTCCATTAATATATAGATGGATTTTGTGTGTAAATTTGAGATTATAAGTCTTCAAGAAACCTGGGTAGTGGAACCAATCCATATAAACGGGTTTAAAACTTTTCACACCCCGGCAATAAGATCTCACCACGGTAGAGCTAAAGGGGGGCTATGTACCTATATCTCTAACCATCTAAACTTGAGAAAAGCTGAATTAACCGTATCCAATAGGTACTAGCAACTCATAATCCTACAAGCTGATTTAGGTCTGCGAGTGGTCATAATACATTTTTATAATAATATTCCAACTGATTAGCTCAAGGGCACACTACGCAAACTAATTGACGAATTGAATAAGTTACTTTTCCATTCGACTAATGAAGTTATTGTTATATGGGGTGGTGACTTCAACTCCCCGATCTGCCAAAGGGATGCTAAGGGGGCATGTGGAATAACACTTGAAAAATATACTAATCTGCTTCATTTTCCACATACACATCTTGGAGAGCTCCTAAATGAGATCATGTTTTCACACAACATGGGCTTTGCAAACAACCTATGTTCACCGGTGGTCCCCTTTTCCTCAACGTTTAACGGACGAGGTTCTTGTTCTACTATTGACTTTATATTGATAACATGTAGGCATTCCACACGTGTTAGAGCATTTACTACCCATGACATTGTTTTAAGTGATCACTATCCGCAAAGCATTGATATTGTAGTGTGTAAACAAGATTTTCATATGAAAGGCAATTCTAATCAGTTGTTGAAGAACATCACATTAAGTAGACAAAATGGGTATGCACTAAAGTGGGAGAAACTGAACCCAGAGGTATTTGTTACAAATATTGTCTCAAAATGCAAAAATATGTTTCATTCCTGTTTAGACGAGTTTCCTAAATATTGCTGCTCATATTAAAGAGACACTGTGCGTAAAAACAAGAGGGAAGAATGCACGCAATGAAGGATGGTTTGACTCCCATTGCACAAAAGCTTACACTAAACTTAAACATGCTTTAAATACGGGGGTAAGGAACCAGGATTACATCAGGGAAACCAGAAGGAACTATAGGAGGGATTTAAATGCTAGGAAAAAAACTCTGAAAGAGGAAGCCTGGAACGCTTTGCACGAGGTATCAATCGACCGAGATCCCACAGCTTTCTGGGAAGCAGTAAATGCCCCTTTTCTGGTTTAGAGCAATAAAGCAAGCATAGAAGTCGCGATAACAGAACTGGAGTGGATCTCACACTATTCTAATTTGTACAATAACGTAACCAGAGACGAACATGAGATCCCGGTAAACGGGGTTGATCCTGAGCTCTCCCCTCCATTTTTAAAGTTACCTTTGGTTTTAACTCTGAATGAGGTTAATAATGCCATAAATGCAAGTGTGGGCGGTAAGGCGCCGGGGCCGGATAGCATTCCGGTGGACCTATTTAAATCTTATCTGGCCCTGTGGGGATCGATTTTAACGCAAGTTTTTAATGCATATTGCTCACAGGGATTTTTTATGACCTGGTACGATTCTATAATTGTACCTTTTTTTAAAAAGGGTGACAGGTTGAGCCCAGCCTGCTATCGCCCAATCTCATTATTGGACTCCACAGTGAAGATTTTGGGACGGGTGATTTTAGAGAGAATGCATGCTTGGGCGGACAAACATAGAATTATAAGCGACCTACAATATGGTTTTCGTCAGGCCTTGGGGACTATTGATCAGGGACTAAATCTGTATATTTTAATGGAAAAATATATAAAAGCAAAGGGAGAAAGGTTGTTTTTAACTTTCGTTGACCTAACGGCTGCATTTGATTGCGTTGCCCATGAAAAGCTGTGGTCAATTTTAGGGGAGCAGGGGGCAGACCCTATTTTACTTTCCTTTTTAAGGCAGCTTTATATGGGTGCTAGGGCAAGGGGGTGTTTTGGGCGGGACGGGGAATGTACAAAAAGTTTTAGAGTTTGGAAGGGTGTTAGGCAAGGCTGTGTCCTTGCTCTCTTTTTATTTACTATGTATATAAATAACTTAGAGACCACCCTGGTAAAGGAGTGCAGGAATTTACCATCAGCAGCAACCCGTCCCATCCTTGCACTCCTTTACGCAGATGATGCGGTCCTAATGTCACGCACACCACTTGGCCTTCAAAGAGTAGTTACCTCTTTTACTAATTTTATGTCTAAATTGGACCTCACTATCAATTGCTTAAAAACTTTTGTTATGAATTGTGGCAATGGATCAAATAAAAAGAGTAACACCATCTATATTAACAATAAGGCAATAGAACGTACTAAAACATTCTCTTACCTAGGGCTTTTATTTGACCAATCAGGAAGTTGGACTAGTGCAGTTAAATCTAGAAGGCTCCTGTTTAGTAAGTCACTGACGGCATTAGCCAATTTCAGTAGAAAGCTAGGAAAACGCCCTCCAGGGGAATTATTGCACATATATAAGGCAAAATGCATTGCCATTGCTACCCATGGGGCAGGAATTTGGGGTTTTTCCAACGTTAACTTATTGCAAACGATGGAAAATATGTTTCTTAAATTCCTTTTGTCTGTACCTGACAGCACTTCTAATTTCATCTGTCATGCTGAACTCGGTTTACCCTATCTGGAGGACGTGATTAAGATCCAGCCCGTCCTCCTTTGGCATAGGGTTTGGACCACAGATGAGTCGACTTTTAATCGCCACATATCAAAAGATGCTATGGGGCTCGATGGAGTAAAAAGTATGAGATGGTTAGAATATGTTAAATCATTAGGCCAGTTAGGCCACCAGGAATTTTACAACTATCTCCATACCTTACGAAATGTGTCTAGAAAGGACCTAAAGTCTGGTTGTATGAGATTTTTGAGCGAAAAGAGAATCTTGATCGAAACGGATAAAATAACAGTTCAATCCCATCATCTCACTCTGGCCTTTGAGCATATGCAGCCATATATCCTAATGGTCACTAGCGACTTTGATAGATTTTTGTTAACTCGCTTCAGGTTAAATATCATATTTAGGTCACTAAGTTTCCCAGAATTGCATGACTGGTCGAGAACATTATGTAAATGCCCGTGCGATGACCTTTCTGCACAATCCTCTATACACATTTTGTTTTTCTGCAAATTTGATCTTAGTCCTAGAAAAAGATGGATTGTACCAGTGCTTAAAAAACTAGGATTGAGGCAATGGCGTCCTGCACACTTGGCACTACAATTCCTGGATAGTGAATTTATAATTGTCTCTATTACTGCCTTTTTAAAAAATGTTTTTAAATTGCGGAAATCAATTGTGATATGATATGATTGTGCTATAAACTGTTCTTTGTTATTTTTAAATTGTACAAATCATGATCTTTGCTTTTATGGTATGCTTTATAAAGTATCCGAATAAAGTAAAAAAGAAACTAACAAATTCACCACACCTTATCACCCCCCAAACCAATGGTCTTGTAGAAAGATTCAACAAGACCTTGAAGGGCATAATTATGGACCTCGCTGAGCCCATGAGGCATAAGTGGGACTTCCTCCTTCTATGCCTGCTATTTGCCTACAGTAAGGTGCCACAGAAAGAAGTAGGGTTCAGCCCCTTTAAGCTCCTCTATAGCCACCCTGTTAGAGGACCTCTTAACCTTGTCAGGGAGGGGTGGGAGCAAGCTCCCAGGAAAATCCCCAGGATGTGGTCAGCTGTATGCTGGCCTTCCTCAACCAGATGCATCACTTCTGGAAGATGGCAAAAAGCAAACTTGAGGCCAGTCAAGAAGTCATGAAGCTCTAGTACGACCAGAAGGCCACTCTGGCGGAGTTTCAACTGGGCCAGAAAGGATGGGTCATGGAGCCAGTAGAGCCGACAGCTTTCCAGGATTGCTGGACCAGCCCATACAGAGTAAAGGAGCAGAAGGGAGAATCCACTCTTTTGGTAGATCTCCAAACACCTAGGAACGCACTAAGGGTGCTCCATGTCAGCCGGCTTAAGCCTCACTTTGAGAGGTCTGAAGTGAGCATGCTCTTGATAACAGATGTGGGAGTGGAAGAGGATAGTGAGCCTCTCCCTGACCTCCGATCTGCCCAGGAGTTTGATGAATCAGTGAAAGGTGTAAACCTCTCTTCCCCAGAGCTGCAGAGCGACAATTACAGGTTACTGGGACAGTTTGCCTTTCTGTTCTCCCTCGACCCTGAACTCACACACCTTTGTGTCCATGATATTGACACTGAAGACAGCTTACCTGCGAAGAACAAAATGTGCATGTTGTCAGATAAGGTGAGGGCCAATATCAATGAGGAGGCCTCCAAGAAGCTGGCGTTAGGGGTGATTGAGCCCTCCGATATTCCCTGGTCCAGCCCTGTTGAGCTGGTACCAAAATCTCCCCCATCGGGCACCACTCCAGAACTGAGGTTCTGTGTGGACTACTGGGGTCTCAATTCCTTCACCAGGACTAACGCACACCCCATTCCCCGAACTGCTGAGCTCATTGACAGGCTGGGTCCTGCCAGATTCCTCAGTATCTTTAATTTGACATCCGGGTACTGGCAGATCGCTTTGACTGAGACAGCTAAAGAGAGGTCAACAATCTCAACCCCAGAGGGCTACTTCTAATTTTGATAATGCAGTAATCCCTATGGCTTAAAGAATGTCCCTGCTACCTTCCAAAGGTTGGTTAACAAGGTCCTGGCTGGTAAGGAGACCTTCTGTGGCACCTACTTAGATAGCATTGCTGTCTATATTATCACCTGAGAGGAAACCCTGCACCACCTCCAGGAGGTGTTTCAGGCCCTGCAACAGGCAGGACTGACTATCAGGGCCAGTAATTGCCAGATCGGTCAGGGTTCCATGGTGCACCTGGGTCACCTGGTAGGTGGGGGTAAAGTGCTGCCCCTCCAGGCCAAGATTGAGACTATCATGGCCTGGTAGCCACCTAAAACTTCGACAGAAGTGAAAGTCTTCCTTGGCCTTACTGGGTACTACCAGTGATTCATTAAGGAAAATGGCACCATTGTGGCCCCCTTAACAGAGATGACTTCCAAGAAGCAGCCCGGATTGGTGATATGTACAGAGCATTGCCAGAAAGCCTTTGATACCCTTAAGGAAGCCATGTGTAGAGCACCTTTACTCAAGGCACTTGATTTCTCCAAAACGTTCACAGTGCAAACGGATGCTACAGAGCATGGCATGGGGCGATCTTAGCAAACACAAGAAGATGGGGAAAGAGTACTGGAACTTTTCAGACACTCATCCCTAGTCACAGATCTGGGTTGAATCCATCATCGTTCTTTAGCTCACTCCGCCACCTCAGTTCAGATCCTGCCATGTGCAAATCAGTCTTGACCCTTTTCCTCATGGGAACAGTCCAGCTCGAACTGCCAAGCCAGGTCTTCCCTGGACCGGTAAAAAGTATCCTGGGCCCGGTTTGGGGCGATCTTAGCACAGTGGAGTGAAGAGAGCCATAACTAACCAGTAACCTTCATTAGTAGAAGGTTACTTCCACGGGAACAATGGTAGAGTGCGATTGAAAAAGAAGCTTTTGTTGTGGTCCGGTCACTGAAGAAGTTAATACCATACCTGTTTGGGTCTCACCTCCTGGTTCAGACAGACCAAAGGCCCCTCAGATAGCTCATGCAGATGAGGGATGAAAACCCCAAACTGTTGAAGTGGTCCATCGCCCTGCAGGGAAAGGACTTTATGGTGGAGTATGGTCCGGGTTCTGACCACGCCAATGCTGATGGTCTCTCCAGGTTCTTCCGCCTTAGTGAAGAGAACTCCCAGGTGGTTGGGTAGCTCTCCCCACATTCATCTGAGGCGGACACGTATTAGACCTGACAGCCTCAGGGTGGTGATGGACCTGATCCTTTCTGCAGGGTCACCCTCAAACTTTTCTTTTGCTGTTCTCCTCCCCTTTTTTCTTACCTTGTTTGTATTGGCGTTAGGACTCTGGGCACTTTACCACTGCTAACTCAGGCTAAAGTGCATATGCTCTCTCCCTAAAATGTGGTAACATTGGTTTATCCACTATTGGCGTATTTAATTTACTTATAAGTCGCTAGTTAAGTGCACTATATGTGCCCAGGGCCTGTAAATTAAATGCTGCTAGTAGGCCTGCAGCACTGATTGTGCCACCCACTCAGTAGCCCCTTAAACATGACTCAGGCCTGTCCCTGAAGAGCCTGTGTGTGCAGTTTAAACTGCCATTTCAACCTGCCAAGTAACCTACTTGTCAGGCTCAAACCTTCTCTTTTATTACATATAAGTTACCCTTACATATAAGTCACCCCTAAGGTAGGATCTAGGCAGCCCTATGGGCCGGATGCAGTGTATTCAAACAGTAGGACATGTACTTTTGAGTTTTACTAACTGCTAAATTTGTTTTTCACTACTGCCAGGCCTGTCTCTCTCATAGGTTAACATTGGGATTGCCTTAAAACATCATTTAAGTGTAATTTCCAATTGAGAAGAGATAGAGATTTGGAGTTTGGTGCCTCTGGACTCTGAAATTAAAATAGCAACTTATGGTGAATTCAGATTGTAAATTGTAAGTCTGAAAATCCCCTTTTAGAAAGTTGGGGTTTTCTTACTTTAACCATTCTGTGTCTCTACCTGTCTCTGAATACACTTTCGGGTTGGGTGACAGCTGGGCTTTGTGCATTACCTTTAGACAGTCACACACAAAGGGAGCAGGCGTGTGACATTTGCATCCTGATGGCCCATCACCAAGCTGATGGGCCTTCCTGAGGTAGATTGGAGGGGAGGGGTTGACACTTGCATCTGAATAGGACTGTGCCTGTCCCCACACAAAGAGTTGCATACCCCCTGTAGTAGGTATGGAGCCAGGGTAGGAAAGGCAAGGATCATGTGCTCTTCAAATGCCTCTTTGAAGTCTCCCCCACTTCAAAGGCACATTTGGGTATAAGTACTGAACCCCTGACACCACCACATCAGAACTTTGCTGGAACAAAGGAAATTCAGCCTGGAAGATGAGCTGCTGTGCTGTAGGAGGAACTGCAACTTTGCAAACTGCATTGCTGTGCTGGCCTGCTGCCTGCTGATTGCTGTGCTGTAGGAGGGACTGCCACTTTACTACCAGCTCTGCTGTGTTGGCTTCCTGCTTCTTGGCTTGGAGTGAACCTGTTCTCTACATCCTCGATTCCAAGGTCATCCATTGGCTTGTTGGCTTGCCTCCTGTGCTCTCTGAAGTCCCAGAGTCACAAAAGACTTCTTGCATCTCTGATGGTGCTGCTGGACTCTGTCATCTGTGAGTCATACCCAGTAGTGGTCCGTGGAGGGAGTTCGGTTGGGCAGTGAGGCGGGGCGGGGAAATGTAAACACCGGAATATGGATAAACGGAGGTAAGTACACATTTAAATATATAAAATGAATTCCTTTGCGCGCACTGCATCGCATTTTTGCGATGCAGCGCGCGCAACGAAATTCGTTTTATTTATTTAAATGTGTACTTACCTCCGTTCATCCATATTCCGGTGTTTACATATCCCCGCCCCGCCTAACTGCCCCACCGAACTCCCTCCACGGACCGCTACTGGTAATACCCTTGCCTGACCTGCCCCCTCCAGTCCTGGGACTCAGAAATGGGTTCTGCAGCTGCTTTCTGCAAACTTCAACTCAGTGACCCCTTTGCGCTAATTGGAACCGACGCAGGACCTTCCGATGCCAACGAAGTCCAATTTGACCACAACACAGTCCCAACTGTGAGGTTCGATGATGACACAACGCTGTTCCAAAGATACCTCTGCAAGGCTCGGCTTCGATGCAGCACCGATCCTTTATACAACGACTGTAAGTCTCGACTCTGACACATCAACGGCGTGAATTGGAACCGACGCATCGAGCCTTCGACATCGACACTTGCTGCATACAAGGGTACTTTTTCAGCAAGCCTTGTGTGGGTCCTGGAGCCAGGCTGCCCTCCATTGCAGTCACCCTGAAATTTGGATTTACCCTTGCCTGGCCTGGCCTCAAGTAACCTTTTAGCGCTGTTGCCTTCTAAGCACTGTTTTGGGGACGCGCTGAACTTTGCTTGTTGCCTGCAGGGGGACTACCAGCCCCAGAATCCCTTACTCCCAGGAGGGATGTGTCATTGCTGCCCCCGCGCTTAAGAAGCGCCGCCAAACACCGCAGCTCAGGACGTGCTGAACTTTGCTTGTTGCCTGCAGGGGGACTACCAGCCCCAGAATCCCTTACTCCCAGGAGGGAGGTGTCATCGCTGCCACCGCGCTTAAGAAGCGCCGCCAAACACCACAGCACGGGACGCGCGCGGGCGGCGCCCGGGCGAAGCCCGGGCCAAGGGCGGGTCCGTCCTTGTCCGTCTGTGACCGGATGAGACCGAGCTGGGCTACCCCCTTTATCACATGATCTAAAGGTACTGTTGTTGTGTTATTGTTCCCCCCAGACTGGAAAAGTCCAGTTGTTTTCAAGGTCAAAAAAGCCAGAAAGACAAGGAAGATTGCAACACACAATTGTGTTATGAATCGTATAGATGACCTAATTGAGGAATGTGGTGACCTACTGACAGACAACCCTGTCTCAAGAAAACTAGTAGAAAAAGGGTGTAAAAATCCAGTCATAGTATCGAGGACTGGCAAAAAACAAGGTCCAGTGGTCCCCGAAATATTTGTAACTAGGAATAAAAGCGATTATCCCAGTAAAGGCCAAGATCGAATTAACATCGAGGGAGGGGTTGTAACCTCTAATACTAATATTAAGACATGAGGTATTTCCCCCCTTGTGGTCGATCCTATCATAATATGTAAGAACAGATTTTCAGCTTTAGCAAATACAGTAAGTGATAATCATATGGTAGATCGCAATATACACCTAGCTAGCTCAAGTAAGTCTGACTCCTCTCTAGGTGATAAAGAGATATCATCTTGTGATGTTCCTGATCTTCATGCGTTTAACGTAGATGGTCGGATTGATCTGACCTCCATGGTCCAATTACTACGTGAGGCAGTTGAATGTATGAAAGTCAAGATTGATAATCTCACTGCTGTAATGAGTAGTAGTCTACTAGACAAAGGTCACTGCCCAACCTGCTCAGCTATTAACCAACCAAGTGGCATACCTAAAGTCCCGATAAAAGAGCTAGTGCAACCCTCCATGTATGGCACCTGTGGGGATAACGGACAGTCCGAAACTGCCGCCCAATATAGTGAAGTGGTCAAACGTAAAAAGGGGGTTGAGAAAGTTCATAGTGTAAATCACAAACATGATGGACCTAGGAAACTATTGCCTAATGAAAGGAATGGTCGACAAAAAGTAATTGACATGCATAGTAATAGTAACTTTTCCTTTTTATCTAAACAAGATAACAGCAAAACCATCATTGATTCTAGGGGAGATTACCCGAGTATTACAAAGATGCCTAGAGTATCTAAAGTTTACATGGTGAATGTTCCTAGGCTGGGCGTAGGAAAAAATGTAGAATCAATAGATTCCCTAACAAACAAGGCTATTCATTGGATCAGGCACTCCAGGGGCTGTTGCTCTGTGATTAGAGAAGATATTACCAGGGCGCGTAGGCTTACCCACCATGGGGAGTCAACTGATTGCATTGAATTGACTTTTAAGCAGGTAATCATGGCAGAAAATTTAGTCTCACTGGAGTTTATAAATTGTTCCCCAGATTATTTGGCTATTCAACTTAGACCCACACTCCCCCGACATTGGCACGATAGCCAGATAAAATGGGCAACTGAGAAAGGCAAAGAGAGCTCGGGCCATGAATTTAATGATTGACTACGGGGGCCAGGCGACTTAATTAATCCTTCCCAGGGTAACCCGGATTTAGGTATTACGAGTACTCCAGTAATCTTAGGTACATTGGAAGGTTTACCTCCACTCGGGCAAAGAAATTACCTAAATGATCCTAATAAGATTGAGCCCCCTAATCCCCCCGATACCCTAGTGAAACCAGGTTTAATCTTATCTTGGAACATCGCAGGATTGAATTCCAAAGTACTGATCCCGGAATGGACCACCTTTATTAATTCATATAGTATTTGCATATTTCAGGAAACATGGCTTCTCAATCCACAATTCCTTGTTGGGTATCTAAATTTTAATATCCCAGCAGAGAAGGGCACAAAAGGGCGTCCTTCAGGGGGATTGACTATCTGGATAAAGCAGAATCTGGAAATTAGCGCGAAGCCACTTCCATCTAATCATAGGGATATCCAGATCATCAGCCTCAAACAAGGGCAGTCTAAACCTGTGGATATTTACAATGTATATGCCAGGAGCACAGGGGGTAGGAAATCCGAGATAATAGCTGCCTTAGAAGACCTTATGGAAAGATATTCTACACAATCGTATATAATTGTTGCTGGTGATTTTAATGTGACATTCGAACCTCTGTTAAGCTATGATTTGAACCTCACAATGGAAGAAGATGCACAATGGGGCATCCCAAAATTGGAACTTACGCCAATCAAAAGATGGACCGAAGTGGCCATCCAGATTAATTCAATCTGCCTAAATAAAGGTCCTAGGGCAGCCAATGGTAGGACTGCACAGGACAGGCTGGGGGCTAATACCTGTAAGAGCAGCCTGGGTCAAAGCAGAATAGATTACATCCTGGTGAACCTAAGTTTATGGGTTTATCTAGAGGATATGTCGGTTATTGATCGGTTGGAGAGCGATCACAACCCTCTATGCATGTCCTTGTCTCGCTGGGTATTGACCGTACCTGAAAGTATGTACAATGAACCGTCCTCCTTAAATGTAGTTCCCACAAACGATATGCGCCATTTGAAGTGGGTACAAATGGTAGATAACCAGGTGAAAGTAGATCTTATTTTTAGCAAGCTATCACATGCAACCCATGAGATGAGTACCATCCTTAGTAGTAGCTCAGACCTAGAGTCTTTTACCAAGGTCCGTGAAACGTTCTTCCAACAACTAAAAAATCACTTTGTTAGACCAGTAAAGCCAAGTAAGGAATTGCCCAATAACTCGCCACGCTGGTATAACATAGAATGTAGGCAAGCCCGTTTTGCTTTTGGGACAGGCTATAAGAACAGGAACTAGTAATGCTGTCCGCTGTGGAAGGATTGATTATAAAAAATCAATGTATAAAGCAAAACGTGCATGGGACAGAGGTGGCAAGAGCTTAAAAAAGCTAGTACCCTTAAAGACACTAAGTGTTTTTGGGGCATAATCAAGTAGGGATGTGGTGGGAAACCAGAAAAACCCCATAACTGGGTTGCACAGGATGACTGGGTGGATTATTTTAAGCCCCAATATGCAAAAAGCTCGGTAGCAAGCACTAGGGGTAAACCCATTTATTCACCCTTTATAGACGAGGCATTCAATATAGGGGACGTAAACTTGGCATTGGAATCTGTGGTTGCTGGTAGGGCGCCGGGCATAGACGGTGTCCCAGCAGACACCTTTTTGCATGATAAAACGTCTTGGGGTAGGTATATATTGTTACTAGCGAATGCACTGGCAAAAGGAGCGCCCATTCCGGCCTCGTGGAATGGTGCGGAAATTATTCCAGTTTACAAAAAGGGGGACAAGACGCTCCCCGGTAACTACCGCCCGATTAGTTTGATAGATTCCATGCAAAAGATTTTAGGTAGAATGATTTTACATAAAATCCAGCTCTGGGAGCGAGAGCAAAAAATGTTGTCACACCTCCAAGCAGGATTTAGGGCTTGCACCAGCACTATTGACCAAGTATTACATTTCTCTATGTTGCACTGGAAGACAGTGCAACTGGAAAAATGTAGTCTTTATGCTGCCTTTATCGACTTAAGGGCAGCTTTCGACCTTGTCCTCGCTCTACTTTGTGGTTGGTTTTGCACGACTTGGGCATGCCTTGTGCCCTTTTAACTTTGGTGATGAGACTTCATGAGCATAACTATGCACAAATCAGGTGGGGTTCTCCTGGAAATGTTACCAGCCAGTTTCCAGTAGAGAGAGGGGTACGCCAGGGATGTGTCCTGGCACCCACCCTGTTTTCATTGTATATTAATGACGTAGCTAAGCTAATGATTGAAGCCAATGTAGATGCCCCAATTTTAGCTGGTGTCAAAGTACCCATTTTAATGTTTGCAGATGACACCCTAATTGTTTCCAAGACCCCAAGTGGGTTACAGAGGGCACTAGTTATTTTTGAAGAATTCTGTACCACACGAGGCCTTGAGGTAAATGTGCTAAAATCAAAATTTATGTCTTTTAATCCGCACAATACCTTCAAGGGCAAACTTTCTATGAACAACTCACCGCTTGACCAAGTGAGGGCATTTAGTTATCTGGGTATAAATGTCCAACATGATTTACATTGGAACCAACAGACAGAGTTGGCAACGCTTAAACATCACCAACTGACTGGAGCCCTATGTTCTGAGTTTGTTAAATCATTTACTAAACCAATTGCTCCAGTCCTTCGAGTCTATAACGCGAAGGTGGTTAGTTCTGCCCTTTATGGTGCCGAGATCTGGGGCTTTGAGAACTTAACAAAAATGTCTGTATCTGAGAATACGTTCCTACGTAATCTTATTAATTTACCTCAGAGTACTCCTATGTGCCCTCTTTTTTTACGATCTAGGAATGAAGCCAATTAATTATATCACAAAATTGCATCCGGTGTTATATTGGAGGCGCCTGTGGTCAACCCCTGAATTAAGAACATATGCCTCAGGTATTATGGATATCATAAATCATGACACCTTCCACAAAATCAAATAGCTAGTTGGCATCAGGGGTATTCTTGGAGAACTGGGAATGGAAACATTATGGGAGGATCCTCTTAACACTAGCTTTCCATCTAAGAAAGCCATTAAGGATAAATACTGGGAGATGGTAGTATCTAAGATTTTTAGGACAAGTGCCCCACTCTCGCTTACAGGCACGTTCCTAGATTTCAAAGATGAAATTGGCCTTGAAACATACTGGGATGATATAACCAAGCCACTTGACAGAAAGCTCTATTTCCAACTAAGAATTGGAAGTTTGCCAATCAGAGCATTTACATCAAGATAGTCCCAAGGCGGCATGACTACCTGTCCTGGTTGCTTAGCATCTATGGAATCAGTTGCTCGCATTCTATTCGAGTGCCCGGCATACTCTGCTCCGCGCAGGGTTTGGCTGAAACCCATGTGTAAGCAACTTGGCACTAGGAGTGGTGTGTTAGCAACTAGAACTATTTGCACTTGTACCATTCCTCTTGTTTATATATCAGTGGCAAAGTTTCTTGGGTGGTCTTGGGCACTAAGGAGAAAAATGATTAGTGGTTGATCCTCCCAAATATTTTATACTGTATTATATATATTATGAAAATATTTCATCTGCATTTTAAGATTATGTAGTTCTTTTACAGTGTGAAATCTCTTTTAAAGTTTTTTCTTTTAAAGCAAGGGTATGAATTTTTATGATTAATGTATATATTGTGCTTTTATGTCAATTGTCGAATAAAGCTTATTTGAATTTGTTTTGGAATTTCATCTTTAAAAGTTCTTATCTAGGCTTCTACTGATTGGATTTTTGTCATTTTTGTCTTGTTTTACTCAGATATATATTTTATATTTCTCTAAACTGGTGTGGAGTCTTTTTGTGATTTTGTCAATGTGTTACGTAACTAAAGTATACAAAAATACTTTACACATTGCCTCTTATTTAAGCCTGACTGCTCTGTGCCAACCTACCAGTGGGTGAGCACAGGTTAATTTAGGTTGTTTATCTGACTTACCCTGACTAGGATTGTGGCTTCTTCTTGGACAGAGTGTATATTCTGCCAGCCAGAAACCTCAATTTCTAACAGGTGGTCTTCCCTCCAACTTTTTGCCTTCTTCCTTCACTTATTCTGACCTCATTTTCTTGGCTTTAGGGCTCTGAGCGCCCCACAACTGCTAACCAGTGCTAAAAGTACACGTGCTCCTGACTCTAAACATGGTAATATTGGATCATACCCAATTGGCATATTTAATTTAGTTATAAATCCCCAATAATGTGCACTACATGTACCCAGGGCCTGTAAATTAAATGCTGCTAGTGGGCTTGCAGCACTGTTTGTGCCACCCACTTAAGTAGCACTCTCACCATGTCTCAGGCCTACCATTGCAGAGCCTGTATGTGCAGTTTACACTGCCATGTCGACCTGGTGAAATAAACATTTTTGCCAGAACCAAACCTTTCCTTTTTGTACATAAAAGCCACCCCTAATGTAGACCCTGGACAACCTAGAGGGCAGAGTGCAATGTTTTTAAACGGCAGCACATGTAGTTTTAAATTTTACATGTCCTGGTACTGAAAAACTCTCAAAGTCCTTTTTCACTACAGCAAGGCCTATCTCTCCCTTAGGATAACATTGTGATTGCCCTATTACATTTTATAAATGGAATTTACAATTGGAAATAGATATAGATTTGAAGTTTGGTGTCTCTGGAATCCTAATTTAAAATCCTAACTTATGGTGAAGTTGGATTTTAAATACAATTCTGAAATTGCCACTTTTAGAAAGTTGGCATTTTCTCACTTAAGCCATTTGGTACCTGCTGCCTGTCTCTGATCACATGTGTGAGGTGGGTGACAGCTGGGCTTTGTGTATTCCTCCTAGACTGCCACACACAATGGGAGCTTAGGTGTGACTTAAATAGGCCATCCTGGCAGGATGGGTGGAAGGAGCAGGACCCATATTCACATACACCTGAATATGAACAAAGGGCTGCATACCCGCCTGTAGTAAGTCTGGAGCCAGGGCAGGACCTCTGTGCACTTCAACGGCCTGTCTTTGGCTTCTGGACCTGTGAAGACTGCCAGGAAGAAGGACTGCTGTGCTGCTGAAAGGGTTGCCACTCCGCTATACTGCCGCTTTGCTTAACTCTTGCCTTGCTGTGCTGACCTGCTGCCCTTTTGCTTGGGTGAATGACTGATCCTGCATCACTTGAACCCAGGGTGACTCCAAGGACTAGCTGGCTGGGTTGCGCACTGGGAAGGACACGTTTGTCTTACTTCTAGAACTAATAACATTAAAATTATTGAGTTGGGTAGCATGACTCCAAATAATAATAGCAATAGACAGGTCTTCTTTGAATGTGCATATCTAGTCAATACTTATACTTGGTCACTGATAATAATTCAACTCTTAACAATTCTGTAATTTGCATATTATTCTCTGAGTCATGCAAGGGGATTTAAGTAGGTTATGAATATAGCTGAGTGTGGTAGACTGTGGAGTGGAGTGGAGAGTGTGACTAAGGAGGACATTATATGGACTCTGGAGGTTTTATGAAGACTGGACTGTAGAATGTGGCTGAGCATATCGTGCAGGTTAGGTTGCTGGAATGTTGATCGTTTTGAGTCTGAATCAGGTGTTAATAAAGAGAAACAATGAACCCTAAACTAATTAGATGTGTGATTTTTTGGAACACTATCACACAATTTTGTCATAGAAATGTAGGACCTATGATACAATCACCTGTTTGCCGGCATCTAGAAATAAATGTGCAAGACCCACATCCTTGACACTCATCAGGCCATAAGCAAACATTTAGCACCCCTTAGGCTGATGGTCATTCAAAGACACCCACTGCCTCCACCTTCTCATTTTCTTTACAATGAACTGTCTAATGCTCCACAGCAGAATGTTCCCACAGTTTTGCTATAGCCACATAGATAATAGACCAATATAAAATAGGCTGGCATTCAATGTATGAGCATGCCACAGGTAAATGTGAATCCAAAGGCAAAGAGCTTATGTTACTAACTGACTTTATAGTGTTACTCATGCGAGAAGCATGTGACTGTCACCTGTTCCCTCCAGCAGGCCCTTCTGCTCATTGCGAGAAATTGAAATGAGCTGTTTGATAGCGGCATGTGCTATTAAAGTTTTTAACAGATTTTAATTTATTATTGTGAGAGTGATAAACCAAACTTGCTATATTTATTTTCTTTGCTAGTGTCGTTACCTATTCTAGGTCGGTTCTTCGTTGTTGATGCAATGATATCATCTGTGTCCTGGTGCGAAGCTCACCTAATAGTAATCTGATGTTTTACTGTTTGCTCTCTAATGGCTAGTCTGCCCGCAGTGGATGCAATAACTGGATTCTTATCTTAGTTCGCACATTTGATCACATCGGACCCAATTTGCAAAGCTATTTGAGGTCCATGGGTGAATATAACTACATTTGCAAGGGGTAAAATCATATTCCTGATTTACAAATTGGAAATCTTTGGGATCTTCTTTTTACGTGTTATTTGCTCACATGGAACTTTCACCAGTATTGTGTTGTAATTTGCATGTAGTTTGCCACTCTGAATATGTTAATACATTTACTTGTTTCCAAGACAGAAATACTTTTCCTCCTTGTAAGTCTTCCTCCCCACAGTAATGACCCCAAAAAACGTCTTACAGGCCTTGGTGATCTCTAGACTTGATTATGGTAATGTACTGTATTTGGGTGCGGACAAGGTTTCCGTCCGCCGTCTCCACCTTATTCAAAATGCGGCGGCCTACCTGCTTTTTCGGTTGCCTCGGTACGCCTCTGTTTCCACTCTGCTTCATCAACTTCACTGGCTCAAGGTACACAAACGTATTGAGTTCAAGACCCTTTATTACATGTTCCGAGCTCAGCATGGCTTTGCCCCCTTGTTCATACAAAGCCCTGTCAAACCTTACCAACCCACTCGTAAAGTGAGATCGGCCAGCCTTTCCCTTTTCTCAGTTCCTAGAGTGCATTGGACCCATATGGGAGGCCGCTCGTTGCACTACCACTGTTCCTGGTTGATGATCACACATCAGGCTGTACCCACCATCTCATGTGCCCCCCACCCGCACTTCCAATTCCATTTCAGCACGGGCCATCCACGTGGAGGGCTCTGTCCTGATTACTTCCTAGGTTTTAGGCTGCAGTAGGGTACCCGGTTGTTTGAGACTCTGGGGCATGAAGCGTCAGGCATTCCTGGCGTAATGGAATTTGCTGAGGAATTCGGACACCCGGATCGCGCTCGGCAGTGTGCACTTTGATAGAGTGTTTTGGTTGCTTAGCAACTGGACCAGTCATCACTGTGTTTTTCACGACACTTTTCTTTACTGATCGACCAATTTAAACCTGGCTCCTTTGGGGTGATTTCTATGCTTGTAACGAGCGTGTTTCAGGATGGAGAATGCGGATGAGCCTCAACTAGGGTTTCAGGATGGAGAATGCGGATGAGCCTCAACTAGGGGCAGGGTATAGTGTACAAACTTAGGCAGAGACCCCTTCATTGCAAGCCATACAGCAAATGATCCAGGCTGCAGTGGCTGCTGTTTTTAAGGAGCATGAGGGCCCTTCATAACCTAATAAGCAGCATATTGAGCCTTCCACTAGCACTGAGGCTGAAGGAGAGGAGGATGATCTCAGGGGCTGATATGTGCAGGAGCTTGAGGAGGTTCTGCAGCATATCAAAGATAATCTATCTTTCTCTGTGCCCCAGGTGGAGGAGGATACAAAATATAGGGGTGAGCCCTAATAATCCTCATGCATCTGGGCTGCGAAAACACTCTCATAACAAGACTGTGATGCAGACGAATGAATCTACCACTCAATTTATCCTAGGGAGAACTAAATTGATACCTATCTATGAGCGATCTATCTCTGCCATTTTTTTATGCACCGGCAATATTTACTCCAGACGTGGTTGTAAAAATATTTGTATTTATCAAATTTATCACAAACAAAGATAACATATAAATCAAACCTACAAATTCATATATCTAAATATATCCAAACAATCTTTCTTGCCTGTTATTTTTGCATGCGGATATACCCACAACATAATTCCATTAGTCACTAGAAAAAGTCAAATAATGAGGAAATCCTGTACATATTCGAGGGGATTTTTCAACCCTCACTCTCTTTTCTGAAACATGTACACAAGTTTGTTCTATTAATCAACATCTGGCGGACTAATCTGTATCATGAGGTCGTGGAGGAAATAGAGGATTTCTTCATGCAATATCAAAGGCGTGAGCCTGAGTCTCTCCCTCTGCATCCTTCAATAAAAAAGGTGATGGATAATGAATGGCAGGACACAGACAAGCCTTCCTTTCCACGGTACTTGCCTAAGCGGTATGCCATTCAGGACTTCGCAGTGGATTTTCCAGTTGCGGTAAAGGTAGACTCCTTGATGGCTGGTTTGTCTTCGCAGGAGGTTATCATTTCAGAGGAACCCTCCCCTTCAGACCCGATCGACAAAAGGGTGTTGTCGGCAGTCAAGAGATCTTATGCCATGGCCAACTTCTCCATTAGGGCCTCAGCTTATCTCGCCTACACTTTCCAGTCTCTCATGAAGGACTATCAGTCTCTAGCTGAACTTATGGAGCAAGTGGCAGACATCATGCCTACCCTGGCAGTCATGGAACAACAGACCAGGATGTTGTCAGACATTTCCTTTGCTACTTTGGGGACCGCAGCTGCCGACATTCAGGCCAGACGCCAGGTCTGGTTGCACCATTGGAAGGCTAAGGCAGCTGAGAAAGCCCTTCTGTAGAAGATTCCTTTCTCAGGGGTAAAACTGTCTGGCACTCCATTGGAGGAGATAATGAAGAAGTCAGTGGAAGATAGGAAACTGCTGGCTCCCACTAAACCTTCAAGAGGTAGAGTTTTTGGTAGCAAGAGGGGCTTCCGTCAGCATTCTAGTCCTAGGGATAACCTGCCCTTTCGTAGGAGGGGACGCAGCAGGGAGTCCTTTTATCTCACAAATTCCTCAGCAGTCCAATGGTGTTTCCAACCTCTCATCTATGTCCTGACTATCCAGAGGGTCCCGATGGCCAGCTTCCCATGGGGGGTCGATTGTTGAAGTTCCTGGAGATTGCAGGGAGGTCAATCTCCGACTAGTGGGTATTGAGGATTATCGGGGAGGGATACACGGTTGTCTTCCATTCTCTGCCCGAGTTTTTTGTTCACACTCCTTTGTCCTCAGCTGCTGCAAAGAGGGAGGCTCTTTTGACAGGCACTTGGGATCTTCTTGCAAAAGTTGCCATACATTTGGTTCCTGCTTTTCAGAAGGGTCAAGGTGTCTACTCGATCCTCTTCCTGGTAAGGAACGCATCAGGGGATTTTCATCCTGTGCTGGATTTAAAGCGGGTGAACTCTTTTGTCCCTCATGTTAAGTTTAAAATGTTGTCTTTGCAGGAAATCCTTCCTTTGCTGGTTCAGGGAAAATTGTGTTGGCATCATTGGATCTGCTCAATGCCTATCTGCACATGCCAATTCATCTGGCATCCCAGCAGATCCTCAGGTTCTGTGTAGATCAAAAGCATTTTCAGTTCCTTGTACTACCTTTTGGATTGTCCTCAGCCCCGTGGATTTTTGTGAAAGTATTGCCCTCCCACACCTGGTTGGGCTCAATCATAAAGAGTGGATTCAGGTGTTCCCATACCTTGATGACCGGCTGATTTCTGTCTCTTCTTTTTTCAAGGGGACTCTGCATGTCCAGAGGCTCTGCAAGATTCTGGAGGTCCATGACTTTCTGATCAACCACGAGAAGTCACGTCTGGTTCCCACCCAGGACCTGGTGTTCATTGGGGGTCACCTGGATATGGTCAGGGGGCAGGTGTTTCTGCTGGTGAACAGGAGAGCGACCTTAAAGAAGGAACTGGGTTGCCTGCTCAAACTGAATTCAGCCCCAGTGCCTTAGTGGTTGAGATTACAGGGCTTGATGTTAGCAGCAATTAATGTGTTCCCATGGGCGTGGTTGCACATGTACCTATTAGTGAACCAGCCCCTGTCTAATTGGTCCCCTTGTTCTGCCATTTATGATCTTCCGATGGTGGTGCCCCCTCAGATCTGGGTAGCCCTGGGGGGCTGGCTGGAAGATGTCCATCTTGCAAGGGGTCTCCTCTTTCAAGTCTCCTCTTACCAGGTGGTGACTACAGATGCCAGCAAGCTGGGGTGGGACCACTTTGGATTCCTGGTCTGTTCAGGGAAAATGGGATTGCTTGCAGGCTGGTTGTTCGTCCAACTTTAAGGAGCTGAAGGCTGTTCAGTTGGCTTGTCAGGAATTTGGGCCAGCCTCCGGGGGCATTATGTAATGGTCCGGACGGACAATCAGGTGGTGATGGGTTATCTCAATCACCAGGGGGGTTGCTGGATTCAGTCCTTGTGACTCCTGACTCAGGAGATTCTGATCTGGGCAGAGAGCAATGTGCTCCTAGTGCAGACTGTGTACCTCCTGGGGAGGGAGTATTGTGCAATAGGCCGCCTGAGCAGGCTCTTTCCCCTCATAAATTCGATCTCTTTGACGACTGTGATGTTCCATGTGTTGCAGAAGAGGTTTGGGTGTCCGAAAGTGGACTTATTTGCAGACAGGGAAAATGCTCTCCTGCCCCGCGTCTGCATAATTACTCCTTGCTTGGAGGTGTGGCAGATAGAGCGATGTCATTCAGGTAGCCGGCAGGCCTGCTTTATGGATTTCCATTGATCCTATTGTTTGCCAGGGTATTGTGCAAAATACACCTCAAAAAAAGCTTTTGTACTCCTGTGTTGTGTCAGGCTGAGTCCGGCACCCATATTCTCTGAGGGGTCCCACTTTACCGGCAGGTGTTCTACCGCGGCTCCACCTTCAGGCCTGGCTACTGAGAGGGTGGCTTGTTGTCTAGGGGTTCCTCTGCAAAAGTGGTTGACCTGATTCAGAGCTCCAAGCATCCGGCGACTCTACGGTCTTATTCCAGACATTGGTTGTCATTTTCTGGGTGGCGTGTCACTAAGGGGCTAGACTCTGGCTCGGTGGATCCGATCAGGATCATGGATTTTTTTGTCTGGTGGTTTTTCATTGGGCCTGGCTCTCTCTACCCTTCGGGCTCAGTGGGCAGCTTTGCAGGCTTTCTGGAGTCCCCATTTGGATGAGTTAGATCCTTTGGATTCCTGGTTGATGCGTAGTTTCAATCTTCAGAGTCCTTTGGTGATTTGTCCTGCCCTGGTCTGGGATCTCCCCTTGGTGTTGCAGGTGCTACAAGCTGCTCCCTTTGAACCTTTGGGGGAGGTTGATATCAAGTTCTTAACCATGAAGGTTGTTTTTATGGTGGCCATTGTGTCGGCTGGGAGGATTGGGGACTTGGGGTCCTTTTTAGAGTCTCCTCCTTTCTTGAGGGTGTTGCCAGACTGTATTGTCCTGCGGTCTGATCCGGAATTTGTGCCCAAGATCCCTTCTGTGTTTAATTGTTCCAGGGAGGTTGTTCTGCCTACTTTTTCTCCCAAGCCTCGGTCTGGGGAGGACACAGGTCTAGATTTGTTGGATTTACGGAGGGGGGTGTTGGTGTATCTGGAACCAAACTTGGATTTTTGAAAATGTGATAGTATGTTGATCACTTTTGGCCCGGCGAGGTCTGGTCGTAAATCGTCTATTTTCCACTTTGAGGAGGTGGATTAAACAGACTGTCCTTCTGGCGTATCAGTCTCAGGTGTCGGAGGGTTCATCCAGGATACAGGGGAGGCCTACCCGTAGTATTTCTGTCTCCTGGGCTGTTTTCAAGGGGGTCTCTATAGAAGACATTCATAAGGCTGCTACATGGGCTACTCCTTATATGTTCATGGACCACTATAGGGTGGTGTTGAGAGGTTCAGGTGCTGGGGATTTTGCAGCAGCTGTCCTGCAGGCTGGCACTGACTGTTGATTGATTGTCACTCACGTTGTGCAGCTGTTTTTGTCCTCGGTTTGCTGTTTGGATTAAACTGTGTTTGTGTCTGGTGATTTTGAAGCCTCTTTGGCTTTGGTATATGGTCACTGAGTTATTACTGTGGCAAGGAAGACTTACAAGGAGGTAATGCCCCAGTTACTCACTGGTAATCTTCATTACTCCGTATGTAGTCTTGCTCTCCACATGGGTTTCTATCCCTCCGTTCCTTGTTTTGATATCAGCTTCATGTTTTTGGTACTCAGGCTTGGTAGAGGAACAGGAAGTTGGGTGGATTGTGCCTCCTCTTATGGTAAATCAGAGGTGAAGAAGGTCGGCCATGTTATGGAGGGATGGAGGAGGCTAGAGCGCTAATTTGCTTGGAGGGTTCTGTAGGGGAGCTGAAGCTCACTAGGTTATTACTGTGGCGAGGAAGACTACACTCGGAGTAATGAAAATTACCAGTAAGTGACCGAGGCTTTTATCTTGGGGTCGGGAACAACGAAAATGTATCAGGATGTAGGGAAAGGGATTTGTCCTGTGGAGAAAAAACAAAAAAAAGTTTGAAAGAGCTAAGCACGTTTGTGTTACGTTCTTGTATGCAGATATGTACACCTGTCACATTTCTGTACCGGTTAAATGGTTACACATTTGAGCCCTTTTTGGTCTCCCACCCAGATGCCTACAAGTACTCCATTTTTTTTTTAGAATATCTTAAAAGTCAAAATGTTACTTGAAGCAAATGTATAAGACTATAGAAGTGCACTTCTGACTTTTTCTCTGATGTTTTAGTGATTCAGATTCATTGGTGTGATCCTGGAATAATAAAAGCGTTCAGAAACAGGTAACAGTGAGAATCAAGTGCTATGCAAATAGTTGGGCATTAATATTTACAATTGAAGGCTCTTTTATTGATGCATTGTTTCCTTTGGCAGCATTGGCACACAACAACTGTCACAATTTCTTTAAACATTGACTGTGAAATCACTGGTAATAGGAACCCATTATCACATAATCTTTCATGAGAACTTCCAAAAATTGACAATTGGTGCTAGCAGCAAATATCACAATATGTGAAAAGTTCTGAGCCTATCCAAATCAGTTAACCCTGCCTCAAACTCTCATTTGATGCTGATTACATTGATAAACTATGGAATTTTGTAATATTATCTTAAAAAACGGAAGTCTCCCAACAACTATAACTCATCTACTCTTTCGCAAGCAGCATCTATACTGTGAGCATACAGGGGGAGAGGGGAATGACGATAATGTTACTTTTTCTTATTGTTACAGCCTCTACCAAATTTCTAAGATATTTCTACAAAACAATGCATGTGTTCCATGAAAAACCATTGGCCTTATTTTGGGTCTTTTCAGGTTTCATAGCTACAGAAGTGACTCTGGGTTCAGTCAACTAACAGCACGTTATTGGTCAATAAGCAAAATTATATGTAAATGAAACATTTTAAATAGTTCCCAACCAAGAGATGATAGTAATACATGTCACTGTTAGAGTTTCATTCTTTCTTTTATTTAAAAAATAACTTGTCTGAATGCAGTTTGTTGTAATATATTTTGTTCACAGCTGAGACACAAATGGACATTTTGTGATTCTTTGAATTATACATTTACTGTCCTTGCAATACGATTCACACAACTCTTCCTGCCACTGCTGGTCCACATAAAGTACAGTACGCACAATTTCATGTGCATGTTTCGAGGGTTGTAGAACACTGTCACATGACAGGGCCCCCAGAATCATGGCCTGAAGCGGCTGTATGCTTTGGTGGGTTTTCCTTTGTTGTGATTTGTTATCATGTCCAGTTTACTGTGACCGAGAGTCATTCTTTTGTCACTTCTGCTTAAGTTGTCGCATTCTTTTAAATCATCTTTCAGACCCACTTGATCTGTACAAGAATCTTTGACTTCTGCGCGACTGACGTCAGTAGAATGATTAGCTGAAACATCACTTTTCAACACTGTGGGAGTCTTATATTCTGGCTGTAAGCCTGCAATCCCTGTGGTGGTTTGGGGTCGACATTTGGTGATCATGTCCAATCGACTATGTCCTAGGGTCATTGTTTTCTCATCACTATTCAAGGTGGTCTGGTTACCTCCCAAACTAGCCTTGAAAATAGCTGAACTTGTTGGTACATCCCTTTTATTTTCAGTGTAATTTGAAATAGTAGATTGGTTTAGTGAACTATCACTTTTCACATTGGTAGATGCTTGGTTTTCTACTTGTAGATTATTTGTGAGTTGTGGTCTAAACTTGGTGATCATGTCCAGTTTACTATGTCCTAGGGTCATTGTTTTCTCTTCACTATTCAAGGTGGTCTGGTTACCTCCCAAACCAGCCTTGAAACCAGCTGAATTAGTTGGCACATCCCTTTTATTTTCAGTGTAATTTGAATTAGTAGATTGGTTTAGTGAACTATCATTTTTCACATTGGAAGATGTTAGGTTTTCTACTTGTAGGTTATTTGTGGGTTGTGGTCTAAACTTGGTGATCATGTCCAGTTTACTATGTCCTAGGGTCATTGTTTTTTTATCTTCGTTTATTGTGCTGTTTTTTTCCTTAGATACATCATTTCGACCAATAGGATGGGTAGGGTTTCCAATGTCAGCCTGAAAGCGGGAAACATTACTTTTTACTGTAGTGGATAGCATTGGTCCTGCTTGTTGACTATCAGTCCCTGCATTGGTGCGTCTGTAGCTCATCATCAGATCTAAGTGACTGTGACCAAGGGTCATCCTTTTTTCATTTCTACTTATCTTATGACTTTGATCTTTTGAGATTTCTTCCTGCCCTATACGGTCAACGTTAACATTCTTACCTGTTTTATGCTCAGTTTGTGAAAGATTGCTCTCTGTGATAGTCCCAAGAGTAAAGTTTGGGACTGGTTCAAACTGGTTGAGTGCTGGTGTGGACTTTGATAACAAGGATGTCCTTAGTCCAAGGTTGTGCAATCCAAAACTGTGATCGCTATCTGCCAATGTGTTAGGGTTGGATAGCCTTCTGTGCTGGTTGATGAAGTTCGCCCTGAAACCACCATTGACTTCTCTTCTTCCATCGTTATGGAAGTCTGGGAGAGCATGCTTATCTTCATTAATTACCTTGTAGCTTGTGCTTGTCTTATATGGAGATGCCTTCTGGCTTGATACAGTTGAATCTGAATGGCTGCTTGACCCATTTGATGGTGTGAGCTCTGGGGCTAATCGTACAATGGGTTGTGTATTCCAGATCGACGGACGGGAATATGGACTGATCTTTGAATCTGCATTAATGAAATAGTCAACTTTATTTGAAACTGCATATAAGCAACGAAATTCTGTGTCAAAATCTTCCACAATTTTTCCAATAAAAAGTGTCACCAAGTTGCTGTGAACTTGACTTGCAATCCAGCTAAAACTAGAAAAATAGAAGAGAAAGAAGTTTCAGCGATTTTAAGAATGCATACAGTATTATGTGCATTACTAAGGAGTGTATCAGTAAACTTATTTTCCTCAGAAACTTATTCAGATGAGACTAACTTTGCATTTGAGAAGCACAGCCCATGTGAGCAAAGAATCCCCACCTTCCCAAAAGAGCAGCTTGACACGTAAAACACACTTCAAAAAATCTAAATGAATACAACAGCTGAATCAAATTTAAATCTCAGGCAAGACCATGTACTTTCTTTACAGCAATTACACTCAAGCGAAGTAAACAGGAGGCAAACTGCAGTTCAACAAGAAACAAGTATTGGCAAAGCCAAAAGGTCTCCACTACAAGACCTATTAGCTTTTCCAATTTTTGTTTCGCAGTGCTATAAAGCATCTTGATTGCTATGCAACATGGGTAAAAAGAAGGCAATGACATGGGCGGTGCATCATTTTACAAGCGGCACATGTGTTCAACACGTGTGTGCCTGCATAAGGACACAGCCTTTTTTTTAGGTCTCGCCTGAGCCAGCGCATGGGCTGCTCTGCGAGACATTTAGTAGGTGGGTTTTGAAAGTGCTACCCACATTTTTGTGCTGGCTACAAGCTTGAGTGCATGATGGCGTGCACGCGCACAGCTGCTCCCTGCATTCCCCCCTCCCTTCTTGCCCAGCCATCTGCCTTTCCTGCCAGCCTTCAGCACCATCTCCGCCCCTCCCCCCGCTGCTGCGCACGCATCCCTAGCGTTCTTTAGCGCGGCATCGCAATCACTTTCGCGGCCAATGCTTGTTCCAGCTAGTACTGCCGCCACTACTTCTGGTGCACTATGTGATTTTAACATGGCAGCTTGCAATCTACCAACACATAAATGGGTGAACGCTCCATTTTTCTCTACAACCTTTTACAATATGGCGGCAGAGGTTTTCCAAACCCGATTGTTGCGGTGCTCACCTTGCATCTTCCCTTGCCGCCAATCCCCACCCCCCATGTCGGCTCGTTGCTACTTTTGGTTGGTTTACCGAAGTGCTGTTGCCCAAATCTGAGGTAAGGGCCCTGATTTTCATGCCTGAAATTTAATTCTTTATTCTTCATGGCTGACATACCCCTACCGTGTATCCCAGCACAACCGAGCTATTCTGCATTTCCCCTGTAGCGCTGCCCTTTCTCGCCACAGTAGCACTGGAGAATAAAGTAGTACTGTAATGCACCCCCTGTGTAGTACTACATACAATTCTGCTCTAGCACCACTGGACATCTCAAGTGCAGCGCTGTGTCCACCGCTGATGCAGCACTGTAGTGCACTACCCTGTACCACTGTCTTGCACTACACTATAGTAGTGCCATCCTCACCAGTCCTGTGCAGCCATGAACTACCAAGGCTGCATTGATAAGCATCCCGGCCATGTTGTGTACCCTCTACTATTTCGGTGCATCGCCCTACAGCACTGCTGTGCATCCCAGCCTTAGTTGTGCTTTGCACTCTAGAACGGTGACGTGCTCAGTCTGCAGCACTGCTCACCCGGGTATTACCTTGCACGGAGGCACACACGCATGTGCTTCAGAATGAAAACACAGCTTCTCACACCACTCATAGCTTCTATATGGACTCCTTTAGGCTAAAATTGTTACATCTTCGCTAGTTAACTATCACCCTTGATTCGCCCATTGCGATGCTTGGAGGTGGAGATGTGCCCCGGTCCGTGCTTTAGTCCTCCTGTGACTTAGCTCTGTTTTACTGCACCCCTGGACATGTGCATGGTGTAAAGGTTCTTGGGTGCCAGTGCAAACAGGAAGACATGCCTTGGGTACCCTGGTTGGCTAGTAAATGTTTGTCATATTTAGTGTGCTGTGGGCACAGGTTAACCCTGGGCCCCAGTGCCACTGCACATGTTGCACTGATGATACCTATGCCCCTGAATTCGACACAACTTAAACTGTGACATGCCCTCTGCCCCCTCGAACGGCATCTGCGAAAATGTTATGCCTTTGGCAAGGAACTGGTAACAGGCATAGCGGGCGCTGCAGGCCACCGACCAGATGTCAGTGTTAAAATGTACAGCTAGATGGCTGAAAGAGTTGTATCAGCCTAAAAGCAGTGCGATAATGTGCCTTTTATTGTCAAAGCTTCCATGTTAAAGAACAGTAGATGTTGCAGCACCCAAGCGATATACTGATAAGGTTCCAAAGACGAGACCGATTGCATTGCAAATGCTGGTTTGTTTCTAGGGAGCATATGACTCATTATGGGTGAGTTTTATTGCATAATCTCACTCACTGTATGTTTCACTCACATGGTGCTAAGTCCACGTCTTGAAACACAGACTCACTCATTTGATGCATACTCTCTCTCCCACAATTCATGCCCAGTTTCATTGTGTAAAAGTTAAACCCCTTGCTGCATAGTTTCTCTTATTAGGTTTATATCTGACTCTTTGAGCACAGTCCCATTCACTGGGTACTGGTTTCAATTCTTGGAGCACGTTGCCACTCGCTAAGTGTGTGTCTTGCATCTCTGGGCAGTGTCACTCACTGAATAAGAGTCTTACGCCTGGGTCTCACTCATTTAGTATGTGATCTCTATGTTGATACAGTTTCACTCTGCGAGAGTTTCACTTAATGGCGAACAATGTCATTTTGACAACTGAGAGTCTTAATTCTTGCAACAATAGAGCACAACTGTGATCTAAAGAGAACTCCTGCCATAATTCATGTTGTCTGCTGACCTACTATTACTAATGTTCCCCAGCAAAATCAGCGATAAAACTGATGCATCCTTATCTGGTCTCACTGCTGGACAGACTGCAAATCACATGTAGCAACTATTCATTGGAGAAAGGAATTGCTGTTCATGGCATGGCATCCTCAAACTCCACCTGCTGAATTGGGCGTGACCTCCAATTGTTTCGCGAGATCTTTTTTGTCTAAAATAATTTTAGGACGGTGTGTACTGGAAACTCTACTACATAGTCTCAAACTCATCAATGTGTTGTCAACATTTTCACCGAGACATGAGAACAGACAAATAAGGTACATCTAAGTAACAAGCATTGGCATAGCCAATAGGTCTCGCTTTTACGACCTTATAAGTGTTTAGCCATGCAACAGTTGATGTTGTTGCAAAAAGGATATTGTGCTGCATAACTAAATACTTATAAGGTCCCAAAAGCGAGACCTATTGGCTATGCCAATGCTTGTTTAAATTTACCGCTCTGAGAAGGATCAGTAAATAAATTTTAAAAAAAGCTGCAGAAATAGCAGTACAAAAGCAATCTTGGAAACTGCATCACGAAACCTTTAAAGATTAAAATAGTTGAACGTGTTGCTGGAACAAGTTTGGCAGTGGTTAGGGGTGAAGCAACACAGCGGGCATTAGAGAAGCAACATAGTGGGCCAGAGAGATGCAACACGAGGGATAGAACATGGGTGAAAGAGAGCAACATGGGCAGGGTGGGGGAGAAGCACACAGGGGAGAGAGAGCGTCATGAGTGCGGGTGTGAAAAGAGAAGCACATGGGCAAGAGAAAGCACCATGGAGGAGAGATAGAAAAGCACATGAGGGAGACAGCTGGAAAACACATGCACTCTCATGGAGTATTTTAACAAAAGAAAAAAAGTAGTTCCCTAAAAGCAAGCAGAAGAAGCATAGAAGCCAGGCAATCAAAGAGATGGTAGAAAGGCTATGCTTCAGGAGAGTGACACTGATAAGATGGGCAGCCTGAAACAAGGAAACGCATCCATTAGAAATCAAGGAAATACGAGTGACAGTAAAGCAAACCAATGGGATGGCTGCTAGTCCCTATATTTTCTTGGGAAGCCCATAATATGTCTCTCATAACCAGACAGCTTGCTAAAAATGTAGAGGCCTATGCAGCCAATTAGACTTAGACCATTTTAGTACTGAACACATCCTGCTAGTACTGAATGCGACCCTTTCCGCTTGCTTTATTGTTCATGACAGGTAAGTAATTTCTCCTTCTTTCCGAATGGCAGTGCTTTTTGTAAGGTTTTCATAAATGTTTATTAATTTATGACTGTGATGTGTGTTTTTATGAGCCTTCCCACGTGACATCTCATCCCTGGTTAAATGTATTGCCTGCATATATTTCCAGTGAGAGCGATAAGTTTTCACCAGCATGCCATCTGCACTATGTCCCGCTTCCTTCCATCAACCCGTTTGAGTTCAGAAACTTCTCCCTCGTCTGGGGGACCCACTCCTCAACCCTCCACCGCAGGCAAGCTCAGGGATTTGATCTACCTCAGTCAGAAAAGGAAAAATGTGTGCATTAACTGCACAATAATACCCTTACTAGTGGAAGCACAAGAACTAGGACCCATTGCTGATCTTACCAGCAGGGCAGCTGTTGTTCCTTCTGTGATAAAGGTTTGCAGCTTGAGGTGTTATGAGAATAGGGTAAGACATATGACCTATGAAATGTGAATAGGGTAAGACATATGGCCTATGACAGTTCTACAACTAGCAATTATATTTAAGTTTAATTTTAATAGCTGAATGTAAGAAGTTTTATGTAATGTTTTAACTTTCACTTTAGCATATCTAACAAGGAGAAAAGACAAGTTATTGAACTTTCTTGAACTCAGGCTTGAGTGAAGATATGTCAAAATGGTATGGAAAAGCTTGTTTTTGGTTTACGTAATTTAACCCAACCTTATAATATGCGGAATGTGAAGTAAGTATATCACCTACTGGCAGTTGCTAGTATGTAGTTATGGTTAAGACTGAGTTTCCATAGGGACAGCGTTTGTTGTTTTGACAATAACTTTAGCATCATTTGACGAATCCTCGGAACATTTTCAACACTTATACGACACTCACTTCAGCTGCTGTTTTGAAAGTTTCATTATGGTCCATCAAGTGAAGGTCGAGAAAAGGAGGAACGAGCAAAATGTGTGTTCCCCATGTTAATTCCCATAGAGATTTTAGACAGGACTACATCCCAAACCACTGAACGGATTTTTGCCAAATTTGGTAGAAAGGTAGCTGTTGGTCCAGAAAGCAACCTTTTTGTAAATTGGCATAAATCCGTTCAGTAGTTTTGGAAATATTAAGGAAAATCCAAATTTGTATGTATAGGGATGCAAATCCTCCAAGAATCGACAGCACCCGTGCTGAAATGTGATTGGTTGCCATCACTTTAACCAGGAAGTGTTGGCAGCCATCTTGGTACTCGGCTTCAGCTGAGTCCCACAATAAAACGTAAAAAAAAAAAAGAGACGGGGCAGGGTAGGAATACCCAAGACCCCTAGGCCACTTGGCAGGCCCCGAAGGGACGCATGGTAAACCAAGCTTTTCTTTTTTCTTTTCATCAGGCGACATGCAGGATCCGCTGCTCCCATTGAATAAAAAAAAGCAGCCCAGGAGCCCCCAAATGGTCCAGGTCCCAGGGGCATGAGCAATTATATAAAGGAGGGGGAGCACTGGCCTCCCTCCTAGGGCTTATGAAAGCTCTGGGGACCACCACCTTCCCGTGGCAAATCAAGTTGAATTAATGCTGGGGGCCTGTGCGGCACCCTCTGCAGCCACCAGGGACCGCCACCTGCCCGGGTCACGTAAAAATATATATGTTATGCAGGCAGGCCCGCCCGCGCCCTGGGAACCTCCACCTCCCCAGGGCAAAACATAATAAATTAATGCAGGGGCCCCACATGGCCCCCGCAGCCCTTTGGACCACCCCCTCCCCAGGGCAATGGGTCATGGCCCCCGCAACCCTGGGGATAGCCACCTCACTGGGGCTGAAATATATTAATGTAGGGGGTCTGTCGCGGACCCCTGTCTTGGGAGACCACCACCTCCCCAGGCAACTTTTTACAATAGAGGAGGCCACCCTCATGGAGCCATTTATGGCCTTGGGGATCACCACACCCCAGGCCCGGCTCCTGCTACCTCCCGAGGTGCCCACCCACAGGAGGTAGCTGTTTGTATTTGCTAGGTGGGAGCTGACAGTTCCCACCAAGCAAGAGCAAACATAACTCCACTTCCTGCAAACCGGAGCTGTCAAACATCTGCTTGCAAATATGCGTGCAGGGAAACAGATGATAACATTGCTCCTGCAAGCAGGGGGCTGCAAATTCAAGCAGTTCCCTGCTTGTGGGAGCACTGCTGGCTCCTGCAGGATTTAGGAGCCAGCTGGGACCGCAGGGGCCTTGAGGCTCCCCCACGGTCCCATAGCACATTGGATGCCCTGGGGGCACCCAGAAGACATGGCCTGTCCCCAGGGGATGGGGTCCCCGCATTCGCAATCGGCACTCCTCCTTATGAAAAATAAATAAATGTTAATGCGGGGCCGCGGCGTATGGTGTCCCTGGGGCTGAAATCGGAACGGGAATGGGTAGTGCATGGACCCCCTCCCCCGTGTGTTCAAAGCAGGGCCCTGGGGCAGCCAACCCATGCTGCGCATAGCGGAGGTTGTATTAATGTAAAGTAATTAAAATAACGTACTTTAAAAAAAACATAGAACTTCACTGAAAAAAACAAAGGTTACAGAGACGTTATAGTTAGTAAATAGAATTTTAAAAAACATAGAAATTTACTTAGAAAACCAAAGGTAACAGGGATGTTATAGTTTGTGGAATTGTGGAATTTTTCCAAATCTATGTCACATAATCATTTCATTACACTCATTTTGCTTAGCAAGCTGTAATTGTAATTCATTTTTCTAAAGAGATATTCACAGTAAAAGTGCTTCTAGACTTCGAATATACCTTGTTTAATAAAATGAGTAGTGTTTTTGCCTTATCAGACAAAAGAGGCCTAAATTATTAGTTAAAAAAATAAAAAAATAAAATATATATATATATATATATATATATATATATATATATTCACGGAAAAAAAATATATTTCAGTGCCTTTATAATTAGTTGGACATTTCACTCGTACAAAACCAGAGAAATTCGGCCGTTATAGTTAGTCGAGCTAACTATAACTCGCACCCCCGCAATGCAGTGCTGATGACGTCACATATTACATCACTCATGACATGGTCAGTGACATCACTGATGACATCACTGATAACATCTCAAATGACAATCACTGATGACATAATCCAGTGAATGTGTGTTTCTTTAAAGTTTAAATGTGATTTATATATATATGCCACGGTGTATTGAAGAATGAGTGGGTGTATAAGTGTCTGAATGGATGATTTAGTAGGTGCGTGACTGATTGTATAAGTGACTGATTAAGTGTATCTTACGAATGCATGGGTTAGTGAGTAAACTGTGTAAATGTCTGTATCAGTCTGTCAGTTGGTGTATAAGCGCTGCATGGGTTGGTGAGTAGCTACATGACTGTAAATATGGGTTATTGATTGGTTGTATGAGTATCTGTATGGGTGCCTGAGTGTCTTTGTGAGTGGGTGGGGGGTGGATGACTCTGTGCATAGATGTGTGAGTGGGTGATTCACTGGGTGTATGGGTTCAAGAGTGCATCTGTGAAGTGCTGTATGGGTGGGTGAGTGTGTGTGTATGGGTGTGTTGGTGAGTAAATGGATGCCCCATTGGTATATGTGTGAGTAACTACATATGTGAAAGGCAGTATATGTGAGTTTTGGGTATATCAATGACTATACGTGAGTGAGTGATTGTGAGAGTGGCTGTATGGATGAGTGTCTGCTTGCATGAGTGATTGTGTAAGAGAATAAGTATGTGTTAGTATTTGGATATTTAAGTGAGGTGGTCTGTTTATAACTGTATAGGTGAGTAAATGTGTGATTGATTATTTGCATGACTGAGGAGGTGTGTGAGTAAGACTGGATGAGTGGTAGTGTGTGAGTGTATATATAGGTGTATGAGTGCCTATGATAGTGCTGTATTGATGTGTGACTGCATGTATGAGTTACTGTGTGGGTGAATGAAAGGATGTGTGTGTAGACCTAAGAATCAGTCAGTGCGTATGTAGTAACTTGTATTGGTGTGTCTATGGTTTCGAAAATGGTAGTCTGTATTTTAGAGTGGGTGTATCAAAGTTTATATTATGGTGTGAGAAGGTGCATCAGATTATCACATGTATGATCAGTAATGTCATTTGAGATGTCATCAGTGATGTCACTGACCATGTCATGAGTGAGGGAATATGTGACGTCATCAGCAGTGCATTGCCGGGGGCGAGTTATAGTTAGCTCGACTAACTATAACGGCCGAATTTCTCTGGTTTTGTACGAGTGAAATGTCCAATGAACTATAACGTCTCTGAAACGTATGTTTTTTTCAATGAATTTTTAAGGTTTTTTAAATGCTAATTTCTAACTATAACGTGCCTGAAACCTATGTTTTTTTTTTAATGAATTTCTAAGGTTTTTTAAATGCTAATTTCTAACTATAACGAGCCTGAAACCTATGGTTTTTTCAGTAGATTTCAAAGGTTTTTTAAATGCTAATTTCTAACTATAACGTCCCTGAAACCTATGGTTTTTTCATTTAATTTCAAATGTTTTTAAATGCTATTTTCTTACTATAATGTTGCAAAAATATATAGATTTTTTTTATGACGGAAACAGAGTCTTTCTCAACAACCTAAAGCTCTGCATCCGCACTTACATGTAGCTACAATAAACTCATAATAAACACAAGGGCTGTTTTTAGAGCCACCCTATAACCCAACAGTGAATCTTGCATATTAAAAATATACATATTCTCTTTTGTACAACTTTACTTGGAATCGCGAACCCAGCACGTTTACACTGGGGGGCCGTGCTGGAGACAATGGAGTCGCGACTCAAAGCGCACAAAATAAACGGAAATGCCCTCTATTCTATATTGTTTAATTCTGCCTCGGGGACCCCATCCCCCCAGGCATACCTTTGGGTACCGTGGGGGAAGCCTAATGCCCCCACGGCCCCAGCCAGCTCCCCGCCTCCTGCGGGAGCCGGCATTGCTTTTGGGAAGGGGAGCTGCTAACATGCAGCTCCCCTTGCCCAAAACCAATACTGCTTTGCTTCTTGGAAGCGAGAACAGGTTTCCTGCTCTCGCTTCCAAGAAGCAAAGCAGTGTTTGCAATGACAGGGCGGGAGCCATACGGCTCCCGCTCTGTCATTGCAAACATTAATGTCCCGGGGGTGGGCACCCCGGGATTTTTCAGAAGCCGGCCCTGGGGGGTGGCGGTCCCCAAGGCCATTGACAGCTTCACGAGGGGGGCCACGTGGCCCCCCTCACTTTATTTACATAGCCCCAGGGAGGTGGTGGTCCCTGAGGCTTGGGGAGGCCCCCTCATTATTTAATAAAGACCCGGGAAGGTGGTGGTCCCCGGGGCTTTGGGGGGGTCCAGCCAGCCCCCCCTTTCAATTACAATTGCTCCGGGGAGGTGGCGATCCCCCAGCGGACCCCAGCAAATTAAAATCTGATTACCTCCGGGACCTGGCCCACCCGGGGGCTTATAGAAAACGAAGCGCTACGTTTTATTTTTTTTATTTTTCGTTTGGATTCGCGAACACAGCCGTTTAAAAACAAAATGCTATTTTTAGCCCTGGGGGTCCTTGTGGGACCCCCAGAGCAGGGCTAGGGGTTCAGGGAGTTAATACTCTGCTCCCTTTTCTTCTTTTCTAATGTTTTTTTCACAGTTTTCTTGGCACACGGTTACCGAGTCACAAGATGGCTGCCAACACATTCTGGTTTGGAGTGTTGGCAGCCAATTGGAGTGAAGCTCGTGCCCAGGAGGGTTCGCGAACCAGCCTCGGTGCTCAGATATCGATATTTTTCTTTTTCTAATTTCTCTGAAACTACTGAATGGATTTACACCATTTAACAAGAAGGTCTCTTTCTGGACCAAGACCTACCTTTTTGCTAAATTTGGTGTAATTCCGTTCAGCAGTTCGGGCTGTAGCCTGTTACAATTTTTCCTACGGAAATTGACATGGGGAAAATGTGTTTTTGGACCCCTTCTTTGTTCTCGGCCCCGGCTTGACGAATCACCCCGAAACTTTCAAGACAGGAGCTGACGGGACCGGAGCGCCCCATTAGTTTTGAAAATTTCACGAAGATTCTTCAAACGGCGCCAAAATTATTGTCAAAACAAAAAATGCTTTTCCTATGGAAACTAGGTTCTAACTATGACTACCTACTGGTGACCGCCAGTAGGTTATATAGATGATGGAAGACCTTCTTACCTGAAATGTTCGGGAATGGATGGCGCAGCTGGTTCTTTTATCGGTGAGACAGAACTATAACTCCGAGGCCCACTGGAGGGCTATAATTGGTCCATATAATGGTTTTGGAAGGCACACAGCAACTGGAGGCAGTAAATAGGGTATTAAACCACAAGTGCCAGCATGCATAGTAATTATTTGACTATCAAAGGCACACCGGAGGCCAATTGCAACGCAAGGAACTGTGGGAACCCGTGACGCGCTATCCAAACTGCCTTTGAGGAAAGAGCATAAATGCTCTGAAACACGTCAGGCAGATGGACAGGAAAGGTCGGAGGTGCAGTCCTGTCTCGTAAGAAATAAAGATATGTTTATCTACGGCTGGAGGAGTGCGTCTCTTGATGCATGGGCACAACCTGGTTAGATTTAAACTGCGGCAAGTCCAAGCCGCGTGGTAGATCGCACCGCCCTCTAAGATGATGGGGGATCGTCTTCCCTGAAATGTTCGGGAATGGATGGCACAGCTGGTTCTTTTATCGGTGAGACACAACTATAACTTTGAGGCCCACTGGAGGGCTATAATTGGTCCATATAATGGTTTGGAAGGCACACAGCCACTGGAGGCAGTAAATAGGGTATTAAACCACAAGTCCCAGCATGCATAGTAATTAATTGACTATCAAAGGCACACCTCAGGCCAATTGCAATGCAAGGACACCACTTTGAGTAACCTTTCTATGCCACTGATTTCCAGTTAGCATCCGGATAGTGAAAGCTTTATTTAAAAAACACATTTCTGAATGTATGATTGACACTGAGGAAGACGGAAATGCTGAAACGCGTGTGTTGTCAGTCCGACATAGGATTAAAATAATTTTCAAAAAGTATTAGCTCCAGAGTGCGCTCAATTGTAAAAGCAATTCCAAGGACGGGAGAGTTGCGGTGCAGACACACACACACATATATATATATATATATATATACACATATTCAATTAAAAACTAAACATTACAGGGACATTATATAGGGCTCACATTTTAAACATACAAAACCATAGAAATTCACCTGTTATAGTTAGAGTCATATCATGTATCTATAACTCATGCCCTAAGGTAACTGTAACTCGCACCCTCACCCGCACACCTAATTACCCCAGATATTACAACACTCATGACATCTTTGATAACATCATTGATAATATCACTATAACATTTGCAGTAACTTTATTGATGAGAAAACTGTGCATGGCGGGGACGTGATTTATAGTTACCTTTGGACATGAGGTAGAGTTGCTTGTACTAGACAATCAAGGGTGAGTTGTGGTTATGTAAAAGAGAGGGAGAGTGTGTATGTGTGATTATTAACAGCTATTGACAGTGCACATATGAACATTTTAGACAAAGGTGGTAGGAGTATTTTACTCCACACCGGCACAGCCTTTTAAAGAAAAAATAAATGTGTTAGTTTCATTCATACCTTAATTACTATAATGTGTATTTATTTTTTAACCTGGTTCTTTAGAAGCCATGAATTGATTGATACTAAACCGTAACCTTAGTTTACACTGAGTGTATTATATTCTCACCTGTATGTGCCAGCGATAACTTGTTCACCATCAACCAATATGAACTTCTCCAAAAACTGTCCAGAAAATTTCTTCCCTGATTTTGTGCAGTAAGTACTTCCTGTCAAAGTTCTAACCCTCAAATTCTAAAAAAAGTAGAAAAAAAAGGAAAGGGCAAGGATTAGTGAGTACCATTCATAGTTCTCCACACTCCATATTTAGAGCAAATACGCCACTCACAGATATCCACTGGCACCAGACAGATGCTTCACATACAATTTATTCATGCATGTCATTGGATTCAATAGTACATAGGCTAAATTTGAAACCACAACCTTAGTCATAGGCAGTATAATCAATAGTTGGAAATATCAACAGGTAATTTCATGCTACTTTGTGTTTTTTGTTTACATCTGTTTTATTCGATTTTAAATAGCTTTAGCATATACATTCCTTATGAAGCATTATCAATGACAGAATCGTTGATGGCAACTCAAATCACAGGAGGGCATATTTTGCAAACTTTTATGCATCATCATTGAATTTAATAATACAGTGCTGATTCGGGTACAGTAGTTGGTGAGCATTAATAGATGCTATGTTGGCAATTCAGTTTCACAACAGAGCTAAACAGTTTAACAATAAGGCAGCAGCCTGCAACGTGTATTATGTGTATGGCTACCAATAAAAAATGCTTTAAACATTGTCATTGTCCAAGTCGCTAGTTTCATTATTCTGTCATTGTGTGCAGCATACATGTGCATGTGGTTAAGGATAGCCTACACTGGTGGATCAACCAGCTAAGATTCACTCAGCTAAGAAGAGTGTGCATTGGTGTTGTCCCCAGTCACAAGAGACGCCGCACAATCCTCTTTCCCCGCCGTGCCTTCCCCCTCTCTGTTAGAGTCATTGCGGTATGAGATAGATGATATGTCAGTATTTGTGTCCGCCTTTAGCGCATCCCATTGCCGGGCAATAGGGTGTTTTCTGAGACCCCGATTACCTTCCCTGTGTAAGGTTGTGCTCTCTGCCTGCGCCAAATTAGTAAATGAGTGCTGCCAGGCCGTAGCATGTGAGGGATCAGGGATTTCCATCTGGGAGTTATCAGGCGCTTGGCCAAGAGCAGCCCCAAATAAATAAAGTGGGATGTAACCTTATATTTCTTGACTCTGGTATTCCTCCCTAACATGCATAGATCCCAAATGTGCGCGAGAGTCCTTTTCATGCAATATGACAACCTGTCCAGTACAGCTCGCCAATAATGTAGGAGTTGAGGGCAGGCCAACAGCATATGGAGCAAGTTAGCATTTATCATCTGACAGCATGGGCAGGCGGCGTCGACTCGCCCAAAATAGGGATTTATTTTCTCTGGAGTGAGTTAGACCCCTGTGCCCCCACAGCCGGTCGCTCCTCTTCACTGCTCTGCCTACCTGTCGCTGCCTGGCACCTGCCCACCCTGTAACCTCCGCCACTCACCTGGTTTCACGCCGCTCCTGCCTCCTGCCTGTCGCTTCCTGCCGCTGCTGCCCCTCCTCGCCCGCTGACCTCCGACGCTGCCCCGGTGACTTCTGCTCCGTTTTTCCCGCCGTTTCCGCCACCGCTGACCCGCTCTCCTCCTTCCTGCTCCCGCCTGCAGTCCCGCCTCCCCCCACTGCCCACTGGACAACCTGCTCCCGCCTCCCAGCTGACCCTCCCTCCCGGCTCCTTATTTATGACGCCCCCTGAGCGACCGCGCAGCGGACGCGCGCAGCGGGAGCGCCGACTGAGTGCCGAAGGTGCGCCAAAGGTAAGCCCGTCTGCGCCCGTCCGTGCCTGGACCGCGCCCAGCGCCAGACCCCCTGGCCCCCGCGCCCGCCAGCCCCCCTGCAGGACCTACGACTTCGCTACGCTCATCGCACTCAAAATCGCCCTAGCCCCCGGGTGCTACCGAGCGTCCCCGCGACACACCCATGGACCCTTCGTCTGCCGATCCTGCAACTTCTCCTGCCTCCAAACAAGCACCACGCCCACCAAGACGGACAACAGCAACCACCTCAAGTGCATCCTGATCAACACCCGCTCCGTCCACAGACACGCCGTGGAACTCTGGAACCTCCTCGACACCGCATCTCCAGACGTCGCCTTCCTCACGGAAACCTGGATGAACGCCTCCTCAGCCCCCGACATCGCCATAGCCATCCCGGACGGCTACAAGATCATCAGGAGGGATCGCGTCAACCAGACCGGAGGAGGGATCGCCATCATACACAAAGACACCATTCGCATCTCGACTGACTCCACCGACGCATTCAACACCGCCGAATACCTGCACTTCCAGATCCACACCGACCCCAAGACTACCCTCAGAGGCACCCTCATCTACAGACCCCCGGGACCACGCGCACAGTTCTGCGAAGACATCACGGACTTCATCAGCCCTCACGCCCTCCCCTCCGCCGACTACATCCTCCTCGGGGACCTCAACTTCCACCTGGAGAACAACAACGACCGCAACACGACCACCCTGCTGGACAACCTCGCCAACCTCGGACTCCAGCAACTGGTCAACACCCCCACCCACTACGCCGGCAACACGCTCGACCCCCTCTTCTCATTCAGCAAGCATGTCACCTTCAGCCACTGCACCGGACTCCACTGGACTGACCGCAGCTGCGTCCACTTCAGCTTCAAGAAGAACACGGTCCACCACCACCCGAAGCAGGTTCCCCACAGAAACTGGAGCAAGATCACCGTCGACCAGCTCACCACCTCCCTCAGCCAGAACCCACCGGTCAGGACAACGGACCCTAACACAGCAGCCCTCGACCTCACGCAATGGCTGACCCCCTGTGCCAACGACCTCGCCCCACTGAAGAACCCACTCACCAGGCCCAGAAGCAAGAAGGCCCCCTGGTTCACCGGCGAACTCAAGGACTCCAAGAAGGCCTGCCGCACCCTCGAGAAGGCCTGGTGCCTCGACAAGACCACCGACAACATGACCGCCCTCAAACTCGCCACCCGCAGACATCATCAGCTCATCCGCACCACCAAGAAGAAATCTTTGAAGGAACGACTGGACAAAAACGCCCATGACAGCAAGGAGCTCTTCAACTTCGTTAAGGAGTTCTCCAACCCCAGCACCGGCAACAACGACATCACTCCCTCGCAGGACCTCTGCGACTCCCTCGCCTCGTACTTCCACCGCAAGATCGCCGACATCCACAACAGTTTCGGCGCTCCACCCCCGCACCCATCGACCGAACCTACACACCCCGCCGCTATCCTCCAGACATGGACCAAAGTGACCCCCGAAGACACGACACGCATGATGAACACCATCCACTCCGGATCTCCGACCGACCCATGCCCCCACCATGTCTTCAACAAGGCCGCCTCTACCATCGCACCTCACCTCCGAGACATCATCAACGCCTCCTTCGACACAGCCACCTTCCCGGAGAGCTGGAAGCACGCCGAGCTCAGCGCACTACTGAAAAAATCAACAGCGGACCCGACCGACCTCAAGAACTTCCGCCCAATCTCGCTCCTTCCATTCCCTGCCAAAGTCATCGAGAAGGTCGTCAACAAGCAGCTGGCTGCCTTCCTCGAGACGAACGGATCCCTCGACCCATCGCAATCCGGATTCAGAGCCAACCACAGCACCGAGACCGCCCTCATCGCAGCCACCGACGACATCCGAGCCCTGCTCGACAAAGGTGAAACAGCGGCACTCATCCTCCTTGACCTCTCTGCAGCATTTGACACTGTCTGCCACCGCACCCTAGTCCAACGCCTCAACGACACCGGCATCCAGGGGATTGCTCTGGAATGGATCATCTCATTCCTCTCCGGCAGAACACAGAGAGTACGCCTCCCTCCGTTCCGCTCTGAGGCCACCGAAGTCATCTGCGGCGTCCCGCAAGGATCGTCGCTCAGCCCCACTCTCTTCAACATCTACATGAAACCCCTCGCTGCCATCGCACGCCAACACAACCTCAACATAATTTCCTACGCCGATGACACCCAGCTGATTCTCTCCCTCACCAGAGACCCCGACACCGCCAAAGCCGACCTACACGAAGGGATGAAAGATGTCGCCGAATGGATGAACATCAGCCGCCTGAAGTTGAACACGGACAAGACAGAAGTCCTCATCCTGGGACCGTCGCCCTCCGCATGGGACGACTCCTGGTGGCCCCCGGCCCTGGGCACCGCACCCAAGCCAACGGACCACGCACGCAACCTGGGCGTCATCCTGGACTCCTCCCTATCGATGACCAGACAAGTCAACGCTGTCTCCTCATCTTGCTTCCACAACCTCCGCATGCTCCGCAAGATCTTCAGATGGATCCCGACCGAGACCAGGAAGACTGTCACCCAGGCCCTCGTCACCAGCAGACTAGACTACGGAAACACCCTCTACGCCGGTACAACAGCCAAGCTTCTGAAAAGACTTCAGCGTATCCAGAACGCCTCCGCCCGTCTCATCCTGGACGCCCCCCGACGCAGCCACATCTCGAGCCACCTGAGAGACCTGCACTGGCTCCCTGTCAACAAGAGGATCACGTTCAGACTCCTCACCCACGCACACAAATCCCTCCACGACCTGGGCCCAAGGTACCTCAACGACCGCCTGACCTTCTACACGCCCACCCGACAGCTACGATCCGCAAACCTCGCCCTCGCCGTCGTCCCTCGCATCCAGAGAGCCACCGCCGGAGGAAGATCCTTCTACCTAGCAGCCAAGACATGGAACTCCCTGCCCGTCCACCTGCGGCTGACCCAGGACCACTTCGCCTTCAGGAAACAGCTCAAGACCTGGCTGTTCGAGCAGTAGCAGACCCCCTCCCCCAAGCGCCTTGAGACCCTTCCGGGTGAGTAGTGCGCGATATAAATTCCATGATTGATTGATTGATTGATTGATTAGATCCTGTGTACAACATACAATTGAATCAGGCGAAATCTGGCGTTTTGAGGGATCATGGCGTGGCTCTCCGGCACAGCATCCCACTCCTTATCGGTGTAGGGACGACTCAAGTCAGTCTCCTACTTACCACATAACTGCATAAGAGGGTGCGCTGTATGGGTTCACAACGAACCCGCCAGCTATTTGATTAAATGCTTGCCGCTCCCTAGTACATGGAAGTATTGTAGAGTTAAACGCGTGAGCAGTTCATTCGCTATGCCCTCCCAGTTGTGTCTCAGAGTCCCTATGAGTGAAGCATGTAATAGGAATTGTCCGGGTGGAAGCCCGTCCTCCTCAATCAGAGTGCCATATGGCAAGAGTGTGCCATCTCTGTAAAGGTCACCCGCAGTCTGAACGCCAGCCACCTCCCAGTCCACAAGTTCGGCTCTAGTGGCGAATCTGTTACCCAACAGTGAACCAAAAATCGCCAGTAGGGCATACAGATTGGTGCAACGTATGATATATAGACACCGCCTGTAACAGCAGTAAGCAACCTGTAATAACATGGGTTGTGGCAACAGGAGTCAGGCACATTGATGAAAAACTTGAAATAGATCAGTTAGTTTCCAGGCTGGTCCTGTTGTGGCCATTTCCGATAATTGCAATGCAGCAAGCCAGCGTGTCACCTATTGCAACTGTGCAGCTAAATGATAATGTTAAAAATTGTGCATTGAAATGCCACCACGCTCTGTCGGCTGGTATAATTTAGCTAGCGCCACACGGCAATGTGATTTATTCCAAATGAATTCCCGTATAGTTCCTTAAAACGAACGGAAAAATGAAGCATATATGTATAATTGCAAGTTTGCAAAATAATACAAAAGGCGGGGGAGTGCCACCATCTTCAATAGCGCCACTTGGCCTGGCACCGATAAAGGAGGCGCCTCCAGAAAACCATCTGGGCTCGCAGGGTTGTGACTGCGCATCCCAAATTACCTTCAAAAAGGTCCATCGGGGAATGGTAGATCTGTATCCCCAAATAGCAGAATACATCAGGCTGCCAGGTGAATGATTTTGTGTCTACTATAATGATCGGGTGTATTAGAATCAAATGGGAATGAACATGACTTGCACCAATTGACTTGTAGGCCAGATATTGAGGCAAATTGCTGGAGGATACCCACAACCTCAGCAAGGACAACAGCGGCATCACGGAATAAATAAGCGAATCATCCTCGTATAAATTGACAGAGTGCATACCATCGCCTAGCGATATGCCCCAGTCAGTTCCGCAAGTATGCAGGCGAGCCACCAGCAGCACCAAAGCTAGTGAGAAAAGCAGTGGCGATTGAGGGCCTCCCTGTCTGCTGCCTCATCGTATGGATATAATGAATCTGTCTTCACCCGGGACAGTGGTAGTGTGTATAATAACTTAATATATTTGAGAAATTGGGCTCCGGATAAGTCACCTCATGCTACTTTGTATCCCCTCTCCAACTCACACATTTTGCAGGTGCCTAGTCCCATCTAGCCCGTTACATACCTGGGACTAGGCCTCTGACCAGCTTAGGCCCTTCAGACCAGGCCTTGGTGCATCGAGGCCCCACCTCACTCCTGCTTCTCCTCTCACCTTTCCTCCACTCTCTTGTCTCTTGGGTCCTCGGCCCTCCCTTTAACACTCTGTCTTCTTGACTCCACTTTCTATCGCTCTCTCTGCTTCGCTCTCTCCTGCTCTGTGCCATCTTATGCTGCTTTCATGCTGTTTGCTCTTTCTGTGTTCTGTTTGTGCTCTTTCCGCGTCCTCTGCTTTTTTAGCGATCTTTCTGTGCTCTAATTTTGACTCTTTCCTTTTTGCTCTTTCACACACTCCACTCTTACACTTGACTTCACCGTCTTTTTGCCACTTTCCTTTTTCTTTGATCTCTCACCTTTTCTTTGCTTCTATTTGCCTATGTTTACCTCTTTTTGCCTTTTCTTGCCTTTTTTGTCTCTCTCCTTCCCCCCCTTGCCCCAGGCCATTTCCTCCGCCCTCCTGTGCTTTTTTTCCCCAGCTGATTGCCCAGCTCCTTACTTTCCCTCTTTCCCCGTCTGCCACTACCCTCGTCTTCTTCCTGCCCTTCCCTAGAAGCAACCACCTCTCCCTGTGCTCCTCCCACCTCAGGAACTTCTTAATGGCAGCCACTGAACACCAAAGGCTAGCCCTTATTCAACGGTCCGTGCCTTGACCACGCCCAGAACCATGAACCCTGGTCCGACCCGCCTCCACAGCTAAGGACCTCTGCATGCTCAACCTCAGCCACCACTACTGATGCTTCCGCTCCTCACACAATAGTAAGACCTTTTATCTCCTTGTACAGTCACTTCACCTGTGACAACACACCTACATTTACCACCCCTACAAGGAAACCAAACCCCTTTTCAAAAAGAGTAGAAGGTAAGCAAACTAAATATATAAGCAAAATCTGTCAAACCACCAGCAATTCGGATCATGTGCTATAGGTACCTTGTATAGGACAGCATAACAATAAAATGTCTATCCACTACTTCTGCCTTATTTAGGAAAACCCACTTTTCACATATCAATTGCTGCAATATGTTACAAAGAGACTTAAAATAAATTATATATCAAACTCTATATTGTTTTATTAAAAACATTTTTTATACATAAAACCTAGTTGGTGTTATGTTTTTAAAGTGCAAAAATGAGACAACTTCTCAAAACAATGATTTAATTGGTACATAAAAATCATATTCTTTATCCATTTAGACACCAGTTATAAGTACACATTTTCAAATACAAATTTAAAAATACAATGTTAAAAAATATACACAGAAAAACTGTCAACGCGGCGTTTCTGTGAAAGATTGATTGGTCTTCACCTTCTTCAGGACGAACAAATTTTTCAGTTTATCTGAGTAACTGAAAACATTATGATGAATTCATAAAAACTATCATAATTTGTAACACATTATTAAATACAGCAGTGCAAAGTTGTGGGTATCTTTAAAAGTAAAACATAGATTTGCCTATTTGAAAATTACTTGTACAGCAGCAGCGTAAAGTGACTCTCCAACAAATGTGCGTATATCACATGACCCACATGATTAAATGGTTTACGATAACTACCGAACTACCGACCCAATTTCCCAGCTATCTTTCCCAGCTATCTTTCCCTGCCAAAGTCATGGAGATGGTTATTAACAAACAACTCTCCAGATACCTAGAACTTCAGCAACTACTGGACAGCATGCAATCTGGCTTCCCCAGCAACCACATCACAGAAACTGCCCTCATTGCGCCATCCACGACATCCGGACCATCCTCGACCGTGAAGACACTGCAGCTCTCATTCTGCCCAATTCCTCTAGAGCAGGGGTACTCATAGTACGGCCCGCGGGCCGCCAGCGGCCCGGCAAGCCTTCCCTGGCGGCCCGCGGACCTTGCAGACCTGTACCTGCAGTGGCGTCACTAGGGGGGGTGCGGGGGAGCGGACCGCACCAGATGACACCATCACATGGGGTGACACCGCCACCGCGCCGGCAGAGGACGAGCTGCTCCCGACATCTGCGTTCATCACAAAGTCCTGCGCAAAGTGTCTGTAATCAATTGGAAAATTCCCTTGAGACAAAGTTAGTGAACTGTGAAAAGAGAAGAAAGGAGGGAAGCAAGGGGGGGGGACTGTGGAGGCAGACAGAGACTGCAGCAAAACCACTCTACAGCAAAGAAGGCTGAGGCGCTGTTACATATATTAAGTGCTGGCGGAACACACGACACAATGTACAACAGGCCATGCACGCGATTATTACAACATTGTGCCTTACAAACATGGCAAAACAATAGACAACCTTGTTGAACACTTTCCTTATAGTGCTTAATAGAAATAAAATATGTTTCAGAGCGCTCCAATATATCATCAAAAAGGGCATGCAGATAATTAGGCAACCTCAGAATTCATTTGAGGGGGCAAAGCTACAATTCCAGATTTGCGATTTTACACAAAGCAATTTAGCCAGCAAAACACTTGTCACTCCTAATGGCCAAACCACTGTCCTAATATGTCCAAATTACGGAATATATCAGCAGTGCGGTGTTCGAAGGGAAGGGAGAAGCGCGGGGTCACAGAATGGGCAGGGGGTGGCAGGAAGTCTGACCTGGGCTTCTGTGGGTGAGCAGTGCAGGGTCTGGGACGGAGCAGCTCAAGAGAGATGCGCACAGGATTTAATGTAGGAATATTGCACCCTGTCCGGGGGTGACGCCACGAGTTATGGCACTGGGTGACACCAACCCTAGTGACGCCGCTGTGTACCTGTGCAAGAGCTATGGGGGCCGGGCGATTCTTTTAAAAGCCAAGTCACTTGTTAATGAGGCTTTGTTGTATTTCACCTCTTCTTAGCGCCCCTGCATCTCCCCTCTGAATGAGTGGAGATGGAGGGGCGCCAAGAAGAGGTGAAATACAACAAAGCCTCATTAACAAGTGACTTCGCCTTTAAAAGACCTGTGAAGTACTTGGTTGCGGCGGCTGTTTGTGTTCCAGGGAAGCGGACTCAGCGCCGGGTGAGGTGAAGGACAGGGAAGGGGGGGGGGGGGGGGGCAGCAGCTAGTGAGAGCAGCCGGTGAGTTTAAAGCGGGAGGAAGACAGAGTGCGACAGAGAGAGGGAGAGAGGGAGAGGGGGAAGACAGAGCAGGAGACAGGGAGGGAGAGACAGCGAGAGAGAGACAGACAAGTTGGGAGAGGGAGGGAGACAGAGGGAGGGAGGGGGACAGATGGAGAGGGAGGGAGACAGAGAGGGACGGAGACAGAGAGAAAGGGAGACAAACTGATTGAGAGAGAGAAGGAGAGAGATAGAGAGAGGGAGGGAGACAGAGAGGGAGGGAGAGAGAGGGAAGGAGGGAGACAGAGGGAGGGAGGGAGACAGGGAGGGAGACAGAGAGGGAGGGAGACAAACACAGTGAGTGAGGCAGAGAGAGAGAGAGGAAGAGAGAGAGGGAGGGAGACGGGGGAGGGAGAGAGGGAGACACAGAGGGAGGGAGACAGAGGGAGGGAGATAGAGGGAGGGAGACAAGAGGGAGGGAGACAAGAGGGAGGGATGGAGGGAGGGACTGAGACAGAGAGAGGGAGGGAGATAGAGTGAGTGAGACAGAGGGAGACTGAGGGAGGGAGAGAGAGAGAAATAGATAGAGAGAGAGGGAGACAGAGACAGAGAGAGGGAGAGTGATAGAGGGAGGGAGGGAGACAGAGCTAGATAGATAGATAGATAGATAGATAGATAGATAGATAGATAGATAGATAGATAGATAGATAGATAGATAGATAGATAGATAGATAGATAGATAGATAGATAGAGATGTGTGAATGCCGGGTCTGGTGGCTCAGTGGACGAAGGCGTCTGCTGCAGGGGCCTGTGTTCAACCTCATGGTCACAGTTTTTTTTTTTTGCTTTAGCCCCGCCCCCTCCCCCACTGCCCCCGCCCCCACCGGTGCGGCCCTCGGCCACAAACCACACTGTAAATTTGGCCCCTGAGAGAAAGTTTGTGAGTACCCCTGCTCTAGAGCTAGCTTTCGACACCGTCTCTCACCACACCCTCATCTCAAGGCTACACCACACTGAAATACAAGGACCAGCTCTTCCTTACAGGCAGAAAACAGAGTCAGGCTCCTGCCATACACCTTAGAACCTAAGAAACTCATCTGCGGATTCCCACAAGGCTCATCTCTCAGCCCAACTCTCTTCACATCTACATGGCACCCCCCTTGCCGGCATCATCAGAGCCCACAGATTTGATATCACATCCTACGCGGGCAACACGTAGCTCACCCTATCCCTGACAGACAAGGCCAACACCACCAGAAACAACTTCATAAACTACATGACCAGCGTGGCAGACTGGATGAAACAGAACTGCCTGAAGCTCAACACAGACAAAATGAAAGTACTGATCTCCAGAAACAAGAGCTCACCCGGAAACTTCTCCTGGTGGCCAGCAGAACTAGGACCCACACCAATCCCTTCGGAACAAGCCAGAAACCTAGGACTCATCCCGTACAATAAATTCATCATGGCACCTCAGGTACATGTCATCACCACCTCTTGCTTCCTCATCCTATAAACGCTACGTAAAATCTTCAAAAGCTATCCCAAACCAGCAGACATACCGTCACTCACGCTTCATCATGAGCAGGCTGCACTACGGCAATGCACTCAATGTTGGAATCCCAACCCACCTCACAGAGCGTGTCCGAAACATTCAGAGCACCCCCACTAGACCCATCCGCGACCTACCTCACCACACCCATATCTCGCCTCACCTCAGAGAGCTACCCATCAAGAAACACTGTCAATTTAAGCTGCTAACCCACACATTCAAGGCCCTACTCAACATTGGACCTGCTTACCTCAAACACCGCCTACACTTCTACCAACCACCCGACAACTGCAATCCATGTCTCTCTCTCTTGCACATATCCCACGCATCCACAGAAGCAGAGCTGGAGGTCGCACTTTTCCTACATTGCTGCCAAGGCCTGCATTGACCTCCCCTAACAAATTAGGACCTATTACTCACTACTCGACTTCCGCAAGAAGCTGAAGACCTGGATTTTCAACTAACCCTGCGGATCTCCTTCGGATGAACCACTCTTACTCTCACTTAACCTACAAAGGTGCTCAAGCACCTGGATACGATCACGAGTGACAAGTGCGCTCTACAAATCTACATAACATAATGTCAAAAGTCCATAGTTACTTTCTGTGCCATGATGACAGGGCATCAGGTTGGAGAAGTATTCTTCAGCTTCTCCCATTGACTTTAAAGACAATATAAATTCTCTAGATAGGCCAGACAGGGACATTGGAGATTGCACTTAAGGTTAAACTGGTAATTTTATCAACAAATTGCTGGCATTTTAGATAAAGTCTGAACTCACGTTCTGACTTCTGTTTATTCCTAAACCAGAGAACTCAAAATATCATCAATATACCGCACTGAATCAAGGGCACCCTAAGCCTTATTCTTCACCTCCCAACTCTCTTTTTCCATAGCTCACATGAGTAAACAAGGTTTAGCTGTTTGCTTATGGTGTTATCATAAAGTTAAAAACAAACAGATCTGAAGTTATTATTTATTTTGTATTCTTTTAGTTTTATAAAGCACAAACTCGACCTGAAGGTATCAGAGCACTTTATTTGAGCAACAGTTGAGTTACAGATGGACACATGCATTTGGCTAGGCACAGGAAGGTTAAGTGATTTGCCCAGAATCACAGGATGTTGAGTGTCCCTGCCAAGACTCAAACCCGGTTCACCAGCTTCAAGGTTGACCGCTCTTGCCATTAGGCCACACATTAAATAAACTTTATGACTGATAAAAGTTAAATCGTGTTGCTAGTCAGAACTATATTCAATCAATAGGATAGGGTTTAGATGGCTTTCAGGCAAATGGTGAGACAGTGTTTTGATTTGCTTGCAAGACTGAAACAAGTATTGGCAAAGCCAAGAAATCTGGCCTTCGCAGGCTGATGAAATGGTTATTTATTTTTTTATTGCAAATATTTTCCACAAAAATAGAAATAGAATATGCCATCAGCAAAGCATGCCTGCCATATGTATGGAAAAAATAATAAAATTAAAAAAAGAAATGTTGCTGTTTTGCTAAGAATGTTTTTTAAATGCCAAGCATTCCTTCTCCTCCAGCATTTTTTAGGTCTCACCTGGCGTTAGCAGCACGCATGCGCTGCACTCGCCAAAGTTGAATGCACGCGTGCACAGACGGACAAAGATTGCTGCTCTCCGCATTCACAAAGCTAAACATGCACCCGTATGGACAAAAAAATGCATGCACATGTGGACAGCCCAATGCCATCTTTGTTTACTTTAATTAGCGTAGGGATGTGCACACGCGCGCGCATTTTTTTGTCCATACGCGTGCATGGCGGCGTGCTTTCGCTTTCCCTCCCTTCCCCGAGTCTTTGTTCTCTTTTACTTTTATTTATATTTTTATAGCACTCCGATGCGAGTTAGGTAGCTCAGTGGGTTGAACACTTGGTACCAGATTTGTTCGCACCCTGCTGCAGGTCACAGGTTCGAATCAGCCCAGAAGGAGGTCGACTCAACCACTCTCTGTCTTGCCATGGTTATGCAGCTAGAAAGTTTTTCAACTGACTGCTCATCCGATAACTTCAGCATGAGTTAGTTTAAGTTTGAGTCTATTGTATCAGTGCAGCCGTTCTCTTCCCGGTGCCACACTGATACTATGCCATTCCATCGGGCTCAGTTCTTCCCTTGGAAACTCTAGAATACAGAAGCAGTCCTCTAAATTCCCTGTGTCTTCTCTCAGGGGCCGAGTACACTCTGTTCCACCTACTTGGTCACCTCGCACTGTATGAGTTTACTGGGTGGTGGCATCTAGAAAGGCCGCCATGCCTCAGTCAGAATCACATCCCAGCTTAGTCATGGATTTCACTATACCCACGGCAGCCTGGGGTGAGGCCAGAGTGCACCACTGCTTTGCACTTTCCCCATTGGCAAGTCAGACCCTGGGCTGTTGAAGGAATCTTCACTAGCAGCCCAGGAAAGGGAGCACGCTGGAGCTGTAGGAGATTGAGGCAATCTCCTAATCTGGCAAACTCTGCCCCTTTAATTATTATTATTTTTCTTTTTTTAAACAAAGCGGAGGCCATTTGGGGCTCTAACCCCCACACGAGCCAGTGAGCCCCCTCGCATAAATCATGCTCCCTCCCTAAACAGCAATGGTAAAAAATACAGCATGATATCAGACATTTCATACTAAGAACATAAACCAGCATATTGTTAATGCACATTGATAACGTGAATTTACATATGTGCCTTAACCAATGCTAAGACACTGTTGCTTAATCAATTGCGATTTTGATTATATATCTGCTTGAAGCTCACCAAGCAAAGCCTTATGATTACTGAACAATTACAGGATTTTTTAAAAACTGCCATTTTGTTATCCTGTGTTGTACATTCCACATTTTAACCAAACTACCTTAGTAAGATCAGCCTTGTTCTGAAGCTGGCATAAAGAAGCGAGGATTGCAGAAAGTAGTAGAGTCAGCTCTTTACTCAAGAACATTTTGTTACCTTCCCAAGGTCTTGCATTTTAAACATGAGAAGAGCTTGAAGTATACTCATTAGTGTCTCTGTTAGGTACATGTTCCTGCTTCCAATCAATTGTATTGAGAACAAGCATTAAAAATGCAATAGGTCTCGCCTTTTATTAAGTGGCTCAAAGTGAAGGGATCCACTGGGTAGAGTCGTCTGACCCGTTGTTGATGCTGTAGGGTGTGCTGGGCTATACAAAATGTAAATGACAAGTTAACCAACCAGTGAATGAAGGCTGCTGACCAAAAGCTCCTCTGTATATGTATATTATGTATTATTGTTTTGGGAAAATAATAGTATTGCAAGACAGCTAAAGATGTCTCAAAGGCCAGATCTAAGAAACAGTTGAGGGTAAGAGAACACTGAAAAGATACTGCATGTAAAATTCATGGATCATAGCATTTTTCTACTTGCCACAGATGCCTATACTTGGGATGGAAGGGCAGAGGCAAGTGGGATGTCATGTCAGTCGGTTTTCCTTTTGATTCCTATCACTTTTATGTAGAAAGTAAAATAATGGTGTTCTTGTCATGTGCTCGTTTCAGCCTCTCGTTCCTGTACATACCTCGGATACTGAGCACTGTTCTGCTTATGCATTGACAACCTTCTCTCTCTCCCATTTAGTTTAGGAACTAGTTATGCAGTGCAATGGATGGTTTGCGGCATCTTACAGAACATGTTATGTCGGTGGGCAATCGGATTCATGTCTACTATTTTGAAAACAGAACATCTACTCTTAATAAAAAGAATTAGCACCAAAAGCTATAAATGGAGTCTCCTGTTTTCAGTGTTTATTTTCTCTGGGTTCTGGTCGTGTTTTTCCAATGTGTTGATATTTTTTCAGTTGATATACATCACGCTCCCCCCAAACTTGTTTGAAAAAAGAGTTGTTTCATGTGCATATAAAACACGTTTGTTTCAGGGCATTGTATTATTTAAAACATTATTATTACAGGATTAATGTTATTGTCTCCATTGGCAGGAAGTAAAACTGGCGTCTGGCGAAGAGTGCTAAGAAGAATTTGTTTTCAGAATTTGTTTGCAGAATTGATCTACCTCACTCACACTCGCTGTCACTCGGCTGATGTTTGTCATGTTCGTTGCCACGCCTTCGTGCTCATATAAACTTTCTCATACGCTCATGGTCCTTTGAAGCCTCTGGCTGCCTTGGAGGATTATTACTGACTGAAGAGTTTTCTATTTTCAAGAACCTAATACCTGTGTTCATTATCTTTACATTATCCCTCTAAAATAATATATTTGTAAGTGTGGCCACCACTGCCCTCAATATGGGGGAAGATCTACAAGAAACTAAAGTAGCGCGGTGCGGCAAGTCATTTTGCTGCGCCACGCTGCGTTAGTTTCAAAGCACATGGATGCGACATATTTACAACAATATGTCGCATCTCTGTGCTTCCCCTGCGCTGGCGCACAAACTGCTGCCATGCGCCGGCGCAGGCACTCTTGCACCATGGTGCAAGGATGCCTGCGACATGGGGGATTGTTTTTGTGCAGGAAGGGGCACCTTCCTGCACAAAAACAATCAATTGAGGCGATTTCCTCTCCCAATGTGTGCTGTAGAATGCAGCACGCATTGAAAGAGGAAAAAAACGAGGAGAAATTAAAACATTTCTCCTCGTTGCACCTCGCTACGCCACCCCTAGGGTTGCGCAACATTCTGACGCATTTCCAGATTTACGATTTCTCATAAATCTGGAAATGCAACAGTGGACATGGGTGTTGCGTGGGAACACCCACAGCAACACCTATGTCACGCCCCTAACACGCAAAGTGTTGCATGAACAGGGGCGATATTTACAAGCACAGGTTAAGGTTACGCCGGGTGACTTTACCTGTGCTTGTAAATTTCACTCAGCAATCTGCGCCACCGGTGCGCCATGCAACGTGATGCACCAGCGGCGCAAGGGGCTTGTATATCTTCCCCATGGTTCCTTGTATATCTATGAATCGTTGCAGCACAATAACATGAAACCCAGTCTTTCCTACACACTTGACCCTGGTTCTTTTAGAGGTCACCCTACTGCTGTTCTGCACTCTTTGCAGGCCTATGTAAAAGAGTTACTGCTATTGTCTACACATGCATAGCTGCCGACTGGTCAGTGCCAACTTCGACATCTTTAGCCAGCCCTAACTTTTTAACCTACAACGTGTTGAAATCTGGGACTACTACTATCACTTTTTACACTGTATGTCTAGGCTACAAAAACACAGCATTCAAAGAGCTATTGCCAAAAAAGCTAGGACTGGCTAAAGGTGTCACATTGGACACTGGGCCACTTTGGATGTTGGTTTGACACTATTGGTGTGTTAAATCGAAACCATGAATGCCTAGTTATATGTTGAACCAAAAAGCTAGTCTGTTGTGGGCCACAGGTTTTTTATCTCCTGCACTAAAATCTTGGGGATGGAGGGCAGCCATGTTCAGGACCTCATCACGTGGAATATGGTGTGAAGATTCATTATCCTGCAGTCAAATGGGCCAAGGTGGAAGGTCGAACTGAATTGGGTGTATGAGCCCCTTTTTAGCTTCCTCAAATCTCTTTCATGCACCCATATTACATGAGCCTCTTCTCTTGACAGGGATTTTGATTTGGAAGTACTGCGTTGGGTCGGAGAACATGGGGCTTATTTAGGAAGGGGTTTGCGTTGTGTTTGCACCATGCAATGTGGTATATGCGCGACACAAACCCAAAATATAATTTATCAATCTACGCAAGGCTACTTTGCGTGGCCTTGAGTGTCTTGATAAAGCAGGAGTATTGCAATGCAGCGCAAATCACTGCGTTGCCTTACTCTACTCCAGGGAGGCGTTCCATGGGTTTTGCATGCGTGTTCCCACGCAACATCCATGGATTTTGACACATTCCCAGATTTACCAAACATGCTAGATCTGGAAATGCGCCAAAATGCAACTCCTTCCCAGGGGAGGCGTAATGAGGAGAAATATTTGTGTTTTTCCTCTTTCTATGTTTGCTGCAGTACACATAGATCGAGGAAAATGCCTCAGGGGATTGTTTTTGTGCAGGAAGGGACTCCTTCCTGCACAAAAACAATCCTGCTTGCAACTGAGGCCCCCTTGCATCGTGATGCAAGGTTACCTGTGTTGGCACTAAGCAGCCCATTGTGCGTCAGTGCTGGGGAAAGGACAGGAATGTGCCATATTGCGATAAATACGGCACATTCCTGCCCTTTCCCTGTAATGCAGCGTACGGTGCGTTACTTTTTTCTTTATAAATATGACCGATGAATTTACAACTTGAAGCTATGCTTTGGTACTCACCAGCATCAAAGTTAATGATGTGATTTTTAAAAGGACTGTTGCAGTGTTTTGGCCTTTGATTTATATTGTCCAATGAGTATTTAATTTCGGTTTTACAATATGCACCTATACCCTACAGAGTCTCAAATTATGCTAAAAAGGTTTTCATGGTAATTATTATGTCAGTACATTTTTAGGATTTTAGGACTTTTCATGTGTAATTAAGATGTATGCCAATTTGTTCCTCACAGTATACTTACATGGTGTATTTGCTAATAGTATATTGACTGCAGCACTGGAAACGAAACAGTTGTTCTTATGTAAAATGCTCTGCAACTTGGACTGGAGCTCAAGAGCAGGCGGGTGGGGCGGCATTTGGGCATGATGCCTTTGGTGAACAAGTACGCCTTCGCCAGTGAGTGACGTAATCCATTTAATTGTTCGGGCAGGAGGTTTGGTTGTGTGTGTGTGGGGTGGGGGGAGTGGGAATGGCGCACCAACACTGAGTAGTTGTGATGAATTGTGGCAGCCTACAACGTGCACAACAGTTTTGCTAAGATAATGGACCCTGCTTCCTGGGTGAGCTAAAGCTCCTCCTTGCCAGGGGTAGGCAGTGCCTAATTTGAGCTGGTGGTTTCCGGTGTTCGGCATCGGCACTTAATTGTCAGCACCGGCTCTAGTGACTGCCCACCACATGGTGGCGCTGTCTGAGATGTGCACAACGACCGTGTTTATGAAGTCAAATGGCATTGAAAATGAATAATACCAGCCTTTCACACTATTATTATAGCTTTGTGTGGCCTGAAAGGACACTTGTAGGAGTGCGACAGTTAGGTGTTATGTTGGTACTGTCATTGGCAGCGCTGGCATGGGCAATGGGTGGTACAGGCTGCAGTGGCCTTCCGAGAAGGGCCATGGCACTTAATTATTTTACAAATTAAGCCCTGAGGTAGGCTATATGTTCAGATGCACCCAACCCTCGGTTATCTTTCAGAAACAAATAAGATCGTGCTATATTAAGACAAAAACTGGCTCTTTCTAACATACAACTAGTCCCATGGTAAGGTAAATCAAAACAAAAGTAATTTTACTTGACGAAACCAAACTATTCTTATGTACATGGGTGTAGCTTGTTCACTAAGATTGTGTGTGTGTGGGGGGGGGCTAGATGAGCTTCAGATTTTTCCCAAAGTTCAGACTGGCATTATCATGTTAAAATACATTATACGACAAGCAAGGTGCATGAGAGGGGCCTTATGGCAGTGGAAAGGGAGAGCAATGCATATACGTATGAGTACTAAGTGAGAGACAAAACAATATTTTGTAAAATAGCCAACATTTTCGAGGACCCTCAAAACAGGTGGAGAGAGAGAGTATTGTGCGTTTTTGTCTGTGTGAATGCAAACATTTCTGTTGAAATCCAACAGACACCTCTCCATACCCAACTGAAAGCACCTGTACCCAATCATTTATCAGAACATACATTGATTGGAGGGGTGTAACATCCCAAACACCCACCTGGAGGTACGCCCATGCTTATGTACTACACAGTTCTTTTGCAAAGTACTCTGTCAACCATTAAGTCTTGTCCGTGCTATATAAAACTGCTAATAAATTGTGCACAGCAAAGCAAACACGGCAAAAATTCTGGATATGTGACATACTGTGGTTCTTATAAATCAAAGACTTTCTTGAAAACAGATATCATAATAATAACACTCCTGCATGCACATCATTGTTTATTATATTAATTGTAATGATGGGACTTGCTGTTACTTCATACTGTAGGTGACTGGGCATGGCTTCTCTAGCTCTGTATCCTGCCTATGTTCTTTGTCAGCACTTCTTGAGGAGCTCCTAGTCACTAGTAGTAATAGTAGTAGTAGTAGTAGTCCCCATAGGGAGGGGCCTAATCAACTAGTGGGCACTGGTGGACCAATGGTAGGCCTTTTCTAAAGGATAAGAGTAGCAGAAACAAACACCCAAAGTAGGGAACGCCCAAAGTAGGGAAAACCTTAAAGCGCTCCGCAACGTGGAAGTAACTTTGGGTGAGTGACAAAAAGAGACACTGTTAGAGTGACTCCTTGATCCCTTCTGAGACATTTATGAGTCTCTTGAGCAAGGAGATGTGCATATACAAAAGACAATTTCAGCTGCAACAAGCATAGGCAATGACACTATGTCTGGCTTTAAAGGAATGTTGTATAGTAACGTGAAGCTTTTCAAATAGCATAGGAATGCATATGCGTTTTATGGAAGCAAAGAACTGTAGAGTAATATTGGTGTAGGTTAAAACGTCAGGTGACATTTGCATTGCAAAGCCAGATCTAAAAGTCCGCATAGGTTAATGACTGCCCTAACCACATCTTTGCTGCTGCCTGAGAAAAACACCATACTTTCTCTTGTTATTCAATAGCCTTACAATGTCATGTGTGTGCCCCTGAAAGTTCAAGCTCAGGCGGCTGGATAAACACAATTATTACAGCTGGGTGGAGGGCAAACACTTTTCTATGGAAGCACACTTCTGCCCAATTGAATCAAGTGCACCTGGCTCCCAACATATGGGCAGGACCAAAGCCCTTCTCCTGGTAGTTCTCACATAATTGTCTGGCGACAGCTGCGCTGTCAATCCTGAACATACAAATGACTTGGCGATCTAGCTGGCCGTATGCAGCTTGATAACACAAAATAAATTTAGTTTTATAGATGGGAAGGTGCAACTCATGCCACCCTGCACCAACCTCTACTGCCAATTTCCATCTCGTTCTCATGCAGAAAGGGTAAAGATTGGCTCACAAAACTGACTCTTTCCCCGCCTTGCCAAACCAGAGACCGAAACAACCCCACCCAAGCACAACAACCCCATCACTAACAACCCACCCAAAAACAGAGACAACAAACGATCTCACATAGGTATGGTGGCACCTCACAATGCACATGGCGTGGCAGAAATGCATGCAATATCCTTACACTTTTGAATGTTTTCGTTCCTAATTTCTGCATGTCCTTTCATTTCTTATGGTTATAAATGATGCCCGACCCAGAAAAAACAACGTGGTTAACGATACAGGAGAATTTATCATACTATAAGCACAGTAGGGAACCAATGGGACACGAAGAGTGCTGGTCTCGCCCAGGAGATGAGGGCACATTTTCGAGAACTCAACTTAATTCACTCTACTGATAAATACGTAAGATGAGGAGGGGGATGTTAATTGCTGTGTGGAGGGAGAAGGTTTGGGACTCCTGGCCAGTCCCATTTGGCCCCATCATTTCCTGGGAGCAAATATGTTACAAAGTTGATTTTGTTCAAGGACCCTGGCTGTGAGATATACATACTACGACCTCAGTTGATCAACCTAGCGCTGGGATGAACTGAGGGCACATGCCTTCTTCTAAAGCTCTCCTTTGATGTTGGCCTGACCTTATGCGTGGAACAACCCACACCCCTTGTGACCAAATAACCTGAGGTGTGAGTGGACAATGGCATTGTTTTAGGTCTGCTGGATGCAGTTGAGAAACACTGTGAGGCACCCAGAGTTCAAAATTGGGGGTATCTGGCTAGGCATTGGAGGCCCAAGAGGCTCGACTCGCTCCTTTGACAAAGTAATCAAAAACTACCCACTAATATACTAACCAGAATGCATTTTTATAAACAGAAAGAGAGCATCATGGCAGAAGTGAGATCGCTGGGTTCCATCACATTCAGAGGTGACTCGATTTATTTTTTTCAGGATCTATCTACAGCAACCCAGGCAGGATGCAAAACATTCAGCAAGCTTACATCCACATTCAGCCAGAAATCTATCTATCCATTACAGATGGGGACACCCGCTTAAAATCTCTTTCCCCTTTGTAGCGAAGAATTTTACTGTTTGCTGCCCTGAAAAAACTTGCTAAGTAATGGGAATTCCTGATTCGTCTGCGAATGCAGGTGAAGCGGAAGCTAATTTGATAAACGCAACAGATCGCAACAAAATTTAACACAAAAGTCCCGCAGGAGGTACGAATCCAAAGACGCAAGACAGAAAAGTGCACCCGGAAGCTTCAGAAGATGACAGACATTTTGACCTCACATCATGGTTTAATTAGTAACCTTTATCTGATGACTCCTGTGTGTAATAATCCCTTTAACCCATATAGACGTGTCCTGTCAACCTGGCCGCTACTTCATGTCCCTCAATCCTTTTTCGCATGAAATCAACAACCTTTATTATTTTCACATATCAGCAGAGAAATGCGCCCCCCCACCACAAATTGGGTGAAGTAGAGATGGCTGGCTGGAGCCCAATAGCCACGTGGCCCAGATACTGTCCACCATTTTGGAGGTATTTTTGAATGCCCTAGCTGGCCTGTTTAGCCTCCTGTTTTGCTACTCTCACATTATATATCATACGAAACAAATATATAGGTATTCTCCGTTGTTTGTTGTTTACATATTAGTCGCGGCACAGTGCGGGAGGGAAGCCTGGGGGGTGGTTGTGTGATGTGGGGCTAGTAGAGGAAGGGATTCCAATTAGAGATGATGAATATGAACAAATGCGCATGTTTCAGTAAGCCAACGAGAAACATGAGTTGATTCTGGGAAGTTGTGTGGTTACAATACATCTTTGCGGCAGTGACATGTGAGAGGTCAAATGTTCTAATGGATGGTATCAAACTGGTTATGTTAAATGTCCAAGGCCTGAACTCTCTAATTAAGAGACAAGCGATATTGAAATGGCTTCATGAGAAAGAATGTGATATTGCGTTGTTGCAAGAGGCACATCTCCTTAGACAAGGTGCACCTCATCTTAAATCATACTGGTTTCCACGTTAATATTATTCACTCAATAAAATAAAGAGCTCAACAAGACTGCTAAGAACAGATTTAAATTTGGAACTCTACACCCTTCTGAGGGACCAGGCAGGGAGAATTATAGGTATCAGAGTGTCACAATATGACTGCCCAGGACCAGAAGGAGGAGGACTCCACTGACCATTTTCCCCCTTATGTTTCCCCCATCCTTTATTTACAGTTGCCCTGGGAACTGCTTGAAGAAGATCATCTCGTCCCCTTTTATTACGCTCCGTCCCGCGGAAGCAACGCGACCCATGTGACATTGTCACATGCACCTATGGAATGCCAGTAGAGTGAGGAGGAGGGCCTTATCAAGACCGGTGTGGAGGACGGGAGGTGTGTCGTCATTGGCAAGAAACCCGGATGCAAGGACACGCCAAGAAACCAGCCCTCGACCGGAGGACCCGTCGGGCTGCAGGACCCCAGGACCGCTGTTCCCGTGAGACCAGAAGAGGGAGTGACGCCGCACCTTTCCAGGGAAGGCCACCAACGACTTCAGGATCGGGAGCCAGACCCCCTCCGGTACCGCGTCCAAGCCAGCCACGCTCCTGGAGGAGCGTGGCTCCCCGAGGTACGTGCCCGTGTGAGGGGATGATTCACTAAAGCGGGCTCAGGAACAAGTAATCCGACGTCCAGGGCTGGGGTGTCTGAGGGGAACTGACGTGGTGTCTGGTAAAGTATAGAGCCCGCCAAGTGCTCTCAACCACTGATGATGGTTGGGATGTTTATTGTTTTTCCCTCACACCTTTCCCTTGGTTAATGTGTGGCAAAGAAGGCCCCATTAAAACCTGTTATTTTTTTTATTTTTTTTCCTCTTTCGTGCATTCGCCTGTCTTGCTGTGGAGAAGCTCGACGCAAGCCCTACCTCTGAAGTAAAGAAGGAATAGGGAACCAAAGCACGCCATACCTGACTGACTGATCTTTTATTGTATACCAATAAAAGACTACTGGTGATACAAACAATACCCTCTCTGCCTCTCACTGCGTATTTACACAGAGGTAGCATGCAAGGCAGAGAGCTTACCATATACTCAAGAGCTTATGAAGACTGAAACACTTTTTTTATTAATCCCCATTTCCCCACATCAAGGCTTTCTCAAGGGGGTTGTGGATAATTGGGGGGACTTTAATACCATTTTAAATTACATGCTCGTAAGTACAAAGCACCCACTGTTCATCACAAGCACTCTTGGAGGTCATCGACTCACCGGGACACCTAGAGGCCTGGTGTTTACAACACAAAAATGAGAGGGATTATATATTTTATTCCTGAGTGCATAAAACTCATTATGGAATAGATTTCTTCCTAACCAGCAGGCAAGCATACAAGATAGTGTTGGCTACCATGATCAAGATTTGAATGCTGTCGGGCCATACTCTAGTGCCACTACACCTGGTCCTCCCAGCACCTAGATACTCAACTATTAGATGATGGATCTTGAATGAAATAACTTTTAGAAACATCTCCCTTCAGACAACAATAGCTGATACACTCGATCACTATTTCCAAGAAAACTATACAGGAGATCTTTCTCTTTCCATAGTGTGGTATGCGGCTAAGGCAGTTTTGAGGGGTGAGCTCATATTGGACACAGCAACATTTCAAAGACTAGCGAAAGAGTAAAGATTGGAGCTCAAGTCCCAGGTATGAGCTTAAGAACATCAGCATAAGGCTGATGGTTTACTTTGCACATTGTGGTCCCTGAATAAAGGAGAGAATTATCACAGATTTTAATAGGAGAGAAAGCATAGAAAAGGCTATACATTGGTCAGAAATACTACCAGAACAGTGGCGAGGCAGATTGTTTATTGCATTCAAATTGAGAGCCCCACAGATTTGCTACTGCATACAAAAACTACAAACAGCAGATGGCACTGTGTAGTCAGGTACTCCTGACATATTGCTGGTCATTTACAAAGGTTTATACAAAATTATATTCCATCAAGAATTTGACCCTATTGCACAGGACTTATATCTGTAGAAAATACCACCCCAACCCAGCTACAGAGTCCGAAGCCCTTCAAGACTTAGATGCACCCATTACACAAATCGAGGTCACTCTGGCAATCCAAATGATTCCATGGAATAAAGCTCTGGGCCCAGATTGTCTCTCCATGTTAATCTGCTAAGCATTTCAGAATCTTTCAACAGAACCCTTAGTTAAGCTCTTCAGTTCATGGGTGAGTCCTGAAGGGTTATTGACACCATGGTACACCCTTTCTGAAGCCAAGGAAGGAGCCCTTTGTTGTGGATCTAACCGTTTAATAGCTTTTCTTAACAATGATGTTAAGATCTATATAAGGGTCTTGGTTTTTAGACTGAATAGGATCTGTCAGAACCTCATCTCCCCCTTCCAATCAGGGTTTCTCTAAGGAAAGCATGCCAATGATAACACAAGGCTGGTGGTGAATTTAATTGATATAACTACTCAAAATAGAATTCCAATGGTCCTTCTCTTGCTTGATGTGGTAAAGGCCTTAAACAGGGTAGATTGGCAATACATCCAAAAGGTGCTTTTCAAAACCTTCATAAGCTCAGTTATGCCTTTTCTTATCATGGCAAACTAGGTCCTCTTTGCCCTTTAATATTTGCCCTGGCCATAAAGAAATCACTGATAATGAAGCTATACCTGGCTTTAAAGTCAAAGACAATATATTCAAAATTTTACTTTTTGTTGATTAAAACGTGTGCTTCTTAACTGATCTGGCTGAATCTATTCCAGCCCAAAAAGCAGAATTAAAAGCTAACCTATCAGGATGCTGTCTTTGGGGATAGGAGTGGCAGACCCAAACACTGAGCACAAACAACCACCTCCGATCTGAGGGCCTCACTTATACAGAAGGCTCCTACATTATGTGGAAAAATGACTATCGGCAAATTGCACTGCCCTAAGCAGTTGTAGCTTACTTTCCTTGATGGAGACTGTTTGATTATATTGTTAGGGTAATCTAGACTTGTCTTGGGTTAGTAAGACTAGTTTCTTGCTCTGCATGTTGGAGGGTTGGTCTTGTAGCAATGGGAAGGCCGCTCTCTTTAGGAGACAGATGAAGGGTATTCTCGTCTTGCCTGACGTTTCCCACTATATAAGGGTTTCTCAGATTCGTCCAGCTATTGAATGGATACAACCATTGATGACAAAGCCATGGCTACTGACAGAGGGAACACTCTCTCCTACCCTATTACAACACTTGCTCTGGCTTCCTTCACATCATAGACCATGTAGCATTACACTTGGTAATCCATATATATATATATATATATATATATATATTATCGCTCCAATTTCTCTCCTGTTGAAGAAATTACCGCACTCATGGGGGACATTGAAGTCGTTCTTTATTAACGGCTTACAGCAAACAAAACAGACGCGTTTCGGCGAAAGCTTTCTTCGGTGTCAATAACACATCAGAAGGGGCATGTTTAAAAACGTAATCGTGGAGCATAGAAATCAAGAAGGGACCAACTTTGCAATTCATAGCATGGGTGCCATTTTGTAACGGTACATTTCATCTGTAAATACATACAAAACCATTGATTCTTGCAGTACTTTAGTCTATATGACATGATTTTCTAGACCAACATTGAATTTTAAAAATATACCATTGGGTTGGCCAAGCCTCTAAGCACATAAAGCCGTGTATCGGCCTACATAAGTAAATACTTTAGAAGCAATTTCCTCTCAGCCGCCCCTAGGCACTTGTATATATATGCAAATCACGCCGTGTATCGGCTTACGTCCCCTCTAGTTACGCTGATGTCAATGACACTTTTGTTTCAATCAATTATGATCACATGATTGCAAATTTTCAGAAATCAACAGGTTGCAGAAAAATAATACATATTCAGATTTCGAGTATAGCCCAAGGTCATCTGCATGAAGCTATTGTCATCTATAGGCCTATATGGACTACCAGTTCCTCCCCACTGTTCAATCCTTTCGGGTACTTCGTCCCTAGATCTATAATATACCGAGACTCTAATCTCCTTAATCTGCGTATTCTATTACCACCCCTGATGTTTACAGGAACCTGATCAAGGCCAAAATACTGTAGTTGATTCCTGTCACTTTGGTGGCATTCTGCAAAGTGACGTGCCACAGGGTATGCAGCATCTTTTTTGTCAATGGCTCTCAGATGTTCTAGGATCCTGATTTTAAGTTGATGTATGGTACTGCCTATATAGCGCAACCCACAGGGACACACCAGACAGTATACGGCAAAGGGGGTGCTACAGGTTAAGAATTTGGTTATATTCCGTGATCTTTCTATATCAGGTATATTATATGACAAAACTCTTCTGCTGTTTGAGCATGCTTTGCATCGGTTACAGGGAAAGAACCCCTTCATTTCTTTCAAAGTACTCCTTCGTTCTGGGATTTTTTCTAGGTGACTCTTTACCAGCATATCTCGTAGTGACCTAGCCTTCTTAAAGGTTACCAGAGGATAGGCTGGAATGTCCTCACCAATGACACTGTCGGTTTTTAGGATATGCCAGTTTTTTCTCAGCATACGTTTTAGATGATTTGCCTCATTTGTTGTTTTCTCATAATATTTCCCATGGGATTGTGAACCCTGAAACGATGACAAATATGGCAGAGAGAACAAGGAGGGTTGGCATAGAACAGGAAAGAGAAGAGAGCCCGTTCAAACCTACCTCGATGTTCAATCCCCAAATGGCATTTGACGCTATTGACGTATTCTCAGACACCATGGTTAAAGATCTTCTAAAATTCAGATCGAGTAAAAATTTGCATTGGAAAGGGAGCAATATAACGATTGCAGAACAAGCGGCATTACAAGACTTAATGAAAGACATGTCAACAATAATCAAACCTTCGGATAAAGGTGGGAACGTAGTATTACAGACCAGGGAAAGGTACTGTAAAGAAGCACTACGACAACTCTCGGATGGGAAATATTATGAGAAAACAACAAATGAGGCATACACTCAGAGCATCAGGAGATATGATGAATTAATCCAAAAGTGGTATGCGAAATCCATGCTGGGAACAGAAGAACATATGTTTCTCCGGAGTAACAATCCAATGATACCCACCTTTTACCATATTCCGAAACTGCATAAGGACAATTTAGATCCGCCAGGCAGACCTATAGTGTCCTCTTTGAATAGTTTGACAGAACATTTATCTATGTTCATTAACCATTTTTTGTTCTTTCACGTAATGCAACTCCAGTCATACATCAAAGACACTAAGGATTTTTTGAACAAGATAGCTATGATGGAGTGGGACTCAACCTATCTGTTAATGGTTTTGGACATAACTAGTCTATATACATGCATAGAGCATGAACACGGCATCAGGGCTGCGAAAACTTACCTAGAAAAGCGTCAACTACGATATGTGGAACATAACGAAATGTTGATAGAGTGTTTGGAGTTCTGTCTGGAGAATAATTTTTTCCTTTTTGAAAATCAACATTACAGACAAAGATCAGGTACGGCGATGGGCACCTGCTTCGCACCCAGCTATGCAAATTTATTTGTGGGCTGGTGGGAGGAGCAGGTGCCCAGAACCTCTACCGGACTAAATGGTGGCAAAGTGGTGGACAGGTATCGGTATATCGATGATTTATTTATTGTGTGGCAGGGGACAATGGAATCAGCATATAGCTACATTGATATCCTTAATGACAACAATCTCAATTTGCACTTCTCAGGTACAGTGAGTCCGGTGGCAGCGGACTATCTGGACCTCCGAGTGTTTATTGATGGAGGAAGAATACATACTGCACTATACCGTAAATCCACCGCAGGAAATTCAACCCTGTTTGCTACCAGTAACCACCCACCCAAACTCATCCAAAGTATCCCATATGGGGAACTACTTAGACTGAAAAGGAACAGCACTAGGGAGAGTGATTTCGAGGCGGCTGCCTCGGACTGCGTAGCCAGATTTGCTGTAAGAGGGTATAAACCTCAGACCCTTGAGAAAACCTTGCAGAAGGTAAGAAAGATCCCCAGAGATAAACTTCTGATAGAGAAACCCATACAGGGAGATAATGTTGGCAAGGGGAAATTCCGGATGGTTACCCCCTACTCCTCAGAGGCAAATCATCTAAAACGTATGCTGAGAAAAAACTGGCATATCCTAAAAACCGACAGTGTCATTGGTGAGGACATTCCAGCCTATCCTCTGGTAACCTTTAAGAAGGCTAGGTCACTACGAGATATGCTGGTAAAGAGTCACCTAGAAAAAATCCCAGAACGAAGGAGTACTTTGAAAGAAATGAAGGGGTTCTTTCCCTGTAACCGATGCAAAGCATGCTCAAACAGCAGAAGAGTTTTGTCATATAATATACCTGATATAGAAAGATCACGGAATATAACCAAATTCTTAACCTGTAGCACCCCCTTTGCCGTATACTGTCTGGTGTGTCCCTGTGGGTTGCGCTATATAGGCAGTACCATACATCAACTTAAAATCAGGATCCTAGAACATCTGAGAGCCATTGACAAAAAAGATGCTGCATACCCTGTGGCACGTCACTTTGCAGAATGCCACCAAAGTGACAGGAATCAACTACAGTATTTTGGCCTTGATCAGGTTCCTGTAAACATCAGGGGTGGTAATAGAATACGCAGATTAAGGAGATTAGAGTCTCGGTATATTATAGATCTAGGGACGAAGTACCCGAAAGGATTGAACAGTGGGGAGGAACTGGTAGTCCATATAGGCCTATAGATGACAATAGCTTCATGCAGATGACCTTGGGCTATACTCGAAATCTGAATATGTATTATTTTTCTGCAACCTGTTGATTTCTGAAAATTTGCAATCATGTGATCATAATTGATTGAAACAAAAGTGTCATTAACATCAGCGTAACTAGAGGGGACGTAAGCCGATACACGGCGTGATTTGCATATATATACAAGTGCCTAGGGGCGGCTGAGAGGAAATTGCTTCTAAAGTATTTACTTATGTAGGCCGATACACGGCTTTATGTGCTTAGAGGCTTGGCCAACCCAATGGTATATTTTTAAAATTCAATGTTGGTCTAGAAAATCATGTCATATAGACTAAAGTACTGCAAGAATCAATGGTTTTGTATGTATTTACAGATGAAATGTACCGTTACAAAATGGCACCCATGCTATGAATTGCAAAGTTGGTCCCTTCTTGATTTCTATGCTCCACGATTACGTTTTTAAACATGCCCCTTCTGATGTGTTATTGACACCGAAGAAGGCTATCGCCGAAACGCGTCTGTTTTGTTTGCTGTAAGCCGTTAATAAAGAACGACTTCAATGTCCCCCGTGAGTGCGGTAATTTCTTCAACAGGAGAGAAATTGGAGCGATAATATAATAGCGGTTTCCACTACCGCAAACCGCACCCGCCCGAGAGTGCTTCGTATGGAACAGTGGAAACTGAGCGAGGATATATATATATATATATATATATATATATATATATATATATATATATATATATATATGTATATATATTATCATCTACTGGCGGTCGCCAGTAGATAGTTATAGTTAGGACCGTGTTTCCATAGGAAATCTCAAAATTCTATTTTGAATAACTTTGGCGCCGGTTGACGAATCCTCGCGAAATTTTCAAAACTAATGGGGCGCTCCGTTCAGCTCCTACCCTGAAAGTCTCGGGGTGATTCGTCAAGCGGGGGCCGAGAAAAAAGGGGGGTCCCAAAACGCGTTTTCCCCATGCATTTTTCCATAGGACCTTTAGAGACAGCTACAGCCCGAACGGCTGAACAGAATTACTTGAAATTTGGCAGAGAGGTAGCCATAAGGTCAAGGAAGTGCCTTTTGCAGGTCTGGTGTAAATCTGTTCAGTATTTCCTGAGAAAATAGCATTTAAAAGCATATCAATATCTATACGCGCGCAGGGTGCGCGCACCGTGCGCGCTCCGTGCGAGCACCCTAACGTGCGCGAGCGTAATTGTGATTGGTGGTTACATGTTAGTCAACGTTCGAATCGGTCGAAATCAGGAAGTGTCGGCCGCCATTTTGTTTGTTTTCAGTGCGAGAGTGAAAAAGGAAGGTGGCGAACATGAAAAGGGGGCAGGGTAGAGAGTTTCTGACCCCCTAGCCTTTGTCAGGGGGTCCCTGAAGGACCCCGAAGGCAGAAAAAAAAATGTCTTTTTTTTTTCAAATCGCGGGGGTGCGCGCACCGTGCGCGCACGGTGAAAAAAAAAATATATATTTAATACGTAGTTTATTGTAAAATAAATATATAAATAAAATAATAATACATAAATAAATTAGTATTTAAAAAAACGTACAAATTCACTTAAAAAGCCATAGGTTTCACACACGTTATAGTTAGGAATTAGCATTTAAAAAACCTTGCAAATTCACTTAAAAAACCATAGGTTTCACACATGTTATAGTTAGGTGGATATTTCACTCGTAAAAAACCAATGAAATTCCCCCGTTATAGTTAGTTCAGATAACTATAACTCGCGCGACCGCCACTCTATCACAAGGATGATGTCATGAGTGATGCCACTGACCATGTGATGAGTGATGTAATATGTGACGTCATGAGCAGTGGATTGCGGGCGCGCGAGTTATAGTTATCTGAACTAACTATAACGGGGGAATTTCATTGGTTTTTTACGAGTGAAATATCCACCTAACTATAACATGTGTGAAACCTATGGTTTTTTAAGTGAATATATATATTTATATATATATATATATATATATATATATATATATATATATATATATATATATATATCTGGAGCCTTTAAGGTGGAACCTGACCCTAGCCAGACTTAAGGCAATGTTTGAGTCGTCTGATATGTACTAGAGAGAATGCCAGGTAAGGGGAACAAAGGGCCACATTTGGTGATACTTTCCACTTCACCAATCTTACTGGGCAACTCTGTTGAACTTCTTGAAAAATATTACAGAAGTTACCCGCCTGCTTAATCCAGGTGTGGTTTTGCTGGGCTACCCGTGGGAAGGTAGAGTATATCCTAAGCACTCTCCCATGGGATGACTCATTACATATTTCCTTTTAGTGGGGGAAATAATATTTGCCCACTGCTGTAAGCAGAAACTATTGCACCCACTAGGCCTATGGTGGACAAAGATTTGGCACATTTGCACAATGGAAACAGTAACAGCACTAAGGGTAAATACAATTTTCACATTTGATAAGATATGGAAGCCGTTAAAGATTGGGGGTTGAAGAACGTCATGACATATGCCTGACTTAATGAGGAACAGCCGGAGTCACAGAATATCGGTCTCTCCAGAACATTATACAACTGATCCCAAGGAAAAGCAGGAGGCCTTACGAGTTTGAAGGTGTTTTGGGCCCAAGATATTTCCCTCCCTTCAGAGCTCAAATTGCATCATCTACCTCTCTTAACCATAGTTAGAAATGGACATCCGCGGTCCACTCTTCCCTGGTGTGTCCCCTCCTTCCCCCCTCCCCCATTGTCCTTCTTTGTCTGAATACCTTCATTGACATGCACCTGTGTTGGGAAATTTGTACTGTTTGTTTAAAACTTTATAAATAAAGAGTGGAAAAAAAATGCACCCATACTTTTTGATTCAACTTTCCTGATTTGCCTTTGATGGAAGCTAGTTTAATCTCAGCTTTGGGATGAAGATCCTCTCAGATGCTCCCAGCATTAGCCCACCTTCGGACCTTACCATCCACAGTAGAAAGAGGGAGAGAGAGTTGGATATGAGAGGCCATAAGGTTTCCTGTACTCTTTCACCAAGCTTGTAATTAGTATGATGCTTTTTAAGGATGCCTACTGCTTCCTCAGGGAGATGCTGGGATAATTATACAAGTTAATCAAACCAAGCTTCAAAGCAACGTTTTAATAGAATTTAGCCATGGAATTCTAGCTGAAACAATTAAGTCCATTGTCTCTTTTCTAGAACTGAATGTAAGAGATGGTTTCTTTCTGAGAAAAAGCTTTATCCAATACAGGACTATTTTAACCGTTGACAATATTCTAAAAAAACCATTCAATTCCCAGTGTGCTACGACACTACTAACCCCTCCTGCTACTCCCAAGATTCTTTCCACAAACGTATTGTTTTTAGTTGTTATTAATAATTTCCCAGCTTTAATATCCCGCATTTCTGTCCATTAGGCTGTTTTGGTACACATTTTGCAGCTTTGCAAGAGCATCAATAGAGAAATTCCCCATCTGTTGTACAAAACTCGTTCACCTACTTCTTTTGATTTATTTACATTTATTTTCTAATTGCCAAACTTGTCAAATCTATTTAGCAGTCTTTGGAAAGGATTGTCTATTTTACCTACTAGACAGTATATTCAGCAAAAAGTAACATAATAACAGAGGTATGGACCACCTTTGGAACATTTTTACCACTGTCTCATAACATACTACACGCCGAATTGATGCATAAAATAAAAAGTAAGCAAGCCAGACCGCAGCCATGGCATATACAGATGCTTACTGTAAAGCTATTTGTTCTCATTCCATTGTTGCCAAATCAAACACATGCAGTGTAATTATGATAGAACATAACATCCTTGTCCATCTTCAACATCCCAGTCCTTACAGAATGAGGTTTCGCCTCATCTTTCAAATCATTTTATTTATCTAAGCCTTTAAAAATGTAAACATAATCAGTAAATCCGCTGGTGTGTGGGCAAGTGCCTTTCTCTAGAAATTTAACAAAAATGGGACAATGCAATCCCTATTCAAATAAAAAATAATTCTTATTTTCCCTCACTCCTCGTAAAACGAAAAAGGAGGGGTGAGAACCTTAATGCTGTGTCTAGGAAGACCAGGATTTGGAGCAATGAAGATTGCACCAGTAAGTAAGCTGGTAATAAGATACGCGCCTGTTTTCCTCGTGCCATTTCTCATAGGAGGAGAATGTACCCAAGCTGAATAAAACTGTAACAAATACACATTTACACTTAATAATGCTACAACCAGTGTGATTTTTAATGGAGTCCTTTAGCGATGATGAGGAAAAAAGAAACTTAAGAACTTAACGAGGATAATACCTTTGATCCAAATTCACAAGAAAAATTAATTCCAATCTCCATATGAAAATTGGAAATAAATGTGTGAAGGGAATCCTAAGTGGCATCATTGCAGATATCTTTAAACGGTGCACCTTTAAATATTGCACAAGAGGTAGAAACCCATCTATTGGATCTACACTGTATGGCCCCAGGTATCTCAGTTCTTGTAGCTTGGTAGGCCCACTGAATGTCTAATTTTACCCAATGACTAAGGGCAGCCTTAGTAGTTTTTTTTTGCTTTTATATGCACAACTGAAAGTAAAACAAATTGAATCAGACTTGCGGAAAGAGGAGACCTCTGTACGTAAATGAAAAGGGTGCTGTATAAATCCAAAGTTTACCATTCTACCACCTCAGGTGAAGCAGAGGAAGGTAAAAAACAGGTCACATGAAATCCTGGGACAGATGGAAATCAGAAGGAACTCTAGGAAGGAATACAGGACTGGGGCTTAAAACCACCTTCTGCAGAAAAACCTAAGGGAAGACTGCACAAAAGAGTTCATAATTCTCATAGACAGCTGCCTGAACTGACTGCAGTAAATAAATCACTTTTACTGTCAAATATTGTAAAGGAACAGATTTCATAGCATCAAAGGGTCCAGCCTAAAGGCCTCGAGCAACCAGAAGATCCCAAGATGGGGTACAAGAATGCAAAATTGGTCTCTTTAGGAAAATACGCGTCAGAATTTGAGAAATTAAAGGAGCAATAGAGACACTCTCCAAAACACGGAAAGCCTGAATTGCGGCCGCTGACCTCTTAGAGAGGACACAGCCAATTCCAATAAAAATCCACCTCTGAAAAACTCTAGAATCTTAGTCAGAATACTACAGGAAGTCTGAAGACCCTTAGAAATACACCAAGTTTCAAAATTTGATCAGTGTTGAGCATAACTCTTCCAAATACTGGCACACCTAGAATCTTGTATGCAAAGAGTGACTTCTCTGAACAACCCTGAGACTAAATACCTAGCTTTTCAAGCAGCAAACCATCAGGTTCAGTTGCATCAGGTAGGTCTCTGACAAGAGCATAGCTCTTAAAGAAGAGAGAGAAACAGCAAACTTCCAAAGAGGAAGCACGGAAAGGTGCTGTAACCTGGTTGACAATAGCCCCTAAGGACAAAATTGAGCCACTAGTAGCTCCCTGTCCTCTTGGCGTTTTTTAAGTATCCTGCTCATGATAGTTCTTTGGCCATGTTATCTATAGTGCATCCACACTGTTCCCTCCCATACATCCCAAGTCCTGGAATTGGGATTCAAGAAGCAGAACTGACGAAAACAACATTCTGATCTGAAGCAAAGAGGCCTAGCCATAAGAGGCCAAAGCCTTCTGCAATCTCCCGAAGAAGAGGAGTGCAGAAACAAAGGGAGACAGAGGATGGAAATATCCACTTTATCTGATCTTCATGCCCATTTTTCATCCCTGGAATATCGTCTGTGTCAGAAACTGCATGTGACTCTCTGTGCATGACCAGAGTTCCTGGTCCTGGCAAACGAGACTGGGAACTTGTGCTCCGCCATTTGATATACATATGGGCCTCCTGGTTGACTGGTCTTACTTTGACTGACTGGCCTTGAAAAGCAGGCAATAAAACTGAAGGGATCAATAAACTGATGCCAATTCCCTCAGATTCAAAGACTGCCTTGCCTCCTCTGTCAACCAAAGTCCCTGAAGAGTTTTAGACTAAAGACAACCCCCAATTGCCGAAGTTTGGATCTGTTCTTAGGACTAACTGAGTATAGAGGAGAGATGCTCCCTTGTCCAAACGAATGGTAACTGGCCACCATCGAAGCTCATGACTAATCTTGGGAGTCACAGTCACTGGAATTAACACCTCATATTTCCTGGTCACAGTACTCCATTGACTCAAAAGATGGAGAAGCAAAGGCTGGAGATGAAGACAGGCCGAGAGGACCACCAGTGGGCTAATTAAAATGTCCCCTTGCACGCTCAGCCAGTCTCAGGCGGGATCCTTCCAAAGACAGAGAAGATCTAAAAGTTAAGCAAAGAGAAATTTTCTTGCAGGAGGGTAAAATACTGACCAAGATCTGTCCTGAACAGTGCTGTGAAGAATTGATCAGACTGAGATGGTATAAGATAAGACCGTTTGTGCTGTAGAATAAAAGCTACAGGAAATCAGAATTTTGCACACCTAATGAACACACTTGACTCCCTTCTAAAAAGAAGAAGAAGAAATTAGCTAGTAATCGAGAACAGGAATGCAGTATATCAACAACAGGGGCAAGAACCTTTTGGTACCTGTTATATCAGAGGGAGTATTGTCTTCAGTGCTACCATTTTGACTATGAGTAATTAAGATTAACAGCTATTAATATGCAATTGAATAAAGCATTCCATAAAGGTTTAAAGTGAATAATTAAACAGACTTAGTACACTAAAGGCCTGATAATGAGTTTAGAGAACGGGTTACTTCATCACAAAATTGACAGATATCCCGTCCACCATATTACGAGTTCCATTATATCCAATGGAATATAATTGTATTGTATTGTATTGTATTGTATTGTATGCAGAACGCAGCTATCACCCAACGGGTATCTTGGCGCTGGAATATCCGTCACATTTGTGATGGAGTAACTTGTCCACCAAATTCGTAATCAGGCCCTAAATGTATAACATGTAAATAATTTCTACCCAGCAGAACTACACACACTGTTTTGCCATATCACCATCACTCTTAAATGAGGAAGATCTGTGATAGATGCTTAGCAGTAGATGGAGATGGAGAATTGATTTTAAAGCCTTGGAAAAAACAAGGTAATTATAAGTGTGAGTATTTCAGTTCATTTTTGCACTTCTTCAATTGCCTTGCACTGAAAGCCAGACATCTTTTCAGATTGGAATGCCTCCCACATCAAAACACCAATTGGCCTTTGGAGGAGTTCTTACCAAGACAGTAACACATAAAATATAAAACTTCTTACATTCCCTCTTGGCAGACTAGGCAGAACCTACAAGGACAGGAGTGCAGATGTAATAATTTTTCACACAATGCAGTAACTAATTTTTCTGTGCTGTGTTGCGCAAGGTGGAAATTGCTGCACAGAGGCATATCTGTTAAGATTGGCCTGCTGCTGCAGCCATCCCCAGCACTGGCACTCTAAAAGGCTGTCTTGGGAGATGCACAGCCTTGCAGAGGTCAGGGTGCACTGTCTAGCATAGGATTTGGAGTGGAAGCATACACTTCCAGTACAAATTCCTATATCTAGACACACAGAAGCATCTCATGCTCTGGATTTGTGCCTTTCAGCATACATGCAATGTGTTCTTTTTTGAGAAATGAAAACCTTTCTCCTTGTTAATGCTTGCTTCAAGGAGGCGTGTGTTTTTGATGCAAAACCAGGTCTTGCTAAATTAGTAGACCAGGATTTGCATCAAGACTTATGGCTTTTTGCAGTGATCCACCCTGCTGGCATCCCCTTAACTCAAAATGGTGCACAGTAGCACAAAGCCCTATTTGCACTGAGACAAAGACACATTTACAATGCAAAATACCTTTTGTACTGTAATGTACATACCAATAAGTCACATTGAGATAGCGCAAAGCCTTAGTACATCTAGATCCAAGTCTTCTTTGCCGCAGCAGGCAGGCTGTAGACTAGCCTACCTGCCACTCTAACTAACATTTCTATTCTCAATTACAGAACATGACAATCACTGTCTGTTGACAACCTCCTTAATAATCAATCACATCACTGACTTACATCAGTTCAGAAAGTATAACTCCTTAACTGATCATGATATCTACTCTTTTCACTCAACCTGGCCTTACCACTTGCCTGCACTTGTCAGGTCCCTGTCAAACACTCTTTACTGTGCATTCCTCATGTAATTTGTGTAGCATCATAATTAACTTTTATAAAGTGCTCAAGACACCTCACTGAATATGAAGTATGCTTTGAACACACCATTAATTAAAAAGTACATGAATGAAGATAGATAATCCTCTGATGACCTTGTAAGCACCAGATGCCAAATAGAGGATGTCTGCAAAACCACTGTTTTGTCCACCTGGGTTATCATATACACACTTCAGGAGAAGTGCTCTCTTATTACTCTTTGCACCTGTTAGACCACATGTCACGAAAACAACTGTAATATGCGTACTTATGGAACCTGAGTGCCCACGTGCTAGCCACAGTGATATTGAGAACTCGGGTGACTACCTAACTCCAGGTCAATAAAAACCCCACCCCCCAGTCCTGAAATTTCACCTACAAATCATTTATTTCAGGTGTGTTCTTCAAATTAGTTCAATGGACGAAAACAATAGTACAACAACCAGAATGCATTAGACTATCACACAATCGTCCAAAAAGGGAAACTTTCCATAATGACCTAAAGTGAGATGGTCACTATGTTGGAAATAATGCTCAAATGTGATTCCATTGGTCAGAATAATTGGGAAGTGTCTTTTTGCATGATCACCCCCAAAGTTTAGACTGATGCTGCTGGTTTTTGTACTCTGAGAGTGCGCTGAGGTCTGCTAACCAGACCCCATGCTAGTGTTTGACCTTTGAAAGTACATGTTTGATTGGCTTATACCCAATTGATATAAGTTAACTTACTTATAAGTCCCTAGTATATGGCACAAGGGGTCCCTAGGGCCTGTAAGTTAAAGAGTCCCTCATGGACTGCAGCACTTATTGTGCCACCATGAATGTGGCAAAGTAAAACATGTCTCCTGGCCTGCCTCTGCCGACTGGAAGGGCAGTTTTAAACTAACTCAACTTTGCCATTTAAACCAATGACAAAGTCCAAACCTCCTTTTTCTTTTTTAATATATATAAGTCAACCCTAAGGTAGGCCTGTCGAGCCATCCGGCAGGGTGTTGTATATTAGATGGTAGGACGTGTTTATGTATGTCCTACCGGAACCCGCCCCCACCACAAAGTGTTATTTTTACTATGAAAAAGGAAGTAGCCCCATTGGCGAGTACAGGGTTACACAGATTCCCCTTAGTCTGGTATGTCAAGGTATCCAAAAAATGATTGCATGAAACCCGACTTGATGCTCAAGTCGAATTTAATGTAACCTTTGAGTAAAAAAAACAACTTTAGAAAGTTGCCACTCTGTTGTCCCCGTTTTCCAGTGGACATTCCCAGATGCCTGACACAAGAAAGCCTTATGACATCATGGGGAGAAGTGTGAATGACTCCCAGGAAAGGACACAATAGAGACTTGTAGTTAAAAGACGTGTAGCCTCTCCCTGACAGGAAGCCGCACAGGGTGTGAGCCCAAAAGGCGAGCTTCAAAGGGAAAGCTGCCTTTGAAGGGAAAAAGGTGAACACACATGAGAGAGGCTGCTCTTTTGTTTGGGTAGACAGGTTGGCGTTGAAAACGGAGAGGGAGAAACAGTTGCCAAGCTAGTTTTCCTGTGGGAGTTTAGCCCTCAGGTAGCCATTCCTCTTGGGTTGACTACCAAGCTGCACACATCAAGTGAGGGGTTCTGCCACCTTGGGAGTGGGAAGAATAATGGACTCTAGGGTAACTAGATGCCACACATTTCATGAAGTCATCATCAGGCAAGAGAGGACCTAGTAGCCCATTGGCTAATAGTCACTGCATCCCCCGAGAGCAAGTTGTTAGCCTAAAAGTGGCATCTCTGGCAACTTCGAGGGACATTGTTGTCTGTGGCCACAGTCATCCCACTGTGTTTGTGGACTGAGGTATGGCCCATGGAAGACCCCTGTCAACCAGACCAGCATCCTGTATTCCTGTATTCCTTGTATCAGACCCACTTCATTGATGTCTATGGTGGTTTGCCCATAAAGCCTGGAACTAGACTGGTGACTGCTTTGCCTAAAAGGTAACTGTCCTGCTAAGCCTTACTTACCCCAATGTCTTGCTCCCCGACAGGCTTGAGTAACCAGACACAACTTTAGATAAGTTTGCCAAAGTTTTCAAAGTAAGCACTAGCTGCGGTAATTGCCAATGCTTGTTTGCATTTAGAGTGAGAAAGCAGTGATTTAGGATATGCTTAATAATTTGTACCTCTTAAACCCTCTGGTGGATTTTGTTTGTTCTGGTGTCTACATATTCGTAAATATAAGTCCTACGTTTATAAATTGGTGTTGGGTTTCTTTCGTATTCAATTGTTTTGGTACTTCTGAATGCTTTACACTTGTTCCTTTGATAAAGCCTGACTGCTTTCAACCACAGCTACCCAAGATTGAGCTAAAGGTTTTACAAACTTGCTAAATTGATTCAAGACAGGTTTGTGAGTTTAATACATGGTGAGGTCGCACAGCCACACTATATCCTAAACCGCATTTCCTCACAGGAGGCACATACCATCCCCCACAACAGCAGGTTAGCCGCTAATGCAGTTTAAAATGTATAAAAGATTAGATGCTGCTCTGGCATTCTAAAACCTGGCTCTTGTGAGGAGTAAGGTTAAGGGGTGATTAAAAAACCATTGAGGTAATACAAAATGGGATTAGGCGCTGGGGAGGGTGCTGCCACACCTAATAATAGATATCACCTGCTTGGCTTTGCCTACAGGACAGAAAAGACCAGGCGCGGCCTGTGCAGGTAAGAGCGGTGGGGCAGGGGAGGTGGTAAGTCAACAGAAAACGACGAGGGAAACATAAATCTAAAAAAAATTAAAAACACTTTGTTTATTTGTATCCCTTGTCGTCGTCTGTCGCCAACCCACCCCCGCACCCCCAACCCCCTCACCCCCTGCTCTTACCTGCACGAGCGGTGTCTGGAGAAGACCCACTAGAGAGCTCCCCAGCCTCTGACAATCCTTGCCTGTGTGGTAGCATCCTAGGGTCGGTTTTATTGGTGATCTCTATAAATTCTAAACAGACATGGACCAAAATATAACCCTCTAATCATAGATCATCATCAAAAACACACGCTTGTTCAGGAAAACATAGATTGTGTTAATTTGCAGCCGTATCTCCAATCAGACACCACACTTAATATTGTGGCCACTCTTCACCATCTGTAAGGTTTAATTAACTTCTTTCCCCCTCCCCTTCTGCTTCACCCTGTACTAATCCATGTCCCACTTCTATGTCTACAGCATTGTTACCCAACCTAACACCAAAGCATGGATGCATGTAAAAAACTTACAAATACGGACAGTACATCATTCTTTCCTAATAAATATCCAGTGTCTTCGTTAAATAAAGAAAACAGTGTTTAGAGACATTTTTATTACTATAATTTTACTGTTCGCAGTCAGGCAACGGCATGTTTATATGGCCCTGTTGTTGCTATTATTAGTTTTGCATTGGTGCGAATGGGGAGCAATTTCTGACAAAGTGTTAGGAACCTTTATATCAATAATTAACACCTTCCAAAGCTGAGGTCTCAGCTAGATTTTATTGTGTGACTTTTTGTAGAACTTTATATTCGTGATCTCCATTCCCTATAAATCACATATCGGTTTTAAATGAATGGGAATATTACTACAGAATGGAATTGCATGTTTTAAGGCTTTTGTTAATAACAAATAAATAAAATAGATATTTTCAATTGGAAAAGCAATCGAAACGTTTTTCATGGCGCAGATTTACTATCGCGTGACCTTGCCTGACACGACCAAATGATAATTAGTGGTGCCAAGTGTTTGGTAAACCACACGTCAGAGTTGATTTAACCCCTTGCGTGCTCATGACGGAACCACTCCGTCATGAGCCACGGGCGCCGTGTGCTCATGACGGAGTGGTTCCGTCATGCTGCGGCCGTTGCGGCCGCTCGGCCCACGCGGTGCTGATTCCCCGCCTGTGCGGGCGAATAATGCAAGTGGGCGGAGTCGTGACGGAACCACTCCGTCATGAGCACAGCGCGCCCGTGGCTCATGACGGAGTGGTTCCGTCACGAGCATGGCGGCGCCGCTCTGACCCCGAACCCACCAGCGCCGCGGCGGAATTCGTGCCGCGGCGAAGGGGTCAATCTCGATCAATAGATAAATAGATGCGGTGCATTGTTGTCAGTTAAAACTGCAGTACAACGTTTGCAAGAACGACCAATAAATTCAAATTGTCCGAAAGTCTCAAATTGCCCCAATACACAAAAGACTTCAGACTTTGCTTAAATCGGTTCTCCCAGAATTTACTAATACTGAGAGAAAGCCCTGTGTGAGAATTCGAGGGGTAGAAAAGGCGTGGGCAATTCCAGCCAGGATTTGCTTTTTATACATCGCTGAGCACAGGTTGTCGTGCCTCTAATGGTACAGAGAACTCAGTCGTGTATGGTACTGTGTAACTGCATTTCTATAGCACTTACTACCCCTGCCGAGGAACGGAAGTGGTGCTTTGTAGCTATTCAACTCAGAGTTGGTGTAATTAACGAATTAGCTAGCGTAAGGAGTAATATTCATGATTTCTTAACTCTACTCTGTTGTACTGCAAAGTTAAGGTCCCACCCATCACTGCCTCGACAGTCACAGTTTCCTCTTTTAGGGGCCGATTACAATGCGGTAGTGGAACCGTCCGCCTATGTGGTGGCGGTCCCCCACGTGCAATTACGATGCGACCGCCACCGTGGCGGTCGCATCATGCATGTTTACCATTGCGGCGGGTGCTGCTGGCTGCAGCACCCTCCGCAATACCTGAGACGGCCGTCCAAACCACATATGCGCACTTAGGGAGTGGCGTGCATGTAGCACTCCTCCTCCCCCCTCCCAGGCCTAGGCCGCATCCCTTCCAACCTTGCTAGCTCACAGCCGGCAAAATGCAAAATAGAACGATGCAAGAACATCGTTTTATTTTACAATTGCTGGTTCTGAGCCAGGCAGTGGGGCGTTGCACCTCCGCTACTGCTATCCATACTTCTTAAGTGTGAGTAAGCCTTCAATGTGCTTTCTCTGACTTAGGGAGGGAATGTATTCTGGCTTTTTAAGCATTAACTATGGAACAAAAGACCTTGGTTTCGAGCCCTGTTTCTCTAGGTCAGTGTTACTCAAAGTACGGCCGAGGGGCTGCTTACTACCCTCCTGACCTATACGTGCAGCCCCCTGGTGAACAGCTGCACCCGGCTGCTGTTTTCTTGACTAAGCACTACCATTGAGGAAGATGTTAAGTAAACTGGCAAGCATTTATTTATAGGTTAACTGAAGTCAAAGAAAGGTAGTACCCAAGGTTTCATGCACCACTTAACTTTAAGAATACCTTCGGGGAGGAGCCAAGATGGCGACCGGGACGGCAGCGTAGGCTCCCGGCTCCGTGAACCTCCGCATCCCGCACAGATATCCTGCATGAGATCCTTAGCCTGCGCTATATGCCCGTGTTGGTGAATGAGAGCGGCAACCGATCGTGTGACTCCGAAGTTTCTGGCGGCGGTATCGCCGGAGAAATGTCCATTTGAAGTTTGCGGCCTGTGCAACCCTGGAACCGGGACCTCGAGTGGATAACATGGCCGGGCGGCAGTTCAACAACAGCGGCCTTTGGTGACTTGGTGGAGTCGGACTAACCGGAGCGGTGCGAATATCGGCATACATTTCGCCGTGGTCGTTCCTACCACTAAGCGTAGCGGAACGAGTGCATGCCCGAGGTGGCTAATCTAAGATTCCCCGGTGATTGCCTCAGCCTTCGCAGGTGAGCTGCCCGGCCGCCGCCCGTAACTCGCCCTGATTCTTGCGGACTGCTCCCGGATTTTCGCGGGCGCAGGTCCGTGGTGGGGATGACTGTTGCCCGTGACCACACACCGGATATATTTTTTGCCTGCCCCCGAAACCCTGATTCCAGTGACATGGAACCTGAGGCGCTTGTCCCTGAGTCCTGGTCCCAATCTGGGTTGGACCTACCCGGCGGCCATCTTGACAGGACGAAGTCTACCATCCTGTACACTGGGTCGCAGCACGATTGGAAGTGTGCGACTATGAGGAGCGTAGCGGAGCGAGCGCCGAGAGCTGTGCTGGGGTATGGTGATCTTCTCGAGGCTCTCGGTGCCCTTCATTCCACCTTGGTTCACGGCGCCTGGGTATTGGGGAGTAAGCTTGATGGGGTGGCATCAGCGTCGGAACAGTTGCTGCCTGCCTGTCCCCAGGTACACGGGGACTTCCTACACTGCACACAGGAGGACAGTGTCGTGGCCGCCCCTGTGGATAGTGACCAGCTGGAAACTCCGGACAGTATATTAACGTGTGATCGGCTGGCTGTGGGTCTGGTCTGTTCCGGAGGTCTTGGACCTGAGTGGGGGGTGGTGGCCTTGTCCCGTGCGCGGCCTCCGGCGACCCAGGCAATATTCAAGCAACGGTTGCCTGCTCTGGCTGATTTCGCCTTTTTGGACCTTGTGTGCAGTGCAGATCCTGGGGCGGCACTGGGAAAGACGACTCTCCATACTGCTGACTGTGTTGGTGTTCAGAGACTTCCACCCTACCTGTGTGTGTCGCTTCCTGTTCTTTTTTGGACGCTCCTCTTCTTTGTAACATTGGACATGGCACTGGGTCGATGGGTATGCATGGGTAGATTCGCAAAGAGTGGCCAAGGATAAGGCTGATCCTTCAGAGGTGGTCATCTAATAGGCGGGCGGGCTCAGGGGTTGCGTGCTCTCACGGCATAACTGTTAGTGTAATAGGCGCATAATGCTCCCCATTCTTCTTTGACTTGGTCGATTCTGTGTTGCTTATTGTTTGCCTTGGGGGAAAACATATTGTGCGGGAGGGAGAAGCCGGGGGCATGTTTTGAAGGCCCTCCTCCAGTTTATTAATATTCTCTCTACCCCCCCGTCTGGTGGGGTTTCTTTTCTTACTCCTCTTTCTCTGTTTCTTCTATATTTCGGGTCTGGTTCCGGGGCGACAGGCACACTGCTGGGGGGGGGGGGGGGCCGTACTCATCTGCAGAGGTGCAGGGTGGGGGGTTGGGGGAGGGGATCCTTTAGTCTTTAACCCCTTTTTTTCCATGGCCTCATTTTTCTTCTCTTATTCTTCTTTGTCTTTCTTTTCCGGGATCAGCATGGTAGAACTCCTTCGTTGTTAATCGCTGCGTTTTCATGTGTGCCACAATTTCCGTGGTGTTTTCTGGGTTTTAGGGCAGGGGACTGCTGGCGCAAATGGCCGTGATATTCCTCCACATCCTGAACTTCTTGTTTCAGCGCCATTGACTAGATAAATTGCTGTTTATTGTTGATGTTTATTATTCTGCCTGCCATTTCTTGCTGCCGGGAAACTGTTTGGCACCTGATCCTTCCATCCTCCCTTATTATAAAATGAAAACCTTTTGTATCCTGGTCTCCTACTTGGGCTGTTCAGTGGCCGAGAGTATACTAGCATGGAGATTCTGCTCCCCGAGGTGCTGCCTGTGATACATATTGATTTCTGTTACTCTGACTGCTTAGCGGCCGGCCCCGGGGGTTGTAGGCCCATACTTGTTATTGGTTGAAATGTCAATAAAGGTTTTTCAAAAAAAAAAAAAAAAAAAAAAGAATACCTTCATTTTTTAAGACATCTAGCAATAGATAACGTTTCATCAAAATTCAAAAAGTGTATTTCATTAAATGCAGAACTTTTTCACCTGCATCAGATTATATTAGTGCATTGAGAAGTATTTTTTTTTAAGTGACATCACCTATGTCAAGCATGAGATAAAGGGTCATACCATGACAATACAGAATGCACATTCCAAAAAAGTGATTACGCCACAGCAAACTTTATAACTGAAAATTGGACACATTTCCTAGTTACATTTGTTTTTAAGGGCAAACCGGAGGGTGAGTCCTAACCAACATGTTGGAAAGATACACACATGGCAAAAGCAAAATTAACTTAACAGCATCATGTTTTCCCAGGGATCGCATTCGGCCTCGTCCCTGCCAGGGCACCGTGTGGCATCGTAGCCCATGCCCCAACACTGCCGGGATACCCATGGGAGAGCTAGAAGTGTAGGGACCACCGTCAGGTCAGACCCCCCAACCCTTTCAACCAGCCTCATCCCATAGATAAGCTCTCCTGAAAAGAATTGGTGATTGTGTGTTCTGCCACTCCCATAATCACATGGACATTTCTCTGTATATCTTGGTCAGGCCTTTTTATAGGGTGGGATACCCTAACTAAGGTCGCCAACCTATGACCTCTTCCGGCCCTTCTGCCTGACGAATCAGCCCCATGAATAAGGGAACATAGCCCTGCCCTGCACCTGGCCATGCTATTGGGTCCTTCCCTCCTGCCCTATTGCTAAATGTTACCATTCTGTGATTTTGCGGTGGGCTTTCTCCCATTTGTCCAATTTATAACATCAAAAAGAAAGACTACAGTAGGCCAGAGAGGCAAACGAGGCACACACAAGCTACAACGTCCATGTGAATTATACTAACTCAGCATAAATCTTCAAAGTTAATTGTATTATCTTAGTGAGGGCCACTGTAGTTGTCTTTAGCAAGCATGTCACTTACTGGTACTTGAATACTTTTGAAATCCAGTTTCTCCCACATTTCTATGAAGTAGCCAAGATTCTTCTCATCAAGTAAAAGGTACACGGGAACGTTTCGTTTGCTCGCAGCTGCCACAAGATCACACATTATGTCCACATCTGTGAAGAGATCCATCACAATGGCAATCACCTAGAGGAAATGGAAATAAAATAAATGAACATTTGTAATTGCACAAAATGTATGAAGACCGTTGCTTTGCTATACTTCAAGAAAAAAGTCTGTTTTCATTTAAACACAAGATTAGGTCAGATTAGTTTAGATTGATCGGGTCTTTTTAAAATATCAGTGGGCGGAGCCTGAAGGCAAGCAAAAATGGCTCTCTTTCTGGGCTCCAGCTGCTGAGCTGTATATGTTGTCCATAGCAACAGATGGAAACACTGAAGTCTTCACAGAGGAGACGGTAACTACTGGTGAGGTGGCTGGTTTGACTCAAACCTATGAAGGTGCCTCGATGACCCTGCAAAAGTAAACAGGAGAGCAGCCCTCAACATTTGTCCTGCACAAGTGGTGGGCAATCGGATCACCAGCACCTGCTATGAGAGAGGTGGTGCTGGGCTCTGTCTGTGCTGAGACACAGGACTGGGACCTCTTGGGCACATTACCTCATCATCAGAAGCCTTGTGTCCTGCTCTTGTGGGCAGGCAAGCTGAAGTGGGCATGGAAGATGAAAGACCTGGAGAGAAGCAGCGGGCATCATTGGGCCCTGCTGCAGTGTAGTGCTTTCTGGAGTCAATTTGGGAGCTGCCATATTGGATGTCGAATTCTCTGCCTGACCACTGAAGGCCATGTGATAAGAATATGTCCTCTCATTTAACAGAGTTGTTGTGTGGAGGCAGTGTACATTATTCACCAGTTATATTCAATATTGTCCAACACCATTATAACCAAGCTGAAATGTGCCTCTCTGGATGGCCTCAAATGTATCCTTCTCCAACTTGTCACGTATGGGAAACCGTTCAAATACACAGGGGCTTATTTACAAGTCCCTTGCGCTGCCCGTGCGTCACTTTTAATATGGGAAAAAGTGACGCACCCGTGGCGCAAGGGGCTTGTAAATAAGCTCCGCAGTCTTTTCAGAGTATCTATCATTAGTCATCGCTTTTAAACCATATTATTTCACATACGAATTTTTTTCACCTAAAGATCGAGTTGGAGAAGTTGACAAAACTACTGAGTACTGTAATGAAGAGCCTGTCATTTCTCAAAACAATGCTATGTGCGCTGGTCTTGAACCTACGCTGCCTGTGCTCCAGGAAGCTATTGCTCGTGCCAGGCGTTCTGCATTCTCAGCCTTTACATAGCAAAAGCCCTCCAACCACATACTTTCGTTAGAAAACGAGTTCAGGTACCCGGAAACTGGAAATGTCAGCTCTAGACAATCAAATGAGCAAACAGACATCGAAGGCGGACTCTGTATTCTCGCGTAGTAATGATAAACAGAAACTGTGAAGCCACCGATCGGAAAACATTCACTGCTGTGTTGGAAAGAGTGAAACAAGTCGTCGAAAACTCACGTAGGTTCAACAAGAGGTGACCTGTGCATCCTTGCACGTAAGCAATCTTTCTGCTTAGGGGAGGTCAATCCGAGGTCAAGACATCATTCTGATCAAGAACGTAACGTGACCAGGAGCTCGTTTATAAATGTTAATTTGGTCCCTGTAAAGGGAGAAACCCACTTAAATATAATGTTGAGTTTTTGTGTTAACCAGTCAGGAGGACCGGATTCATACATTGAATCTGAATGGAGCTCCTCTTTCTACTCAGCGGTTACCTTGAAAATATGGCATGGATCTGGCCACCTGGTCCTACTGTGGTCACCCCTTGTGGAAGCCATCAGGCCTTAAGTGTATCTGATAGATTTCATAAAAGAGGTGGAGACTTTCTGCTGAGCTTCAGCGCGGATCCCTTCCAGAGCTGAGTGCTGCAGCAGATTCAGAGAGCAGACCAATGAGAGCATGACATTGGTAATGGAGATGGCTGTGCGAGTGGCGTATCAAAAGCCCCCTGGGGTGCCCCACTGCATATACTTTGCAAGGGGGCCCCCTCAAGTTTTGTTACGCCACTGGCCAGTGCTCCTGCTGAGATTGTGTAGTCGTCTCTCCCTGTGTTTTTTATCTGTTTGGAATGGTCACGTCATGTCTTACCTTGATGTGGGCATTCCACAACAGAATTGAGAACTTTAGTGTGAATGAGAGTCTGTTGTTTTCTTGTGCTTCAACTGAGCCGGCTGCTGTGCAGTCCCTGTCTGAAATAAAGCTTACCTTCTGGTTCACCACTTCATCTGCTACAAGTCATTACTACATTTTGAATGGCGACAAGGATGGGATACGAACCCACGCGTGCAAAGCACAATGGATCATTACTACAGATTGTTTTTGGAAAGGTGTAAAAACCAGTTTGGGTAAGCTACAAGGCAAGCAGGGACAACTAAGTCTTAACCGTTGACAGTCTTACCACAAGCAGGGTATCAGTCCCTGAACCGAGAGGTTGCATGCTAGGCAGAGGCATCTTCTGGTGCTGGCTTCGTTTGCTGGGCCCACACTCACCCAGTAGTTTGCCCAGCAGAAACAGAAGTGGAAGTCTCGGATCAAGATGGTCCCAATCAGACCAACGGCAAATGTCTCTGAAGTTGGGTCTTGGCTAAAGGCTCACGCTAGGGCTGGCAGTCCTTACTGGGTCTTCGATTGGACAAGATGAGACTTGCTGGTACAACCACTTCTGGCTTGGCATGCCTTAGGAAAATCTAGACATGCATGGGCCGGGTACAATAGGCAGGTGAGCTCCCGCACAGGTTCCCTGTCTTCGGGATAGTTTTTCATGGCCTTCATGCCTGGCTGACCGTCCTAGTCCAAAAGATATGGTCAAAAGCCTAGGAGTATTCTTCCATAAGAACCTCACCATGGCAGCACAGGCCAGGAAACTAGACTAGAGGGATCATGTTTTGGTCTCTTAGGAGCCCTCAGGAAGACAATGAAATGGCTTCCAATCGATATCTGTAGAATAGTAAAACAAGGACTTATCCTGTCAAGTCGGGACTTCGGTAACTCTCTCTATCTTTGGAGCCCTATGTATGTCACCAGAAAACACAGGTCATACAGAATGCCGCAGCTAGAGTCCTGCTGAATATTCCTAAATCATATTTAGCACGACCAGTGTTGGCGAGCCTTCATTGATTGCCGTGAGGAAGAGAATTGAGTTTAACACCCTCTGTATAGTTCACAAAGTAAAGCATGCTCAGAGAGCACATACATTGAAGCAACTCATTGTTCCTCACCATAACGCACTGGACCTTCGATCAAACAACAAATTTCTTCTGGAAATACCAAGAATATAAAGAGCCAGAAGCGGAGGGTGTTCCTTTGCCTATCTGGCACCAAGAATCTGGAACTCACTTCTCTGCTATGCCTAAGATATAATAACAATCCGCTCAGCTTTAGGAAGCAAGTGAAAACGTATCTGTTCCCCTGATTTAGTTTGTCATCCCCCAGGTCTCCTGTTAGTGCTGGGAAGCCCCTGTTTCGGTAGGCATGCGCTCTATAAGACCCTGAAATGAAATGACCACAACACTGTACTGTTGCGGCATCTTACAGGATCATGGCAATGTTCGGCATTAGCGGGCATACACCAGCCAGTCAGCTCAAGCAGACACGGCTATGCACAGGCTGACCTTTCCACTGGTAGTTGTGGCATCATGCAGGCTGGGTTCGACACATAATCTTGCCAGGCTGGAGCGATTGCCATCAGGATGAGCACAGTTCTCACCAGGAACTTGCACAGAGAGACTGTGAGCCGGCCAACACTGGATCCTTAGATCGCTCTCCTCAGTCGCTCTTTTCTGTGTACAACAAAACCCGTCTGGTCTGCCATCGATGAGGAGGACTTCGGCTGATTCTGGTCAGTGTTGCAACTGTGCAACCTTTGTCATAATTCATCAAGTTCCCTGACCTGGGACTTTGGACTGTTCTTTTTGTGAGTTATTATACTCCCATTCACCCTTATCCTAATAGATTGGAGTGCCAATCAAAACCTTTAATTCTATATATTAAGGACGCAAGCAACTGGTTACTGTACTCTTTGGTCCCCATGTGGTTTATTTACCAATGATGACAGTGTAAAAGACTCATCTCGCCCTGAAGAAGTCCTTTAGACAAAGACGAAACGCATCTGGTGTGTCTTGATCATCCAGATCACGTTTAAAAAAAAAATATGGAATAAAGAAGACATTTTTGGGAAGAATACGCTTTGGACGTGGATTTTATAAAATATCTTGTTCCAATCTTTATTGTGGTGCACCTGTGCTGTTGCTCTCAAGTTTTCATATTCATGTATTGGAATTACACAGTGACAGTGGGTGTTTATCGGTGTGCACACGCTTTTGTGGGTAGTTCCAGATTACGTTTATACAAAAATGGGATAGCAAGTTAGGTGCTGAGGTATATAGGGATCAACTGTCTAGCCTTCTTTGACTTCTAAAGCACCTAAGATATGCTGCATCTCACTCCTGGACTGGCACTCCTCCTGCAGGGCAGGCAGGCTCACTCCCTCTTTTTAGAAGGCAGGCAGGTTTTAGGCTCTTCAGAACAGGTAGACAGCTCCTCCAGCAAGAAATTCAGTCCCAGGTGACTTGGTCTGGGAGACTGGCTGTTCTCTAGACACCATCCATGGTTGCACAGCAGTCCTTTGAGTAGTCTGAGAACACACCTTCCCTTTCTTAGACATTTAGGGCTTGGAACTAGAACAACAAGAGGAGTAGTGGGGTCCCAATTTTACACCAAAACCAGACAGGAGATGTGTATCTACTGTCCGATACTGTAGAACTGGCTCACGGTGGTTCTACGTTGGAGTGTCCTTTCCAGGCTGTTCTCCAGACTCATTTTCTGTGCAGTGATGCTTCTCAGGGGGTTGGACAAAATATTGAGTTAAAAATATCGAGAGCAAAAATATTGCCAACAAAATTGTGATTCAAAAATGTCATGGTATACAATATTGTTGTCAAGAATATCGTTTTTTTTCTGGTAAATAACATTTCTTTCAATAATATCTTTGTAATATCGTTTTCAGTAATATAGTTATAAGAAATATCGTTTTTTAATTCTTTTAATGTTTTTATATAATATAATAATTTTAGGTGTTACAATTGTTAGTATAATTGGTATTAATTTTGTAAAATATAGTTTGTAATTGTAAGTGATTTAGTTAAAAAAAATGATATTAGTAATTTATAGTGCCGTAGCAGGTTTGGTTTTGTACGGGGATAGGGTGGGATGTTATTTAAATTAGATATATTTCTAATTTAATGGTCATTTGGTTTTAAACATGAAACCATTTTTGATGATTAATTATGTAAATTATGTAATTGTTATATTTCGAATTTAGAAGTGTACTTTTAGGTTTTCTTTTACTTTTATTATTTGTAATTGTCGGTTATATTTTAGTAGCAGGTTGTTAGTTTTGTAGGGGCATAGAGTGAGTGGTGAATTAGGTTATAAATAGTTAAAATTATTGTTCATTAGTTTTTAATTGCCAGACAATTATTTAATTGATTGTTCATTATTTACATAGTTTATAGTGATTTTTCTAAATTATATTTTAGCGGCAGTTTGCTGGTTTTGTAGGGGAATAGGGTGGGAAGTTAAATAAAACTAAATGTATTTTAATTTAATTTTAAATATGTTTTGTTGATTGAATATTATTTGTGTAAATATGTATTTTACTTTCATATATGGGTTGTGCATACACTTTTTGGAGAAGTGTGGCTCAATGATTAGAGCGGCAGACCCTGATGCAGAGGTCTAGCCCGGGACCAGGGTTCAATTCCCCGCCTCGGCGGGTCTTGGGCTAAAAAATTCCACGGACCTGATAATTCTCGCCTCGGTGCCATTCCAGTCATGGAGTCCCACTCTGCAACTCTGGGCAATAGCTTGCTTAATCTCCACAACGGCCCCCACAACGCTAAGGATGACTGGCCTCCACCTTGGGGGTGCCCAGGAGTGGACGCCTCACAGGGAAAGCCAGGATGGGTTCCACAGCGGTATTCGTACAAGCGCCTTGAGACCCTTGCGGGTGAGTAGTGCGCTATACAAGTATCAATTTACAAGTATCAATTTACATTTTTAATGCTGTGTTATTTTGTTTAGGTGAGCAAGTTGGGATGAAAAGAAATATATAATTTTTTTTATATAAATGTATGTGTCATTTATTAAATGGTAATTATTCAAGTGTAATTTTATATATTTATTTTTGTAATTAATTTATTTAATGACATGCAAAATGTTGGTTGTGGAATTATATTTCTTATTTACATGTTATTTGATTTTTTTAATTATTAATTGAAATTAAATAAATAGGTAATGATTCAAAATATTTGATATTTTATTGGTAGTTAGCGAAGTTGATACTATTATATGTAATTCTATTTTTTCCTTTCTGTCTTTTTTAATTTGTATATTGTTTTAAAAAATATATATATATATGTATCTTCGTATACTGTAACTAAATTATGTTTTACATCAAGTGTTGAATTTTTAAATTAAATTAATAATACTTGCGCATATATATATATATGTATATATTACCTACTGGCGGTCGCCAGTAGGTAGTTATAGTTAGGACCCTCTTACCATAGGAAAACCGCAACATTCTATTTTGAATAACTTTGGCGCCGGTCGACGAATCCTCGCGAAATTTTCAAAATAGGTGGGGCGCTGCGCTCCGCTCCTACCCTGAAAGTCTCGGGGGGATTCGTCAAGCGGGGGCTGAGATAAAAGAGGGGTCCCAAAACGCGTTTTTCCCATGCATTTTTCCATAGGACCTTTAGACACAGCTACAGCCCGAACGGCTGAACAGAGTTCCTTGAAATTTGGCAGAGAGGTAGTCTACAGGTCAAGGAAGTGCCTTTTGTAGGTTTGGTGTAAATCTGTTCAGTAGATTCTGAGAAAATAGCCTTTAAATCAATATATATATCTGAGCCAGCTTACGGTGCGCTTACGGTGCGCTTACCGTACGCGTACGGTGACGTGCGCGAGCGCGATTCTGATTGGCTGTTCGATCTAAGTAAACATTCGAATCGGTCGAAACCAGGAAGCGGCGGCCGCCATTTTCTCTCTCGCACTCTGAGTGGGGCAGCAAAAACAAAGACAAAAAACATCTAAAGGGGCAGTATATTGAGTTCATAACCACCCAGCATTGATTTAGGGGTCCCCAAACAACCCCCAAGGCCAAAAAAAAAATTGTTTTTTTTTTTCGAAAAATCGCCGATTACGCTTACCGTACGCGTACGGTAAAAATTATTAAAAAAAAAAATATTATCCACACTATCCCCTCCCCGTGTGCAAATGGTGCCCGTAGTGCACCATTTGGGCATGGCATTTAACTTAGTTAGAAATTACTAAGAAATACATTTCAAAACGATGCGCATAATATGTCCCCCATGTGCGCACGGTGCGCGAAGCGCATTGTGCGTACATGGCCCATCCCGCGTAACGTGGGCACGCGGTGCGCGCAGCGCACCGCGTGACCACTGTGCGTGCACGGCACTAACTGCGTAAAGTGGGCGCGCGGTGCGCGAAGCGCACCGCGTGCTCACTGTGGGCGCACGGAACGAACTGCGTTAACTGGGCGCGCACGCCACGAACGGCGTAAAGTAACTTAGCATTTAAAAAACCGTACAAATTCACAGAAAAAACCATAGGTTTCACACACGTTATAGTTAGGAATTAGCATTTAAAAAACCTTGCAAATTCACTGAAAAAACCATAGGTTTCACACATGTTATAGTTAGCTGTACATTTCACTCGTAAAAAACCAATGAAATTCCCCCGTTATAGTTAGTGCAGGCAACTATAACTCACGCAACCGCAATCCTCTGCTGATGACATATGTGTCTTTATGAAAAAAATATTTGTAATATATGTATAGCTAAAATTTAATGGAAGAAGACATGGGCAAATAAGTGTCTAAATACAGTATTAGCATCAGCAGAGGATTGCGGTCGCGTGAGTTATAGTTGCCTGCACTAACTATAACGGGGGAATTTCATTGGTTTTTTACGAGTGAAATGTACAGCTAACTATAACATGTGTGAAACCTATGTTTTTTTCAGTGAATATATATATATATATATTCCCCCGTTATAGTTAGTGCAGGCAACTATAACTCACGCGACCGCAATCCTCTGCTGATGACGTCAGATATTACATCACTGTATTTAGACACCTATTTACCCATGTCTTCTTCCATTAATCTTTAGCTATACATATATTACAAATATTTATTTTTCAGAAAGACACATATGTAATCAGTGATGTAATATCTGACATCATCAGCAGAGGATTGCGGTCGCGTGAGTTATAGTTGCCTGCACTAACTATAACGGGGGAATTTCATTGGTTTTTTACGAGGGAAATGTCCAGCTAACTATAACATGTGTGAAACCTATGGTTTTTTAAGTGAATTTGCAAGGTTTTTTAAATGCTAATTCCTAACTATAACGTGTGTGAAACCTATGGTTTTTTAAGTGAATTTGTACGGTTTTTTAAATGCTAAGTTATGTATTTAATAATATATATATTTTTTCAGGTTTTTCACCGTGCGCGCTCCGTGCGCGCGCTGTGGGCACTCCGAGCACCCACAAAGCGCTGTGCGTGCCGTGCACGCACCGTACGCGCAGCCCGCGCTTATTCATCAAAAAAATAAATGTTTTTTTTACCCTTGGGGGTCCTTCAGTGCCCCCCTGACAAAGGCTAGGGGGTCAGGAACTGTCCACCCTGCCCCCTTTTCACGTTCTCCACCTTTGTTTTTCACTGCCTCAGACTGCGAGAGACAAAATGGCGGCCGCCACTTCCTGATTTCGACCGATTCGAATGTTTACTGACATCTAACAACCAATCAGAATTGCGCTCACGCACGGCAGGGTGCGCGCACAGTGCGCGCACGGTGTGCGCGTATAGATATTGATATGGATTTAAATGCTATTTTTTCAGGAAATACTGAACAGATTTACACGAGACCTTCAAAAGGCACTTCCTTGACCTTATGGCTACCTCTCTGCCAAATTTCACGTAATTCTGTTCAGCCGTTCGGGCTGTTCCTTCGACTAAAGGTCCTATGGAAAAATGCATGGGGAAAATGCGTTTTGGGACCCCCTTTTTTCTCGGCCCCCGTTTGACTAATCACCCCGAGACTTTCAGGGTAGGAGCGGAGCGGAGTGCCCCACCTATTTTGAAAATTTCGCGAGGATTCATCAACCGGCGCCAAAGTTATTCAAAATAGAATTTTCAGATTTCATATGGAAACACGGTCCTAACTATAACTATCTACTGGCGACCGCCAGTAGATAATATATATATATATGTATATATATAAAAAAGCAACTCCTCTCGCATTCCAATAAACTTGAAGAAGACAGGAGCTCGGACCACAAATTTGTGCCGTAAGTTTTCTTTATTTTCCGCTCAACAAACCACAGCCATGACGCGTTTCGAGCCCTGAGGCCTTTGATCACATGACGTGATAGACTGTTAGCGGCAGGCTTTTAAACCATTTTTTTACCATTTTAATTTTTTTCTTTTTTAAAGTGACCAGTGCAGAAAATGAATGCAAAGTAAATAGACATGGTAATAAGACTTTCATCTGGGCAAATGTTTAAAACTACAATAATAAATTTAAAAAGTAGTTATAAATAAATTTCAAATGAAAACACAATTATTTTAAATATACTGAATAAATAGATGCAGTATCGCAATAAAATCATTGTGTTAATAACATGCTATCCATCTTATTATTGTGTCATGATGTTAAAACAATGTGTTATGTCTATATGATCTGAAAGGAGTTATGTTTAAAACCCCTCCGATAAGAACAATGGTATGTACGCATTTAAAGACTTCATGGTTTAAATATCGAAAGTCACTTATTGCTGTTTAAATCAGATATTTGTTGATTACGTTTGTGTTGCCCGGTGGTCATAGTGGTGATGTTACCTTAGTCTTGACTCGCTGTTTCTAATCTTTGCGATGAAAAAAAGTGCATGTGCCTATTAATAATATCTGTATTGTGATGTGCAAAATTCACCAGTGTAAAATGACTAAAAAAAACAATAAAACTAACTATGATGCTTAAACGAACGGAGGGCCCGGTAGAGCACTATAAATTACTGTATGCTGACTGTTCATCTCAAATACAGACTTTAGCTCTTACAATTGCTTTCAGAGGCAAGTATAGAGATCCTCTGTCCCATTAAGACCGCCTGGCTGTTTACTATCTAATTCCAAGATATATCTTGTTTCTAGTTTTCTAAGGGCTTTCTCCCTATTGCCTCCGCTTTTGTTGTGTGGCACGGAGTCAATTAAAAAATATTTGAGATCTTTTGGATCTCCCTTATGTGACTCCTCAAAATGGCGTGCCACTGGATAGGCCTGGTCCTTATTTTTTATGGCTCTTATGTGCTGGAGTATCCTCTCGTGGCCCTGGAGAACAGTGCTCCCTACATATGGTAGGCCACACGACACTCCAGCACATAAATTACATATTCTGATTTGCATGTCAAATTCCTGTATATGGGTTTCTTCTTGTCACTAAAAGGTGTTTCATAGGAGGATTTGTTTACCCCATGTTGACACGCTTTACAGGATGCGCATTTGAAAAAGCCCTTTCTCTGGTTCAGACAAGTAGTTTTTGTATATTCCCATGGATCATTGTGGACCAGCTCATCTCTCATTGAGGGCGCTTTGCTGTAAGTAATTGCTGCCCTAGTGGGTAGTAAGTGGCCTATAGTAGGACCTCTTAAAACAAGGGGCCAATTTTTCTTTATGATGTTGTTGATTGCCCTAGCTTGTTTACTATAGCCAATTATAAACCTGAAGGTTTCAGAATTTTCCAGTTGTTCTTGTGGGTTATTTACTCTACTAGTTGTATTGGACCTCACCTGTGTTTTTAAAAGGCTTTCTCTAATGATTGCATTGCTACTTCTTATAGCATGTGCAATTGTCTTTTTAGAGTAACCTCTTTCAAGGAACCTTCTTTGGCTGGCTATTTGAGCCCTCTGCAAGTCTTCATTATTGCTACTTATGCATTTTAACCGGAGCATCTCACCATACGGTATACTCTGTGTTAGATGTTGGGGGTGAGAGCTCGTAGCACGTAAGACTGCATTTCCGGCAGGTTTTTTGCAATGTAGTTTAGTGGTGGTTTTTTCTTCTCTGATGTAAACCTGTACATCTAGGAATTCAACCACTTGGTCGCTTATATTAGCCATAAATTCTAAATTAATGTTATTAGTGTTGAGGTCTTTGATAATTCTTTCTGCCTCTGGCTGGGTCCCCTGCCAGATGATACAAAGATCATCAATATATCTTAGCCAAACTTTAATGTTGGTGTTAACTGTGTTTTCATGTTCTTTGAGGAGGACCAGCTACTCCCACCAACCCATGTGGAGACATGCGTAGCTTGGGGAGAAGCTGGCCCCCATAGCTATGCCTCGTAATTGCTGATATAGTATATTTTGAAACATAAAAATATTATTGTTTAAACAGAACTCTGTCGTATCTCTAAGCATTTTGCTATGATGTAAAAACTCTGGTGGTCTCTGATCAAGATAGTGTTTTAATGCCCTCATACCATCCTGGTGATTGATAGAAGTATATAATGATGAGACATCTAATGTAATTAAAAGAAAGTCTTTGTTCCATTTACAGTTCTCAATTTTAGATAAAAAGTCTCCAGTATCACGGATGTATGACGGTAAGTGTTGCACATAGTCTTGAAGGAAATAGTCTACATATATTGATGTTCACTCTAGGAGACTGTTCCTTGCTGAAATGATAGGCCTTCCAGGCGGATTTGTTGGATTTTTATGTATTTTGGGAATAAAATACATAATTGGTGTTACTGGGTTATCATTTCGCAGATATAGATATTCTTGTTGTGTCAGTAGCCCTGCATTTTTCCAGGCAGTCAATTTTATTCTGTAGGTGTTATAAGTATTTCTGAGGGTTATCTGATCACATTTACGATAGCATTTTTTATCTTGCAATTGATTCATAGCCTCCTTACTGTAGTCCAATTTGTTCCATAGGACTAGATTACCACCTTTATCAGAGTTGTGAATAATTAATTAGGGTTCGCCTTGAGTTTTGTCATTAAGGAGTTATATTGGATATCTGTTTTGTTTTTCTTTGTTCGTGTTATCCTCTGCATTCTATGATTCCGTTTTTTAATTAAATTTACAACATGCTCATGGAATATCTCAATTGCATCACAAGGCATTATCAGATTGAATATATACATATATATATATATATATATAAAATGCTTCTGAAGACAAACACTTTCCATACTATTGCTTAGACTGGAGTGGGAATAGTAAATGTTATCCCTTTGAAATCCAGCACTTTCCCTATTGCTGCTTATACTGGAGTAGAAATAGTAAATATAACTCCTCCGAAGTCCAAACGCTTTTACTAGTGTTGCTTAGACTGGTGTGGGAATAGTAAATCTAACCCCTTCTGAAATCCAGCACTTTCCCTGCTGTTGCTTAGACTGGAAGGGGGAATAATAAATCTAACCCCTTCGAACTCCAACACTTTCCCTAGTGTTGTTTAGATTGGAGTGGGAATAGTAAATGTAACCCCTCCGAAGTCCAACCCTTTCCATACTGTTGCTTAAAGTGGAATAGGAATGGCTTATGTAATCTTTCTGGAGTCGAACACTTTTCCTAACACTGGAAAAATTAGATTTATATTATTAGTTTATTTTTTATATTTAATATTTTTTATGTTTATTTGTTATTTTTGTTAACATTTATATAATTTTTAGTAAATGTGGTTTTGGGGGTTTTAATACTTTACTATTTTAAATATTGGTGAAATTATTTACTATATTTTGTAAATTAATTGTTTTCATTTTTATGTTATTTCCTCTGGTGTGCCGCTGGTTCTTTTCTGGATTCCCCAGAATTCCTTGTACCGCAAATTTCTGATGGCTGCTGCTGCCGTCGCAGCCACCAGCATCGTAGGAATCATATTGGCTGAGTGCAGTAACTGTCGCGAATATATCTATATATATATATATATATATATATATATATATATATATATATATATATATATATATATATATCAAACATCACCAAGTTGCCTGCTGTGGAAGACGCCGCACCACAGGTAAGTATTTGCCAAAATCTGTTTATTGATGGAAGCAGCAGCGTGAATCACAACTTAGTCCACCAAATTCAAAAGTCCATTCCCGACGCGTTTCGTGTATCACTTCCTCAGGGGCATAGGGCTTGAAGGCAACAGCAAGGCATTTTTGGCGGCATCTTTTTGAATTCCAAACACCCCGCCTCAGTGGGCGTGGCCCTCGAAGTGGCCTGCTGGTACTTGTAGTGCCCACCTTCTTCCTCTAGTGAGTTGCTTGCTGCTGGCAATCAGAATCAATGACATCACAGTGGATCGTGGCACCAGATTGTAATTCACTGCCAACGCTTGTATTCCCCTAAAAAACGGCACCCGTGCCATTAGCAAATCCGCCGGTTGACGGGTTCGCAGGAATGCTGTGAACAGCATCGGGTCGTCTTCCGCGGCTCAGGCTAGCCGCTAAACATCAAACATCACCAAGTTGCCTGCTGTGGAAGACGCCGCACCACAGGTAAGTATTTGCCAAAATCTGTTTATTGATGGAAGCAGCAGCTTGAATCACAACTTAGTCCACCAAATTCAAAAGTCCATTCCCGACGCGTTTCGTGTATCACTTCCTCAGGGGCATAGGGCTTGAAGGCAACAGCAAGGCATTTTTGGCGGCATCTTTTTGAATTCCAAACACCCCGCCTCAGTGGGCGTGGCCCTCGAAGTGGCCTGCTGGTACTTGTAGTGCCCACCTTCTTCCTCTAGTGAGTTGCTTGCTGCTGGCAATCAGAATCAATGACATCACAGTGGATCGTGGCACCAGATTGTAATTCACTGCCAACGCTTGTATTCCCCTCAAAAACGGCACCCGTGCCATTAGCAAATCCGCCGGTTGACGGGTTCGCAGGAATGCTGTGAACAGCATCGGGTCGTCTTCCGCGGCTCAGGCTAGCCGCTAAACATCAAACATCACCAAGTTGCCTGCTGTGGAAGACGCCGCACCACAGGTAAGTATTTGCCAAAATCTGTTTATTGATGGAAGCAGCAGCGTGAATCACAACTTAGTCCACCAAATTCAAAAGTCCGTTCCCGACGCGTTTCGTGTATCACTTCCTCAGGGGCATAGGGCTTGAAGGCAACAGCAAGGCATTTTTGGCGGCATCTTTTTGAATTCCAAACACCCCGCCTCAGTGGGCGTGGCCCTCGAAGTGGCCTGCTGGTACTTGTAGTGCCCACCTTCTTCCTCTAGTGAGTTGCTTGCTGCTGGCAATCAGAATCAATGACATCACAGTGGATCGTGGCACCAGATTGTAATTCACTGCCAACGCTTGTATTCCCCTCAAAAACGGCACCCGTGCCATTAGCAAATCCGCCGGTTGACGGGTTCGCAGGAATGCTGTGAACAGCATCGGGTCGTCTTCCGCGGCTCAGGCTAGCCGCTAAACATCAAACATCACCAAGTTGCCTGCTGTGGAAGACGCCGCACCACAGGTAAGTATTTGCCAAAATCTGTTTATTGATGGAAGCAGCAGCTTGAATCACAACTTAGTCCACCAAATTCAAAAGTCCATTCCCGACGCGTTTCGTGTATCACTTCCTCAGGGGCATAGGGCTTGAAGGCAACAGCAAGGCATTTTTGGCGGCATCTTTTTGAATTCCAAACACCCCGCCTCAGTGGGCGTGGCCCTCGAAGTGGCCTGCTGGTACTTGTAGTGCCCACCTTCTTCCTCTAGTGAGTTGCTTGCTGCTGGCAATCAGAATCAATGACATCACAGTGGATCGTGGCACCAGATTGTAATTCACTGCCAACGCTTGTATTCCCCTCAAAAACGGCACCCGTGCCATTAGCAAATCCGCCGGTTGACGGGTTCGCAGGAATGCTGTGAACAGCATCGGGTCGTCTTCCGCGGCTCAGGCTAGCCGCTAAACATCAAACATCACCAAGTTGCCTGCTGTGGAAGACGCCGCACCACAGGTAAGTATTTGCCAAAATCTGTTTATTGATGGAAGCAGCAGCGTGAATCACAACTTAGTCCACCAAATTCAAAAGTCCGTTCCCGACGCGTTTCGTGTATCACTTCCTCAGGGGCATAGGGCTTGAAGGCAACAGCAAGGCATTTTTGGCGGCATCTTTTTGAATTCCAAACACCCCGCCTCAGTGGGCGTGGCCCTCGAAGTGGCCTGCTGGTACTTGTAGTGCCCACCTTCTTCCTCTAGTGAGTTGCTTGCTGCTGGCAATCAGAATCAATGACATCACAGTGGATCGTGGCACCAGATTGTAATTCACTGCCAACGCTTGTATTCCCCTCAAAAACGGCACCCGTGCCATTAGCAAATCCGCCGGTTGACGGGTTCGCAGGAATGCTGTGAACAGCATCGGGTCGTCTTCCGCGGCTCAGGCTAGCCGCTAAACATCAAACATCACCAAGTTGCCTGCTGTGGAAGACGCCGCACCACAGGTAAGTATTTGCCAAAATCTGTTTATTGATGGAAGCAGCAGCGTGAATCACAACTTAGTCCACCAAATTCAAAAGTCCATTCCCGACGCGTTTCGTGTGTCACTTCCTCAGGGGCATAGGGCTTGAAGGCAACAGCAAGGCATTTTTGGCGGCATCTTTTGAATTCCAACTACAAGTACCAGCAGGCCACTTCGAGGGCCACGCCCACTGAGGCGGGGTGTTTGGAATTAAAAAAAATGCCGCCAAAAATGCCTTGCTGTTGCCTTCAAGCCCTATGCCCCTGAGGAAGTGATACACGAAACGCGTCGGGAACGGACTTTTGAATTTGGTGGACTAAGTTGTGATTCACGCTGCTGCTTCCATCAATAAACAGATTTTGGCAAATACTTACCTGTGGTGCGGCGTCTTCCACAGCAGGCAACTTGGTGATGTTTGATGTTTAGCGGCTAGCCTGAGCCGCGGAAGACGACCCGATGCTGTTCACAGCATTCCTGCGAACCCGTCAACCGGCGGATTTGCTAATGGCACGGGTGCCGTTTTTGAGGGGAATACAAGCGTTGGCAGTGAACTACAATCTGGTGCCACGATCCACTGTGATGTCATTGATTCTGATTGCCAGCAGCAAGCAACTCACTAGAGGAAGAAGGTGGGCACTACAAGTACCAGCAGGCCACTTCGAGGGCCACGCCCACTGAGGCGGGGTGTTTGGAATTCAAAAAGATGCCGCCAAAAATGCCTTGCTGTTGCCTTCAAGCCCTATGCCCCTGAGGAAGTGATACACGAAACGCGTCGGGAATGGACTTTTGAATTTGGTGGACTAAGTTGTGATTCATGCTGCTGCTTCCATCAATAAACAGATTTTGGCAAATACTTACCTGTGGTGCGGCGTCTTCCACAGCAGGCAACTTGGTGATGTTTGATATATATATATATATATATATATATTACCTACTGGCGGTCGCCAGTAGGTAGTTATAGTTAGGACCACGTTTCCATAGGAAATCTGCAACATTCTATTTTGAATAACTTTGGCGCCGGTCGACGAATCCTCGCGAATTTTTCAAAATAAGTGGGGCGCTACGCTCCGCTCCTACCCTGAAAGTCTCGGGGGGATTCGTCAAGCGGGGGCTGAGATAAAAGGGGGGTCCCAAAACGCGTTTTTCCCATGCATTTTTCCATAGGACCTTTAGACAGGGCTACAGCCCGAACGGCTGAACAGAATTACTAGAAATTTGGCAGAGAGGTAGTCCTCAGGTCAAGGAAGTGCCTTTTGTAGGTTTGGTGTAAATCTGTTCAGTAGATTCTGAGAAAATAGCCTTTAAATCAATATATATATCTGAGCCAGCTTACGGTGCGCTTACGGTACGCTTACCGTACGCGTACGGTGGCGTGCGCGAGCGCGATTCTGATTGGCTCTTAGATCTTAGTAAACATTCGAATCGGCCGAAACCAGGAAGCGGCGGCCGCCATTTTCTCTCTCGCACTGAGAGTTAGGTTTTAAAATAAAGCACAAAAACATGTAAAGGGGCTGTTTAGACAGCTCCCACACACATAGCCATGTTGAGGGAGTCCCCAAAGATCCCCCAAGGCCAAAAACGGAATTTTTATTTTTTCGCTAATTTCGCCGATTACGCTTACCGTACGCGTACGGTAAAAAATTACAAAAAAAACCAAAATATCCACACTTTCCCCACCCCGTGTGCAATTGGTGGACGAAGGCCACCAACTGTGCATGGCTTATTCGAGGTGAGATAAACTATAATATTTTAAAAAAAAATAATAAAAGAAAAAATTATCCACACTCTCTCCACCCCGTGTGCAAATGGTCCACGAAGGACACCATTTGTGCATGGCTTATAAAAATTACGAAAAATTAAAATATTACCTTTCAAAACGAAGTGCATCATATGTCCTCCATGTGCGCACGGTGCGCGAAGCGCATCGTGCGTACATGGCCCATCTAGCGTAACGTGGGCACGCGGTGCGAGGTGCGCCCACGGCACTAACTGCGTAAAGTGGGCGCGCGGTGCGCGAAGCGCACCGCGTGCTTACTGTGCACGCACGGTGCGCGAAGCGCACCGTGCGCGCACGGAACGAACTGCGTTAAGTGGGCGCGCACGCCACGAATGGCGTAAAGTAACTTAGCATTTAAAAAACCGTACAAATTCACAGAAAAAACCATAGGTTTCACACACGTTATAGTTAGGAATTAGCATTTAAAAAACCTTGCAAATTCACTGAAAAAACCATAGGTTTCACACATGTTATAGTTAGCGGAAATTTTACTGATAAAAAACCAGTGAAATTCCCCCGTTATAGTTAGTGCAGGCAACTATAACTCACGCGACCGCAATCTTCTGCTGATGACATATGTGTCTTTATGAAAAAAAAATATTTGTAATATATGTATAGCTAAAATTTAATGGAAGAAGACATGGGCAAATAAGTGTCTAAATACAGTATTAGCATCAGCAGAGGATTGCGGTCGCGTGAGTTATAGTTGCCTGCACTAACTATAACGGGGGAATTTCACTGGTTTTTTATCAGTAAAATTTCCGCTAACTATAACATGTGTGAAACCTATGGTTTTTTCAGTGAATATATATACATAAATTACCCAAAAAAGCCTCCATAACATATAGCAGATCTCCCTCCATGAAGGACACCCTGGTATGCAATGACTTAGAAGTTCTTAATAAAGGTACTTGGCTGAGTCAACGTTGCGGGTTTTTCAAATGCAAGACGTGTAAGGCGTGCCAACATGGCGTCAACACCACTGCCTACAAAACTCCTTTTAGCAATGTTGAAATCCCTATCAAGAAATCCCTTAATTGCAAAACAACCCATGTGGTCTATGTGTTGGAGTGTCCGTGTGACCTACGCTATGTGGGAAGTACGATCTTACAAGGCCACAAACGCATACTCCAACATATAAGGGCAATTAAGAATCAGGATCAATCATATCCAGTGGCACGGCATTTTGCTGAACACCACAAGTCTGATCCTACATTACTGAGATATTTTCTCATTGATTGCATCCAGAATAAAAAGAGAGGGGGAGATCGAGTACGTGTATTGCGCCAGTTAGAGACTAGATATATTTTGAATCTCGATAGTAAACATCCTGGGGGTTTAAATCAAACTGAAGATCTGTATACCTATCTATAATATTTTATTAGAGCAAGTATTCAATACTGTTTCAGCATTAACATCTTGACGATAACGATAATGGTTTCACATCAACATATACTTGAAGTTAATTAACCTTAATAACAAGTTAGAACTTCAAATTATTTATTTCTACTTCAAGCATCGGACTTTTCTGCTTGCAGTCTCCTAAACATTCCCTTGTTTTACTATTTAACTTTCCACTTGGTGGTTTTTAAGGCTTTTTAGAGGATTTTATGGTATTTTAGTTTTTAGATAAACACACTGCACTTTGCACTTTTTGTTATTTACAATGCACTTTAGGCAACCAGAAGCCAACAAATACCAGATTGTTGTTGTCCAAACAATGCACTATTGACCGCATATAAGTCGTTCATTTACAAAACATGCCTTGGTATTTAAACCTGGATTTTTTACAACATCTAAAATTTTATGCTATTTATAAAGTTTTACAATTGGAAAGAAGAGTGTGTTTTAGGAATAGAGAGAAAAAATATCATGAAAAAATATTTTTTCTTCTATGTGCTTACAATTTTAGCAAACCACGTGCGTATAAATTGGCAGCTATAACATAATCCAATGTATTATATTTTAGAAACAAAGATGAACTATTTTAATGTGTTATTTTAACATTATATTGGTTTTAATTCTTTGTTTGTCTATGTTTACATTGTGATATATATGGTATGTCTACTATGTCTATGGTTGCAATTTTAAGGTGTATTCTGCATCTGTCACTTTAAAAAAAAAAAAAAAAAAAAAAAAAAATGTAACATCCTATTTAAGCCTATCAAACGATGTAAAGCGCGTCATGTGATCAAGATCCCCAGAGGATCGAAACGCGTCAGGCGAGCGTGAGGGTGCAAGGAGAAGCATCTCAATAAAGTAAACTTTGCACGTACCTGTGGTCCGTCCTCCATTGGTGTCACAACGCCGATTCAGCTTTGGAGTTCAAGTTATATATATATATATATATATATGCACAAAAGGAATCCTGCGTTTGCTGCAGAAAGGACGAGCCACTCCAGTTTGAATTCTTCAATATTGCGGGTTTATTTGGCAGACAATATATATATCCATACCAAACCTCTCGATGCACAAGAAACAGTGGACACTCCAGACGAGTAAGAATGATTTCTTTATTTATTTTAATTCTCAGCGTATCAGTTCCCTGATGCGTTTGGGCTGGTCCCAGCCTTTATCAAAGCTACACTGGCCATCATGCCCTCTCTTTTTAAAGGTACATAGTGCCATAGACATAAAAGATAACAATGTTTCAATAGACTTTTTTCATTTTTTCATATTTTCTTTTTTCTTCATTTTCACTTTTCATTATTCTTATCTCAATATAATGCATTAATGTAACACAATCCTGTGTACCTTACTCTTAAGTGTACAAGACTTTGACCTAGGAATTGGGAGGACTGGATGAATTCTATGGTGTCTTGGGCCAGTTCCTTAATCAACTGGTGATTGTTATTCCCTCATAATGATAGATAAAATGTATATACAAAATGAAACTGATAAAACTCTTCACAGCTTTCACAGATAAAAACATGTGTATATATATAAATCCTATACAATATCTAGAGATAAAACCACTTCCACCAGATAATTAATATATATCGAAATTAATTCCTAAAATATATCATAATCTATTTAAAAAAGGGGGAGGGTTTTTTCGTAGGATATAAATACTCAAGAATATCTAACTACAAAGGTGCCGATTCCAATCCGTTAAAAAAATTTACCGTCCGACTCGTATCCGTATTTTTTTACGTACGAATCGTACAAGTCCAGTACAAACGGCGAAGTACGATTCGTACGTGAAAAATACATACGAATGACCTCGGGAAATGTCTACGAGACGTCCCCGGACAGTTTTATGTACGAGTCGTAAAACTGAAGTCCGAGCGCACAAGTCCGATCCGTACCGGCGTCCCGAATACACAAGCGTATGGAAAACGTCCCGTACGGAGCGAACTTTTCACGACCCCTACCCTGGGTACACTTGTGCCCGGGGTACAAGTCGTACGGCCCCCCCTCAGCCTCCCACTCCTCCCGCGTATTTCCGCACCGTACCCCCCACCCCCATATGTACGGCGCGTACCCCCCTCCCCCGTATGTACGCGCTGTACCCCCACCCCCGTATGTACGCGCCGTTCCCCCAGCCCCGTATGTATGTGCCCGTACCCCCCACCCCCGTATGTACGCGCCGTACCCCCCACCCCCACGTATGTATGCGCCGTACCCCCCAGCCCCCCAGTATGTACGTGCCGTACCCCCAGCCCCGTATGTACACGCCGTACCCCCAGCCCCCCCATATGTACGGCACGTACCCCCCACCCCCTGTATGTACACGCCGTACCCCCCACCCCCGTATGTACGCGCCGTACCCCCAGCCCCGTATGTACGCGCCGTACCCCCCACCGCCGTATGTACGCGCCGTACCCCCCAGCCTCCCCCGTATGTACGCGCCGTATCCCCCAGCCCCCCCTTATGTATGCGCCATACCCTCAGCCCCGTATGTACGCGCCGTACCCCCAGCCCCCCGGTATGTACGCGCCATACCCCCAGCCCCCGTATGTACGCGCCGTACCCCCAGCCCCCACGTATGTACGCGCCGTACCCCCCACCCCCCGTATGTACGTGCCGTACACCCAGCCCCGTATGTACACGCCGTACCCCCCACCCCCCGTATGTATGCGCCGTACTCCCCAGCCCCCCCGTATGTACATGCTGTACCCCCAGCCCCGTATGTACGCGCCGTACCCCCACCCCATATGTACGCGGCGTACCCACCAGCCCCCCGTATGTATGCGCCGTACCCCAGCCCCATAGGTACGGCGCGTACATACGGGGGGGTACGGCGCATACATACGGGGGGGTACGGCGCGTACATACGGGGCTGGGGGTACGGGGCTGGGGGTATGGCGCATACATACGGGGGGCTGGGGGTACGGTGCGTACATACGGGGGGTGGGGGGTACGGCGCGTACATACGGGGCTGGGGGTACGGCGCGTACATACGGGGGTTGGGGGTACGGCGCGTACATACGGGGGGTGGGGGGTACGCACATACATACGGGGGCTGGGGGTACGGCGCGTACATACGGGGCTGGGGGTATGGCGCGTATATACAGGGGGCTGGGGGGTTCGGCGCGTACATACGTGGGGGCTGGGGGTACGGCGCGTACATACCGGGAATTCGAGTATTCTCAATTTTTATTGCAAACATGCAATTGTCACCAACGAACCACCACCAACGCGTTTCAACCTCCACGGGTCTTACATACTGTTGAAATGCGTTGGTGATGGTTCGTTGGTGACAATTGCACGTTTGCAATAAAAATTGAAAAACTCGAATTCCCGGTGTGCGGTGTCTTCCTTGCGAAGAATTATTGTTGAATTATATATATATATATATTTATTTTTTCCTTGGATTCCTTCACCTCCTCCGTTTTTCAGCGAAAGTCACGGCACCACAGCAGGGTAAGTTTCAAAATTAATTTATTTCGACACCATTGTGCAAATTGTACAAAAATTAGGACGGCCTACGCATTTCGGCTACCATTAGCCTTCTACTGGACCATAGAGTCCCCAGCGTCTAGACAGTTTTTAAAGTGCTTGTGCTCATACCCTTGTTTGTTTTTACCATTATTTAAAAGCTAGACTGTTAACCTCAACACAACAACATGGTGCAGTTCAGTCGCCATTATTTCATCATTGTCAAGTACATTCGACTATCGAATAAAGTGCTAGTGCAAAAATAACAATTTTTTAAATAGTGAAGATTGGTACATATGCAGTCTCTTCAAGATATTTCATTGTTTTTATATCCCAGCATATGCCCATCATTCACTAATTGTCCTCCTTTGTCCACACATTATAGTGTGTGCTCCATGTTAAACTCTATCTCAACATTCCTTTGAGTTTTTTAATTTTTTCATTTTTTCACAGATGGAGTTCTGTCGGGCACAATTGTTGTGAAGTACATTCAATTGTTGAATAAAGTACACTTTGACACCTCCATATCTTTTATAGAGTGATTATGTGATAGAGTACATTCTATTTCTTGCTAGTCACGATATTCTCAGCCAAATTGTGGTTACAACAACCTCTAGTGGTTATTTACCTTCTGATGACTCAAAGTTCATTTCCTGACATACACCCTGGATATACTCGCCTTCCTGCAACTCATTGTTTCCCTAGTTGTTTGTACAGGAATTTACAACATTCATTTAAATTTTTATTAAGTTTCTCGATTATGCTGGGTTATCCTGATGAAAAGGTTCAGCAAGATCAATGTAAAGTACATATACAAAACCCATCTCAAAAGAAACACAAAACTAAAAATTATTTACACGTTGATAAATCCACAAATTCTTTTGCAATTGCTGGGGACACATATTTGAAGATTATTTACATATAGATGAAGCTTGTTAATTTGTATTTATTCCCCAAGCTGCACCTCACTCCTAGGGATGTTCCTATCTCATTTTGACTTATATCCTTATTTGCTTGTTTTCAAAAATTGTGCAGTATGTATGTACAGTGTCCAGGTGATAAGAGAAAAATGATTTATATATATATATACATAAACTCAGTTCAGCAGAAGGGAAATTATGCCTTAGACATCAAGTTCTTACTCAGTTGTAAATCAGTTCAGATACAGTTACTATTAGTTTTCTACTATTTACAAATGTACAAATAATTCTGCATCTTGATTGTGTCCATGCGGATATTCCGTACCAATTGCTAGTATTAGTCGAGATTCCATTTTACGCAACTTTAGAGTTCGGTCACCACCTCTTTCTGCAGGTTTCACGATTTTAATCCCTGAGTATTTCAATTGACTACAATAACTTTGATGATATTCGTGAAAGTGTTTCTCTATGGGATAGCTAGGATCTTTATTTTTTATAGTACGCAGATGTTGCAAGATCCGTAGCTTAAGTTTGTTGATTGTGCTACCTACATAGTGTTTTTTACATGGACACGTTAATCTGTAGACCACGTACTTGGATTCACATGTAATGTGGTCAAGAATTTTCTCTGATTTCCCATTCTGAAGTTCATAGTTTGTTATATTGGAGACATGTTCACATGCTCGGCATTTTGCACATTTCCAGAATCCTGGTGTGTTTAGCCATAAGTTTGTCTTTGGTTCTTTTTTCTGTAGATGACTTTGTGTCAAGATGTCTCCTAAAGAGGCTGTTTTCCGATGGGTTATGCTGGGATGGGGTGTTAGATTTTCTCTTAACGTCTCATCAAGTTGTAGAATTTCCCAGTTCCTACTTATTACTCGTTTTAACTCTCCACTTTGATTATTGAAGTCCATAAATAGTCGTGTTGTGGTATTTGTTGCACCCTCTTCCTCATCAGGTTTCCTTTTTGATGGTGTTAAGAGGTCGGTTCGTTCTTTCAGTTTGACCCTGGATTTGGCATTGCTGATGACTTCTACCGGATAACCTCTATCAATGAAACAACAACTCAGCTCCTCGATTTCATGCTCTAAGTCATCAGTTTCAGAGCAGTTTATTTTTGCCCTTAGCATCTCTCCATAGGGTATGCTCCATTTCAAATTTGATGGATGTCCACTATTAGCATGCATTATGCTATTGCATGATGTTGGTTTTCGATACATTTTGGTGCATACCCTATTGTTTCTGATGAAGACTTCCACATCCAGGAAGATGATGCTGGTATCACTTATTGCCGATGTAAAGCTTAAGTTGCAGTCATTATCATCGAGAGAGTCAATAAAGGCCTGTAAGTCTGCACCATCCCCATCCCATATGACGAAGAGGTCGTCAATGAATCAACACCAAGTTTTTATTTTGGAATGTGTTTTTCTTTCTTTTTCCAGAGACTCTGTTTCCCATACGGCCATGAGCAGGTTGCTGTATGTTGGGGTAAAAGATGTCCCCATTGCCGTACCTGCATATAAAGGTCACCTAGGAAGAGGAAAACGTTATGTTGCAAACAGTAGGTCAACATCTCTACTAACATAGTAGTGTGTTCTAGATAATTCACTGATCTCAATTGTAGGAATTGTTTTACAGCTTTTATTCCATCCTTATGCCGTATCGATGTATAAAGAGAGGAGACATCTATTGTTGCCATTAATAGTCCTGTCTTCCACTCGATTTTGCTGATCTTATTTAAAAAGTCCATAGTATCTCTTAAATAAGAGGGTAGTGTAATCACATAGTTCATTAAGAAGATGTCCACAAATCTAAATGTGGTTTCCAATAGTAATCCAATTGAGTTGACTATTGGCCTTCCAGGTGGGTTGTGGAGCGCCATATGCACTTTCGGCAGAAAGTAGATGGTTGCTTTGATAGGATGGTCTGTTTTCAAATAGAGGTATTCATCAAATTCAATTAAGCCCCTTTCCTTCCTTCCAAGTAACACTGAGTGATACTCATTCATCCAGGCTTCGGTTGGATCTTGTTTGAGTTTCTCATAGTGGTCTTTGTTTTCAAGTTGCCTTTTAGCTTCTTTTATGTAGTCAGTCATGTTCTGAACCACGATATTTCCACCTTTGTCGGAGGCCTTTATGACAATCGTTGGATCATTTCTTAGCTCTGTCAATGCTTTATATTCTCCTGGTGTCAAATTCCAATTCTTTTTCCTTTTAGATTTTGATGTTGGTTTAATAGAGATTTTATTGATTTCTTCCACCATAATTTCATTGAACAGGTCAATCTTGTTTCCTGGTGGAAGTTGCGGACAGAACCTGGACTGTTTTTTCAGCCCACTTTCGCCCCCTTTGTTAGTGGCTATCCCCATGCTGTTACAAAGATCCTTATCCAACTCGAGGCGATGTTGATGATCCCCTGTTATAGATCTCTCCCCCTCTTCCAGTGATGTTAATATTCTTAATGCTGGTAAATCCTTTTGAGCGATTAGTGATAAGTCGATGTTGTCAATATTTGGACAATAGGTCGAGATATTTTTTCCGCTAAGTATTTATAATGCATTTACCTTCCATGCAATTTCTGCACCCTCCACCATATGCTGAGAGGAAAATTAAATAGACCAACTGGGGTAAAACAATTTTAACAGCACCATTTTAGGGTTAGAGTACATACACTGTGGCACTATGTAGCACTGTCATGGTGCACAAAGTCCTACTACTAGAAAACATAGTATCAGAAAAAAGGTAAAGGATCCAGGGTGAAAATTACTTTGCTACACTGACTTTATGCAATATAAGCAAGCTGTAAGAACTGAGAGATATGCAATATCCACTATGTCTTGAAACAACTGCAGCATGTTCGAATCTGGAAAAACATACATAACCCATTAACTTAAGACATCTGTTACGGATAGATTTCAATTCCTTATCCTCATGATCATTCGTAGTGGATACATCTAAATTCTTCCTGTATGTTTGCTGGTTTGAATCTATCTCTAAACCACGCTCCAGGTGTTTTTTATAAAGAAGTGCCTGAACCACCCAAAGAGATACGTTCTGTGCTTGGCCGTGATTAGTGCAATATAGCTTTCAAGATGGCTCAGAGATTTGAACATTTGTTGTGAAACATGTAAGGATCTGAAGGTCATGAGGTCATACTGGCAATGCCTACTCAGCTTACATTCTTCTGAGGCTGGTACGTTGTGTGCCATTACATTGGGTAATAGTGACATCTGTTATTTACAGTGCTTAGAAGTGCACTGTGCACCTCTATATGAAAAACCAGTAACAAGTTATCATGAATCCTATAAACCTTATAATAGACTTAGGGGTTTAGCAATCAGTCATAACCACAAAGCATAACTCATCAACATAACTCATAGTCATCATTGGGAACTTTTTGTCAATTAACCTTTTTGCAGTAGATGCCCTGATTACATCAAATTCAGGAAACTGCTTGAAACAATCTTATTTAAAAATTCTATGTCGGGCTATGCCTGTGTTTATTGTTAGCGCTGAGATACCTCTGCGGGGGTGATTCTTGCGCTTTATTAAGCTGTATTAACATAACATAACATGCAATCTAATGCTAGCAGGCCTGCCAAAGAAACAAAATGTTATCACAGGTACCTCTATGGCATTTGTTGGACCTGTTAGACTCAATACTATACATATGTCTGAATGTGTGTTATTTCCCTGCTTAACTATATATTGAATTCTATCAGTGATTCATAGATTTAAGTCTAATCGTCGAGCAGATGGAAAACCATTGATCTTGGTTTCCGGATACCTCTTGCCAATACTGATTCATGTTATGGCTTCCTTGATTCTGTTGTTGTGCATTGTCATGTTGGATACTGCTGTTATTGATTTCCCATAAGCCTGGATAAATGTCACAACCACCGGCAGAGGCCTGAGTTCAACAACATGTTTTGTGTCTGTCATCAATCAACCGTCAGCCTAAAATACAGCATTGCAATAGAAAGCATTGTAATCGTCTGCGAGCCTGAGTTCTTCAAGGGATATCAATAATTCATATATACTAATATAACTCACAATTTCAGCAAAACCGATGAAACTTTGCCCTCGATACATTGATTTACTAATTCTCAAAACAATCAGGTCGCCCCTAGAAGAATGAAGATCTGTCTTAAAATCCTGCCAGATGACCGACCCCCTTGTTGAAGAAGCCGCATCTTGGCCGGATGGAGTTACATACTTTAAGGCCTGTCTTCATGGTTCACGTCATCAGAAAAAGTCTTATGCTCATGGTGTCCTGTGGTGGCACCTGCACTGGTGTTGTTTTGTAGACTGGAACGTATTTTTCATCAACTGACTGTGATCCAGAGTATGGAAGCGAAAGGTAGAAAAAGAAGTCAGAATAAGAAAGAGAAATATAGGGAAACAGAGGCAAAATGAGAAAGCTGCGATGAAAACGAACATGGAAGTATGAATTAATGGGACGGAAGGAAGGGGTGGTGGAAGAAAGGACATGAATTGGAATCAAGGCAAAGCACACTTGGTTTTTCGCAACCTGGGAATTCAGCAGCAACAGCTGAGGACTCTTTGGACCTTTGCACTTATCTGTATTTATGTATTTATTTATTTTACACATCAAGCACTTAATACATCTAACAACAATCTCCTAAAATACCTTCAAAATGGGTATCAACTGAAATTCTTAACAGAGACAGCAAACCTTGGAATATTGGATGACATTCTTTGCACAATAGATATTGGTGTTTCTTGGTGCTGCTTGGCATTTCTCCTGCATTTGCTAGCCCTGATCACAAGAAACATCTCACCTCCATATCTAGTAGGGTGAGGATAGTGGGCCAACTTCTGAAATGGTTGGCATTGTTTCTGTTTTTAGAGCTATCATATACTTTTCCTCTAAAATATGGCATCCTTCAGTGCTCTATTCTATCCACTTTTTATGCAGTGTATAAGTGGAGCCTATTGGCCTGCTGTTCCATGGAAATGGGCTCCACAGACACCAATATGCCATGAATATCTAACTTTATCTTTAAGTATCAACCATATTAGACATGTCAGTTCTGAACTCATACCTCGAAAAACAAACAAAGTGGATTATTTATTTCTCCTTGAAACTAAATCCGGAAAAAAATGAATTGCCCATTCTCTACCCCCAAAGAACGACCCCATTGAATCCAGAACTAACTACTCCAGATGTCACAAATTAGCATTGAGCCCAAGCGGGTCCCCTTTGCTAAGTCGATCGATTTCTCCATCTACCGAAATCTCACAATACAACCTTACATCGCAAAACGTGAAAAAGTACCACATTCAGACTGATTATGTTTTTTAAAACAAAGCTCAAACTGTTTTCCATATTCTGACTTTAGAAAAGGGGAACACCCTCGTCCTCTCACACATTGACAGGGTCAAAGTCGTAATTTGAGGTCTCTTTAAATCCACCTCTAAAAGAGATTCTCTTTGTGGCAGCCCACTCCAAAAATGAACGTGTAAGTCAGATCACATCACATCACATCAAGTTTGGGAGAAATGCACTTGTTCCCCTCGCAGCCAGACCTGGTTTTAAAAAGGCTGCGTCACTAATAATAAGCAAAAAGCCTTGGCATTCCCACATACGTCAGGTGGAGAAACAGACACTGGAGCCAAATCTGGCAGGCTACTTTAGAGTTCAAATACAAAAAAAGACCAATATGTTCAAACCAGTGTTCTCATGCCTATTGCCAAGACTATGGAACCAAGTACCTGAAGAGCTCAAATTCAACCCAAGTCTGTTGTAATTTTAGAAAGACCAGAGCCCACCTTTTTACCCAGATATTTAAATATTAGTGTTCGTATGCCTTATCTATTCCTCGTGAAGTGCACTGCTGTTCATGTCGCTACGACCACACTACACAAATAGCTCAATAAATTAATAATAACTATATCTCCAGGTACCTTATTGAATCAGAGGTTCCCTGAAGGATAGGGATTTGTTACATGATGATGTCTTGGGTGTGAGGGTAACGCTTGGATCTTCTTCAGCTATTATCAACCCTGAATAGGAATCATATGCATTATGCTATGACCTACAGTGGGCAGATCCACCCCTGGACTTTGAATTACAGTGGAATACTGCTAGGCAATAGCAATACGATAGATGTATGCCATTTAAGTCGAATACCCTTATCTAGAAAAACTACACTTAACATTCAGGCCATGATTTTGATGGCAAATACAGATACAACTGAGAAAGCTTGCACTCTGCTTAGTTCTTCTCTACATCCCAAACACCTCCTTGCCATTCCTCCAGACTCTAGATCAAAGATTCCATGATGGGGTTTTAACAAGTGATATATTGAGGAAGCCCTTCTTTAAACTGCTGATGAATTTGGAAGAGGAATCACCAATCCACTTGAGGTTAACAGTGTTGAAATCCATAGTGCTACAGCAGTAAGAGTGTTCTGAGTTGACTTTCTCTAGGCCCTTCATCTACATGGCCACAAAGGGTTGACTGCTATTCATTGCTCTAGAAGTTGCGTATTGTGGCACTGAGACCACATTGGAAACTACATAAGAGAGTGAAAGCTACATTATAAGGGCAGAATGAACAAGCTGTAGTGTGGAGAATATATTGTGCACGGCTCATGAGCTGGATGCAGAACTTATCGTTTTTTTGTTCAGGTTTGGCAGAGATCCATAGAAAAAAATTAGAATGGTCCTTAAAGTAGTCCCAGGACAAATGAGCAGATATCATTGGTCGTTTAGCTCAAATGTTTGACATGGCAGATGAAACAAAGATGAAATAATTTGAGATACCCCTTTTGCGAGGTTGTCACAAAAAGGCTCTTTGTTTTCTTGGCACTACATATCCAGCTTTGTTACTGGCAGAAGGTAGAACATTCTAAGGTTTTGCAGTACAGGACAGGAAACCCAGTGGATTTCACAGGCACAGAATGTGTTAGTGAGCATGGAGGTAAGGAAAATATATGAAAAGGGCAATTATGGAGTATCTTTTTTTTTTTTTTTTTTTTTAAACCTTTATTTCTTCAAGAATCTGGACACAGCTATTCAGCCGACAACCCGGAGGTTCGGCAGCTTCGGTAGAGGAGGACAAAGAAGCGTCCACATTGCAGTAAAGGAGCAGTGAAAAGGTTCCATTTTTAAATAAACACAAACACACAACAAACCCCAGCAAGGCAGAAACACTGAATGCCCATGGTGGTAGCCCCTCAGGGGAGGCCGGACCCCAATCGTCTAACAGTCACAGTACTATGATAAGAGGAAGAAGGGGGAAAAGCAGAGGCCCAAGAAGTCAATTAACAATCACATCTGTATACTGAGCTGGAAAGAATGTCAAGAAGAAAGCTGTTCCTCGGGGGGATCCAAATCAGGGGCAAGACATATTCCCCCCCTGTATTGATTCCACCGCCCCCAGATGGCATGCCACTTCCGAGGGCGGCCTCTAGCGCAATATACTGTCTTTTCCCTGAGCATACTTCAGTCCATATTTTCTTTCCACGCGGTCAATGTGGGGGGCCCCACGGAGCCCCACAAGCGCGCGATGTCCCTTTTAGCGACCATGTTACCCAGAGTCACCCACTGGGTCTGTGCCTCATCGTGATCAGTGGGCCCCCAGACATTCAGGAGACAACCCCGCGCTTCCGGCTGCATAGCAATGCCCGTCACCTCCCCCATCACTGCATGGACTCTCCTCCAAAATTCCATGATGACACCACATTCCCAAATGATATGCAGGAAAGTACCCACCATACCACAGCCCCTCCTACATAGGCCTTCCTCAGAGAATCCCATATGAACCAGCCTTGGCCCCGTCACATACACTCGATGCAGTATTTTGAGCTGCACCAGCCTCAGACGCGACGGGATCGCAACCTCCTTAGGAGAGGAAACAGCAGACTGCCAATCCTCGTCATCCAACTCGAGTCCGTCCCTAGTCCACTGGTCCCGCAGCCCCAGAAGCATATCCGCCCGTACATTTATCAATTTCTTGTAGATGAGCGAGATCGTGCTCTCTGGCATATGGCCATCAAGGATCCGGTCCTCCAAAGGAGAGGACTCAGGCACCTTCTCACCCTCCACGAGGACTGACCGCAGGGCATGACGCACCTGAACATAGCGGAAAAACTCGGATGTCCCCAACTCATACTCCTTCTGCAACTCTTCAAAGGACTTCACCCTCCCCTTAATCAGCACATCTCCAACCCTGGAGATACCGATCAAGTCCCATTTATCAAAACCTTTCGTATGCCAAAGCTTACCCAATTTTTCAGATTCAAACAGCGGGGTAGCAAGGGTGAGCCTATCCTTCCAGCCCAGCGAGTCAGTCGCCATCTTCCACACACGCACCGCCACCCCAGTGGGCCCCGTGAGGGACGAGTCCAGGGACCGCGAGTACAACGCTCTATGATAGTTACCACCGCGCAGCAACCATCTGTCCATGGCATAACCGGGGCTGAGGGCCGGGCCATAGAAACCATGATTAATCGCGCTCAACTGGGTGGCCCAATAATAGCGTCGGATGTCTGGAAGCGCAATACCCCCGTCATACCATGGAAGCGTCAACTTAGCAATCGCTATTCGCGGCCGCCCATCCCACAACAACGTTCGTTGGAGGCTTTCGACCTCCCGAAAGTAATTGGCCGGTACCCAATCTAGAGTATTCTGCAATGCGTAGAGGAACCGGGGAAGAGACATCATTTTGAACAAGGCAGCGCGCCCGACGAGGGAGAGCGGCAGCCTCCGCCAGCCCTCAACATCCCGCCGCAGGCGCGCCAGGGGGGGGAGCAGGTCCCTCTCATACCGCAAAGCGGAGTCCGTGGAGATAAAGATCCCCAGATACACGAAGCCCTGCTGAGCGATCTGGATCGAACAAGTTCGCGGGACCGGTGGAACCTCGCCACTCAGAACATATAAATACGATTTACTCCAGTTGATGACGAGACCCGAATTCCTACCGAAAGATGTAAGAACGTCACAGACCACTATAAGTGAGTTCTTGGGCGAGGCAAGATACAACAGGATGTCATCAGCATATAGCGAAATGCGGTCCTCGTGTTCGGGCGACCATCTAAGTCCACGTATATCCGGGTGCCAGCGTATCCACGCCGCCAGCGGCTCAAGGGCGAGGGCGAACAACAGAGGCGACAGGGGGCAACCCTGCCGAGTGCCCCTCCCAAGCTGAAACGGAGTTGATGCCCGGCCATTTACCACCACACTCGCAAGGGGTCCCTCATACAGCAACCTCACCCAGCTCACAAAACCAGGGCCAAAGCCGAACTTGGCTAGCACAGCCCACAAATATGCCCATTCCACCGTATCAAAGGCCATCGTGGCATCGAGAGACGCCACAATAGCTGGTTCTCGCAGCGTGCCCGCCCTGGCGATCACACCATGAAGGCGCCGAAGGTTTAACGCAGTGTTACGATGCGGAATAAAACCGGATTGATCCGGGTGGATCAAGTCTCCAAGTACCCTGACCAATCGGCCCGCCAGGATTTTAGCCAGAATCTTCGGCTCGGCGTTAAGGAGTGATATAGGCCTATATGAGGCACACTTATCTCGGGGTTTACCATCTTTGTGTATCACAACAATTGTCGCCAGTCGCTGATCCAACGGGAGGGTCCCACTCCCCCGCGCCTCCACGAACATGGCGCGCAGGTGAGGGGCAACCCTATCCGGAAACAGCTTATACAGGTCAATCGGCAAGCCATTCGGGCCCGAGGCCTTGCCCGAGTTCAGCGCGCGGATAGCTCCCGCCACCTCATCGACCGTTATGTCTCCATCAAGATCATCCCTATCTACGTCAGAAAGACAGGGCAAAGCGATATCGCGCAAGAGGTCACGCGAGTCCTCGGGCGGCCTATCCGACACTGAGGCATAAACCATACGGAAATAGTCCGAGAAACACTGTACAATCCTCTCAGGTTCCACAATCACCTCTCCCCCCTCTCCCGCCAGCTCCGGCACTACTCTATTAACCCGTTCTTTTTTGTCCAGCCAAGCTAGGAGTTTCCCGGCCTTGTCACCAACATCATACAGGCGGCCCTGCTGTTCCCTACTGAGGGTCTTAGCGGCATTCGTCACCAGGTCCTTATACTCGGCTTGCTTCAAGCTCAGCTCATGCAGTGAGGCCTCTGTAACCTCCTCCTCTAGCGCTCCCTCCAAAGCCACGATCTCCTCCTCCACCTGCATAACCTCGCCATCTCTCCGCCGCTTGGCTGCCACTACAAGGGAGAGGGCCTCCCCTCTCAGCACGGTCTTAAATGCTTCCCACAACGACACTGCCGAGTCCACGGACCCCTGATTGTCCTTGAAAAAATTATCAACTGTCTTCAACAGTGCGCTGCGCATCTTGGGGTCTCGAAAGTACCAGGGGTTAATAGGAGCCCCCCTGCCCCCACCCTCGCGGCCGACATCCAGCCTGACCCACACTGGCGAATGGTCCGATATGCCACGCGCCATGTGCCTGGCCTCAGACACCAATGAGGCGTGCGCAGCCAGAGTGAGCAGGTAATCAATCCTAGAGAGGCTACCATGCGCCCCGGAGTGGAAGGTGTATTGGCTCTGTGTGGGGTGCCGGAGCCTCCAGCAGTCTACCAGGCCGAGTGTGTCTAGAAAGTCTGGAAGCCACTTCTGAGCCCCCCCAGTGTCTCTGGGCGGGCACCTATCCAGCAGCCCAGAGCCGACAGCATTGAAATCACCCCCCACCACTAGCATACCCCCCGGGAGATCCAGCAAGGCCCTACCCAGATCTGTAAACGTGGAGGCCTGCAGGGCTGGAGGGACATAAACCGAAACTAAAACCAAAGTTCTTCCTTCCCACCTCCCCGCCACCGCCACAAACCTCCCCCTATCATCAACAATGGTGGAGTTCACCTCAAATGGTAGCGAGGCTCTGACTAGGATGCCCACACCCCTGGACCCGGAGGAGAATCCCGAATGAGCTATGAATTTATAACCCTTCCTATTAAGAGCATAGCACGTGTTACCTATAAGGTGTGTCTCCTGCAGTAGGGCAACATCCGGCAATGACCGTTTCAAGAATTGCAAGACTATCCCGCGCTTAATGCGATCCCCCAAACCATTAACATTCCAGCTAATAACACTTAAACCCCTACCCCCCATCCCCAAACACAAAGAGGCCCACCCCACACCCGAAGAGCCACCATGGAACAATCCTGAAAATGATCACTACGCCTTGCAGAAACGAACCCCCCAACAACAAACCCAAAATCCCAACTATCCCCCCCACCCTGCACCCCTGCTGCAGCTTACAAAGCCCCCCCAACTTGCAGTGTGCCTGTCGCCCTACCAAACCCAAAATCTACAAAAAGCACCCTAAGGGAGGAAAGAGCTCCCCTCGTCCTCCCGCAACCCTCCGCATTTACTGCACTCTGTTCAAGTCATTATCTAGAGTCAAATCGAGTCAGTCCGGCTCCGAAGGCATCAACCTTGCCCATCCCGGCCACTGTCCCCGTCTGCGGCAGTGTCCTCGCCCGTCCGTCGTCGGGGCAAAGCGTCCAGCCATTCATCGGCCATGGCAGGCGACTCAAAGAAGAATGTTCGGTCTTCGTACACCACACGTAATCTGGCAGGGAAGAGCATGGCATACTTCAGATCCCTCTCCCGAAGCCGCCGCTTCACCCCCAGGAAACCCTGCCTCTGCCTCTGCACCTGCTGGGTGAAGTCAGGATAGAAATTCACCGACGCGTTCTGGAAGGGGACCGGGCCCGTCACCCTCGATGCTTGCAGGATAGCGTCCCGATCTCGAAAATGAAAGAGCCGGGCGACAATCGGCCTCGGTGGGGCTCCCACCTTGGGCCTCCCACCCGGCACTCTATGGGCCCTCTCAACTGCGAAAAACTTCCCAAGACCCTTAGGCTGCAGATGGTTAAGCACCAAGTCCTCCACGAGCAGGTCTACAGAAGTCTCGTCCGAGGACTCCGGGACCCCGATAACGCGCACGTTGTTGCGCCTGGCCCGGCTCTCAAAGTCCTCCAGCCGACGGGCGGAGAGATCACTCTCGGTCCGCAGCCTACGGACCTCGGTCTGTAGTTCCGAGACATCATCAGCGAGGCCCGTGGTCTTGAGGTCCAGGGTTTTAACTCGTTCATTCGTTTTGCCCAAATCCGCACGGATCAGGTTAACGTCCACCAAGATGGTATCCACTTTGTGCGCCAGGGCATCAAACTGTCTCCCAATCGAAGTCTGCATCCCTTCGAGCGCGCCCATGACATCCTGCAGCGAGAGCTCCGGGGCCAAGGGTGAGGCAGTCTTCTGTGCATCCGGCGACTGGCTCGATCCACCCGGTGACCCCTTCTGCTGGGCATAGCGGTCCATATTATTGGCTTGAGTATAGGCTCCCCGCCTGGTAGCCTTAGGCTTCAGCCGATCCACCTCTGCTTTGCCCGACATGGTTGGCACCAAGCAGGTCGGTTCAAAAAAGACGGCCCTCTCTCAGCGAGAGGAATCAGGAGTGATCAGTTCTGCAATGGGCCGCCAGAGTAGAGTGCAGAGCGTCCAAAGGATAATAAAGCAGCCGAGAGCACTCCCGGGGCAGGGCAAACAAAGGGCGAGAAAGTGAAAGTGAAAGGACGGGGACCTCCGTCCGATAGTTCACACCTCGCCTGGCCGCTGTTGTTCAATTAGAGGTCGGGCATCCTGCCAACGCTAGCCCCTGGCATCCCTCGGAGATAGGCCTCAATCTTCCGCCATGCATAACTCCGGTTCCCGGTGGGCGATTCGACCTCGGGTAGCATCAATCGCCTCCCTGACGAGTCATCTGCACGATGCCATGCATACAAACAGGATTAGAGACAGGATAGTCGACGGAGGGCGCGAGGGTCTCGGGAGCTCAAAGCTCACGCGGCCATCTTGGTCAAGCGCTAGGCTCCTCCATTATGGAGTATCTTGATGAGCAGAGAGGTCTGAAGCACTCTTTCTGCTGGAGAAGAAAGACAAGGGTTGGAAGCTGGTCATAAATTTAAGAGGTTTGACCATGCCAGCTTCAGATTTAATTCAGGAAGCCTTATAGGGCATTGTCTTTGTCAACTTTAGCAAGGTCAACAAAGACAGTCTATGATGTATTTGGTGTGAACATGACTGCTTTTAGATCTCACAATATGTGTGGCAAAGGCAAGCAAAGTTTATATATCTGGTAGAAGATAAATAGATGTCTTAAAAGGACATCTGGAAATCACTGTGACAGGCTTCGGATAAAGAACAGGGTTTAATAAAAGAAAGAAATAACAACTTTTTAAAACATTCTGCCAGTATTTCAAGGACCCATTGGGGAAATGTGGTGATGGTATTGTTTTTTTCCAGAAGGACAATAATTTGGTGAGGACGGGTCAAGGATGGGGTTTGAAGGTCAAAAAGGCGTATTTCGGAATCATCATGGTTTGCTGGAGAAGGAGGAGGTAATTTATTTTCGGAGTGTGTGCTGAATAGGTAAGATATGGAATCGTGGATATTATTTTCTGTTTAACTTTTTGTCTGTTACTGTACCTTGTGGGTCTTTAAGGTTATCTGCTGAGGTTCTAGTATTAAAAAGATGTGGTTTTACTGCCCCAGCTGCCGACTTTGGAACTGGGAAGGCAGGTTTGAGTGCCGGCATCGGCTTGACATCCTGTGATTCTGGGCAAATCACTTAATCACCGAGTGCCTAAAAAAATGCTGGCCTCTGTATCTTTAATATCTAGATGATCTGAAAATCCCTTTGAAAACTCGTAATTGTCCATGTTTATGAAGAGTCATACTCCATATAGAATCTATGCAGTTCCAGCAAGCACAGTGCACAAATTGTAAATATATATGGTGTACTCGATAGCAGCCTCCAATGTCTATTTAGCTGGAAAGCTTCCGACAGTCTTTCCAGAAAACATGTATCTGGTAAGTGTTTCAAATGCAACATATAAAACAATTGTTCAAGATAAAATATTTAGTAGTTCTTGACATTGGGATTCTTCACAGTATTGTTATAAAACATACTTTATCCTTCTCTGCAGTTCTACAAGGCTACATGCTTAGTGTAATTTACTACTGCCAATTTTTAGTTCGAGCCAACTAGACAGCGCATGTGCTGTCTGTTGTGTGACATACTGTGGGTGTACCAGAAACATAGAGGAGCTTGGAGCCTGCCCCTTCCTTACCTCTGGTTGGCTTTCTTGTCACTCTCATTTGCATGCTTCTTATGCGTGTCCCAGCTTCCCAATCTTGTGGTTGTACCTTCTGTGGAGCATTGCATCTTTACGATGTCTTTGATTGACTGGCATGTCTGCTTCCACTGCTTGCTTTTCAAAAAACTAATTTTTATTTTGTGTTAAGCGGTCCACAAGAGTGCATGTGTTTTTGAGCTGTCTACTTCATGTACTTGCACTCTTCCTGTGTGCTCCTTCCATGTTACACTCAACTGTGTGCTTCTTCCCATACCCTCATATTGGGCTCGCCCTCGTGTACACTCACTTACCACCCCTCACCTTCCCACAGAGACCCTGCTTTCCTTTTCTACTTGTTTTACCTTATAACACTGTTGTGGCGCTGATAAGGAACTTACACCCCAACTTTTAATTTAACGGAAAAGGATCAGAAACTGACAAAAATGGCATCTAACTGCACAAAACTGTATGTTAATCGCAGACAGCGATCTTGAAAGAGTAAAAATATCTCTGGTATATGCATAATCCCTATGCCAAACATCATCTCTTCTGCAGAAACGGCCTAATGTTACTACTGTGTTTGAAGGTATTGAAGTACTCTAAAATTATTTTTAGAATAAATATTACTAAATAAAAGTAAGTTGTGCATGTCGGTAATGCTATTATGCTTTAATTAGCTTCTTCTTTCGGTTCAGAGAAAGAATAAAAGCGGATTGTAGTCTGTTTTCTTCTGAAAAATGTGCTCTCCTTCATCGAGACAGCTTATGGTGGGCATCATCTTGTTATTGCATACATTCCCTTTTCTGAGAAGTGGGATGACATGCTTGGGGGCCACTGTGCCTGTTTGTTGGCTGTGCTTTCACTGCCAGAAGCCAGAGCCATACAGTTTCCTAGTTCCTTAGCCAGGAATTCTGGGAATTGCACTGTTGGTTTCATAATAACTACATATCCTAGAATGCAACGTTAATTAACTGGCTTGAGTAAGGATCTAAGAAATGTTAGAAATTTGCAGATAAATCTTGGTTGTTAGAGAGTTCTGACACCACAAATAAAGATGTGGTAGTGTTGGTTAAGGACTGTAGAAACTCAAAGAAACACATGCACCAGTGTTCCAGGCTCCATGTGCATCTTGCACCATAATGTGGCAAAACTTCTGCAAAGTTCGTGCTCGGCTGTTGAACCAACTCATACCCTGCTCTCTACCTCATATTTGTTTATACAGTAGCCTTCTCCTTATGGGAAGTAAAGCACGTACTAGAAAGATGTATAGCGTAAGACAAGCATGTTCAAGCATATTCGATGATTCAAACTAGGTACACTATGACGACTGATGGGCGGCCACCTCCTGTCCTGACAAAGCTAGAATTGCTAATGGAGTTGGAAGTTGAAGTAATTTCTATAGAGGTAGGCGAGCCAGAGAATTAATTTGAAGAGCCAAACCACAGCCAAGCTTGGAAGTCTGACTTGGCTCTAAAAGCCAAATTAAAAACCCGTTTGGCAAAAAATCATTAAGTTAAACTTCTCACAAGCTCTCATTCTCCCTCATCTCTTGTCTGGTTTGTCTTTCTTTCTCTTTCTCTTTATCTCTCTCTCTCTCTGTTTGCCCCTGTCTTTCACTCACTCCTCTCTATCTTTATTTTCTCAATTTCTTCTTTTTTTCCATGGTCCATCTGTCTCTGGCTGGCTTTCTTTCGCTCTTGCTCCTAGGAACAGCTTTTGCATGGGCAACATAATGGCAACCTCGCCAGCCTGCTCCATTGCAAATGTCCCAGAGCCTACACACCGAAAGGTAGAGTATTGTTGACCCGTGATTGCCTGCAGACATCCAGGTTCCCCCTCTCTCATGGAAAAGATGAACAGCAAAAGTGGTGAAGTCTTTGTTTTCCCCTCACTTCCATATCATTCTCTAAACCCCCTGCATGAAGCAGAGGAGGAGCAGGGCAACGCCAAGAGCTTTATGGATTTTGAATATGTAAGTGTAGAAAGCAGATCCTCATGGGCTGGTCAGTCTCTCCTCTGCTACACCCAGGAGAAAGATGTGATATGGGTCGTTTTAGGTTCGAGGGTCCAAAAGGACCTCAGCCTAAACCAGAGTTAGGCATCTGGCTTGAGTCAGGCTAGAACCTTTAGTGACTCTCCCACATCTAGATTTCTGGAGCAACCTTGGACCTTCATTAGAGGAATCTAAACCAGCTAGTCTTGGGTGAAAAAATGGAGGGTTAACTTGCCAAAATTAAATGGAGTTGAATGTTTCCTTTAGAACCAATTACCATATCCGCTCTCAATGATGAAAGGCAAGATATTATTGATAGTGAGATTAGGTTCAGTGTTCAGAAAGATTTGGTTGTAAGGCGATACCATGTTATCACACAACACACTTTCACTGGCATGGATGCACACTGTAAATAAGAGATCACGAGTACCTTTTCTTTTTTAATTACCATCTGCACATGAAGCAGTTTTTGCAACGTTCCTCTGTTAACCCAGCATCACCTGGGTTGTCTGGCCTGTATACTAATGGGATTTGAGTTTACTGACCAGGAGTAGCTCCTCCATTAGGGTGGAGGAGCTTCACCCCACTAATTGAAAATGCCCCAGCAATGAAAAATAAAACGGTAATAAAGTTAATTTGTTACCATTTTCGTTTTCACTAACCTGCGTCCTGAGCCGAGTGTCAGGGTGGGGCTGGGCCATTGCTGCTGAGTGGAAGTAGCAAGGAGGAATGGTGGGCTGGGCACTTAAGTTTAAAGTGTTTATGTTACTTTGGTCAGCTGTCTTGTGACAGCCAGCCAGACATGCACACTTTAAACCTCTCCTACCCTGCACAGGCCCCCAGCACTCTTGGGAGCATTGAGAGAACTATCTCTATCCAATCCTGGCACTTCTCTCATTCTGGTTAACAGCATGAAAGCAGCGTCTTGACAGGTTAGGGCAGTTGGTTGGGGCCCACGCTGGATGGGAGAAGAGCACAGGGTGTGGAGAGAGGACGTGCAGCAAGGTAAGTGAGTGTTTTTAACTTTTTTGTAACTTTATTTAAAGTGCACTAATTCACCAACATGCATTACATTAACGTTTTAAAGTTAAGCATTTTAATTTGAAAACGATAATGTAATTCATGTCGTCAATTTAGTTAATGTTAATTGAATGCATGCATCCATCCATTGCCTGCCCCACCACTTTCCGTGGTTGCTCCCAGTTTGGAGAATTAAGACAGCTGAGGCACCGGGAGACCAAGCCATTTACCTAGGAACATACATTATGATGAGGCAAGATAGTTAAAAATCACAAAAATCTGGAGATCTAATCAAATTGTAGGCAGTACATCTATGCTTGCATGGGCCTCATTATTTTTGGCAAATCGCAAATGAATGGAAAAGTTGTATTGAAAGATTGCTATTATGCATGTATGAGATTGGTCCAAAATCAAGTTAAAATGTGACATTATTTTTTTTAATGGCCATGTATTTTGAACACTCTGTGGTATGCTGGCTGTAGATGTGGTCCAGCTGCTAACATGGCGACATTAGATTAAAAACCTCTGTTTTATAGATTGTGGTTTTCCTGCTTGTTCATTAGGTGTGAATATGGGAAAATGTATGTCTCCCTGTACCTCAGTACCTATGTCTGCAAAAGGTGGGAGTACCTAGAAATTACCTAAATGCTGGTGAATGAGTCAACATATCTTTACATTCATGAATAATCAAAACCATAGGATGTGATGGCAGACGAGTGTTTACATTTCATTCAGTGTCATATTTTTGCTTAATTGGTAGACAGACCATCTGTTGTCTTCATAGTTGTAGCTTTAGTTGTTTCTGTCTACTTGTCACATAAGCATGAATAGTTCATAAAGTACTGTTTCATTGCATCTTGTAGTTTTTCCCTCAGTTTAAATGCACAACTAAGTAGCAGTGTCATGTGCCCGGGTTAGAGCTTGTAGGACATAGTGCCATTTTACATGTACGTGCTTCTTTCTTAAAGTTGCCTCCACTTTGTCATATCGACATCTGACACAAATTAGTTTCTTGGAAACACCGACCTTGCTAACATGGAAAACTGTGTGAGAACACTATCACATTGCCTTGGCATTATGTGCAAGGCCCTCATGTGCGTTATATGAATGTGTTATTATTACGTTCATATGGTGACACAACTATCTGTGAAACACAAACAATGGCAGCCTGATCACAATCTCGGCCCAAGGCAAGGATGCCTTTATCTATATATAACCTTATGTTTCCAAGAATAATCAGAAGAGACACTTCTGCTGACTCCGAGGGGTCCAGGCATGCTGAAGCTTTCACCCAGCAGCTGACTGACATCTCTGTGAGGGGTGTCTATTTCGTGACCAAGACGCGGTCCTACACTCTTACCCACCAGGTAACAGGGTTAGATCATCCAAAAGGGGGTTTCTTGGCAGAACATACATTCACACCCTAGACACATAGGTTAGGGTTTGCATTGCAGAAATTAGCTAGATTGTTATAATATTGTATATGCCTGCAGATATAAATTGTCTCAGCAAGATGGTGGAACTCTTCGTTTTATTCACCGTCTAGACACTTATTATAACTTTCGTCTGCTACTGTCTATTCATCATTGCAGCACGTTTTCTATACATGAATCAGACCAGACAGTAGACCACATGTGTTGTATTGCAGGCCATGAATTTTGTTATCCTCTTCTCTTTTGTGAGGCCCTTAATCTCGTATGAGATTACTTTTTTGCAGTTACTATAGGCCTTACATTTCACAAATGGGAAAGAACCCTGGAGATCTAGTAATCTGGAGTGTTGCTTTATTATCGGTAAGTGACTCTCCATTAGATGGTCTTTTATTGACTGTGATCTTTCAAAAGTCATTCCCGGTTGATAGAGCACGTCTTTCCCTATTTCTGCATCTGATTTTATGATTCTCCAATTCTTTCTCAAAGTGGCTCTGATCTTGTTTGCTGCATTGGAATAGCGTGTGATCATTCTAAAGTTATTTGTCACTCCTTCTTTCTTCTGTCTACGTTCATACTGCAGAAGTTCTGCCCTATCTTTTTCAGCAGCTTTTCTTTGTGCTATCTTTAAGGTTTTCTGTGGATATCCCCTCACTTCAAAACGTTGTATGCTCTCTTCTGCTGCCTGTACATAATCACACTGCCTCGAGCTTTTTTTTTTTAATTCGTAAAAGTTCCCCAAAGCGGATACTTTTAATATGATTCATTGGATGGCTACTGCATCCATGTAGGACAGAGTTCCCCACCGTTATTTTTCTATACAAGGCTGTGTGGATCTTGTTTGAGCTTATGAATATCCTTAAATCCAAAAAGTTCACCTGGGTAGTACTCATTTCTCCAGTGAACTTCAGATTCAGGCAGTTGTCATTAAGGCAGGAGACATATTGATTAGCTGATTCTTGGGACCCTCTCCAAATTATGAAGAGGTCATCAATATATCTCCTCCAACAAACAATTTTGTCTACCCACTCATCCATAGTGTCAGCCCAGGCCACCCGCTTCTCCCACCAGCCCACAAACAAGTTTGCATAGCTGGGGGGGAAGCAGGTGCCCATTGCCGTGCCCTGTATCTGTTTATACCTTTTTCCTGGAAAAGAAAGATGTTTATACCTTTTTCCTGGAAAAGAAAGATGTTATTATTTAGGCAGAAGGCAATAAATTCCACCAACTTGTTGTTATGTTCCAGGTATTTTAAGGGCCGTCTTTTCAAAACATATTTTATCGTCTCCAGTCCATCAGTGTGCCTGATACTAGTGTATAGATTTGATACATTTAGTGTGATCATCAGGAAATGTGGTTCCCAATCAATTCCCTGAATTTGTCTCAGGAAATCTTTTGTGTCCCGCATTTATGAAGCCAATTGTGACACAAAGGGAAACAAGAAATAATATATTTTCAGTCAGGCCTCCTATTGAGGAGACTATTGGTCGTCCCGGTGGGCTAGTGGCGTCTTTGTCGAATTTGGGTAAAATGTGGGGATCCTTGGATGCTTGTTCTGTAAAAAGTAGAATTCTTCTTTCGATAGAATGCCCTTACTAAGCCATTTCTGGATCATTCCTTCAAAAGCATGTATACTCGACATGTAGTCCATCTCAGTTGTGAGGAAGTAGTTATCTTTGTCATTGAGCTGTCTATAAGCCTCCTTACAGTAGTTTTCTCCCATCTGCAAAACTATATTCCCACCTTTATCAGATGGTTTCACTATGATTAATTTATCTTCTTTCAAATTCTTTATTGCTTGTCTTTGATTGTATGTAAATATCGATATTTACATAGGTTCTTTATATATAACAGATCTTCGATTTCGGGCATGACTTAGCCCTGGGAATTCCCATTGCATCCAGCGCAATATACTGGAGCACTTATATTGGATTTTTACTACGCAATGTTTTGAGCTTTTCACTTTACTTAAGGTGAGATCGCAGTCCTAACAGACACACTCCTCTTATCTTTCTTCAGTGCCATGAGCAGGCATTTTACCCTTCTGTTAATTATTCTATCTCTCTGGCCTTACAGGCTGTTCCTATTTTTCTCATGACCATGGTGTTCTCATGGGTGGGGAGCTACTCCTTTGCTAGGATTTTTAAAGTATTTTTTAAGGATTTGTATGTTGTTTTAAATAGGGTGGTATTTTCCTGTGTTCTTTCTGCACAGGAATTGATATATGTATGGTTCCATCTTTTGAGATGTGGTGTTGTCTATTAAATGGTGTCTTTTCATTTCTTTACATGTTTTATTATAAATGTGTTTGATTGTTTTTGAATTATTGTGAGTAGTAAATTGTGAGTCTTTGTTCGAGTCCTGTGCCGTTTTGTACTGTATTTTACTTGTGATTTTTGTTTGTGGTTTGATTTGTTTTTTTCTTGTATGTCATATTCAGCCCTGATGAAGTTCGCCTTCTGAGCTGTATGTGCTATTAACATATGGGAAATATCAAGTTGAAATAAAAATGTTTGATACAACAAGAGTGTTTTGGACTTCATTGCCTGGTGCACCTCGCCTCTAGTAGCATATATATATATATATATATATATATATATATATATATATATACACACACACACAAAACCATAGAAATTCAGCAGTTAAAGTTATCTCAAGTAACTATAACTTGTGCCCTAAGGTAACTATAACTCACACCCTCGCCATGCACTGCTAATTACCCCACATTTTACATCACTGATGACATCTTCTATGCCATCATTGATAATATAACTGCAGCATTTGCAGTGAAATTATTGATGAGAAAACGGTGCGTGGCAGGGTTATGAGTTATAATTACATTAGGGCATTAGTTACAGTTACTTGAGATAACTATAACTTTTGAATGTCTATGGTTTTGTGTGTATGAAATCTGAACAAAACTACAACATCCCTATAACCTATATATATAATTTGTACTTTTTATGTTTTTAAAAATTTTAGTACTCATTCCATAGGTTTTCAAAAACTGAAAAGTTTAAAAGGTGTATTGTTTCCAGGGCCCACTCTATTGGCTTTGCCAGTTCTTTTTTAAAAAGGTATTCAGGCACATTTGCCCAAAGCCTTTCATCGTTATTCTTAATGTATATTGATTAAATCCAGCTAAAAAGGTACGATAAAGGAGAAAAAACATTAGGGATTTATTATATTTGAGCATATTCATTTGTGCTGTTACTTGCAAATATTTAGGCAAGAAAGAGGTGCAGGTGAGCAAACCGCTACGTTTGCCTCCATTTTAGCCATTATGTTCTAAATGAAATGGACAAAAAGAGTGGAATGGGAATGAGGAATGTGTGTGCTTATTTGTTTGCAAAGCCTGGCTTTCACAAAGGCTAATTACTTTTAAATGACTGAGTTATAGAATATCTATTTTTGTTTAAAGAAAATGCTGATCATACATTAATTCAAAAGCAGCTGAGTTAGCTCTATAATCTCTTTTTAACTCGGGCCGAAAGACTCACAGCAGCCTAGAAGTAAAAAAAATAAATCCCAATTAAAATAGATATATAAAAATACAAATATACATACATATAGGAGCTTTCTGTCGGCACCCTTCATCCATTGATCTGTTCGAATGTCATCCACATATTCCTTCTGTCCACCACAACAAACAGCATGGGGCACAGGGTCACTTCAACCATTGGCTCTCTTTACTGTGAGTGATGGCATTTTGCTTGTGCATACCTGCACAGCTGTCTAAAAAGTAATCCACGTCAGTACCAAGGCTAGTTGGCCAATCTATATTGTCATTTCTATTTTCATTTCATTTCTTTTATATTTATGTTTCTGGCATGTCAATTTTTAGTTATTTGTTTTTAAACATATGCATTTTTATTTGTTATTTATTTTACATTTTACTGCTTATTGCACTTTGCTAAATAAATAAATAAATAAATAAATAAATGCAGCGTTGTCAATGCTTGTTGAAAACATTGTAGTCATAAGATAACTCTTTCTTGTTTCTACCAGGGCCGTGCATTCACAGAAAAGATGCTTCTTATCTTGTAGTGATGAACTAGTAAGTTGAACGATTCAGTTCTCTCTCGAAACCTTTTACCTAGCACCCTCATTCCACTCAATTTGTAGGCAGTCCTCAAACTAGGAATTACCTTTTCATATCTGGCAACAAGTTAGCTCTACAATACGATCACATTTGTGCAGCGAAAATTACTTTATACATATGCTTCTTTGTGCAGCAATGAAAATATTCAGAATTGAAATTTTCCTATAGGATTATTTGAAAATGTTGTCCACAGTATTATTCAGAATTGAAAGTTATTTGTACTACAGGGCCCTTAAAGAATCCGCATAGAAAGGTTTGCTAGTATTTGTATGAATGCTGATGGTACACTCAATTTCTCCAGTTTTTTTGTATTGTCGCAATTGATCAACTAAATCAAATGACGTACTGAATTATATATAGCAAACATACTGGCATCGGTTTTTATTTACAGTGAATTTAGAAGTTAGTGTGCGCAGAATCGTAATATTATCTTGTGTGATGAAAATTATCTACCATTTTATTGTTTTATTAGGGTTATTCTTTGTGCAGACTCCCAACTCTGGATATAAAAGGGCAAAAATGTGCTTAAGATTTTCCCAGGTGAATAAAATATATTACTTATGCAGTAGTTTTCTGGTCAAATATGTTTGCTATTTTCAAATATTGGAATTAGACTATCCTGGGAGGATGTTGGCACTGGTCTTTTTTCTAGACATCAGTGGAATAATATGGCCAGAAACATTGGCCAGTCACTGGCATTTACCTGAATCGCACATCTCGAGAGATCATCGAGCACTTGTCTCTTTGCAGATTTTAAGATCAAAATTAGATGTGTTTTTACCTTTTTAACAGTAGATAGAGCTTTCCACGTTGTTGAGGACTGTGATAATTTGATAGCTTGTTTTTTTCATCTTTTACGGAAGACTAAAGACTGGAGCTATAGTTTCTGTTTAACCTCTGGAGAGGATTCCCAGACATATCTTGGCATTATTTTCTTTAATGTCTGCAAACATCTCTGCATAGACTTTATCTTTTTTCAAAATCAATGTTTTTCTTTTTTTTGTTTTCATGCGTAATGTGTGCAATTTTTTTATGTTGTCTTATAATTGTCAAACAACTTGATCTATCCATATTTTTAATTGTATGTGATCAATTTCAGGATTAGTGATGCTTGACCTATTATAAAGCTGATTCTGGTCCTTGTATATGTTTTCCTTAATGCGGTATTGCAGAGATTTCCCATAAATTCTACTTAAGGTTTTTTATTAAATTGGTGTTTATCAAGACTTTGTTGAAAGACACTTGAGAGAGAGTGGGTGTGTGTGTGCGCACCATGTTTTTCTAGTTTCTGCACTCCTTAGCAACTAAGGCTGTTCTACCTCTCATACCAGCACCCTATACTCAGGAAGCACATTCAGGCACTCCAGTTCACAAAGAAGCGCAATACAATCGCCTTTCATCAATTGATGTAACCATGAAAGTATTCACTGGGTCCTAAACTTACAACTGGTAGACATGTTCCAAGGCTCAACATAATTTTGTTAATATTACGGCAGATGAAAGTTTGGCACGGTGTCCTGAAAGAGGCGAATCCTGCCCCTTTAGATCACTACAGCTGAACAACTATAACTACAACATGCATGCAATTTAGGAAAAATTCACGTAATCCCATGTGGAACCTACATGTGTTTTTCTAACTTGTGTCAGTGTTCTTTATATGCTGTTTTCAGTACAGTGTCTGTTCTGTGGGGTCGGCAAAGATTGAACAGCACTGGTCCCCACCTGTAATATCACAGATGAACAGAAATGATGGAATGGAATGCTTTTTCATGATAAACACCCCGTAGTGAAGAAAAATTAGTTCCTGCATTTACACCACTCACGTTTTATTATCTCATTCTCTTGCTAAGTAGGTGCCGTGTGCCCAGGTATTAATAATGAGCTTGCTTTGCCTTTGGACTGACACTGCACTTCACTGATGAGGCCCAATAAAAAAACAAATATGTCTGCGATAACAGATTGCTTGTGCTCTCATGCAGAGTAGATGGGGTTTACGGTTTCGGTTTGAGTGAGCCTTTATGGTAGATCCAAGAAAGATTTAGAGACGATGGACCTCTTCTGTAATGTCATAAAGTAGCTAAAGTTCTGTGTAGAATGCTTCCTAGGGAAGTACCCAGTGTTTAGGAATTGTTGCCTAAAGTATTTCCGTCCATCTTCTACTCTTGCCCCTGTTTAATAGTTTAGGAATCTATTTTCTCCAGAACAGACCAACGCAGGGTGTGTGGAGGATCTGCCACACACTTCAATTGCATGAAGCAGCTCCTCAAGCATCAAGGAATTGCCCTGTCTGGTATACATCCACTCCTACCAGCAAGCTTTGTCTCCAAATATAAGATGCTTTCTGATACCAAAGACAGACAACCCTCCTAACCTTTCCAGATGTTGGCAAGTAATCGCTGCAAACTAGGGCTGTTTTTTTTTTTAAATACGTATCATTGCCGCTAAGAGCGTCTTAGAAAGTATGTAGCAATGTTCATACATTCACTTGGAGCAATGCTGTGTTTGACTGAAGTGGGTTGCTACCATAGCCCAGATTCACTTTTGATTAGCGCAGATGTGTGTGTGACATCAAGCTGTACATGGTAATTTAAAGTGGCATAAATGGGCGCACAAATTACCTTTGATGCACAAAAGGACGGCTTGTCGGTTAAAGTCCAAATCTAATATACTGCTGCGATCCAACCGACTCATTACGATGTGTGCAGTCGGACGCAGCAGTCTGAGGAACCGACCAACGCAATCTGTCGGTCTGTCAGAAAGGCTTCATAATCTCTTAAGACGTTGACTTGCATTTCCCATCAGGATTATAATGTCAGTTTCCGACAGCCTTTCCATGTCGGCCTTTCCTACATGGGCACCCTACCCTCTGGCCCTCCACAACTAGTAATTTGCTACTTGCCACAGAAATGTTAAAGGCATGTGTACGAAATGTAACAGGATTTATTGAACTATATGAAATAAACAAGAGAACATAACTTAACAGCATACAAAAAGCTAATTAATATGACTGAAACTCAAAAGGGCACAAAAAGAGTGAACGCAGAATAAAAAAAAACAAAGTCCAACACATAAACATCACGTTATAATTATGCAGCACAAACAGAGGCGCCAAATATAAAAACAAAAAACATCAATACCACAACAAAATGGCAAACAGAAAAACTGCATAAAGATTCTTATCACACATTACCACTTCCAGAAACCTGCTTTCGTAATACAGTGATAAAAGGTGTTAGCACAAAGCATGCCTTCATTAATCTTACCACCAGTAGCATGAAATAGTGTCAGTCACAAATGTTTTGTGATTTGGCCCTGGGATCATTTTGTATGGATGGGTACTCAAGACTTTTGGACCCACTGAATGTCTTGAGAATCATCAAGTGACTCAACAGAACCACTGGTTGCGGCTGGAGAACACAATGGAATTCAGCACAGCAGAGGTCAACAAGGGACAGAACAACGCTGAGCCACAGGCTACGGTCAACAGAGCATGGAGAAGGCAGACTCAGACAGGACCTGAGGGAGAGGAGCACAGGAGGAATGTTGGATGAACCAGAGATTCTGGGAGGGGCACAGAAGAAACAGTACAGCAGATGGTGCTAGGAGGTCAGTAGGAATGTAGTGCACGTGAGGGGATGAGTACCATTGGTGGTTACAGTATTTGCAGAGGTCCCTCTATAATACAAGGACATGGCACTGCTGGTAGCATGTTTATAAATCCGCTGGCGTTGCAATCGTTCAGGTAGAAGATAGTGAATAGGTGTGCCAACCTATAGCCAAAGGTGTTTGTTCAGAGATGTACCAGTAAGGGAGTTGCTGCAGAGTACATAAATACATAATTGCAACTGCATGAACCATAGCATGTCTGATGTGCCAAGTTAAATTGTGCCACTGAATCACTTAGTAAATAAAAATAGATCTGATAATTGAATAAGATAACAAATTTGAACTAAAAAAGGACATCGACTTTAATAAATCCTAGTAGCAGCTAGCGAACCAATATGTTTACACAGAAGAGAGATCTTGGTTTTTTTTCTTGAAAATGAAGACAGCTAGGAAGAGAACTTGAAATGCCCTTTATAAGATGAAACATGTCATCTGAACAACAACGTTCTAAATTTTATAATGTTAATTTTACATGCTCCTTGTACAGAAAATGTTTCCAATTGTTATAGCCTCACAGTGCTGTGGGTTTTCTTGTGTATACATCCTCACACAAAGTTGCTCTTCGTCAATGGTGTAGCAAGGGGGGGCAGGAGGGCGGTCAGCCCTGGGAGGAACGAGTTTTGGGGGCGGCGGTCTTCCTCCCCGCTCTTATGGGGAGCAGGCACAGGAATAGCCAGCAACCCCCCCACTACTACATGCAGCCGCCGTGGGGCAGCAAAATGCAGGGGCCGCCATGGGCGACAGAAGGTCTAGCTATGCCACTGTCTTTCATGTAGAACATGGCCTGGTTGTATGCTGAATCACTACCTGGTGCATGCGATGCAGTTTGGGGGCATTCATGTCACTAATGGGTATGAGATTAGGCACTTTAAATAAGAATGATCTTTTTGCACTTATTAACGAGAGAGGAGTCCTGAGGAATTTGGGTGTTGGATTAATCAAATTTTACACCTACATTTAAAGAGAGCCTTAAACAGCCACATGAAATACAATTCACAACTAATAACGCAATCCTGCAAGCACATACACAATTCAACTTCAAACTTTGCTAAATCATTACGATTGCTTCCTTTAAGTAAGTGTCAATGCTGCCCTTATCCAGAACTAATATGACCTTTTCCTCATGGTCCTGCGATTCTCTCTGCAGGATTGTATGGAATCAACTGCCAAGCATTGATGCGCTCCCTGGAAACATGCTTTAGCTTTTAAGATTCAGGAATATAATGGTTCCTCTTCTACCTTGCAAACGTCCACCAACTTATCCAGATGGGAACTTAAAGATCACAGAAAATCCCTATCTCTGATGGAGTATACCAGAGCTCCAGCCTCTCTAGCTTTATCCTTGTTGAAGTTGGAGAACAGGCTCCTCATAGAAAGGTCTGGAGCCATTGAGGTAGGAGGCAAGTTCTTTATTTCATGTTAGGCCATTAGTTCACAGCTACAGCAGGTAGGTCCTGTCAGAGGACCATGCTCCCTCCAGGTGTGCATACCTCCTAACTTGCAGTGCAGGTCACACTCCAAAATTCAAATTCATCATTTCCTCTCAGTATTCCAGGCACCAGCTCTGACATACAGGGAATCAGAACACGCAAGACCACAATAGTCAATACCACCATGAATCCCTTCAATCCCTACTCAGCAACAACAGCATCAAGATCCATCAATATGCTAACAACGTGCAATTCTGACTCAGAATCTCTTCAATGTGCAGCACTTAATGACTCAAAACCTGCCCTGATCTCATCCAGAACCTATGGCTCAATTTGTCCTGCTTGCCAATATAACAGAACAACCTCAAATCTAAGCATACCTACACAACATGAACCTAGACAGCTTCACTTTTCAAGTGACAACCAAGAGTTAGAATACTGGTAGACTGAGGCAAACAAATATATGATGAAATATCACAAGGCAGCCCCTCTCCGTCTATACCCCTGAAGCACCAGAATCGGGAACAAACTATCCATTCATATCCGAACTTCTCCTAGCCTCCTGCAATTCATAAAGGAATTGATCACACATCTTTTCAAGGAACACTACCAAATTACACAATATAAACCAATGTATGACCTGCTTTATTGGGGGGAAAAAATCACACATTTTATCCAGAGCTCTTAGCTGCGCCTGAGCTCCCCATTGCTCTCCGGCCAGTTTTGAGCTATCCAGGTTTCTCTACATACTTAAATACATATGAGTACCTCATGCTGATTTTCCAATTGTTGCAAAGAGGGTGCAGCAATACCCTTTCCTGAAATGTTGTCAATGTAATTACCTGCACCGTTTAAAAAAATAAAATTAGCCATCATGAATTGCCAGACTCCTGATGACCGCCTTAGCAGTCATTCTCTTACAATGAGGTCGAACACTCTTCTACACAAAATGTCAAAAACTGTACATTCCCACCAGTGGATGGACAGCAATAATTCTTGTAAAGATACTTACCTACTTTGGGCCTGATTCCGATGTCGGATGGACCGGAGTCCGTCCGACATCGGTAAGGAACTGTAACCGAACGACCTCCTGTAGTTGGTTATAGACCTGCAAGTAGGATGCGACCGAACCCATGCCTATACCTGTCAATGAGAGCATGCATTTCGAATGGAATGCATGCTCCTATTCAAAGAGCAGGGGTGCAGTTCATCCCTGCATCCCATGGCAGGCACCTCAACGGGCCTGCCACCGGGTGCAGGGATCAACAGGGGGGCACCTGCGTTGCCCCCTAGGCTGCCATTTGGTGGCCACACACCCATGGGGGCCCTGCTGGGGGCCCCCAAAGGCAGTTTACCACTGCCTTTTTGTGCCAGAAAGACCGGCACAAAAAGGAAGTGGCAAACTACCATCATACTCCTTCGGCCGGAAAGAGCCGGCCGGGGGAGTACTGAAGGGTTTTCAGATGGCGGACAGGCTCTACGAGCCCGTCGTAAGCCATCCGGAAAACCGAGTCGGATTCCTTTCCGATCGAGCCCATCAGAACGGCACATTTGATGGGGGCAGGAATCCTTCCTGCCCGCTTTGGAATCGGCCCCTTTATGTTTACACAATATACTATTATTAACGCATCAACTGTTGAGTCATGCATTAAAAATTAAAAAAACTCCTTAAAAGAACATTAATTCTGCTGTAATTATGACGAGCAGAGAGAGATTTTTTGCACCCTGACTTATTCGTGTGCATTTTTCAGATTTTACACAACAGACACTGGATCCCGGTCACCACTCCACATACTGATCATATCTTGCATTGGTGTCCGTCGTAGTGTTGCCACCCCCAAGTGGTATACACAAATATATTTATTGTATTGTTGTATTATGGTTTTGGGGTTATTTCTATAGGTCAGTACTGGGCCTTCCTGTGCCTGGTGTGGGGTTATTGAGAATGATTGCATTACTACTTGTTGTTTTCCTCATTACTAGTATGAACACACTTGTCGCTACCCATTCTTATTTCCCAATTCCAACAGCCATATCTCAGGTTCTGGACACACCTTCCTGAGGCGAACTACCTTCCTCTTATGCTCCTGTCCTGGAATATCAGGGGTTTTAATGATCGCCACAAGGGCAAACAGGTTCTACAATATCTTGCCAGTCATAGCACACACATAGCTTTCCTTCAGGAAATGCATCTTCCTCTCAGGAGGGTATACATGTACGCATCCACTTGGGGTTCGCACCGTTTCTTTTCTAACTATAGTTCCTATTCTAGAGGGATTTGCACACTATTTCATATAAATTTACCTTTAAGACACATCACTACTGTCACAGATGATGATGGTCGGTATGTTCTAGTTGCTGGTATTCTAGTGAGGCACTCTGTATTTCTGTCCCTCTTCCCCAAATTGGACATATGGATTTTGACAACCTAAACTGGCTGGAGATTTTAATCTCCTATTGGACCCTACTGTTGTCACCATCGCACACTCACCGATCACCAAACCGAGATCACTCCATGTATTCAATAACATTTGCAATACACACATTGCGTGACGCTTGGTGCTTAAAAAGCATCTCAAACCTGTTGTTCACTCATTACTAGGCCCCTCACAATATGTGGTGATGCATTGACTTCAGCCTTCTATCTGCCACCTTATGTCCATGGTTGCTTTCCACACACTTTCTCCCGCACACTATCTGATCACTCTCTGGTATTGGTCCTCTTTAGCGTTCCTTTTGGTGAAGATTGGAAGAGACAGTGACACTTCCCTACCTTCGCATTTCAAGACAAACTGTTCCATTCTGACCTGTGTACAGCAGTTCTGGAATATTTCAGGATTAATGATGGCACAGTGGCCTCCCATGCCATCCTTTGGGAGGCGTTTAAAGCCTACATCATGGCATCTGCATCTCTAAGCATTGCGGGGTACTCGGGGACTTACGTGGAGGCCTCCAGCTCCTCGAGAGGGAACTGGCTGATCTGGATCTTCGGACAACACCTAATACTGGCCCACCCAGCCCTCAAGTCAGAGCTTCCCTACTGACTGACTATTGTGATTTGGCTGAGGGAGAAGTCCTTCTGGGCGTACTATAGCCCATCTTCTTTGCCCTCAGAACGGCAACTCATACATCACTGAGCTGAGCGTGGATGGGGGGCACACGGATTACCTCCAATGAGAGTGTACTAGACACCCTGCTCCAGTATTATATTCACCTTTACACTTCCTGCCAATCAGGGGACACCAGGGGCCAAACGGCATATCTTGATGAGGTGGCTATGGTTTGCCTCTCTAATCCCCATCCTCAATTCCGTAGCAAACCTTCATCCTGTGAGGAAATCATACAAGCCATAGATTCCCTGGACAGCTCCAAGGCCCCCTGTCTTGATGGCCATATGGGTGAATGCCATAAACATTTAAAACATATACTTGCGTCGCACCTGCTTGTGGTTTATGAGGATTCACTCCAGATGGATGCTTTGCCACCCACTATGCATGAGGCCTGGCCCCCACTGCTGCCAACTGGCTCACCAGCATGATGTACTGAGACACTACCTGTGAACTATATGCATCTCTCCAACACCCAACCTCCAGAATGAAAAATATTTTGCAACCCCTACGCTTTTATTTATTATCGATTGCAGACCAGATCCAAGAAGCTCTCTCTGTCATATCGGAGCCTTCTCCTCCTCCTTAATAATTTACTCTCTAGGGATCAGCAACCCTGTGTCATTGAGATGACCATTTCTTTAATGCGTACATATGCCAGTGCCTGATCGTCTCATCGTTGTTAGCTATGGCTTTGCTTGTGTGCCTATGCCATGTCAATTTTTTAAACTACATAAAAACAGTTAAAAAAAAGAAATCAGGGTCAAAAGTGGATCACTGTGGCTATGCCACTGAGGAAGGACTGTAATTGAGAACACAAACAGATACAGATGGGCGATCGCTAGTGAAGAACCTCTGTCCATCGAAACTGAGACAAAGTGGGAGCACAGCTGAGACACACCACCTAGCCTGTCACTTTATGACCCAAGAATTTGACTAACTCTACTTGCACCAACATCATGATAAGGACTGAGGTATGGGTGACTCGTTGGTAGAAGCTACATGGAGCAAGGAAGAGGGGGCAAGGGAAGGTTTTGGGTGCTGCATGCACTATTTGTCGCTGAGGTGCAGCTCATCAGGAGTTGGCTGACACACCTTTGACTTCTCTCTATTTAAGCAACTGCCCTCTTTGCAAAAAGCGAAAAAACAAGTCTGAGAACACAAAATGCTTTTGTATTTAAAATCCAGTACTGGTTGAAGGTGTTAGACCGAATATATGGCGTTACAATGCAAACAATTACAGAGCATGCTTTTACAGCCTGGTTTTTAGATCGCAACTACCATTACATCGCATGATTTTACAACGCATTGCACTTTTAGGGAAACAGTAGGGTAAGTGTTGGATAGTGTAGGGGTAAAAAGTTACTATTCCCACTCCACTGAGTGCAACAGTAGGGTAAGTGTTAGATAGTGTAGGGGTAAAGATTACTATTCCCACTCCAGTGAGCGCAACAGTAGGGTAAGTGGTGGATAGTGTAAGGGTAAAAAAAAATACTATTCCCACTCTGGTGAGTGCAACAGTAGGGAAAGTGTTGGATAGTGTAGGGGTTATAATTACTATTCGCATCTACCCAAAACCCCATATCCACCCTAAAACTAAACAATGTCTATCACTTACCTTATAATGCGTTGTAATGGCATGCGTTGTAATGGTATGAGTTGTAATGGCATGCGATGTAAAGGCAGCTGCGTTGTAAAAGTGGTGCGATGTAATGACTGCGTTGTAATGGATGTTTCCCGTTACGCCTGATGCATGATGATGCTAATCACTGGGGGAATGGGGTTGTTTCACTAAATGTGATCACATTTAATACTTATTAGCATAACTAAAGACAAACATGATTAGAAAGCTGTAGGGTACATAATACTTTCTGTGCTGCCGCACCTCCCCCAGACTTCAAGCTGAGCAAAACCTGGCCACTCTCAAGCCCTTCTCCACAGCTCAAGATACAGTGTGCGAGGCTGCAGAAGGGACATACTGCCCAGGCCCTTTGAGCAATCCCCCTCCACACTGAACTTTCCACTTTCTAAAGTAAACCAATGCTCAATAAACCAATAGGGCTGTCTTTATGTAAATAAAAGCAGTGCTGTCCATGTTGTGGGTGAGAGAAACATGCATTGCTGTTACCCTTGCAGTAGTTGCAGATATCCATTAGATGTGGGTGTAACTAGCGTAATTGCATGAAGTGTATTCAAGTGGTATCACCTAAAAACCTGTGAGATTATGCAGAATTTCGAATGAAGAGTAATTCTGCATTAAGAGTAATTCTGCATTTAGTGCTATTTACTTAGTGCAACAATGCCTACACACTTCCAAAATGGACTCAAGGATGCATTTTGCACTAGGAAATATGGTTAAATGCAGCAGAACATGAATAGTGAGTGCAAGCAGCTAAATGTGCACTTAGGGTAGGATTTCCCCCCAATTTACTCCTAGCATTTAGCACTAGTTTCTTAGTGCTAAATGCACCCTTGCATCCAAAATGGGCAACAGAACATAGCCAGCAGTATGAGCAGCTGCTTGTACTGTCTACATGTGCTTATATGGTATGATTTTTTTCCCCAATTTCTCTAATTACACGAGCTGGCATAATCGAGTAATAATATGTTATTTCACATCAAAGAGTAACAAGAAATTACTCCAATTACTACGGCATAATTGAAACTTCACCCATGCCTAATGCCCATGTGGTGCCCAATGGCAGTGTGTCTTTGGGCCTGCAAAAATTATTTCCCTGCACAAGTAACAAGATTATTGGCACTGCCAATGCTTGTTTATCAAGGGTATCACCTTTCAGGAAAGGGATTTATCTAATGCACAGTGATCCTAAGGGGATCCAAATCCACCTGCTCTGATGCTCCGCAGGTCACTGTTGTATAATTAACTCTTCCCCGACTAGTTCTTCTTTCCTTAGAGGGAAGTAAGGAGTGTAGCATAATGCGCTTTAATGTGGCCATAAGTAAAAAAGAATTCTCCTTTGGTCCATTCACCAACCAGAGATTTTCTCTCATTTTTCATCAGGGCGGAGTTGGACTTGGGAAGCCGGAGCTGCAAAGGAGGGGCTCTGTACTTCAGAACAACCCAAGATATAAGGCTTGAGAAAGCCTCTGTGTAAACCTTGAGTCCTCTGTGTAATATTATCATATCTCTGGGTACCAGCGAGGAAATGGAATGGTTAGGGGAGGGGACAGAAGTGATGACACATGGAGGAATAAACCTATTGGAAAAGAACGTCTCATGATTGTATTCCACTTTCATGCACCCATAACAAAAAGAGTGGTCTGCCCGCATTATGCCCTCATCCCTTTTTCTGCTTAGCTTCCAACAGAAACTTGCTTACTTTCTCCAGTCTTTGGTTAATGTATTCCTTCTGACGCTCATACATTTTAGGGAGGTGGAGCACATCTGGAGAAGCTGACGACTCTACTGGGAGACAGTGCACTTCTGTGTCAGACTGACACAGGTGACTCCCAGATTCTGAAACAGAGGCCTTTGATTGTGTCTGGAGATTGATTTGTGGTCTCCCTCATATTCATTGACTGTGCAAAAAGGATCAGTCACAGAAATGGGGCTCAGAAAGAGACACTAATCAGTAGCAACTGCCCACTTGACAGGGTGTAGATACAAACAACAGACTACATTTTTTTGTTTATGAAGAACTTCTCACGTTCTCTTGATGTTGAAATGTAGTTGCAGTCTTAGAGCTAGTGCAGGAGAACAGAACATTATGAGAGCACACCGGAGCTACTGCCCTTCGCGGAGGCCCTGGCTGGGGTCACCCGTCTTGACATGTGCAATAAGGTAGGGTGGATCAGAAACTTCAGGAAATTGGTTTAAAATGTCGGGCTCCAGGGTCTTTGGGATGAACCCGACCCCACCCTGCTTCGAAAAGAGGTCGTGAAGCAATACTACTGGAAATGGGTCGAGCAACGTAAGTTTTCCAAGCCTAATCAGGGGAAACTCACCAAGGAATTCCTGCTCCACAAACAGGTTAGCTAGTTGGAACCTTACCTAGACATAATCCAGATCCCCCAGGACAGGACGCTATATGTTCAATTAAGGTTTGGTACCCTTCCTGTGAGGGAGATTACAGCTAAGTGGCACCCCAACTCTCAAAGCCAAAGCAATTGCCCTGGTTGTAATGCCCCGTTGGAGTCGGTAGCCCATGTGCTGTTTGCATGCTCTGCCTATGCGCAGCCCAGGGACAAGTGGCTCAAACTGGTCTGCTGACAACTGGGCACTCGAAACATCTGGGATGCACTTCTCATACTGAAGTCGGACACCAGGCCCCTCTTTGCCTGCGCTATGGCTACGTTTTTAAGCCACATGTGGGGTATTAGAAGGGAGGCACTCACAAGAGCACCTCAGCATGGCCAGGTTGACCCCTAGCCTGCGTTGCTTTTCGGATCCTAATGATTAAATATGGGTTACACCTACGTACACTAGATGTTGCACAAGCATTTTATTGTAGACTGATTGCATAACCCGATTGCCAGGGGAGGACCCTATGGTCAAACCTCTGACACTATCTGTTAGAAGGTTATTTTATTTCTTTTGAATAGTTTTTATATTTTACATTAGTTCTTAACCAATGAATTTTACTTTTAAATGTACAAAAGATTTTATGATGTATAACTCTTCATTGGCTGTTGCCGAACAGATATGGTTTCCAATTGCTCACTGATATACGGGCTTGTCTTCAACGTTAATTGCTGTGGGCAGTTGAACTGAGCACCCATATGTAATTATTTTCATATTAGTCTATGTTCTAACCATGCAGGCAATTTGTCGCCAGATAACATTCTTGTGATACAAGTTTTTGCATGCCTAATGCTGCTCTGATTGAATTCTTTTTCACTGACATTTTTAACCTTGTTTCATTATGTATGACTTTTGTAGCTTTTATGACTTGAATAGTCGAAATAAAGCTTAAATGATGATGATGACAAAGGGAGATGCTCACAGTACCCGCCAATCCAACTGCCAAGGGAGAAAGGATTCAAGAGTCAGTGCTGCCCTCTCGCCTACTGCCGCATGCTGCATGTTAAAGGCAGAGAAGTCCGCCTCAGTTTGAAGGAGCCTTGTGATGATGTCATCAGTTCCCAGAGAGCATCCAGCTTGGCCTAAAGATCAGTCTTGCTTCCCTCCATGGCCACTCCTTTAATCCTGCAGCTCAGAGGCTGTGCGGAATTTGGCTTTCCAATGTCATGCCTTTATATCCCAGACGTGGCTTGGTGTACACCCATTACAACCAGCACGCAGACTGCTTTCTGATAGCAGTTGAACTATTTGTATCAGGTAGATCAGGGAGCCACCCGCAATCGCGTGGAGTAAGAAGAAGTTAAAAATGGGGATCTCATTGCCAAGTGAGTGATCCATAGAAGGAGGATCCAGTGCCCCGGATCTTGGCTCCTACAGCTGCACCCTCTCAAGGACCATCCCAATGCACGGTTTGGGACCTAAGACTCTATTCCAGACTCAGAGGTATACCTTAAACCCTCACTTACAGGACGCTGTCTGAAACCATCTCTGTTCTTTCCCCATTCCAGATATATTTGGAAAATAGACTTGACTGTGAACGAACACTTTCCGGAGCAGTCCACTGAACCGTTGGATTGCTGGGCTCCAGCTAGAACATCATCTGCTGAGTGCGTGTGGCTGTATCTCACGAGGGCAGGCAGAACCGAGGGTGGCAAGATGCAGTGTTGCCTTTCTCTTTATATACTTTGCGTTGTAAACTAATCCTCCCACACCATTCAGTTACAATTATGCAATTGTGTTTATTACTTTGTAGGAGATTATTATTGTTTGATGTGTGGATTCTGGATGTTTTTAAGTGCCTGATGGTCTGGTGTTTCCTTTTAATCCTTGCCGGAGTCTACCCTGTCCCACCTTCATCGTGCCTAGTTACCCAGGCTTGGCTCTCTCCACCTCCAACGTGTGTTTCAAATTAATGTTGGGGGCCCGCACTCTTCCGTATAGGTATTAACCATACTCAGTGCTTGAAATGGAAAAACAGAAGTGAGTACCTGCTTGAGAAGTGCCGGTACTCTAGAATTAAAAAGTATTGCATTTCTCTTGACAAGTGGCGGTACTGTCTCTCTCAAAATAAAAAAAGTGCCTGTACTCAGTACCGGACAGTACCGGCCTGTTTAAAGCACTGACCATACTCTATTCTAGCCGCGGCCCGTGCAGGTAAGAGCGTTGGGTGGTGGGGCCGGGTGGGGGAGGATTTTGACGGACGATGATGAGGGTAAATTAAATAAATAAATAATTTTCCCTTGTCATCGTCTGTCGAAATCCCTCCTCCCCCAACCGGGCCCCACCGCTCTTACCTGCACGGGCAGCGGCTGCCCTAATCTACCGCCAAACACAGGCTGCATAACCATTGCTGTCGTTGCCCTCGTCACCCCGTTCCCCCACCCTCCTGACAGGACAGCTAAGAAGGGTGGCGCCAGAGAATATCATTAGTTTAGGACACACCTGAACGATTTGAGGGCTTCATTATCTTAGATTAGATCACGGTGAATCAAGAATCGTCACAAGAGCGAGTCGGTAATGTCCAGTGAATGCACAGGTAATCATAGGGTACGGTAACCCATTTACCACAAACAGTAATTAGAAACTCCCAGCTGGATCAACCACAGTGTGTACATTAACACTGTAGTGGAGGTGTAAGGACACACCTTCGGTTCACGGTATTCTTAATAACGAACATTTAACTGTAACATTGTCATGGATACTCTAATTATTATTATGTTTTTTAAAAGTGCCCCCCCCCCAATACCGTACAGTCGTTAAATTGAACCGTTGCACCTCCAGTTCCCAGTATAGCAGTAGATGCATGTGACAAAAGCTCCTCATCTCTTAAGTTACAAACATTACACAATTCACACAGGAATTCAATCCCTATACGAGGAAATGTGGCTAAATGGAGAGCTCTGGTGAGGTCTTGCTACTCCAAGCTGTCTTCCATGGTCCTTATAATGCAGGGGTTTCTCACATCTCCAGCCCTTTCTTCATGAAGAACAAACCTTATAGGTGCAAGTCTGCAGAATAAATCAAACTGTGAAACCCCCACTAAGCAGCCTTGGATTGCTGTCAAATGTAGGAAGCAAACCTTTTGAATATCGTAATGTAGTGTAGTTTCACTTGCGCTTCTAGACTAGAGCGCTGGAGATGTACTTTGGGAGGAGATCGGAACGCAGAAAGGCGCTTCATAAAACGCACGAGCACAGCAGATCTGCACACCCCACGGGCTTAATGGAGGCAGCCTTATTTCCAGTTTGGAAAGTTCCGTCCGACTATAAAAGTTCGCATGAAAGGAACCTGAAAATAAATTCTACTCTCCATTTCTCATGGAAAGACTGCATTCAGTTGTCCATGCATACACCCCCATTTTACGGAGTTTCCTCAGTGGACCACTCTTTAAATTCTGCCAAGCAATTGTCTCACCGACCAAGCCTTATTTAACTGTGGTGCGCAACAAGGGGATAACACTTTTTTTAGTCATTTTAGATCTAGCTACAGACATCTTTAATTGTAAGCCAGAGTTCATATCAATAACACGAACACCAAACGCTTCTGGCCAGTTCCCATCACCTACTAGCTCATTTGGGTTACCCCTCTGCAGCCATTTCCCTGAAGAAAGTGGCATTCACATTTTGGATCATGCCCAAGGAGTAGTCAATATTGCTATTCACTAATAGGTTTGCTATACTGTCTGCCTAAAGAGTACCTCTCAAGCACATTGCAGTGCATGAACAGTGAAGCATACAGGCATGCAATGGAGGCATATTTGTCCTCCTAACTCTGTCTTCACACTCCTGCTTTTGCATACCAACATTGATTTTTTTAGGCTAAATATATTTAGCCAATGTTATTGGTCTTACTTAAAAGTGGTTTCATGCACTTGCTGCAGCAACTGTAATGTTTCACCCATCTGTGATTTTGCTTCTAAATGGGATACCCCGATGATGCTTACTCTGCACCCAGGAGCTTTCAAATCTAGAAGTGAGCTGCCACATACAAAAGAGATTTTACACTTGAACGTGATCAGTGTTACTAAATGGTTTCCACATTCATAGTCATTTTGCACAAATGATGATTTTGCACTTCAATGTGTTGTCAAGCAAATAAAATTACGTACTGATTCACATACGTTACACTTAGAAGGGACATCATGTTGCAGCATTTTCTCTCTGCATTAATTGATAGTCGATGGACACATATTGAAGCTGTACCACACTAAATCTCCTTGTCAAGATCAATATCCTAAATGGAAATCAACCACATATCTTCACCAAAATGTTTGATATTCTTAGGGGCCTAAACGTGTCTGTGATGAAGGGGCTGTTAACACTGATACAATGATTCTATTTCTGCAGACTACAACACTACTAGCTCCCTCTCCCCCACTCCCCCATACCCTTAGTACCACCAAAACACCCCTAAGCGAATGCATCCGGACAGCACAATGCCAGTGTAGGAAATTGGGTTACTGGTAGGGGGCGTGAAATTCTACTCAAGCAGCAACCATAATTCTTGTCAGGGTGAAACACAAGCAAACCCCAAATTAACCTGTCCTTAATTCTCTGGTAGTTTGGCACACACGTAGTGAGGCTTAACTTAGAGGTAATGTGTAAAATGTTTATACAGCACAAAAACAGAAATAATGAGAAAACACGACACAAGAAAAATCCCCCAACAATTTAGAAAAATAAAGCAAAATGTATAAATGATGTGAGACCAAAACAACAAAAATCTAATCAGTAGAACCGGAGATGTGCAATTTCAAAGATTCCAGTAAACATAGCACCTAAAAGCACAAAGCACCACACATGGTTGTCTGATCATCCGAGACCATGTAAAACTCACAAGTTCAAACAAACCGTGATGGTGTACGGGCAGGATACAGGGACCAGATAAGTCTGGCTCCAAAATGTACCTTCTAGATTCCAGCAGTGTAACAGTACACTTCACGGTGGAGCAGGCCGTGAGAAGAACAGAGAGCATCGCCGACGGTTGTCACTGTAGCACGAAGATCCTGTGAGGTGTCGTGGATGGTCATCGCTGGAGATCTGCATTGGCGAACCCTGCGGGCTGTTGATGCTGCAGTGCGAAGTGAAGATCTCGCGTTTGGGGGGGAGGGCGTCACTGGGGCACGAAGAGTTGGGTTCACAGGAGCTTCGCATTGACGGGCAGCACGAGAGGCAAGATCTTGGCATGAACAGGCCCATTCGCTGTAGCGAAGAGCCCAAAACTTCAGGATTTCTCCTTTTCTTGGAGAGAGAGCTCAACTGATGCCACACCAAGGGTCCAGGACTGGAGGGGCACCTCTTGGGTGTCAGGAATTCACTCCAGCAGAGGCAAGCAGGGTTCAGGTATGTCCAGTTGCAGGTGCAAGCAGCAGATCTGCATGGTCAGATGCAGGGAGGGCTCTGGAGCGTGATATGTCCCTGTAGCTCAGAACAGAAGGTCAGTCAACTAACCTTTGGAGTCACTTTAGCCTGCGATGAAGGGTGCAGGCCCAGTCTTCCTTCTCAGGAAGCAGGGCATCAGAGTAGCCCGGCAGCAATGTAGCACTCCTTCTGGCAGCAGAGCAGGACATCTGTTCTTCTTCTGTAGCATACACAGGTCCAGAAGTATAGTGAAGAGTTGGGTCTGATGGTCCAATATTTATACTTGGTGCCAACTTTGAAGTAGGAGAAGGTTCTGGAGGTTCTTCCCGCCAGATCTGTTTGGAATTTCCTGCCTCCCTGCCCAGGTCCCAGCTTGTTTGGGGGCACAATAGACTGGTGTCAAACCCTTTGTGTGTGTGTGCTCAGGCAGAGTATTTGTGATGTGCATGTGTGGTAGGTGACAGCTCCACTGCCCTATCAACTTAGAGATGGCCCATCCTGCCAACACTAATTTACCCATTGTCTCCCTATCTGGGAGCAATACATAAGGACCCACTGCCAGCTACACCTAGTCATGTGACCCAGGTTACAGGCTACAGGCACCAAATAGCTAGCACAAGAAAATTGCAACGTTCTAAAAGTGGCATTTTCAGAATTGTGACTTAAAATCTGACTTTACCATTAAGGATTGTTTTAAATTAGAATTCGTTAGACACCAAACTCAACATTCCTACGTACTCCCAGGTGAAAGCTATCACTTATTAAATGTAATAAGTCAGCCCAATGTAATGTTATGGGAGAGGCAAGCCTTGCAATAGTGGACAACAAATTTAATGATTTTTCTATAGCAGGACATGTTAAAGGTAAAACAACATGTACAACTTTTTGCATACACTGCACCTTGCTCCCTGGGATATATATTTGGCCTAGCCTTGGGGTGACATATGTATTCAAATGGAAGGTTTAGGCCTGGCAAAAGGTTAGATCGTAATGGCAGTTTTAACTCCACATACAGTCTGCAATGGCAGGCCTGAGACATGTTTAAAGAGATATTTAAGTGGTTGGTACAATAAGCACTGCAGGTCTGCTAGTAACATTTAATTTACATGCCCCGGGTACATGCAGTACCACTGTACCAAGGACTTACAAGTAATTTGAATGTGCCAATTGGGGCTAAGCCAATGTTACCTTGGTTTAGGAAGTCAGCACACACACTTAAGCACTGTTTAGTAGTGGTAAAGAGTCCTAAGCACTGCAAAAACAAACTCAGCAAAAAATGGAGAAGTAAGGCAAAAGGTTTGGGGAAAGACCACTCTAAAGCTGACAGGTCTAACAGCCATTATAGAAACCAGGGTACCTTTAAACATAACTCAGAACAAACTACTACATTTGCACAGTGCATTATACTCTCAAGAATCAAATCCTCAGCCCTCTCCATAGCCACCAATGTGTTTCGCTCTTGTCAACCAACTCATGGTTTAGTCCAGGTACATCAAATCAACAGCAGGCAAGCTGTATCTTCACAGGACTCAAACACCTGTAGTCATCACTCCACATGAAAGGTGTGATTGCTTGTCTCCAACTTCATTACAGCCATTTACTACAAAGGTGAACACAAATCTCTTTTTCTCTTATCAATCCCCCAAGATCAACTGCTTAACATTAAACTGACTACAAAGAACAGGGGAACCCTACTCACAAAGGAACCAGGGAATTAGTTATATATGAAGAAACAGTGGTTCCAGTGGATAGTAAGAAAAAATGATTTAAGCTATGAATCTGCACAATCGCGATAAGTGTGTAAGGACTGATAATGTTAGGGGGCAAAATTAAATCTCTACACAGTGTACTCAAAGATGATATTTTATAAAAAACAGCAAATAGTATATACACTTTTTTAAATCAAAAGCGCATTGAAGAACCTGGCTGGGTCCTCACGCGAGTTCTTTTCTTCACTTTTCACTAAGGCACCACACCTTTACTAAGGCTGCGCCTCCCCGTTTTATAAACCAGGTAACTACTGTATATTGAAGTCCTTCTTATAGTTTCTCGCATCTGTGCCGGTATTTGGGCCTTTTGCTAATTCCTATTAATTTATTTTAGATGTCCCTACACCGTTAGTTCTGAAGAGACCCTGCCTTCGCAGAAGGGTCGAAACTCCGTCGACCAGTACATAGGACGGACCATTACCCAGCCTGCATCATTATATATGTGGACTGTTGTCAAAATGCATTTAAATGGCCGTTCTTTATAAATTTATGGAAACCCTGTACCAATTTTTTTTTGTTTGTTTCACAATGTATAGTCACTTTTTGGTTCCATTTTTCACTTGGGGACACCATGCACAAAGTTTTGCGCTTTTGATTTAAAGAAGTGTATATACTATTTGCTGTTTTTTATAAAATATCATCTTGAATACACTGTGTAGAGATTTAATTCTGCCCCCTGACGTTATCAGTCCTTACACACTCATCGCGATTGTGCAGATTCAATGCTTAAATCATTTTTTCTTAGTATCCACTGGAACCACTGTTTCTTCATATATAACATTAAACTGAGGCTGGATCACCTGCTTCAGATGACAAAATGTCCGTAAACCATGCTCTCCATCTCGCATGAAGACCCCAATGCAAATATCATGTGAATGCTTTAGAAAATGTATTTATGCACATTACTTCTAACACACCCTACACACCTAATACTCTGTGATTACAGATCCTACAGCACCTGCTATGACCACAGACTCCACGACCCAGGCATTCTAAACACAATCAAAGATCAAACTGCCTGAAACGACCTCAAAAGTTTCACCTTGTCCCAACCCAGCGACCCATTATTACACATTAGGTCAAGGCTGCCCTTCCGAATTGTAGTCTAGCAGTCTGTGATGCAACATACTCCTACAACATTACACTTTCCCTACCTAAAGTCAGGGATCAACTCAAGAACTTACATTCCTAAAGACACACCCCGTGAAACTTTCTAATGCTCTATTCTTGGATTGGTCAACATTCTTCATTCCTATCCAAAACCCTGATCTTAAAGCGGCCTCCCCCTGCTACATTAGAGATGGAAAGGATATAAGCTACAGACCACAAACACAAAAACAACCCACATTCGTTACGCCAATAGGTCTGACTTTCATGTGCTAATGCACATAAATAGAGGCATGCACAAATATGCGCAGACTATTTGTGCCTGTGTCTTCGAACCCTGTCTCTTTCTTTATCTTCTATGTCTGCTGCCTGTTTTGAATGTCCCCTTTGTGGTGCTGCTTCTTTATGTTCCCTAAGGTTGCAGTGCCACAGATCGCAAAAAAATGGGGAATAAAGAGAAAAGCACAGGTATAGAAGGCTCAGAAAGAGTCAACCTTGTACAAAGACACAGCACTGGATGCATGTATTTGTGTATGCTTTTGTTTGCATGAGTTAGCACATTACAGTGAGACCTATTGGTTTTACCAATAGTTGTTATCGCACATATGGGCTCTTTGCTTTATGTTCATCCTAGTAAGGGAATACTAACAGTCAAATCACCATAGGCTGTTGTGATGATCTCAATCTGAACATTAGATAGAAGTTGCAGATGGTATATGTTCTGTCTATTGACTTGTGACAAGTTGGGGGAGGTGCTTAGACACGATCTTACAGAGATGTTTGCAATTCTAATTCCCAGAGTGCTGGTAAAGCTTGTTCTTCGAGATCACCTTGCGCAAACAGAACAGAATAAATTAGGAACTGCCCCTTTGCTTGCTAAATTTGAAATGTAAATATGGCTTGCAAATGTGTGTTAGGAATATAGTTAATGCACGCACTATTCATTTAGTGTTATTTATAGTGTATATGTAAAATATATTCATAATGTCTAGTTTCCTAACAAGGATGTGTACTGAACTACTTATGCAATTATCTTTTTATATCAAGGATTTATTAATTTGCCCTCTATTTATCTTTATTTATCTCTGTTTACCTTTAGGGTGGAAGCAGTAGATTCTTAGAAGCAAGGTTTAATTTTATGAAGCACTACCATAGTAATACAATTGCATTAAACAATAAAGGCCATTAAAACCAATTTTGGAGGGCGTAGGGTTTCCCTAACCAACAGCCCTACTCTAAAAGTATAGTTAATGGTGAGACACATCAGTGGGTTTTTCACTAGCTGCACTGAGCCCAAACCACCTGCATATACCAACCCTCAGAGGTGAAACCTCGTAGGTGTGTCACCCTCCCTGGTTTTTCGAGAGGTAGCTGGCGGTTCACACGAATCAAGGGCTGGGCTGGCGATATGCGCCACAGGGAAAGCCTTGGCAGGCTGAGGACAATGGGCAGCGTTTAGGGGTGGGTGGGTAGAGCGATAATTAGCTGCCAATCTCCGCAAACAGCCCTCGGGTGGTATAGTCACAAGAGAGGGTTTTCAGTAATAAGGAAGTAGTGGCGCTCAGCACAGCCCTCGGGTGGTATAAACACATTTTCAGCTCTCACTCCACCGCCGCACGCACTTCTAAAAACAAAGTTCGAAAGGTAGTCCCTGCCGGTTTCATTGTTTCCAGTGGGGTCACTTAGAAAAACTCCTTTCATTGTTGCTTCTCCACCCAAAGTAGATCGCAAATATTCAGGAAATGATTCTAAAACAGGCCGACTCGCATTGCTCTGCCTGACGTCAACGATTTCAGGAACCTGACATTCCCTCAGATGTTATCTGCGTTTTCCGTCCTCCTCATTTCAGAGTTTATTTTAGTCTTGGCAGCCCAGGCATGTCATTTTAGAGCAAGGCATGTGTATACCACAAACACAGGCTTCTGATGCGCCGCTGATTTAGGAGGCTGCATGGTGATTATTGGCCAGAAGACATAAACACTTTTCTTAACAGACAATGTGTGGCGTGGGTACTGAACACAAATAAGTTTAGCCTCTGGTTGGAAGTCCTTTACAGGATGCAAAAACCGTGTTTCAAAGGTGGAAGAAGCGTTCACTGATCATGGCCCTGACTTTCTTGCATGCAAGAGATCGGTGGGTGGGGGGAGGCAGCACTGGCTCAAGGGGGGAGCAGTCGAGGCTATTTGTCACAGACCCTGCTCGTTTTCAGGGCCCCACGCCGCCACTGCTAACTTGATTCTGCATTGTGTGACGATAGGTATTGTCGGAACACCTTTTAGAGGGCCACAGAGCAGGCAGGGTTTACTGGGCCCAACTAAGGGGGTTGTGGCCTTTTAATCCTGCTGTTCCTGGGCCTGACCTACAATGGGCACTGAACCTCTGGTCTAAGTACTACCCCTTCAGCACTGGACTCTCAGTAGTAGCACGAGTTGAGCATTCCAAGGCTACTTGGAAGGTAGTTGCAAAGCATACACAGAAACAAAACAAGTAGAAACAGTATCCTACCTAAACTGATTCCCCAGTCAAATACTCACTTCTCTGATAAAAGTAGAATCTTATATAAGCACACAAAGTACATGAATAGCATAGTAAATAATATCCACTGTCACTTAAGGTCGGTGTGCTAGCGTCGTCCTGGGCAGAGCCCCAAGTCCCCTCTTCCCTTCTAATTGAGTTGGTTATTCCCCATTTGATAATGGAGGCAACTTTCAGGTGTGGCTCAACAAAGTCTTTTTCTGGCTATGAGAGTCAGTTGAGGTCCGCCAATTGTTAAGTTTGTGTAAGTCCCAGGGGGGCCTGGCAGTCTAGAAACAATCTTACCTGACCAAGGGCAGCTGGTGAGTTCAGGGAGGATTGGGGTGCGTCTTCTTGTGCTCCAGCTTCTCAACGCTGGAGGGCTGCGGTGTTTCATGGTTTCTTTCAGATTACATGTCGGGCTGCCGCAGTCTCCGGATGACCTGCAGTGGTGCTCGATATCTCCTTCACAGCTTCTTGGCTTTTGCAAGTGTTAGCATCAGAGGTGGTCCATCGGGCAGGTCCTTCCTTGTAGAAGTTTTCATCGGGGATTCTCTTGACACAATGTTCGAGGGTGACATGCCTAATAAAATGTCTATCACCTACATACCAGGTGGCCTCCACCTGGCATATAGGGGTCGCTGGGTTAAAGCACAGGAAGGGAGATGGACCTAATGTTTCATGTGGCCCCACTTAATACATGGGAGTCATCGACTTGATGATGAGAGGGGTAGAGGGCATAAACTCTGACAATGGTTTCGACCAGACCAGGTGTCTCACACTTTGCTTACCAGGATCCACTCATCAGGATCACCACTAGCCCTCACTCCCTCCGGGCACTATCCCCCTCCTCAAAGGGTAAGCTCATCTTGACAGACATGCAGAAGGCTGGTGCTCCGGGATCAGGGCAAGTGGTATTGACTTTCTGGGTGATGGCCCCTCAACCATCATGGAGACTAGAAGACCTTGGTCTTCAGTCCTGGTTGCAGCAGCTCAAAGTCTTGGTGATCTTCTTTCCTCACTGATGAACAGTTTGTGGGTCTCATGCTTTCAATTTTATAGTTCACTTCCAAACACAAATGTTATTTTGTGTCTGTTTCTTTAAAATTTGTGTTGTGGGTGCCAACACCTTAGAAGTCTGCATTTTGTTGTCAAAGCATTTTCTGGCTGTGAAAAGACTTCTTGTGGATATTCTGAAAACTTCAGTGGAAATGCATTCTGACCCATTGTTTAGCATTGGCTTTGTAAGTCACATTTGCTTGTTTTCTATTTGCTCTTTTTATTTGTTTTAGGCTGTCCAGCTTGAGTTAGTCCATACAGTGGAGCATAGCATGTTTACTGTAATCTTCCACAAGTGTTTGCTTTCTGTAAACAGGCCCATAAATGTTGTTCTCATCTTGTCACATTTGCTATGCATTAAAAGACAGAGGTTCAAATGTCAGGCTCTGTCTTCTGAGGGAGCTTGTTTATTTACTTTTCTTTCCCTGACATTAAAGCGAGAGGATTTATGTGACAATCTTGCTGTGTACAGGAAAGGAAATGCTTTTTTTCTAGCACACAACCAAATTCAAATGTCTGTAAATGCACTGTGCAAATATTTCGGAATATATCAGAATTAGGAAAACACAAATCAAGCATTTTGTTTGTAATTCTGAAGTGTGGTGGAAACAAATATTTCAATACGATCAAAATTAATACACTAGGTGAAGCCATTTAAACACATTATCATTTGTAAGCTTTATCAGTAAAACGACGTGCAAATGTAATGGTCATTTCAACTGAAAATTTGTTGTCAGTAATGGCAGTGGGCTACCACACCATGCATTCTCCACTCTATGCCAGTCCACTCTATGACACTCTATTCTACTCCACTCTACTCCACTCCAATGTACAACACACTACACGATGCCACTCTACGACATCCCACGCTATGACCCTTTAGGCCACTCTACTCCACTCCACTTTACTCTATAACACTTTATTCCACTCTACAACCCTCCACTCTACGAACCTCCACTCTCCGAGCATCTAATCTACAGCAGTCTACTCCACTGTACCCCACTCCACTCTATACCATTCCACACAATACCCTCTATGCCACTCTAAGCCATTTTACTCCACTCTACAACACTACACGCTACAACACTCCACTCCACTCTATGCCACTTCACTTTACAACACTCTTATTCACTCTACTCCATTATACACAAGTCTATGCCATGCCACTCTATGCCCCTCTACTCTGCAACACTTTACTCCACTCCACACAACTTCATTACTCTACACTACGCCACTCCACTCCACTCTATGGCACTCCATTCTACGACACTGTATGCCACTCAACTTTACAACATTCTACTCCACTCTATGTCATTCTACAACACTGTACTCCACTGTCAGCCACTCCACTTTTGGACACTCTTCTCCTCTCTATACAACTCCCTCTATGCCACTGTACTCCATTCTATGACACTCCACTCTTCTCTACCTCACACTACTCCACTCCTCTACTCTATGCCACTTCATAGTAAGCCACGCTATGATATTCCATTCCATGACACTCTACTCCACTCCACTCTACTCAACTCCACTCCACAACACTGCACTCCACTCTACTCGACTTGACTCCACAACACTCTACTTCACTCCACTCTACAACACTCCACTCCATGCCACTAACTTTTAGCCATGCTGACCAGCAGCCAAACTGTCGTACAACATGGCTAAAACACATTAGTAAAGCCAGTAACTCTTGCCTAGACAAGACCTATTGACTTTGTACATATGGAGTTTAAGAGGAAAAATAGTAAATACATTGCACCAAATGGCAAATACCCCTTCTTAAAATGGACACTTCCTCTCCCAAAAAGAACAAGGCCTGTAGGTTTTTAAGCGGACCTTAGCATCAGCTTTTTACACAACAATATCTAATCATCCATTTTAGACCCAATGATTACCAGACCTATCAAAGTGCCTAATTTGGACTTCACAGGGAGGCATTTTGCAAGTTAATACCTTGATGTCACATTCTTTACTTCTTGCTAAAAGACCAACAAGTCGCTTCTTGCCCTCTCATTCAAAGAAACCCAGCACATGCTCCGAACTGGCGCCTGTGCTGAAGCACACCCTGTTCTATAAAAACAGCCATCATATCTTCTGGTATGAACAAAATTACCTTCCACAGCACAGAACACAGAAGTGCAGTCGTTAATCAGTGGCTCTCTGTGATGGTGGTGTGTTCTAGTTTGAGATGACTACTCTTTGCCCCTTTGGAAACTCATCCATCAACAGCAGTTACTCTGTGGCTAGACTGAGAAATATCACAGGGGCACAACATGTCCTTCTGTGGTCACCAGTGCTGTCTGTTTTGGCTCCTTTTACCTACTTGACTTTGGTGGGTTTTCACCCTGTATGGTGTGAGAAAGCCTTACATGTGTTACGCTAAAACAGTGTGCTGTGCATTTCAGTCACTCTCTCTGAGGGACAGTCAGTTATATCAGAAACCTATTCTCTTTTAAGTGTCTCAACTTCTCTGTTTTCTTGAGGGGTTGCAAGAGAACGTGGAAGACTGTTCTGACAGGGTTGAGATCCTTATTGTGACCCTCTGTAGGAGATGGAAAGGGTTAACTCAAACAGCTGATTAATGTATGTTGTGATAGTGCTACTGTGCTGTGTATGCTGTGGGGTGGTGTTTGATTATGTTGCTGGTGAAAAGCAGGAGCTACTGATTTAGTTCCTTTTGGAGGAGCTAGCTAGTCGCCATAATATGCAATGATTTGAATTTGAAATGTGAACAGTAAACGGGGCTGGCTGTACCAAAAACCTCATTAAAAGTAGCTGGCAGACATGTTCCTACATCACTTATGTGTTTAGGTGATGATAGAGGGAAGCATTAGTCCTACACTAATGCCTCTGACCATACAGTTGTCTTGCTTTCATTTTCTGACTGAGGTCACAACATTTTAGGGTTTATGTTCACATTTCTTTGTCTCTGTCGGGGTCCTTGGTAGCCTTAGGCTGTGGTGTTCATGGTTGTTTTTCACTGGGTATCTTGATCCACTTTATCCACATTGGTTCATATTCTCTCTCTGGGTACAGTGGTCCAATCTCATGTTTGATGTTACACCTCTTATACTTGGCTACCACCAGGTTGTAACCCTACTACATTGTACTATATTGAGAACACAACATTTGAAGTCAATACATCACAGGAAATATTTCAGTACAATTATATCCGTAGCGTTTGATATATATATATATTATATATATATATATATATATTCACTGAAAAAACCATAGGTTTCACACATGTTATAGTTAGCGGAAATTTTACTGATAAAAAACCAATGAAATTCCTCCGTTATAGTTAGTGCAGGCAACTATAACTCACGCGACCGCAATCCTCTGCTGATGCTAATACTGTATTTAGACACTTATTTGCCCATGTCTTCTTCCATAAATTTTTAACAATACATATATTACAAATATTTTTTTTTCATAAAGACACATATGTCATCAGCAGAAGATTGCGGTCGCGTGAGTTATAGTTGCCTGCACTAACTATAACGAGGGAATTTCATTGGTTTTTTATCAGTAAAATTTCCGCTAACTATAACATGTGTGAAACCTATGGTTTTTTCAGTGAATTTGCAAGGTTTTTTAAATGCTAATTCCTAACTATAACGTGTGTGAAACCTATGGTTTTTTCAGTGAATTTGTACGTTTTTTTAAATGCTAAGTTACTTTACGCCATTTGTGGAGTGCGCGCCCACTTAACGCAGTTCGTTCCGTGTGCGCGCACAGTGAGCACACGGTGCGCTTCGCGCACCGCGCGCCCACTTTACGCAGTTAGTGCCGTGCACGCACGGTGGGCACGCGGTGCGCTACGCGCACCGCGTGCCCACGTTACGCTAGATGGGCCATGTACGCACGATGCGCTTCGCGCACCGTGCGCACATGGAGGACATATGATGCACTTCGTTTTGAAAGGTAATATTTAAATTTTTCACACCTCTTATAAGCCATGCACAAATGGTGCCCTTCGGGCACCATTTGCACACGGGGTGGGGAGAGTGTGGATATATTTTTTTTTTTTATATTTTACCGTACGCGTACGGTAAGCGTAATCGGCGAAATTAGCGAAAAAATAAAAATTCCGTTTTTGGCCTTGGGGGATCTTTGGGGACTCCCTCAACATGGCTAGGTGTTTTGGAGCTGTCCAAACAGCCCCTTTACATGTTTTTGTGCTTTGTATTTTAATCCACACTCTCAGTGCGAGAGAGAAAATGGCGGCCGCCGCTTCCTGGTTTCGGCCGATTCGAATGTTTACTAAGATCTAAGAGCCAATCAGAATCGCGCTCGCGCACGCCACCGTACGCGTACGGTAAGCATACCGTAAGCGCACCGTAAGCTGGCTCAGATATATATATTGATTTAAAGGCTATTTTCTCAGAATCTACTGAACAGATTTACACCAAACCTACAAAAGGCACTTCCTTGACCTGAGGACTACCTCTCTGCCAAATTTCTAGTAATTCTGTTCAGCCGTTCGGGCTGTAGCTGTGTCTAAAGGTCCTATGGAAAAATGCATGGGAAAAACGCGTTTTGGGACCCCCCTTTTATCTCAGCCCCCGCTTGACGAATCCCCCCGAGACTTTCAGGGTAGGAGCGGAGCGTAGCGCCCCACCTATTTTGAAAAATTCGCGAGGATTCGTCGACCGGCGCCAAAGTTATTCAAAATAGAATGTTGCGGATTTCCTATGGAAACGTGGTCCTAACTATAACTACCTACTGGCGACCGCCAGTAGGTAATATATATATATATATATATATATATATATATATATATATATTATCTACTGGCGGTCGCCAGTAGATAGTTATAGTTACAACCTAGTTTCCATAGGAAATCTCAAAATTCTATTTTGAATAACTTTGGCGCAGGTTGACGAATCCTCGCGAAATTTTCAAAACTAATGGGGCGCTCCGTTCAGCTCCTACCCTGAAAGTCTCGGGGTGATTCGTCAAGCAGGGGCCGAGAAAAAAGGGGGGTCCCAAAACGCATTTTCCCCATGCATTTTTCCATAGGACCTTTAGACACAGCTACAGCCCGAACGGCTGAACAGAATTACTTGAAATTTGGCAGAGAGGTAGCCATAAGGTCAAGGAAGTGTCTTTTGCAGGTCTGGTGTAAATCTGTTCAGTATTTCCTGAGAAAATAGCATTTAAAAGCATATATATATGTGGGCGGAGCCTAACCACACATCTCATCCTGAGATCTGATTGGCTGTCAGCACTTCATCCAAGAAGTGTTGGCAGCCATCTTGGGACCAATATACATGATAGCACCTCATTAAAAAGCATTGCAGTTAATAGAAGGTTTTAAGACTTTAGTTACATTATAAATCATTTGTTGATGGTACCATACTCATTTTAGGAATTGTGGTATGTTCTAAGGTGATTTCACCATGTGAAAAAGCCTTCTGCTGGGATATCATGCTTGAGAGAAAAATATTTTCTCATGCTTTTACCACAGAGGTTTGGAAGGTGATCTATAAGCTAAACTGAGAGCTTATTTTCTGTAAATTCACATTATCTTTCTCAGTCATGTGAGAATGAAGTCTGACATTCTCAGTAAAACATGTACATCCAACAAGGGCAGAGACTGTCAGTTGATTCCTTTGTGTTCTACTGCAGCTTCCCAGAGTGTTCCAAAGAACTACTAGAGCGCTAACAGTCCTACTTATGATAAACGTATGGCACACCTGAAGCGATCTTGCTTGGATTAAAGTGGTAACTCTTAAAACATTTAATTTAAAAAGGAACAAAATGAGGGGGTTCATTTTTCCATAAAAAGTATGATTAGTGCTGCAGAAAGAAAAATTAGGGCACATTTTGAGTGACTTCTCAAATCCTCTTCTATTTCATTAAAAAATTCTGACATGCAGACTGAAACATGCACTTTCAATACCAGCAGCAGTTTTCCCTGGTGAGCAGTAGCTTTACTACAGTGATCTAATGAGCAAAAAGAGTGCTAACATTCTGAATTTATGGCAAATGTGTGACACATCTGAATGCCTTCTTGATGGAATCAAAGTAAAAAACTGAAAGTATTTCCTACTGAGGAGACTGCAGTAAATGAGGAAATTAGGAAACTTCATAACAAATAAGTCTCCCAAGATGGCCACCAGAGACAAAAGAGCCCAAATGTAGCCCAAATATCACCCAGATGTAGCCCAAGTATAGCCCAATGACAGAATGTCCCAGAATGTTCTTAAAAACAACTAGAGCGCTTACTGTCTTCATTATGACAAAAGTATGGCACACCTGAAGCCATCTTGATTGGAATAAACTGGTAACACTTAAAACATTTAATTTAAAAAGGAACACAATGAGGGGGTTCATTTTGCCATAGAAATTATGATTAATGCTGAAGAAAGAAAATGAGGGCACATTTTGAGTGACTTCTCAAATCCTCTTCTATTTCATTAAAATATTCTGACATGCAGACTGAAACATGCACTTTTAATACCAGGAGCAGACTTCCATGGTGAACAGTAGTTTTACTACAGTGATCTAATGAGCAACTAGAGTGCTAACATTCAGAATTTATGGCAAATGTGTGACATATCTGAATACCTTCATGATGGAATCAAAGTAAAAAACTGAAAGCATTTCCTACTGAGGAGACTGCAGTACATGAGGAAATTAGGAAACTTCATAACAAATAAATCTCCCAAGATGGCCACCGGAGACAAAAGAGCCCAAATGTAGCCCAAAATCACCCAGATGTAGCCCAAATATAGCCCAATGACAGAAGTGTGCAAAACACTTATTATTTTGTGTTTTTGCAGTGTTATATAGTGCAGACTTGTCAGGTATTGGAGTGCTTTACATGAGCATTGGTTACATCACACAAGAACAAATTCATTTTGGTTGTACACATGGGGAGACTAAGTGATTTGACCAGAATCACAGAATGTCGAGCTGAAGCAGAAACTTCAACCTGGTTCCCCAGTTGCAAAGTCTGCAGTTCTGGAAGTAACACCACATCCTCTTCCCTAAGTGCAACATTTAATCAAGTGGTCAACTGGATAAAAAAACATAAAGATAACAAATAATTTAAAAGTGCTTTGTCGCTATTTGAAAACTCAGAAAATATGTCCTTATTTTAGTCTTTTAGAGCACTAACCATAATTTTTATGCCAATAAGACCCTCTCATATATGTAATTTCTAAAGGAAATGGTCTAGGTATTACAGTTTTGATTACATCAAGATGATGTCAGGCGTTCCACACTTTTGTAATAAATATAGAATGTTGGCAATCTAGTTGTTCATTAGGATACTGTTGAGAGGCAGAGGCCAGGGGCACGGACTCTGAAAATTGAAGGCAGGTAGGAGGGTGCAAAGGCAACAATTTAACCACACTGAGCAGGCAGGAAGGGCCGTGGAAGCACAACAGACTATGGAGGGCAGTGGAAATGGGGGCAGGGGCAACAAACCAACAATACAGGACTTGCAAGAGAGGCTGTGGCAATGTAATAGACCATTGTGGGCAGAAGGAAGAGGCAATGGTAGTACAACCATACATGCCAACAGACCCGATTCAGCCAGGAAACGTCCAATGTTTTTAAGCTCAAATGGGCTTTATTTGATCTGTCTCCTGTCTACAATCTCCTCTTTTTCAATGTAACTCAAAGGGGAAAATCAATACCCCAGTTTTTTTTCAAAATCTCCCTCTTACCAAGTTCAAAATGTTCGCAAGTATGGTACATTGGATCATGGAAGGAAATGGGATAGGGACATGGACTTGGATAACAGAGGACAGGAGGGACATGGAGAGGTGCACCAAACTGACCCTGCAGGGCAGGCATCAGGGTTTGCAGCAGCACAATACACCACACAGGGCATGCAGGACGGGAGTGCAGCACAACAATCCATAGAAAGCAAGAGGGAGGGGACAGGACCATGCACATGGACAACAGAGAACAGAGGGGCAAGAGGCAATGGAAGCTAGCTGACCATAATGGACAGACAGGAGAGAAAGCTGCAGCATAACAGACCATAAAGGGCAGGAGGGACGGATCAGGGGCATTACAATGGAACAGACAAGCCAGGAGGGAGGGAGTAGGGGTCTGCACATGTAAACAGAGGGCTGGGGGAAAGGGGGCAGGGCAGGAGCAGCAAGATAGCCATGAAGGTCAGGCAGGATGGGCACTAGAAGCAAGACACACCATGAAGAGCAACAGTGAGACTGTGGTGGCATACACACAGACCATGGAGGGAAGGTGGTAGGGGGTCAGGACCAGCTAACTGACCACACAGGGAAGGTGGGAGGGGCCATGGCAGCACAGAAGACCATGCATGGCAAGTGGGAGGGTTAGTGGCAGCACAATGGCTATGATGGGCAAGAAGGAGGGCGCAGGGGCATGCACAAAGGACGATGGAGGATAGAAGGGAGGGTCAGGACCTGTGCACAGACAAGAAAGTTCAGGGGAAGGGGCCTCACAACAGACCACACGGGGCAGGCAGGAGGAGCAGTTGCAGCACAACAGACCAGGGAGGGCAGAAGGGTGTGGCAGTACAATGGACCATGTAGGACAGGAGGAAGAGGATAGGGGCATGGCATGTGTGTGGTAAATAATTTAATTACCGGAACTGAATTTGATACGGAATCTTAGTAAAATAGCTCAGTAAAATAAGAGGCAGAATCCGTGGTATAAGAGGTTTCAGAATGGGCTTTATTCCAATGGACGATTCGAATCGTGGCCTCCAAGTTCCATCACCACGGGGGTTCAGGAAGTGGAGTACAATACTTTATTGATAAGTAATCATTTTTATAGAACAGACATTACAATGAAACCAATGTAAGAGGCGTAACAATTGATAGCAAAGATAACATTTCACATGCGTAGCTGAAAGAGGCGTAATTGGGAGTAACAAGGAAACGTCATTGGTTGTGATGTCACATGTGGGTGGACCTATGAAATAATTTCGCAATGTCAGCAGAAATACTTGGCAGAGATGCGCGCGCAGCAGCATGACGTGTGATTGACGTGCAACTAGGGGGTGAAGGGGACTTGACATTTAGCTCTACATGTGGAGATAAGAAGTCTGGGGGGTCAAGTCAACCTAATCCCAAATCATATCTAACATCCTATGTTTAAAGAACTATGTTATCCACAAAGGAAGGACTTTTGGACAAAATCTATTCTATACTGACTGTGTGTGCGTGCACAAGCGTCTAAGTGTCTACATGAGATGCAAGGGCAGAAACCTTCCATGGTAACGGGGCTATGAATTACTTGCATGAGGACAGAGAAGCCGGGCCCTTTGCTCAATAGCTAAAGGAAATGTTTACTTAAACTACTAGACAGGAATGCATCGGCTGAGGAGCGAAACAGATAACTTGAAGGTGAAATACAGTTTTTGGCAGGCAGACAGACCGGCCGAGGCAAGCACCGTTAGCCGCACAGGGAGTAGGACAAAGTTCATGGATACAGATGTGAGCTCAGACTGGAGCTGTCAGAGGCAGAAAGCAGGGAAAGGCTTGATGGCAGAATCAGGGCCTACTCGCCTGAACTGCAAAAATGGAGTAACTGAGCCATATAAAGTCGGTGGCCTTTCGTACTTAGGAGTCGAATATCCAGCCCATTCATGGCGGATCTGAAAGAGGACATGTTGACGGTGGACGCACATGTATTTGCGTCTTCATAACTGGAACTGGAGGGAACATACATGTACTTGTAACATGCACATAGAACCGTTGGGGTCCAAGATAGGGGACATAACTGACCAGAAAAATCTATATTTCCACATTCCCTCCTTGTCCCCTACTTGCCCATCAAGAGATATCAATCTTCATCAATCCATTGATCTGTTCATATAGCATCATTTGTTCTTCTTTTTTCTTCTGGGACGAACGAAATCTTGGTGGTGGAATACACGATGTGGCACACAGACCACAAATCGCTGGTCCACATTGCAGGCATAAGCAGCAACTGAATAGTATAAGAAGGCCAATACCTAGGAAGGATAGAACTCTCCATCCCCAGGCTGATAACACGCTCCAAAACCACCCGGACCAAGTCCAAGTGCCTGGATTCTGGTGTATCTGGCTCACAATCTTATGAAGGCGGGTTATAGCTTTATATACAGATGGCGAATTTTCTGGTATGAATACGCAGCAGCTTGATCCGATGACCCTACAAGCTCCGCCCCTATCGGCCAGGATGACGTCAAGGACAAGACGATTTTGAAGAACAACAATCCTCATCGCAGACTGCTCCTCTGTTAAGTTGCCTAGGGCGGAAATAGTTTCATTCACTACGGCTTCAAGAGTCCTAGTTAATCTACGTATTAGCTTACTATTGGTAACTGTACCTATATAGGGAAAGAGCCCTTTATTAAAATCTACATACTTTTCCCATGCCGTCTCAGTGTAATCGACAATTGGGAGATCTCTCCGTTCTCTATTGTGTACTAAATGAATATTTCTGTGATAATCAGGAGGAGCTAGGAAAACAGGTGGCAAAAGGAATGCAATGTAGCAGGTACCATCCCAATCTAGAGGCAGACGCATATATGCAGCCTGACCACATATGAAGTAGGAATGGCGGGAAGCTCTAAACGAAGACTTGCCTTGATCACTGAATTCTATTACAGTAGTGCATCTACTATGGCCCATATGTATGGAACCATTCTTTCTTACACACAATTCACCCTTAGCTGGGAACACTGACATGGCAGGCAGAATTGGTGCAACTTCAGATTCGACATTCAGGATCATGAGATTAAGTGTAAAATTACCTAATCCATATACTTCATTTTCTAGATCAGTTCCTGTTCTCTTGGGACGACCCTCCTTGTCGGGGTAGCAGACTTTGAGTAAAACTAAGTTCAGATTTCCCCATACCCAATTGTCTTGATAAACTGCTGTATTTGAATCTAAGGAATTAATTAAACTAAACCATGCTCCACATGAGCCATTGTGTGTAAACGGATATGGAAAGAGGGGCAGAACTCCCTTATAATTCTGATAGGGAGGGAGTCGACCACATATCCAACAATTGGTAGCATTACTAGTCTGATGGGAATGATGTAACATACTAATGAAAGTGTTATTGCGCAGCGCAAATCTATAGGACAATTCATGCGGGGGTAGGTCACTAAAAGAATGTTCAGCAGTAACATTATAGACATGTTTAGAAATAGGATAATATATGTGCAACAATATACTTGCAGTTATTATTATAAGACTCAAGAAAAACAAAATTAATAACGTCACTATACAATGACTACGCAGTGATTTACAGTACGCATGTCGTTTCAACATTTTTCGAGTTTTTTCTCTATTCAGGTCTAAGGGATACATGTCAGAGACAAATTCAACCGCTTCACCTTGGAGAGGACTTAAACAATCAAATTGTCTGACTTATTAGACCTGAGTTTTAATTTATATTGTTCCGGGCTACTAAGTTCAACCAAAGGAAGCTTTGAGTCAATGGGTGAAGACACACGAGGTGTGGCATTTACATCCGATGGTAGTCCATGAAATTTCTTGATATGACTTGAATGTATCCAGCCTTTTCTGCCCTCGATCTTCACGGCTGTCCTTGTGGTGAGCAGGACCAATTGCGGCGACTTCCACCTAGGATCCAGCTGAGTCTTCCGATCAAAGTTCCTCACTAAAACGAGATCCCCCGGAATTACGTCATGGGGTTTCACCTCAGTGTTGTCAGGAAAGGCTGCAGCTACCTGTGAACGACAAGATTGTAGTGCAGACATCAAGGAAGCCAAGTAATCTGTCAGCATATTACAGTCAACATCAGTTATTTTACGGGGTATAGGCGTCCCCCACATATTCGGTGGTCTTCCAAAGATCACCTCATAAGGGGATAGCCCTGTTCGAGAGTGTGCTACCATTCTCATGTAAAAGAGTGCAACTGGTAAAGCTACTACCCAGTCAACACCTTTCTCTCTACATATTTTGGACAATCTGATTTTCAAAGTTTGATTATGTCGTTCCACGAGACCTGCTGCCTCGGGGTGTCGGACACAATGAAACTTCCACTGATATCCTAGCAGAAGTGAAACATGTTTCATCAGTTCGGATGAGAACGGCTGGCCGTTATCTGAATAGACAACACGTGGTAAACCGTACCGTGGGAAGAATTCTCGAACTAGCTGCTTGGCAGTAGTCGGGGCAGTGTAATCTGATACTGGGTACGCTTCGGTCCAGCGGGAAAGAGCGCAGACAACTACGAGAACATATTTGAATCCTCGACATCGTTCCATCTGGATATAATCCATCTGAAGGGCTTCAAAAGGGTGATCAGGAGGCTGAAATCCACCCTGCTCTACGGGGATGCTTTTACCTGGGTTAAACTGACAACATATCATACAGGTACGGACTTTTTGCTTAGCTGCTGCTCGTAAATGTTTGTTGAACCAAATGTGTTGAATGCTGTCTAGCATAGCTTTCTCTCCTAGATGCGCTGGACTGTGTATTGTATTTATGATAGCTTGGACCATAGAGTCAGGAAGAAACCATACAGATTTCTCCTTCGTCATCCATCCCTGGTCCGTTTGGATCCCTCCTAATTCCGTCCATTTCTTTATTTCGTCTGGTGTAGCATGTGTCTGTATGTCAATTATATCAAGAGCGGGATCCTTAATCGTCATACAATGTGTTGGTGTCTGGACTATTGTCTTTGTCATGTCGGATGTGCGAGTTTTCGCAGTCTGTTTAGCTGTTCTGTCAGCTAAATCATTGCCTTGAGAAATGATATCAGTAACTTTCGTATGAGCTTTGCATTTCATAATCGATATTGCAGTGGGTAAATGTATTGCATCTAACAGAGCATGAATGAGGGATCCGTGCTGAATGTGGGCACCGTGAGAAGTTAAATAACCTCTCTCTCGCCACAGCACGCCGAAGTCATGTACAACTCCGAATGCATAACGTGAGTCAGTGTATATGTTGACTTTCTTATTTGTGGCTTGGATACAGGCTTGTGTCAGAGCAATAAGCTCTGCTGCTTGAGCTGACAAGGTATTTATACAGTTTGTTTCAATGACTTCAGTATCTGTTGTGACTGCATATGCGGCCACTAAATCTCCTGTACTTGTTCTCATACATGAACCATCTACATACAACGTCAGGTCTGGATCTAACAATGGAACATCTGTCAAATCTTGTCTGGGTTTCGTCGTTATTGTAATAACTTCAATACAATCATGAGCTAGTGGGTCTGTTCCGATTACAGGTAAAAGTGTGGCAGGATTCAATGTATTACAGCGTCTGATTTCTATGTGTGGCTGAAACAATGTTAGTTCGTACCCTGTAAGTCTTGCTATGGTCAAGTGTTGTGTTTGCGTTCGGTTCACAAGAACCTCTACTGCATGCGGTACTTGTACTGTCAATGGATGTCCTAACACTATGGCATCGCTTTGTCTTATTGCTAGAGCTGTTGCTGCCACTGATTTCAGGCACGCAGGCAAAGCCTGGGCTACGGGATCTAATGTACTAGAGAAATAGGCACATGGTTTGCGTGATCCTGCTTGTTCCTGAGTGAGTACGGACAAGGCAGTACTTTCGCGTTCTGTAACAAAGAGTGTAAAATGTTTTCTGTAACATGGTGTTGCTAAAACAGGTGCTTGACATAGAGCTTTCTTTAAGCTTTCAAAAGCTAGTGTGTGTTCCTGAGTCCAAGGGAGGACAGTCGATGTGGCCGCCTCCTGTGTTGTCAACTGAATGAGTGGTTTTGCTAAAAATGCATATTGAGGGATCCACTGCCTACAATATGAAGTGAGGCCTATAAAAGCCCGCACCTCCTTTTGTGTCTTGGGTATTGGCATGTTAGCAATTAACTGAATGCGATCGGGTGTAAGCTGCCTTCCCTCCTTGGACAGCGAGTGACCAAGATAAACAACTCGCTGGACACAGAATTGCAGCTTAGAAGGGGACACCTTGTGCCCTTTTTCGGCTAGAAATTGTAAAACCATCAGAGATGCTTTTTCACATTCCGGTTCGCTTCGGGCGGTGATCAGCAGATCATCCACATACTGGAGCAGTTCAGTGTTAACTGGCATGTGTATACTGTCAAGTTCTCGTTTCAGTGCTTGGCTATAGATGCTGGGGCTTTCTGTAAATCCTTGAGGTGCGCGTGTGAATTTAAAACTTCGTCCATTTAAACTAAATCCGAACAAGTATTGGCTCTCCGGATCTATTGGGACGCTGAAAAAAGCATTCTTGAGATCAATTACAGTAAAGAATGTTGCGTTCGAATCAATGGCTGTCAGTAATGACGAGATATCGGGGACCACAGGGAATTGTGGCACAATGCATTTGTTTAATTCGCGCAGATCAATAACCAATCGATATACTGGTGGGGCCTTTGGATCAGTTCGTTTAAGAATCGGAATTATCGGGGAATTACATACATTGGAGTCGGTTTCCACAACCACTCCTTGGGCAATGAGCTCGTCAATGATTTGCAGCAAAGCCACTACAGCATCTGGTGGTAGCTTGTATTGTCGTATTCGTGGTAGTACCACTCCTGCCTTTAGTGTGACTCGATATGGTGTAATGTTCATGCAACCAACATCAGTAGGGCCTTGTGCCCATAAATGTGTGGGTAAAGTCTGTAGTCGGTGATCCATGTCTCGGGATACATAGTGACCTTTGAAATCACGCAAAAATAATCTTACTCCTTCCGGAGAGCAACATATTATCGCTCCTAGAGCTTTCAATGTTTTTATACCTAACAAGTTTTCTGGACATGATTTAGTAAGCAATAAATCTGTAGTTCGTGTCAAGGGTCCGATCGTAAGTGGAAGAGGCTGTGATACTTCATTAACAATAGGTTTTCCTGAAAAACCAAGGGATATATTCTGTGAGCCTGAGAGGGGTGCCTCCGGAACTTCACTACGTTTTATTGTTGTTCGACTTGCCCCTGTATCAAGTAAAAATTTTCTATCTTGACCCAATAATTCACTGTGCACATAAGGTCCTTCTTGATCTACAGGGACCTCGATAAGGGGTAAATCAACTTCCCTCTCTAGGCTGGTTCATGCGTATCGTTGATACTCAGGATATTCATACTGTGCGGCCTGATACATTTGTCGTGTCGTAGTTTGTGTGGCAGCAACAGGCAGCGCTGGTGCAGCTGGCACAAACTGTATAGACTGTTGCGGAGCTGGCATGGACTGTTGCGGAGCTGGCATGGACTGTGCATGCTGCGGGGCTCCTTGTTCATTCTGATCCTGTCTGGGTGGCCGTGGCCTTTCCTTTGCAATACCTACGGCGATATTACGTTTCAGGACTGGACAATCGTGTACATAATGACCTGGCTGTTTACAATAATTGCATGTCCCTTTTACAGGAACTGCGGAATCTCCAGAATGTGTCACACCCTTTTTGTGACCGTCAGTTGGAACTGTCTGGGAGACTAACATTTTCATTTTTGTGTCTTTCATACGTCTTTGTTCATGTTCTTGTTCTTCTCTAATTCTATTGTGATGATACTGTAACATTTGTAACATTTGTGACGGGGTGTTACCTTGCCAGGTACTTTCGAACTTCAATACTCTATTCTTCACTTGGGGCAAGGAATTTTCAACTAATTTCGTCACAAACAGATGTGGATATGACTCACTACTTGCTTTTATGCCACTATTTATACCAAAACATTTCTCGAATCGGGCATAGAAATCACTAGTGTCTTCATCTTGCTTTTGTTTACAGGCTGAGATTGCACCCCAGTCTTCCTTTTTCGTAGTTAATAAACGTGGCAGTACCTGTACTAGTAAACCTGGTAGTGCTTTAACTTTATCCCCGAGCCCTGCTCCTGCAGTTCGGGCCTTTTCTTCTGCTTCTAATGCTGTCCAGTCTATCTTTTGGTCTCCCACCTCCCACTCTTTTTCCTTAAGTTTTTCATAAATGCCAGCAGGCATTAATACCTTTAATATTGTCATAATGTCAGGATAGGTATATTCTCCCATGAGTAACATGTCTTTAATTTCTCGGTGGAAACCCGCTGGGTCTTTGTCATGACTGGGTACTACTTTCTTCATTTCTAACAATTCTATTTTAGATATGGGCGTATATACAAATACGCGTTTAAACTCATTGTCTTCGCCTTTTATTGGGTGCACTTCTCGCAAGGGATTCTGTCTATCTATGTAATACGGCGTTCTTTCTTTGATGGGCAATGAGACATGTTCTGGGCATACAAAAAGAATGTACTGCTTTCTGGATTCTAGTATTTCTCTAATTAACTTAGTACCTGAACCTCTCCATCTATTCGTGAGTAATTCAGTCAATATTTCAGGTAAAGGACCAGGATCGGAATGTTGGTTCTTATATAAGATAAGAAGTTGTTGAATCATATAAATCCCAGCTAAACGCTGTTCATCTGGGCTGAGGTTCAAAAACGTGTGTGCTACTGTTTCATCACCATATTTTCCGGGACTGTCAATCCAGTGAACGGCTGATCTGGCTAATTCTTGTTCATCCATAGAATCGAGTAGGTGATAACCCCTTCGTTCTCGGAGTAGTTTGTCAGCGGTTTGGAACGAATGTTCGGGAGACCTTATATTTATTATAGGTGTTGGATAAGTTCTGTTATTATCTGGACATATCGGACGTATTGGATCAGTGAAACATCTAGTATTATTACCAGATCTTCCTCTACCTACATAGACTATAGTTTCTGACTGTCTTGCGGGAAATTCTAATTCTCCCTCTTCGTTTTGTTCAAACTCGTCTACTGCCAATCTCTCTTCATGTATTCGTTCTATTTCTTTTCTGATCTTTCGGCACATAGCTACTATACATGTTTGCTTATCATGTTTCCCGTCTGATATATTCTGACTCCATCTCGTAAGAATTTGCATTACTTCCGGGTTTACCCCCGGTCGGTCTTGATTTCTGATCACACAATTTATGAGGAAACGTAACAGTTCCCCCTGTATTTCCACTTTCTGGTATTCCATAGCTCTGTTAATACATTCAGAATCTCGCCCTGTTTGGACAAAATGATATATATTATCTAGATGCATAGTCATTCCTGGTAGTTTCCCTAAAAACATCGCAGCTCGTCTGATACGTAATGATGCCAGGACCATTTCGTCCTCTTTGCCGGGCACGGGGTCATATCTACAATCTACTAGAAGTTCCTTAAGTGTGCGGGTATTTATAAGTTTGGGCGTACGTGGATGTGCTGATTCTTGAAAAGTAAGTTTATTTATTCTGGGTGGCGTAGAATACACGCTGGTAGCACCTCCGGTAGCCCCATCTGGGGTACTGGGCGCGAAAGGATTCGTTGATCGTGATACAGCAACTATAGGTGTAGACACAGCTGTAGAAACGGCCGTGGGAACAGATGTAGAAACAGATGTGCTTGCCGGAACTTGTGTCGGAATTTGTGGTTGCAAAGGTACAGACACATGGTCTTGACGTTGAACCCCCCCAGCAGACGGTCTATGTGGTACAGGGTTAGCATACTCGGGAGCTGCGTCATCCAAATATGAGGAGAGAAAAACATCTTCTGCGGTTCTGGGATGCCCCTTTGGATGCGTTTTTATCGGAAACAATGGGGGTGGCAAGTCTTTTGGTATCTCCGGAGTAGCCTTAGGTAATCCTTCGGCCAGAAGGGGATACATACCATTCATAAGGGCATTTCTTTGTCTATCTCCTTGTTCTAATTTTACTCGTGTACCTTCTTCAATTAACAGATTTTCTCGAACTTTATTTGAATTTTCCTTACTTTTCTCTTCCTGTCTACGTGCTTTTTCTGTGCGTCTATACGATTCTTTACGCCATAATTCAATGGCGTCTTTCTGTGACTGTCTAGCTTTCCTTTTCCATAACTCTTCCTCTACTTTCACGATGCACTCTGCATCCCAGGTCCCAGCTGCGGGCCACCTGTGACTTTCTGGTAGTTCCTTGGTGTAGTCCGCCCATAAATCAAGAAATAATATGGCGTCTAAGCCATGTTTGAGATACATAAAGTGCCCTGGAGTGTCCCTAGGAGGAATAGGAACAGCTTCTTCGAGTACCCCTCTTCTAGTTGTGATCTGTCTTAATTTCGAAAAGAGCGGCATACTGACAACTGATCTGATACTTATTCTTAAACACACTTAATACAAAGCACAATAATGAACAGTCATTCATACCACAATATGCAGAACGTATTTAAAACATTTAACATTTAATATTTAATGAACAACAATGATGGCCGTTCACTAAGCATAATACTCGATACTAACTAGATAATTCTGACTTCATATACTAGACATACTCGATATACTGCTAAACAGTACATATACACTGCTGAAACAGTGCAGACCGGATTTGTGTACCCAAATCCGTCTTGACCGGCACAACCTATGTGCACGTCAGAACGCCTCCCCAGCAATGGTACTCACCGGGTAGCTCGGAACAGAAGGCCTCGGAACGGAACTGAACTTGAACTGGACTCGACTCGAAAACTTCGGAACTTCGGATCATCGGAAACTTCGGAACTTGGTGGGCCTCTGTATACCTCGGATCTTGCTCTCTCAGCTAGGCTCTGGTCGGGATACTTCGCACTTCTCACCGCCTCGTCTGGGTGTTGATCGCAGCCTCAGTCGCCCCCGCTTGACCGGAGGGAGATACAGGAAATCCTGCTGGTACGCGTTGTTGTCCGTCCAGCTGTGGCAGGAGACCGGGCCTGCAACGCACCACCGGCGCGTGAGATGAGAAAGTGTCCCTGTTCGGGCGCCATTCATGTGGTAAATAATTTAATTACCGGAACTGAATTTGATACGGAATCTTAGTAAAATAGCTCAGTAAAATAAGAGGCAGAATCCGTGGTATAAGAGGTTTCAGAATGGGCTTTATTCCAATGGACGATTCGAATCGTGGCCTCCAAGTTCCATCACCACGGGGGTTCAGGAAGTGGAGTACAATACTTTATTGATAAGTAATCATTTTTATAGAACAGACATTACAATGAAACCAATGTAAGAGGCGTAACAATTGATAGCAAAGATAACATTTCACATGCGTAGCTGAAAGAGGCGTAATTGGGAGTAACAAGGAAACGTCATTGGTTGTGATGTCACATGTGGGTGGACCTATGAAATAATTTCGCAATGTCAGCAGAAATACTTGGCAGAGATGCGCGCGCAGCAGCATGACGTGTGATTGACGTGCAACTAGGGGGTGAAGGGGACTTGACATTTAGCTCTACATGTGGAGACAAGAAGTCTGGGGGGTCAAGTCAACCTAATCCCAAATCATATCTAACATCCTATGTTTAAAGAACTATGTTATCCACAAAGGAAGGACTTTTGGACAAAATCTATTCTATACTGACTGTGTGTGCGTGCACAAGCGTCTAAGTGTCTACATGAGATGCAAGGGCAGAAACCTTCCATGGTAACGGGGCTATGAATTACTTGCATGAGGACAGAGAAGCCGGGCCCTTTGCTCAATAGCTAAAGGAAATGTTTACTTAAACTACTAGACAGGAATGCATCGGCTGAGGAGCGAAACAGATAACTTGAAGGTGAAATACAGTTTTTGGCAGGCAGACAGACCGGCCGAGGCAAGCACCGTTAGCCGCACAGGGAGTAGGACAAAGTTCATGGATACAGATGTGAGCTCAGACTGGAGCTGTCAGAGGCAGAAAGCAGGGAAAGGCTTGATGGCAGAATCAGGGCCTACTCGCCTGAACTGCAAAAATGGAGTAACTGAGCCATATAAAGTCGGTGGCCTTTCGTACTTAGGAGTCGAATATCCAGCCCATTCATGGCGGATCTGAAAGAGGACATGTTGACAGTGGACGCACATGTATTTGCGTCTTCATAACTGGAACTGGAGGGAACATACATGTACTTGTAACATGCACATAGAACCGTTGGGGTCCAAGATAGGGGACATACCTGACCAGAAAAATCCATATTTCCACATGTGGACAGGCAGGGTGGAGGTGGCAGGGACAGGTTACAGTCATCTGACAATGCTAGGCAGGTGGGAGGGGAGTGGCAGCTCAACAGAACACTCAGAGTAGATAGGAGTGGCAGGTCCATGGGACATGGTGGGCAAAAAGGATGGAGCAGGGGCATGCACAAAGACATCGGAGGGCAGGGGGAAGGAGAATAGGGGCAGCAAGCTAAGCACAGAGTTTAAGCAGGAGGTCAATGATGGGGCATAGAATTGGGCAATGGAGGGCAGGAGGAGTGGACTGGTACATCATACTAAATTGAGGGCAGTGGCAGCACATCAGACCATGCATGGCAGGAGGGAGGAGGCTAGTCCATGGATTCACACAACAGAGGATAGGGAGGAGGGGGATGGGGCAGAAAGCTAACTGTTCAGAGAAGGCGGGTATTAGGAACTTTATTGTTTTTAAAACATTGTGTCTGTGCGAACTACTTAAAATATGAACAAGTATGCAGCATAATCTCACTTTTATTCAGGAAGAAAAGGACGTTTGTGACTGTGACTCCGGGCTCACTTGGCAGAAACACCCCCTGACCCTCCACCTCCTATCGCAAAATGTAATGCCCGTGAAAAGGGTAGGTGAACCCAGTGTTATATAGAACATAGTCCTGAGAGCACGATTGAAAATGAAAACTAGATATAGTGTATGGTATAAACTATGCACCAAAAAGTGTGATATAAGATGAACCGGGCGTGAAATATAATATGCAATACATTGTGAGCAATGACAGATTCATTGGAGAGCTCGAGATAGCACAGGCACTAGCGCGTGCTATGCGATATGCGCCTTGGAGTGTAATATGCACAGGGCAGTGTTGTGTAACCTAACTAGTCTCTAAAGTTGTAATATAAAATATGTGCTGGGGAGTGTAACGTTGCATATGCACTGTGACAAAAATATGGATCCCAGATTGTAATATGTATGGCATAGCACTGTGCGTTATAACATAGGCATCGAGGAAGGCACGTTAGATGGGGCAATATAACCCGTGCGAAGACAAGTGTGGCATGACATATTCACGGGGTGGTGTTACAGTGCACATGGGCTAGAGAGTGTCATAGCATATGCACTAGCTAGTGGAATACAACACAGAGGTGTGTGGCACTCGGCAGGCAATGGTGGGTGTAACACAGCATTGGGCTCTGTCAGGAGCGCGCTGTGACTCTCAAGTGATGTTCGTCCCCTTTCCAGAGAGTAAAATAAAAAGTATTACACATCCGGCAGTGGATGTGTGTTTTATTAACCGTGAGGGGGGTTTCTTGCATAGTTTTGGTCAAATTTTTGTCGAATCCCCTTTGAATGGCTTGGTGTGCATGTGTATTAAATGTGCCCGTCAATAGCTACCCATGTTTGTATAAATAAACGACAAGGGTGTCTACCGGGATTAGGCACGGTAGGGCATCAGACATGTCAGAGCTTCACTAGTGGTGTAAATACATTCCACGTGGATTCATTGCATGCATAGTCGCCTTTTAATGAATATCACGCAAATCGTCATGGTGATAGGTACGTACGGTTTATCCAGCATGTCCTAGGTGTGTCTATAAATATATATTTTTTAAAAATAACAAAAAACAGTGGCCGGCCCTGGGGATTGGGGTCAAAAAAATATAATTAGGAGACAGGCCCTGGGGGATGGGGTCATCAGGGTCAATAAATTAGAATAAGAAGGGGAACCACACAGCCCCCCTTCTTAAAAAATGTAAATAAATAAAAGACTGGCATCGTGCCGGAGGCCATGCCCCCTCCGTGCAGCACTCTGCAAACGCGCCCCCAACAGGCATCTCCAGTATGCGCCAGGGAGCTCAGCTGCAGACAGGTGTTCTGAGGCCAAGCCCCTTTTTACACCTCTCTGCAACGCAGCTCTGTGGCGCTTACTGGAGGCTAGTTTGACCCTAGGGACCCTTAGGTTTCAAGGGGACTTAATTTCTCAACTTAGAACAGCCACAGGGCGCGTTTACACAGTGTTGAAGGGAGGGGACGGGGCCTGAGGTGACGTGTGCAAACACGCACTATGGCACGTTTTAAATTGGGGATATCATTTCCCTTCAATACTGAGGGCCCCTGGGGGCTAACTAGCCCACCAAGTGCTTCCAGTAAGCGCCACTGAGCTGCATTGCAGAGAGGTGGTCCAGGTCGTGCCACTTTTTACACCTCTCTGCAACGCAGCTCTGTGGCACTTACTGGAGGTACCTATTGGGCTAGTTGGAGCATAGGGACCCTCAGGATTCAAATGAACTTAATCTCCCAACTAAAAACGGACACAGGGCGTGTTTACACAGTGGTGAAGGGAGGGGAGGGGGCCTGAGTTAACGTGTGCAAAAACGCCCTGTGGCCTGTTTTAAGAGGTAGTTTTAATCCCCATGCCCTATTATATACTAGGGGCTTACAGAGGAGGTCATGCTAATCACAGGGGGACCCCAACGCATAATGTTCCCTAGTGTATGTAGGTGTTTTCACTGTATTCTAAGTGTCTTTTAACATAGCACTGGCTCTAGGACTGGTTAGTCAGACTCAGTTACCACCAGTATCCGTCTGAAAAAGTTGAGGGCACAGGATGATTTTGCAACAAGGCTTCTTTCTGCTCTTCTTTTTGTTCTTTCTGCACGTTATCCTTCTTCCTGCACTTATCTTCGTATTTGAGGACTTCTGTTGCTTCTTTCTGCACTTCTTTTGTTTCTTTCTGTGCATATTTTCTTCTTTCTTCACATGTCCTATCTCTGTAGGCATAGTTAGAAATTAGCATTTAAAAAACCTTTGAAATTCACAGAAAAAACCATAGGTTTCAGGCACATTATAGTTAGGAATTAGCATTTAAAAAACCTCAGAAATTCACTGAAAAAACCATAGGTTTCAGGGGTGTTATAGTTAGCTGGACTTTTCACTTGTACAAAACCATTGAAATTCCCCCGTTATAGTTAGTTCAGCTAACTATAACTCGCGCACCCGCAATGCACTGCTGATGACGTCACATATTACATCACTCATGACATGGTCAGTGACATCACTCATGACATCACTGATGACATCTCAAATGACATCACTGATGACATCACTGATGACATCATCCTTGTGATAGAGTGGCAGACCTCCTCTCACCCTAATATAACCTTTGATACACACATTTAAAAATAGAGACTAAAATTTTCAAAACAATGGACATGCCAATACCAGTTACAACAACCTCTTCAGTAATTCTAAGATCCACATACACATCCACATCCACTCATTCACCAACAGTCCTATACAGTCACTCATACATGTACTCACTCATTATATGTACTCATACACCTATACATCCTGTTACACAATGCCACTCATCCATAGAGTTACTCACACACATAGTCACTCATGCTAATAAAGAATCAAACATACATTTACTTGCATATACAGTTATACACACACCACCACACTTACTTCTACGGACACTTACACATACTTAGTCTTTTAAACAATCACTTATAGAAACACATACTTATTCATACAGGAACTCTTTCAATCTTTCACTCTCACATATACTCACATATATACACCAATAGTCACATATACTAGTTTAAAACATATGTAGTTACTCATAAAGACACTATTGAGACAGTCATTCACTCACTAACACACCCATACACACACTCATCCACCCATACAGTCCTGCACACATGCTGTGTTCAACACATATAAACAGTGAGTCACTCATTCATGCACCTATGCACTACGTAGTACCCCCCACCGAACCATGCAGACACTCAGACTGATACTCAAAAAACCAACTAATAACCTTTATAGACACCCATGTAGCTACTCACCAACCCATGCAGCCACTTATACACAAAGTGAGAGACTGATACAGATATTTACATATTTAAACATTACTCACTAAGCCATGTATTCACTATGATACACTTAATCAGTCAGTTGCACAATCAATTTTTAAAAAACAAATCATCCATTTAGACACTTATATACCCATTTATTCTTCCATCGACCTTGAGATATACATATATAAAACATATTTAATTTTCAGAAAAAAACACATTCACTGGATGATGTCATCAGTGATGTCATCAGTGATGTCATTTGAGATGTCATCAGTGATGTCATGAGTGATGTCACTGACCATGTCATGAGTGATGTAATATGTGACGTCATCAGCAGTGCATTGCGGGCGCGCGAGTTATAGTTAGCTGAACTAACTATAACGGGGGAATTTCAATGGTTTTGTACAAGTGAAAAGTCCAGCAAACTATAACACCCCTGAAACCTATGGTTTTTTCAGTGAATATATATTTATATATATAGCCTACTAGGTGCAATTTCCCATAAGGATTTTAGACACAACTACAGCCCGAACCGCTGTAAGGAAGGAATTACACCAAATTTGGCAGAAAGCTAGATCTTGTTCTGGAAAGAGTGCTTTTTGTAATTTGGTGTTAATCTGTTCAGTAGTTTTGGAGTTAAATAAAGACAAAAGATTTATGTATATCTAGAGACGCGGATCCATGCACCAAAAGCAATGCAGTGATTGGCTAGCCGCAACCTGAGAGAAAAGTTGCAGCCGTCATTTTGTCAATCAGGACACGGTTCTCGGGGGTGGAGGGAATTAAGTATAAATAGGATATAGTGGGTCAGGATAGAGGTATCCTGACCCAATGGGACTGTGAGGGACCCCACATGGGAAAGAAATTGTCTACATTGTTTTTATTTGTGGTGCGTGAGGATCCCCTGACCCACTGCGGTGCTCAGTGTGGCCCTCCCATGGATCCAAACCCCAATAAAAAATACAAATATACTTCTCACAGACCCACTCACACAGCCACTCGCACACCCAGTCACACATCCATAGAGCCACTCACACACCCACTCAAACACCCATGAGTCACAAATACATCCCCTCAGAGACCCAGAGAACTACTCATACACCACTCACAGTTCCTCACAGGCACTCACACACCCACACACCCTTACAACCACTCACACACCCACTCAGAGACTCAGAAAACCACTCACACACCCACTCAGACACCCACACAGCCACCACACACCCAGTCAGAGACCCAGGAACCACTCACACCCCTATTTACACACTCATAGACCCACTCACACACCCACTTACAGACCCAGAGAACTACTCATACATCCACTCACAAACCCACACAGGCACTCACACACTCACACACACCCATGTACACACTCATACAGCTAATGACACACCCACATACAGACCCACAAAACCACTTACACACCCACTCACACACTCAGTACATACTCACAGATACAAATACACAGCCACTCACACACCCATACAGCCACCCACACACCGACTCAGAGACCCGGAAGACCACTCACACACCCATTTACACATTCATATAGTCACTCAAACACCCACTTACAGACCCAGAGAACCACTCATACATCCACTCACAGAATCACTTATACATCCACTCAAAGACCCACGCAGACACTCACACACCCTCTCTGACACTCACACACCTATGTACACACTTGTACAGCTAGTGACACACCCACTTTCTGACCCACACACATCCAGCACATACTCACAAACACACTTACACACACATCCACTCAGACACCTATACAGCCAGTCACACACCCATTCAGAGACCCAGAAAACCACTTGTATACCCACTCGCACACCCATACAGACACTCACACATCCACTTACAGACTCAGAGACCCCCTCACACATTCACTCACAGGTACGCACACAACCATGTACACAATTATACAGCCAGTCACTCACCTACTCACAGACCCACGCAGCCACTTACATACCCACTCACACACTCACACACACACACACTTACACATTCAAACAGCCACTCACACACCAACTCATATACCCATTCAGCCAGTCACACACCTATTAAGAGACCCTAAAACCAGTCACACACCCATGCACACACGCATACAACCTCATTGCAGTTCGAATAAAGCATTACAAAAATTGAATTTCACTGAAAAAACAAAGGTTAACGGGACATTATAGAAAGGAAATAGAGTTTAAAGCCTTAGAAATTCAGCAGGTATATTTATAGTTATCTCAAAATTACTTGTGCCCTAAGATAACTATAAATCATGCCCTCATAATGCACTGCTAATTACCCCACATATTACATCAATCATTGCATGTGTTATTACATCATTGATAATATCACTTCAACATTTGCAGTCAAATTATTGATGAGAAAACTGTGCATGTTGGGGGCGTGAGTTAATAGTTACCTTAGGGCATGAGTTAATTATTACTTGAGATAACCTTAACTGCTGAATTTCTATAGTTTTGTGTGTGTAAAATCTGAACCTAACTATAACATCCCTGTAACTTTTGTTTTTTTCAATACATTTCAAGTTTTTTTTAATTCAATTTCCTAACTATAACGTCCCTGTAACCTTTATTTTTTACAGTGAATTATGTATACATTTTCGACGAAAAAAGCAAGGTTAAAATGATGGTATAGTTTGGTGAAACAAAGCATTTAAAATTCTAAGAAACACTGAAGTTTACCAGTTATAGTTAACTGAAGTAACTATAACTCGCTTGTCCATCTAGCACAGTATTGCCATAAATAATGTCATTTCAGATCTCATCAGTGATGTTATCAAGGATGTCACAGAACAAGTCACCCTTGATGTAATATCTGAGGAATTTGGCAGTGCATGGCCAGGGTGTCCCTCTTCCCTTAAAAAGATACCAGCCCCCGGGAATGGGGTCCACAGGGCCAGCAAAAGGCTCAGGAAGTGGGGTGCCACACACACTCTCCCCAAAAATATAAAAAATGCCCAGACACCCCTGGCCATGGCCCACACCTGGGGACCTTTATTTAAAAAGGGAGGGAGCCTGCATTTTGTTTTCATTTAAAATCTTACAGTGGATCCATGGTACCATTTAAAAAAATAAATACTTAAGTTCCGCCCCAGCACACCAGGCTAAAAGGGTCAGGGTATCCTTATCCTGCTCCTTTATATGATTTTGTAAACTTTTATTCAGGGCAGGTGACTGAGTCCCAGGGTCCTAAAATGGCTGCCATCACATCTTTTTTAATGTGGTGACAGCCAATCAGATATTATCTCCAGATCTGTTGGCTCCACAGATCTCCTACTGCATAAATATCTATATTTGTTACTTTAATTAATTGAAAACTACTAAATGGAATGGAATGACAACAAATCTCAAAATATTTGAATACCTGGACAGTTGGGTTCGCAAGAGTCTCACGAGAGGCCTGCGGTCACACAAATTAAAATATTGAGTCATCCGATTGGATGAGGAGTTTTTTTCCTGTCAGGACCAAGAGGCCCCACTGAGTCCCGCAGGAGTGCCTGCTCTGATTGGCAGGTCACAATATGAAGAGAAATGTTGCGGTCACCATTTAAGAAAGAAAGTATGAGGGGGCAGGGTAGGGGTACAATGACACCTTGGACAATGTGTGGTGGTCCCAGAGGGCCCCTCCTGGCCCAAATGTAAAACAAAATACATTTTGGGGTGTTTCCATGACTTTGTGGGTGTCCCACTGGAGCCATGGAGGCCCCCCTGGACTCTCGGCGGAGTCACGTTGGTGCGTCGCTTGTGGGACACCCGCTGGAATAAAACAATAGATATTTTTAAAAGGCTGTGTGACGGGGGGGCTAGGTGGTGATGGGGCCTGAGGGGTGAGGCCAGCCTAATTTCATGCACGGTCAAAGGCCGTGCAAGGCAGATAGGGAGTTGGCTGCCCACATAGATTGGCTGCAGGGCCCTGCAGCCAACCCCACATGATGCACAGCGAAAGGCCATATGTGGCTGAAGGTTGGCTTCCCACAGGGGTTGGACTCAGGACCTGGCCTTAGGCCAGCCCCTGTGCCAAACCCGCGCTGAACATGGCCATAGCCCATGCCAGTGGGGGTTGGATACAGGGCCTGGCCACAACCCAGGTCCTGCGCCCAACCCACACGGTGCAAATGGCCTAAGGCTGTGCGTGGCATGGCGTTGGCTTTATGTACCAAAATAAAATATTAGTTTAGGGCAAACCAACTCTAGAAATTCACTAGAAATTATAATTTACTTTACATTAAAAAAAAAAACTTGAAAATTCACCAAAGGTTAAAGGGACCTTACAGTCAGACGAAAATGTCAGTTATAACATACCAATTTAAACAATAAAAAACACTGAAATACACCAGTTATAGTTACCTAAAGTAACTATAACTAGTACAGTAAAGTAACTATAACTTGTGCCCATCACCATCGCCATGCACTGCTAATTGCTTTCCATATTACATCACTCATGACATGCTCTGAGACATCATAAATAATATTGCTGCAACATTTGAAATGACATCATTGATGACAACATTGTGCATGCGGGTCTAAACGCTATAATTTCGCAGAGGGCTGTGACTCGGGTAGTTCTAGTATATTTTCAGGTTAAGTGGCGTCCTAAAGCCAGCAACTGCTAGTAATCATCTAAGAGACTAAATTACATTTCAAGACAACACTGATGGGAAATATTAACTTCCCCCAAAATATTCGAGGTTTGGAGACAGAATAGCCAAAAAAGCCATTTGACTGTTTTGGAGAAAGTAGCACTTTCCTCTGTAATTCTACGGTTAGATTTCAAAATAATAAATTAGCCTAATTAGAGGATTCAACGTAGATAGTGTAGTCTGAGTGGGGTTTTTATGCGGTACCCCTGGAACACTTAACTTTGACTGGTACCCCTGGGGTGCATCTAAGAGCGTAGGTTAGTTTAGTTTGTGGGCTTGGTTAGACGTGTTTCCCCAGGAATTACTCTGTAGTTCTACTGAAGGACTGTGGGCTGCTGGTACCAAAGCATATGTTTCGAAGAAGCAGGCAGGGGTGGCGGTATAGTCGATCAGGTAAGGGCAAGATCCGTTCATTGTGCACGGATCGGGTGAGGTCACTGTAACGGCACGATTGAGTCCTTTTACTGAAATGACTGCTCCTTACTAGCTTCATTAGCCTGAAATGATTGCAATGCTTTTTGGCTACTCGGGGTGACCAAACAGAAGTATTACGAAAGCTGGTTTAGATGTCGTATTTTATTTGGACCCCAAAGTAGGATTCGTATCGGAAGGTAGGTTTTGTAGCCTGCAGTGTTAGCCCCCAGCCATAAACTGCCTCAGCTCTTGTACCCTTAGGATCCCCAGTCATCGATCGACTGCCAGCTTTGGCATTGCATCCACCAAGTAAACATGCCCCTTCTTTTCTAGACTCAGCCTTTGCTGAGTAATTTGTGTCCCTCTCCCACACAGCTGAAATCCATCTCTGTTGTGGGTGTGCTTTAATTTCAGAGTGTCACTAGTATAGTTATGCGTCCATGCAATTTAGTTCCTAAAAGATGCGCTATCCCCTAGTGGAAGTTTTTTGAAAAACCATCCCATTTCACTTATATAGGCTGTGGTGACCCGGAAGTGTTTGGATTCTGTAATTCGAAAATTTTGGGATATGGCTAATTGTTCTGACTGCCATGTTGTTGGCCTGCTTTTATTTGTCATTCCCATGTTAGGAGTGTGGTTGTGTGTAACATTTACTCGTGTCATGTGACAAGTTGAGGGGCATTTTTTTGCGAGATAAGCAAAATAGATATATTATAATGATGACTTCAGAAATGACCCCTTGTTTTAGATATGGCTTGACAGTGCAACTGTTGCTAGACTTTATAAGATTAACCTAAAAAAGAGCTTAAAAAGCACTACCAAAAAAGAGACTTTAGCTCTGCCCACATGTTGGTAACCAAGTGTACAAGTTTTGATTGGGCCGTATTTGTGTGTTTCCACTTAAAAGACTGTTTGTATTGCAGTTTTTGGCTTGTGTCAAAGTTTATACTTGAAACAGCAGGACTGAGTTGGTTATGATGGCTATAGTCCTGGGCGCTTTGTTATTAAATATTATGATAAAGGCACTAGGCCTGGCATATTTATTGTGAAAAGTATATGTCAACGTCAATAGGCATTTAAGTGTGATTGTCATAACTTTATATTAAAGCTTACAGGTAGGTATTTTGGTACATGGAATCTCACAGATTTGTATAGCAGGTAATGGTTTTGGCGCTGGTTACCCATTGTGGCAAACCATGGACACAGAAGGTTTGCTCTTTGATAATTTTTGTTAGGCCATTGTTGGAAAGATAGTATTTTGCTTAGACAACTGTAATTTAGTATTACCTTCTAATTGTATGACTCTGTGCCTGATGGTTGCTTTGTCACAAAGCTTATGCTCAAAACTGTAGGCTTGAGTTGGTTATGGTGAAACGTTATAGGCAAACTGAACCACAAAGGAAACACCTGGTTGTACAAAAATTTTAATAAAGCTGACAACCTAGCCGTAACGGAATGTCCCTTTTAAAGAACTATTTCCCCCACCCACCATAGGTGGCATGCTTCATCATCGGGAACCTCCTCCCACAGTGATACCTAGTCATTGTACGGGCTATAACGCTCTGAGGGAGCAGCTCAGGTATGTATATTGTTGTGATCAAGGGCAGGTGGTCCCCGAAACGCGTCTTTGAGGAAAATAAAAGATTAATTGCCTACATCTCCGTTGGTTCGTGGTTCTCTGTTTGCCGAAACTACTGCGCCAAAAAACGGAGAATCTCCATGGTCTTGATATCGATCTTTATAAAGTACGCAGAGATCAACAGAGACGAAATTCTTAAGCAGATTGACTCCCTCAATCAGTTGTTGGAGGCACACGAGCAACAGTATTTAATTAAAAAGAGCAGGGATTAAATTGACTCACGCCTCAAGAAACATGAAGAGACGATCAAAGCCCGGAAAATATTCAAGTTTGCTAGGGACTATTAATCTGGCAGAGTATTTACATTTGCGATCAAGTTTGATACTGCTAAGAGGCAAGCCATGGGACCCAAAACCCCTATAGCTCCAACAGCAAACTTGCGTGATCCTGAGCCTTTTGATGCGGAATTCAGTTCTGCAGACAGTAGTACAGGATTAGAGGAGAGTGGTCCTAGCAATCTGACATCCACGATTCCAACAAGCTTTACACCATCGGAGGAGCTTGGTTTTTTAGTGGAGGATCACCGCAAAACATTACGGCAAAGTACCCAGGCGTAGAGAGGTGCAGAAGGAGGAATGAATGAAGAAAGCAAAGGCGCAAATGCAAAAACGGGCGGCAACAACAGGGGCAGGTGGCGCAATTCGAAAAAGAAAAACTAACTGCGAGTCATCTGAATGCACCCGACAATACTGTCATCAACCTAACTGACATCAATCTTACCGCTGCAGAAACTCAGCTATTAGCGCTAGGATTGTCTTTCTGTCCTCCTAACCAATTCAAATATGTCCAAACCAGAACTGATATATTCAAGTTCATACGCAAATTGAAGCTGCTTAAACATTTTAAATTGGGCAAAGCAACAACCATTGTTTCCAAGGTAAAGGCGACTGACAAACCTAGCATGGCATTACAAGTATCGTACATTTCCACTTTGCAAACCATGCATGCTCTTGCTGATAATTCAGAGGTTAATGAATACACTACACAAGAAGAGCTGTCTATTCTAGGTAACACGGGTAACCTACCCTCTGCAAGTCCATTTCGCCCTGCCTCGACTTTCATCCCACTTATGCCAAAAGATGCCATTGACATCTTCAGCGATTGTGTCATCAATGATTTAAAAACTCTCAATCGAAAAGTGCTGAAAAGAATGAAACATCGCTCATATAGAGATAAGCAATATTCAGCACTAATGCATACATTGAAGGAAAATGTTATTGTAGCCAAGGCAGATAAAGGGGGCAATGCAGTTTAGTGGCCCAAAAACTAGTACCTAGAAGAGGCATATCGCCATCTCAATGATGACTCATGTTACAGAAGAGCTACTGCCAACGACATGAGACAAGTGAAGGATTTGGTCCATAAAGAACTTGGACAATGGAAAAGGGATGGCTTACTGAACAAAAACGAACACAGTTTCTTAAAAGTCGATTTTCCCATAACACCGGTTCTCTACTTTATTCCTAAAGTGCATAAGCAAGTGGTACCCACCCCTGGTCGACCCATCATATCGACCCAAAGGAGTTTGCTTGAAGCCATGTCTAAGTACGTTGACTATTTCTTACACAAATTTGTTGAAGAACTACCATCGTTTATCAAAGATACTGTGCATTTTTTATCCATTGTGCAATCTATCGTGTGGCAGGAAGACTACTTATTCATAGTCATGGACATATGCTCGCTCTATACTAGCATACAGCATAATGATGGACTCAAGGCGATCAAATTTAATCTTGAAAAAAGGAACATCAATTGTTACCAACATAATGCAATGTTATTACGCATGATTGAACTGTGTTTGAACAATAATTATTTTATGTTCAATAATGAGTTCTTCCAGCAACTGCTGGGTGTAGCCATGGGGTCTTGCTTCTCCCCCAGCTAGGCATGTTTGCACGTTGGCTGGTGGGAGGAGCATGTCCTCAGGCGCACCCACAGGGAACTGTATGAAACTCGTGTCATTCGGTGGTGGCGGTTTATAGACGACGTATGTATCATCTGGAATGGTTCAGTTGAATCAGCAAATGATTTTATGAAAAGCGTCAATGCCAATACCCTTAATTTAGAGTTCACTGCCCAAATCAGCAACAGAGTTGTTTAATTTCTTGATGTTGAGCTGTATATAGAAAACAATATGATACAAACTAAGCTCCACAGGAATAGCACAGCAGGCAACTCAATACTTCATGCTCAAAGCTCCCATCTTAAACATCTCATAAATAGAATACCTTATGGAGAGTTTCTTCGCATAAGGTGGATCTGTAGTTCTGATACAGTTCTGATGCTGTTTGCCAAACTGACTCCCTTCAAAGATTCTTAGCCCGAGGATATAGAATCAAAGACTTGAAAACAGCATTAGTTAAAGCTAACAATTTGAGTCGTGAGGAATATTTGGGAAACTGTAACAAACAAAACCATGTACAAATCCAATCTCAGTATCACTAACTTTTCCCAAGATCCTGTACATTTAATAACCACCTTTAGCAGCCAAGACAAGGAGTTAAGAAAGGTAATCTATAGGAATTGGCCTATAGTTAAAACTGATTTCACCATGTCCCAATTAGTGCCTGATCTTCCTCAGATTACTTTTAGACGAGCACCCTCTATGAGGGATGCCTTGGTTAGAACTAGCCCAGAGGTAACAATAACTAGCACCTGGCTGTCTAGGCGTACAGGGTTTTTAGATGCAGCTCTTGTAGAGCATGCACATTCGGTACCAACACTTCTGAGTTTAACAACGCTTTTAAATCCACCCCAACTAAAATAAAAGGCTTTTTTACTTGCAAGGCGGATTACGCAGTGTATATACTGGAATGTTCTTGCAAGTTAAAATATGTGGGTATCATTAAGTTGCAGGTGTTTTCACGTATTTTACATCTGCGTGCTATCGTTAAGTCGGATCCCAGCTATCCTGTAGCTCACCACTTCAAGTTGGTTCATCATAATAATTTGAAAGACCTGAGTTATTTTGTTATCGATGCGGTACCAAACACCACAAAGGGGCGGCAAATGGGAAAAGAAACGGAGGCAATTGGAATCCCATTATATGTTGTTACTTGATACCAAAATGCCCAATGGGCTTAATACAGGGGAGGATTTGCACAATTTTTTATGAGACATCTGTTTTATTTCACCTTTTATGTACTTATGGTCTATGGAAGGATTTTAGTGTTAGTATTCTTTTAGCCGTTCTTTTAGCCAGTCTTTGCCTTTGTTTTAACCCTCTGGTTTTTACTTGGTTTTTACTGGGTGTTTGTACTGGATTTTTAGACGGCTTTTAGTTGCTACATTTTTATCCATTTATTTGTGCCATTTGACCCTTCCCTCTACATGGTTGGGAGTCAGCTGAGATAAACCATTCATATTTCTATCTCTGATGTTGGTCTATTATTCTATACTTGCATTTGCACTTTATGTGTTGGATATTCTGCCCTTTTTGGTTTTTTGCTGCTATGCTCATTTGCACTAGTGCACTTGCACTTCATATATTATTATGTGTCTTTAACCCCATCCCTTAATATCGCCTCCTCCTTTTTCATACTGTTTTTTGATTCTGTGCAAAATATATATGTGATATTTTCAGTGCACGTGCACTTTATTGTCATATATCATTACTGTTCTTACTTATTGGATGCTATTTCTTTCCTGATATGTTTGAATGCACACGAATCATGAGGGGAGGTATACTGTCACCCATGAGGAATTTTTGATGACAGGTTGTATTGGATTTAAGGGGTTATGACTGCATTTTAATAACTTATTGTATTTTTAGTAATCTTTTTTGGGGTAGCAGAAACCATCCATTCATGGTGCTTTTTTCTATCGATAAGAGGTACCCGCAATATGCCCCTAGTTTCTGAACGTATACATCATCTAATAGCTGCCAGATGTATTTTTATGTACATTTATATGGGCTAAACCGCTATGGTCTCCCTAAACTCATCACTTGCTATTTTATTATCCAGGTCCGACTATGACCATAATAGCGGCCTTGTGGAAGTTGTAAAACCTTTTATGTTTTTTAAGATTTTTTGCACTCGCACTTTTTAGGTATATTACACTATATCGGCCTGTTTTCTTTGTAATTTGTATTACATATTACTATGGTCTTTTTTAAATCTGGGAGGAATCACCAAATAATGGAGTTACATTGCATTGTATCCGTTATAGCTGTGCAATTCTATTGAGTACACAGCACTATGTATTTAATACTTTTTAAGAAAGCCTTTCTCTACTAACAACTGCATTCATCCCGATTTCTGAAGTATGTTGTTTATTTCCATGGTATGCTGTAATAGGCCGATAGGGAACTGGGTTAATTGACGTCACTTTATAAGTTCTAAATGGTCCTAGCATGTCATGTGATCAAGGTTGTATAAACGCGGCCGAAACACATCATGCTGTTCTTCACGCAATAAAAAGCACTTTATGAATTTGCAAGCACAGTGTGGTCTGTACCTGGTTATCCGAGGAGTTGGAGTGACGGGATTGTGGTGTTATATATATATATATATATCACCAAACAGTTCCCGTACCTCTCTCCCGCACCAGAATGACGACACAGCAGTCTCCAACGATATAGTAAGAATTTGTTATTCTTATTTGCTTCGAGCCATGACGCGTTTCGGCAGGATCCCCTGCCTTGATCACATAAGGAGTTTATTGTTCAAAACGCTTTTAAAGTAAGAACATGCCACATCACATGACCTTATAGACATAGACAAAATACTCCGTTGGTTTACAAAATCTACAACACTCACAAAGGTGTATTTGAATTTCATTTAAATTACATAAACATTGCTTTCCATTTTTTTCTCTTTTTATAAATATATCTTTTTTTGTGATTTGCTATTTTTTTCTTTTCCTTTCTCTTTTTTAAATTAAACTTTATTGTACCGCTCTCTGACACATCCACGAGCCCGTGAGTGTCTTCTGTTCAATTTAATTCAGTGCAATACGGCGGGTAGTTCATAACTGTTTGGTCTCTGGAAAGTAATATCATCCCGACACTTTGTGATATTGTGCTTCTGGATTTCCGGTTTGATAATATATTGTTATTTGGCATCTCAATACAGAGATTAAAACACCTGTAACAATGGAAGTGCGCGCATAAGCCACACCATATTATTTAAGTTTGCAGGTGCTTTCCTACAGATGTACCGTTTAAGCAATGTAGCAGCAGATATTAATGTGCAAAGTTGCGTGTTTATAGCCGGCGCAAATAACATTTATAGCAGCATTCTTTTGTGCAAATTTCGCTGTAGCAGCAGATAGGTCTCCTGTAGCAACATAGTATCTACTTATGGTTTGTAGAATATGTTTTGTATCTGTCAGTGTTATCCTTCAGGTATGCAATTTAGACTATGGGTCAGCTCGTATAAGTGTGCAAATTTACAATAGGTGGTAGTAGGTGCAAGTGCTTTCCTATGAATGTGCAAACAGTGCAATAGTAACCCCTAAACGTAGTGCAAAAATACAATAGCAGCTGAGATATCCAACATAATGCAAAACCTTCTCATAAAATCATGCATATATACGATATACTGTATAATACCAGCCTATACCCAAATGCATAGTTGGAAATACAGAACACAAATGTGTGCAACTTTTGCAGATAGCAGCTCCTAACTCTGCCATAAGGCCAATGCTTAAAACCACATATATATAATGATATAAATATAAATACACAGCAACTTCCATTAAAAAGGCAATTGATTAAAATATTGTAAAAACCGGATTCTATGTAAAAAAACAGTCATGATTGATTGGTTTAAAATCTGGATCCCCTCAGAACAAATTTATTTAACTAGTGGTACCATAAAAAGTCTGAATACAGTACTCTAAAAACTTTTCCTAAACACCAAAATATATACCTCGAACACATCCCTTCAAATGACATCCTCATTACAGTATTGAATTTCACTCACAATCTATTCACCCTTCTACCCTTCATACCTTATCCTAAATGTAGACGTAAATCTTCATCTGAATTTAAGCCATTGGGGGCCTTAGAATCAAACATTAAAATGTACCTAGATTCCAGTTGTCTCAATTTTCTTTCTCGATTTCCCCCTCTTTTTCTTTTGGGGACCGAATCAATTACAAAATATGTTAGTTCCTCACTCTTTCCACCATGTATTTCATTTACATGGCGAGCAACCGGATATGCTTGATCTTTCTTAATTATTGCTCTAAGATGTTGGAGGATCCTAACGTGAGCCATGTGTATAGTGCTGCTAATGTATCGGAGTGGACATGTACACTGCAGCACATATACAACATGATCACTTCTGCAGTTTAAGAACCGTGGAATCCCCCACTGTTTTTGCATGTAAGGCAAACGTACTTCTTTGTTATTTACACTATGTTTGCACGCCTTGCCTTTTGGACATTTTGTGAAACCTGGATTGTCTGTGAGCCAATTTTTTGATTCAATTATCTCAGGGCTCCTCTTGACCAAATCTTCTCTCATTGATTTAGTTTTCCTGAAAGATATCAGCGGCTTTCTGGAGACTGTGTCCCCAATCGTAGGATCCCCTTTGACCAGGTGCCAATGCCTATTTATGCAGTCTCTCACACTAGCATGATAGGCATTGTACCCGGTAATCATCCTTACATCTTGTGCTGATTTTCTCTTCTCTTTTTTGGTACTTACTAGAATGTCATTGCTGGATAGTTTGTCAACCTTTTTTACAGCTTGATCTAATACTGATTGACTGTATCCCCTTTCACGGAATCTATCCGTTAGGTTTCTCTGTGCTACTAGAGAGCCTATCTCACTGCAGTTTCTTTTCATGCGCAATTGTTTGGCATAGGGGATGCTGTATTTCAATCTTTGTGGATGGAAGCTATTGCAATGTAGAATGGAATTCCCAGCTATGGGCTTCCTAAAGGTACATGTATGTATTCTACCACTGTTGATAAAAACCTCCAAATCAAGCAAATGTACATTTGACTCACTGATGGAGCTAGTGAACTTAAGGTTAAGACTGTTGACATTTATAGATTCAAGGAAGAGGGAGGCACTCTCTGTCAATCCATTCCAGATAATAAAAAGATCATCTATGAACCTGACCCATACTTTTACATTCTCTTCCCATTCCTTTGCAAATTGTACTTTGAGCACCTGCTCCTCCCACCAGCCCATGTGTAGGTTCGCAAAGCTGGGGGCAAAGCAGGTGCCCATCGCCGTTCCCATGAGTGTCATTGTGTAAGTGTCATTTCCATAGCGAAATAGGTTGTTGTTCAGACACAGTTCAGCCATTTTCAGCAGCATTTCAGAGTGTTGGTGCATCTGGACTGGTCTGCCGCTCAAATAGTACCTAAGAGCTTTAAGTCCATCTTCATGGGCGATACTCGTATATAACGAGGCAACGTCAAGGGTAATTAGCAAATTGTTGGTCTCCCATTGGATACTTTGCAGTTTTTTCAAGAAATTTCCAATGTCCTGGGTATGTGATGGCAGTTGTTTCACAAAGTCTTGTAGAAAGTGGTCCAAGTATCTTGATGATGTCTCAAATAGACTACCAATAGCTGAGATAATTGGCCTACCCAGAGGGGATATTTTGTTTTTGTGAATTTTGGGTATTAGATACAAGATGGGCATTACCGGTTTTTCCACCCTCAGAGATTGGTATTCTGCATCCGACAGTAAGCCCATGCCCCTCCACCTTGATAGCTCCTTATGGTATTTGTTTTTTATTTCCAAGATGTTACTCTGAGGTACTCTTTGGTAACATGCTGTATCTTTCAATTGGAGTTTGGCCTCTTAGTTGTAGTTCTCTAATGGCCACAGGACCACATTCCCACCTTTGTCTGATTGCCTCACCACAATATCAGTTCTTGATTTTATCTTTTCCATGATTTTTTGATAATTTCTTTCATCTGTTTTGATTTTACTGCAAAATTCCTTGCTAGAATCTTTAGCTATTCCTTTCAGGTCCTTAATCACTCCTTCTGCGTACAGGTCTATCAAATCTTTTGGAAGAATTGGTATGAAGGATGACTTTTTCTTGAAACTAGTTTTTCTTGCTCCATATATATCCATGCCATATTTTTCAGCTGTTTCTGTCCTTGAAATCTCCGTTTCCACCTCCTGGTCATTACTATTTTCCAATTTGTCCATTATCCGGAGTATATTCAGATCTTCAATTGCTAGGTATCCTATAGGTTGATCCTCTTTTTCCATTCTATCGTGATTGGACCTATGGGGATGGTTCACAAAATGTTTCTTTAGCTTTAATTTCAGCATGAATTTGTAAAAATCAATGCGCGTCTGCGCATAATTAAAATTCGTGCGTTTACAGAAAGATAGACTCAATGCCAAACATTTGGTTTCATCTTCAGTCAATGATAGGTTGGAGAGGTTCACTACAGTGGTGGATGCTGATGTTTTCATTTGTTCTGCCTGTAGTTCTGTGTGTTGGCCCCTGAGCATAGTTCCATTCCTTCCCCTCCTTCTTGGGTGTTTTTTCTGTACCCCCGGACTCTTCCCCCTCCTTGGGGTTTCTGTCTTGTACTGAGGGCCCGCTCTCAGCCTACAAAACTGGACTCTTCCACTACAGTACTTGGCTTCTCTGTAGTATTTGTTGAGCTTGCACCCTCTTCTGACTCTATATCTACTTCAGAACTCCATTCGGAACTGGTGTCTCCTGTCTTCTTCTTTTCTTTGTTACTCGTAGATGGCGCAGGATTATTTGACAAGTCTTGGCGACGCAGGGTGTCAAAATGCTTAGCGAAGGTATAAATTTGTCCCCTCTAGTAATCTAAGCGATCCCTTTAATTGTTTTTTCATGCTTAGTAAGTTTTGTTTCTAGTTCTTTTTCAAATTTTGCGATGTTTTCCGCATTGCTTACCCTAGTCAGTTCTTGCTCAAGGTTTTTAATTTCATCCAAATACATATATATATATGAAACACAAAGGGTTCAGCGCCACACAATGTTCATATATCACTTCAGACTCATATTTACAATCATAGAATAAAGTATTCAAGAGTCTTCCTTTCTTGATAAAATAAATTTCTTCTTTATTTCTCTTTAAAATATTTTCTTTATTTTCAAGAAGCCAGAGATCATAGCCAACGCGTTTCGTCTCACATCGAGACTTCTTCAGGGCTATTCAGATTAAAATGAAAGAAATACATTACAAATCCATAATTTGAAATTTTACATCTTTCACATACACAAAACACAAATGCAACACATTCAGGACCACAAACAGTACAAATTTACAACATAAAGAACACGATTTAATAATTGCCACTTGAAGCATTCAGTAACCTTTAGAATCCATTATAGTAGTTTTTCAAAGACAAAAATTGAAAATTGTTTTTAAACTCAATTATAATAGATAGTTTTTTTGTCAAAGAACAAGGTTTAGGAAAATGTATGTGCAAATGGTCACAAGCATACCTTGGCAGTAAAATATTGCGTGATCCCATCAATATATAATCGTTTCGTGTGTTCTGGACTTCATCAAAGATTCAGAAACTCTATACAGTACACAGTATCTATAATAATGGATAGGTATAATCAAATTAGGAATTCCTGTCAGTTATTTATTTACGAACATGAGAAACCATCACACATTTCTAATGTCTATCTTGTAATGCCAGAAAAACAGTTGTATATCATCTCTGTGTAAACAAACATAGTCTTAAGCGGTAGATGTCGAGGCAAAGAATAGGAGAAAATCAACATTATTCATATAAGAGCTTTGGTCACATAACGGCAATATTCCTGTTTAACCATGATACTATTCTATAATGTTGACTGTCATCTAGACATTTAACAGTTCTTATTATGTTAACCTACAAACGACGCATAAAAAATTGGTTATCGTAACATATTAAGTAGACAGATTGCTTTAGAATTGTACTGGACCATTAGGAAATAAGTTCTGACTGTTGCTCCAACTTGGGTCTCTCGGTTTTTCTGCTTTTCCAAATAGAGACATCTGGTAAATGTTGATTTTCTCCTATTCTTTGCCTCGACATCTACCGCTTAAGACTATGTTTGTTTACACAGAGATGATATACAACTGTTTTTCTGGCATTACAAGATAGACATTAGAAATGTGTGATGGTTTCTCATGTTCGTAAATAAATAACTGACAGGAATTCCTAATTTGATTATACCTATCCATTATTATAGATACTGTGTACTGTATAGAGTTTCTGAATCTTTGATGAAGTCCAGAACACACGAAACGATTATATATTGATGGGATCACGCAATATTTTACTGCCAAGGTATGCTTGTGACCATTTGCACATACATTTTCCTAAACCTTGTTCTTTGACAAAAAAACTATCTATTATAATTGAGTTTAAAAACAATTTTCAATTTTTGTCTTTGAAAAACTACTATAATGGATTCTAAAGGTTACTGAATGCTTCAAGTGGCAATTATTAAATCGTGTTCTTTATGTTGTAAATTTGTACTGTTTGTGGTCCTGAATGTGTTGCATTTGTGTTTTGTGTATGTGAAAGATGTAAAATTTCAAATTATGGATTTGTAATGTATTTCTTTCATTTTAATCTGAATAGCCCTGAAGAAGTCTCGATGTGAGACGAAACGCGTTGGCTATGATCTCTGGCTTCTTGAAAATAAAGAAAATATTTTAAAGAGAAATAAAGAAGAAATTTATTTTATCAAGAAAGGAAGACTCTTGAATACTTTATTCTATGATTGTAAATATGAGTCTGAAGTGATATATGAACATTGTGTGGCGCTGAACCCTTTGTGTTTCTTGTGCTTATGATAGGACTTGTTCCTAAATAAGGAGTATAGAGGGGAGTACTCCTTGGTTCGTTGCGCCATTGTGTGGACTCAAAGACACCTGTCATTTGTTGGGTGCGGATTTTATAGCCTCTGCCCTCTTTCTATTGTGTTTATACATATATATATATATATATATATACACACAATAGGATTCACAGCCAGAGCGCTCAGCAGCGGGTGCAGGTGTGAGGCCGAATCCGTGGCCTGAATTAATTTTAGAACCAAAATTACTCCGCACTCAGGATTCTTCATTAAGGTTTATTGAACAAACAAAACAGACCCAGGTATAACAGACTGGGTCTGTTTGTTCAATAAACCTTAATGAAGAATCCTGTGTGTGGCGTAATTTAGGTTTTAAACATAAATAAATATATATATATATATATATATATATATATATATATATATATACACACACACACACAACCAGGGCTTAATCGCACAGAGATTTCAAGTGCATCCATCTGTGGGTTAATTGATTGGGACTCTAACTACCAGAATATCGTGTACTGACTCGTACGAGCGGCCCATTTGGGGCGTACCATGTTGCATAAACTAGGAAGCAGAGACCACCTTGCACTTACCCTGTCAGCCTCTGAAGAAGAAGTGGAACTTTGAAACGCGTAAGGCTGTTGACGGGGCAGCTGTTGAATGTACCGGCAATCGCATTTTCCTCCGTATCGATAAAGGCTGAAAACAGCACACTGGTGTCTCGAGTGCTGCTTAACTGAGGGGCAACCTTTTGAGCGTAATTTATATCTATATATACATATACATATATATATATATATATATATATATATATATATATATATATATATATATATATATATATATATATATATATATATATATATATATATATGATGAGCAAAGGGTCATGAGGGCAGCAGAGCAAAACCGAATGATACTATTAATAGTTAAAACTAGTTGTAAGGTCTGCAAATATCTTTATTAGTGCATCCCTGGGCCAGGATTAAAAACAGGACACTGCAGGGAAAGATTAAACCAGCTTCCTAGTGTCAAAAAAGAAACAAGGTCAACATGTTTCTGCCAATAACCATCAACAGAGGTGTTGCGGCCTTCTACAGGACCTATATTTAGTGCTGCTTCTCAGTATAGTGCTCAAAACAAAAAAACTATAATATATACAAAACCATTCAGAAATCTTGTGAGAAGCCACGTAACTGGGGATCCATTGGCGCTCAACCGCTAACTTCAGGAGTAGTGCCTTAACTCACCCAGGCATGGGGCTCAGGGTACTTTCTGTCCTTATTACAGTGGTGCTTCTGGCCACTCGCCACGCCAAGGAAGAGCTAGAGACCTCATTAAAGCACTAAAAACATTGGGTCCGATGCCATAGGTTTGGTCTGCTTATTATGAAAAATGATGACAAAAGTATTTGGTCTAGGTTATTAATTGTGAAAAACATATGTTAAAGCCAGTAGGCATTTTAATGGGTATCACATCGTGTTACAAGCCATAGATAAGTATTTTGTCGCAAGTAATCTCATAGATTATCGTAGAAAGAAAGGGTTTTGTTATTGGCTACCTGCTCTGACAAACTCAGGGGATTTTTACTGTGAGAATACTTGTTAGGCCGGATTGACAGGAGTCGTATATTGTTTTGGGAGCTACGTTTTTCTAGATTCGTAATTTTATAACTGTATGCACAATGCTTGCCAGTTTATGTGCAATTGAAAAGGCCAGTGTTGAGTAAAGCTTAAAGCTAATGTTAAGGGGTTTCAATGGAGGTCTTTGAAATGAGCACACAACCTCTGGCTCCTGGGCTCTTCATCAAAAAGTGTCAGGCACTGTCGTGTCGTGGTAGTTCCCAATGATGACAGACACCGTGGTTGTAATCAACGGAGCTTTATTATCCCTAACCTCTTACATTGCCGTCTCTATTCTAACTGCCCGCCTCAGTCGTCGCTCCTCCTTTTCCCTCCTCCTCGATGCCCCGCCCCTTCAACCACTAGCCTGCGCACGACTGCACATCTCCCCCTTTGTTAACAAAGCAATATGACATAAGTTCATATTTCTTCTATTAGCCTCTTGGGCCGTTGAATTGTCTGTCGCGGTCGGAGAGACCGGCCTTCAGCCACAGGTCCGGTGGGGCCTCCATCATCCCCTTCCTGACTGGTGGTAGCCTCACCCTGTACTTCACATTGCTCAGTTCCAGTTGTCGTTGGTCCCGCCACACGTGCTTCTTGCATGGCTGGACTGCATTTTCGGAAGTGAGACACGTTCCGCGTGATGCGCCGGTTTTCTGATTCCGCAGTCAGCATGGTGCCCTTTCGTCGAGTTATTGTTAGAGGTTCCGCTCTAAACCTGCAGTCAGTCTTTCGGCCTTGTTCTTGCTTGACCACAACACAGTCCCCTTCCTGGAGTGAGAGGGATCTGGCTCGTCTCCTGCCGTCAGCATATGCCTTCATGTTTTCCTTGCCTGCTCTGTCCGCGATTGCCACTTCGTGATGGATGCGGCTTGGGGACACTGGTCGTAGAGCCCCTTCCCAGGTGGGTATCCGTGTTCGGATAGGGCGCCCTAGCATGAGTGTGGCCGGGCATTTGCCAGTGGTGGCATGGGGTGTTGTGCGATAGGATCGAAGCACATCATTGAGAGCCGTTTGCAGATCTCGTTTGTCAAGCGTGGCTTGCTGGAATGTCTTTTTTAGGGTGGCCTTGAACCTTTCAACGGTGCCGTTGGCTTGCGGCCATAGGGGCGTTATTTTCCGGTGTCTCACGTCCATTGACTTCACAAAGTCGCTGAATTCCTGTCCGTTGAAAGGGGGACCATTGTCTGTTTTTAGTTCCTTGGGCACACCCCAGGCTGCAAAGACTTTGTCTAACACTTTAATGGTGGCGGCAGCGCTGGTGGATGGCACAAACCGGGCGATGGGGAATCGTGAGTATTCATCGATCACTACGAGAACATACTTGCCCGATTGCATTGGGCCGTAGAAGTCCATGGCTAATTCATGCCATACCCCGGGTGGTAGTGGCGTCATCTGGAGGGGGGCTGGAGGATCCCCGTGTCCAACCACTTGACATTGCGGACAGTCCTTCAGAGTGTGCTCCACCATTCTGTCAAGAAACGGGAACCAAACCCGCTCTCGGAGGGCCCTCTTTGTCGCAACTACACCTCGATGACTTTCGTGAGCCAGGTTAATGACTCCTTTGCGCAGTTGGCTGGGGATGACAATTCGGTGATCTCTCAATAGTAGGCCCTCAGCAGTGACAGACAGCTCTCCGCTTACGTTTCTGAACGCCTGCAGTTCCTGACGCGTAGTCGGATCAATCCCTTCCTGGGGCTCTTCGTGCCTCCATCGATGTGTCTGCACCTTGCGGATCACCCCTTGCAACATCTCATCTTGTGACGTGGCTTGTTGAATGACCTCCAGAGGAACAGCAGGCGGTCGTGCTTGATCCACCACAAAGTGGATATACTCCTCGGCCACAGACGGTTTGGAGAGGTGGGATGCCGTGGTGTGGCGCGACATGTAATCGGCCGGGTTAGCTGACTTTCCCGGCTTATGGACGATGGTGTAGGTATACTCCTGCAAGCGCAGTCCCCAGCGTTCAATTCGAGGCGGCATTTTGGAGCGTGGATTCCTGAAGATGGTAACGAGCGCTTGGTGATCCGTCACCATGGTGAAGTGTTTCCCATATATGAACACGTGAAAGTGTTCACAGGCCCACACTACCGCCAGGCTCTCCTTTTCAGGTTGGGAATATGCCTTCTCCGTGTCGGAGAGACTCCGGCTGGCATGAGCCACTATGTGACGTTGATCTGTGTCGTTGTCGTATTGCGCTAGGATGGCCCCTAGGCCGACAGGGCTGGCATCCACCGTTATTTCAGTCTTGCGGTCAGGACTGAAGTATGCCAGACTCCCAGCTGCTCCTACCGCTTGCTTGATCTCCTGGAAGGCGTGCTCGCACTCACGAGTCCACTCGAATGGCTGTCCCTGCTTGGTCAGTGTTCGGAGTGGGTGGCTGAGGGTGGCATAGTCTTGGATGTACCTCGAGCAGTAGCTTGCCATTCCCAGGAAGGACCGCACATCGCTAACGTCTCGTGGGCTCTCGGTGTCATTCAGCGTGCTCACTTTGTCAGGGTCGGGCTTCATCCCGGCCCCCGAGAAGACGTGCCCAAAGAACTTCAGCTTCGATTGGTGAAACTCGCATTTGTCCTTGTTGAGCGTTAAGTTTGCTTCCAGAAGGGCATGGCAGACTCGGTACAGGGCGGTGTCATGGTCCTGTACATTCGCCCCATACACCAGGATGTCGTCACTATAGTTCAGTGTGTTGGGGATGTGGTGGATGGTCTGGCGAATGGCCTCTTGAAATATTTCGGCGGCTGAGGAGATGCCGAAATTTAGTCTTTTATAACGGTATAGCCCCAGGTGCGTCGCGAAAGTTGTGATGTATCGGGAGCTCTCATTAAGTTCCAACTGATGGTACCCTTTGTTGAGGTCGAGCTTGGAAAACACTCGAGCACCATTCAGTGCGGCTATCATGTCACTCAGGTGGGGGCCTGGGTGACGCTCTCTCTCGATGGCGGTGTTGGGCATCCGCATGTCCACACACAACCGCACCTTTCCCGGAGTCCCTTTCTTCGGAACAATGACCACTGGTGACACCCATGGTGTGGGGCCCTCCGTCCGCTCGATGATGTCGGCTGTTAGCAGATCTTGCAATTCATCTTCCACGGCCTGCTGGAGATGGAACGGCACCTTCCGAGGATGTTGGGCAACCGGCCGGACTTGGTCATCAATGTGTAGGCGGATCTGAACCCTGTTCATTTTGCCGAGTCCCATGAACAGCTTTGGGAATTTGTGGACAATGTTGCAGTCATTGCTGACATGATACAAGATCTCTACCAACCGCAGTCGTTCGGCCGTCGGCAAGCTAAGGAGGCAGTCAGCCTCTAGCCCTTCTATGACATGTATCACGGCAGGGACTGATATCGTTTGATGTCTAAGTACAGTTGAAAACTTTCCGAGACAAGGAAGAGGTTTCCTGGACATCCAGGTGTAGACTCGGACATGAGCTGGACTTAGTCGAGGGCGAGGCTTCATTTTGTTATACTCTGTCACAGGGATGTAGTTCAGTGACACACCACTGTCCATTACGAATTTTGTGTTATGGTCGCCGACGCTGCTGTCCAGTTGGGGATATTTCTTAAGTTGATCTGGGTCAGCGATCATGTTGGCATATTCGACCGAGTATTCTCGTTCGCCCGAAGGTGATCTGGAGTCTCGAGATGGTGACCTCCTTGACCATCGCGATGTCTGCGACTCCCGGCTGGAGTGAGAGGATCTGGACGACGACTTTGGGCGGTCGTGCACCGCTCGCGCGTGGTGTTGGCGGGTGTCGCCGCGCGACGTCCTGTGCGCGTTCTTGTCCTTCTCCCGGCGATACACGCTGCACATGGCTTCAAAGTGGTTGCTCCGCCCACACTTGCGGCACTGCTGCCCCGTGGCTGGGCAGGCTCCGGTGTGCGGGAAATCATACCCGCATCTGTAGCATTTCCGTGCTGGTGTTTTTCTTACATGATCCTGACGCTTGCTTCTTCGACTTGCTTCCGGTTGGCGATGTCCAGAATAACGGCGGCGCGACGACGGCCGGGAGTGCCGCCCTCGCTCCCTGGACCCTCGGCGGGAGCGACTGGTCTGCACATGGCATACATGTTCCCTGCGTTCCGTACGTCCTGCTTCCATGGTCCTGGCGTGCTCCTCAGCCTGATCGTGCACCCTCGTCATTTCTTCTATTTAGTCAAGGGTGTGACTTTTCTTCAACAGTTTTCTCCTGAGCGTCTCGGACTGGCACCAATCGATGACGCGAAGCCGGATGGCGTCGTCCGTCGAGAACACGTCAAAGTTGCAGTGGCGTGCTAGCCGGCGTAGTCGAGTTATGTATGTACCCATCATCTCATCTTTTCCCTGGTGCGCCCGCTGGAACACATACCTCTCGTAGTCCACATTCCTCTCGTGTAGAAATTTCATATCCAACGCCTCTCGTACTTTGGCGTACGTCCCTGCATCCGTGGCTGGAATTTCCTTAATCATTTTGCTGATGTCTTTTCCCACAAGGTTGCGGAGCGCTATGAGTTGGTCTTCATCACCAAGCACCTTGGAGCCTTTGATGTAGTCTTCAAAATCTTCGATCCATTCCTCCCATCGAGGCCCCATGCTACTCCCAACCACGAGCGCCAGGGGCTCTGGAGGGCGCAAGTGCGACATCCCCATCACAACGGGTTTCACCTCTTGACGTGCGGGCGAGCCGTGGTTTGACATCGTGCTGCACTTGCGATCGTGTAGTTCCTACTTATTCGCTCTCCTGTCTTTGCTCGGGCTTGATCGTTTTCTTGTGATTTGCCTTTGCTTGTGCTTGTCCAGTTCTCTTCCTGCTTTGGCTCGTGCTTGTTTGAAATTCCTTTTTTTTTTCTCTTGCCTTGTCTTGGGCTTGTTTAAATCTTCTCTTGCCTTTGCTTGTGCTTGTTTGCTTTTCTTCTTGCTTTGGCTTGTGTTTGTTTGAGTGGTTTCTTGCCTTGGCTTGGGTTTGTTTAACTCTTCTCTTGCCTTTGCTTGTGCTTGTTTGCTTTGCCTCTTGCTTTTGCTTGTGTTTGTTTAATTGGTTTCCTGTCTTGGCTTGGGTTTGTTTCTTGCCTTTGTCAGTGCTTGTTTGGTGCCTGACTCCAAAATGGCCGCTTGCTCGATTTACAGAGGGTGTCCTGAAAACAGCCGCCTGGTTTAAAGATGGCCTCCGGACCGGCACCACACACGGGGCTTGACACGAGGCTCAGCACTTCCTCCGGTTCTTCCCCGGCCTCACTCACCGGCTCATCAGCTCCGTGGGACTTTGTTCACCACAGGGTAGGCGCGCACTGTTACTGCCACCTCTCTTGTCACACACGTGACTTTGGCTCCACGCTGGGCTTGACACGAGGCTTAGCACTTCCTCTTCCACCCGGCGCATCGCCCTTCGCCTGAGGTCGACGCTATACCCTAGTCCCCGCAGTAGGGGTCAGGGCCAGGGCCAGGGTCTCGCTTTCACTCCGCCCTTTCGGGGCACTTGCTCCAGCACAAGCTCCGGTTCCAGCACGAGCAGCGCTGCTTTCAGGCTTCTTTCTCGCCCAGAGGACAGACCACGGTTTTCCAGGGTTCAGGGGAGCATGCCGCTCATCCCACCCTCGTCGCCAGCTGTCGTGTCGTGGTAGTTCCCAATGACAACAGACACCGTGGTTGTAATCAACGGAGCTTTATTATCCCTAACCTCTTACATTGCCGTCTCTATTCTAACTGCCCGCCTCAGTCGTCGCTCCTCCTTTTCCCTCCTCCTCGATGCCCCGCCCCTTCAACCACTAGCCTGCGCACGACTGCACAGGCACGTCAGCTTCTCAACTTTGAACCCATTGAGAAACATGGTTTGTGTGGACCATTTATAGATGCAAGAACTGTGAAAAATATGTATTTTAATCATGCAACTTGTTTAACGCACACTTACAATTTCTATCTAAACAATGAGACGGAGAAAGTTTGATCTGCTTATTATGAATGGAGTTCTTGCTGCAGTACAAGCTGATCAAAGCAGCTGAGGCAGAGATTCTGGGTACACTGAAGCCTCTCCGTTTACTGCCTGGGCACTACACAGAAGGGAGCGTGGTCCAGTTTATTTACATTTGTATAGAGCTTTTCACTCTTGCCAGCGCTTGGTGCACACTGAGACTGCTCCATAATGCTCTTCTTCTCAGGGACAGGAGCTGAAGTAGGTAAGGGAGGCTGAAGGCATACAAAGGAACTCTGCATACGTAGGGACACTGTGGGTGCACATAGACTGCCACAATTACGATGGGCATCTGACTCTTCCCCCAAGTAATGGCATGTTGCAAGTAGGCATGCAGCCGAATCGGCGAGCTTATGCATCTTCATTAAGAGTGTGATTTGTTTGCAACTTGCATTCGTAATGAAGCAGAGTAAGCCCCACTAATGTTTTCAGCTCAGGGTGCATTGTGTTGGGTAATGGAGAGTAGCGTTGCACTTTGGAAGGGTTAGTCAGGCAGCTGTCGGTTATCGAGAGAGACTGCTGAGCACAGAGAGTATGCAGAAAAAATAGTAGTACTCTACATACACAATGTAAGAACCCCAAACAGGTCTCCTCCTTAAACATGCAAGGCCTAAAAGACAGGAAGCATTCGATTATTAGGAGCCCAGTGCCAGGGTGGTGAGTGGCCAATGAGCCGGTACAAAAGGCACGTCAGGGAAAATAAAGCTCAGAGCAAGAGCACCATGGTGAACAGCCATTACACCGCGGCTGTTTCACCGCAAGTCAAATACATCGCATGCGTTACTACGCATGCGATGTAACAACGCGTACCATTACAATGCATACCATTACATCGCATGCGCTTTTACAATGCATGCGATCTAATGGTTATCAGCATCGTTTTGAGGAAACTGAGGCTCTTCCGTTTCCTCACAAGGACGTTGTGATGTGCACTGCCCCTCAGACGATGCTGGAACCAGGAGAGAGGAACCATGAGGAGAGAGAGGTAAGGGGGATTGGGGGTAGGGAGTGTACTGGGGGGCGGGGGAGGGTTGTGCTGGGGTAGTGTTTTAGGGTTTAGGGTAGTGTTGTGGTGTTTGTGTAGTGTAGGGTAGTGTTTTAGGGTTTAGGGTAGTCGTGCAGGGTAGTGTTTGAGTATAGGGACCGGACTGGGGGCAGGGGGAGGGTCGTGCTGGCAGTAATGTTTTAGGGTTTAGGGTAGTGTTGTGGTGTTTGTGTAGTGTAGGGTAGTGTTTTAGAGTTTAGTGTAGTGTCGGGGGTCGTGCAGGGTAGTGTTTGAGTGTAGGGATCGGACTGTGGGTAGGGGGAGGGTCGTGCTGGGGGTAGTGTTTTAGGGTTTAGGGTAGTGTTGTGGTGTTTGGGTAGGGTAGTGTTTTAGGGTTTAGTGTAGTGTGGGGGGTCGTGCAGGGTAGTGTTTGAGTGTAGGGACCAGACTAGGGGTAGGTTCGTGCTGGGGGTAGGGTTTTAGAGTTTAGGGTAGTGTTGTGGTGTTTGTGTAGTGTAGGGTAGTGTTTTAGGGTTTGGGGTAGTGTTGGTGGGTCGTGCAGGGTAGTGTAAATGTAGGGAGAGGACTGGGGTAGGGGGAGGGTCGTGCAGGGTTACTAAATTAGGGTTTAGGGTAGGGCAGGGTAGAGTCACTTACTTTTCAAACTTTTACCATGAGTATACCTTTACCACGCATGCCTTTGCGTTGTAATGGCATGCGTGGTAAAGGTATAGTCGTGGTAAAGGTTTGCGATGTAATGGTATGTCGTTGCCATTGACATCGCGTAGTAATACCCATGTTGTAATGGCACGCGTTGTATTAATATGCGATGTAGTGAGTCATATTCGGAGCACCATATTGTTATAGGGCTTCAGGCAGGACACACGCTTGGTCCTATGTAAGGCTGGCAGTGGGCACTTTACTCACAAGCACATCTCACATTTATATGAGACCTTCTATACATTTCCCTTCATCAGCTCCACACAGAGAACAACCCAATACAACATTAATAATTAATTTGTCACATTTCAAAGCTACTTATTGTATATATGGACATTACTATTTGAATGTACTCTTGGTACTGTCTTGCATGCAATGCATTATGGGTAGGGTGGATTTACCATATCTTCTGCAGGGTGCAGTACCATATGTGACCTAAAGAGGCTCCATGGGACTTCTTTTGGCCACATATGGAACTGCACCCTGTAATATGGCTAGGCAAAAAACACTGGCATTTATAATGCCAATAATTCCAACTCCAAAATATGTAAGACAAATTGCATTTCTCTGGCGACCACTATATTTCAATCTTTTCTTTCACAATCACTACTAAGCTGAACCCTTTTCTCAAAGAACCTGACTAGTTATGAACCATTTTTCTTACTTGTAAATTCCTCAGCAATTTCTTACTTTGGAGAAACCATCAATGTGCATTTCTCGTTCATATCACCCAAATTGCATTCACTGTGGAAAGTAATCTGTTTGCATATGAGAAGTACCCAATGGGCTAGCACATTCAGTTATATATAGAATTACAGGCCATTCTTCCAGCAAACGATGTAACAAATAGTGTTTTTTAAGGAATATTATATAGGAGTAGTCCTCAACTGATTATTCAAAACCATCACAGCAATAAGGTTTCAAGGTACTCTGTGTGACTTCAGCAAATGTAAAGATGACTGCAATAGAAATATTGCTTTTTATTGTTTGCGATCATGCTTATAGCTTTCTAATAGTTTTTACACAATTTAAAAAACTGATTATATTAATTCCAAAATTGAGGATGTGCATCCTACGGTCTCCTGAGTGTATCTTTCACATTTTCTGCATCAAAGTCTCTGATCCTCATGACTACTTCACTTGTGGATTTGGCTGACTTTTGCATAAATGGCATTGTTATTCCTATTATTAAATCTCTTTTCGACCTTTTTTTTTGTGGTCTCAAAATACATTTGTTCAATAAATTAGTTACTAAATGGTGTTACTGCAGCCAAGGGATATTCATTAAACTATTTTTAAAACAATTTCTAAATCATTTTACTCTAATTTGTTCATTACATTAATCACTATGTGGTGTTACAGCCAAGGGATACTCAGTCAGTCAGTCAAAATTACTTTATTCAGTTACTTAAAACCATAAAAGCATTCTACACAATAAAAAAGGTTAAGAAAATAATATGACATTAGCTAATATCAGGGATATTGCACTGGTTACATAATCGAGGTAGACAAACAGTTTAAAAACAGCTTTAAGACCAGATTATTTAAAAAAAACATGTTATGTTCTAGATCATGGAAATCACTTTCACTTTTTTCCTCCTTATTCTGACTGCTGCTGTTAAGAAACTCGCTATGTTAAAAATTTCCCAGACATTGGTCAGCATCTGTAGATATATAAGCGCTGGTTTTGCCTGTAAAAATCCTTTGCCCTTTAAAATTGGAAGAATAAAACGTTTCCGAAAAGTGCTCACAGGATAATACAAAGTGCAATGTGTCCTGGGTGGAGAAATTATCAGATGTACAGACACCCAGGTCCTCCTCCCTTCTCCATCCCGGAGGTTCGGCAAGTAAAAAAAATGTAACTGGTTCAGCCTAAATCTTACTAGGAGGAAGCGATGGTTAGAGTTAGTTATCACATTTAAATAGGGTTCAATTGCACAAGACGTTTTTAACAATTGATGGGCACGTACCGTTGGTTTTGCCAGCTCTCTTGCCTCTCTTTCCATAAGTGCCATGTATAGGTAAGATTTCTTGGCCCACTGCACATCTCCCTTTACTAATTTGTCCGGAGAGTTAAATAATTCAGGCTGTCCTAATTGCACTGCGAGCCTTTTCACGTAACTCAATCATGGAATGCTGCTTGCTCGGTTTAAAGCTAAACAATCACGCAAGATTGCGCGATTCATTTCAAGTTAAGGGTTTAACCAAGTTGCTATCCATTTTAGTAAAGGTGCCATTTCAATTAGGTCAGCCAGAAAACCTATCCCAATCTCTTGATGAATTATGTATGAAGGTGTTGATTGTGGCACCGATAGCTAATTTCTTAAAAATGTGTTTTCAGCTATTTGGATTTCCTTTGCTTCTCTAAATCCCCAAATTGCATTTTGCTCTGTATACATTTAACAGTGCTTGTATTGGTTTTGCCCCTAGCCTACGTGCAAATCCTAGGACTGCAGCTGTAGATCTGGCCAATACATTTCTTTTTGCATTCATTTGCGGGACCCATGTACCTCTATCATCAAATATGACACTTAGGTATATAATTAAATGTAGTAATCCTAGTTATCTCCTTACCCTCACAGTGGATAGTTTTAGGCCTTTTAGGCCAACTGCCAATTATCATTGAGTGGGATTTTGAGAAGTTTACACTTAAGTCCAGAGTCTCATAAATACGGCAAAGGAAGTTAAAAGACACTGTAGACCAACCGCAGTTCTTGCTAGTAGGGCGGCATCATCTGTGTATAGGAGGGCTGGTATCAGCCATTCCCCCACATGTCTTTCCTGGCTTCCCCCAAAACTAGGTCCAAGTTGTTAATATATAGGGTGAAAAGTAGGTGGGCTAAGATGCTTCTCTGCCTAACTCCATTTAAGATGCGTATTCCCTGGGTGCAGTTCCCCCTTCGATCAAACCTCACTGTGGCTGTCAAATCCCTATGCAAGTCAGCAAGGAAGTAAACAATGTTTTTGTCCACACCTAGTTTGATTAGTATGGCCCATAACTTGGATCAAAGGCTGAGGAAAGATCCATGAACGACAAATAGAATGTCCCCCTTCTTGGCGATGGTATACTTCCCAATTAACAGGTGCAGATTCAAGCATTGGTCAGTGGTACCCCTCCCTTTCCTAAAACCATATTGCAGATTTGATAGTGTATTAGTTTCGTTTAACCAAATCGTAAGTTTGCTGAGTACCACTCTTCCTAGCACCTTCACGGCAGAATCTATAAGTGAGATTGGTCTGTAGCAGCTTGGATCCCCTCTATTGCCCTTTTAAAAAACCGGGACGATAACTGACTCAGACCATGATCTGGGCAGGCCAAATTTAAATGCCATATTAAGAACATGAGCCAGAAGTTTTGACCATAGTGTCACATTGGATTTAAAAAGATCGGCCAGGTCACCATCTGGTCCAGGGGCTTTATTACTTGTCATTTGATGTATGGCCTCTGCTACTTTTGATTCTGTAAAAACCATAGTGTATACCTCGGCCTCAAATAAAGTACCTGAGGGTCCTTGATTCTCCTGATCACCATATATAAGTTTACAATGATTGACCCATTCCTGCTCTGGTATGTTACATTCTAGAGAGCTACCCATGGCTTATTAACGATTTCCCAGAACTTGACACTAGTTTTGATGACATCAATGGACAAGAGATCATTCCACGCCTCATTTTTAATCTCTCCTTTGGGAGTATTTATGGCCAGCTTATATATTTCCCTGAGGGCTACAATTAAACTTTTATCTTGTGGTTTGTGTTTTAGAGCCACTAACAACTTTTGGTGGGCAACTGTACAATTATGGTCAAACCACCTCTCCCCTTTATTAAGGAATTCCTTGAATGGGCGTTTAAGATCACAGGCCACCTGATTACAGATTTTAGCATACACTATGAGGATCTCTTTGTCCCTTATATTGTCATCTAAATAGAACTCAATCTCCATTCCAACGGTGTTCACTAGGTTCACATGGAAATCCCCCAGCACTACCATACACAACTTGAGTCTACGGGCCTGATCTTTAGATTTTAAGTTGGGGGTGAAGACACATCTGTTTAGTTTTAAATTGTTCTTAATGCCCCCGCCACTGTGATATGTATAGGATTGTGGTCACTAAAGTGTGACCACGTAGTAGTATATCCAATCACCTGGGGGTCAGGGCTGCACTAATAAATAATCAATAGTAGAGTGCGTTCCCCTTCCTTTAAATGTTGGAGTGTCATCGCTATAATGCGAGGTATTAGGATATATTAAGCCAAATTCTGCTAGGGTGCCCTCTAAGAATCCACCTTGCTGTGAGTGTTCGAAGTGTATCTCTAAGTTATTACCAGGGCCTAAGCTGTCAGTGACATGACAGTTCGATTGGCATCAATGTACATTAAAATCACCTAAAACAATAACCGAAGGTAGTTTGTTTCCCATTATACAACTCAATAAAATGATTCAGACTGACCAGGTGTTCATTTGCGACATTTCAATCAAATGAATTATACAAATTAATGATAAGAAGTTTGGGTGCATTGATGGGTGTAATCTGCACTACTAGACAATTTGGTGAGCCTGAGTCCAATTTACAGTGGTTGCCTATGACCTTTAGGGAAATCAGGGTTATTAGGCCACCTTTTGCCCTACCAGCTACAGATGGTCTTGCTGACTCAAAATAGGTTGTATAACCATCCATCCATAAACTATTCTCAGTTTCACAGGTCTCTTGAAGCCCAATCATATCAAACTCATTAAAAAAAATCTTTCCACCTATCATCATCTACCTTATTTTTAAGTCCTGCTATATTCCAGCTTAATATATTGGCTTGCTCCCCTGTGTTAGCCTCCTCCCCCTGTATGGGTTTGGTAATACAGTGCATACGACTATCTCTATCTCTGATGTGCCCTTTCATAGAGAAACTAGGGTCTAGTCAATAGTCACTATCCAATTGGCTCAGTGGAGTATACTCATTTGACCACTGCGGCAACATTTTTTCAAATCTATATGTGCTGGCATGAACCTTAACATACTTTACAAAAAATACTGAGGGTCTAATGTTCCGTATACACACAACACTAACAAACTAGGCAAATGAGACCTCAAAACCGACTACAATGAATAACATAACAAAAGTATAATTCCCATCACCCACCAAAGGTGGCTTATCATCATCTGGGAATTCAGGACTGAGCTGAGAGGACCAACCACTCTGATGGTAATGGTGGTCATTCAGTTGTCCCAGTAGTGAAAACAAACTGTTTTCACTACTGCAAAACATCTGCAAAACCAAAGCACATTGTTTGTTGGATGATATCATTCCGAAATATGAAATTCTTAGGATAATAACATGAAGGCAAGAAATATGGTTTCTGATCCCTAAATGTACCATAACCCCACTCCTCATGCTCCCTATAAAGGAACCTGATCAAGGTACTTAGTCAAAAATGCTGGTCACTAAATTATTTTATGTCAAGAACAACCACCACTTAAAATGTACTTGCATGTTTCACTATACTATTTCAACACTAATCCTCTATGGGTCCTGGAGTAGCGTGCTACTCGCCGAAAAAAGCACTTCGACGCCTCGTCAGGGGTAGTGAGCGCTATACAAATGCAATTACAATACAACACACACATATCAAGTTTGTGCAATTGTAGTCATAACAATACGTGTTTGGTGTCAAACCAGTATTTTTGGTGGTGGTTTAAAACAAGCACTGTGAGACATATATGTTCACTCTTCCACATTGACATAACACAGTGTTCCCATTGACTGTGTCGAAATACCATCCTGGTTATAACAGAAGTTCTTTATGATGTCGCTATCCCAGTCACTGGCAAAAGGTCCTGGCGATAAGCTGAAAATTAGGTTCAGTCAAAAGGTGTGAATATTTCTTTATTTTCTGTAACATATTCGCCATGCACCATTTGAAGCAGAAACAGAATCAAAGTCGTCCAAATCTTAAACGAGATCAGCGTTAAAGCTATGCAGACATAATTCCAGGAAGGCTTTATATAAGTTTGCATCCACTCACCAGTTTCAGTGTGGGATCTCCACAACAGTACTTTAATTTCTATAATTTTTTTTACCATTGGTCCATGGAGGTTTCGTACAAGCCTCCATCGCACGCTTAAACTCAACCTATCTTCTTCACAAATTTGAATGTAGGCTGTCCACCAAAGTGATTTAAAATCTATAATTTTGTTCACCAGTGGTGAGTGGATCGATAATGAACATTTCACATTCTGAAAGTTCGGAATCAGAATCTGGTGTAATCTGGCGGTTTGACTTAATATGTTTTCAGTATATTTTGCGACTAACATCTGTGGTGGTGCTGATAGTGTTCCCATGACATTTTCAATAATTTAGTACTCACCACATGTTTATCTGTGGCAAGCTCTGGTTGCTCTTCATTTGGAGTGTGTTGGTGTTCTGGCTGTGAAACAACTTGTGACATTCTTGTTGGCTATACAATGTGTGATGGGTCAGCATCAAGCACTAATTGCCTGTATGGGAAGGCCACATAGTATGGCCTCACTGAGTTGGGCAGTGGTCTCAAGATCACATCTTCCTCCCTTCATTAGCTAAGACTGGTACTTGCTTTTTGTATGTGAGGCCAAATTCTTCTTTCTTTCTCTTCCAACTTTTCAGCCACAAGTTCATGGACCATGGATAACCAGCCAATAGCAGCAGATGTTGATGGTTTGCATTTCACTTAAACTTTGTTGTCTAAGCTGCACGTTCTGTAACATATCAAAGAGTGACTGGTCATGTGGTTTCTTCCCTCCTGGAATGTCCAGCACATACATTTTAATGCTGATCAACATTTCAGAAAGCGGGAGTTCATCATGTATGTTAGACAAGAAAGCTCTACGGTGGTCATCCCCCAACTATATGCCTGCCTCCCTCTATTTTTCTGACCTCGTTTGTGGTGGCTTTAGGACTCTGCACATTTTACCACTGCTAACCAGTGGTAAAGTGTATGTGCTCTCCCCCTAAACATGGTAATCTTGGCCTAATTGGCAAATTTAATTGACGTATAAGTCCCTAATAAAGTGACCTATATGTGCCCAGTGCCTGTAAATTAAATGCTACTAGTGGGGCCTGCAGCACTGATTGTGCCAAACACATAAGTACCCCCTTAACTCTGCCTCAGGCCTGCCACTGCAGAGCCTGTGTGTGCTGTTTCACAGTGCCATGTCGACCTGTCAAGTAAACTGAGGAAATATGAATTTTGTGATCAGTTATGTCCCCTATCGTAGACCCCAACGGCTCCATGTGCATGCTATAAGTACATGTATGTTCCCTCCAGTTCCAGTTTTGAAGACGCAAATACATGTGCGTCCACCGTCAACATGTCCTCTTTCAGATCCGCCATGAATGGGTCAGATATGCCATTCCTAAGTATGAAAGGCCACCGACTTTATGTGGTTCACTTTCCACATTTTACAGATTCAGGCGAATAGGCCCTGAATTCTGTCATCAAGCCTTTCCCTGCCTTCTGCCTCTGAAAGCTCCAGTCCGAGCCTGCATCTGTATCCATGAACTTTGTCCTACTCCCTGCGCGGCTAACGGTGCCTGATCCAGCCTGTTGCCTGCCAAAAACTGTATTTCACCTTCAAGATTATCTGCTCCGCTCCTCATCTGATGCATTCCTGTCTAGTAGTTTAGGTAAACATTCCTCCAGCTACAGTGCAAAGGGCCAGGCCTTGCTGTCCTCATACAAGTAATTCATAGCCCCTGTTACCATGGAAGATTCCTGCCCCCTCGCATCTCATGTAGACACTTAGACGCTCGTACACGCACTAACAGTCAGTATAGAATAGATTCCGTCCGAGAGACCTTTCCTTTTGGATAATACAGTTCTTTAAACATAAGATATTAGATATGATTTGGGATTAGGTTGACATGACCCCTCAGACTTCTGTCTCCACATGTAGAGCTAAATGTCAAGTCCCCTTCACCCTCTAGTTGCACGTCAATCACACGTCATGCGGCTGCGCACGCATCTCTGCCAAATATTTCTGCTGACATTGCAGGATTCTCTTATGGATCCACCCACTTGTGACATCATGTATAATGACGTCTTCTAAGTTACGCCTATATGTCCGCCTTTTTGGTTACGTATGCATACTTTATCTATCTTATCAACTGTTACGCCTCCTGCATCTGTTTCACTATAATGCATTTCTTATAAAAGTGATTACCTGTCAATAATGTATTGGCCTTCCTTCCTGAACCCTCATGGTGATGGAATGTGAAGCCTGCAGTTCGAACTGTACTTCCTTTGTAGAGGAATAAAGCCTTTTAGAACCTCTAATACCACGGATTCTGCCTCTTATATTTACTGAGTTATTCTTATTAGACTTTACCGCATAAAAAATAGTACCGGTAATGAAATATTTACCACATAAATTGGCGCCCGAACAGGGACACTTTCTCATCTCACGCGCCGGAGGTGCGTTGCAGGCCCGGTCTCCTGCCACAGCTGAACGGACAAAAACGCGTACCTGCAGGATTTCCTGTATCTCCCTCCGGCCAAGCGGGGGTGACTGAGGCTGCGATCAACACCCAGACGAGGCGGTGAGAAGTGCGAAGTATCCCGACCAGAGCCTAGCTGAGAGAGCAAGATCCAAGGTATACAGAGGCCCACCAGGTTCCGAAGTTCCGAGTCCAGTCGAGTCCAGTCCAGTCCGGTCCAGTTTCAGTTCAGTTCCGAGGCCTTCCGTTCCGCGCTACCCGGTGAGTACCATTGCCGGGGAGGCATTTAAACGTGCACATAATCTGTGCCGGTCAAGACGGGTTTGGGTACACAAATCCGGTCTGCACTGTTTCAGCAGTGTATCTGTACTGTTTAGCAGTATATCTAGTATGTCTTGCATATAATTAAGTATTATTTAGTGTTAGTATTATGTCAGTAACTAGTTTTCTATTAGTTATCATCGTTCGTTAAAACTGTTAAGTGTTAAATGTTTTAATACGTTCTATACATTGTGGTGTGAATGACTGTTCATCATTGTGTTTATTTGTATTAAGTATGTTTAAGATTAAGTAACCAGATCTAAAAATGCCGCTCTTTTCGAAATTAAGACAGATCAAAACTAGAAAAGGGGTACTCGAAGAAGCTGTTCCCATTCCACCTAGGGACACTCCAGGATACTTTATGTATCATAAACATGGCTTAGATGCCGTGTTATTTCTTGATTTATGGGTGGACTACACCAAGGATTTACCAGAGAGTCAGAGATGGCCCGCAGCGGGGACCTGGGATGCAGATTGCATCATGAGAGTAGAAGAAGAATTATGGAAAAAGAAAGCCAGACAGTCACAGAAAGATGCCATTGAATTATGGCGTAAAGAATCATATAGACGTACAGAAAAAGCGCTCAAACAGGAAGAGAAAGGTAGAGAGAATTCAAATAAAGCCCGAGAAAATCTATTAATTGAGGAAGGTACCCGAGTTAAATCAGAACAAGTAGATAGACAAAGAAACACTCTTATGAATGGTATGTATCCTCTTCTGGCCGAAGGATTACCTAAGGCTACCCCGGAAATACCAAAAGACTTGACTCCTCCATTGCTCCCGATAAAAGCACATCCTAAAACAGCAAAAGACGTTTTCCTTTCCTCCTATTTAGATGACGTAGCTCCCGAGTATGCTAATACCACAACACACACACCGCTTGCCGATGGTGTTCAATGTCAAGATCATCCGTCTGTATCCCCGCAACAACAAACTCCTACGCCCATTCCTACAGGTCCTTCCGTTTCTACTGTTTTTCCGGCATCTACAATTTCTATCTTACGTCCAACGAATCCTTTCTTGCCCAGCACCTCAGATGGTGCTACAGGAGGTACGACAGACATGTTTGCCACACCGCCGCGAAATAAACAGACCCTTAGAGATTTAGCACTCCAACGTACACCCCAACTAGTGACATCCGACATGTTTAAAGAACATCTTGTGGATTGTAGATACGATCCAGTGCCAGGTAAACAGGACAGATTGCTAATATCATCACTACGTATACGACGAGCTACATTATATTTAATGACGATACCAGGAATGGTTGAACACCTAGACAATATATATCACTTTGTCCAAACAGGGCGAGGTCCAGAAAGTATTAACGAAGCTATGGAATACCAGAAAGTGGATGTCCAAAGACAACTACTACGTTTTTTCATAAACTGCGTGATCAGGAACCAAGACAGGCCTGGGGCAGATCATGATACCGTGCAAAAACTTGCCAAATGGGGTCAGAACATATCAGACGAGAAACATGATAAACAGGCGTGTATAATCGCCATGTATCGAAAAATCCGCAAGGAAGTAGAACAAATACATAAAGAAAGACGAGAAGCAGACAGAATTGAATCAGAGGAAGAGGAGGAGCAAGAATCAGAACAATTAGAAACGATAGCTTACGTAGGTAGAGGAAGACCCCATAATAATACTAGAGGCTTTAATGATCCGATACGTCCGATACGTCCAGAGTGTAATAGACATTTTCAAACCCCTATGTTAAATACAAGGTCCCCTGAACACCTATTCCAAGCCGCTGATAAATTACTCCGAGATCGAAGGGGGTACCATATACTCGATTCCATGGACGAACAAGAATTAGCCAGGTCAGCAGTACAATGGGCTGACAGTCCCAGTAAATACAGTGATGATGCACTAGCACACACGTTTCTGAACCTTGCCCCAGACGAACAGCGTTTAGCTAGTATATACATGATTCAACACCTCCTTATATTATATAAAAGCCAACACTCCGATCCAGGACCCTTACCTGACATATTGACAGAACTACTCACGAATAAATGGAGAGGGTCAGGTACTGATTTGATTAAAGAAATTCTAGAATTTCGAAACCAGTATATAATTTTCGTGTGCTCAGAACACGTTCCAGTTCCCACTATGGGAAGAAAAATGTATCACATAGATAGACTGAATCCGTTACGCGAAGTACACCCAATCAGAGGTGAAGGTAATAACTTTACACGCGTGTTTGTGTACACGCCTATAACTAAAATTGAATTATTAGAAATGAAGAAAGTAGTACCCAGCCATGACAAGGATCCAGCAGGTTTCCACCGTGAGATAAAAGACATGCTACTCATGGGAGAGTATACCTACCCCGACATTATGAAAATACTGAAAGTGTTAATGCCTGCCGGTGTTTACGAGAAACTCAAAGAAAAGGAATGGGAGGTGGGAGACCAAAAGATAGATTGGACAGCATTAGAAAACGAAGAAAAGGCCCGAGCTGCAGGAGCAGGGCTTGGGGAAAAGACTACAGCACTACCTGGATTACTAGTGCAGGTACTGCCACGTTTATTAACTACGAAAAAGGAGGACTGGGGTGCAATCTCAGCCTGTAAACAAAAGCAAGATGAAGACACTAGTGATTTCTATTCCCGATTTGAAAAATGTTTTGGTATAAATAGTGGCATAAAAGCAAGTAGCGAGTCATATCCACATCTGTTTGTGACAAAATTAGTTGAAAATTCCCTACCGCAAGTTAAGAATAGAGTATTGAAATTTGAGAGTACCTGGCAAGGTAATACCCCGTCACAGATGTTACAGATGTTACAATATCACCACAATAGAATTAGAGAAGAACAAGAACATGAACAAAGACGTATGAAAGATACAAAAATGAAAATGCTTGTTGCTCAGTCAGTTCCAGCTGATGGTCATCAAAAGGGTGATTCAACAGGTCCAGTTAAAGGGACATGTAACTATTGTAAACAACAAGGTCATTATATACACGATTGTCCAGTCTTGAAACATAACATTGCCACAGGTAGAACCCAGGAAAGACCACGTCCACCTAGACAGGATCAGAATCAACAACAAATTCCTCAGCATGCACAACCTAGGTCAGCTCCGCAACAATTAACACTCAGCCCTGCATTCCCTCACAGACAGACTCAAAGCTCCCCTTGGTTGAACAAACAAAAACTGAACTTTATAAACTGAAATTAAGGTCTAGCAAGTCAGACAATTTGATTGTTTAAGTCCTCTCCAAGGTGAATCGGTTGAATTTGTCTCTGACATGTATCCTCTAGACCGGAATAGAGAAAGAAATCAACAGATGCAGCTTAAAAAGCATGCGTATTGTAAATCACTTCGTAGTCATTACACAGTAACACTATTAATTTTGTTTTTTCTAAGTTTTCTGATCATCATAACTAGTGTACTGCTTCATATGTATTACCCTATTTCTAAACGTGCTTACAATGTTACTGCTGAACATTCTTTTAGCGAATTACCTCCGCATGAGTTGTCTTATAGATTTGCGCTGCGCAACAACACATTCATTAGTATGTTACATCATTCCCATCAGACCAGCAACGCTACAAATTGTTGGATATGTGGCCGACTCCCTCCCTATCAGAACTATAAGGGAGTTTTGCCCCTCTTTCCGTATCCGTTCACACACAATGGCTCCTGTGGAGCATGGTTTAGTTTGATTAATTCCCTAGATTCAAATTCCGCAGTTTATCAAGACAACTGGGTATGGGGAAACCTGAACCTGGTTTTGCTTAAAGTCTGCTACCCTAACAAGGAGGGACTTCCCAAAAGAACAGGAACTGATCTAGAAAATGAAGTATATGGATTAGGTAATTTTACACTTAACCTCATGATCCTGAATGTTGAATCCGAAGCCACACCAATCTTGCCCGCTATGTCAGTATTCCCAGTTAAAGGGGAATTATGTGTAAGAAAGAATGGTTCCATACACATGGGCCATAGTAAATGCACCACTGTAATAAAATTCAGTGATCAAGGCAAATCTACATTTAGAGCTTCCCGTCATTCCTACTTCATATGTGGCCAGACCGCATATATACGTCTACCTCTAGATTGGGATGGTACCTGTTACATAGCATTCCTTCTGCCACCTGTTTTCCTAGCTCCTCCTGATTACCACAGAAATACCCATTTAATACACAATAGACAGCAGAGAGATCTCCCGATCGTCGATTACACTGAAACGGCATGGGAGCAATACACAGATTTCAATAAAGGTTTCTTTCCTTATATAGGAACAGTCACTAATAGTAAACTAATACGTAGATTAACTAGAACCCTTGAAGCAGTAGTAAACGAGACTACGTCCGCCTTAGGCAATTTAACAGAAGAGCAGTCTGCTATGCGGATTGTTGTGCTTCAAAATCGTCTTGTCCTTGACGTCATCCTGGCCGATAGGGGCGGAGCTTGTAGAGTCATCGGATCAAGTTGCTGCATTTTCATACCAGAAAATTCACCGTCAGTATATAAAGCCATAACCCGCCTTCATAAGATTATAAGCCAGATACACCAGAGCCCAGGCACCTGGACTTGGTCCGGTTGGTTCTGGAGCGTGTTGTCAGCCTGGGGATGGAGGATCCTATCCTTCCTAGGTATTGGCTTTCTCATACTATTCAGTTGCTGCTTATGTCTACAATGTGGGTCAGCGATTTGTGGTCTGTGTGCCACATCGTGTATCCCGCATCCAAGTTTTCGTTCAAGATCCCGGAAGAAGAAAGAAGAACAAATGATACTATATGAACAGATCGATGGATTGATGAAGATCGATATCTCCTAAGGGTCCGTAGGGGACAAGGAGGGAATGAGGAAATATGAATTTTGTGATCAGTTATGTCCCCTATCGTAGACCCCAACGGCTCCATGTGCATGCTATAAGTACATGTATGTTCCCTCCAGTTCCAGTTTTGAAGACGCAAATACATGTGCGTCCACCGTCAACATGTCCTCTTTCAGATCCGCCATGAATGGGTCAGATATGCCATTCCTAAGTATGAAAGGCCACCGACTTTATGTGGTTCACTTTCCACATTTTACAGATTCAGGCGAGTAGGCCCTGAATTCTGTCATCAAGTCTTTCCCTGCCTTCTGCCTCTGAAAGCTCCAGTCCGAGCCTGCATCTGTATCCATGAACTTTGTCCTACTCCCTGCGCGGCTAACGGTGCCTGATCCAGCCTGTTGCCTGCCAAAAACTGTATTTCACCTTCAAGATTATCTGCTCCGCTCCTCATCTGATGCATTCCTGTCTAGTAGTTTAGGTAAACATTCCTCCAGCTACAGTGCAAAGGGCCAGGCCTTGCTGTCCTCATACAAGTAATTCATAGCCCCTGTTACCATGGAAGATTCCTGCCCCCTCGCATCTCATGTAGACACTTAGACGCTCGTACACGCACTAACAGTCAGTATAGAATAGATTCCGTCCGAGAGACCTTTCCTTTTGGATAATACAGTTCTTTAAACATAAGATATTAGATATGATTTGGGATTAGGTTGACATGACCCCTCAGACTTCTGTCTCCACATGTAGAGCTAAATGTCAAGTCCCCTTCACCCTCTAGTTGCACGTCAATCACACGTCATGCGGCTGCGCACGCATCTCTGCCAAATATTTCTGCTGACATTGCAGGATTCTCTTATGGATCCACCCACTTGTGACATCATGTATAATGACGTCTTCTAAGTTACGCCTATATGTCCGCCTTTTTGGTTACGTATGCATACTTTATCTATCTTATCAACTGTTACGCCTCCTGCATCTGTTTCACTATAATGCATTTCTTATAAAAGTGATTACCTGTCAATAATGTATTGGCCTTCCTTCCTGAACCCTCATGGTGATGGAATGTGAAGCCTGCAGTTCGAACTGTACTTCCTTTGTAGAGGAATAAAGCCTTTTAGAACCTCTAATACCACGGATTCTGCCTCTTATATTTACTGAGTTATTCTTATTAGACTTTACCGCATAAAAAATAGTACCGGTAATGAAATATTTACCACAAAACCCTCAGCTCTGTATAACCCGCAGTAAGGGGTGCAGTGTATTTAATAGGCAAGACGTGTACTTTTAAACTTTGCATGTCTTGGTAGTGAAAACTCCCAATTTTGTTTTTTTACTACTGCAGGGCCTATCTCTCCCTCAGGATAACATTGGGATTACATTATTACATCTTTTAAGTGTAATTCCCAATTGTGCAGAGATAAACTTTTCAGGTTTAGTGTTACTGAACTCACAATTTAAAATCACAACTTGTGGTGAAGTTGGATTTTAAATTCCAGTTTAGCAAATGCCACTTTTAGAAAGTTGGCATTTACTTACTTTAGCCATTTGGTGCCTTCTGCCTGTCTCTGGAATACATGTCTGGGGTGAATGACAGCTGGCTTCCTGCATTCCCTCTAGACAGTCACACACAAAGGAAGTGTAGGTGTGCCTGAGTGGTCATCAGCATTGAGCTGGGCCGCACTGAGCAGGATGGGAGGGAGAAACTGACAATTACATCTGAAAGGGCAGTGTCCTGTCCCCACATAAAGGATTGATTACTCCACTGTAGTTTGTCTGGAGCCAGGGCAGGAAAGGAGAACCTCTGTGCACTTCAAAGCTTTCCTTGAAGTCTCTTCCACTTTAAAAGGAACACTGGCTATAAGTAATGGATCTCTAGCAAAACCAAATCAGTACACTTCTGGACTTGTGACAACTCTGCCAGGATGCAGAGCTGCTACGCTGCTAAAAGGACTGCTACTTTGTTGGAATGCTACTTTGCTGAACTCTGCCTTGCTGTGCTCCTGCCTTTCTGAGCAGCCCTGCTGCCTGCTGGACTCCCGCCTGGGGGAGACCAGCATCACTTGAACCCAGAGTGTCTCCAAGTGCTTGCTGGCTTGCCTCCTGTTACCAAGACTCAGGGATAACAAAGACTTGAACCACCTGCATCTGCACTTGGACTCTACAAGCTGTAAGTTTGCCCTGTCGAGCAGTGCCACCCCAGTCCAGGACCCTTGGATTTGAGATCCTAAGGTGCTTCTTCATCGAGAACCCATGCATCCTCATCGAACCAGCGCATCTTTGCCTTTGCATGAGTCGGAATGAGCGATCCTTGTCATTGCAAGGAGAGGACCCGGTGCATCGTCCACAGAACCAGCGCATCACCTTCGACATCGACTCATCACCTACTATGGGGGCAGCAGCAAAATAGCGCATAGGATCCGGAACCAGTGTCTGCACTCAGAACCGCTGCATTGCCACCTCTCGTCTACTGCGTGGCTCGATATCGATGTATCTTCTTGGCTGTGCTGCACATCCTCGTCGATGACGCATCCTGGATCACGGTACTTTGCTTCAGTGGGCCTATGTGGGTCCTTGTATCTGGCCCATGCTCCATCACGGTCCGGCTGAACCTTTGACTTTGCCTCGGTCTAGTGCGAAGAGATACCCCCTTTAAGCTCTTATTGCTTCTAAGCACTATTTTGACATTTATTCTTCAAAAATTCATATCTCAACTTCTACAGATTGGATTTTTGTCATTTAGGCCTTTTTTATTTATAAAGTCATTGACATTGAGGATCCCTTTTAGGCCAGCTAACACCCCCCTTATTGTGTCTTGGAAGACTTCGGCTGCACTCGACACTCTAAAGCTGAGACACTTATATCTTGTGAGACTGACATGAGCAGAGAAGGTTGTGATGGCCCTCGACTCTGGGTTCAGCAGGAGTTGGTGATATCCAGCTCGTAAGTCCATCTTGGAGAACCACTAGGAGCCGCTCACCTCTGCCACAATGTCATCTACTGTGGGTGTTAAATGACGTTCCCTCTTGATGGCTTGGTTAGGTAGTCTCATGTCCACACATATGCTCACTTCTCCTGGCTGATTAAGCTTCCATGCCACCAAGATGTGGGGACGCCAATGGAGTCGGACCATCGATCCGTTCGATGATGTTGGTCTGCTCTAATTTTCTCAATTCTTCCTCCACTTTAGCCCTCCGATTAAAAGCCAACCTTCGGTGTTTCAGGGCAACAGGTTGGCCGGTGCGGTCGACATGAAGATGTATCATGCTATCTTTGAGGCATCCTATTCCTTCAAATAGAGGGCTGAATTCTGCCAACAGGCCTTACACACTCTCCTGATGTACGCTGAGGGCAAAGGCAACCAGCTGCTGGGGCTCGGCGGTTCGGCAGCTAAAAAGCATTCCTGACCCACCTCTGATGACGTACACTTTGGTCCGATTAGAACAAGAGTTGTGAGTTATTTCTGTAGTGAACACTCCAGCTAGTGGAAGTGGAATAGTGGACCCATACGCGAACACTTGTGTAGAGGTGGGGCATAGGGTTGGTTGTGTGGGAAGGGTCAGCATCACTGATAGGGCCATTATGTTTATCGACGCCCCAGTGTCAATCAATGCCTGCACCTGGTGTCCTGCAATGAGCACGCTGCATCTCAGAATCTGCCTTCAGGGATATCCATCCAGTTGCATGGCATGTATGACATAGACTGCTCCTTCTACATTGTCATCATCCATGTCTTCCTTATCCTCAGGGGTTTGAGTGGTTCATAGGGCATTTACGGGCCTGGTCCTCTGTCCCGTCCGTGCAGTGGAGCCGCACATCTTTGCAAAGTAGTTTGGTTTGTTGCATGCAGAGCACCTCTTCCCCTGGGCTGGGCATGGTCCTTGGTGCGGGAAAGGTCCACCACACCCGTAACATGTCTTGGGTGTGGGTTGTGGCTTGTTCCACACTTTCTTTTTATCTGAACCTCCAGGCAGGATAGTGTTGACAGGTTGTGTCTTTATATGGTGTTGCAACACCACTTCCATGTGTGCAGCTCACACCTTAGACAGTTCCTTCGACCTGCCCATCGTTAGCATGTCTGCCATGGACATTCCCGGGACCTCAAGAATGTTTTCTTTCAACTTTGCAGAGGCACACCCCTGAATAAATTGCCCCTATATTTCATCGTTCTCATCCAAAAATGTATACGTGCTCGCCAGATCCTTTAGACGAGTGTGGAAAGCATCCAATGATTCTTAGGGCAGTTGCCTTGCTTGACGTAATAGAAAGTGTTCGTAATCTGGGTTTGCCAGAGGCTCGAAATGAGCAGTCAATGCTTCTTTCAGCGTGTTATATGTGTATGGAGGTCCTACCTCCACAATGGATTTCCAAGTTTGTGGAGGGCAGCACCTCCCCAAATGCAAGAAAATAGGGCACTTCCTGTAGTTTTGCAACCCCACCTGCTGCGAAGTATGTTTCACGGCATTCAAGCCAGTCCTTCAACTTGGCTGCTTGAGCAGACAGCAGCCCATCAATTAGGAACGTTTCAATAGGAGGCACAGTAGTCATGATAATTATTAGCCACTGTAATCACCCTGCAGGGAGTTGGATGTCTTTCTTGATTAATGATCTTGGGTGAGTGGTGACAGATTGATCTGGAGGCCAGGACTGCTGGTGCCTGATGGTACTATTCTTCCACTGAAAGTTGAGCCAGATCCAATGGTGGAGGTAAAATACCAGTGCCATAGAAACAGGATTGCAGGAGCAGGAGGTACATTCAGGGCAGCCAAACACTGCTTTTAAGTAGGAATGATGCTAGATGAAGAGTTTAGAGACATCTGTTTTATTTTTGGATGTTGGTAATATTCAGGTTTTATTTTGTTTCCAAACTCCCCCTTGGAGCAGAGGGAGGAGTGCACATGTGCTGGCCTTGCCGCTGGCTGGCAGAGCACAAAGCTAATTCAGCAGGAGGGGCTCACTTCCTGGGCAGCCGGTGTAATCGTCAGCTGCAGAGCGCTTCCCCCGGGGTTTCCAAATGGGAGCAGGAGGGGAACACGCGGCAGGTCGCGGCCACGCCCCTGTCATCCCAAGAGCCAGGACCGGTGCGGTGAGTATGGAAAGCCACCCACGTTAACTGTGGAAGGGAGGCGGCGCCAGCAGCGACCTCACCTGCAAAGGGCTGGAGCGTGGTGGTCCCAGCAGACCCACTCCGCCGCTGTTACCAGGAAATAACCAAGCCGCCTGAAATGGACCCGCCAGCAAGGTAGGACCATCGGAGGAGGCCGTCTATAGGACCCGCAGCACGGCAGCGAAAGCAGCCACGGGACAGCAGACCAGGTGGGAGGACGAAGTTGGTCACCAGGGCTCAACCATCCTCGTCGCCAGTTGTTCTGTTTTGATGAGGTATGTGGTGCGCTCCTAAGACCATGAGGCATGTTCCCCCAGGTCCCTTTATTTGCTCTTCCCCCAACCGCCCCGCCGGCACCAACCATTGCCTGCGTGGGAGGAGAGTTCGTCCCTCAGACACCCCTCATTTCTGCACCCTTGGTGGAAGAGTCTACCAACATAACATTTAGGTCAGGATTTCCATTGAAAGGCATTTTCATTTAACTTTGGTGCCGTCTGATGAATCAGCATGCAACATTACAAAAAATGTTAATTTACTTTGGGTCTGACATGGCAAGTTTTGTGTGGATCCATTGGGAAAGGAGGGAACAAATAAAAAGGGGTTTAATAAAGTGACCTTTCCCATTTTAACTCCAAAAGCATAATTTGCTTTCCTCCATAGAAAAAAAGACTGAATGGAATTACATGAAACTTGGCATGACAGTAGAACTTTACTCTGTCTTTCCTTGGTTTGGTGTCAATCTATTAAGTAGTTTTTGAGAAATTAGCATTACAAAAATGAGTGGAATGAGCTTAAAAGGGCTAAAACGTAAAAGATAACTGGACAGTTAATTTTATATTACTATATATAGATAGTCTTTTAAAAGAATTTAAGAATTCTCTGTGGAAAATAATCCTCCAATAAAAAAGGCACACCACCAGAGGAGGAACCTATTCAGGAATGGATGCTTACCTGTAATCCAGAACTGGGGATTTTGACATCTGAGGTGATTGTGACTGTTTCTGGAAGCCACAATATCACCACACACTGGAATATGTGGTAGGCAAGTGCCGTCGAGAAGCTACCACCTTCTCAGAAAGCTAAAAGCATAAAAAATCTGTCTTCGCTAATGAAGTCTTCACAGGGTAGGAAAAAAACAGGAGTAGGGAATCCAGGCATAGCCAAGAGTCAGGATCAGCAAGTGAAGGGAGAAAGGAAATGAGCAAAGAAACACTGCTTTGTTGCAACACATTCGCCAACGAGACTGAGGCCTTTAAATAGTAAAAAGACAAGAAAAGGAAATTACATCAAACACCAGCAGACAGGCAAAGCGCAGGGTAGGTGAAAGAGTCTTTAGCGCGTTGACTTTTAATTTCCATAGCAGTTCTTACACGGTCCTCTTCTTCTGATACAAGGTGTGTCAGCTCCTTGACTTTAGGGTTGGGATGGGAGATCTGAATAGGTTTATTCATTTTAGGTACTTTTTGACTTACGTCTCTATTAATATTTTTGGGAATCTATTAATATTCCTACATCTATGCACCCATCCCTGACTAAAGGTAGGGATACCTGTTTTTGGTCCTGAAGAAATGCCACAGATCCCTCCTGGACCTCTAAGGCGTGAAACATGTTGACCTTCTTGAACACATATTGAGAGATTTTCTGTCTTCATAACCATAGTTGACAGTCTACGTAACTTGTAACCCTACAAAGGGGACCCCTGATTAAAAATATCTTTCGGTATTTTATTCACTTCATTTCACCATCTCACTTTCCCCACACACCCACACTCATCATTCCAGCTATATACAAAAGATATCCGCCAAAGAGCCCTTTCGTGGGGCAGGTGGGGCATTGCAGCATCGGCCCCACGAGGAGCTAAGCCCGATAATGAAACATGACACTCATAAGGGTGTGTGAGGGCACTACCTTCCATAAGGAAGACTCCCTCACTCCCACTTTTATCCAACCAGTCACATCTTTCTTAGCTCCCTGTCACCTTCTCTTATGTGATTGATATCAAACACCACATGCCAGGACACATAATGAATTTGGAAAATCAGGAAGAAACCAAGGGAGTCACAGCCATGAAGGAAAGGGAACAAAAATAAAAGAAAACACAGAACATAAACCTTAAGTGGACTACCTGCGGTGTCACCTAAAATGGCAGCTGCAATCCCTCAGGCAAACATTTGCTATATTGGAGTTAAAAAAAAAAAAGGAGCCGCAACCTGGAGCCCAGGAGCATGAAAGGAAACAGGCCCAGGTGACAACGTCTTTTAAGTCCCAGGAACCAATGGATCCCCGCAAAGTACCATGGTTCTAGGGCACCCAGGCAGCCAAGAAGTCATGAACGCAACAGCAGGCTTTTCTCTCACAGTCCATTGCAGATTCTGGATGAAGATTATCTAATTTCTGCCCTCTGATTGTCAATTTATCACACAAAATGTATGCTGCAGCCACCTGTACCCAACATGCTGCAACAAGCACAGTGTTGGGAAATATAAAAACCAAAAGACATAAGGTGTTACAAGTGCCTATGCTTCCCCTATGTCCATGTTGGGTGAACCCAAATGGACACCCGGCATTAAAAGAAATACTAAAAAAACTTTTTTTATTGCACAAGTCATTAATACTTTGACAGATTTGTAAATCCTGAACCCTTCCCAAGTCCTGTGGATACTGCTGGATGTCTCTGAATTCAAAAATTCAGCACCCAATTTGAGAGTCTTGAAAAAATAAAAAAGAGAATTTGGCCACGACAGCCGCACATGGCCAATCTGTGCTATGCTATCTGTAAATGTAAACACTGGCTAATAAAGGATATCATAAAAATCAAAAGATCTCGAAAATCGTAATTTTGGCCAAAATTGTGAGTTTCACATAAATAAAATTCCACAGGAGAACCTGTGAGAGGTGGCCAACTCCAGTGGGACTGCTCAGGGGCAAGTCATGGCATGGAAAATTTGAGTAGAAAAAGATGTAATAATTTATTTGACACAATAAAATCACAACTTTCGTAGAAATTGTGATCATATGGCTGACATGTTCTATTTAAAAAGTGGCACCCTTTCCCAAAATCACAAATTTCCGACAAATAAAGAAATTTGATTTTAATAGGTACAACAATCAAAGCAATTATTGGGAGAGGTGGGTTGCTGAAGAGCTGCATGGGTGGGTTGCTGAAGGTCGTGGTTGCAGGCTTTGCCTTGTGACAAACACTCACTCTGTATGGCTGTAGGCTTTGTGCAGTGCAGAATGGGTACAAGGGGGTGAATGCAGTACATCATATGAACTGAAATACACTGAAAAAACACAGTTACTAGGTAGCTGTGTGCAGTGATCACAGCTTAACTATAGCCAGTTATGTTACCCTTTGCACACATGCCTTCAGCAAAGGAGTGTGCTGAGCAAGATGGGGCAGTGAGAGCTAGTGGTGTCTTTGTTGTTATGTTGTTTATTGAACCATACCTCAGTTTTAGCTGATAGATAGATAGATAGATAGATAGATAGATAGATAGATAGATAGATAGATAGATAGATAGATAGATAGATAGATAGATAGATAGATAGATAGATAGATAGATAGATAGATAGATAGATAGATAGATCGATAGATAGATGGATGTTAGGTTAAAATCACAGTTAAATATAAAAAGTAACATTTATTTTAAACCAATATGTTTCATAAAAGCCTAAACACACTGGCCAAAGGGATTATAGGTCCAATTCACAAAGGTAAACTAAGGGCCTGATTTAGAGCTTGGCGGATCTGGTCCTGCCGTCACTTTTTCGACAGTTTCACCACCCGCCTAATTGGTGGTTGGCCCGCTGAATTTATATGTTGCCGGGTCCATGGACTAAAGACTGTGCAAGTGCCACTGACTCTGCCAGGTATTCCTTCCTACATCGACAGCGCCATAGAAAAAAGTGGCTGTCGGAGGGAGTCCAGCCGGGATTACCTCCTGCCTAATCCCAATGCGCCTTTCAGTCAGGACAACTGTGGCGGGGATATTGGGATAGTTCAGTTGGTGTATTCAAAGAAAATTAGGTAAAAACGTAATTAATTATTTGTTTACACTTCTGTTTCCATTTTGAACCTCATTGCCGAGATCCGTCCTTTGCTACTACAACTTGACCATGACGCTAATCAACTCCATTGTCGCCGAGATGAAAGGTACATTTTTTACACGTCTTCCTATGAACCGTGTGTTAAAAAAGCTTTTAACCATGTGTATTTTTACATTGCCCTTACATGCAATTTTATTCTTATGTGTGATGCATTAGTGTTCATTTAAACCTTTTTTGTGTGGTGGTTGTGGGTGCTGTGGTTGTGGTGCATGTGGAAGTACATTCAAAAGTGTGTGTATGTTGTAGGTGTGCTATGCTATATTTACAAAAAGGGCTTGACACATTACATACATGTATTTTTAAACCACACACAACCAATATGTGTAGTGACACTATATAAAAGTGGTACTTACCAGTATCCACTTCACCAGCGACTCACTCTGTCAGGAAACCGCTGCCAGGACAACGCCAGCACAATGGAAAAATCTATATCGGCTTGGAGCAACCCGCCGGCTTGTCGGCGAGGGAGTAGCCAGCAACAAGTCCGCCGCGACGATGGAGGTGCGCCGCTTATGCAATGGTAAACAGTCTGCTGATGCAGATGACGGTTCAGCCAGCACACATCTTAACACAGCAGACGGGACTCCATCAGTTCGACGGAGTACTTGTAACCGCTGGCACAGAGGGACAATGGGAGTCCCGCCAAGATCTAAATAAGGCCTTTAGACTTTAAACCTAAGTTTACCTTTGTGAATTGGTGCCCATAGACTCCAGGTCTAAACTTAGATGTCAGATCTTTTTTGTTTGTTTGTTTTTTAAAGGATTTATTAATTTATCCACACTTTTACAACATTGATGCAACAGATGGGCGACACCATATCACACAAATTAGAGAACCAAAACAGCACTTTTAAAATAACAGTATGACAGAAGAGAGGCGAGTGACCTTAATGACTGAGAAAAGATAAAAAAAAGTGCCAACTTATGGATAATCAGTAGACTTTCAACCCTACCAGCCACAGTATCTAAATCCATCCCAGCCCACATTTGTCTTACATGTTTCATTGCAGGATCCCACTTGACACAAATCGTAAATATCCAAAAACTTCTCAAACCAGTCAATAACCAGTAGATGCTTTGGGTTTAGCCAAAAACATGCAACCAGAATCCTAGTCATCAGAATCATAAAGAAAACAATACTTTTCAACTTCAAGGGCACTTCATACGATGTACCAAAGGTGATCATCCAAGAAGACAGATAAATGTGACTTACAGTAACCCTCACAGACCCACTGCCAATATTGCTACAATACACCACTAAAGTAGAAAATATTCACAGTGTCGGCTCTCACCATACCTCATCAAAAGCATTCCGAACTAGACAGGCATCCCCAGTTGAATAATCGGTTCAGAGTGTAATATGTATCTTGAAGAATCTTAAAATTAGGTATTTTCAGCCTAGATACATTCATGAACTGATTACTCAACTGGATTGATTCCATAATAACATCAGCAGCTTCTTGTAGTGATAATTTACAAGTCCATTTGGAGGCTAAGATAGGCTAAGATTGGTCCAAATTCAGTAATTTATAAAATTTACTAATCCTCCCTCTTCCATAGGTTCTATGCAACAGTTCAATACACCGTACATTATTCAACTGCCCTAAATCTTTAACTTGTTAGAAAAACTAATTTGCATATACTTAAAAAACATCTGGGCTCTGAAGAGCGAATTGTGTAATTAAAACCGAAAAGGGTAAGACCTGATTCTCTGCGAAAAGCTGGCCAACCAATTGAAGACGCGGCCTCGATCAGTCTACCGCTTGCAAATCATCAGGAAAAGAAGGAAAATCAGGGTCAAACCATAGAGACATATAACCAGTGAGAGGGGCAATTGAAAATGTCACCCTTAAGCTTTGCCACACCTGGTAAAACACCTGTAGGATCTTAAACAGAGTACCCTTAAAGTAAGAGGGGTCATGGAACCTTACACTTGGGCCACCTTCAAAATAAAAAGGCCTCAAGTACCAGAACTCATGATATATCATTACTTGAGACATGCACACTGAGATAGCAGGCCAATAATAGTACTTTACACTAGGAAGTGACTGCCTCCCTTTATCTTTTCGAAGTTGTAAGATCTGTATTGAGCAGCGGGAACGTTTATATTGCCAAATAAACTGGGCTCAAAACCTTTCAACTCGAGAGAAGAAAGCAAATGTTAAATATAAAGGAATAGCTCCAAAAAAATATATGAATTTAGAGAAAATCATCATGTTGATCAGGTTACTACTGGTAGGCTGTTCCATTGTTCAAACAAGTGCATAGATTTAGCCAAAACGGGTTCGTAGTTCAATGATACAATTTCCCTGACCACCGGAGAGAGCCAGACTCCCAGCTATTGTGCTGTGTCCACATATCTTCTATCACCTTCAGGGCTAGGCTTGCTAAATAGATTTTGCGTCTTTAAACCATTACATTTATATCCTGAGAGGGACCCAAATATCTGGGCTTCACGCTCAACTGCTACTGATCCAGCGGTTTACCAGCTAGAGATACTCACAAACCACATCCATGGCCAAGGAGCTGGAAAAGGGTCCTCTGGGACAGATCAGGTGACAAAGGTTCAGGACAGGATTCAGGGACAGGATAGATGACCTCTTCTAGATACGACGCCTGCGTCGCATCCCTTGATGACACTATCTTCCTCCTCGATTCTTCTGCGATCTTCTTCTATTATGTGCCTCCTCGATTCTTCCGCGATCTTCTTCTAATTATTTGGCTCAAATTCTAAGTCTGGAAAGTGATTCTTCTTCAGCATTTATTCAGTTCTCGGACAGCAGCCGGGCCTCTCAGCATCTCGACAGTACGAGCATAACTAACTCACTAAATGAACTCAATTATACCCGTCTAATGGCATGTACCACCCATAAATGTTACAAATGTATGAAACTCCTAATTCTGATTGGACAGGAAAGGGGGGATGATCATCACACCATGCTAAGTTTTAATAATTTTCTTTAGCCTGTTGTTCAGTGTTCCCGCCCCTTAATTTATTTTCCCAAGCTTTATTTCCAAACCGCATTTCACATCTTTATCAATAAAAAGAATACAATTTAAAATGTTCTCATTCATCATTCAGGATGTCCACTGCTTTCCAGGACATGTTGCGATCGTGGCCTTGTCTTAGGTTCAAGAACATCATCATGTATCCTGGCGGGTTACGAGTGCACATGCATAGGGTATCACATGGTATATAGACTTTAGTATTGCTCTGAGGCCCAAATACAAACTAAATAGTAAGAGTTAAAGAAACATGTTAGAAATCAAAATAAAATAATTTCACTGTTTACCACCTATCTCTACTCTAATCCCATTTACTGATAAAAATCTTTCGCATTAGCATTTTAATAAAATTGCATGGTTTAGTTTCAGCAAAAGCATGCGCTTTAACATGTGAGTTTCAAGCGGCCATCTTAAAAGCGATTGCGCAGCTGCAAAGATTTCGCTCCAAGCAAGAACTTGTCATTACTACGTAGATGTAGTTGACGCATGCGCAGTACAGAATTCAGTGTTAGCAGCCATTTTAAGTCACACTTGGGTTACTTGTTAGTACAACACATATGCAAGCTTCCCCTAAGCTTAAATGTATGAACTGTAATGCATGTTAGTATTTACAAACAGAATTATTATGGTATTACAAGTTATTTGAGAGGATTGCATCCGAGCAAGTCTCTTTTATACAAGCCCTTGCTCCATCACTACCATGGATACTGATGGATCAGAGGTGAACACTACCATGTCATCTGCATATGCAGCTACACTGTATGTTGAAGCGTTGATCCTCGAAGGAGCCAATTGGCCTGAATTTTTTAAACGGTGCAACTATTTCTCACGATACAGAGTGAATAATAGTGGGGACAAAGGACATTCCTGGTGTGTTCCCCTCTTTATTTTAAAAAGTGCAGAGATAAGGCCACCACTGGCCCTCCACGTCTACAAGGTGTGATACAGCGCCTGAATTCTATGTCAGGATCAGAGGTGAGGATACAGCCTTAACTCCATCCGCTTTTCATTACAGCGCCATTTTGTTCAGAGTATTTTATTGTTATTTGTGGATACAAAGAAGGGGGGAAGGGTGAGTTACGGGGTATTTTACAGTCACAATGGGGAAAATATTTGTGAAAAATCATAGCAAGTAAGAAAAGACACAAATATAACCATTCCACTGTAGATCTATAGACAGAATACAAGAATATTAACTTAGCTGAACCCTGAGGGAGGGAAGATGTGAAATAGTGAGTGTGAGACGGAAAAGGACATCCCAAAAAGATACAGGGAGAAAGAGGAAGATAGGAAGAGAGCTAGGAAAAGAGAAAGCTAGAGAGAGAGACGATAGAGACGAGAGAGTGGTCTAGAACAGAAAGCTGTTGGCAATGTGACAGGATGTAATGTATTGTAACTAGGTCCCTAGAGCAGGAAGTGGGGTTGTGGTAACCTCAACGTAGAAGTTGTAGTGATTTTAATTCAAGGAGGTTTTATTTTTTGTATGTAAAGGTCTAAACTATTCCATAGCTTCTGTGACGACTGGCTGGTGTGGGCATTTTTAACGAGATTATTGTCTGCGCTTCTCGTGAAGCATACCCATGCCCACCATATGTGATATGAGAGGTTTTGGAAAGATTTCCATTCGCATAGGATGTTTTTGATTCTTATTGTTAGTTGGAGGTTCAAGATATTCATGTCTGATTGGTTAATTTCAAGCTATTCTAGTACACCCATGGGTCTAAGGTGATTGTATGGAAAGTTAAGATGATATCCGTATTGAAAATTGCACTGATGGTCTTCTGAATTTCATTCCAAACGTTTTGGAGTTTGTCGCAATTTGAGAGGGTACCTGGGGTGTTATGTCAATTCCAACATGTGTCCAAATCTAGAAGCCCTACTTTGAAGAGGTTTTCTGGAGACCAATAAGCTTTATGCAGTAACCAGTATTTACATTGTAAAAGGTTGGGGGAGATTTTATTTTTAAAAGAGTATGTCCAATTTTTTTTTCCATTGGAGGTCCTTTGAGGTGGGGTTAGAGGAAATGTAGTCATTTAGATTGGATTTCTGATGTGATTTCTTTTGTTGGTGTTGGTTGAGTTCAGTGACTTATAAATTAAAGATGCAACATTAGGTGCTGTGGATAGTTTACGAAATAAGGGGATTAGCTCAGAGTTGTACGGAGTAGAGTTCTTTTTTATCACGACCTTTATTTTGAGGAAGTTGTAGATTTTAATGTTTTCAAGGTTATGGAATTTCTGTAGTCCAACGAATGTTATCAGGGCATTTGGCGGACCAAGGTCTTTGAGGAAAAAGATATTATAAATGTCCAAGATAACCAAAAAGGAGGGGTGCCACCTATTTTATTTTTTGCATTGTTCCAAAGCAAAACGTAATCTGAATTTTGGATTTTGTGCGGGAGCATATTATCCAATGATTTGGGGACTGAGACGGTGCCCTTGAGAATTAAGTGGGAGTGATGTAGTGATACAGCTTTCATACCGAGAAACGAAATTAGGTCTTATGGTTTTTCCAATGCTTCCTCAATAAGAACCCAAAACAGGGTTTCAGGAAGTGACCACCAAGTGGCTTGTTTGATTAGAAACTATTGTGTAGTCGAGGATTATGCTTTAATTCTCTTTGCTTTTTGTTACAGCAGCCATTTTGTAACACATTTCTAACCTTATAAAAGCGAAAAACTACCAGTCCCAGTCTTATGTCAATTTAGCAGTGTTCAGGGTTACAGAATACATGCACATTTCTACACAAATAATGAATGCAGCTTATTAATACATGAATAGATTGTTAAGAATTACGAAGATGTCATTCCAAATGCACTTGCAATGAAATAACTCTTGTCACATATAAATGTTTAAACATTAGTCTACACATACACATTCTATTTAATTAACATAACAATGAGACACTTTTTAAACGTTAACTTCGTATGTGACATTAATATGTAAATGTTACATATTCCTGTATTACTCATGTGTTATACACACAAATCTTCACGTGGAGTATTTTAAATATGCAAAACTCAATTTTCTTTAGTAATATTAATCACACAGAGTATATTTGAGTGCTGACTGCGCATGATTATGATGCACTCCTACAGTATCTCAGCGTGAGATCAAAATTGCACTGCTCCAAATGTCTTACCTTTTTATGTGCAGAGACTCTGCATTCATGGAGATACAACTAGTTAAAATACCTTTGTCAAAAGAAAATATCTCTATCCTTACACAAAAGTGTAGGTTTACCTTTGTAAATCAGGTTTGTGTTTTGTATAAACAGGGGAGAAGGAGGGTGGAAGAGGGTGTTCATCAAACATAGAAAAATATTGACTTCTACACAATTAAACAGGTGGGGAGGAAAATTAAAAATATGCACCAGCGCAATCTCAAGTGAGCGTTACCCCATATGCATGGGGTTGATGCCCCATGCAAATGAGTAATCACACTGCCTGTGCAACTGCACATTACTATTGAAGTGAGAGCACAGGCAAAGAGTCAATCAGAAGTTGCACTGGCTGAGAACCGCAAAGAGTTGATGCACAGCCAGTGCACCCCTTAAAAGCGGCCCCTAGAAGGGGGAAAGAGGTTCCTATGGACCCTTCAGTCATTCCTCCCGGCATGTAGAGTAACTCACTTCAAACGCTTGCATGAGCATCTCTGCCTCCCTCCTCAAAGGGATCTGCTCCATCACCTGCCACTATCAACAGCTGACGTTTTTCCAGACTGTGCTCTAGCTGCGGCATATTGGGATGAGGCGGCTGTGATATAGATCGGGATCACCGTCTCTGCTGCTAATCAGGCACTCGTGTGTTGAAACCCCTTTGGGCCAGCGAGTTTATATGTTACCAGAATCATGAGGAGTCCATCAAGGGAGGCATAGAGTGGGCTTGGACGCAGCGCACACAATTAACAAGCAGTGGCAACACTAACCATGTAGGCATTCGTGTCTTTGAAGGAGGCCCTTAAGTTTGAAACTAAACCGTAATGGTTGTAACCTAATACTTTCATTCTCAGGCCCCTCTTGGAAGTTCGCTCTTCATTGTAAATTTTTATTTTTTCCTGTACTTTCCTCACCCCTGCGTGCTGTGTTGGATTTTGTGTTTGTGTACCCTTCATTTTTAGTCACCTGTTTTTCTTTGTAATGTTCTATTTTGTACCACTTTTCTCTTGCAACGTAACTAGCTCTATTGTAGAGCGCTCTGACACCTTCGGGTAATGTCCGCGCTTTATAAAAATACACTAAATAAATAAATAAAATAAAAAACCTGGCTATACTTTTGTGAGCTGGACCCAGGCGAGCCGCTGGCTGCCCTGCACTGAAACAAATGGGGAGCGAAGCATGATGTCTGTCCGGCAGACAGTCACACTGGTGAGAGTGGGCAACAACTGGTGGGCCTGAAAGAGACTACTTACATGAGACAACAACCCCCACCCCCAGTGACTCCAAAAAGAGAAAGTGAACTGTAGCAAAATGTGCTTTACGCAGATCGGTGCTCTTGTCATATAATATTTAATAATAATGCTAATAACAATATTACATTCTAATTATATAGTGATCCATTCTGCCCTTCTGTGCAGACGTCCTGAAATTAACACGTGATACCATTACTCACTTTCATTTGACTTAATTAACCAATCTCAGAAGAAGGACTGTGTCAACCTTGGCATGAATCAAACTCATCATCTTTTTTAACAGTGAGTAAACCACTAAGCTGTTTCACTACCATACAACTACTGCCTGCTTAACTACATTCTAGAACAGCTACTTCTCAGCAAACAACATTCGAATCTGCTCGTTGAAAATAAATGTACATTTGTATTCGACTCCCAATGCCGGCGCTGTGTAGTGTGGAAGCAATCGCATATATTACAACCGGCCTTGCCATTTCTACGCGCCTTAAATAATGACTTACGCAGTGCTCCCGCCTGCACTTCTGCCACTCATGAGCGCGGTAAATAACAGGTTATAACGTATCACTTATGTAACACACAGTTCTTTATTTTAACTGGCCTAACACACAAAAAAGAACCTTTTAAGAAATAGAGCATCATTAGGTTCAAACCAATGCTTTCTCTACAAGGGCCTCTATATAAGCTTCCTTTTTACAGAAACACAGGGAAAGGGAGCCAACGTGTCCAATACCACAGCATATGACACTGTTGCTTATATAGGGCACCTTAAGGGATGTCTGATACAATAAAGCGCTGCTGCGAAGAACACGTGTTATCCTTACCAATGTATTAGTATTTAACCAACGAACCTCTTCTGTGCCAAGACATTTCATCAGCAAGTGTTCAACTCACCGACTCATCCAATCAAAGCATGACCATACTGTACACAGCTTTAGGGTGCACCTTCCAACTCAAATACATTCCGCACACTAGTCTGTCTATTCAAGAAACCTATCTACATGGACACAGACAGCTACACACCTTGGGTAAACAGGGACAAATGGGAACGAAGCGGCCCTTGTAGAGACAGCCTGCAGCACTGCATGCACCCTGTTGGATATTGGGTTACTGGTTGACTAGGGTGTGAGCCCTGGTCAAGCAGCAACTGTTATCCTATGGGAGGGGGAGACCTCACAGTAGTGAAAAATGGGCTTAGAAGTTTTTCACTACCAGGACATGTAAAACTTAAAAGTACATGTCCAACCTTTTAATTACACAGCACCCTGATCAATGGGCTACATAGGCCAACCTTTAGGGGTTTCTTACATGTAATAAAAGGGAAGTTCAAGGCTCGGCAAGGGGGTTTTAATGCCAAGTCGACATGGCAGTTGGCAGGTGTAGAGTGCCAGGCCAATATGGCACTCTACAAGGGACTTATAAGTAAATTAAATGTACCAATTAAGTATGAGCTAATTTAACCACATTTTAGGGACTGAGCACAAGCACTTTAGCACAGATTAGCAGTTGTACATTGCACAGGGTCCTAAGGCCAACAAAAAGGAATTCGGCATAAACACAACAAAATAGGATGAGTACCACAAAAAGTTTGGGAATGGCCCTGCAGAGGGCCAGGTCCAACACACCCACTGTTCAAACTGTGCACGGCCACACCAAAAACACACCACTCTGCAACCGGACGATATTGCACCATTAAAATTTGACAAATGGAAGTGAAGGAATTCATTAAATCCAGGATTGGCCTACGGGATCAATCCTCTGCTATAGCAATGACCAACTTGAGACATGCTTTCCAGAAAAAATAATTCTGTGACAGATTCAGCTACTTCGTGCCCAGGGAACCCTCAACATCAAATTCAATATTTTTTTTTGCCAAAATATAAAAAGAGAGGTCTACCAGGGACACTCACAGTTTAATTCCCCTTGTTTTCAAAGCTCGTGTGCGTTTGCTGTGAAGGTTATGCTGTTAATTTTAGGTAAACCGTACCAAAGAGGAGACGTTTTGTTTTATAAGTAATAAGTATGTTACTATAACTGGCCATATTGTATATGAAATCATAGCCAAGGAGTTTTTGTTGAGTGACTAGAGAGACACATGTGTATACATTTTTAAAAACTCTTTATTTGCTGATATCCACAGATTTTGAGACTGAGAAAATGTCTCTCTCAATAGTTATTGTAAGTATTTTAGGGAAACCAAATGTAAGTCACCTTTGGCTCTCCTCTATTTGAATTTTTTTCTGGTGGCATTTCCTGCAAAAGCCCTCCTGCACTCACCCTAGCTAGCTTCTGCAGAATCAGTGCTATTTTAAACATTTCCTGCTTCCTTGTAAATAGTGAACAAATAATTCTGTGACAGATTCAGCTACTTTGTGCCCAGGGAACCCTCAACATCAAATTCAATATTTTTTTTTTGCCAAAATATAAAAAGAGAGGTCCACCAGGGACACTCACAGTTTAATTCCCCTTGTTTTCAAAGCTCGTGTGCTTTTGCTGTGAAGGTTATGCTGTTATTTTTAGGTAAACCGTACCAAAGAGGAGACGTTTTATATTATAAGTAATAAGTATGTTACTATAACTGGCCATATTGTATATGAAATCATAGCCAAGGAGTTTTTGTTGAGTGACTAGAGAGACACATGTGTATACATTTTTAAAAACTCTTTATTTACTGATATCCACAGATTTTGAGACTGAGAAAACGTCTCTCTCAATAGTTATTGTAAGTAGTTTAGGGAAACCAAATGTAAGTCACCTTTGGCTCTCCTGTATTTGAATTTTTTTCTGGTGGCATTTCCTGCAAAAGCCCTCCTGCACTCACCCTAGCTAGCTTCTGCAGAATCAGTGCTATTTTAAACATTTCCTGCTTCCTTGTAAATGGTGAACAAATAATTATGTGACAGATTCAGCTACTTCGTGCCCAGGGAACCCTCAACATCAAATTCAATATTTTTTTTGCCAAAATATAAAAAGAGAGGTCCATCAGGGACACTCACAGTTTAATTCTCCTTGTTTTCAAAGCTCGTGTGCGTTTGCTGTGAAGGTTATGCTGTTATTTTTAGGTAAACCGTACCAAAGAGTAGACGTTTTGTTTTATAAGTAATAAGTATGTTACTATAACTGGCCATATTGTATATGAAATCATAGCCAAGGAGTTTTTGTTGAGTGACTAGAGAGACACGTGTCAAAGTACGTGTATACATTTTTAAAAACTCCTTATTTACTGATATCCACAGATTTTGAGAATGAGAAAATGTCTCTCTCAATAGTTATTGTAAGTATTTTAGGGAAACCAAATGTAAGTCACCTTTGGCTCTCCTCTATTTTAATTTTTCTGGTAACATTTCCTGCAAAATCCCTCCTACACTCACCCTAGCTAGCTTCTGCAGAATCAGTGCTATTTTAAACATTTCCTGCTTCCTTGTAAATGGTGAAGGTATGAGCCTTTTTGCACAAACTATAGTATAAAAAAAGTGATGGGTGGAATACTTGAATTCATATCTGCCACTGGTAATTACTTGGGGCCGCATCCCAATGCATCATTATTTTGCACCCCATACCTTCTCAGTTTGGACCTAGCCATATGCAAATCAGTTCTGGCCCTGCTCCAATGGAAACAGTCCAGCCTGAACTGCCAGGTCAGATCCGGAACACAAGCTACTCAAGACCAGTCTAGCCCTTACCAGGGCTCTGCAGTCGGCTTGTTTCCATGCTTTGGTTTGTACACTTCATTTTAACACAAACTGAGCAGTTTAATTCTGGCAGATCCTCTCAACTTCCACACCAATTTTCGTTGTCTTCCTAAAGACAGTTTGGCTGTCTCATATTGCTAATACAATCTACATTTAGAAGGAGTAAAAGTACAGCATTCCTCAGCAAATAGTTGCGATGTCGTTCACTGACAGTTTGCCCATATTCCTTACCCATTTGTGAACTGTAACTGTCACTCATGGACTCTGGCACTTTGCCAATGCACAGGAATGTAGCCAATCTACTGGTACAGCAACCAGGTGCGGTCTCCATTGCACGTGTGGACAGTGAGGCACCCATTCTTGTTCATGGAGTGAAAAAATTTCGGGGGGGGGGGGCTGAATCTCTTAAGCCATAGGCAGAGTGGAGCTGCAGGGGCTCTTAGAAGGGGTGAAACAACAGCGAGGCCTCATTAACATGCAAATGGCCTTTTAAAGACCTGTGCTCGGGTGCGGCTGTGTGTGCCCGGGAAGCTGTCTCATCCCGGGATGCGCGCCTGCAATGGAAATGACATTGGTTTCCAACATACTCAATCCAAGACATGTCTCATCAAGACAAGAGACACTATTTAGCATAAAAGGCTCACTCAGAACCTTGCGGTGAAAGGAAGTTACCGCCATTGTTTTACCCAGAGCATGACACGGAGGTAGGGCCTTGGAAGAGGAGCATGTCTGGAGCTATTGTCACTCATCGGTTTCAAAGAATAGAGGGTGCGATTCAGAGTTTGGGAACGGGTTTCTCCTAAAAAAAGTGACCTGAAATGAAATGAAATGAAAAGGAAGTTTTATAAAGCGCAACTGTCACTCCTGACGGAGCCTCCTGGCGCTGCAACCGTCCGATACCCATCCGCCTTATCACAAATGCCTTACACTGTCTGCAGGGCTCTAAGCCAGGCCCTAGCTCATTTCTATGCAGTCTGAATATGGCCTGAGAGTAAAGGTGCGGTTAAGTGTACGAAGCTTAACTGCCCATTAGAAGGAGGAGAAATATGTACTTTTCTGTCTGGCCTGTTGATGCCCATGAGATTGTGAATATTAGCTGGCACAGAGACCGATCTATGCCTAGGCATACGGACATCCAGAGATTTTATGATCTTCCCTGAGAGGAGTAAAAGTCTGCCCACTCAGCAAGTGATTGCTGTAAGTGCAATTCAGATATTGATCAGCCACAATCACCATTCATCGATTGATTTCAACAGTCAGTTATGAAGTATAGTTTTGTCATTGCACCTGCTTACAACCATTTATTTGTGCAGCACTCACATAAACCCAAAAAGGAGTGCTTCCGCTGCAATGCACAGATGCGGAAGTGCTCATTCAAAGCACCGGAGGGCACAGTAAACCATTTGTGCAAATCGAGTTAGCCGCTGTGCAATGGTAGCTGCGGTATTGTTGGACACATACAGGGATGGAGTTTTGGTAACACAAAGTAAAGCTGTGAGCGGCAGGCGCGCAACACCCATTGGACTCAAAGGGCTTCAGCCCCCCCGTCGTGTGTGGCAGCCCGGGATAAGACAGCCTCGCGGGCACTCACAGCCGCACCCGAGCACTTCACAGGTCTTTAAAATACCATTTGCATGTTAATGAGGCATTGCTGTTGTTTCACCTCTTCTAAGAGCCCCTGCAGCTCCACTCTGCATATTGCTTAAAGATTCAGCCCCCCCCCCGACTCTTTTTCTTAGCCCCCGCCCCCCCCCCCCCCCCCCGAAAATTGGCTCTAGTTGCGCCTCTGGTGAGCGGTGCCGCCATCACACATGGATCACGGAGGCCGGTATGTGCTGCAGGCATGCCGGAGCTGGCTCTTCATCCCTACACACGCCCTGTGCTGTGTTGCGTTCTGCCAGAGTCTCCCCCTTGTTACGGTCTCCACTCCCTTGTCTGAACATGGAACACTGCCGCCTTTGCACATACCGTGCAGACACTCCTCTCCCATTGGCTGCGCCGAGTCTGTTCTACCCTGCAGCGACAGCAAGCCAAAGACACGTGAACCCGTCCCAGGTGTGCACGTGGCTGCGTGACTGCAGGCATCATGGTTTGATAGTGCCGTGTGATCGGCTCTACGCCTCCCTTTTCATTATTCAGGAAAAGCCGGCCTTTTTACACTGTTATTTCCAGTACTGTTGCACAGCGCACATAGACGTGAATCTAACTGTAGTGCTAAATGGCGAGTCAGCAACAGTTTGGCAAAGATAAGAGACCTAGATATCATTCTTGTGTGTGAGGGAAACGAGCACTGCCGACTCCCATGTCGTGCTTGCGTGTACGAGCGATGCTTGCCCTGTTGTTCCTACTCTGCGTGCGTGGGGGAAGGATCCTGCCTGTTGCTGCCTGCTCCATCCATGTTCCTTGTGCTCGAGCGGAGTGTCCACTCCTGATACCCCTGAAGGACGTGATCGTTTTCACTTTTTAACAGAAAGAGGTGTCTACCAATATTAGTTAACTTGCAACACACGTCATCATCGGCAGCTTACCAAGTCACCAAGACCACTTACAGGACTGGAGACAGGCGTGCAGGTTTTCTCTCACACACACACTAGAGGTACAACATATGCAACGTGTGGGTAATTAAACATGTGTTACTTCTAACCACCTGCATGTGTGGCTATGTACATATATATTACACTTTCCCCAACACCAACGCTTATGTGCTGGTTGAGGTTCGATGAACACAGCTACTCTGCTTCCAACCTCACACAAGTCACCCGACAAAATACAACCAACATGCTTTCAACCATACAGCCGCAGAACATTCAGGAAAACAGAACGCGTGTGTATCTAAACCTGGGTTACTTAGCGCTATATAAATAATACAGATGGAACTTACGCAACCCTCGAGAAGGTGTTTTAGGCCTCGCAAAGCGTACGGAAATCACTATTTGAGTAGCAATCCTGTACAGGGATAGGGAAATGCTACCTAACGATACGATCTAGAGATATGGTAAAGGCATGGCTTTAAGTGGGCCGGTTCTCACCGGGTCTGAGCACCGGCAGTTGTTTTAAGGAGGCCTCGAAACGGGTCTCTATCGGGCTCTGTTTTGTGCCCTGGCACAGGCGGACTGCAGTGACGCAGGCACATCGATGTCGCCTGCTCACACTGCTCACTTCTCACTAGTGGAGAAGTTACGGCATGACGTCATGCCAGGTGAGTTGTAGGGGAAGGGAAATCCTTTAAGGAGAGTCATTTTCTCTCTGGATTTCCCTTCTCTTTTTGAAACTCAGGAGCAGCAACATTGTCGTGGTGTCACCAGGGCTTTAAGTGGAAGTTTTTTCAATATTATGTACAAGCCATAGTTGCTGCTTATTTATCTTATGCAACTAACAACCATTGACAAAGTCAATAGTCCTGACTTGTAGGTATGATGTGACTTGTATCATATATCTGGATGCAATGACAGAAACAGCAAAATACAGATTTTTTGCTTCCGTGTTTTAAAGCCACGCCCTCAATTACATTGACCACGCCCCTTTGAGAGACCCCCCCAGTTTTTTCATCCCACTTAAAGCCCTAATGTCTATTTAAATACCAATACAGTCAGGACATTAAGTGGGCTGGGACCTTCCAATGCTGAGCACCGGCAGTTCCTTAAAAGCAGGTGCTGAGACAGGTCCCTATCAGTCTCTCCGTTTCGAAAACATTATTTAAATACCAATACAAGTTCCTACTGCTGTTGTTTATTACCCAGTCTAGCAAACAACCTTTCATCATACACAAGTCTAAACGTTTGACGTTGCCAATGCTTTGTTTTCCTACATTTACAATTGTGATGTAACTCCTTCTTCTAGCACGGGCTACACACTGAGCACAGAGAAGAAAAGGCAGTAGAGTAGAGCAGAATGATCAAATGAAACCTGAAGAAGGAGAGCAAGAGACCCACTATTGCGGCTCTGCAAGAGGCCAAGGCACAGAGTCCATGTGTGTTTGAGTTAGGCGGCTTAGCCCACCCGATCTTCCCAAACATTGGGGGTGACTGGGATCGATCATCTAGAACACCTTCCATGTCTGCGAGCGCCTGAGGCAACAGGCTAAATCACGAACTGTTCATGGTGGTCTTGGCTGTGGTGATCAAACATGCATAGCTGCCCTGAAGAAACCATACCACAACAGCAGTTACTGCTGATTTATCCAGGAGCCGTGGCTGCGGCGCTTTCAATTGGTCACAGCAGACCTGCGAACTTAAAACAATATTTCACTGTGCGAACATGGAGAGTTAGCGGGGTCTCGTGCCAAGAACTGCCTAAGAAGCACATGTCCCCCTTCACCCCTCCAACCGACCCTCCAAAAAACAAAAATGCTTGCTGAGGCTGGTGTCAATGTCCTGGGGTGTTTTCAAACTCCCTGATGGACGTTGATGCTCAAAGACACTGAAGACTTTGCGTAGTGTTTTCCAGCTCGTCTTCCCTGCCACCTTGTGATATCGGCTCCTGACCGGGTAACCTTGAAAAGGAAGCCGATACCATGTGGTGCACGGTGGGCAACCTGTGAGTTGGCAAGTCTGTCACAGCTGCAAGAAACCCACATCACAGTTGCAGCAACTGCAACAGGCAGATCATTTCATACATAGAAAGCAAGTCACCCAGCACTGGCCCTTCCTCTGACACATGGGACTCTTGAGAATGAGACTTTCAGCTGGCCGCTCCTCCTACATACACCCATACTCTTGCTGCCTTCTGACACTGTGAACATTTTATTTTTCAGTAAGCTACAACTAATTTATTACCGCGTCCATGTTATAGATGGGCTACATCAATCCACACATGCATTCATTCACCAAGGAATCCATTTATGCGCTCACAAACACATTATTACTCCATCATGCACTCACTCATCCAGTCAGCTAACATTCTTCATTCATGTACTCAGTCACCCATTTTTCCCCTATGCACGCATCCACCCATTGTACTATCACTGATCTACCTTTAGAATCTCTGGCCCATTTAACCAGCTTGTATTTCTTCTGGCATGATAGTATCACGACACCATCTATGGACGCTTGCTGCCATGTTCAACCCAACAATTAATAACCAATATTTATTTTCTGTCATCATAAGTAACATGTTTCTTGAATACTTATCACATCATATTTAAAAACATTCAGCTCTTTTACTAACATTTTCTGTTTAGACCTCTGATTCATACCGCTCACATTCAATGTCAATATTCTTAATCCACCCATATTCAATATAATTGCAAGACTCTCTACACCACAGCTTTATCTGAAACCGCTTGCTGTCTTTAGAATATTCATTCTTTCCACTCCATTTTCTAAAATGTGCATTCCTTTTTAATATGCACACACCCCTGCTCCTCAACTAATCCAACCCCCTCCCAATGAATCCCTATGCATACCCCCTTGACGACATCAGTAGACGGGATATCACCAATGAGTGAAGTCCCCCAACCACAACGGTCAACAGACAGGCTGGGGCTCTCTGAAAATCCTACCCACCCCTACGACCATAAGAAGCAATTACAAATAGGATATATTTTGCTCAATTACAAATTATCTAATAACTCCTTAGCCTTGATCTCTGTAGTAAACATATACACTTTAGAATACTTCATCACCTTGAGATGTGCAGGCACTAATAAAAAGACATTGTAGTTTTTGACTTGGAATGGCCAGCTGCCATAAACAATGTCTCCTTTCTACTGTTATATAGAGAAAGTCACACTTTGTAAAGAATGTATGTCTTGCTACATTAAACCTTGCTTTAGATCTAGCCTTTTCAAAAATCTTTAGCCTGAGCAGAAAGTTCACCCAAAAAAGTTGCTCCAGGGTTCCCTGTCGTGTCATGAGTTGTATGACCAGCTTGCTTAAAGAACAAAAGAAAACAATGTGCACATTGGATCTTTCAGTCCCAGTCCCCCAATTCTAGGAACCCTTTTTTAGAACAAACCAACAATAAAAGTATTATGATTCACCTCTTCAGCATCCCAAGTAATGCCCAGGATTCTAAGGTTATTACAGCGCTGTCAATTCTCAAATTCTTCAAGTTCCCATTGAATATGCTTTAGTTGGTTAACATGCCCTGACAATGGTGTGTGTGTGTGTGTGTGTGTGTGTGATGCCAATGTGCTTTGCTCTAGCTATTTACTTTTTCATCTTATTTTTAACAAACTTTTGGTACTTTATGGCCAGCCCCTAGGAGTTTTCAAGCAGCTGTTTATTCACTCTAAATGTATAAGTGTGTCTCCTCCCTAAGCACCATAATCACCTGATATATTGAATTCCAAATTGGCTCAGGTCTACCCATAAAGATTTTTTCTTTAACCGTAGGGGCTCTACCTCCTGCTGGACATTTGCAGGAATGATATGTGTAGCTATATAATCCCATTTCATGTCCATGGTGCTGGTGTTGTTGAATTGTCTAGTTAGTGCTTTATCCTGTTTCTGCAACGTGTATTATAAATTATAAGAGCTTTTATCAGAGCCTTTAGTAGATAGGGAGTCGTTACCTGATTCAGTGGAGTTGTTTTTTTCAGGTAGGTCAGATGAAAAGTATGAAGCAGAAGAACATTATTTAGATAGGTCAAAATCTTTAGTGCTCAAACCATTTAAGAATTTTACGCACACCAGCCGACAATTTAATGACAGTTTCACCGTTTCTTTTTCCCTCCTTTTCATAGATATTTTTTTTTATTGGAGTAGGTAATATTGGCTGAAGATCCTTCTTTTCTAGTGTCCACTGTAGCTTATTCTTGATCAGCACTGCTTGAGCTTCAGTCGTATCCCTCCCCTATTTGTTTTGCCCTTGAAGAGCTCCACAAGTTCCAATGGAACTACAGTCTCCAGAATCTGTCTATACAGTTGTTTGCTTTCTTTGTTCTTCACAATTAGGGGGCTCCTCCACATCAATACTCAGAATATGACTCACTCTGTCTCCTACATCTGATAAGAGCTTCTCCTGTTGATCAGCTCAATCAGTGGCTGTTCACAAGTATTGTGTGGAAGAGTCCAAGTCAGTGGTTACTGCCTATACACACACTGCCATCGGCTTGGGTGACTTCATCGTCTACATTGAGGTAGACCGGAATAACAGCTCTTCCACCGTCTCAGTTTCCCTTCCTCCACTAACCTCTCACAAAGCCCAGATGCTACAAGAATGTCAGCTCGCTCCCTTTGAGTTAGCTCCTCAGTCCACGGACAGTGTACAGAGTACATTACAGATGCACACTTTTGCCGCTGTCCAGCAGCCACAGCACAGGCACTGCGGTGCTGTCTTGCATTCTTCAGTGCCATTGTTGCACTGGCCAAAAGCACCCGATCTGCAGGCAGGGAAAGAGGAACTAGGGTATAGGTAGAGGTAGCGGGGAAGGTGATTTGTCAGAATATCATAGGTAAAATTAATATGTGACAAAAATATTGTGTCTATATTTTCATTTATAAAAATATCATCCCACAGGGAGTATATTTTCTATTTTCAAAGCCAATGGGGAGATATTTTTCCAAACAATATTTGGAATTCGATATTCTGTTACCACACCACCATAATACAGGCAGGGGTGGAAGAATGGGATGAAAGAAATAACATCATTGATGGAAAAGGGAGAACAAATCAGTTAGAGAATCAAAAGGGGCTTGAAGAAAGAAAGGAGGAGATAATGTGCACCCCCACACAACAGGAAACGATTGGTAATAGAGGGAGATGGAAGATTGGCAAACAGGGATTCCCCCCTTTAAAATGACATATGGGTCTATGTGATCCTGAGTAAAAAAGACTGCAAGGAAGTTTTTGACGTGAAAGGCAGTGTCAAGAATGGTTTGGGCATGGTAGGAATGCCACTCACTTTCAGTAAATCAAGGAAACAGGTTTTTGGAGAAAGTTTACTCAAAACACTTTTCCTCAAGTATTTTTTCTATAGAGTCACACTCAATCACACACTCTACTAGCTATCACTGGTCATAAAATAATGTGCCTCCCAACATTAGAAAGTTGAAAAAAAGGAGAAGGATTCTTTGTCCACAATAGTGGACAAACTCCACCTTTAACTCAAATGCATTAAGCCGGAAAGGATATTAGAGGGGGGCAAAGAAGAAAGATATTTATGTTTGTCAGTTGCAGTCCTGAAAATCAGGATGCATGTGAAAGGTTAGGTTTTTAGTGTGATGAGCCAGTACAATATTTCATACGGAGTAGAGAGAGACATGAGCCATCACTTCAAAGAAAAGGTGGTATTAACGACCATTATAAAGGAATACGCTGCATCAAGCTGTGCACTTCACAGTACTGGCATGAATTAGACATGATCAATTACTATGTTTAAATTAATAGTATTTAGATAGTTTTAATACCTGTGAAAATAATAAACATCTATGAATTTAAAATGTCTATTGCTGTGGGGAAATGCTTTTTGTAATTTTAGATGGGTCTGCCCCGTGTGAATAGAGAACAGTTTGGACACGAAGATTTATCTATTGTACAATTATGTTCACCTGAAAATAATAATTAAATTGTATTATAATACATGAGAACCTGCAATACCGGTATAACAGCCCATCTTTAATTTCCTCATTACAGACTAGTTGTGATGTCTCTAGTCAACTGTACTAGCGAAATGACATCGCTGTTGAACTGTTATAACTTATTTCAGTTGAGTTGTGAAGCTGTGATGCCGGCTGCAACAGGCAGCAGCCAAGGCAAAAGGCAGGTCAGAGTGAATAATTACAGCTGCAGTTTAAACAAGCAATGGTAACACCAATAGGTCGCTCATATGTGAGTTCTATTACATTTGTCAATTCTTTTTATTTTAGTTATTTTGTACAGCAGCACACAAAAGAAAGAAAAAGTACCTACATTCCAGCACAAGCCGTGAAAGTACACTAATCAAAAAGAAGCAATCAGTACTTGGTCCATGCTCAAGGAAAGAGAGAAACGAATGAAGTGAAAGTGAAACCAACATGCGCTTACCATTCAAGAACCAACAAAAAAGAGTGAAAATGAAGACAAATAATAGTATCCAAGCCCCTTTCAGTTAACACAATGTCTTGCAAGTGACAGCGCATGGGCTGTATTAAGCAAGACCTAACAACAAAAATGAGAACTGGCTTTTCATTTGTATGATCTCTATTCCTAAAATGAACTGTTCACCAGAAAGGAGAGACGTATGGCAATATGCTTATTTTTTGCACACTATAGGCCATTACAGCAACATGGAATTTCTTTGCTTGTTTCTACACATTATGAGCAAAAACTTTTTTAGTGTGCCTTACATTAAATTGGACTAATATTTGTTATGCTTGTAACTAAGCTGTCTAGCAAGATCCAATGATTTATGCAGTTTGTGGGAAGGGTGATGGTGTGACCACTTTTATAAGGAAGGAAGAAACTACTGTGTTTCCTACATTAAAAGGATATTGCAAGTCGCCTTGCAGTTCCATGGCCTTATAGAGTAACTCTTTGTTAACTTGAAATATCCTTATAATGTCCAGCAGTGGGTACTTTATCCAATATATAATCACCCGGCATGAAAGGTGAGCAACCTGCAAGGTAGTGACAACATTTGACGGATATAAAAGTTAAGCCTTCATGATAATTGACCTAAGATATCACATCAGGCAACTTGAACTGATAGTTTTTTTCTTAAGGTAAACCAATGCACAGTTATAATGCTAGAGTGCCCTGCTAAAACTTTTTAATTTCTAGCAGCAGCCAGCCCATGGGTTTATCCCATCATGGCTTCCCAAATAAAATATTGAGCTTTCCCTCTATTCTTGATCACTCGTGGCATGTGTGCAATACCCACCAACAATAATCAAACACATAAGCAGTTCCATTACATAATATTAAAGGTGGTACAATGTTACAAACATCTGACAGCACAGCATATGACAAATCTTACTCTGCATAACGTTCCCTGATATTTATTACAGTCCTTTCATATTTCCCAGATCTATGTGTGAATAGCTCACCTAATCCAGGTTTGTTTGTTGTAATCTGTGACTTGTAGACCCTATTAACAATGGAATAGAAAGAACTACAACCACCAGAATAAAAAAAACTTGGGCTATGTGTCCCTGGACCGGAAACAAGCATCCTTGGACCGGTTTTGGGGTTTCACCCCTCATCAGCCAGACTAGCTTGACTCCAGTGGCATTGAGAGCACGGGGCCCACGTCTGGGAATACCAGTCACACTCGGGGTGACAAATGCAAAAAGAGCAATTAATGGACAGAATGTTTAAAAATGTCAAACTCCCCCCCCCCCCCCCCCCCTACAGAGATCTGGGCCTAAATCCATCGTTTTTAACTAAATTGTATTATAATACATGAGAACCTGCAATCCCAGTATAACAGCCCATCTCTAATTTCCTCATTACAGGCGTGAAACTGGAAAATCTGAAAGCTCAGAGAAAGACTCCTACTTGACAGCGTGTATTCTTACAGCCATAGGCACTCTAGCATCCACGAGTTGTTAAACAGATGTGTGTGTGTTCTGTACTCACAGTTTTTGCTTTGCTTATAAGCGACCTGAGTAAATCCTTGATGCTGTTGGACCTGTCTCTTTGGAAGTGGACCGTCACTTCTGTCTGGCTGTGCTTGGTAATGAGAGGGATTTCGGGCCAGCCCAGTTCCAGCATGGGCAGCTCGATGTCAGACATCATTGGGAAGTAGGTGCCAGATGTCTGCTCGGACAGGCCGTCCTCCTCCGGGCCCTCCACTGACAGCGAGGACTGCAGGGCGGCCGGACTGCTAACGTTGGCGTTCCGATGCACATACTCGATGTCCAAGGTGGACAGAAAGGGCAGCTCCTTCTCATCTGCCAGCGCGCGGAGATAGCCCTCCTCTCCCTGCTCGAGGAGGGCATCGGTGGCCAGCCTGGCGGACTCATTGTGGCTGAGAGTCAAGGGGGAGCCCTGCCTCCAGGGGTTCTTCAGCTCGTCCACGCGGCTCCGGAGCTGTCCTGGGCTCCTCTGCACGCGCCTCGCGGCCTCGTGATGGAACATGATTACTGGCTTCAAATGATCTCCCTGAAATATAGCCTCGCGCAGGTCTGAAAACACACCCAGACCCTGCGGGGGACGCTGCGCGCAGTCAGCTCGGCGGCCGCTGGAAAGTTTGCAGCCAGTTCATGAAACCCGCGCTACTCTCCGGATGTAAACACAAGTGACAGAGCCAGCGCTGGGCGTGTGCAGTCCGTCCACGGTCGGTTTCGGCCAGCCCGCTCAGAGTCCGGCTGACTGAAAAGCGCTCACATGTCGGTTGCGCCGCGCCCTGCCGTACCTGTTGGTTGGGTTTCTGTCACATCAGCTGAGGTTGGCTCAGCTAAAGTTGACACCTGACTTGACAGGAAGTTAAGTATTTTCAGGTAATACCTTGGACATTAATCACCACGGCGGTTACCGGACACTGAGAGAAGCTGCAAAAGTCTTTAAGTGCGTCAGTTAATTGTTTCTGTGAAACTTGGATTTTTGTTTCTTGCTTCCTTATTGCTGTTCTTATGCGTTTTGGTCTACAGTAAAGACTCTGTTTGTTGTTACTCATCACTTTTCCACACCTCATTTCAATGCCTGTAGTGTTTGAGGGAAAAGGAACGGATCACGTGGTGCGTGTTTTATTATGTAAATTGAGATGTTCAGGTTACAAAACATTCTTTAGAAACTGGTGAATCAAAACAACGATAACATGGAGTTAAATCTGTCTCAAGCAAATTTAGTACTTCCAAGTGTCTACATTTATTACAAATGCATATACTGAAGTGTCTTTCTAACTACAAGATATTACACCTCACATTCACATACATACACAGCATATTCAAAACTAGTGGGCAATATTGAAACGGAACCCCACCCCAATTGCAGAAAACATTTTTGTAAATAGCAGCATTTTGAATACAAGTTGCTATTGCACATATAATCGTATAAAACATTCAGGTGACAATGTATAATCATAAAATCTACATACATTTGACTACACTAAAACTAGTCGCCAACTAACCTGTGCAAATAGCATGCACATAATCAGCAAGCCATATAAATGCTGAATTTGCGTAATTTATTTATTAACTGTACGATTAATTGAAATCATTACAGTAAAATATTTACAACCCTACGCCACCACCTTCATCCTCAAAGATAAGAAGTGTAAAATATAAGCAGATCCGCAGATGGCATGGGTGGGAGCAGTACACAAATGGGCGGCAGCAGAGGAGGAAACACTCAGGGAGGAGGAGGTGAAGGGGATACGCAAGCACCCCATCTCTATGGAGTGGACCTTATTGTTGCACCTATTCAAACAGCCACCAGCACACGATGACCCGAACGGTTCCCCACATTCCCCAGTGGACCCACAATCACAAGCCCCGACCAGGAGCACACACGCCAGCTCTCCTGTTATAGCAAATACGTAACGCTGCTCGACAATACCACCACAAACATCACGGGACACGTAGATAGGCTATAATGGTCCAAACTCCCCCCACAAGCAGCACTCAGACATACCAGCAAGCGAGATTCGTACCAACCCTGATACCCCGTCCGATACATATACCCTAGGTCCCATGAACACTATCCCAGTTCTGCATCCCAGTTATACATAGAAATTGTTTATTGGAAGGATTGAATAAAATACAGGATACGTGTTTAGCAATGTCCAATGGTGCAATATGCATGAAATGAAGTCAAATTACATGTATTGTAACGCAATCTGTATTTGTAATACGAAAATGTCAATACAAAAATATTTCCCCAAAAAATATAAGCAGATCCGCAGATTCACCTTTTTTCAACATTTCATTTACGAGCTCTCTTTCGTCATGCCTCAATAGTAAAAAGAAAAAAGTGAGCTTTCAATAAGTATCGCACAGAGCCCATTATTGCAATTTACTTTCTATGGCGCCCTAGGGCGTTTTCCAATTCTCTCTCGTACCCATTGTCATCATGTCTATTAAGGAATAAGCATTTCCTCACAATTACAGTACCTCAAGGGTAAATTTGCACTCTGCTTTGTTGCCTCGCCCTGGGGCACCTGCCCTGCCTCCAGCATGCCCATAAGATGGTGTGAGTTACACTTGCAGATCTGAAAGGCTACAAATGGGGATGCAGACTCTTTGTTACAATGGGTGTGGTTTCATATACAATCAGTTGTATGACATGAATAGAAGCATATCACATCCTAAAACCAATAAATAAGTAAACATTTAGGGTAAAAGACATCTTAAAACACATTGTCAATTAAGGTCCTTACTTTAAGCTCTTTCTAGTCGGAAAGGGGTATTTTCTGCTATAACATGGAAGGCGTAAAGTGCAAAGTGCTGTCCTGTCAGCTTCCTAATATTAAGTTTATCACTCATGGTTGCTCGAGTAGACTCTTTTCGGTTTATGGACGACTTTCAGGTTTGAGGGAGGAGAAGGATAAAGTGCGGTGTACTGGCTAGCAGTGGCAGCTGGTAGGGAACGTGGGTGGCGGGCGGGTTGAAAAATATATAAAAATACCACCTTTTCTGCCATCTCCCCTCATCGTCTCTGTTTGTCTTGCAAGAAGCAGGAAGCAAACAGACTCCCTAAGCCAATCACAATGCTACAATGCAGTGTTGTGATTGGTCTGAGCGCTGTGGATTGGCACTCAGGGAGCCTGTGCATGTTCTCCACCAGGTTGTGCATTACAGCCTGGTGAGGAACATGCAAAGTGTGCATAACTGTTTGGCTGGCCCAAGACAACCGGCCAAGCAGTCGTGCGCACTAAGGAGCTGATTACTATGTCAGTCGGAAAGCCTCTGACCGACAGTCGGACGCTCCTAGACCGTGTCAGAAACCATCTGCCCAACTCTGTCGAAAACAATTCCGAATGATCAATTACAATGCTTGTGGTCAGAAAGGGGAACAGTTGGGTCATTCTGAATCGATTCCGACCGGCACTCGGAAAATCCGAGTTGATCGGAGCCAATTCATACAGCTCTAAAGACAGCGTTTCCGACCGACCGATTACAATGTCGGATTCTGACAGCCTTTCCGACTCGGTCTGTCCGACAAAAAAAGGCTGTTGGAAACTGACTGTGGGGCCCCTAGCAGGCCCCCCTTCATCTTAAGGCCTCCGGTTGGGGGCCAGGGGTGTACCTAAGGGACTCCTCTGTAAAACCATGCACTCTGTCGCAGGCACCATGGGGTGCCCTCGACAGGGTGCAAGGTTTTCCGCAGACACCCATTTTCCCCATAAGAGCCTGTGTTGTCGGTCGGAACACAGGCTCCTATTGAAGTCAGCGGGAGTCTTTCCGAACGGTATCAGGAAGCATCGTAATTGGTCGGGAGGAACCGCCGACTGAGAGTCAGTTGGTCCCGATTCCGAGTCGGTGTCGGGAGGATGAAACTCCGACCGACATCGTATTCAGTCCCTTAGTGTGCACAAACCACTCCTCCTCCCTGAGCTACCAGCCCGCCCTCCCTAACCTAGCCCTGCAGCAACGAAAAACAATAAATGATAATAACTTTGCTATTATCATTTCATTTTCCCCTTTTTTACTGCTCTAAGAGCAGTGGGGTGATGGTCCTCCGCCTTAGTGGAGGGGCTGCCTCTGCTGGTCAGTCAGGGACTGGTATTGATCTGTGGCAACTCAGTGAGTGCAAACCTGATCAATGCTTACCTGCCTGCCCTATTGCAAAATACTTCTGATGTTGATAGCATGTTGGATGTAGTTTACTATCGCCAAATATACAGGGCCGGACTGGCCGTAGCGGGCATTGGGTGTTTTACCAGGAGGCTGGAAGGGTAGGGGCTAGTTTTGCAGCAGTGGCGGCCATTTCTTTGTTACTGGGTGCCGGTTTTGCAGCGGTGCTGCAATATTGGCCCCCAGTAACAAAAGCAGCAGTGCTTCACACTTGTACTCCACCCCATCCCTTAGGTCTCGTCCTATCAAAATTGTCAGGGCTTCTTTGGCTTCCCAGTCCGGCCATGCACACATATATAATTTGAGGGCAGCATTTGCAAACAGAACACAGCAGGTCGCACTGCCTTCAATTAGCAGATTCCAAAATGGGAAGCAAGAAACATTTCCTCAGAGTAATAGAAAAATTGCATAAAAGAACATAAAGAGTAAAGTGGTCTGACAAGAACAATAATGACATGGGACAAAGATGAACTATGTTCAGCTTGGGCATACCCACGTTATCACAAAGTGATTGCATATAGGATAGCTAAGTGAACTTATGAGTAATACCTAATTTCAAGCAATCACCAAAAACCAAATGGTGAAAGCTCGTTTCCTGCTTAACCCATAACGAAAGCCAAAACATGAGGGAATTTAGTGTGAAATAATCCTCAATGTAACCTATGTAAAGGTCTGCATGGCATAGGTAAATTGAGGTGCTTGCAGGCTCTGCCAATCACCTCCTCAGGCATGCCTTTTTGGCTTTTTGTATACCAGATGTCACAATGAAGCCCTAAGGACCTGAATCATAAGTAACAATTAGCACACATATACTCTTGTAGATAGTAAGAATTTTTTTTAATGGCTTAGCCCCACTCAGGCATGCTCTCAGCTTTGTGCATGGGCCTGGGAGAGAGTTTTAAAAAAATGTCTTTGTTGTTTTATCTTATTATACATTACTTAGCAATCATTGTTTGACAGTGTAGTATTCATCACTTAGTCTACAACATCATACCCTTGTCCTTCTCACAATAACAATTCCACTTTTCGTTAAACCCTAAACTAGGAAGTAATAACTTGAAAAACACCCTACCACCCCCTCCCACCCAACAGACAATATTATGGTTGTTATGTTGCTATCTGCTTATTCTATGGAAAAATTATTCTTCCTTAAAAAATAGGGTTCAATATTTATTAATTATCTTGTTGTGAAAATGTTTATTGAGTTCGGTGACCATTATACATACAGTACCAATTAGCAGATATCAATGTTACTTATACATTCGTACAATATACAGGGATCAGCCAAGCATATTCATTAATTAATCACATCTCTGTCTGCAGTTCTGCGCATTTCAAGCTCCACCCTTGGGGATATACATATGTCTCCACGAAAGACATTCCACTTGGACCATTTCCTGTCCCACTTTTTGGGGCACCCCCGGTTTATAAATACTTCCTTCTCTGCTATCATGCACTTGTCTAATTCCTTCGCCCATGTAGTAGTGGACGGCGGAGTTGCCCCTCCCCACCCTCTCCCCAGTTTCTCGCTTGACCAGTGTGTATTCTAACGTCACCAGTTGTTGTTCGATGTCAGTGAGGTCAGTTGCTGCCCAGATATTTAACAGTCCCAGCTGTGGTGTGAGTGCTTCCTCTTTTCCCAGTGCGGTCTGTAAGTGATTTGTTGCTTCTTCCCATACATGATGCATAGCAGGGCAAATCCAGATAGTATGATAGAAGGTGTCCGGTAGTTGGCAGCCTTTCAGGCAGAGGTCATCTGGTCTTGCGCCTATTTTGGCCAAGGTAATCCCTGTCATATATGATCGGTGTAGAATCCTAAACTGTATCAATCTAAAGCGAAGTGTGATGGCTGCTTCCCTAGGGGACATAAGGGCCGATTGCCAATCCTCATCCTCAATCGGTCCCAGGTCACCTTGCCACTGCTCTCTAAGTTTACTGACGGTATCGGGCAGGTTATTACAAAGTTTTTTATACGTTAGAGATATTGCTTTAGAGTGTAGTTCTCCATCTAGCAAGCGATCTTCTAATGGCAGTGAGGCTGGTATGTCTTTGAAGCTTGGAAAGGCCGTCTGTAGGGCGTGGCGTATTTGCAGGTATCGAAATAGTTCCCCTTGGGCCATTTGGTATTGTCCCCTGAGTTCCTCAAATCGGATGATAGAGCCTTTTTTAACCAAATCCCCTACCACTGAAATACCAATCATGTCCCATTTGTCGAACCCTGGTTGGTAACACAGCATGCCTTGCTTCTGTGCGTACCACAGTGGCGTTGCCTTGGTAAGGGTGTTAGCCCAGCCCAGTCTAGAATTCACTTGGTGCCAAACCCCTATTGTGTGTGCGGTGGGTCCAAAAAATTTACCTTTCCTGGTGTGTGAGTATAGGGCGCCTAAATAACCTGAACGGTCAGTTTGGTATCTGTCCAAAGCATAGGCAGGATCAGTGGGGGGGTGATATATCCAGTGGCTTACTGCTACCAGTTGTGAGGCCCAAAAGTAGAGCTTAAGGTCCGGCAATGCTATGCCCCCGTCATACCAACTTTTTGTCAGCTTTTTCATTGCCACCCTAGGGGCCTTCCCATCCCACAGCAGCGTACGGACCTCGCCCTCCACTGCAGCGAAATATGCATCCGGGACACGGTTTGGGCAATTCTGAAGAATATATAAAAAGCACGGAAGGGCCAGCATCTTGAAGAGGGTGGCGCGGCCCACTAGGGAGAGAGGCAGGGACAGCCAGTGCTTCACATCGGTTCGTAGCCTAGCTAGCGGGGGCGCTAAGTTATAATTGTGAAAAAGAACCGAATCTGACATGACGAATATTCCCAAATACCGGAACACTTCTCTGGCCACGTCTATCGTACAATTTTACTGGAAGACGAGGTATCTGACCCCGAAGCACGAACAATACCGACTTGCTCCAATTGATTGCATACCCGGAATATTTTCCAAAGTTCGTGAATATGTTTTGAACCGCGTGTATAGATTTATAGGGGGAGGCATGTCGTCTGCATACAGGGATATTCGGACTTCCTGACCCTCCGCCCATTTCAGCCCCCGTACCATTACGTCTCAACGTATCGACGCGGCCAGGGGTTCTAATATAAGAGAGAATATTAGCGGGGACAGAGGACATCCCTGTCTGGTGCCCCTCCGTAGCGTGAATGCACGAGATGTGTAATTGTTGACTCTCACTTGCCCCTGTATATCAGTGTATAGTAGTTTAACCCATCCCAGAAATTTGGGACCCGGTCCCACCCTTTCTAGAACCTTCAATAAGTATGGCCATTCTATTGAGTCGAATGCCATAGAGGCATCCAACGACAGCACTACTGCATCTTCCTCCATAATTCTCTACGTGCTTTGTGAAGACGACGGATGTTAAGTGCTGTATTTCTCCCAGGCATAAATCCCGATTGATCAGGGTGCACTAGGGAGGAAATAACTGCAACGAGTCGTATAGCCAGGACTTTCGCTAGGATTTTAGCCTCTACGTTGATCAACGAGATAGGCCTGTACGAGCCACAAAGGTCCTCTGGCTTCCCCGGTTTATGGATAACTGCTATGGTAGCTAGACGCTGGTCTGCAGGCAGTTGTCCCTTTTCGTAGCTTTCATTGTACATGGCTCGTAAATGCGGTGCTACTTGAGAGGCCGTGACTTTCAGAAGCTCAATGGGAGTACCATTCGGCCCCATCGCTTTTTCCCGAGTTGATTTGACCAATTGCACTTTGGATCTCCTCATCTGTCAGGTGTTTATCGAGGGTGCCTCTATCCGATTCTGAGAGGGTCGGCAAGTCACTGTCTGAGAGGAGTTGACGCGAGTCATCTGCCGTGTATGTGGTAGAGGGAGAGTATATCTTTTCGAAGTGGTCCGCGAATGCCTCTGCTATGTCCCTGGGGTGAGTACGTGTCTCGCCACTCGGGAGCGTCAATCTAGGCATCTATCTTGTGCCTTGTTCTCTCTTCTCCAACCACGCTAGGGTTCTACCTGCCCTATACCCCAATTGGTACAGTCTGTGTTGGGTACTGCGGTGTTTATCCATCATATTTTCTCTATTCTTTATTCTATACTCATCCTGTTTAAGTGCCAATCGATGTTGAGTGTCATCTGATGGTCTACTCGCGTGGGCAGACTCCAGTTATTGGAGTTCTTCTTCCATCTGAACCAATGCTTGGTGCTTCTTTTGAATATACCCAGTCTTTAAGGACAAGGCTTGCCCCTTCAGGACCACTTTATAGGCCTCCCATATGGTTTGCACCGAGTCAACTGAGCCCAGATTTTCTTTGAAGTAGTTACCCGTTTGTGTGCACAGTTCCTTTTGTATGTCAGGAATTTTTAGCGGCCATGGGTTGAGGACGATTGCGGTGTGTTGCTGTCACTCCCAGTGTGTGAGTTCAATCTCGAATGGGGAGTGATCCGATATACCTCTTGGCCGGACTTGGAGGTGCCTAAAATTACCCAATGAGGCTATATGCGTTAAAGAAGAATCAATACAGGATAGACTTTTGTGTGTGTTAGAGAAATAGGTGTAAGTTGTGTCCATCGGTTGTAGCACTCGCCACACATCTATCAACCCCATTGCTGTGGTGAAATCTGCCATGGGCCCGTTTGATCTCGCTCCTGGCTGCTGTGGGTGTCTATCAGTTGTGTCGTCCATTGTCATGTTATAGTCAACCCTAGAATTAAGGTGCCCACTGGAAGACCAGTCAGCATGCTTCCAAGGTCCACCAAGGCCGTCTTACCCAAAGCTGGTGGCAGGTATAGCGAAACCACATTAAGCGCTCTCCCCTCCCACTGGGCCTCTAGAACCGCAAACCGCACCCCCGGGTCTGTCCACGTACGGTGAACAATAAGAGGTGGAATTCGTTTTACCAGGATACCTGTTCCCCTAGAACCAGTGGTGTAGTCTTCATGCACAAGGAGCTTGTACCCCCATCTAGTAAGGGCTTTGCTTCTTTGCCCAACCAAGTGCGTCTCCTGCAATAGTACAAGGTCTGGAGAGTGCCTCTTTAAGTACTGTGGAACAATTCCCCTTTTAATTTTATCCCCCAACCTGTTTACATTCCAGATAAGAACAGAGAGTGATCGGTCCCTTTTATCCCCCATCATATATCATATTGAAATTCGCAATACAGTAGATTAATGATAAGGGAAAAGTGTCTTGTGGTACTGGCTGAGCCCATGTTTCTCCCCTCTGCGTATTTACCCCGCTAATAACCAGCTTGAGCATCAGTACATAGCAATATACGGTAGTCACGTTGCAAGTCAACCAAACATTGAAAACATGAAGAACCCTCCCCTCCTCCACCCCCCTCCCTGCCCCCCTGCCCGTGGATGTAAAAATACCCACTCCCCAACTAGGCAGAGTGCCTCTCTCCCCCCGAGATCCTGAAAAAACGCGGGCTTAGTCAGTCCCCATCCCCGCTAGTTGCACGTTACATCTTGCCTGTTTCAGTCTATACATTTCCTGTACTTATTAAGTGTCCCGGGAATATCTCCCTCTATGAGGCGCGTTCAAACTAAACATGTATAAAGCAATTCCCCCAGTACCCACATGTGTATACTGGTCTTAGGAAGAGTCTCACCAATTCCGTAATACATATCTCCAATGTCTATGCAGGCTCCGTCTCCTTCTCGTTCCTGTCAGCGGAGCCACCAATCGATGTCTCGTCCAGGTTCCCCCTCTGTTGTTTGGGTCCTCCATTGCGATCCCTTCTCTGGCCCCCAACACTTCGCCACCCCTCCAACCAGTACCACGTCTCCTCCGGCGATGAGAAGAACCGTGTCCTGCCGTCAGATTCCACTAGCTGGAAAGAGCATGGCGTATTTCACTTCACTGTCTCGAAGCTCTTTTTTCACTGCCTGAAAACTTCGGCGCCGGGCTTGGACTTTGGCCGTGAAATACGGAAAAAAGGTGACTTAGCTGTTATCAATATGCAGCGGCGGGCTAGATCGTGCCATTTGCAGTATGATATCTCTGTCCTGGTAATTAAAGACATGGGCGAAGAGGGGTCTCGGGGGGGCCAGGTTTCGGCCTACCTCCTGGCACCCTATGCGCCCTCTCTATCGAGACATATCGTGAGAGGGTCTTGGGTTGTAGGTGTGTGGTTATCAAATCCTCCACATACAGGTCAGCCGCCGGCCCCTCGGCCTGTTCCGGAACCCCTAAAATGCGTATGTTATTGCAACGGGCCTGACCTTCGAAGTCATCCAGTTGTTGCGCCATTCGCTTCTGTCTATTCTGTAATTCCGCCACCTGCGTTTGGAGCTGGGAGGTGTCTGCCTGCAGCGCTGTTGTGGTAATTTTGAGTTCCTTAACCCTCTCGTCCATTTTTTACGAAAGTCCGCTCTGATGAGAGATAACTCTACAGTAACTAAGTCCAGTGAAGTGCGCACTCCGTTGATAGCCGCCATGACGTCGTGGAGTGTTGGTTCCAGCCCTGACTTAGGGTTAGTCTGCGCCTCAGTTTTGTCCATTTGATGCGCTTCTCTGTCGTCTCCTGATTTATTCCAGGCGAATTTGGCAAGTTTGTTTTGCGCGTTGGCTTTTGGACCCCTGCCCGTTGCCATGTGTGCACCTTGATGTCTCTCAAGTAGATAGCGGAACAGCCCTAGGTATACCCCGCCGCCTACCCAGCAAGATCAGTGATCTCACCGTTGGCCTGTCGGGTTTTCCCAGGGACACCTTTCACCAGCTCTTCTAGTTTAGGCCTCTCCTCCTTTCGAGGGCACTTACTGCATATGGGCACTCCGCACCAATGGGGGGCTCAGCAGATCACTCCTTACTCGCCCACTCCCCCCACCAATCATCGGTCTGTCTGGGTAGTGTTGTTGAGTATCTCCACTACACCGTTAGCTGTACGTGAACCCGAAGTGTCTCTGAGTGTTCGTCTCTGGGTTGGTGGAGGTTACTGGCACTCCTGGTTAGAACGGAAGGAGGGGGGGAGAGAACGGCGCAAACTGCCCGATGAGTGCGTCCCTGCAGGTGGTGGTGGTTGCTCGCACCCTCTTTCCCACTCGTGGACTGTTCCCTCTCAGTGTACTTATGTTGCTTCTGGGACCTCCTCGGTCATGAAGACCCCTCTGTCTGCTGATGAGTGGACTCTAGCTCCTCTGTCTCTGATGCCCTTGTGCGGGCCAGAGATCAGCAGTATTTACCTCTCGTCTCTTCTGAGCTCCCATACCACGCTCAATTATCCATGGGATAGGGTACACTCGATCAAGCCCTTAGTAGCACGCTACCCCAGTTGCGTGAGTAGTTATGCGCCTCTCGCGGTGTGTGGGTCAGGTCTCCTTATCAGTCAGTACGAGGATGCGAGGAGGGGAGGTGGGGCGGGGGAGGCGAGTCGCTATCCTTGGACTGCCTCGCCAGTGTCTGCCAGATTATAGTTGTGCCCCGGGGTCACTCAATTCACCCCCTCCGCTCCTCCTCCCTCACAGGGATCTCTTTTTTGGCAGGGTCCAGTCAGGGCCTAGTCGCCTCCCAAGCCGGGGCCTCTATTTGCAGCCTCAGCCCCGGGACACCCACCTCATTCCCGCCGGGCCGCTGCTTTAACAATCCGAGCCTCACACGCCTCCGTCGCCGGGTCCACTGCTCCCTAAGGCTGAGTTTGATCCGGAGCTCTCCTCAATGGGGCTGCAGCGTGTGGGCGCTACTGAGGGCCGAGCGCCACTCTCTGGTGCCCGGGCGCCGCCATGCTGATTTCTCCGTCTTTGTCTGTGCAGCTCACCCGGATATGGCAGCGGAGGCTCCACTGACCCCCAATCATCCACCACAGGTGTCTCAGGCCGTGTCTCCCTCTCAACACGGGTTTATATCTCAAATTGGCACAGGATTAGACAGGATAGCCGGCGGGGATGAGGGAGCTCACCTAGCTAGCGGCCATTCTCGTCGGCTGCTAGCCACGCCCCAGGCTTCAATATTTAGGGGTCCATATGAGTATCAGTAGCCTGTCCTTCATGATTATGGGCGATCTGTGTGTCCCGCCATTCTCCCTCCCCTGGTTCTATTTGCGATGTCTGGGGTTTGTCCATCAACTCCTCTAGCATCACTCCCCAGGCCAGTAATACCTCCTGTAGTTTCCCATCCCGTCTGGTTTTCCTCATATGATCTTGTTCTGCCGTCACCCACTCCTTGATGTCTGTCTTCCATTTGTCAACGAACGGGCCCTGCGGGGCCAGCCAATGTATTGCTATCCGTCTCTTTGTAATTGTGAGTCTCAATATCAAAAAACGTCAGGTCGCTTTGTGCTTTGGATTACTGGGTATCAATCCCAGAAGACATGTTCTGAGTTCTAGTGCTATCTCCCACCCCGTCACCTTATTAAGTTGGCCAATTACTGCCAACCAAAACACTTGTATTTGTGGGCACTGCCAAACCATATGGGCAAAATCAGCTTGTGCATATCTACATCTAGGGCACTGTGGGTCCCGTGTTGCATTGATAGTGTAGAGCCATCTGGGGGAAAGATATGTCATGTGTATCATATTATACTGTATTAGTTTGAATCTAGCACTTATAGACACCTTACGTACTCCCTCGTGTATTTTCTTCCAATCAGAAGGCTTCAACGGATGCTCCACCACCTCCTGCCATCTTTCTTCTACTTTTAGGGGCATGCCCTGCTTATGTTCCCTCAATGCTTGATATAGGTGGGTTACAAACTTATGTCCACCCACCATAGTAATCACAGTAACTAATATCCGTAAATGTCCCTGGGCTTCTGGGAAGGTCGGCCAGAGCTCTCTAGCAGTGACTGCTATTTTTGCAAATTGCAAGAACTGCCCAGTACCCAGATCAAATGTTTTGACCGCATCTTGATAGGATATAAATCTGCCTTCTGCGTATAAGTCCGCCAGCATCAGGCAGCCTCCCTCTTTCCACTTTTCAATGGTCATTGCTTGTTCTATTTTGGCAAACTGTGGTATGGCCCAAACATCAGCTTCCGTAGCAAAAAGCTTTCTCCTAAATACTGTTTTAACTGTTCTGTCCCATATGCTTTCCAGTAATCATATCGGGGGGAGTCTTGTCCGGCCTGCCTTTCCCCCTCATGAGAAGGGCCGTCAATGATTGATTCCCATATGTGCCGGCCAGCAGGTTCCTCTCCGAAGAGCATTCCGAGTCAAGCCACTGTTCTGCGTGCTGTAACTGCGATGCCAAACAATAGAGTTCCAAATCTTGGAGTTCCAGGCTCACTCTACATCGCTTCCCATTCCATAACAGGGACATCAACAGCACGTCTAGTTCCTTGAAGACTCAGCAGGGGATTTCATAAAAAGATCCCTGCATGACGTACAGGCATCTCGGCAGCACCACCATTTTTACTAAGGCAAGATTACACATCAGGGATAGTTTTAAGGTTTTCCAATATTGATGCTGCCGTGTAGTCCCCGTATGACTCGACCCATATTCAGATCATAGAACCGGTCTCTATCTCTGGCAACGTGAATTCCCAGGTACCGGACTGAATCCAACTCCCATGGGAGCTCCAACTGCGGGAGGTGTGATTCTTTGTCCCCTCTTGGTTGGGCAAGCGGAAATAGTTGAGATTTTAACTTATTAATTTTGAATCCCGACACTGACGCAAAATTCTCCAACGCTTTAAGCAATAGTGTCATAGACTGCCTTGGGTGTTGAGGTACACCAATGCGTCGTCTTCGTATAGGGAAACTATATGTTCTGGTGGTCCAATTCGTATCCCATGTCCCCTGAGTGCCTCTCTTAAGAGGCAGGCTAGCAGCTCCATTGCTATTGCGAATAACAATGGGGACAGCGGACATCCCTGTCGTGTCCCTCTTTGGAGCTCTTTGGATACTGTCTGACACATAACGACCGGTGCGGACCCTTGCCATTGGGGCTGTATATAAAAGTTTAACTCATTCGATGTACTTCTGTTCTAGACCCATTTTTCCCAGTACTTGCCACATTTAGTAAAATTTGAACGACTGTTTCAAATCTAGGAAGGCAAAGGCGCTGTTTCCCGCTCTCCCTTCCAATGTCTGCATGACATGTGCCAGGCGGCGGATGTTTCTCAGGGTATTCCTGCAAGGTATGAAACCCGATTGGTCTTCATGTATGATCTGGGGCATATATGGGAGCAATTTGGACTTTGGTGAGTGATGGATTTCATCCTGAAAAGGGATCTGCCCACTGCTAGACCTGTGGGCACTTGCCAATGGTTCTGTGTCACTTCATTATAGCGATTTTTGTCTTACATTTTTCACTACCACTTCCAGTTTAGACCCAAGGATTTCAAACTGTTTTGTATCAGATTATTGGGAATGTAATCCTATGCAGGTCTCTAAATTATCCCTAGGACCCTTCTTTTGAACATTTTTGTTTACTAGTTTCTATGAGCAACTACAGCTGCGGGTCTTATTTTTAATTTGACGGGCATTACAATTTGATGCTCCGTTCTAAATAGGAGATTTTTTATGTGTGAGGCTGCTGCCTTTTTGGGAGTTACAGATATAAGGATTCCAGCACTTACATACTGGTCTTGGTTGTACACTTTTCAGTCCTGAGGATGGCTGAACGTCAAGGTTTGGCGTATGATGAAACGGTCGCTCAATCTGTTTTAGATACACCCAGTATAATTGACACTTTCCAAGGAGGTTCTGTGACACAGGGAGATGACTGGTCCAAACTTATTTTGCTCAAGAAATCTCACTCTCGGGTTTACATACATGGTGCCATAATGACGGAATATCTGAGAGGTAATTGTGCACCAACAGGGCTGATAGTTACCAATGCCCCACGCTGGATGATAAATTGTTTCTCAAGGGCTGGTCACTAGTGGCTCGGAGATGCACCTGTGATTGGCTGATTCTCATAATCAACACAGCCAAACGGGTTGCAGAAACTATCTTGATCGAGATACAAACTCTAGAGTCACAGATTAAGGTCACTTTATCAGGCACCCAGTTTAAGAAACAAAATGAGGAGAACTATAAAAACAACAAAGAATTCAAAGACTCCGTTCTGACAGCAAAAATTAACAAATGTAAAAAAGACCTCGTACGCTTCTCAATGGAGAAAGTATACCCCTACATTAGTGTCGAATACGTGCCCCCACAATACAACCAACAGGGTAGGAGGTATGGGTCTAACTACTCCTCGTCAGGTAGTGATGAGTGGTCCAGTGATTCGGATAATTCTAATCAGGGTGAACCAACAACAAGAGGCTTTGCTCGGAGAAACAGGGGACAGTGGAGAGGTCACAGCGGTGGTCCTCCTCCTATGTTGCCTCCACCTTGGTGGACGCCTGGACCTTTTGGATATCCCAATTTGCCACCCACCACATGGTCATATGTTTCGTTACCAGTCTCAACCCCAGATGTATCCTAACCAACCTTTTTTAGGATATGGCCGGGGCAGGTCCAGAGGGAAGAGGGAGAGCCAGCAAGCACAGGTCCATTGGGCAGACAATTCGCCCGCCCGCTCTACTCGGAGTATGACGGAAGCACAAGCAGGCACAAGCAACAAGACGATATAGTCATAAATTTGAGCAGTAGTTCTGACAAACAAGCCCTTTTAAATAAAGGACTAGGTTTTGTACCATCCTATTGTGGTGACACTTTTGAGATTAAACAAGAACTTGCACAATTTTTTCGGAAAATCCGCCTTGATAGCTTCTTCCGAGACAAACCCTTGGACACCACTGATGCGGTTGAGATCAATACAGGCCTCAAAAACAAGTCAACATTCAACCCTCTCTCTAATCATGTTCCTCAACAGGTTCTGACTTTTGAGAAAGCTGTGACTACACAAGTTAACAACATTTGTGCCAGCAATGATAGGCAGTATCAGAACTTGACCAAGAAAAAATGCCAGGCTATGCAATCTCTGGCTGGTGATGAAACCATTACTATCAAACCCGCAGATAAGGGGGGAGCCATTGTCATAATGGACACTTCCTCTTACCGGACGGAGTGCCGTAGACAATTGGAGAACAATCGATTCTATAGACCCCTAGGAGAGGACCCGACGTGGAGGCTTGAACAAGAGATTCAAATACTAGTTGTAGAAGCACGCTCGAACGGTTGGATAACTGCACAAGAAGCTGCTTTCCTGGTCAAGGTACATCCGATTGTTCCTTATTTTTATGCACTTCCTAAGGTGCATAAGAATCAAAGACCTCCTCCTGGTCGTCCCATCATTTCTGGTTTGAGTTTACTGTTAGAAACTCTTTCCACCTTTGTGGCTAATTTTTTACGACCTCTGGTAATGGACATGCCGACATACTTGAAGGACACTAATGACGTCCTTAGGTTAGTGGAAGATATTGAATTTGACATAGAGAGCAATTTCCTCCTCTCCTTTGACGTGGAATCGTTATACACTTTTATCCCACAGGATGAAACTCTCTCTGTGATAGAAACATTACTGTTGGACAGAGTGCCAGATTCAATCCCTCCAGTGTCATTTATTATCAACTGTTCCCGTATAGCTATGAAAGATTTTTTTTTTTAGGTTTAAGGATCAACTCTTCCTACAGGTGTCGGGCACATCTATGGGGAGCGTTTTTGCCCCCAGCCTAGCGAACCTCTATGTTCACATCTTTGAACAAGAGCACATCTTCAACAACCACAATCCATACAGAGAAAATATACATTTATGGAAATGTTATATTGATAATGTGTTGGTCATTTGGAGAGGTTCGGCTACATCAATCACTGATTCCAAAACATGGCTTAATAGCCGCAATGCGTATCTGAATTTCACTTGCGAGTTCAGTAAGACAAACCTACCTTTCTTGGATGTAAACATTTTTCCCTCGGCTGGGGGATTAAATAGCGAGCTATATAGAAAACCTATGGCTAAGAACTCGCTTTTGTTATATGACAGTTTTCACCCCAAAGCCTTACGGGATAATTTGCCTTTTGGGAAATTTTTACGTATTAAGAGAAACTGTTCATCAATGATCACATACCAAGAACATGCGAAGGACTTATCTGTGCAATTAATAACGAGACACTATCCTAAGAAACTCATCAGAAGGTCTCTAAAACGTGCTGCTAACAACAACAGAGCAAAAAGAACTATTGATGGACCGAATGCAGAACAATGTCATACATTCACCCCAGTACAGAGATCTGGGCCTAAATCCATCGTTTTTTTGCTCACCATGCCATTCCAGTTTGGACCCAGCCATATGCAAATCAGTCTTGACCCTTTGCCCAATGGGAACAGTCCAGCCCGAACTGCCAGGCCAGGTCCTCCCTGGACTGGAAACAAGCATCCTAGGACCAGTTTCGGGGTTTCACCCCTCTTCAGCCAGGATAGCTTGATTCCAGTGGCATGGAGAGCACGGGACTCATGTCTGAGCATACCCGTCCCACTCGGGGTGACAAATGCAAAAAGAACTATTGATGGACAGAATGCAGAACAATGTCATACATTCACCCCAGTACAGAGATCTGGGCCTAAATCCATCATTTTTTTGCTCACAATGCCATTCCAGTTTGGACACAGCCATATGCAAATCAGTCATGACCCTGTGCCCAATGGGAACAGTCCAGCCCGAACTGCCAGGCCAGGTCCTCCCTGGACTGGAAACAAGCATCCTAGGACCGGTTTCGGGGTTTCACCCCTCTTCAGACAGGATAGCTTGATTCCAGTGGCATGGAGAGCACGGGACTCACATCTTAGCATACCCGTCCCACTCTGGGTGACAAATGCAAAAAGAATTATCGATGGACAGAATGCAGAACAATGTCATACATTCACATCAGTACAGAGACCTGGGCCTAAATCCATCGTTTTTTTGCTCACCATGCCATTCCAGTTTGGACCCAGCCAAATGCAAATCAGTCTTGACCCGGTGCCCAATGGGAACAGTCCAGCCCGAACTGCCCGGCCAGGTCCTCCCTGGACTGGAGACAAGCATCCTAGGACCGGTTTCGGGGTTTCACCCCTCTTCAGCCAGGATAGCTTCATTCCAGTGGCATGGAGAGCATGGGACTCACGCCTGAGCATACCCGTCCCACTCGGGGTGACAAATGCAAAAAGAACTATTGATGGACAGAATGCAGAACAATGTCGTACATTCACCCCAGTACAGAGATCAGGGCCCAAATCCATCGTTTTTTTGCTCACCATGCCATTCCAGTTTGGACCCAGCCATATGCAAATCAGTCTTGACCCTGTGCCCAATGGGAACAGTCCAGCCCGAACTACCAGGCCAGGTCCTCACTGGACTGGAAACAAGCATCCTAGGACCAGTTTTGGGGTTTCACCCCTCTTCAGCCAGGATAGCTTGATTCCAGTGACATGGAGAGCACGGGACTCACATCTGAGCACACCCGTCCCTCTCGGGGTGAGAAATGCAAAAAGAACTATTGATGGACAGAATGCAGAACAATGTCATACATTCACCCCAGTACAGAGATCTGGGGCTAAATCCATTGTTTTTTTGCTCACGATGCCATTCCAGTTTGGACCCAGCCATATGCAAATCAGTCTTGTTCCTGTGCCCAATGGGAACAGTCCAGCCCGAACTGCCAGGCCAGGTCCTCCCTGGACTGGAAACAAGCATCCTAGGACCAGTTTCTGGGTTTCACCCCTCTTCAGCCAGGATAGCTTGATTCCAGTGGCATGGAGAGCACGGGACTCACGTCTGAGCATACCCGTCCCACTCGGGGTGACATATGCAAAAAGAACTATTGATGGACAGAATGCAGAACAATGTCATACATTCACCCCAGTACAGAGATCTGGGCCTAAATCCATCATTTTTTTGCTCACAATGCCATTCCAGTTTGGACACAGCCATATGCAAATCAGTCATGACCCTGTGCCCAATGGGAACAGTCCAGCCCGAACTGCCAGGCCAGGTCCTCCCTGGACTGGAAACAAGCATCCTAGGACCGGTTTCGGGGTTTCACCCCTCTTCAGACAGGATAGCTTGATTCCAGTGGCATGGAGAGCACGGGACTCACATCTTAGCATACCCGTCCCACTCTGGGTGACAAATGCAAAAAGAACTATCGATGGACTGAATGCAGAACAATGTCATACATTCACATCAGTACAGAGATCTGGGCCTAAATCCATCGTTTTTTTGCTCACCATGCCATTCCAGTTTGGACCCAGCCATATGCAAATCAGTCTTGACCCTGTGCCCAATGGGAACAGTCCAGCCCGAACTGCCCGGCCAGGTCCTCCCTGGACTGGAAACAAGCATCCTAGGACCGGTTTCGAGGTTTCACCCCTCTTCAGCCAGGATAGCTTCATTCCAGTGGCATGGAGAGCACGGGACTCACGTCTGAGCATACCCGTCCCACTCGGGGTGACAAATGCAAAAAGAACTATTGATGGACAGAATGCAGAACAATGTCGTACATTCACCCCAGTACAGAGATCAGGGCCCAAATCCATCATTTTTTTGCTCACCATGCCATTCCAGTTTGGACCCAGCCATATGCAAATCAGTCTTGACCCTGTGCCCAATGGGAACAGTCCAGCCCGAAATACCAGGCCAGGTCCTCACTGGACTGGAAACAAGCATCCTAGGACCAGTTTTGGGGTTTCACCCCTCTTCAGCCAGGATAGCTTGATTCCAGTGACATGGAGAGCACGGGACTCACATCTGAGCATACCCGTCCCTCTCGGGGTGACAAATGCAAAAAGAACTATTGATGGACAGAATGCAGAACAATGTCATACATTCACCCCAGTACAGAGATCTGGGGCTAAATCCATTGTTTTTTTGCTCACGATGCCATTCCAGTTTGGACCCAGCCATATGCAAATCAGTCTTGTTCCTGTGCCCAATGGGAACAGTCCAGCTCGAACTGCCAGGCCAGGTCCTCCCTGGACTGGAAACAAGCATCCTAGGACCGGTTTCAGGGTTTCACCCCTCTTCAGCCAGGATAGCTTCATTCCAGTGGCATGGAGAGCACAGGACTCACGTCTGAGCATACCCGTCCCACTCGGGGTGACAAATGCAAAAAGAACTATTGATGGACAGAATGCAGAACAATGTCATACATTCACCCAAGTACAGAGATCTGGGCCTAATTCCATGGTTTCTTTCTCACCATGCCATTCCAGTTTGGACCCAGCCATATGCAAATCAGTCTTGACCCTGTGTCCAATGGGAACAGTCCAGCCCGACCTGCCAGGCCAGGTCCTCCCTGGACTGGAAACAAGCATCCTAGGACCGAATCAGGGTTTCACCCCTCTTCAGCCAGGATAGCTTCATTGCAGTGGCATGGAGAGCACAGGACTCACGTCTGAGCATACCCGTCCCACTCGGGGAGACAAATGCAAAAAGAACTACTGATGGACAGAATGCAGAACAATGTCATACATTCACCCCAGTACAAAGATCTGGGCCTAAATCCATCGTTTTTTTGCTCACCATGCCATTCCAGTTTGGACCCAGCCATTTGCAAATCAGTCTTGACCCTGTGCCCAATGGGGACAGTCCAGCCCGAACTGCCAGGCCAGGTCCTCCCTGGACTGGAAACAAGCATCCTAGGACTGGTTTCGGGGTTTCATCCCTCTTGAGCCAGGATAGCTTGATTCCAGTGGCATGGAGAGCACGAGACTCACGTCTGAGCATACCCGTCCCACTCGGGGAGACAAATGCAAAAAGAACTATTGATGGACAGAATGCAGAACAATGTCATACATTCACCCCAGTACAGAGATCTGGGCCTAAATCCATCGTATTTTGCTCACCATGCCATTCCAGTTTGGACCCAGCCATATGCAAATCAGTCTTGACCCTTTGCCCAATGGGAACAGTCCAGCCCGAACTGCCAGGCCAGGTCCTCCCTGGACTGGAAACAAGCATCCTAGGACCGGTTTCGGGGTTTCACCCCTCTTCAGCCAGGATAGCTTGATTCCAGTGGCATGGAGAGCACGGGACCCACGTCTGAGCATACCCGTCCCACTCGGGGTGACAAATGCAAAAAGAACTATTGATGGACAGAATGCAGAACAATGTCATACATTCACCCCAGTACAGAGATCTGGGCCTAAATCAATCATTTTTTTGCTCACAATGCCATTCCAGTTTGGACACAGCCATATGCAAATCAGTCATGACCCTGTGCCCAATGGGAACAGTCCAGCCCGAACTGCCAGGCCAGGTCCTCCCTGGACTGGAAACAAGCATCCTAGGACCGGTTTCGGGGTTTCACCCCTCTTCAGACAGGATAGCTTGATTCCAGTGGCATGGAGAGCACAGGACTCACATCTTAGCATCCCGTCCCACTCTGGGTGACAAATGCAAAAAGAACTATCGATGGACAGAATGCAGAACAAAGTCATACATTCAAATCAGTACAGAGATCTGGGCCTAAATCCATCGTTATTTTGCTCACCATGCCATTCCAGTTTGGACCCAGCCATATGCAAATCAGTCTTGACCCGGTGCCCAATGGGAACAGTCCAGCCCGAACTACCCGGCCAGGTCCTCCCTGGACTGGAAACAAGCATCCTAGGACCGGTTTCGGGGTTTCACCCCTCTTCAGCCAGGATAGCTTCATTCCAGTGGCATGGAGAGCATGGGACTCACGCCTGAGCATACCCGTCCCGATCGGGGTGACAAATGCAAAAAGAACTATTGATGGACAGAATGCAGAACAATGTCGTACATTCACCCCAGTACAGAGATCAGGGCCCAAATCCATCCTTTTTTTGCTCACCATGCCATTCCAGTTTGGACCCAGCCATATGCAAATCAGTCTTGACCCTGTGCCCAATGGGAACATTCCAGCCTGAACGACCAGGCCAGGTCCTCACTGGACTGGAAACAAGCATCCCAGGACCAGTTTTAGGGTTTCACCACTCTTCAGCCAGGATAGCTTGATTCCAGTGGCATGGAGAGCACGGGACTGACGTCTGAGCATACCCGTCCCACTCGGGGTGACAAATGCAAAAAGAACTATTGATGGACAGAATGCAGAACAATATCATACATTCACCCCAGTACAGAGATCTGGACCTAAATCCATTGTTTTTTTGCTCACCATGCCATTCCAGTTTGGACCCAGCCATATGCAAATCAGTCTTGACCCTGTGCCCAATGGGAACAGTCCAGCCTGAACTGCTAGGCCAGGTCCTCCCTGGACTGGAAACAAGCATCCTAGGACCAGTTTCGGGGTTTCACCCCTCTTGAGCCAGGATAGCTTGATTCCAGTGGCATGGAGAGCACGGGACTCATGTCTGATAACACAACAACAGAGCAGCATTGTTGGAGCCCAGTGACCCAAAAGAGGCATCCAATAGATTGACTTGTGTGAACACCTTTTGCAGTTTTTGCAATATGATTAAGAAGAGTATTCTATCCAATTGGAAGATTCTCAACATCGGCACAACAACTCTTCCTCGTCCACTGTTTGCATTTAGACGTAGTCCTAATATCAGGGATAGACTGGTACACACACGCCCACGTGAGGCTCACAAAACTCAACAAGATACCCTATGGGGTTTACCTGCTGTGAAAGTCCATTTTCCTTGTGGTACCTGTGCTGCATGTCCTCATACCATGCACACAACTGAGATTGACATTGGCACATCCAGACCTTGGGTCCTGACCAGTCATACTAATTGTAACAGTAACAACTTAATTTACCTGATTACATGTCCCTGTACACTTCGATATATGGGCATGACCACACGTCGTGTTAAAACGCAAATCTTGGAATACAAGAGCACTATTCGGTGCCAAAAGGCCTCAATGAAACTGACTAACCATTTTCAGAGCGGTGCCCCCTTCCTGAGCTGTTGCCAGGTTGAGGTAAGGTCCACTACCCAGCAGTTGCGGGTAAGAAACAATCTTTTCATTTATTTTTTCCTCTTTCGCACAGAATCAAGATTGGCGTCATAATGCTAAACAACTGTACAGATAGCCTTATGATTAAGGCTCCCTGTTTTCCGTTTTTACTGATTTTTACAGATAAATACAGACAGAAAACTATTTATTTACTGTCAGTATTTATTTTTGAATGTGGATAAAAACGGAAATTGGGTTGTTTTTGAGTGATTCTAAATGCCGTCAATCATGACTGCCAGGCCAATAGTTGTGCGGATTGACAGGCAAGGGGGTTAAAAAAACATAGAGATTTTAGTAAAGAGCCTTAAACAAAAATAGATTTGCACAACCTTGATACTAAAACGTACATATTTTCTTACCAAGTGCATATTTTACCACCTGAGTGTGTATATATCATTGAAACCTGTCAGGCGTTCAAGCACGAGTGCACATTAACTGGTTAAATAAATGCAGAAATATACACATTTCAGCTTAATTTTTTCACAAAACCTAAAATAAATATAGATAAATACAGGTAAAACTTGCAAAAAATAAATATGGATAAATACAGACGGAAATGACAAAAATATAAATACCATAAAACCGGGAGCTCTACTTATGATGAATGACTTTTGGCGTTATTTTCTCCCATATAGGTAATGGTTCTTCATGAGACAGACTGACATGAAATTCTGTCTGTGTTTGATATCCTTTTTTGATTCGATTCACAATTTCACTTAAGCAGCAGCAACTTTTTGAGGTCCTGACGAAAGCCCAGTCCACGTTTGGACTTTTGACCCTGAAACATGTTGACCACTATTCTTCATCACACCAAAGCGGTTTAAATCCGTACCGCGGGTGCACTGTTTTCTAATCCTGGTAATGGGCATATCCCAATAAATGATATTTTTTGTGCTCATTAGCTAGTTTTAGCTCACACTTTCTCTACACTTTCTTTATTGTTTGCACTGCGTCCTCACTCACACTATGTCTTCTCACTTGTGGGTTTAGCATACTCCATCAATATTCAAAACATCCCAGAGCTCCTCCCTCTCAGAGAGGGGGTTGTAGCCCTCAAAGGATCTAGGTGTTTCCCTTAGGAGGAGAATCTCATATGATGAAGCATGTCTCCTTTGGTGAGTGAGGAATTTCGTTTTGTAAAGGGATCTGCCCCCTGCTAGACCTGTGGGCACTAGCAAATGGTTCTGTGTCACTTCATAATGGTGATTTTTGTCTTACATTTTTCACTACCACTTCCAGTTTAGACCCAAGGATTTCACACTGTTTTGTATCAGATTATTGGGGATGTAATCCTATGCAGGTCTCTAAATTATCCCTAGGACCCTCCTTTTGAACTTTTTTGTTTACTAGCAATCTGGACGCCAAGACGTGACTGATGAGCTTCAGATCCACATTTAACATGGAAATGGGTCTGTAAGAGTTTGGTAGCGTTGGGTCTTTCCCTGGCTTGAGAACCAGTACAATAAGAGCCTTCCTTAACAACTTTGGTAGTTCCTTCTTCTCTTGTGCCTCCGCTACGCTCTCAAGTAATCTGTCTGCAAGTATTTCCGGGAATTGTTTATAGAATTGGGGCATCAACACCTGGTAGATTGAAAGTTTTTATCTTTTTGATCACTATTTCCAATTCCCGTTTTGTCAGTGGGGCACCCAGAATATCTTGGGCTTCTTGATCTAGACAGGGCAGAGTTATCTCGTCTAAGAAAGGCTCCATTGTCAAGGAGGGAACCTCGAACCCCGAATCTGTGTAAACGGTTTTCAGATGGTCCACAAATCGCATTTATTTTCGTTGCTTATATTTCATCTCTTGGCTTCCGGTGTCCCTGATTACTAATATGGGTTTGGGTTGCGATTCCATTTTTATGAGTCATGCTAACAGACGGCCAGCTTTGTCCCCTTCCATGTACCAACGCTTCCTGCTACTAGTACAGTCAAATTTATCTAACCTATCCCATAGCTCACCTACTTTCTGTCTCTGCTCCATCCAACCCTGGTGACCTTCTGCGTTTGTGGGATTTGAGACTTCTAGAGTAACTAGTTTGCATTCTTGTTCATGCAGGTCCCTTTCTAACACTTTTCTAACTCCCACTTCTGCTGCCATGCAGACCCCCCTTAGCGCCACTTTCATTGCGTCCCACTCCGTCGCTCAGTTAGTATTGAAGTAGCTTCTCAGTTCCGTATCTATAGTAGATGTATATACTGGGTCCGACAGAGCTTCGACATTAATTCTCCAAAGTGAAATTTTGGGACGGGGCCTATTCAGCGTATAGCTTATTAACAAGGGGGAGTGATCGGACAGGTATCTGGCCAGATATTGTACTGCATCCACCCTGTTTAATGTTCCCGTTTGTAGAAAGAAGTAATCTAGCCTATTATATGTATTTGTCGCTTGTGTATGGCACAAATAATTTTTTGGGTGTGGATGTCTGTGTCTCCAAAGGTCTACTAATCCGTAATAGGATTGCATTACTTTCAGGGCCTCCCTTACTTTAGGTTTAGTATTTAATTTAAGTGGTAGCCTATCCAATGTGCTATCAAATGCGCAATTGAAATCTCCCGCTATCAGTAGTTCTGTGTCTGTGTTAAGTTGGGTCTGACTGATGGTCGATCTTAGGAAGTCACCATCATCCGTATTGGGTGCATAAATATTGACCAGGCACATCTCGTGACTGTCCAATGTGCCTGCAACCACTATAAATCTACCACTGGGATCTGGCTTGGTTCAAGTCATTTTAAAGGGGACCCCGGTGCGACTCACACCAATACGCCTCTGGAAAACCCTAAATAAGACGTCGCAAATATCTGAACCCTCTAGGGTCTTTGGACATAGTTAAAGCTGTCTCCCCAGAGGTGTGTTTCTTGCAAGAAAGCTATTGAAACCTCATACCGTTTCATGTACGCACGTACACGGTTACGTTTTACAAAATGATTCAATTCCCTGACATTCCAGGTTATATATTTATAGGTACCTCTTTGAACCATTGTGACATTAATTTGATCCTAGTTTTCTGCGTTCCTCTGTCGGAAGGACCATTTCTCACTCGACCCCACTCAATAGCAACTATACAGCTGTCCCTCTGTGCATCAGGATTCCTGATTTGGCTGCTAGTTAAGAACATATTCCCAACTTTGTGTTTCCTCAACCGTCCCTCCCTCCCCTCCCATAGGCAGTAGCTTCCCACCCACTCTGTACCAACCATGGCCTAAGGACCTGGGGCTCCGCCCCACCCCTCCTTCCCTCCCTCCCCCTATCCTTTGGTTTCTATGACAATAATACTACCCCAGCTGGATCAACATGTAAATGTTCAACTTCGATATCTGTATGTCTATCCCAATAGCTAACAACCTTAAGGTCCAGCTACCGAACCGCGCGGGACCGCGCCAGACTTTTCAGCCCTGCTAGGCCGCTCACGCGGGGAAGGCGGTTGGGATGTCCTAATGCATCTTAGTGGTGGAGCACCGCAGCATAGCCTCCCATATGGTATATCATATCCAGGATGCACACACCCGTTCCCGACCCATGCACCTTTCGTGAGACATAAAAAAAGCTTTGCTGCTTTTGATAGAAGGTGCTCCTTACCTCACCAGCCGTGAGGGGAACGGCGCTTCACTCCTCATCCTTTGTGTGGGCGTTTTGCGGTGCCGTGAGGGGAACGGCGGTGAGACCTAAGACTACAACTCCCATCATTCCCTCACCCGGGCGCCTGCCAATCTCATCACCAGGCAGCGCCGGGGAGGGTTAAAGTCCCGGGAGGAGGCCCGCAGCGCGGGACGCTTTGCTGCTTTTGATAGAAGGTGCTCCTTACCTCGCCAGCCGTGAGGGGAACGGCGCTTCACTCCTCATCCTTTGTGTGGGCGTTTTGCGGTGCTGTGAGGGGAATGGCGGTGAGACCTAAGACTACAACTCCCATCATTCCCTCACCCGGGCGCCTACCAATCTCGTCACCAGGCAGCGCCGGGGAGGGTTAAAGTCCCGGGAGGAGGCCCGCAGCGCGGGACGCTTTGCTGCTTTTGATAGAAGGTGCTCCTTACCTCGCCAGCCGTGAGGGGAACGGCGCTTCACTCCTCATCCTTTGTGTGGGCGTTTTGCGGTGCCGTGAGGGGAACGGCGGTGAGACCTAAGACTACAACTCCCATCATTCCCTCACCCGGGCGCCTGCCAATCTCGTCACCAGGCAGCGCCGGGGAGGGTTAAAGTCCCGGGAGGAGGCCCGCAGAGCGGGACGCGCGCGGGCGGCGCCCGTGCAAAGCCCGGGCCAAGGGCGGGCCCGTCCTTGGCCGTCACTGACCGGAGCAGACTGGACTGGGCAATCCCCCTAACGTCGCACTCTCATCGCACGTCCTAAGGTACTATAGTTCGTGTATCCCACTAGGTTGGTTGCAAGGATCATTGTCAATTGAATCTGTATATTTGATCGGCTACTTGTTTGCTTCTGTTGTGCTTGGTATTCCTTTTTTAACCATCTTCCCGGCCCCTATTATGCCACCCAAAGACCTCAAAGGTAGAGCGGCCAGTGAATACCTCACTGGAACGATGGACCAATTTGTCACTAAGGTCAATTGTGTTATCGACAAAGAAATCATGCTCCTGGAACGTCGTGTTTCGCAGGACCTCGCAGCAGCCAGGATTTCCTCTATGGGCTACCTCGCTAATGTGCGCTCTCCCGTTCAGCAAAATCTCAATCATGCTACCACTATTAGATCTGACGTGGATCTTATTATCCAGGACCTGCCATCCAGTGGAACAGTCGCTGCTGTCTCTTTGGAGGACCAGTCTATGGCCCTTGACTCTCTGTTAATTTCTCCTCAATTGCTACCGACTGTCATTAGTATAGCCTCAGAGCCTGGCACCAGGCAGCTGCGCGAGCGAAATCCTGGGGCAATCCCTAAAAATAAACAAGGGTGCCCACCTTTCAATGGTGGGAAGGGCAAGATCACCAAAAGAAAGCAAAAATCGACAAACCACACCGGTACACTGAAAAAAAAACCTTTTGTCCCTGAGCAGCCTTCACAGGTGGTTTTGCCAGACAAGGCCACTTTTCAATCACACTTATCACCAACTAGTACAATGTGTCAGGATGCCACTGGGGGGCCAAGCGAAGTAGACAAGGGAGGGACTCCAGATCTATCGAATACTCATGATATACTTGATGCAATCAGGCTTCTGCTTCATCCTGTGGAGGATAGAATACTTAAAATTGAACAACACCTATCCAGGATTGAACGCAGCCTTGGGGTCTTGACCAACACTCCAAATAATATCCTTCAACCAGGGGTATTGAATGCACCGGTTAATATAAGAGTAGAAAAGGACCTGGTGGTCCCCCTAGTTCACCCAGAAGTCCCCCCTGAATGCCAACTAGCGTCTGTAACTAATGAGTCTACTCCGGTGCCTGTTTACAGAAATTCCAAGCACTCTAGCATAACTCAGCCGAAAGAGGTTGCCAGGACACCTACACCCATGTCCCCAAGTGGGGCAAATATCCCCAACCTGCCACCTGAAACTGCCCCATATGTTGTCATCTTAGCAGGGGTCCCCGAATTGGGCAAAAATGAAGTTGAGTCACCCACAACCTTGAGGAATAGGGTGGTTCACTGGCTTAACAAAAATAGACCATTGCCAACGCAGAAAAGTAGTAAAATACTTATGGTAAGAAGGGTCCCATGGGTGGGTCATCTGGCAAAGAATATAAGGGGGGACTGTATCCTAATTAATTTCAACGAGCCTAAAACTGTTGAGCACATTTGCAATTGGAGATACTCTAGCACAGGATCATCTATTAAAGCCCTCCCCTTGACCTATTTTTACCCTCCTGGTCATTTCACGGAAGCGTGGACGTTTGTTCACCGGAACAGGAGGGGTTTTTCACAGGGGAGTTGGCTTACACCATCACTGATGCTAGATCCTGTCCCTACGGAAAATCGCTATAGCAGCCTAGAGGCTGTTGACTGACTGCAGGGTAATGGAGGCACACCATCTACCTCCTCGACCCCCCTAGGTTGTTGTACACCAGGCCCCACTATACCATCAGAACATCCGGTTCTGGACCCACCTACCTTAATAAATTCACCCCAGTGGCCCACCATCAGCCCTGATTACCACCAAGATCAACCCCCAAGTACTCCCACTCCTCGGTAAAACCTCTCCAGTTATTTCAAGCTTGTCTCCTGGAACGTGGCAGGTCTACGTAGCAAGCTCACTCTTCCCGACTGGAGTGAACTAATTGAGGAACATGATATATGCATGTTCCAGGAAACCTGGAGTGTTGAGCCACTGTATAAGCCGGGGTATTGTTGTTTTTTTGCACCAGCAATCTCAATCGGGCGTGGCCGCCCCTCTGGCGGACTTACGGTCTGGGTTAGGGCAGACCTTAACCTTAGGATTACATTTAACAGCTGCTCTATGCCAGATATAATGAGACTTACTATCAAAGGCGCAAAAAGTGGCCACTCTTGGGAACTTTTTAATGTTTATGCTCGTGGAACCCAAGGGGGCGCTAAGTCTTCTAACATCACAGCCCTCTCAGGCATGCTCTCGACTTGCCCTCCTGACTCCCTCTTACTTGTTGCTGGCGATCTCAATTGCTCTTTTGAACCGCTCGCTACAGATGATATTTTGGGAACACACGACGAGGACACTAGATGGGGTATTCCTTTACTATCTCTTAACCCCGTAAAAAAATAGTCCCCGGTCGTGATTCAATTAAATGCCCTAGTATTAGAATTCGGCCTAAGAGCTGCGAATGGGCGTACAACCTCTGACCCAGTGGGCGCTAACACTTTTAACAGGGTCGCCTGTCAAAGCAGAATTGATTACATTTTGATCGACAGGAGAGGTTGGAAATTTGTTGTCGATATGATTATAACACCTTCAATTAATAGCGACCATAACCCTTTGTCTCTTAGCATGCGGGAGCTGTGGCATACACAAGATCAAACCCCCTCCCACGGAATGCAAATGACCACTAAGATACTCCACCCCTCTAATTGTAATAGATTCCTCAAATGGTCTAAATTCGCCCTGTGCAACACAAAACTTGCTGCTCTGGAAAAAATCCTTGCTGATTATACCGCCAGGCTCTCCATGGCACCCAAGGACATGTCCGGTTACACTAAAATCTTCGAGGAAACCATGGTCTCGATTGGTATCCTGTTCCTCGATCTCAGGAAAAAATCCAACCCAAGAGCCAAGCCAGAAAACAAGTGGTTTAACCCTTTCGCCGCGGCGGGAATTCCGCCGCGGCGCTGGGCGGTGCGGGGGGGCAGCGCGGTGGCGCTGTGCTCATGACGGAGCCGCTCCGTCATGAGCCACGGTTGAGCTGTGCTCATGACGGAACGGTTCCGTCATTCTCCGCCCATTTGCGTTGTCCCCCCGCACAGGCGGGGAAACAGCGCCGCGTAGGCGGAGCGGCCGCCAACGGCCGTGACATGACGGAACCGTTCCGTCATGAGCACACGGCAACCGTGGCTCATGACGGAGCGGCTCCGTCATGAGCGGGGAAGGGGTTAACAAGGACTGTAGACTAAAAAAAAACACCCTGATCCTTGCAATAAAATCTAACAATCCAGGTGAGGTCAGGCAAGCGAGGTTGCTTTACAGACAGGCACTTGTTTCTGCCAGGAAGGACTGGGAAGAGCAGCGTTGGGATTCTTTAAAATCTGCAAGCCACTCAAAAAATGGCGAGCTTTTCTGGTCCATAGTGAGAAGATCTACTAACTACGATCAGGACCAAACTCCCAACCATATCACGGACAGGGAATGGTTTGACCATTTCAGGAACCTATACGTAGGGGTGGAGCCTGTGGAGGACCATTGCACCTATTCGGGGCCTACAGTCACCCTCACTGATCATTTTTTATTTGATAAGATCGAGAAGAAAGAGGTTGAGATCGCCATTAACAAAATTGTTGCCGCAAAGGCCCCGGGACCAGACGGCATCCCGGGTGACCTATACAAAGCTAACGTCGACGGATGGGCAACGTTTTTTGCGACCTTCATTAATACCTTGTTGGATGGCTCCCCGGTGCCTGAGTCCTGGAGGGGAGCTGAAGTAATTCCCATCTTTAAGAAGGGTTCAAGGGGAGACCCAGCGAACTACCGCCCAATCAGTCTTATAGACTCAGGTCAGAAACTGGTCGGTAGGGTCCTCCTGGAGAGGATCCACTCCTGGGTGGATGAAAATGGCATTATGACGAAGTTCCAGGCAGGCTTTAGGGCCTGCACCAGTACAATTGACCAAGCCTTTAGGCTAGTTCTTCTTTACTGGAAGGTGGTCACTAGGGCGCCCTTTACCTGGCGTTCATCGATCTTAAGACCGCCTTCGATCTGGTCCCCCGTGATCGCCTATGGTTGATCCTGGAGGAGTTGGGGATCCCTCCTTATATCCTGAACCTTCTCATCCGGATGCATGATAACAACTTTGCTCGCATCAGATGGGGACTCAGGAACAAAAAACCGACAAAATTCCGGTGAATAGAGGGGTTCGTCAAGGCTGTGTGTTGGCACCTACGCTCTTCACGCTGTTTGTGAATGGCGTGGTCTCCTACCTGCTTGAAGTTGAAGCTGATGTCCCCACATTGGCGGGTGACAAAGTCCCCGCCCTTCTTTTTGCGGATGACACGCTTCTAATTTCTAAAACACCAGCAGGTTTACAGAAGCTTTTAGATCGCTTCTCTTTGTTCTGTGAGCTGAGAGGACTTGTCATTAATACTTCCAAAACTAAACTCCTCTACTTCAACCCTCCTAGATCTTTTGGATCTACCTTGACCCTAGATGGAAAACCACTCGAGCGTGTCAAGGAGTTTGATTACTTGGGCATTAGAGTCACTGATAGGCTCAAGTGGCAGCCCCACATTGATAAAATGGTCCTTAACCATAGACGGGTAACAGGAGCTGTGGGAAAGGAATTCCGTGCCTCCACTACCAAACCCATTGCTCCAGTTCTGGACATCCATGCTGCAAAAGCGGTAGGTAGTGCCCTCCATGGCGCGGAACTATGGGGCTTCTGCTGCGTAGATGCCCTAGTGACCAACAAAAACAAGTTTTTCAGAGACCTTGTATCGCTCCCAAGGGGCACCCCGACTAAACCGCTATTGAGCGACCTTGGTAGGCGCTCCATTAGAGATCTAGCCACCCTCCACCCTTTGTTATACTGGGCGCGGCTGTGGCGCACCCCTGAGCTCTCTAACTATGCCGATGGCCTCAGGGAGGTTATGAATTTGAGAGGAGCTCATAAAATCGAGTGGCTCACAAACATTAGGAAGCTCTTGGTCGCAACAGGCCTCGCATCAGATGGGGATCTGGGGGCACAAATATCGAAGGAGGAAACCAAAAAAGCTTTTTGGGCATGGGTTGATGCCCTGGAGCAAAGAGACCCCAATCTTGGTAGGTTGACAGAGGCATTTCGTCAACACAAGCTCATGCCCTTTTTAGAACCTTACCTAGACTTCATTACGAAGCCCAAGGATAGATCACTTTTTATCCAGTTTAGGTTTGGGACCCTTCCCCTCCGTGAAAGTACTAGTAAGTGGAATCCCCCACATAAGACTCTCCCGGATTGTCCAACTTGCTTTGGTGCCGTCGAAAACATCTCCCATCTTCTTTTTGTCTGTCCAGCTTATGCGCCCCCAAGAACGAAATGGCTAAGGCCCGTCTGCCTGCAGCTAGGGACAAGGGACTGTTCTGCCGCCCTGAGAATCCTTAAAACGACCACAAACACTACCATAATCTGCGGGGTGGCCAAATTCTTAGGCTGGGCATGGCTGATCAGGCAGAGGCTAATTAGTTCCAGTTAACCTTTCTTTCTTCACCAAAGCTGCTAAGTTTAATACATTTTTTAAATATTTATTGTAATAGGCAATTAGATCTTTTTATGACATGTTTTTAAAATGTATCTTTTATGTAATTGTGTTTTATATATTACTGTGCTTTTATGACATTACATGTCGAAATAAAGCTTTGATTGATTATATCTGATTATAAAAGTACTTATTAGTCTATCCACCATGTGGGACCAGTCTCTGGAGCATCCTTTACTTACAAATTTTTACCGGTATTCGTCCACCTTCTTAACCTCTCATCGAGACAGCCGAGTAAATAGTTCTGCCCCTTTTTAGTCTTCTTCTCTTATGGCCCTTTCTGACTGTGATTGAGTTTCCTGCACCAGGCAGAGGGGGGAAAACTGATTCCGGAGCTGAATCGTTACAGAGTCTGTTTGTAGTGTCCCATTCAAGTTGACCAGAATTCTTCCAGACCCTGGCGGCTCCCGCGAAGGAGGTCGTTGCACCAAGCTTTCCTGCCGTTGTCCTCTTTGCCGGCGACGGTGCAACCTTTGCTTTTGCCAAACTTGATTTTGATCTGAACCCACCAAACTAAACGATTTCATCCATTCCACCACATCTTGTGGCATGTCTCAGAAGTGGACCTTTTTCTTATATTGATCACGCAATTTTGCAGCGAATAGCAGGCTGTATTTGATGTTGTGTTCTCGGAGGCACCTTTTAACTCCTAGATAGTCATTCTGGAGCTCTTGCACTTTCTTATTATAATCTGGGAATATTTGAATTGTCCAGTCTTTGTATTTCTGCGGGCCATTGAGTTGTACATACTGCAGAATTATGTCTCTGTGATTAAACAGACATGCAATTAATGCTCTCGGCGGAGCACCCGGGCTAGGTCGGGGTCCGAGAACCTAGTGGGCTCTTTCAATAGCAAAACATTTGGAGAGTTTGACGTTGGCAATGGCTGTAGTAATTCATTCTTCCAAGAAAATATCCGCGCCGGTCCTTCTGCTTTTTTTGGAAACCCCACGAAGCGGAGGATGTTCCTTCTTGATTTCCCATCAGCATCCTCCGCTCTGTTGTCTAGTTGAATAGTTTGAGTATGGAGCACCGATACAATTGTGCGAAGCCAATTGACTTCTTCTCTCAGTGTCTCCACATCTTCCTCCGCAGTAATACCTCTATCAGCTACTTTCTGTAGATCAAGGCGCAAATGATGCCCAGGGCGGGCATAGCCGCAGCCAATAGAGGGGAAACTTCTGTCAGGCCAGTGTCAGGAGATAGGACGAAGGGGGTAGTGGGGGGACATGGGAAGGGACGATTGCACTGATGCCGGTTAATGCTGCCATGGTTTGTTTAGTTTTGATAGTTCTGATCACAACAACTGTTCAATTGTATCTGTTGCAAGATTGGAAGAGACTCTGTAACACATGCTGATGAGAACATGCAATTACTGTACTGTAACCCTCATTCTCTGTGCCATGGGTGGCTTGAGAGGACTAGCCCTGATCCAACATCTGTGGGGGTATAGCCATGTATATCCTGCTTAACACTCACATTTAATTATTTGCTTATACCATGAATAGACGGATTATTGTACAGATGGTTCTTGATGTGATAGGTTGCCTTTCAAGGATATGCAATGCAAGCAAAAATAAATAAAAACAGATTTGAACAAAAAAAATCAAGGCGTCAATGATTGATGTCTATTGCCATGGTATCCATCTTGGACTCCATGGCCACTCGAGAGTCTCTAATAGCGTTCAGAATATTGTTTTTTATCTTGGGCCATCTTGTCGGAAGTGGACGGGTCGTTCGGGTCCCTCCTGGGCTGATCCGATACGTCGGGTCCTGTGACCGCGTATTGTATAATTTTATTAGTTTGTTCTCCCCTCGTTGGCTTGTCCTTGCCCATATTGGGACCACGTCTTGATATCATCCAGAGGGGTCCCTAGGTGTAGTTGTTTTTACTATCCTGCTTAGAATGCCTTATTCCGTCCTGTTATGCTCATGCGGCGTATTGCGTGTCTCACTTCCACGCACTATGCTTCTAGTATGCAGGCCCCTAGCAGCCCCAATGTCTGTGTCCTTGTTAGTTACACGTGTCTCTGGCGTGTAGGGGAATCAGAGCCCTGGTCTATCCTTCACTTCTCCTAAGCCAATTGGTCTTCTCAATGGTAGTTCAGTCCTCCATCCACCAATATGGGCAGGCATTCAGTGTGCCTTCCTCCTGGGACTTCCCTGGGTGCAGCTCCTATGCACGGGGCATTCCAAGGGCCTCTGATTAGCTGAGCTCAATTTACGGGCCCCTAGGCAGCATGCAGGTTCAGTCAGGTCCCAGAGCTCAGATCATCCCCAGCCACACTGCGCCACGCCGTCTGCTCTTCAAGTTGGGTATTCAACGTACTTGGGGCATGCGTGACTCCGCCTTCTCGCGTGACTCTGCCTTTTCGCTTCACTGGCGGCTGGACACTGAGACTGCCGGTGCTCCAAGGTCCGAGGAAATCTGACGTTGCAATCACAGGGGTTATCTTTTGATCAGGCGATGAGCCCACACCCGGGGATCACTGTAGGCCTAGGATGGGCCTATATCGATTGCATCAGTCAGCCGGCCGCGCTGTCAGTTTTTTCCCAAACCCTCACAGGAACTAGTTTCTGGTCCTCACGGGCCACACCGACACCTCCGGGAGTCCTCGTAGCCGACTGCCGGATTCACAGCTCCTGCCCCCGCAGGTTTATTCATGTACTGCGGCAGGGTCAGGCATCGCCTTTACGGGGTCAGGCACTCTCCCTGTCTCCGGCGTGATGCTGTTCTCTGTGCTGGTGGCGGCAAAACGCCTCCCGTTTTGACTCACCAGGGTCTAGGTGGGTATCCTCCACAGTTCGTGGGGCTATGCTGCCTCCTCCACCAGAATTAATGCAGGATTACTTATCTAGCGGGACGGAGCTCGGTACTAATGAGTCTACTCGGCCATCTTAGTTGGCCACGCCCCGGGAGAGAGTTATACTCCAAATGACACAAGGGCATGTCACAACGCCCCAGCGTAAAAATTTCAATTGCTACCCAGATAATGTTGTTCCTATTATCTGCCATGTTCCTCTTTCTCATGTTCAGCAGTTGCAGGGAAAAAGGACTGCTCTGCTTGCAATTGTGAAAAGGACACCGGGGAAAGCAGTCCACTGTCATGGATATCCTTCAACTGAAAATCAATGTATAGTTTTTTCCTCAGCATTGCAAACAAGACACTGGAGAAAGTAGTAGCTGCCTTGCTCCTCCTGTCCCACAAAATAAAGCATGACAAGATGGGCAGGGGTAGCTAACTGGTGTCCTGCTGTGTAGTCTGCAGTTGCACACAGGGCACTGATTCATCTCTTAGCTGTCCCACAAATAATAAGGAGGAGGAACTCCACCCAAGCCCTTCCAAAGGGGGTTACAACGGTTCCTGGTCAGTGAGCTGATGGAAAAAAGTACTCCACACAGGTTCATGGCGATATGATGAGTGTAGTGAGCAAAGGAGCCCACGACTGCACAGCAGAGCTCGCAGATAGAGGGTGACCCACACCTGCCTGGAGTAGAACAGTATGGGCACTGTGGAACATCAACGCTCCAAGTATAAGAGGAAGAAACAAATATAAAACAAAACAGATAAGTTGAGCAATTAACTCAAAAGAGAACTTGTATGCCATGCATGTGCGAAAGACACATCTGTAAACACATGAGTGCCAGAAGTATAATACATATCCACATATAACACCACCTTTCACCTTGAAAGTAAAATATGAGGAAAAGAACAAGACAATAAATCCTGGTGGTTAGAGGACATTCTCAAAGAATGACTAGACCTGTTACGAACATCCTGGTTGAATGGTGTTGGCAGGTTAGTTAGCCCTTGAGACCATTCTGATGCAGAAGAAAAATCAACATCATGCATAGTATACAGTTTAGGAGAAATAGCATTACAATGTGCAGAGCTGGACTCACCACTGCAAGAACTTTCAAAGCAAGCAGGCCCATCACACTTCTTAAACATCACCCAACACGACAAGCCTTTGTTGCTTAGAGACAATAATCACTGCGCTCCTGTCCCACCAACCTTTCGCCTCCAATACAATTTCTGATGTCATCAGTTTATTCACTCTGATAGGTAACGTAAACTTAGATTCCTCCTTAATAATCTTTTAGGTCTTCCTGGTGATCACCCAGTCCCCCACCTGCAAACTCACATCTTTCATATGTGTCTTGCAGTCAATGTAGTTTTTCACACTGGCTTGTTTCTGACGCATGTAATTCTGAGTTACCTCCGCATCCACACCACTGTTAGCAGTCACCACACCACGCTTCCTGGTCCAGTTAGGATTCAGGTTCAACTTCGATTGTCTACCTCTCAACAAAGCAAATTAGGGACACTACAGTATTACTGTGGGGTGTGGTTACATAATGTCACACTTTCTTGAGATATGACCACATAGACATATTAATATTCAGTGCCATTTCAATTTCCTCTTAGAGTAACCTATTTGCTCTCTCCACTAATCTAATCTACTTGAAAATGGGTAGTAGACTGCAGCCTTGAGTTGTTTGACATCATATATCATCATGAACCACAACATCTCTGAAGAAGTTAAATGCATACTATTGTCTGTGACACTAAATGTGGGAGCCCCTTCCAAAGCAAAAACCTGGGCTTGCCAATATGTGGTTTTAGCGGCGGGCACACTAAAAGCGGTTACATGTTTATATGGGCGGATGACGATGGAGCGACTGACCCCCCTTGACAGGTTAAAGCAGCACTGGGAGGAGGATATTGAAAGGGAAATTCCTGATGAGGTGTGGGCTGAGTTGCTAGAGCGTCCTTGGAAATGCTCTAGGAATGCTCGTTTTCAGCAGATTAAATTTTTTATTTTGCACCGGGCTTATCTCACCCCAACCAAGATCCAGAGTTATTTTCATACTCTCACGGCGCTCTGCCCTCGCTGTCGGGCAGAGGGTGCCGACCTCTGCCACATGCTGTGGGGTTGCCCCCAGATTAGGGAGTACTGGCGGGAGGTGTGGACATTGCTGTGCACTATCACGGACAGGGAGATAGATTTTGGCATCAGCCCGAGCTTATTACGCTGGTTCCCCCACACCTCCCGGAATAAACTGACTAGCAAATTTATTGATCTGGGGCTGGTGTTAGCTAAGCGGGAAATAACAGCTAACTGGAAGTTGCAGCGGGGACCACGTTTGCAGAAGTGGAGGGCGGAATTTACTCGATGGGCGGACTGCGAGGCGGTCCTTCGAACGCAGTCGGCTGCCCGGGTGCATAGTGATAGGGCGATGGAGTCGGCCCGAGCTTGGGGTGTACTGGTGGAACTGCTGAAAGTGGCTGACCCTGCTGTGGATGAGGCCTCTGAGGCGGAGGTCGGGCAGGTCCCGGCCTCTCCTGCATCTGCTTAGGGCAGAGAGTAGCGATTGGGACATAGCACAACTGGGGGGTCGGCAGGCCTGGATTGGGAAGGTCAGGGATATTGAGTTCTCAACTTTAATGTATCATCAGGTATCCTGTCAAGCAGTCATGCCGGAGGGGGGGGTGGGTGTAGGGGGGGGCGGTTGGGGGAAGGGTCATAGTAGGGGGTGGTTGTTTGAAGTTTGAACTTTGTTTGGCTGCTCCAATCTCACAGGGGTACTATCTATGTGGGGACCCCGCGCCCTGCGAGTCTATACTATGCCTACGGGGGGCCGCCAGGGGGCGGGCCTCTAAGGATTATCCTGCAGGGTGACGGGGGGGAGCAACGATTTACCCATGTACTGTGGACTCATAGCTGGGAAATTTATGCGATGGAAATTGTATTTTGACATGCCCAGGCGGGGGATAGTCGTTGATTGTATTGTTTTCTGAGTGTTTAAATGCCAATAAAAATATTCAACAAAAAAAAAAGCAAAAACCTGTTCAAGGAATTGATCTCACTTTGTGTTAGTCACACTCACAAATGAATAGTATAACAGCTTGGCGTGGTAATCAACAGCAACATTCAAGTACTTCTGTCCGGATATGAGAAAACGTCCAGCACTGCTTTTTCCCATGGTCCTTTAGACACTAGGAGAGGCAGCAACGGCTTGCTAGCAACTCTCCATTGCCTAACAAACAACAGGCACTCTTTGAATTCATCCACATATTGTTTTTATTTCCTTTATTAAAAGAAATATAATTTATTTACCACAATGATAAAACAAGCATTTGCAATGCAACCGGTCTCGCCTTTGAGACCTTATATGTATTTAGCTATGCGGCACATTAGCCTGGTGCTGAAACATCTACTGTTCTTTAACGTGGAGGGAAAGTAAGCACCAAACTGCGTGACACGCCAGATATGGGAACACATGGAGAAAAATATTGCCTTTCAGCGGGACATGGTATAGTCCAAACCTCTGTTTTTAATATAAAATCAGGGCCTTCGGTGGTCATCTCACTGAAAATACAAGATTTGAAAAAAATATTATTGTCTAAGGGTGCTTGTGGAAGGCAATTTCTATGGACTGGAATCTAGAGAATGCTAAAGTGATTCTGGTATTTTACTGACCTCTGCTGGTCGTTTTCTATCAAGACAGTTAAATAGAGGCAGTTGAACAGAAAAAAGTCCCTAAGCGGAAGCAGACAAGTCCTAGGGCTGATCTCCAGAGCCCACAAAGTACATACACATATAAGTATATACAAAAGTATATACAAGAGGACTCGAATGCTCGACCTAAAAATAGTGTGAAAACAACATGATAAGAACATTTGTCTGTACATACATTACATGTGCATCTGCATATTACAACTATAAAAAGATAAAGAGATGCTTAGGGCTAAAAGGAACAATAGCACCCTGGAGACATTTAAGGCTGAACAAACTAGGATGGTAGTAAGATTTAGAGCCAAGGGGTACCCCATGATGGTTATCATGGCAGCCTGAGAGAAGGATGAAGGGGTTAGCAGAGAGCGCTTGCTAACACTTAGACAGAAAAGGAAAACAGCACAGATGTGACACGTATCACTACTTTCAATAGTGAGTCAGACTCAGTTAGATGGGTACTTAACAAACACTGGCTCATCACTAGATCACACCAATGTATTGGTGATCTTGTGAGCAATCGTCCCCTAATAACTTACAAAAAATGCAGTTCTTCGAAAAGGCATAATAGTGCCCAGCTACTACACATGACAGCAGGCACAGTCAGGCACCTAGCTTAGGGAACAACAAGGTTGTTTTTAAGTGTGGTAAGTGCAAGGTATGCACCCACTACACTAACAAGAATACCTTCACACTACCAACAGGAAGGGAAGTTAAGATCCAGAAGTTTATGAACTGCAACAGTGACTATTGGATCTATGTCCATGTGGTTTACAGTATGTGGGGAGCATGATTTCCTGGTCAAAAAGTGGATACTAGAACACTGCAGAGCAATTGGAAACAGGAATCCTAACTATCCTGTTGCACACCATTGGCATTAGGTAAATGCAACTGACTCACATGAAATCTCACTCTTTGGAATTGACAGAGTTGGCTCACAGACAAGAGGTGATGACAGGGAGCGCGTTCTGAGAAGTAAAGAGTCGGAATACATCATTATGTTCAACAGTAAACACCCAGGGGGCCTCAACCAGGACGAGGAACTACACATGCATATTGGCTGAGCATTCAAGCCTTGAACAGATTTATTTTTATTTGGGTTTGTTTGCTTATGATAAAGTTGCCATAATGTGATGATTGTGTTAAGAAGCAGAATGGGGTTCTTTTCCTTCCTTTTTTCCCCTTCCCATGTCTGTGTGGAGACTCAGGGCGTGTGAACATTATGGGGTCTATTAAGATGGCGGTCAGAAAATTACTCCGACCGCCATGGTAGCGGGAAAACACCGCCCGCTAGGACCGCGGCATAACCACCAGTCCAATTAGTATGCTCCGCAGTCGAAATCCAACCGTAGCGGTACGATCACGACATTTAACATTGCAGTGGTTGTTGCTGCCAGCAGCACCGCCGCGATGCCCAAAAAAGCATATCCCTGCACTGCATGGCAGGCACTGCACGGTGCCTGCCACCTGGTACAGGGACAAGTACGGGGTCCATGGTACCCCCCCCCAGTGAACCCACACCCCCCCCAAACACATTGGGGGCCCGCAATGGGCCCCCGGAGACATTCTCCGCATGCCTTTCCATGGCTGTTCCACCGCCGCAGAAAGGCTGGCTACCGCAGGCATCATAATCATGCCCGCGAAGCATGACCCTGTACTGGCCCCATTTTAGCGGTCCAACTCTGCCCGCCAGGCAAGCGTGCGGACTGCTACAGGCGGAAAAGTGGCAGGCAGTAAATCTCACCGCCGTGGTCGTCACCGCCATGCTAATTGGACCGGCGTTTTTATGGGTTGCGATCGCGGGTGGATGACCACCGCTGGCCCGGCGGCGGCCATTCGGCCGCCATCCTAAAAGACCTCTTTGTATTTGAATACGCTGTCATGAGGTGTGTCTTTTCATCTAGACGTTACACCTTTAGTATTATGTACCTGCTTCGCCCACTAATTGATGCTCCTTAAAAAGTGATGGCCATACCATTTTATTTGTGTGCTATTTGTATTGTCCCCCTTCCATTCCAACTATATGTTTTTCACTATGAGTACACTGTTTTTAGTTAATTTCATGTTTTGTCACTAGGGATTTCTGTAAACTAGTTAATCTGAGCTGTTTCATGAAAATACAATCAATGTTGCCTTGCAGGAAGCTACTTGATTGTTGAGCATCTTTGTTATATTAGATGTTTATTTCTGTTATATACTTATGTGATGTTGGTTAATGCAACTGAGCAATGCTTGATAAGGCTTGCAACACAAGATTTTTCCTCATTTATTTAGGAGGATGCACTATTTTATTTCAGACTAATTTGTGGCAACTTGTATTAAAAAAAAGCTGTATGTTGTAATAATGAATTTTACCATATAAGCGAATATTAATTTGTAGTTTTTTTCTTGCAATAAGCCACTCAGCTGTTGAGCATATTTGTTATATGTTGATTTCTGTAATATACTTGTGGTTGATGTTGAGTATGATACTGGGCACTGTCTAATAAGGCTGGCAATGCAAGATTTTACGACATTACGCAGGAGGGGGCACTATTTTGTTTCACACTAATTTGTGGCAACTTGTATTAAAAAATGCTGTATATTGTGTTGCAGGGATTCTTCTCATGCACAGAACTATGCGCAGGAAACCAGGACCTCAGTGAATTGTGGTGTACCAAAAAACTCACCTCAGTACCCAGAACCCCTATCCGACCAGCATCAGTGTCCCATTCGTTATCCGTATTATCTTCGAGGTCCCAATGAATAGACAACCCAGAACAAGCGACTTAGAATATTCTCAGGAATGGTGGGAATCAGAAATACCTGTTCGCTATTATTCATATATCAATCCACAACAAAGTAATCAGAGACACTGTAAAGTTTAAAAGGTTTATTTTATAAACTACGTGTCCTAAGATGCAGTACTTTGGATAACATAAGCAGACAAATGATTATAATTAAAACCATCAGCATTCTTACAATACCATAGAAAATGAAAGGAGAAATCATAGTATAAATGACAGTGGAATGCAGCCACCTTCCTTTCGCTAGTAAACTAATATTATTAGGCTAATAGAAGGTCTCTAGGCTTGAATGGGGAACCCATACCATAAAGATCACCTTTAGGTGGATCACATCACCGGATCAGCTTTGCTCTGCGCCTGGAAATGTTCTTCTCCAGAATGTTTTTCAAACGCATGCAAACTGTAATATTAAAGGCTCTCGACATTCAGGTATTTGCAGCTGTGTGCATATTATGACTAGAGAGTGGGCCGATCAACCTGGACTCAAAAACATACATTGTCTGGCGGCTCAGAGTGTTTTGCACACAATGTTCAGGCCAAGGTCGCAGTGCACGTCTAGAGATGTGAACAACAGACAGTTCTCATGTGAAGAAAAGGCAAGCAAGCAGCTGTCAAATAATAACATGTCTCAGCAGTGTCGTGTGCAAAAGCAGCAAAAGTGGCAAGATGGCTTTCTAAAAGCTAACGCGCTTATGCTAACATAGCAATGTATGCATCTAAATCTCTACCTTCACTACAACCGCCCTTGATCAAACCATGAACAAATAGGGATACAAAAGGGAACGCAGAGTTCAAGTTCGATAGAGCGGAACCAAGTGCATGTATTGGAAATCCAAATAAAGAGGAGTGACAGTTCGAAGAAAAAAAAAACTGTAAAAAAAAAACAAAATGAAGGGAACAAAGACAAAATGGTAAGTCAATACATCATGCAAAGGCTCAACGAGCCCAGATTTTGGAACACACAAAAAAGGTGAGGTTAGTGCAAGGGAAGCTGGACGATAATCAAGCTAATCCATAAATGTGTAAGCACAGTACGTAGCAACAGCTTCCAAAAGGAAGTCATTGGAACGAGTTGCAAAGGTGTCCGCCATCCAGTCTAATAAGGTAAACGAACATACATGTTCTTCGACCACTGGAGCCTCTAGCACATTCAGAGTACAACTGGCATGTTCTTCTAAATAACTTCGTGCCAAGAAGTCATACGCTGCCGTTCCGATGTCCCAATTACCAAGGACTCCATGTGCCGCTCCGCAGGCCATAATCCTAACACCAGAACAGTCCAACTCATGAGCAACTAACGGACTCATTAGTCGATCATAATCCGGGGCAGGAGACACCGAGTTTGACAAGCACAAATCCAGAGGCCATTGGAAAGGACAATCTAGGCAATGAAAAACAGGTTGTACGCAAGTAAAGTAGGCAAACCGGAAGGATAATCCATAGGTTATGCTCAGGGTTGCCAGTCGTAAAGTTCCACAGTATTCAAGCATCCGGTTACGAAGATGGAGCAGCCGGGACAGGCTGTTGCGTGACACAAAGTGTGCAGCCATTGCACAGTACGCAGACCAACAGCAGCACGCCAGCCATGAGGGCGAGAATCAATGGGAGCCCTCCAAAGACGCTGGAAAAAATAGAATGAAAAAAGGCCGGTATCACACCAAAAATAGTTTGGAAGGAGGTCACGAGGCCGGAGCCCAAAATTTTGAAACAATGCACCAAGCCATTGTTGACGAGGCGTTAAATATAGTTTGAATCAGGGCACCAAAATGAAGTGGGAGATCAGTATTCAAAAGCGCCTGCACCTCGGTACGGGTGTTGGCCACGTGAAGGACAAATGTTTCACGGGACGAAGTCAGCGCGACCTGTTTTTGAGACAATAGAGCTCTTATTCTGCTCATCTTGTTGAACTCTGCGTTCAAGGTTGAAATGGAAGGCCAGATGGATACATCCAGCCGCCCATGCGGGGGTGGGAAAAGGACAATTTTACAGCAGACTACTCTCTGTGATACAGTCACAATGTAGGGAATTCCCACTAGCATTCAGCAGCAAGCCTCGTTATTCAAAAGCAAGTAACTACCGTTAGCTAGCAACGTAAAAGAAGGTGTAATAACTGGCACTGGAATCCCTTTCAGGACGCATGCTAAATTAGGCGCTTGCACATTGCAAGCACCATGCAATTGGATGTGCCTACAGACTACAGAATGATCAGGTGTGGAAGAACATTCCTCACCCTTCAAATAAACTTCTTTACCTTCTCTCATGCACCTGTATGTAAATGGGAGTGACCATAGTTCATGCAGGAAAGCAGTACCCAACGGTTCATATCTTCCTAGGGCATAATATTTCATGCACAAACTGAATTTAAACAATGGAAATGGCAATGTGATTAACCCGTGGATAAGCCACACAGCTGAGTTCAATTCGGCCACTGAGAAAGGCAAAGGTTCTAACTTTTCAATATGCAGTAATGAATATGTTGCATCCTTCATGGACATGAATTGTTGTTTCGCAGTTAGATTAAAAGGAAGGAATATTGATGAAGAATTCATATAGTCCCATGGGACTTTCCCAGCTTTTAACGTTTGCAATGTCCATGCAAACTGCATTATAGAACGCAATTGATTCTGACCATGATATAAAACAGACACATCACCCTGCACGATATCAATAACAGATGAACAATATTATCCAATGTGTAAATTCTGGAAGAAAGGGTGTTAATGCTATTATCTATAACAGCTAGCACTTTTTCCATGTTGGCTTGATCAATAGCTCTCAATCTGGAAGCAGCTTCAATTTGTGATAATTTCCAAACCTTGTTATAAATAGCATACAACCATCTCTTGGACCTGCCACCCACAGGACCCTTAACAAAATCATTCAAATCTATTTTGTCATGTAATTTAGATAAATGAACTTTAACAGATGCCAAGGTGGAGTGTTGCAGCCAAGACTGGCATAACTTCCCAACGGAGTAGGTAGTAACCGAATGAGAAGATTCAAAGTGGGGGTCTACACGATCCTGCGTATACCCAGGCTTCAGACCCAAAAAACGATGTTGACAGGAATCTGAACTCGTCTGCCAAGTCAACCATCCTTCAGAGTGGAACTTAGAAATATTGAAGGACGAATTAGTAATGTACGACTGCAACGCATCAAGAGACAGATCTGTATGATTAACCCAATTTGGATAAGCACCCAGATCTGGAGTAGACGGGGAATTCAGTTTTTTAGAAGTAGCCAATCCAAAGCAGGTGGTCTGAAAAATAGTCGAATTCAAAAATAACGTGTGGTCTGGGATGAGACAGGCACGATGCAAAGCTTCTGTTCCTTGTACCTGCCATGGTTTAGAACCCCAGACAGATTTAAGATCAATAGTATCTTTCCATAGATCATAACCCCTGACCGCTAAATCATCCATAAAGGATTTGGAATATAATAATTTAGTGTGTGTCAGCCTAACCTTCGAGGCAGACTCTGCTGCCACTTTAAAATAAAATATTCAGCAGGTTTGGAAACACTGAAATCAGTAAAATAGGCAAATTTGTTCACCAATGTGCTTGAGCTGCCTAACTCAGGCGTTGGACAATGTTCCCATTGTGCATAATTTACAAAATTATGAAAAGTATTGGCTTTATGTAGGAAATGATTCCCATAATGCTGATAGCAAAACAACTCTCCGTAATTAGCAGTGTCTAAATACAAATCTTCAGCATCAAAAGCGGCATAATATTTCAAATCAGAAAACAGTGCTTCTATGGCCTGAACGTCCCAATCATCAGAGCGGATGTTTTGTTTGACCACATCTCCCATAGAAACACGAAATACATTTGGTACATTGATAACCTCAGTCAGACCATGAATCTGAAATTTAACAGCATCCCACGCAATCCCATCTAACACAGGCCAGGCAGTAATATTCACAAAAGTCTGGTCTCGTTTCATGAGGTGTGATGAGGAGTGAGGGGCCAAAGTTCCATCAATTAGTCTAATTGTAGATCTTTCTTTTAGCTAGTGTCCGTTCACTTGACGAAAATGGACATAAATAAAAAAATACATATGAGCATCAGCCAAATGTAAGTCCAAGGGGGAATCAAAAAATGTCTCTTAAACCAAACAGCAAAAATAGAAACTTTTGATGGGGCCCTGGAAGTCATAGAGGTAGTATCAAAGGAAAAACGTGACTGTGTAACTGCAGTTGATTGTAAAACAGGCAATGTTACATCTGCAGGATAAGCATACTCAGTATATTCAGGTAGACCACCAGCCGGTGGTAGCAACAAAGGATCAGTAACTGTATGCATCTCGATGGCAACATCAGGCATGGTGGTAGGAGCCGGAGCCAAAACAGAATTTCTCAGCATCGCAGGGCAAGAGACCGCTGGAGTCATACTAAGAAGAATCGGCCACTCGCTGTAGTTTGACATTGTCAATGAAGATGTACCTGTTATCCTTGCGACCAGGAAGTGAAGGTAAAATGACTGTTCTTGTACCCTGCACGCCAAGCACTGGAACCGGGGCACGATAAGAGGGGCTGAACTCCTACTTGTTCTACACCTTCTCACGGACCAGGTCACCAACTCGAGGTAGCCAGCCGACTACCGGAATCTGAAGTGCAGCATCAGATGTGGAGGGCATGTGTTCCTTCGCGGGACTATCTCTAGCCTCTTGTAGAGTCTGTAACACAGCACAGTGATCATCTACGTCAAAGGGTGGGGCAGACGCTGCCATGTCTAGACCATCAAGGTCCGGGACAAACATATTTATGCCAAAGAGCATCATGTATGGGGTCCGCCCACCCAGAGACCTTCTAGGGAGATTATTAAGTGCACGTTGGACGTTATACAGATGGGCTAACCAGTTCCGGCCAGTGCCTAAAACCCTAGCTGTCAAGTATTGCTTTAAGTCACGGTTCATCCGCTCCACTACACTATTACCCTCAGGTCGGTATGGAGACGAAAATTTGACTTGGACCCCCAAGTTTTTCATGGCTTCTTTGTACGCCTTGGAGGCGATCGCAGGGTCCTGATCAGAATGAAAGGTACCACACGCAAAATTCCCACAAAGACACGCAAATCCCTGATGACAGTAAGGGCATCAGCACTCCTTTGTGGCCAAACCCACAGAAAACGTGTGCACGAATCCACTGCAACTAAGATAAACTTGTACGCAGTATCAGAGGAGAATGGACCGCAGTGATCCAAATAAACACACCCAAGTGGTTTATTGGATATATACAACTGAGTTTGTGGTGGACGCGCAGCAGTTGAAGGTTTAATCTGCTGGCAAATGTCACAATCAAGAACATACGTTCAAGCTTGTTTATATAACCCGCACCACCAGTAACGTTGTTGTAACAGAGAAACAGTTGCTGCAACGCCGGCATGGGCAGACGCCATACCCTCGTGAGCCGCTGATATCAGAGATGGTCTGCAGTTCGCGTTGGGAATCAATCTGTCACCAACGTCGTTAATTCTCACTAATGGGACTTTATCAGGACTTAAGTGATAATGGTAACGAGAAGGGAACCCCCTTGGGTAATTACTTCCCTTCTCTGTAGCAGCAATAGCTGCAAAGATGTCATCATCGATCTTACTTTTGGATCTTGTAACTGCTGCTACTAAATATGTCGCCACTGCTGTTTTTGCTGCTTCGTCAGCTAAGCTGTTACCGACAGCGTGGACACCAACTCGCTGGTGCCCAAGAGTGTGAATTACATTCACGAGAGGCAGATGTTCTTTAAGTTCTGCCACTAGAACCCAAAGCATTTTATGCTTAATTGTGCTATCTTTGAAATCACGATATTCATTTTGAGACCAAAAGAATAGATTGTCGTTGAATGACTGAACACAGTAAAACGAGTCACTTACTATAAGAGTAGTGACTCGAGGATCAGCAAACTCCAGTGCAAGCACCAGAGCACGTAGCTCCACCAATTGTGCGGTGCAATCACCCAATGACTGCGTATGCACGACATCAGATTGGAATTCACCATTTACGAAAGTACCCGCCACAATTGCGCAAGCTGCTGAATAGGCGTGCTTCGATCCCGTCGCCGGTTGCGCCCGAACCGTCAGTATAAATGACACAATGGTAATCTTCGAGCGGGCGCAAAGACAGAGGAGCCGGATGAACGAATTCATATTGTAAGTACTCCTGCGTCTGTAATGAGGCATCAAAGATGTAAATGACATCTGACGATGTCAGAGAAGTGGCCTATTGTATCCAACGTGGATGCAAAGCTTTTGAATTGCAGAGCAGGATACGGTGTGACCACCAACATGCGTTTTCCTTGCGACAACGGTCGTTCTTTAAGAATCGCCATCTGCACTGCAGTCAAAACTTTTTCAACAGAGGAAAAGCGCAGTTCAGCCGAAGTGTACAGGTGTGATTTGTATGCAATGGGGACTGTATCGCCCTCATTGAACGTTAAGTACGTGAAACCCAATGCGCCTGGCACAATTCTTATTATCAGGTTTGTGTGGTGAACACGCGTCAGTAAGTATTTTAAAGCAAGAAGATCAGCCTGTAATGATTGCAAAATGGCTGAATGCTCTGGCAGCCAGCTAGATTTGGAAAAAGTAGGTTGTACCAAGGCATATAGTGCCTTGATACGCTGGGCATAATCAGGAATGTACGTACGACCGAAATTCAGAAAGCCCAGCAAACACTGTAATTTTTTCAATGTTGTATGAGCACGCAGACATGCGCACTTCTTCAGAAAGTGTGGAGTTAAGCCTCGACCATCATTGTTGAGCTCATAGCCCAAAAACAACACTGTATACTCTGCAATGTGAGACTTCGCAAAGTTGAATTTGTAACCGAAGTCTGCAAACATCACAATAATGCGATCAACGCGACAAAGATGCGGCTACAAGCCGTCGTCCGTGAGATAGATATCATCAACATACGAGTACGCATCCGGGTCAATGCTCTCTAACAGAGAGACTACACGCGCGGCAAAGACGCCAGGGCTGTTTTTATAGCCCATGGCCAATCTTTTAAATTGTTTTTGCTTGCCGCTCGATGTAAATGCTGTCCACTGACTACTAAGAGTGGACAGGTTATGGCTGTAAAAGCCATTTGATATGTCAAGTGTGGTTTTAAACCTTTTACGCACAAGACTATCAACTAGGGCAGAACTGTGGGTATTCTCTACCGCGCAAGTCCGGCAATGAGAGTTTAGGTGCCGGTAATCCAAAACTAGGCTGTACGACCCATCAGGCTTCGTTACAGTGAATAAAGGATTATTCATTGGTGGCACACATGTTTCAATAACACCCTGATATTCCAATTGCTCAAGGATTTCCACGACGTGAGATCTAGCTTTGCGGCGCATGGGATATTGGGGTTGTGGTTGAGGCATAGACCGTAAGGGAATCTCATGGCTGGGGGACAATTTATCCCAGCCTACCTGAGTACGATACACAGCCGGTGCAAGCACCTGAGCCCACTCCTTGGCAAACCTTTCAGCATGTTCCTTCGGCACAGTATGCGCAAAGGACGGGAGGATTACCTCCTCCCCTCTAGGAGCATCAAAAATGAAAGTCGGGGCCAGTCCGCCTCCGCCAAGAGAATGTCATAGGAAGAGGTCAGATTATCCCAAAAAATCCCTTGTATTGTGCGTTGTATGTCACCTTCGATTAAGAGGACTATATCATATAGTCTGTCAGGGGGAGCCACTCTAGTGTCCGCAGTTTCTACAGTAATGAACGTGTCAGTTGCTGTCGCCTCCAGAAATGGACATAGTGCTTGCCGCCCTACTGTAACCTCCGCTGCGCTGTCGAGCAGCGTTATCGCCCATGTCAGGTTCTGAAGCTGCGTCCGCACTATCTGTGGCATACCTCGCTGTTAGCGCAGCAACCTTCTTCTTTTGAAATGGGGGATGTTGACGTGCAAACTCGTCTTGCTTGCCTCTACCTTCAGCCTGACGGGGTTGCTCACGTCCTTGCTGAGCACCCCGACCTTTGCCACGTTCTCCTCCACCGGACTGCGACGCCAATGTTTCCTGTGAAGAACGAGGAGAACGTTCAGTAACCTGAAATCTATCAGGTGACTTAATACTAGTGCGATTGCGCAAATCGTATGTGCGCTCACTAGTCTGCTGTACGGGAGACGCAGGACGAGACCCCTGTTTCTGTTGCTGCTTTCCTTGTTTCTTTTGTCGCCAATTTTGCTTTGGAAAAGTTGGACGATCGTCTTTAACAGACGAGCTCACCATAGTTTGTTGTATCAGGTCAGGAATGACTATAGTTGGTTTAACCCCTAAACTACTGCGGCCAATTGTTCTATACGCCTCCGCAATAATTTTAGGCAACTCTTTCGGCTTATCGAGTTCATCGACGCGGGCTAAGCCATTAGCCACTTGGAATTGTACCGCATCTCCCTTGAGGTTACCAAGGACGAGAGAGGCAACTACGTCAAATACTCCGACAAGCCGCATTCCCAATTCAACAGCCGCCTCTGGTCCGTGGTTATCCTGAACACGTTTAATGACAGAGGGAAGCACAGCCATAGACGGAGTGCCAAAGCACTTCGAGTAGACCGTGGCAAAAACCTTACCCCAGTTGTCACAATCGGACACTTCTGGGACCAAGTCTTTCGGCAAACTAATGGTGAGTATTCTGTGTTTCTCCACTGTCGTAGAGTGTGGAAACACTGCTTCCAGTTGGTCAAATTTCTCGGCAAGCCAATAAGGCAAATCGTCCTTATTTTGGGGGCGCTTGCCCATCACCGAATTAACTATGACTGGGCTAATAACAACCGCAGGATGACCAGCAGGTAGACCCACAACAGCAGGTGCCCCCACCAGCACATTGCGCGGAACGTATTGCACCAAAGCCCTATACACTGTAATTAGGGCTGTATCACCCAAGAGTAAAACAACTCGTAAGGGTGAGACGTGTCCGCACTCACCACAACAAATATGGCCATCCCATCGTCCGGTACCCCATACTGCGTCAAATGACGCCGCAACGGAGTACGACTATGCGCTGCAATTTGAACCACCATAAGGACACAGAGAATAACAACAACGGATTTTAAAGTAGCAAAGGGTTCAGAAATATAAAAACACCTTTTTAATTAACAAGCTTAAATGAACCTATTAGGTTACTAACAGGTAGGTGAAATCCGTCACTCCCGTTATCCGGAAACAAGAGTGAGGGTGTTGTGGACTAATATAAGCACTACTACGGCGTTTCGAATCAAAAGACCAAACGTTAGGTGCGCCATGTTGCAGGGATTCTGCTCATGCACAGAACTATGCGCAGGAAACCAGGACCTCAGTGAATTGTGGTGCACCAAAA